>NC_064627.1:1068723456-1069973456 GCF_023864275.1 Schistocerca cancellata
AACATTTCTGTTGCACCTTCATGGTTGGCAAGCTTAATCATGATTATTCCCAGATTTGTATAAAGAATTTCAACAATGTACAGTGTACAGTTCATTGCTGACAGCCATCTGAATTGGTCAGTGAGTCGTCTGGCAATCGAAAATGGAGAAAATGGAGTTTTGTGCTGTTATTAATCATTTTCATTTGAAGGCTTGGACTGTCACACAAGTCAAAACAGAACTGTATGAAGCTTACATGGAGTCTGCACCATCACTGAAGACCATTTACCTTTGGATAAATGAATTTAAACTCGGTCAGGCAAGTACCAAAGGTGAAGCATCCTCCGGTTGTCCATTTGAGGTCACCACAAAAGAAACCATTGACAAAATCCATAACATGGTAATGCAAGACTGCTGAATAATAGTTAGTATTCTGGCCTGAGCTCCTGGAGTTGGCGTTCATGTGTGCGTGAGGTGTGCTTGCTCGTGTGTATGAATAGTTTCTCTTTTGTTGATGAAGGCTGTGGCCGAAAGCTCTGTGTAAGTGTTTTTTAACTGTGCCTGCCTGCAATTTAATGTGTCTTCTTTATGGTAAGTAGCAATCTATCATTCCCCATATTCTTGATAAAAAGTTTGTGAAATTGCACGACTGTAGGCATCTCAATTTAGTGAGAGCATAATATCCTGCACAGAGAAATGGCTACGAAGAAGCTCTAAGATAGGTGGGGGCCACTATCGCTTACAATGACCAAAAGTGCATCCAGCAACACATTTCAACAGTGTCTGGCAAAGTTTAATCACAATCCACAAGACATTTTGCACTGATTTGTGACAGATGATGAAACTTGGATACATTATTACACATTGGAGTCAAAATTGCAGTCTGAACAATGGACAAAAGCTGATGAAAGTGCATCAAAGAAGGCAAAGACTATTCTGTCAGCTGGTAATGTGACAGTCACTGTTTTTGGAAGTTCCAAGGAATAACCCTCATAGATTACTTGGAAAAAGGCAGAACCATAACTGCACCCTATTACGCTTCATTGTTGGAATGTCTGAAATCTGCATTGGCTGAGAAAAAACCTAGCTCGGCATGTGAAAAAGTGCTCTTTCACCAGGATAATGCACCATACCACACATCAGTGATAATGATGTCAGTGCATGAGCTGGGTTTTGAATTGTTTCCTCACCCATTATATTCACCAGATTTAGCCCCAAGTTATTTCTTTCTGTTACCTAACTTGAAACTTTGGCTTATTGGGATGAAATTTTCATCAAATGAGGAAGTGATAGCTGCAGTCAAAGAGTATTTTGCAAGGTTTTACACAAACTGTTTTTCAGATGGGATGAAAAAGGTTGAGGATCACTGGACCAGATGTATATCCCTCAAAAGTGACTACATTGAAATTAAGGTGAGCTGTTTAAAAAAATATATAAATAAATAAAACTTTTTTTCTTGCTTTTTACCAGACCTACCAAACCACCGCATGCATGCAGTCTCCTCTACAGATGAACCACACTTCCCTAAAATTCTTATGACAAACTTAAGTCAACCATTCACCTTCCCTTCTACCATCCTTACCTGCCTTTCCATTTCACACTGCTTTGCAAGGTAATGTGCAGATATTTAATGAATATGACTGTATGAAACAGCAAGCAGTACACCACAAACGCTGTATTCCAAAATTATTGGATTGTGTTTCCCACTCTTCTGCATTAACTTACATTTTTCTACATTTTGAGCAAGTTGTCATCCATTACATCAACTAGAAATTTGCATTGATGAGAAACTGAATTGGAAAAACACATCAATTATCTGCTGAAATGGTTAGGTTCAGCTACTTACGCTGTTAGGGCTATTGCAAATTTTGATGATAAAGATATCAGTAAATTAGCTTACTATGCCTATTTTCATTCACTGCTTTCATATGGCATCATATTTTGGGGCAATTCGTTATTAAGAGAGAAAGTATTCATTCCACTAAAGTGTGTAATCAGAATAATAGCTGGAGCCCTTCCAAGATCACCTTGCAGACATTTATTTAAGGAACTCGGGATATTCACCGTACCTTCGCAATACATATATCCTCTTATGAAATTTGTCATTAATAACCAATCCCAATTCAAAAATAACAGTGAACTGTATAGCTACAACACTAGAACTTCACTATTCTGGATTAAATCTCACTCTGGCACAGAAAGGGGTGCATTATGCTGCCACAAAAATCTTTGGTCATTTGCCAAATAGTATTAAAAGTCTGACAGATAGCCAACCAACATTTAAAATCAAATTAAAAGAATTTCTGAATGACAACTCCTTCAACTCATCAGATGAATTCTTAGATATGAAGTAGTAACTGTAAATAAATAAATAAATAAATAATAAAAGAAAATTATTTTGTGTAAAGAAAACTTAGTGACACGTTCCACATCATTACAAAATGTCATATTCATGATCTATGGAACAAGGATTACTGTATGTATGTATGTTTAAGTCATCTTGTATCCCCCTACATTTGCTCAATGATGACACTGTCCCATGCATCACAGCAAACAGCCTCCGATTGCTGCTCACCCTGTCAATTAGATCATTTATGTACGTATAAAATAAGAGCACTCCTATCAATTCCCTAGAGCAATCCTGATGATAGCCTTGTCTCAATTGAAGACTTGATATTAAGGACAATGTACTGGGTTATATTATTTAACAAGTCTTCGACTGTGTCAAGCACTTTCCAGAAATCTAGGAGTATGGACCCTGCCTGTTGCCCTTCCTCCTTGGTTCACAGGATGTCATGTGAGAAAACTGCAAACTGAGTTTTGCATGAGTGACACTTTCAAAATTGATGTTCATTTGTGAGGAGAAGCTTTTCTGTCTCAAGGAATATGTTCAAGAATTCTGCAGCTCACTGATGTTAAGGATGTTGGTCTATAATTTTACGGGTCTGTTCTTTTACCCTTCTTATATACAGGAGACACCTGAGCTTTTTTCCAGTCACTTGGGGCTTGGCACTGGGCAAGAGACAATAAATGCAAGCTAAACAATGGGCCAAGCAGTGGAGTACTCTCTGTAAAACCAAAGAAATTCCATCTTGACAGGGCAGCTTATTAGTTTTCAACTCTTTAAGTTGCTTCTCTATGCCACGGATGCCTAATATTATGTCCTCCATATAGCGAGTCTGAACAACGATCGATTGATGGTATGTTTATATGAACCACCTGTGTGAACAATTTCTTAAATGTGAAATTTAAAACTTCAGCTTTACTTTTGCTATATTCTACTGCCACATCAGACTGGTCAACAAGTGACTGGATAGAAGCCTTAGACCCATTAACCAATTCCATGTAGGATTAGAATCTTCTCAGGTTCTCTGCCAGATCTTCCACTTACTTGGCGTATAATACTCCAGGGGACGATTTACAATCTATTTATACTTCGTCCCTAATTCCTCTATGTCCATCATACTGGAACAAAATGATCTCAATCCATTTTCAAAGTGAAATGCTATACAACTGCTTATCTGCTCTTTCTAGAAAAAATGCTCTCCTATGCTTCTTGTTGGATTTATTAACTTTAGTAAGCACTGTTTGTTATGATGACATAATGATCACTAATGCCTGTCTCAATACTGATACCACTGATAAGGTCAGACCTGTTGGAAGCTACAAGGTCTGAAATATTTCCAGAGGGTGTGGGCTGCCAAATCAGCTGCTCCAGGGAGCTTTTGGAAAACGTGTTCAAAATTACTTCACAAAACTGCCCCTCTGTACCACCTGCACTGAATCCATAAATGTCACATTCTATACACAGTAGGTTAAAGTCGCCTCCAACTAATACTGCATGATTGGAGTATTTCTGCATTGCTGAATGTAGACTTTCTCTGAACACTTCCAAAACTGCCACAGTTTTACGCGCATCCAGATAACTTCCCAGCAGCCTAAATTTTGACCTTGACAGACACAACATTCTTGTCAGCTGCAATGAATGCTGTTTGTCATGTGGCACCTAATCTGTCATTTTGACATACTTTCCATGACGTGCAAAATATTTCAGAGATTTCTACTTTGGGTTTCAGCCAGCTCTCGGTTGCGAGAATAATTTGAGAGTGAGTTAGTTACTTATTTAGTTATATGTTCCATTCATCATTTCCACAATTATTTTATCGAAATAATGTGGAAATACTCAGTTTGCAGGTTATGTATATGGGATTAGTTTTAACTTAATAAACACACTATTACTATTAGTCCTACTCATGCAAATACACTTAAAAACAAGGATGTTTTTATCTGGCTACCAATTTTTAATTAGAAATTCATCAATGGATTAGAAGAAGCTGTCCAGGAAAAATGACCTTAGGTCAGATTTAAAACTTGCTTCACTACCTGTCAGACATTTTGTGTTATTGGGCAAATGATCAAAAATTCTTTTTGCTGCAAACTGAACTGCTCTCTAAGTCACTGACAGCTTTGACAATGTATAATAAAAGAAATTTTTCCCTACAATTCTGTACGTAAGTACATCACTTTTCTTCTCAAACTGTGATGGATTGTTTATGACAAATTTGATTAATAAAAACATGTATTGTGATGGCCTTGCTCCTTGAAGAGGTGCCTACATGATGTCTGTGGGTGACCACCACATATTATTCTTACTGTTCACTTTTGTGCAATCAATACTTTCTTTCTATGTGATGAGTTGCCCCAGAAAATTACTCTGTATGACATTATTGATTGGAAATATGCAAACTCTGTGTGGAGGCTGAAATGTTTTTTTCCAAGATCAGCAATTATACAAAGAGCAAAAGCAGCTGAACTTAATTGTTTGAGAAGCTCACTAGTATGCATCTTCCAATTCAAGTTTTCATCAATATGTACACCCACAAATTTGGTGCATTCTACCTTACTTACTGACTCCTGCACATGTGCAACATCAATTGTTGGTAAGACTCTATTTGTTGTAAAGACCTGAATGTAGAGTCAATATATTTTGGGTAAACAGCAGCTTCGGTCATAAATATTGAAATTATTATTATTATTATTATTATTGATTTCAGTCACTGTGTGATAGTCTTCAGTGCAAATTATTCGAATCTTGTAGGCCCTACTGTGATTATTACTTGCATCAGATACCTTCACTCACTTTTACTTCATACAATAATTTTTAAATTTACAGAAAAGCCTATCTTGTAACTTTCGCAGTTAACCATAGCAGTTGCTGATACAAAGTATTGTACGAGTCCATTGGGAAAGCAAGATACACTTAAGTTGTCTCCTTAGTGGTTAAGGTTACAAGATAGGCTCTTCTGCAAATTTAAAAATTATCATACGTAGTAAAAGTTAAGATATCCGTTGGAAGCAATCATAAAAGTACATGTTACTCTTCATAGAAAATATTGTGCTATTATGATATGGGCCTACAAGATTCAAATAATTTGCACTGAAGATTGTCACACAGTGACTGAAATCGATCTGTAAAATAAAGTATTCCAATATTTACGACCCATGCCCCCGTTTATCCAAAATATACTGACAAAACAGGTCGTGATGCACATGGTTCCCACTGGAATTAGACAGCATGAATGTAGAGTGTTTTTTCAACATCTGAGGAGAATCCATTTTCAGGGAAACACTTCACAATTCTTTGTAAAATATTGTTTACTATCTCTTTTGTTGCGTTCTCTCTAATGGGACTCATTATTTCACTAGTATTGTCTGCAAAAAGTACCAATTTTGCTTGTTGAATGTGAAGTGGGAGGTCGTTCACATATATTAAGAACAGCAGTGGACCCGAAATTGAACCCTGTAGGACTCCATTTGTGATTTTACCCCAGTTACTAAAATTTTCTACATTTCAGACACTGTCTGCCGTATTCAGCATAACCTTTTGCATTCTGAATTTTTCAATGAGAACATCATGATCTACACAATCAAAGGCCTTTGAGAGATCACAAGAAATACCAAGAGGTTATACATTATTATTTAAGGCTTGTACTATTTGATTAAGAAATATATAAACAGCATTCTCAGTCGAGCAGCCTTTCTGGAATTCCAACAGTGATACGCAAAGTAAGTTGTTTCCACTGAAAGTGTGCAACTACTCTTGAGTACATTACTTTTTCGAATATTTGGAGAAAAGAAAAAAAAAAAAGATATCAGTGACGAAACTTTCTTATGAAAAGGTTTAATAATTGCATATTTTACCCTTTGTGGAAAAATTTCCTTTGCCAGTGATGCATTGCATATATCACTGATGCTACATTAGAAAGTGATTGTTAAAACTACTTGCAACGTGTGAATTATCAGTCACAATGCTGCCATTTAGTTTATTTGTTATGGAGCATCGTACTCTGACTGGCTGTCCTATCTTCCATTTGACAATGTCCCATATAGCTTTAATTTTATTATCTGCATTATTTATTTCTGTCTGAACACAAAGACTTCTGCACATTTTAATGACTTTCCTTAAAACACTACAATATTTTCCGTAGTATGCAAGTAATGTCTGATTCTGACTTATTCTAGCCTTTACATAAATTTCCTTCTTCCTCTTACATGAGATTTTAATTTACTTAGTTATCAATGGCTATATCTTACCTGTTTCTTTTAATGGATCTTTTGGATAATTTTCTAGGAAAGCAACTTTCAAATACTAACAGAAATTCACTGTGGAAAAAACTGAATTTGACATTAGCTACTCTTTCTACATATACCTCATCCCACACCACCCCTTTTTGCTCACTCTTAAAACAATGTATCCTGTTTTCTTCAAGTAGCTTCACTGCTTTGTATGAACCTGCCTCTGGGGTCTAAGGTGCTGTACTGTTTATTTCCATTAATTGTGCATCATGATAAGAGTCCATTAGCAGTTGGGTACACATTAATTGTTTCAGCCCAAGCATCATTCATGAAAATGTTATCAATAGGTATCCTAATATTTTGCTGCACACAAGTTGGAAAACTGACTACTGCAATAAATACACTGAAACTCCCAATCATTGATTCTAGTTAATTTCTCCTCTCAACATCTTTTAAGAAGTCTAACCTGAAATCTCCATAAACTACTAATTGTTTCTTTTCGTCTGACAGGCAGCTCAATTACGCATCTATATTTCTCATAAATAGGTGTAAGTTTCCTAGAGTGGATCTGTAGATTGTTACAGTTATCGGAGAAGTATTTTACTTCTTGGTTCTGATCAACACAAAAACTATTTGTTTTGATATTTTTAACTTTGTGTCCAACTTTTACGTATGTTGCAGCTCCTCCTTTTTCCAGGTTGACTCTCCATGAAGATGATGCAAGTGTATAATCCCTGATATTTAGTGTCTACATCCCTGTGGTTATGAGGTGTTCAGAGAGGCACAGAAAATCTATCCATTCAAAATTTTCCACATCTTCTAGGCAACAAATAAGCTCTCCTACCTTTTTTCCCAACCCTCTAATGTTCTGATGAAACAAATGAATTTTATTTTTCTGGAAACAGTTACACTTATTGTAGTCTTGTACTGCTGTAATTTCTTTCAATATTCTCTGTCTTTAATGTGACACTAACCTGAAAAAAATGTGCCCTTTGATTCCAGTAATCACATGGGTTTTGTATTGTGTGCTTGTGGTCCCCCTTACACCTTCTGCAAGCTGTTCAGTTAATCTTCACTTCCCCCTCCTATTTAGGTGCAGGTCATGATTAGTCCATCAACCTCTCCCAATCGTGGCAGCAGTCATGACAAAGATATGAGACTTTGTTTCAGTCAAAACCAATTTGCTCAGCTCTTTGTTTCATGGCTAACAGCAGTTAGCCATGTGGCTGCAAAACTTTGACAAATCGCACATGAATGTGTCCTGTTGCTGCTCTTCTTTTAACATTACACTGTAATTTGTTAGCCAGGCTGTTTCCTGCTCCTCCGACAATAAGTCCCTCATCCTCACCACCAAAATCTCTACACAAGGCCCCTATGTTCTCCGTCACCTGACAGCTTTCTGGAGGCCAGTAAATTCAGGAATTTTGTTACTAATAATCTGACAATTTACTGTCAAAAAATTTTGACAAAGTGGCTTTAATTTTTACATGCTCTGATTTCATCCTCTGTGTAATGAGTGGTGAGCATTCATCAGAGGATATCAAGCTACCATGTAACCTAGAAAAAACCCTATGTGCAATTCAAGTATGATGCTACCCAAGGAGCAGTTTCCTTCACGTAGTGCACCTCTGACCTATCAGGGGGAGTGCTGCAATTCTCTACTCCACAATGCCGGTCCACTTATCTGCAGCCAAAACTGTCACAGAATTGATGGAGCCTTTGACTGACACTCTCCACTTGGCTCCAAACCAAAGGACCCCCAATCAGTTTGTGAATAATGTTGCAAATTGTGAGCTCTGCTTGCACCCAATGTGCAAGGACAGCAGTCTTCACCACTTCCACCAGCCACCAGTATGAACTGAGGACCCTCAGAAAACAAGTGACAGACATCACTGGTACCGACATGAGCTACCAAGTTGCAGATGACTGCACACTGGGACTCTCGACAGCTGCAGGCAGGGCCTCCTCCACTACATACTGACTGCACATTGGATTTTTCATCAGCTCTGATTACTATTTCCCTAAGGGGTTCCAATGACACTTAAAGTAGTAAAGGAGTTTTGCTATTTGGGGAGCAAAATAACTGATGATGGTCGAAGTAGAGAGGATATAAAATGTAGACTGGCAATGGCAAAGGAAAGCATTTCTGAAGAAGAGAAATTTGTTAACATCGAGTATAGATTTAAGTGTCAGGAAGTCGTTTCTGAAAGTATTTGTATGGAGTGTGGCCTTGTATGGAAATGAAACATGGACGATAAATAGTTCGGACAGGAAGAGAATAGAAGCTTTCGAAATGTGGTGCTACAGAAGAATGCTGAAGATTAGATGGGTAGATCACATAACTAATGAGGAGGTATTGAATAGGATTGGGGAAAAGAGAAGTTTGTGGCACAACTTGACCAGAAGAAGGGATCGGTTGGTAGGACATGTTCTGAGGCATCAAGGGATCACCAATTTAGTATTGGAGGGCAGCGTGGAGGGTAAAAATTGTAGAGGGAGACCAAGAGATGAATACACTAAGCAGATTCAGAAGGATGTAGGTTGCAGTAGGTACTGGGAGATGAAGAAGCTTGCACAGGATAGAGTAGCATGGAGAGCTGCATCAAACCAGTCTCAGGACTGAAGACCACAACAACAACAACAACAAGGGGTTCCATAATGCACCTAATGTTGGCGCTCCCGGAAAGTAGCAAATGTCTCCCCCCCTCCCCCTTCATGTGCCTGCTCAGACCCTGCTGAAGATGTGGCCCTCTGTCCACTCACAGGCAGGATGGGTTTATTCAGTTGAATAACCTGAAATAATTAAAACATTTACTAAAATTTTTGTGCATTAACTTGATTTCAATGTCAATATGTTTTGTGAAAAAATTCTGCATAGATTTTTATTACTACTTTTAACGGATAATCTGCCCATCTACAGTAAAATTTTAAAAAAACTGTGGCATACAGAGTGGAACTTGACAGTTAGAATATCACCAAACTGTTTATTTTTGTGGAGTTTTTCCCCTAGGCAATTTGGTCTTTTCTGTGTACAGTCTGCACACTGAGGGGTGGGTCTTCTTTTATGCAGAAGAAATTCTGTCAGAAAAATGCTTTTCTAAAAGTCTCCTCATTTTGAGGAGAAGCAGTATGTTGTTGTATATCCCCTTTCCTTGTAAACTGAAAATTTGTCAAATGTAAGCCTTTGTCCTTATCATCTGAAAAAAACTGAAAATATCAGAAGACTACTGCAACTATCTACTTCTACCACACACTCGTTTTCTACTTTGAATTCAGACAATGCTGGTGGCTCATCTGTTGTATTCCATCTAAACTTAGATTTCACAGGAGTGGAACATCTTCTCTAACATGGTGGCTCTACAGATAGGACCGAGCGAGGTGGGGCAGTGGTTAGACACTGGACTCGCATGCGGAAGGACGACGGTTCAATCCCGCATCCGGCCATCCTGATTTAGGTTTTCGTGATTTCCCTAAATCACTCCAGGCAAATGCCGGGATGGTTCCTCTGAAAGGGCACGGCCGACTTCCTTCCCCATCCTTCCCTAATCCGATGAGACCGATGACCACGCTGTCTGGTCTCCTTCCCCAAACCAACCAACCAATCTACAGATAGGAGTACATTTGAAATACTAGTTAGTTATTAAGAAGTATATTATCCACTGCTGAAGAGTAACACAGCTGAGTATGCAAATAAAATTATGGAAAGCAATGGGATGGTAACATTGAAATAATGTTGTTTTCTCACCAGAATCTGATTCAGAAGCAACATCACATGAAAGTAAAACGTTTCATGTTATGGGTCTAGACGGGTCAATTGAGCCTGACTGAAGGATAGCATGGTACGGGTGGGGGGAGGGAAGAGTCTTGGCTGTCTCATCATGCATCCGTCTAGTCCCTGCATGCTCTGCTGGACACAGCTCTTTCTCAGCCCCACCTGTACCTTGCTATCCTTCCCCCTTTCTCGCCTCACTCCAAATTGCTCCTTTCATTCAACATGACAGTTGCATTCCCATCCGAGCTGATAAAGATGTCAGTTATATGTGTGTGAGGTGTGCTTGCTTGTGTGAATGTGCCCGAGTTTTCTTTTATGAAGAAAGCTTTGGTTGAAAACTAAATGTGTAACAGTCCTTTCCTTGTGCCTCTCTGCAACTCAGCATATCATCTTTACGGTGAGTAGCTATCTATAATATTCCTAATACTGTAAAAGTAATTACCTTCACATGGTATTTACAGTACTTAGTTTAAAGACAAATATTGTCTAAATTCAAATTACTACATACGGATTATCAAATGATTTCAAGCTCTCAATATGCGGTCGAACTCTCTCTCGTAATTTGTGGATTGTCATAATGGCTCCAGCCACTGGAGGGAAATTCATATCAGCGGGCACATACTTCCTCTGTGAGTACAGCATCTGATGTTCTTCAAAAAGTTCCTGCAACCAATTTTGTTTATTTACAAGGAAACTTTTTTAACAAATCTCATGTATATTGCATACACAAAGGGGAACTCACCTGAACAGTGGCCAGCTCTTCTCCTAACATTGTGAGAATGACAGAGTACTTTGGCTCAATTGCTGTCTTAACAATATCACGTTCAAGAAGGGTCCCAGCTATGTTGATAAACTGCAACATTACCCAGTAAATAACGCTATACCACCAATAATTTCTTAAAAATATGGTATACTAACATCAAAAGTACATTTGTTGAAAGAAGACCTTCAAAATCATGTTGCTAACAATAACAAATATGTGTGAAGATCTTATACTTTTTGGCTGATTTTATGTAAAATTTGAGTGCAATTAGCCTGCCCTATAGTTCACCATCCACAATTTTACAGGTGCAGTTTCTCACTGTTCCCTACACTCCTGCTGGTGTTCTCAAGATACCTGCTGCTTGAGTTTCTCGGTGGCAACTGCAGTTCAAGTATTAGACACAGTATGGTGTTTAATAATATTCTGAGAACACTATACTTATTTTCACAAATATCACTGAAGGAAATGTTGCAACCAGTCACAATCTTTTTGTGGGTCCTTGCAACAGCATGTTTCTGTTACACAGGTTCAGTTGCAACATCATGAGGTGTAATTTGATTACATTATTCTTGATTTTGTGGATACTGACAAATTTTATGGCAAATTATGTTGCAGATATCATTCCCGTAACACAAGCTTACACATTTATATGATTATAGTTTCCCTCATATTGGAAGGTGCCTCTTTGCAGAGCTAGAGAGAAAGTGAGATATGGAATCATGAGGGGATGAGTTTTGCTGAAGTGTGGCAATAGAAAGAAGGCGCTCTTCTTCCACACTACCAAGCCTTACAAAGAGTTGCTGCAGAGCAGGCAACAATGAGTACACCTGCATCACCACTGAAAACATTGCTTCATCACTATCTGCAGGAGAGCATTTATCACCATCCAGCACTATTCACAGGAAGCCACCTTGAACGATTAAATCTCACTGGCTCCTGGAGATAATATAGATTCGGGGCACACAGAATGAAAATTTAATTCTGTCGAATCCTGTCCCATTGTATCACATTGTAGAGGAACTCTACCTATTCACAAAGAACATTATTAACCCCAAAAAAGTGTGGCATATTATGCATATTTACAATCATGTCTAAAATATATAATAACATTCTGGCTTACTCTACTGCAGATCAGAGTACCCTCAGAATACAAAAGAGAGTTATAAGTATCATTATTGGGAAGAGCATTAAATATTCATGCAAGAATTTGCTTAAAAAATTGAAACATACCATGACCGCCCACTATGAACATCTTGGAAACATTACTAATTGACAAAAAAATTAAATTAATAAGGAAAGCAAGAAAAAACAGTATCACACCTGTACACCCATGCACACTGGGTAGTACAGTTTGTTTAAAGACAAACGTACACTTTAGGAACTGTTGTTTGATTCATTTTTCTTTTGTAGTTGACTACTATTAAATTATGATGCTTACAGTGCCACATTGCTACATTTTGTAACTATTTATTTTTCTTCTGTCATATATTTTCCCCCTTCTCCGATAATATTCCGTTGCAACTTGACGTCATTCTGACCAGTGGTGTTATTTCTACAGCAGTTTGAAAGTTTAACTTTAATAATAATCATCCTGCATATACATTATTTATGTAAACTTCTGGCCATTGGTATCCCTTGACCGTGTGGCTGATGCAGAAGATCGAATCGCCTCTTCCCGTCAAGACTACAAGTACTTCCGCAGCTCCCTTGGAACGGTATGAGATGAGGCGGAATACCTCATGCAAACAACAATATCTACATCTACACTACTGGCCATTAAAATTGCTACACCAAGAAGAAATGCAGATGATAAACGGGTATTCATTGGACAAATATATTATACTAGCACTGACATGTGATTACATTTTCAGACAATTTGGGTGCATAGATCCTGAGAAATCAGTACCCAGAACAACCACCTCTGGCCGTAATAACGGCCTTGATACGCCTGGGCATTGAGTCAAACAGAGCTTTGATGGCGTGTACAGGTACAGCTGCCCACGCAGCTTCAACACGATACCACAGTTCATCAAGAGTAGTGACTGGCGTATTGTGACGAGCCAGTTACCCGGCCACCACTGACCAGACATTTTCAATTGGTGATAGATCTGGAGAATGTGCTGGCCAGGGCAGCAGTCAAACATTTTCTGTATCCAGAAAGGCCCGTAGAGGACCTGCAACATGTGGTCGGGCATTATCCTGCTGAAAGGTAGGGTTTCACAGGTATCGAATGAAGGGTAGAGCCACAGGTCATAACACATCTGAAATGTAACATCCACTGTTCAAAGTGCCATCAATGCATACATGAGGTGACCGAGACGTGTAACCAATGGCACCCCATACCATCACGCCGGGTGATACACCAGTATGGTGATGACAAATACACGCTTCCAATGTGCGTTCACCGTGATGTCGCCAAACACGGATGCAACCATCAAGGTGCTGTAAACAGAACCTGGATTCATCTGAAAAAATGACGTTTTACCATTCGTGCACCCAGGTTCATTGTGGAGTACACCATCGCAGGCACTCCTGTCTATGATGCAGTGTCAAGGGCAACCGCAGCCATGGTCTCTGAGCTGATAGTCGATGCTGCTGCAAACGTCAAACTGTTCGTGCAGATGGTTGTTGTCTTGCAAATGTCCCCATCTGTTGACTCAGGGATCGAGACGTGGCTGCACGATCCGTTACAGCCATGCGGATGTCATTTTGACTGGTAGTGATACGAGGATGTTGGGATCCAGCATGGTGTTCATTCTGCTAACAGTCATTGGATCTCGACTAATGCTTTCAGCAATGTCTTGATACAACAAACCGCAGTCGCGATATGCTACAATCCAACCTTTATCAAAGTCGGAAACATGATGGTACACATTTCTCCTCCTTACACGAGGCATCACAACAACGTTTCACCAGGCAACGCCAGTCAACTGCTGTTTGTGTATGAGAAATCGGTTGGAAGCTTTCCTCATGTCAGCATGTTGTAGGTGTCGCGACCGGTGCCAACCTTGTGTGAATGCTCTGAAAAGCTAATCATTTGCATATCACAGCATCTTCTTCCTGTCAGTTAAATTTTGCATCTGTAGCACGTCATCTTCATGGTGTAGCAATTTTTTAGGCCAGTAGTGTAAATATCCTATCACAAGGGATAAAACTGTTCAGTAAAGAACCACTAAGAGTACATTTTGATTAAATGTAATAGCACTATATGTTTCAATATTTTAACAATTTATCAATAAATTTGAAACTCTAGTATGTTTTTGTCAAATACTATTAACTTCAGAACAAAATAATGGAAGGTCCAGATTGCTGCTCACTATAAAGGCAACACATTAGCTTGCAGACAGCACAATGAAAAGACTGTTATACATTGAGCTTTCAGCCATAGCTACTTTCACACAAGCAGGCACACTTCACTCACGCATGATGGCTATCACTGGCCACTGCGGCCAGAATGCTGGCCTACTTTTGTGAATGTGTGAGTGTTTTCTTTTCTGACAAAGGCTTTGGTGGACAGCTCAGTCTTTGGTGGAAAGCTCAATGTTTAACAGGCTTTTCACTGTGCCTGTCTGCAACTCAACGTGTCATCTTTACTGGCTGTAGCAATCTGTAATTTTCATAACAGTATTAATTTCAGAATGATTATTTTTGTTTACATATGCTTAGGCTTTCACAATATAAAATTACCAAAATTAAAGTACCTTGTAAATGCTCTCAAGATTGTAGCAATCATCAATGGCTTGACACAAAAGAGTAGCAAGTTTGCGATCAAAGTCCTCAATTTTCTCTCTGAAGACTGAATAATCTTTCACAAAACTTTCATCAGTGGGGTCAAATGGATTGTATGTAATGCTCCCAAACTGACCATATAAGTCACAAAAATCAGAGTAAATTTTTTGTACTTTTGGGCCAAGTACTCGCCCCTTCCCTCCTCCAATCTCAACTTTCTCCAGTTTAAAAAATTCAAGTGCTGTCACAAAGAACTCCTGAAACATATGAATCATATGCTTATGATATATCTTAACTTTCCTACCTGTACTACAAATTTAGCCACAATAAATTCAAAAAAGTAAAACAATTACAAAGCCAATCAACATGAACACAGAACTTTAGAAGGCACTGTCTTATAGTGAGCTCCATCGTTTTGCCTTCTTTGAAATAAAAATGCATAGTCAAGTTGTCAGGAGCGAAACTACGCTTAAGGATGAAATCTGAGCCACAGTGCAACTTACGAACTTTCACAGTATGGGAGCATATTACAGAACTTATTTAATAAGTTACTTGTAATGTCTAAAAGAATTACTTCTATTTTGTACTGTACTGCAGTGATTAGTATTGATAACTAATATTGTTGAGGCCACAGATTCAATTTCTGGTACCTTTTACACAATTTTTTATGATTATTTTTCCTAAAGATGAAATGTGTGGAGCAGCATTCACTACAGCTGCGGCCGGCTACAAAGCTATTCTTGGGTTTCATGCTTGAAAAAGAACACATCTTTGAACTATATGTTAAATTATTCAACTTTTTGTTTGTGTCCTTATTCATCACTTTGAATCTCCTCTGTACATAGTGTGTCTCTCTTTACCCGCTGTTTAAATTTTATTAATAAATGATTGGCACAGTAGTGGAGCTCAGTAAATGACGTACACACTATAGGTATTAATCAGTATATTACTTTGGAAATTACAGTTGTTATGTATGTTTTAAACAAGTTTGAACTTTCAGCTCTGATTACCACCCTATGATCTGCTAGCTAAGAAGAAAGGAAAAGACAAAAAATAGGAAGCAATGTTAAATGAAACAACAAGTTCACTGTTACCAGTCACCGTTTTATTTTTATTTCCACGACGCGTTTCGAAGGTTTAAACCTCCATCATCGGGTGGATTTACATTAGTAAGTATTACATTTGTGTGTGTGTATTGTGTTACGATTTTTGGAGGAACTTGTGGCACTGCCTAGTGGAGAAACGAAACGCTATTTCAGAATATGGTTTAGGATTAATTTTGACAAAAAATTAAACTGATATCTAATGGTAAACATTAAATAAGTAAACTACAGTACCTTCAGTGATCACAAGTTCCTTTTGCTGTCGTAACACATCATATGTATACTGCCACATTTGTAAACAAATATGGCGTCTGGAATCAGCTGGGTGCAAGGTTCGTATAGCAGAAGTGAAGACATAATCGCAAAGTGCAAAGAATATACATCATAACAATATTATTACAGAATAATTGCTTTAAGCATTTAGCGGTGTTTGTTTATGTGTGTGTACTTCAGGTGGTATATAAATCCAATTCTGACAAGTTAAAACAGCAAACATTCGTACTCGTTTGTACAATCACATGAAATGTTAAAATGGCTTAAACTTCATACTTATTGATAACAATTAGGTGAAATGTTACAGACTATAATTACAATGATCATATTGGCTACAACAGTAAAATCATACATACATTACACTCTTTGATTGGGGTTAATAAACAGATGTGAAGTGAGGGGGTGGAGTCAGAAGGAGAGGTAGAGAGAGAGAAAAAGTGTGTGTGTGTGTGTGTGTGTGTGTGTGTGTGTGTGAGTGAAAGGGGGGAGAGGGGGAGAGGGAAGCAATGTGATGTATGCAGTAAAATAAGGAAACAAACACTAAAAAATTGAAAGAATGAGAGAAAGAGAACATCCACAGTACAAAAAATACTGCAATAACATGAGAAAAACAAGCAAGATGAATGAAATACAAAGTCAACCAAGAATTAAACAGAAGTGATGAATCATTTAGAAATAAAATATAAAAATTTCACTGGACTAATACTCAGATTTGATGTAAATACTGTAAGCATATATTTACCTTAATTAGTTTCAGTCTGTCCATAAACTGATTTTCATATTCAAATACCAATTTTGTGTCAAAAGTCCAAGGAACTGGTTCATTATTTCCCTTAAAGTATGATGCTAGAGATGTGCGACATTCATCAAAGATATCACTGAAAATAAAAACAATTAACATTATTAACTACCACTCTTTATCACAAGAAGTTACAAAACACAGTAATCCTTAAAAAAAACTTTGAAATGACGTTAATTTAAGACAGCTTATACGTTAAATGTGGCATGAAATCACACAAGCAAAAGCATGATGATAAATTTAAAACTTTACCAGCATACAATTGTTCCATTAAATTTTGGATGAACTGCCAGGTGTCTGCAACTTCCTGCCATGATAGCTTGGTGCCAAGTCTTCTGGTCATCCTCAGGTGAATAAGAATGAAATTGCACTGAGCTGCTGTATTTAAGACCCTGTGGGTACATGTGTGGTATACCCAGTTGACACTGTGGAACATTCATGTGGGCAACCATGTGTCCAGTGGAGCTTGTGCAGGGCACCATAACAGCCCAGGAGTATCGTATATAGGTTGCAGATGATGGCAGTGACATTTTTCAACAAGACAATGCACCATGTCACAAGCCCAGAAGTGTGATGGAGTGGTTTGAGGAAATCAGTGGCAAGTTCCAATTGATGTGCTTGCCCCCCAACTTGCCTGAGCTGAACCTGATCAAACACATCTGTGATGTGATTGAGGCCTCAATGCATTCATGCCATGACTCATCGGCACTGTTATCCATGCCAAAGGTGGACATGTCGGCTATTAGGTAGGTGGTCATAATGTTCTCACTGATCGGTGTATATCTGCCATAGTTGATCAACACCTGGCAGCTATAGCACAAATACTTCCCTCCTATATTAAAGACACTGACAATTTCTAGATTGTCTTAAATTTTGTCACCACTGATGCTATCTCACTCTACACCAACTTCTCCCACATACGTGGTCTGTCTGCTGCTGAACATTACCTCAAACAGAGCCCAGATAATTCAAAACCTAAGACATTCTTTCCACTCACCTTAATCAGCTTTATATTTACCAACAACTACTTTACCTTTGATGGGCAGACACACAAAAAGATCAGTGACACGGCCAGGGGAATCAGGATAGCTCCTTCCTATACCAACCTTTTCATGGGTCATTTGGCGGGAGCTTTCCTGGAATCCATAAGCCTTCGGTCCATCTTTAGCTTCTGTACAATAATAACATTTTTGCCACATGGACTCATGGTGAGGCTGCGCCATTAAAATTTTTGGAATCTTTAAATAAAATTCCCCAATTAAATTTCACATGGTGGTATTCTGAATCCCATTCCATTTTCCTTGATGTTGACCTCACCCTCACTGAGGGTCAGCTGCACACTTCTGTTCATATTAAACATACAAGTGGACAACAGTACTTACATGTTGATAGTTGCCATCCTTTAAATATCAAATGTGTCCTCAGTTACAGCCTTGGTATTCGAGGCAAACATATTTATTCACATGCAGACTATTTACAGCAATACACCAACACTCTCACCTCAGCCTTCATAGGACATAATCACCCCCACCAGTCTAGTCCAAAAGCAGGTTTCCCAGGCCATCATGTCCAATCCTGGTGCTACTTAAACATCCAAAAAACACACAGGACTGTACTTCTTATCACTCTGTACTACCTTGGTCTTGAACTTATTAATCAGCTGCTTCTACAAGTCTAAGATTTCCTAAAACAATGCCCTGAAATAAGGTCCGTTGTGTCTGACATTTTGCCCAGCAGACCTAGAAGAGCTTCCCCCTCCCCAAACTCCACAAAAGCCTGGCTAGACCCTATGCTCCTTCTGCACCCATTATCCTACCCAATGGCTCCTGTGACCATCATCACTGTTAAGATTTGCCCTATGCACCCTCCTACCACCGCCTATACCAGCCCAGTAAATGGAAAAGCATACACTATCAAAGGGAGAGCCACATGTGAAATGACACGTTGTATACCAGCTGTTAAGTAAACATTGTTCTGCCTTCTCCACTGGTATGACTACCACTAAGTGATCAGTTAGGATGAATGGGCATAAACAAAGGGTACACACTGACAACACACAATATCCTGTTACAGAGCATTTTCTGCAACATGACTGTCATGACCACAGTGCCTGTCTCACCAAATATACCATATGGATTCTTCCCCATGACAACAGTTTCTCAGAGATCTGCAAATGGGAACTGGCATTACAACATGTCTTTGGTTCTCACCACCCACTTGGCCCTAATTTACATTAATTTATTTCTTTATTCACTTCCTTTCAGTTTTCTATATTTTTTATTTTCTGACCTATCTATTTTCCCTGTCCACTACATCTACCACATATAATAAACTTAGCTTTCTGCTCTTACTAACTATTTCAAGATGTTTGGTCACTGATCTCTAACTTTCTTATAACCCTATCTCCCGTCTTTAAGCTCTCAGGTTTTCAAGTCTTCTCGTCCCATGAAGCAAGTCTCCCCTAACCTGGGGTTCTGTGTGACTTTTCCATAATTCTCCTCATTTCCTAAACCTCACTGGTCATTTTCCTTCATCACCCTTCCTTACTTTTCAACCCTTCTGCCAGAAGAATGAGCTACTGCCTGCAAATTTCCTAACTTTTGTTTGTCTTTGCTACTGCCACGTGGTGAATAGATCCAATTACGCTACATAAGATTTGCCACATTTGCATGGAATCCTGTAAATACCAGTCTTGTACAACTCTTAAGTTGTCTTTGAAAGATCTCAAAAATACCAAGATTTTGGAAAGAGGACAAAAGTTCACTTTAACCTTATGCCTTCTTAGCATTCTGCATATTTTCACAGAAAATATGTGGTAGATAAGCACTCATTTTGAAACCCTCATCCTTTTCCTTTTTCAGTTGTTTGTGCATCTGTAGCACACTCTGTACTTGCTGAGACAAGTATCCATTGTTCAGAAACATGGTCTGTAGGTGTTCCAGTTCCTTCTGTAGCTTATCGGCAACTGAGATGGTGTGGGTTTGGTGGATTAAGTTCTTCAGAACGACCATTGTTTGTGCCAGATGGTGGCAACTAGTATTTGTAAATACAGATTGTATCAGTACGCTTCTGAAGTGCCAAATGTCAAAGTGTGCCAACACTCTTACATTGCACCAAGACATCTAAAAATGACAAACAACCTTCTCTCTCCATCTCCATAGTAAATTCTATGTTTTCATGAATCAAGTTCAGAAGTTGAAGGAACTCATGGAGACTGTGAAAAATTAAAAGGCTAAACTATTAAAGTGGCATCAATGTATTGTCAAAATACTGTATGTTTGAAAACAGCTGAGGCGAGTGCTCACTCCTCAAAATCTCCCATAAAAAGATTGGCCACCAGGGGAGACAAAGCACTCACCATCGCGAAACCATCAGATTATTCAAAAAACACAGATGCACAAATGACAGAACAAAGAGGAAAATGTGATCTTCAAAGCAACTGCTTATTATTGACCATACATTGAAAACGTCTTTGCAAAAAAGGCAGAACATTGAGAAGACATAACTTTAAAGCGATCTTCCACCAGCCTTCCAACATCTCAGCACTTTTGGGATCTATCAAGGATGACTTAAGAGTTGTGCAAGGCAGGTATTTACAGATTCCATAGAAATGCAGCAAATCTTATATAGAGCACACAACACGCACTGTTCAGGAACACATTGAGGAACATCAGCAGCATACGCGCCTCCTCCAAACCACTAAGACAGCTGTTGCTGAACAGTGTGTTCCCACTGGCCATTTGATGAAATACAATGAAGCAAAAATTGTGGCCCATATGTCAAACTTCTGGAGCTCCATCATCAATGAATCTGTGGAAAATCTGAGTCCCTTATCTATTAGGTTGGTGGCTTTCAGTTAAGATTCTGCATGGAATCCTGTCACAGATAAACTTCATGCTTTATGTAATTTTAACATGTGCAGACGATAGATCTTATATCGATAAGGTGAGCTTTCACCATGGATATGCGCAGTGCAGTTTACAGATCCACAGCAGAAGTGCATGCACTCGAGCAGTGGATTTGCAGTGTAATCTAAGTACACCACACGTGTCAGTGGACTCTTAAATGCAGGAACCCAGTGCCTTTTTACCAGTATGGTTCTGGAGATGGCCAGAACTCTCTGCACCAAACTCCTGACATCTGGTAGTTTGCCTGAAATTCCATGGAACAAAAGCAATATATTTCAATCATTTCTATTGTCTTTCTGTAACTGTTTTAGACTTAAGCTAAATGAAAATCAAGGTCACTTAAAAGAGCAAAGATGATGATAAATACATGCACAGTGTCTAAATAGCAAAACTCCAGAGCCTACACTTTATAATAAATTTGTAAAAAGTAATATTTTTTGTAAAATATGTGTTGAGAAATATACATATAAATTAACACAATTGGTAAAATAAAGGAAACATGACGACTCACCTATAGCATAGACACATGAAACGGGACACAGCATTAATTAGCTTTTGGATCTGGCTTTTGTTCTGACAGAAAGTACACACATTCACACACACAACCACACATACATCAGAAAACACGCACTACTGTGCCATTGGCAATACTAGTTATTAGGTAACTTTCATTATTAGAGAGCAGTTGCCTGAACTGAAGTGAAGTTGTGCTGAGGAGCGTGCAGGGACAAGGTGGGGAAAGTGTAGGGCAGCTACGTGCAGTCAGGAGGGTAGATGTAGGGCAGGGGAGAGGTGTGTGCGAGAGGGGAAAGGGGGGGGGGGGGGGGTAACGGAAAAGGAGAGAAGTAAAAAGAGTGGTGGGGTGGTGGAATGAGGGCTGTGTAAGGCTAGGAGGGTTATGAGAAGATAGGATATATTTCAGGGAAAGTTCCCACGTGTGTAATTCAGAAAAACTGGTGCTGGTGGGAAGGATCCATATGGCACAGGTTGTGAAGCAGTCATTGAAATGAAGGATGTCATGTTGGGCAGCGTGCTCAGCAACAAGGTGGCCCACTTGTTTCTCGGCCACAGTTTGTCTGTGGCCATTCATGTGCACAGACAGCTTGTTGGTTGTCATGCCCACGTAGAATGCAGCCCAGGGGTTGCAACATAGCTTGTAGATCTCATGACTGGTTTCACAGGTAGTCATGCCTTTGATGGGATAGGTGACCAGACAGGAGTAGGTGGTGGTGGGAGGATGTAAGGGACAGCTCTTGCATTTAGGTCTGTTGTAGGGATATGAGCCAAGAGATAAGGTGTTGGGGGCAGGGGTTGTGTTGGGATGGAGGAGTGTATTGTGTAGGTTCAGGGGATGGCGGAATACCACTGTGGGAGGGGTGGGAAGGATAGTGGGATGGACATTTCTCATATCAGGGCACGACAAGAGGTAGTCAAAAACCTGGCTGAGAATGTACTTCAGTTGCTCCAGTGCTGGGTGGTACTGAGTTACAAGGGGAATGCCAGACAGTGAGACTTTGGGAGGTGGTGGAAGACTGGAAAGATAAGAGAGAGAGAATGCTTGCTTTAGTGTGTGGGACCCATGCCAAATAGGACTAACAAGGGATACTGAATGTATACAGAGAAGGGCAGCGCAAATGATCACGTATTTGTTTGATCTGTAGGAGAATGTCACAGACATGCTTAAGAAACTGAACTGGCAGACTCTTGAAGATACACATGTACTATCCCGAGAAGGCCTATTTACAAAGTTTCAAGAACCAGCCTTAAATGATGACTCTAGGAATATACAACAACCCCTATACATATTGCTCCCATAGAGATTGTGAGGACAGATTAGATTAATTACAGCACGCACAGAGGCATTTAAACAATCGTACAAACTTACATCATTCCTCCCACACTCTATATGTAAATGGAATGGGAAGAAACCCTAATATTTGGTACAATGGGACATACCTTCTGCCATGCACTTCACAGTTATTTGCAGAGTATAAATGTAGATGTAGAACTATTTGTGCAGATTCTTTCTGACTACATCATTACAGATAACAGCATCAACTGCAAGAAGTCTGAGATTACTATTAATACTGTCCACTAGGTCATTACTATACAACATGAACAGCAAGGGACCTAACACACTTTCCTGGGTACACCTGAAGTTATTTCTACACATGTCAATGACTCTCCATCCAAGCTAACCTGCTGCATTCTCCCTTGCAGAAAATCCTCAAAGCAATCACAAATTTCACTTAATACCCCAATACTTTTGATAATAAGCTTAGCTGCACTACTGAGTCAAATGCTTTCCAGTAATCAAGAAATACTGCATCTACCCACCTGCCTCAATCCACAGATTTCGGCACGCCATGTGAGAAAAGTGGGAGCTAGATTTCGTCTGATCAAGATTTTCGAAATCTCTGCAGATTGGCAAGGAGGAGGCCATTCTATTCGAGATAGCTCACTATGTTTGAGTTCAGAATATGTTGTAAGGTGCTACAACAAATGGATGTCAAGAATACTGGATGGTCATAATATGATATTTATAATGATTTTATGATCTTTACAATGTAGTTATTGCCACCGATTTTCCATTAATGTAAACTCATTGTAAACATGTATGCATCAAAAAACATAGGTGCAAATACAAAAGGAAGTGCCTTATGTAAAATTCTGATAAATTCCAACAACACAAAAACTGACAACTAATCTCAGCAAAGAACTCCAGAATCCTCAAGTAGGCCGTCCAACATATACTTCTATAACTTTCTACAGAAAGTTTTAGATTCATTAATATTTCAGGAACTCTTGAAAATAATGTAACAGCTGAAACAGAATTCACTGAGTATACATGACAAACTAATAAAATTGTTGTGCAGCAGAAACTTGAAAAACTGTATATGATGTAATTCACCAATTTAATGCACGCTGTGGCCTTATCAGAAAAGAAACTTTCAGTATTGGTATTTACCATTTCTGGAATGTTCCTGAAATATCTTATGTTTTTAATATTAGTATATTCTGCAATATTTGATGGTTTTTATAAATAGCTGCACTCTCCACGCAGGAGTTCAAGTTCAGTTGTGTTCTGGCTGTGCGTCAGTGTCAGTAACACATGTGCCTTCATTTCAAAATGTTGTACTTCACTGACAACCATGTCTTCAGATTTGGACTTTAACATCGTTTCAATATGACACTGTTTGGCTGAGATGCCAAGTACTTCAACACATATACAGCATGCTGTAAAATTCCCCTTACAAACTTCTAGGACTTGTAGAAGAGGCTCGGTACATAATATTTTGAACTGGAACCCATGTCCAGAAAAACACCATTTCTGTGTTACAACCGTTTGAAAATGTGTTGGTAACAAAACCACTCCTACAAGTAATTTATTAGGCCTGACCCAGCACATAATTCGTATACAGTTTCTAACAACCCTACCAGAACAAAGGTCAAAATTTAATATTGATTGTGGTGTTGTTCACGCTGCTAAATACTGCATTTTCGGGCAACAACAAAGTTATTATGTGGCAGGTGTCATTAGAGCACAGTTAATAAATTCATTTCATGTAATAATGAATAAATTAGGCACTCATCTTTTCCTGTTTCCCACGCTGGTCTCGTTGTAGAATCATGGCTCAATCGTCGAAAATGTAGGTGGTGATGATTCCAAGCTCGGATGCAATGAGGCCTAGGTTTTATTCTGCTATATTCAAAAGTTTTATAGATGTGTTTCACAAACCATTCTTGAAGATTAAACCTTTCAAAGTTAGCACAATGGTGATGTAAAAAAATAATCAGCACTCCGAATTTAAGTTACCCTTCCTTTTTATTGCTTTTGTTGCAATATCACATAACACACAAAACATCACTTCACAATACAAAACATACTTGAAAACATCTTCCTCACTGTTAAAGTTCACATTTTATAAGCTGACTACAATATGCGTCTTTCCAACATGACGTCCAACACTTGACTTTTTCAAGGTCCGACTCTCTAACTAACCTAACTGCTTACGCGACCAAAAATCAAGAGTTACAAGTACGTCAAACATCATAGTGACAAAAGAAAGAATACACATAAGAATAATATCATTGCAACATAAACATATCGATGTATCAAAGTACCTCTACATTAATGAAATCAAATCTGAATGTTGTCTCAGAAATATGTTAACTACTTTACAGAAACACATTAGAATATTGCTGGTATTGAGAGGTTGAGTTGAGGTGCCATAATGGTTACGTAATTCAAGTACCATTACAAGTTCCACTCCCTAACAACCAGAGAAACAAAATCCATTGACAGGTTCTCTTCAATGTGATGCAGTATGGCATCTTCCAATCTGGGTGTGTGGTGTCTCCTTGGAGCACCACAGTCATGCCTGCTGACAGTGAAGGTACCCCTTTCTCAATGCCATAGCATAAATGTGGTGAAAAGGGTATGCACTGGAGTTGGATGTTGTGGGTAATGAACATGAGAAAGTTGATGAGCAGCTCTTCCATTACTGTGACTTCAACATATAGAAAGATAATATCAGTGTATTCTGCAAATGTGTGCTCAACCATGTTGCTCTAACACTCACAGACAAGTGAATGAGACTTGAACCAATTCAGAGGTAGGACTGATGTCAAATGACAACAGCCGAACCTACGTGGGCACCACTAGTGATGAGAACAACCGAAGGAAAACAACTGATTCGGTCAGTTGTTAGAAAACAATAGAATCACTCATTTGGTTGCAGCTTTACATACCGGTTGAATTATTCATTCATTCCTTTCAAACAATGGAAAATCCAGGATGGAATGTAACAATATTATGAAAATGAAAGTTGCTACGCACCATATAACAGAGATGCTGAGTGGCAGTCAGGCACAAGAAAAAGATTGTCACAAATGTGCTTTCACCCAGCACACACACACACACACACACACACACACACACACACATATGCAAATGCAACTCACACACACAGCTGCAATCTCTGGCAACTGAAGCAACACTGCGAGCAGCAGCACCAGTGCATCATGGCAATGGTGACAGGGAGGGAGTAAGAAGGGGGCTGGGGTGGGGAGGGGTAGGGATAGTAGGGTAGGTGTGTAGGGATGGGGAACAGTGAAATGTTGCTCGGGAGTGCAGGCATGAGATGGAGAGAGGGTAGGGCAGATATGTGCAGTTGGGAGGATAGACAAAGGGCAGGGGAGAGATGGAGGGGGGGGGGGGGAGGTATTGGAATGCACGCTCCTCAGCACAACTTCACTGTATGCCATCCCTACCCTTCTATCCCTCCTCCTCCCCACCCCAGACTTCTTCTTACCACCACCCATTCACCACTCCCATCATGCACTGGTGCTGCTGCTCCCAGCATGGCTGCAGTTGCCAGAGATTGCAGTTGTGTGTGTGAGTTGCGTTTGCATGTGTGTGTGCGTGTGTGTGTGTGTGTCGTCTATTTGAAGGCCTTTTGGTCAAAAGCTTATTTGTGACAGCCTTCTTGTTGTGCCTATCTGTGACTCAGCATCTCTGCTATATGGTGAATAGCATCATTCTATAAGAGCAACCGAATGGAAACAAATGAATCAGTCGGTTGTAGTTTTACAAATCGGTGGAATTTTTATTCATTCATTTCTTTTGCGTGTACCAGTCTCAGGGAGCAACTGAATGCAAACAGTCGACACAGTCCAGTGGCATTTTGTGTACTACTGACTAAGTTATTCATTCTTTCTTTTTCACGTGAAAGCAGTCTCTAGTTTTTCTGTCAGTTAAAGCTTGCATTCATTCGTTCATTCAATTGAAAGCACTGTTTAGTGTTTAGTGGTTTATGTGATGACCGAGTTATCCAGTTATTCTTCTGAGTGAAACCAGTCTGTAGTATTTTCATTAGATGCTGTAAAGTAGTGGCGTACAATACAAACAGGGGTGCACATACCCTCAGATATACACGAAGACAAGCAATAAAGACATTCGTTTCATTATGTGCTGAAAATCTAATTCTAACAATGGAAACTTCCAGTAGGAAAAGATAGATTGCTACTTACCATAAAGAACACACATCAAGCTGCAAACAGGCACAATTAAAAGACATTGACCTATAGCTTTTTGCCACAGCCTCTGTCAGTAATGGATTCTGGCCCCAGATGCTGGAGTTGGTGGTCATTTGTGCGTGAGAGTGCTTGCTTGTGTGTGTGTGTGTGTGTGTGTGTGTGTGTGTGGTGTGTGTGTGTGTGTGTGTGTGTGTGTGTGTGTGTGTGTTTACTGACGAAGACTGTGTCCGAAAGCTATATGTGAGTGTCTTTTAATCATGCCTGTTGCATCTTGACGTGTCTTCTTTATGGTAAATCTATCTTTTCCTACATTACTGAAAGACTGATTCTTCTTTTCACCATTTAAAACTGATAAATACATTGCTGTGCATTAAATTGTTCAAGGTGGAGCAAACACATAACTAACAAAGCTTCATTGGAAGTACAATACTGAGCAAGCATGGGAGTTCTCTTAGGGATATACAAAGAAGAATGGAACATAGACACATTTTTGCAACTGTTTTACTGAAAAGAGATGATGTCCATAAATGAAATTAAAATCTGAGATAGTGCCTGTTTGATACAGTCAGCATCCTGCAGCTTCCAGGGCCAGGGCTGCAGCTGGCGCGAGGTGGTGACATGGTGGCCAGTCTTCGCTAGTGCAGGTCCCAGCAGTGATGTGCTCGCACCGGCTACCACACCACCTACTCGTGCCAGCTGCAGCCCTGACCCTGGCAGCCAGAAGAGGAGGCCACCCCAACGACCCTACGGAAAAAAGTGAAAAATTAAGTTTGTAAAAAATCATTCAAACCCAGGGGACAAGTGAAAACATTAATATAATGGCCTAACTAACAGAGACTTGTTTTAGTCAGTTGTCTCACTTTGAGTGAAACCTCTCAAAACCAGTGAATGTTTGAAAACATTCATGTAGCTGACATGGCTGCAAAGACTAGTTTCACTTGGTTGTTTCATTGGACTGAAAAAACCGCCTGAATAGAAAAACAATCACTTGACCAGTTGACTAATAAAAACAGTCGGTTGTCCCATCACTAAGAAACCCCACCAGCAAACTTGTCTTTAAACTGCTGCAGTGCGGACCCAATACATTTCCAGGCATCAGTTACAATTCAAAATATTGTCTACTCAGTCCCCTCCACAAGTCCTAAGGGGAATTTTCTAACAGTGCACTTTATATTACCACAACTCAATAAGTCAATGTAAAAGCCATTAACTACAACAACAGGAAACAGAATACAAGCAGTACCACTGTATACCAGGTGTACCGGTATGAAATGAGCGTTAAGATACAAATGTGTCGATAGGGAACATTTGTTGTGAACGGTTCTTAATTTTTTGTTTTGTTTGGTTGGTATGACACATGTCAAAGATATTTAATATACATCAAGTCACGGAACAAACAACATCATATGTTTTCATTGTGTTAACAATGTCGAATTTTGTACCAGAAAGTGATGATTTGCGGAAAGCATTAATTTTTTGTTTTCATTTGAAAAAAAGTGCTGCAGAGTCGCATTGAATGCTTGTCGAGGCATATGGTGATCATGCTCTATCAGATGCAACAAGCAAAAGATGGTTTCAACGGTTCAGAAATAATGATTTTGATGCAAGAAATGAAGAACGTGGAAGACCACCAAAAAAGTTTGAATACACTGAATTGCAAGCAATATTGGATGAAGATGATACTTTGAATCAGAAGCAAATGGCAGCAATGCTAAATGTTGCACAACTAACAATTTCGGACCATTTGATGCTATGGGAAAGATCCAAAAGTGTGGAAAATTGGTGCCACATGAATTGAATGAAAAACAGATGGGAAACTGAAAAACATTTGTCAAATTTTGCTTCAAAGACATGAAAGAAAATCAGTTTTGCATCGAATTGTTACTGGCGATGAAAAATGGATTTATTTTAAGAATCCTAAACGGGAAAAATCATGAGTTAATCCGGGACAACCATCAACATCGACTGCAAAACCAGATGAATTCGGCAAGAAGACAATGCTCTGTGTTTGGTGGAATCAGAAAGGTGTGGTGTATCATGAGCTTCTAAAACCCGGTGAAACTGTGAATACTAATCGCTACAGACAACAAATGATCAAACTGAACTACGCATTGATCGAAAAAAGACCAGAATGGGCCAGAAGACATGGCAAAGTTATTTTTTTACATGACAATGCACTTGCACACAAAGCAAAACTGGTTCAGGATACAATCAAAACACTTGGCTGGGAGCTGCTACCCCACCCGCCGTATTCAACAGACTTGGCCCCTTCCAACTACCATTTGTTTTCATCAATGGCACATGCATTGGCTGAGGAACACTTCGATTCCTATGAAGAAATCGAAAATTGGGTGTCTGATTGGTTTGCTTCAAAAGATGAACATTTCTATTGGGGTGGTTTCCACAAATTGCCAGAAAGGTGGTCAAAATGTATGGAAAGCAATGGTCAGTACTTTGAATAAAATGTTTTCACTTTTCAATTCAAAATTACTGTTTCATTTTCACAAAAAAACACTCATTTCATACTGGTACACCTGGTATTCAGGAGACCAATGGAGCCCACACAGCAGTATGTCAGATACACATCAGGCACCTATCAGTGTTTTCCAGAGACACGAGTCAGTATCTCACAAAATGTGTGAAAGAATTTGACTGAGTCACAAAATGCAACAGGTAGGAAGACATGAAGTGTCTGAAAAGTGTGTACTTTTTCTTGGATGGCACAGACCAGCACTGATTGGAGCTCAACAGCTGCGACAAATTCCAGGCTTAACCGATGAAAGTGTTCTGTAACAATGAGCAGCAAGTCTGCTTAGCAGAGGAACAACTGAGGAACAGGGCACAACATCATGGGGAAACAACATAGTCGTACATAAAGAACATTTTGGCACAATGCCATATAGTAAATCTGAACACGTCCAAAGCTGACAAAGTCTAACACTTGATGAAAGAAGTTTCAATCAATTGACAGAGCACCGTACAAGAGAAATTATGATCCAAAGGGGCAGAAATGGTTGCTCGTCATCCCAGGTTGCTCGTCATCCCAACTCAACTATCGCCAGCTACGTTGAAGTTTACCCATGATGCTGCAACATCTGGTCACCCAGGATTTGTGAAGACTCTAGACAAAATCAGGTACAAGTGTCAGGTGCCAGTCTTTTCCAATCCATTAGACACTAAGTCAAGCCAATGTATGGAATGCTGACAGAAGCACGTGCCACAGTTACCTACAGGGCATCTGGTACCAATCCCACCTGCAGCAGCAATGCCCCATCAAATTGGAATTGACCTCTTGGGGAGGCCCCTAAAGTCAACAATCTTGAATCAATGGATAATAGTCTGCCATTAATACCTCACCCATTTTGACACTTAAGCAGTGCTGGCTAACGAAGCACCAAAAATTGCAAAGTTCCTTGTAGAAGACATCATTTTGAAGCACACAGCACTCCGGAGAGCACCAATGCTCTCTCCACATGAAAAAGTTTTCCAGTTGAGACTGTGTGAGTTAATGAGCATTTCACTGTAATTCAAGTATATGGCCGAAAGAGTCAGCCTTCAGGAATTGTGAAACGAACCTTGTCGTCCAGGACCGGATGCCACAAAGGGTGCAGATTCACCATGAGATGGGGTCTACTGTCTAATTAGACCTAAGCGCTGTAATGTGCGAGTGAGACAGATGAGAACCTATGTCATACACAAACCCAGTATGAGCCATTTGTGGCCAAGAAGATGTAGCAGTGTTAAATACGACAGACCCAAGATCGGCCATAAAGGGAAACATTTACGGAAACTATTTAATTCTGTAGTAGTGCAGGGAATCAAGCCACAGTAATTTTAATCTGCCATCCTCTACAAATTTTCATGGTGATCCAAATAAAACTTGAATATTGATCGTATCTGTAATAGTTAAGGATTTACTGTTAAAGTGAACATAACAAGTTTTGTAACAAATACCTGAATGCTAAAATCTGAATGCTTTGGTCGATCTTAGCAATCGACAATTCATATAAAAGCGCATCATTAAAATGACAAATGTTATAAATATCAAATATGTAACTTTATTTGTTTAAAAGGTATAGTAAATTTATATTATCACTATTTTCAGTTAAGCATCAGATCATCATTTCCTCCACACAAAACACACTGAACGATGACAGCATGACACCTTATTGAATCATTAGGTAATAGAATATTTGTTGTAAAGTTTAGTGCATAATAGTCAATTTATTTATTTATTTATCAGAAAGGATATTGGTGCAGGGCTGCTGGCCATGGCATTCAAAGCTAAGAAGGAAACTGTATTGGTATTATGTAAAAGAATTTAACGTTTATTATGTAATGGATATTATTGTTACTTTATTTAGAATGTGAAAGTGGTCAAGCTTTGATTATTTAAATATGTTAAAATGTAAAATAATGTAGAATAAGCAGTAGCCAATCAGATGGATGGCTTCAGGAAAGGGAACTGCCCTAGTTATTTGAGTGAGGATATTCGGTGCGCGGGAAATGCAGCTGGGGACGGGCAGGGGGAGTGCTGGGCAAATGCGAAAGCAGACAGTTCAGCTGGAGACACCAAAGGGTACAATTTGGATTGAGACGCGAAAGCAGGCAGTCGGTCTTTAGGTAGCTAGGAAGTGAAACAACTTAGAAAATTTCACGTTGTGTGGTATCGTGGGACTTAATTCTCTGAGAGGCGAGCAGCCGTGTGCCTGGTGTGAACTCTTAACTTTTCACATAGTTATTGAGTTGGAGTGTTGGACTTTAATTCACGATGAGATTGTGAACATTCAAACTATGTCAAATGTATATGCGCTCGAGTGTAATAGTAATTCTAAATATGACCACTTTCACTATTAGTTTGATTTCTGAACAAATATTATTCTAACCAAATTGCAACTGTGTGACCTACATCACTTATGGGTCGTTAATTTAGTTCCTGATATCATTATCGCTATTATTATATGTTATGTTAACTTTGTATTTCGCAAACTTCCCATCAGCCAGACAATTTAACCAAAGGGTCACAAGTGTCTAACTTAGGGCGTGTAATGCGACACGTGTGGTTCAACCCCTAGACAAGTTTGAGCCAAGACATTTAGACAAAGAGGAACTGCATGTGAGCCTGAACATCTTTGGGGACGTTAGCTCGCAACTAGTGTCAGAGGTAATTTCACATTGCAACTTATCACCCACAAGGTGACAACTGACTACCATCCACAGGCTCATGGCCTCGCAGAATCCTTTAATAAGACACTGGCAGATATGCTTTCAATGTACACTGATGTTGAACGGAGAGATTAGGTTACAATACTACCCGTTGCGATATTTGCATACAATTCAGTGAAGGAATATGCTACAGGATTAACACTGTTCTTCCCACTCCACAGTTGGAATTTCAGACAATCCCTTCTTAAATGATGCCTACAGTATAAGATCCACACCCTCTCCAAACTTTGAGCTTCTATCATTCTAAGTTGGCCTGTGTCAGTGAATCAGTCTGACCCTATTTCACCCTCTTAGGGGTTGAGTATCCAAAAACAGTGAAACACATTTTTTCATCTCCAACCGAGAAGCCAAACACTAATTTTCAAAGATTTAGCTTTAAAAATGCTTTAACAATGAAATATTTTCATAAGATGCTCTGTCCTCTATTTCACCCCCTTAGAGGTTGAACTTTCAAGAACAGTGACATGCATATGTTTTATTTCTTACAGAGAATCCTAACACAATTTTTGGTAGATTTAGCTTCAATAATGCTTGCACAATGAAATATTTCCATAAAAAGTTTTCATCCTCCATTTCACCCCCATAGGGGTTGAATTTCCTAAAACAGTGAAACATGTATTTTTTTTTTATTTCTGACTGGGTGGCCAAGCTTTAAAAATGCTTTCGTAATAAAATATTTTCAGAAAAAAATCTCATCCCCAGTTCACCTCTTTTGAGGTTCAGTTTCCAACAACACTGAAACACACATTTATTTTTTTTTTTATTTTTGTAACCAAGAAGTCAAATACTAGTGTTCAGAGCTGTAGCTTTAAAAATTCTTTAGTAGTTCTTTAACAATGATAAAGCTTCAAAAAAGGGCTTTCACACACTATTTCACCACTACAGAGTTAAATTTCCAAAAATGCTGAAATGCATATTTCTTTATTTCTGACTGAGAACCAAATACCAATTTTTGTAGGTGTAGCTTCAAAATTGCCTTAACAGCGACAATTAAAAAGAAAAAAAAAAAAAAACATTCATCTCCTATTTCACCCCCTTACGATTGTAATTTCGAAAAATCTCTTCTTAAACAATATCTACAATATAAGATCCACTCATTCTCTTAATTTCAAGTTTATATCCTTAGTACTTTGGTGTGGGCAATGATGAGTCACTCAATCAGTCAGTCAGTCAGGACATTGCCATATAGAGATTAAGAGATTCATAAAATGATTTTTAAAAAAGCAACTCAAACGAAACAGCTATTTTACCTATATGAAAGCTACAAGGACTAGACAAGCAGGAATATACCTTGAGCATATTGCTAGACTTATCAAGAGCCCTCAATACAATCATGATAAATTACTTTTATTTGACAGAGAACTGGGCAATTAGGGGAGCAACACATAACTGGCTTAAATGATATCTTTAAGAAAGAAAATAGTTTACAGATTTAATATATTGTGTGCTCAACATGGAGTTCCCCAAGGTTCCTCATCTAGTCCAATCCAGGTGGGCAAGAATTACCGTATTTACTCGAATCTAAGCCGCACTTTTCTTCCAGTTTTTGTAATCCAAAAAACTGCCTGCGGCTTAGAATCGAGTGCAAAGCAAGCGGAAGTTCTGAAAAATGTTGGTGGGTGCCGCCACAACTTACTTCTGCCGTCGAATATATGTAGTGCTACACAGGCATGCTTTGTAGGCACAAAGATAAATACTGGCGCCGAAACCTCTGCGTCAGGAAATAAATTTAAAAAAAAAGGTGGAAGATGAGCTTTTTCTCCGCCACGAGTTTCAACCACTGCATTTTCATACATTATCCAACGAAGTAAATACAAATTCCGTATTGTTCATCTTCAAATGTAGCAGCATTTCAATGTACTACGAAAATCCGACTGGCAAGACTGTTTGGGATGTTTGTCAATGTGGCCAACTCTACGTTCTGAATTTTTTTCCTATCTGTGAGACGAGTTGGTTGTTAATAGGAACTTTTACAATTTGTGAATCACATGCAGTATTCTCGTCACCATAAGAATAATACAAATATAAACATTTTGCCATGTATTGTTTCATGTTGGCTGCTATCTCATTTAAGTCCTGTCTGCCTAATAAACTACGAAACTAGAGTGAGACAACAGCAAACGCGGAGGAATATACATATCATGTCAAGTTTATATTCGTATTATTCTTATGCCTAATAGTGATACAGTCAGAAATGAAGCACGGCAATTGACGATTTTTAAATCCCCGATGACTCTAATTTCCGTGTAGAACGTAATGTACTAAAGAGGCACATGCAAAGATTTTCAAACGGAGAAAAATTTTCGCTAAACTCTCGTTCAGAACATCTTCTATTATACGCAGTCTCTTATTTGGTTCTTGTTGATCATTATCAAAGAAAGCAGCAGTATAAGTAACAACAAATAGCAGTTTCTTGCCATTGTTTCGCTAATGAGACGATTCCTCTTTAAGCAAGCCATGCCGCGAGCGGCGACAGGCCGTAAACATGCACTATCAGAATGCGACAAACAATGCATGACACAGTACAGTAATGCATTTTCAGCTGAGTGATGTAAACACCTATAACAAAGAAAACTGCGCTTATCAGATCAAAGAAAAAATAAGCAATCAATTCAAACAAGACGAGGCACGTGGAAAAGGAAGGGTACCCGTATAAATACGGACGGAACACCTGATGCATAGCAATGGCTATCTGGTAAAGCTTAATTGCTAAGCTTACGACTCGAACCAAACTACTGTAGCTGTATCTTCATTCATTCGACCTAAATTGTGTCTCATATTACAATGGACAAACTTTGTTTCGATTTGGAGATGTGGCCTATAACTTCTCTCTCCCCTTGAATTTCGAGTCTCAAATTTCAAGTGCGGTTTAGATTCGGGAAAATTTATTTCCTTGATTTCGAGTCTCATTTTTCAGGTGCGGCTTAGATTCGAGTGCGACTTAGACTCGAGTAAATACGGTAAGCCCCTATTGAAAATTGTTAATAACTTTGTAAATACTTAACTAATTTTCATAAAAGAAAAGACATTTTGTTCCTTTCACTGGCAGAACTTCATTTATGTGATTGCAGATATCAGTGGCAGATCATGGCACAAAATCTAACCTGGTGTGAGTGGGCTCAGCTGGCATCCCAGTACGAAGTAGCCTAAAGTGATCTCTGGTACAAGCACAGAGATGGTGGCAAATTGTGAAAGGGCCTTGTGCCTTGATAAATAGAAAGACAATAAGGAATTGCCACTTGAAGCTAACGGTCACATGTTCTGTATCAGATGGTAGGAGAAGCAGTCGACCCTCAACAGTTCACTTGAAGTCCTCAGAAATCACAAAGACAGGCATCTCACAAAGATGGTTTAACCTGACACACAGTCAAAATTGTTTTGAAAAAAAAAAAAAAAAAAAAAAAAGCAGTTGAATTTTGGTTCATGGAAACCACATTATTTCCAGGAACTATCAACTGAAGACTGTGATCAGTGATTGGAATATGGGGAGATGATGCTTGCTTGGTGTGAAGACTGTCCGATACTTTCAGTAATATCCTGTGGTCAGATGAAACCGCATTTCGTACTGGAGAGTTTGTTAACTGGAACAATTGTAATTACTGGGCAATAGTGGATGTTGAACAAAGCCAACATTGTCCACAGGTCGCATTGTAGTGGGTGGGCGGGTGCATATATCATTCAGGACACAATGAATACAGAACAGTACCTAGTAGGTGTCTTTTAATTGAATCGTCTATTTCAGAAACCAGTCAAGCATCAAGTTTGTCCATTTTGGGAAAACACAAAAAACTGTCTCCCATCATACTTCATGTTTCGGTAGTGACTTCGGTATTTTTTTCTGAAAGTAGTATATATTGCAAATCATTATATCAAAGAAAAAATTATTTTGGGTTATTTAATATTGTTGTCAATGGAATGAAAAAAAATCTACTTAACCGGTTTCTGCAGTAAATGAGTAGAGCAAACGTATTTTTATGATATAATTCTCCATATTTTTAGGATTTACAAATAAATTGGAAAAGGACAGAATTTTTAATGATATTGAGACTACATTACTAATACACAGATGAAATAATCATCTACTTCAATCATCACAGTAAGAGCTACTCAATCCTCATAAACAAATTCCACAGCACACTCTGCCTCTGTAGTAGGCCATTGTAAAATGCTGTCATAAAATGTTTCATACCTAGCCAGGTAAGGTCTTAGGGCATTTAGATCTTGCAGCTTCTGGATATTGATAGGAACCTAAAACAACAATGAAGGGATTAGGGCTCAGAACTAAACATGAATGGAGAACGGCCAAAAAATATATTATTTCAGACTGCACTATAATACTTTAGGTAAAGGTTTGAATGAAAGAAAATGGTTACACCTAACAGTAATTTTTGTACAAGTTGCCTAATACATTATACTATTTATAAACTTACTTTTCCTTAACTGTAGGCAAAATTGGTGGATAAGTCAGGAGCATGCTCTGTTTCCAGCACTGTGAAAGTTGACTGAATGATTCCATCAATATGTGGCTTTACAGCCACTTTTCCAAATGTATTACTGTTGTAACAAAATTGTTTGTATGTGGATATCTTGAAATTCATCTTTTGGTTTTAGGAACACCTCTAACAGAAGTTTTGTCTGAGTTTGTAAGCTTTTTGTATGCATGACGCCACCACGTTTTGAAACTTCTGTTACCTTGGAAGGAAACTTCCTGTACAGTAAAATGATTTGTTTTACTTGCTTTCAGTATAAGCTCCATGTATTGCTCTGACGTATAAATTAGATCCACTTTCTTCATGATACACTTTATAGCCCCAAAGTCTCTGTTATATGGTGAATTCGAGTGACCACAAACAGGGAAGTTGTGGGTGATACTGTCATATCGTCCTTTGTCACAGAGGTTCATCAAAAATCTAACAATAGTGTGGTTCTTGTTCTGTCCTGATGGATCATCACTAAAAAGAGTCAGTCTCTTTACTCTACTGGATATTTCTATGTAATTCAATAAAAACTGCACACTTCATTTGGGTACTTGTTGTTATATCCTAGCCAGTAATGCCAACCGAGCCCGCTGCCAAAAGGTTGGCAGCATCAAAGTCCGGACGCCGTCCGCATAAGCAGCGCCAGCGATACAGGAAATCGCCGCAAGTCTGCGCGCGCCACCGCTGGCTTCTGGCTTCTTAAGCGCTGGAGTCGCGAGCGCTAGGACAGTTCTGTATTTGCCGCTCAGTTGTATACTCACCACCGATTTGTGTACTTGCTAGTCAGTTGTGTGTTCATCGCAGCAGAGTTGTAGTTTGTCGTCAGCCGACGCTGACCTAGCCGCTCCGACTCGAACTAGACAGATTTCTGTAGACACGGAGTTCACTACTGTGTTTCTGTATCTTCGTTAATAAAGATAAGTACCGACTTTTATTTAATCAGAGTGTTGGGTTTTCATCTTTCTGTTCACTGTTCCAGCGGACCGGTCGGCCCGCTATTAAAAGTGTGGCGGTGACTTCGTAAGCCATTGCTACAGCGAAGTGTTTGTCGCTACGAACCCCGCCACAAAACTGGCGACGAGGACTTCCGAACTCGTGTGCAGGGCTGGTTCAACTTGTTTCTTGTTATACTAATTATAGAGATAAAATTTTGGGGGCTGGTTTAATTTGTGTTCACTATGTCTGCCGACTTACAACAGTTGATCTTGTTACAGAGTCAGCAAATACAAAGTCTGGTGGAAGCAATCACCAAACAAGCGGCTACTCCACCAACACAAAAGGAACAAGCACAGGCAGCACCACCTTTCCGTGCTTTTGATGCATCAAGAGAAGAATGGCGAGAATATTTCGCGCAGTTGCAGGCGCACATGACAGTCTACAAAATCACAGGTAATGAGCGGCAGCTTTATTTAATTTCCACTGCAGGCGTGGAAGTCTATAGACTACTTTGTAAGTTGTTCCCGGAATCCAAGCCAGAAGCTTTAGACTATGACGTTGTTGTTAACAAGCTTGCTGAGTATTTCGAGTCGCGAGTTCATGTGGCAGCAGCCGGATTCAAGTTCTTCAGATTAAAGAAACTGCCACATCAATCTAATAAACAGTGGTTAACAGATTTACGGGGCCTCACCCGTCAGTGCCGATTTAATTGTGTGTGTGGAGCTTCTTACAGTGATGTCATGTTACGCGACGCTATTACTCAAAACATTGCAGATTCTCGTATTCGTGCTGCTATCTTAAAGTTGCCTGACCCGTCATTAGAGACTGTGATGAACATCATTGAAGCCCAAGATGCTTTTGACTATGCTGAGTGTGAGTTAGATCAGCCATGTATTTCTCAAATTGCCTGTGCTAAGCAAGTTATGTCACGCCCGCGGCCCCACCGGCAGAGTCAGACTGTAAACACTAGCCGGCCGCGTCGTGTTAAAAACATTCGACAGCCGCGTGTGCAAAATGATAGAGTTAAGTCTTGCCCTAAGTGTGTTCTTGCTCATCCTCGTGAACGTTGCCCGTTAAGAAACGCGGTTTGTCACTTTTGTCAAAGGAAAGGACACATCCAGACTGTTTGTTTGCGTAAACGCAAGAACGATTCTAGTGCTGCCCAGCCCATGGATATTCATGTTATTCAAAGCCAGCCCGCCCAGAAGGTCGCGTTTAAAGACTCTTCCACGGTTCGTGTGGGTAATAAACTTGTTCGCAATAAGCCACCCACCCAGCCCTCTGCTATGCGACCCAAGCATAATTCAAACGCTGTAAACAGTAATGTACAGACTGCAAGTGAAGCGGGAGTTGTTGTTCCACCCGCCCACCCCACGAGTTGTCGTAAGCAGCGAACACGCGCTAAACGCGCTGATTTTGTGTCTTCCGACTCCACTGCACCGATCCAGAGACAGTGTAATAAACTATTTGTGAAGCTACGCCTCCAGGATAAGACCTCCAATTTTCAATTAGACACTGGTGCGTCTGTGACTCTAATAAATAGTGCTACGTAAGCGGCTATCGGCCGCCCTCAACTTTCAGCGGCAAAACATTCTTTGGCTACTTATAGTGGCGAACACATTCCTGTGTTAGGTGTATGTAGCGTGCCAGCCACATTCCGTGGCAATACAAAAACAGTTTCATTCACAGTGCTCCGCACTACAGACAGTGTAAACATTTTTGGATTAGACTGTTTTGACTTGTTTGGCCTGTCTATCCAAGGCAATGTGTTGCAAATTAATTCTGTTGTTGTTCCTCAAGACAGCATAACCGATTTGTGTAAACAATACAGTGACATATTTAAAGACGAACTAGGTTGTGCTGCGAACTTTGCCGCTCATATTACGTTAAAAGATAATGCTCAGCCTCGATTTTTTCGTGCTCGTCCAGTGCCTCACGCCCTCCGGGCACCTGTAGAAGATAAACTTCGTCGTTGGCAAAACAACGGTGTTATTCAACCCGTTTCAGCGAGCCAGTGGGCTTCTCCCTTAGTTATTATAAAGAAACCGTCTGGCAAGTTATGTTTGTGTGCTGATTTTAAGTCGACAGTTAATCCTCATTGATTCTTTTCCTTTGCCTAGACCGGACGAGCTAATGGATAAGTTAGGGGAAGCTCGTTTCTTTTCCAAAATTGATCTCCGTGAAGCATATTTGCAATTGCCCCTCGACGAGCAATCACAACAGTATTTTGTCATAAACACATCGTTGGGGTTGTTCCGTTTTCTGCGTTTGCCTTTTGGTTGTGCGTCAGCTCCAGCTGTTTTTCAGCGTTTTTTGTCACAACTTCTGGCTAATGTGCCATCGTGTTGCAACTATTTAGACGATATTGTTGTGTCCGGTCGGACGCCTGCTGAACATTTCCGTAATTTGGAGTGTTTGTTTACAGTGTTGTCTCAGGCAGGCCTACGTTGCAACATCGATAAATGTTCATTTTTCCTTACGGAGATGGAGTATCTGGGACATGTTATTAATGCTCAAGGCATTCATCCCTCCCAGTCACATTTAGCAGCTATTCGTGATTTGCCCGCCCCTCGCAATCTGCATGAATTGCAAGCAGTTCTTGGCAAATTGACATATTATATTAGGTTTATACCTAATGCATCACAGATTGCTGCACCGTTGCATCGTCTCCGCCGTAAGAATGTTCCGTTTGTGTGGTCAGATGATTGCCAATCAGCCTTTCAGCAGCTTAAAGAGGCTTTATTGAATGATCGTTGTCTGGTCCATTACGACCCAAACAAGCCTCTAGTGTTAGCTTGTGATGCCTCTTCTTTCGGCCTCGGTGCTGTGTTGTCTCACCGAGTCGGTAACACCGAACGTCCTATTGCGTTCGCATCTAAATTGCTAAACAAAGCTCAGTGTAATTATAGCCAATTGGACAAGGAAGCGTTGGCTATTGTGTTCAGTGTCACAAAACTCCATCACTACCTCTATGGTAGACCATTCTATTCAGTAACAGATCACAAGGGCCAGTAATGCCAACTGAGCCCGCTGCCAAAAGGTTGGCAGCATCAAAGTCCGGATGCCGTCCGCATAAGCAGCGCCAGCGATACAGGAAATCGCCGCAAGTCTGCGCGCGCCACCGCTGGCTTCTGGCTTCTTAAGCGGTGGAGTCGTGAGTGCTAGGACAGTTCTGTATTCGCCGCTCAGTTGTATACTCACCACCGATTTGTGTACTTGCTAGTCAGTTGTGTGTTCATCGCAGCAGAGTTGTAGTTTGTCGTCAGCCGACGCTGACCTAGCCGCTCCGACTCGAACTAGACAGATTTCTGTAGACACGGAGTTCACTACTGTGTTTCTGTATCTTCGTTAATAAAGATAAGTACCGACTTTTATTTAATCAGAGTGTTGGGTTTTCATCTTTCTGTTCACTGTTCCAGCGGACCGGTCGGCCCGCTATTAAAAGTGTGACGTTGACTTCATAAGCCGTTGCTACAGCGAAGTGTTTGTCGTTACGAACCCCGCCACAAAACTTGTTACCTTCACCCTCATGATAAAGGCAGATTTTGGACTTGTTACTTTTCAAATCATGGATACTATAAACGTTAACCCATAACTGCCGCATGTAAAAAATTTCCTAAACAAGAATATTTGGGAGTGGCAAGTTTAGCATATAATCAAAATACAAATCGGTGGTTTCTTCATCATCCATTTTGAGATGCTTCTTTCATACTAATATAAAACTTCTAGGCCCTCTTGTGTACAACAAGCTCTGCAGTTGCCATACGTTTAGCATTATCATTCAAGGATTTATCCGTCAATTTTGTGTTTAGGCTTTCACACTGACTGCATACATCAACCTGTGGTCAACCAAATGAGTACCCAAAGTTTTCATGAAAATAAGAATAGTAAAAATGGTACTTGACAGTATCTTTTATGTCAGGGTTGTCATTAATGAACATATTATGAAGTTTTGTGACATTTAAACAAGCATCCAAATACTTTTTGTGTTGCCCACCATAATGACTCTCTTTAACTTCAAATTTTTCAATATGATCATGGATACATACACAAATGTTGCCAGGAAGAGCATTGCCCCTCCTGCTCTTGCCCCTCATGTCTTTAGGGGCAGTATTTTGAAGTAATAATTGGCAAATTCTCCCTAATCTGTTATGTGGTATACATGGATTTTCATAAAGACATTCTTGCAAACATGTTTCAGTATACCGCCAATCTTTACGTTATATCTGTAAGAGTGATTTCTTTCAAAACTACCTTCAGTATGCCTACCACTTTCTTTGCCTGACCTTTTGTCTGGCCCTTGTTTTCCTCATCTATGCTTAACTTCATTAACCTCAATCAAAGTCAGAATATAGATATCCTGACAGTTTTTATTTTCAAGAGAATGAAAATATCTCCAAGTTTCATTAATGACGTCCTGGTTAATGATTAAATAACAATTTGCATCGCACTTACAAATGATACTGCTGAGCTTTTTTTCATAGGTACTTCCTTGCCAGAGTAAGAAACATAACCTTCTCTCCTTTCACCCTTGCATTCCGAATACGTTTTTATTTGTACAAGTCATCGTTTACTACTCCTCGTTTTCTTTTGTGTTGAGGTTCATCTTCTGAACCTGCAGACATCTCATTTTCATATAGGCATACTGTTATCAGAAACATATGAACACTGGAAAACAGCACAGACTTATTCGAAAAGCTCAAGTTAACTGACCATTGATTACAATGAAAACATCTGAATATCGACTATTGTTGCTTCAGAGTACCAACTGACAACAAAGAAGCATAAAGTGTCCCCACAGTTTACTGCGGAAACCAGACAAATGGAGTCGTTTGACTGGTTTCTGATGTAAACGTGAAATTAAACGTCATGCAAGACAACAACAGTTGGAGATATTTAACTGCTTTCTGCAATGAAATGTGCAATTACCCTCAAAGACAAATATGGTGACATTAACTCATTTTTCTGGTTTTTACACTTGGCTGGTTCCTGAAATAAACCATTCAATTGTGCCTGCCTGTAACTTGACATGTCTTCTTTATGGCAAGTAGAAATTTGTCTTTTCCTACATTGTTGAACAGTACCTTGATATGCTTGGTAATGTATCCATGTGGGACAATTACAGTGACTTAATCTTTATGCTAGATGGGGCCTCATCTCACTCAGTGTAACCCGTCTGAGCTTAGCTTGACACCCGTTTTCCAGGACACTGGTTGGAATGTCACAGCCCCTTCGAATGGCCAGCAAGGAGTTCTGATTTAATATCCTGCAATTTCTTCCTTTGTGGATGGGTGAAAGACAAAGCGTATTGCAGAACCAAAAACTCTTGACAATTGGAGAAGTGAATTCGCCAAGTTCCTTGAAATGTGCCACTGGATTATCTGCAGAAGTCTGTCACAAACATTCACATCTGTTTACAGAAACTTATACATAATGAAGGAGCTTATGTTGCATTTTAGCACTGCATAAGAATTCTACCATTGTAAGGAACAAAATGTTTTTTTTCCATGAAAATTGGTAAAGTGTTAAAAAAGTTATAAACAATTTTTATTAGGGAGTTAATTCTCATCCACAAGGTATATGTAAATGATTTAGATATAAACAGCAGTAATAGGAAATTATACAAATCTGCAGATGAAATCAATATCTTTTTATTTACAGAAAATACTGGAAAAAACTTTGAAAACATTAAGACTATCATAAAAAAATTTTATTGTACTTTGATGCTAACATTGATGATAAATCTGGAAAAAACTATGTAACAGACATATTCACTGCCCAGCTAATCATCATTTTGAAATAAACAGACAAAAAAGAAAAAGAAAACAGGGAGTACAAAATTTATCAGTGTATGGATACAAATAAAGTGAAACTGAGTAACAGAAAACTGAGCAAAACATTTTCATAGTATGAATATTAAGGAACTATATGTCATACGATAACCTCATTTAATTTAAGTGGATAGATAAAAATTATTTATACGATAACCTCAGTATCATATATTTTGCTGATGGTCAGTCAATTCTGAAATATGGGGAAACTGTGGAGCAAGTCTGAAATAATTTAGATTACAGGCAAAGATTATTAGATTAACGGAATTGGTAGACCAAAGATTATTGCGTAGGCAACTATTTAGGAACAATAAAATATACCACTTGCATGTATATAGGAAAATGTAATTATTATAAATAAAAATTAAATACTACCAGTTCCTCCATCACCCATAACAAATCTATACACAGCTGCTAGAAAAGACAAATAAATAATGTAAGTGCACAACAGCTAAATTAGCACTATTACGGAAAGGTCTAATCCAGTCCATCATCATAATGTATAATGCATTAACACTTTGTAGACCAAGACTGAGCATAGCCAGGGCCACACCTTTGTATTAAAAAGGATGTACCCGAATATAGGTTGGGCTGAGTTTTTTCTCGACACGTGAACCATCTACTGTTTGAAACTGGACTTATTACATATGAGAACATTGTACAGATATCTCGCTACTTGCCCACTGACTGGTGCTATCTTGTGTTGTGAATTTCTAGAATTATTTTGAAAGAAACATTAGCAAGCAAACGTAACAGTTGCTGTCACGAATGGCTGAGCCAATATGAGCGTACTGACATAGTTTTGCGCATGTACTCATTTGGTTACACAGTTTGCTGTAATTTCTGCTACAAATACATCATGTCTTTGAGTGGGCAAGAAGAAAATTTGGAAGCTCAAGAGGAAGAGTTTTCTTTTTCAAGGACAAGTATACTTCCTGTCATTATTTTTAAATCTGTAACCTACGAAAGACTTAAACTAAAGATGAAAAATAAATCTTGCAGCTTGATTCTTTTGTTAGTATCTATTACTCTTACAGATACATCAGTTACATACATAGCAGCTAACATTTTAAATAACAACATAAACTGTCTGTTTCATAGGCCTGATATTCTTCTATCTGGCTGGCCTCAACAGTATTAACCATATCCACAAAAAATAGCATTTTGCAGGAACCATTCAAATCAAGCAGGAAGGTTTACTTAGTCAAGCACTGCTTCTATACACTATTTCTATACAATAACAGAGTATCTATCAAAACAAAACTGCATCACCAATTATGATTGTATTTGTAAAGTGTATAGAGTAAAAAAATTAGTTTGCGAAAAATGACGCGTATAAAAATTTCAGAAAATGTGTATAGTAATTAACGAACGGTACAATACCTTTTTCACATTTTGCAGTCCTAGATTCACAGAACCAATCAATAAATAAATTACAGTTAATAGGTGTAAGTTTCATGACAAGATACAGAGACAAGAGAGAGAGAGAGAGAGAGAGAGAGTCTCCATTGCATAAAAGCAGTACAACCAACTCAATTTATTTATCAGTTTCTGAGACACAATCTTCATATGAAGCAATACTTACTGAAAAAGTTCAAGTGTATCGATACACTTCAGAATTTTGTCATATGACTCTTCAACTTCTGCTTGGAAAATGGTAGATTGATCTAGGTATTTAATTGCCTGAAAATATACAAAATTTACAGCTTGTCATCATTCAGCCTTTATATCACATACATGTAATGACTAGAAAAGCTACATACTTCGAAAGAGGTGCATCAGTAATAAGTACTTTCAAATCAATCATCTGCAGCACTGAGGAAATTATGATGATAAGGAAATAACTGAAGCAACAACTCGTTTAGTTTTTCGATAAACTGGTGCTGCAACCAGATTCAATTCATTTTACAATAATATTTTGTAAGAATTTTGCTGGTTTCTGTAGTTGAAAACATTTACACAATCTTGAGCCAATGAGACTAAAATATAGAGCTTCAACTTCACTCTGAAATAAACTGGCAATATCCAAAATATAAAGTCATAGTTGCCAAATTACAGAATTGCAGGATGAACACAACAAGAATCCTCTCCATAATTCTTCTAAAAAAACACACCAAGCACTCCACAATCTAAAATCGTGCACTTGAATTTGTTCACAATGCTGTTTTACTCAATCTTAATTCTCAGATTTTTGTTTGGTCAGAATAATTTTAAAAAGTATGTAACACTTCACACTAATTACAAAATATTTCTGCAGTGTTTACAACATGTTTCACAAACAGCACAATGATTTTGTGTTGTGTTTCAACTGAGGATAATTTCTAGTCTCCTTAGCTAGTCAGCCTGAAAGTCAGTCTCTTTTCCCATGAACAACATTACTGCCTATGATATTTCCTTTATGATGTAACAAATGACTTTTCAAAACTAATTTGATAAAGTTTCTGAGTCTATGATATCTTAAAAATAAAGGTTACAACATTTGTGCACAAAATTTAAAACAAGCCACATCATCTGCGTACTCAATCTTCTGAAGTAAATAGCTGGTATGCCATGGACATACAAATTTAACAGAATGGGAGCCTCTCTCCATTCAGTATTTTCTATGTAGAAAAACTTCATTGCGATAAATATAGCGATTAAAAAAGTAGATAAATATATGTGGAGCAGAGTGTTAAATCACTGCAACATACAAGTTAAAAGAGAGATAGTTTACATAAAAAGATTTGGAAGCATCAGAGCAGTAACACTCAACATTCAGATTCCAAAACATAATGAGTTGCTGCAAGTCAATATGTGAAAGACTGAGCAATAACTACAAAAAACACGTTAGGAGTATTGCAACTTGGTCCCCGTAGTAATTTCTTTCTAAAGCATTGTGCTTACCATAAGATATAAGCATAAGTATATGAAGACATACACAATTTGTAAACAGTTACATAGTCATAAGGGCCTCTCTGATTATGATGTGACACAATCATAATTCATACATGAATTAGCCCAAATACGAAGACAAAAATCAGGAACAAAACACAGATGCACAGCTCCTGGCCGGTGTTAAAAAACTGCCCTACTGTCATATGACAGTTCGTAATATTAAGAAGACAAATGAAATTAACACCTATCCATACACAATGAGATGAATAAGAATGACTAAGAATGTCAAATCAAAACGAAGACACAAATCTGTCACAAAAATAAATTACAAATCCAGTTATCAGGAAAATTCATAATGGTTGGATCCCAATGGGTATAAGGATGTCATGTAAGACTAATAGGTTACTCAATCTATGGACAAAGCATAACTACAGATGATCTGAATTTTCACAGTTGTTCCTGTACAGGAAAGTACTTCATAAAGTAGTATCTAAGGCAATGGAATTAACAAATAAAACCAACATAAATGATCCAAATAAAAAATATAAAGCCATTTTTCATATGGTAAGAAAAACTTTACAAACTGATGTCTACATCTAGGAGGTCTGCTTAAAAAGTTCCAGAACATTTGTAATTTCGCACCAATCATGTGTTGGAGCAAAATGCCGTTGGCATCCATACACACACCTGTATTTAATGTTTAACTGCCAGAAGTTTCATTTTTGTATGTCTGTTAGTTATTGTTCAGTGTTGTACTGAGACGAACACTGTGACACACAGTTTGCAAATTTCGAGATGGCAGAGTTAGCGGAGCAATGCATCTGCATTACATTTTGCATGAAACTCAAGAAAACCTTTACAGAGATACACCCAATGCTGCAGGAAGCTTACGGTAACGAGTGCTTAAGCCATACTCGGTGTTACAAATGGTTCACACAGTTCAAAAATGGCCAGCTGAAGATGACCTTCATTCAGGACATCCTTCAACATCTACTGACGATGCTTATGTCAGGAACATCAACTAAACTGTGCACGCCAAACCAAGAGATGGCAGAAGAATGTAACATTTCACTTGGATCATGTCATGAAATACTGACACAGCATCTTGGAATGCATCATGTCGCTGCTACGTTCGTTCCGTAGCTCATGAGTTGAGATCAGAAAGACCTTCACCTCGCACTCTGTGAAGAGCTTTTGGATCGAACATATGAGAATGAGATGTTCCTTAAGAGAATCATAACTAGTGATAAGACAGTAATGATGTTGAGGCCAAGAGTCAATCTTCACAATGGGTTGAGAAACGTACTCCAAGACCAAAAAAAAAAGTCAGGTCATGTCAAATGTCAAAGCCAAGTTGATAGTTTTCTTTGACTTTGAAGGATTAGTTCTTCATGAATTTCTGCCACAGGGAGAAACTGTTAATCAATGGTACTATCAGGACATGTTGCAACACCTGCGAAAAAATGTGAGAAGGAAATGGTCTGAAATGTGCTGAGACAATTCATGGCTCTTGTATAATGATAGAGCACTCGCACATTCGTCCCTGTTGGCGCACAACTATTACACAGAAAATGAAATCACTGTGTTGCCTCATCCTCCGTACTCTACAGACCAGGCCTCTGCAGACATTTTTTTACTTCCAAAGTTGAAGACTCCATTGAAAGCACGAAGATGTGCAACAATAGATGAGATAAAAGAAAATTCACAGACAGCGCTTTGCGCGATCCGGCAAAAGGTGTACCAAGACTGCTTCCAGAAGCAGAAACAGCATTGGGAGTGGTGTATCAATTGTGGAGGAGAATATTTCAAAGGAGACCATGCACAATACGGAAACGGCAAGCACAGAAAAATTTTGTGGACAAAGTTCCAGAATTTTTAAACAGATCTCGTACATCTACAACATATTCCCCAGGCCAGAGTATGGTGCACAACAGAGGATACCTCATTTCCTTTCCTGTTCCACTCACAAACAGAGCAAAGGAAAAACATCTGTCTATACGCCTCTGCACGAACCCTAATTTATCTTATCTTCATAGAACTTAAGCGAAATGTATGTTGGTGGCAACAGAATTGTTCTGCAATCAGTTTCAAATGCTGGTTCTTTAAATTGTCTCAGTAGTGTTTCATGAAAAGAACATAGTCTTACCACAAGGATTCCCATTTCAGTACATGAAGCAGTTCCTTAATATTCGTGTGTTGATTGAACCTACCGTTGACATGTCTAGCAATTGCTTCAAAGTATTCCTTTAATTTAGTCTGGTGGGGATCCCAAACACTCAACCACTACTCAAGCATTGGTTGCATTAGTGCATTATATGCAGGTTGCTCTAGTGTTTTATATGCAATCTCCTTTAAAGGTGAACTACAATTTCCCATCTTCTCTACTGCATCTTTATATGAAAAGGATAGTTGCTACTCACCATATAGCGGAGATGCTGTGTCGCAGATAGGCACAACAAAAAGAACATACGACTGCAGTCTCAGGCAACTGTAGCCACACTGTGAGCAGCAGCACCAGTTGCCTGAGACTGCAGTCATGTATGTGAGTCGTGTTTATATGAGTATGAGTATGAGTGTGTGTGGGTGTGTGTGTGGGTGTGTGTGGGTGTGTGTGTGTGTGTGTGTGTGTGTGTGTGCGTGTATGTTGTCTATTTCTGACATAGGCCTTACTGACCAAAAGCTTCATTTGTGACAGTCTTTCTGTTGTGCCAACCTGCAACTCTACATCTCTACTGTATGGTGAGTGGCAACTTTCCTTTTCATAATACTGTTACATTCCATCCTGGATTTTCCTTTGTTTGCATCTTTAAATGCTCATTCCATTTCATATTGCTATACCACATTATACCTAGATATTTAGTCGACATGAGTGTGTCAAGCAGCACAGAACTAATGCTATATTCAAACATTACAGGTTTGTTTTTCCTATTCACTTGCATAAACTTATATTTCTCTACATTTAGAGTAAGACACCTTTCATCAGACCAACCAGAAATTTTGTCTATGTCACTTTGTATCCCTCTACAGTCACACAATGATGACATCTTCCCACAAAACAACAGTGGCATTAGCAAACAGCCCACAGATTGCATCTCACCCTGTCCAGAGAATAAGAGCACTCCTGTCTCATTCCCGTGGTACACTCCTGATGATCCCTTGTCTCTGATGAACACTTGCCACTGAGGAGAACATACTAGGATCTATTATTTAAGAAGTCTATGTGAAACTCACATATCTGGGAATCGATTCTGTATGCTTGGACGTTCATTAACAATCTGCCAAGGGGGCACTGTGGTGTCAAACACTTTACAGAAATCTAGAAATATAGAATCTACCTGTTGTCTTTCACCCATAGTTCACTGGATACCACGTGAGGAAAGGGCAAGCTGAGTTTCAGACAAGCAACACTTTCCAAATTCGTGCTGATTCATGGGCAGAAACTTTTTCTTTTCACGGAAATTTATTATATTCAGACTCAGAATATCTTCAGGAATTCTGCAGCAAACCAATGTTAAGGGTATTGGTCCTTAATTTTGCAGATCCATTCTTTTACCCATCTTTATGCCACCGTTATGGTGGCATGATCAAGCTGAAATTCATGTCAGTTGTAAGCAAGATTTTAGGTGTGATTGTCATATATTTGTTTGTTAATTCATGTCTCTGTGTAGTGAGTAATTCAGATTTGAAACAGATGCTGAAACCAAGTTAGGTCACCTTACACTTGTTGACCAGCATTCCTACATCAAAATTTAATCTCTAGGTTGAAACAACCCAACAGAAGTTTACAACACTATGAGAGAAGTGTGTGGCAATAGTGTAGTGGACTGTAGCACAGTGTCATAGTCGTCTGCTCATTCTGTGAAGGCAAGGCAAGGAATGAGAAGAACCCAAGAAGCAGAAGGGCATTAACTACAATAGACTACATCTTTCAGGTTATTGTTAATCAAAAGGAATGAGAAGTACCCAAGAAGTGGAAGGCTATTACCTACAATAGACTACACCTTTCAGGTTTTGTTAGTGAAATTTTGAGAGAGGATCGACAAAAACAACATGTGAGGAAATCGCGTATAAGATCAGAATGTCTGTCACTTCAGTTTACAGAATCATAACTGAAATGTTAAAGATCAGAAAAGTTGCTGCCAGACGGGTTCTGCACGCTCTGAGTGAGGAGCAAAAACATGCAGGAACTGTGTATTGCCTCATCAGTGAGAAATAATGGACAAATATGGATGGGAAAACTTCCTCACCCACCATAAAGCACTGATATGAGCCCACCAGACTTTCATTTGTTTCCCAAACTGAAGGAACAACCCTGTGGAAAACGTTTTGATACAACTGATGGAGCTTCCAGTGAGGTGACCTGAGTAATCAGACAGCTCACCAATGAAGGTGCCCTATCTGGAATACAGGAGTTGGCGAAACATTGGGAAGCTGTTATAAGCAAGAATGAGGATTATTTGGAGGCTTGTAAAGGTATTTTGCAAAATAAATTACTTTTTTCAATTCCATCTTACCAGTACAGTGTGGAGAACTTCTGAAATGACCCTGGTATATGCAGGAGTCACTTGCACTTTTTTCCTGTCTCTTAAGACTTTGTGCTGAGTGAGAGATTCGTGATAAATGCAAGATAACTTAGGAGCCAATGCCATAGAGTACACTCTGCAAAACCAAACTGGGATTGGTGATTTATTTGTTTTCAAATCTTTCAGTTGCTTCTCTATCCCAAAGATGTCTATTAATATGTCCTTCACATGAAAGTCTGTGTGATGGTCAAATGACAGTATGCTGTACAATCCTTCTGCGTGAATGATTTCTTATACGCAAAATAAAAAACTCCAGTTTTCCTTTTCTATTGCCCTATCACACTGATCAATCAGTGAATGGATACAAACATTAGACACACTTACCAATTTTACGTACACCCAGAATTTTCTCAGAATATCAGCAAGATCTTTTCCTTACATATGAGAGTGGCAGTTGTGCACACTGCACATTGATCTTTTTACAGGTGAATCAATTCTATTAACTTTGGCTATTGTCAACAGCGTGTTATCTTTTAACCAGAGAATACAACTGTTTCTGCTTTCACATTTTCCAAATATTGTTATTAATCCACGGTGGATCTTTTCTGTCCTTGATACACTTACTAGGCACAGACTTCTCCTGAGTGCGATATACAGTCAGTATAAACTCTGCCCACAATTCCTCTACGTCCAACATATTGAAACTAAATGATGTTCATTCATTGTCTAAGTTGGATTCTAACAACTGCTTATGTACTCTTTCTACCAAAAATACTCTGTTAGCCTTCTTGACTCATGTATTAACTTTAGTAACTATCGTCACTTAGATGACATCATGATCACTCATCTATCTCTATGCTGACACTGCCGATGAGTTCAGGTCTGTCTGTAGGTACAAGACCTAAAACATTTCCATTGCTTACGGTCCATCAAACTAGCTGCTCAAGACAGTTATCAGAAAACATGTTTAGGACTACTTCACACAACTGCCTGTCCAAATCACCTGCAATACTTCACACAACTGCCTGTCCATAGCACCTACAATGAATCCATAGATGTCCCAGTATAACACTGCATGATTGGAGTATTTCTGTGCTACTGGTGTAGCATGTCAGGCAAAGGTACAGAGTTCGAGTCTCAGTCCGGCACACAGTTTTAATCTGCCAGGAAGTTTTATTCTTTGAATGTTTTTAAAACTGTCGCAAAGGAATCATGTACCCAGTAAAAACATCTAATAATTAAGTTGAGTTCACCTAGACCTGTTACTCACGTCCAGATAACTTCATGCCAACGGCCTTGCCACAGTGGTAACACCAGTTCCCGTCAGATCACCGAAGTTAAGTGCTGTTTGGCTGGGCTAGCACTTGGATGGCTGACCATCTGGTTTGTCGAATGCTCTTGGCAAGTGGGGTGCACTCAGTCAGCACAAACTGAGGAGCTACTTGATTGAGAAGTAGCGGCTCTGGTCTCAGAAACTGACAGATAGCCGGGAGAGCAGTGTGCTGAACACATGCCCCTCCATAGCTGCATCCAGTGACACCTGTGACCTGAGGATGACATGGCAGCCGGTCAGTACCGTTGGGCCTTCATGGCCTGTTTGAGAGGAGTTTAGTTTAGTTCAGATAACTTCACACATAGTCTCAGTTTCAACCATGACAGATACATTATTTTTGTAGACTGCAATGAACACTCCTCCTCCTGCAGCACCTTATCTGTGTTTTCAATATACGTTCCATGCCTTGCTAAATATTTCGGAGCTTTCTACTTTGTGTTTCAGCCAGCTCTAGGCTCTCAGAATAATTTGAGCATGACTACTTTCCTGGACAGTAGTAAATCAGTAACTTCATTAAATACTAAGACAACTGACAGTTAATATTTTGACAGTCAAACTGTTTTTACTTTCTATATGGTCTAATTTCCCTCTCTGTGTGTCAACTGCCGAATGTTCATCAGAGGACCTCAAACTACCGCCTAACCTAAAAAGAAACCATGTGCACTCCACAAGTACTCTGCTACCTGAGTAACTGCTGCCTTTGTGTAGTGACCCCCTGACCTATCAAGGTGAGGTCTACAATTCTCCATCCCATAATGCAGGTCCACAGATCTGCAGCCGAGATCGTTGCAGAATTAATGGAGCCTTTGGTTGAGACCTTCTCCTCAGCTCCAAACCAAATGACCCCCGTCAACTCTGGGTACATTGGTGTAAACTGTGAGGATGGCCTCAGTGTCCAAGCGACAAATCCCGTTTGTGCTGTTGTTAGCCACAACTTGAAAACGACTGCACCCCGTTTCCTCGACAGCAGCATAAAGGCCCTGGTCCACATTTCAGATGCATTCCCTTGTCTCCATGTACCTTCTCAGACCCTGCTGAAGGAGCAGCCACCTGTCCATTCACAGAGTGAATGGGTGAGGTCAGACTGCCAACTCCTATATCGGCTCACAGTTTCACACAACACAACTGTGTCACAGCCCACCACTCACCCTGCAGCATCAAACAAGAAACATCAGATGTGCTGTTTGAAACTTTTCAGATGTAATAATGGCTTCAGCAGTTCTCAAGCATTGCATTCAATGATGCTGTGAAAGCTGCACGATATTTTAATGAGATAGCTGCTCATCATCTTCAGGTGCTCACTGACATGTTGCTGCAGTGACTCACCATGTGCTGGCTCCCTAGAAAAGTGCAGGAACTAAGGGGTGGAACTATAACATCATCGTAGACAAATTGTATGGGTTGACGATGTACACTGCCCCCTGCTAGAGGAACAGTCCAGGTTTTTGCATGGATGTGTGTTGGTGCCCACTTTCAGTGTCCCAACTCCAATTCCCTTCCTGTGTTGACTTCCTGAATTCGTTCTTCTGTTGCCGACAATGCCTTAGTACCGCCAATGTTGGTTCCCATGCCTTGCTGAGTTGAAATTCCGTGTCTTTATTAATCATGTCATTATTTACACATACTTCGACTGCATCTGTAATGGTGGAGTCCCAGTACGTGGAGGCAGATGGAAGGATCTTCGTCTCTCCTTAGTTCACACAATGTCTGGTATCAAGACAGTGTTCAGCAACAGCAGACTTTTTTGGCTGGCCATCCCTAGTGTGATGTATATGTTCAGTATATCTATCTTTAACTGTGCGACATGTCTGGCCAATGTAGGATATCCCGCACTGGCTCAGAATTTTATACATCCATCTTCTCCTTATAACTAGATTGTTTTTCACAGAACCTAGCAACATTTTTACTTGCATTATTAGAAAAAAAAGACACATTTTATTTGATGTTTCTTGAACAGCCTGTTGATCTTAATTACCAAGCAAAACATCTGGCTTCCCTCTTTGAGTCCTTTGGTACAAAAATGAGAACATAATTTTTGAAACTCAGAAGATTTTACACAGTGACTGAAGAGTTTGTGTCTTGAACCAGCTGAAGTATTTGTGAGTTTCAGTGTGGTCTCTTTCTTCACATGAGTATGTCTGGTGGATTCACAACAACTTTTAGAAGCTAATCTGGAGGGTAAAATCTCACGTTTATTCAAACATGTGCTTATCTTGACTTACTTTTCATTTAATGAATAATATTTTCAGTAATCTGATGGGATTTCTAAAGGTAGCCCTTTGTCTCCAAAAGTAGCATATCTTTTTATGGAATACTTCGAAGAAAAAGCACTTCAGTCAGTGGTTTTGAAACCTAAATGTTTCTGGAGCAAAGTGGATCACGCATTTGTAGTATGGATAAATGGGGCAGCAACACTTCCTGCTTTTCTGGAACACCATAAATCCTTCCATCCAAGCATCTGCTTCAACATGGAAGTGAAGAAAATGGGGATCTCACATTCTTAGATGTCTTTGTCCGCAGAAAAGAAACCGGTTCATTGGGTCCCAATGTGTTTCATAAACCAGCTTACACTGACCTACATCTACTTGTACAGGCTATGAGCTATGAGTTGCTGTCATCCGTCTCAATGCAGTAGTGTATTATGGACTCTTGTTCATGCGGCTAGAGTTATCTCATATGCAGAGAGCTTATTAGCAGAGCTGTGTGTTTGTACAAAATGGATACTCCAACAAACAGATTCGAAATGCATTTCAACCTGCATACAATAAACCTCAAGAACAGTCAGAAAAAAATGGAGAACTCCACAAGGATGGTTTTTTGAGCCTGTGTTGATTGCATGTCCTTTAAAATCAGAGCAGGGTGTTAAAGCAACATCAAATAAAATATGCCTTCTGCCCTCCAGGGTGAGTGGAAATGATGCTAGGTCCTGTTAAAAACAATGTAGGTCCAAGGGAACAAAGGATATATAAAATCCTGTGCCAGTGTCAGAAATCATACATTGGTCAGATGTGTCACACTATTAGAGGTAGATCTGCTAAACACAGACATCACACCAGACTGGTTCAGCCAGAAAAGTCTGCTGTTGCTGAACACTGTCTTGAAATGAGACTAGCATGAACTATGAAGAGACAAAGATCCTTTCATCTGTCAACATACACTGGAACTCCATCATTAAAGAAGCAGTCACAATACGTATAAGTAACGACCTGATTAACAGAGACACAGGATTTCAACTTAGCAAGGCATGGGAACCAGCACTAGAGGTACTAATGCACTGTCAGCCACAGACAAATGAATCAAACAAGCCAACACAGACAGGGAATCAGAGTCCAGACACTTAAAGTGGGCACCTACAAACTGCCCATACATGTGCAGGGCCGCATCTTGGGCCCATGCTTTTCCCACATCACACATGTAAAAACCTGGTCCATTTCCCTAGCAGGGGGCATTGGATGTCACCAGCATCTATGATTTGTCTACAATGATGTTACAGTCCCACCCCTTGCCACCTACACTTTTCTAGAAAACACATATATTGGTGAGCCACTGCAGAAAAACATCAGTAAGCATCTGAAGACAACAAGCAGCTCTCTTGTTGAAACATTGTGCAGCTTTCACAACATTATTCAATGTGATGCCCCTAAATCACTGAAGCAAAAAACATCAGAATCTCTCCAATGTGATGGTTAACAAATAATTGACACTGAACACATTTGCCTTATACTTAACAAACCTTTTTTAGTATATCAAGCAGTGTTTCAGTTTTTTCACTCTCTGCCAACAATCTTTCCCTACAGAGTGTATAAGATTTGAGAAATTAGTTTGTCTAACACCTGCACCTTTGCAGGAGGTTCTTCTAATTATTAAGAATATGGAAAATTCCCTGTTATCTGGCTTTGATGGTTTACCTAGATATGTAATAAAACAGGTTGATGATTAAATAATGCAACCACTTTGTTACATAATCAACTGTTCCATGAGCAGGGGCCTTTTTCCTCAGCCACTCAAAACCTTCAATATATTTTCTTCACACAATAACCGGGACAAGCACGAGGTCAAAAATTATCAACTCATTTCTCTCCTCCCAAGTGACTCTACAATAATACAAAAAATTGTATATTCTCAAGTAATGTCCTTTGTTGAAAGAAATTTCCTACTAAAAGGACAGCAGTTTTGTTTTTGAAAAAATAAACACATCAATGAGGCTCTCTTTTCATTTACTGGCTGATAGTTCATGCACTTAATAAAAATTGCTATGCTTCTGAACTTTTTATTGTTTTAAAAAGGCATCAATCCAGTCAATCGCATTCTGCTCCTATGCAAAAACTAGATGCTTATGGTACAAAAGGAGTCTGTAATCAGTGGTTTTCAGTCATATCTATCAGAGGGCAGCAGGTTCAAATACCAACACAATATTTACCTCTTGAAAAGGTTAGCTTATTTAGAAATTAAACACATCAACAACAACAAAAATCTATTGCTCTGCAGTGGCATGCGCACAGTTTTGAAACTTCCTGGCAGATCAAGAATGTGTACCCACTACGGGCACCACTATTGACCTGCCCTCAAGTTTCACTTCTGCCCATATCTCTCTCAAACTTCCCAAACTTCAAAGAAGCTATGATGCATACCTCGCTGTACTAGCACTCCTGGATGAAAGGAGTTTTAATCTGCCAGGAAGTTTCAAAACATTTTCAACTTTTAAAATTTGATACTTAACTTCCAGTCTCCCCTATTACTATACAAATGGGACTCTGAATGTAAGATAAGTTTTAATTGTACTTGTGCTGTAAGGCTGAACAGTATTAAATGTAACAGGGCACAAATAATGTGATTAGCTTCAGGTATGTCCACAACTGTCTTAATCTATTTGAAAATACAAAACCTACCTCTTGAATAAGCAGATTACATATTTCCTTTATAAGTACAGTAATTTTTGAACTGTTGCAGTAATATCGGCTGTTTGCCCACACGAGGCACACTGTATGCATAAGTGGCCACAAGATAGGCTGACATTCACAAAAGATGGTATTTTCTAACTGATCAAAATATTTTTGCAGTGGCTTCAAGTAAATGACTATGTCACGTGCTTCTGCAACAGCTGGAAAAGAATATTGCTGTATAAAATACATTATGTTGAAAGTTTATCTTATGTATAAAATTTTGCATTTTGAATAAGTATGTTACTAATTTTATTTACCTAAGCTTGACCATTTTTTAAATATTTTGATATATAAATATTAAACATAATATTCTTCAAATACAAGATAGAACGTGAAAGATGTATAAAAGACATTCTGAAAAGTAGCATTATATAACAGGATGGTGTCTCCTTCAAGAACACAAAGGTTTCTGGGATGGACTTCTCACAGAATCTATAGCAATATCTGTCCAGACTACTCCTGCACATGTTCAGGCACATCAAAGGTGATAGCAAACAAATTATTAGTACTTATATGAATCTGAACAACAAACATTTATTAACATGTACATGTTGATGATGAGTAAGAACTTGTGACTTATGAACTGTAGCAAATTAACACTACGGACGATGAGCCTCTGACAAGCAAAGAATATCTCACTGTTATTCTCTTGGAGCTTCATTATAAAAAACAACTACTGAAGCTGAAAAATAAGCACCTCTGTTGACTGGAGCATGAACTCATTCTCAGCTACAAAACACAGTAGGCAACTAGTCCAGTAGCACGTACTGATGAATTCACTGGGTGGTGGAATTGTTTTGCCATATAAAAGCTCCGCTAATGATTAGTTGATTAGTCAAAGCCTGTTTTGCAAGTACTGCAAAGGTCAAGTATGATCTTAGGTAATGCCATTGTCCAGCTTGTGGTGTGACACATGAATGCAGCCTATACAGAATGCTACCCTAGTAAGACAATGCGATTGTTTGCCAGACGGCAACTGGTTGATGCAGGTCATGCTCGGGGCCTGAAGATAACACATTTTGGCGTCGAAACTGGTGGCATGTTCTGAATAAACAAAGTTGGATTACAATAAGGCTGTTGGTTTTAATCATCATTATTCAAGTACCTCATGTCCAGCTGCTGACCCACTGTCCTCAATGAATTATCAGAGGCTTGTCCTGCAATTAGATGCAACTGCCACTGCCATCTGAGTACGTGCAAGGTGAGGAACATTTGTGTGCCTGCTTCCTAAATTTCTGTCGATAACAACAGATTCCCAAATTTTCACTAACACATTATAGGTGACTGCTCTGTGCCATTTACAGCCCATGAGTTCCTTCGGGAATGAGCATGTGATTCTCTCCAGTAACATTCTCTATCCTTGCTATAACTGTGTTGAGCCAGCAGTTACTCATTTGGCTAGTGAGTGTGTCTGAGAGGCAATCATAATCTGCTCATCTGCTCATGTCACTGGCGACAAGGCACTGCTGCACAATGCCACTACGATACTGACTGATTGCTACTGCTGTACCTGGATTTCATGGCTTCAAAAAAAAAAGAGTGACACATGCAAACGCTTATGGAAAAGGATTATATACATTAAATATGATGTTAAAAAATAAAATATGACTATAAATAAGTTTATTTAAAAATTCTTGTTGGATTTTTTCTATACCATGTAATACAAATTCACTTCTGAATAAATTGTGAGTATAGTAATTGCTCTTTGCAATGTTTGAAACTATCACTTATGACAATATTATGAAAAGGACAGACTGCTACTCACCATGTAGCAGAGATCCTGAGTCGCAGGTAGGTACAACAAAAAGACTGGCAAACAAGTAAGCAAGCAGCCAAAAAGTCCTTCATCAGAATTAGACAACATACACACAAACATGACCAAAGTCTCTGGGTGCTGAAGCCGGATGTGTGTATGTTGTCTAATTCCAATCGAGACCTTTTATGGCTGAAAGCTTACTTGTTTGAAAGTCTTTTGTTGTGCTTATGTGGAACTCAGCATGTCTGTCTTATGGTGAATAGCAATCTATCCTTTTCATAATATTGTCATTATTCCATCCTGGATTTTCCATTGTTTGAAACAATCACTTATTTTTGAAATAGCTGTAGGTGTGTGTGTGTGTGTGTGTGTGTGTGTGTGTGGAAAGATGATGAGACTTACCAAACAAAAGTGCTGGCAGGTCGACAGACACACAGACAAACACAAACATACACACAAAATTCAAGCTTTCGCAACAAACGGTTGCTTCATCAGGAAAGAGGGAAGGAGAGGGAAAGACGAAAGGATCTACATCTACATCTACATTTATACTCCGCAAGCCACCCAAGGGTGTGTGGCGGAGGGCACTTTACGTGCCACTGTCATTACCTCCCTTTCCTGTTCCAGTCGCGTATGGTTCGCGGGAAGAATGACTGTCTGAAAGCCTCTGTGCGCGCTCTAATCTCTCTAATTTTACATTCGTGATCTCCTCGGGAGGTATAAGTAGGGGGAAGCAATATATTCGATACCTCATCCAGAAATGCACCCTCTCGAAACCTGGCGAGCAAGCTACACCGCGATGCAGAGCGCCTCTCTTGCAGAGTCTGTCACTGGAGTTTGTTAAACATCTCCGTAACACTATCACGGTTACCAAATAACCCTGTGACGAAACGCGCCGCTCTTCTTTGGATCTTCTCTATCTCTTCCGTCAACCCGATCTGGTACGGATCCCACACTGATGAGCAATACTCAAGTATAGGTCGAACGAGTGTTTTGTAAGCCACCTCCTTTGTTGATGGACTACATTTTCTAAGGACTCTCCCAATGAATCTCAACCTGGTACCCGCCTTACCAACAATTAATTTTATATGATCATTCCACTTCAAATCGTTCCGCACGCATACTCCCAGATATTTTACAGAAGTAACTGCTACCAGTGTTTGTTCCGCTATCATATAATCATACAATAAAGGATCCTTCTTTCTATGTATTCTCAATACAATACATTTGTCTATGTTAAGGGTCAGTTGCCACTCCCTGCACCAAGTGCCTATCCGCTGCAGATCTTCCTGCATTTCGCTACAATTTTCTAATGCTGCAACTTCTCTGTATACTACAGCTTACCTTAGGGGGAAAAAAGGACCCCCTAAGGTAAGTCTTTCCGCTCCCGGGATTGGAATGACTCCTTACCCTCTCCCTTAAAACCCATATCCTTTTGTCTTTCCTTCTCCTTCCCTCTTTCCTGACGAGGCAACCGTTGGTTGCGAAAGCTAGATTTTTGTGTGTATGTTTGTGTTTGTTAGTGTGTCTATCGACCTGCCAGCGCTTTTGTTTGGTAAGTCTCATCATCTTTCTTTTTAAATATATATATATATATATATATATATATAAAAAGAAAGATGATGAGACTTACCAAACAAAAGCGCTGGCAGGTCGATATCGACCTGCCAGCGCTTTTGTTTGGTAAGTCATATATATACAGGCAAAAAGTACAGTGAAAGCAATAACACCTGTCCAAATAAAATAAATAAAAGTTTTTTTTTTACTATTGCATACCACTTGTTTAAAGTATTCCAAATTAGTTAACATATCTTGTAAATCTTCACTGGATCACATGGTGCATTTTCAAGTTTTCCATTTTTCTAAAGTTGTTGTTAAAGATAGTTTTGTACCTGGAAAAGGTCTTCACATCACAGGAGCATATGCAGGTGGTGAGGTCACTGCAGGACAGTTTTAGTTCACTGTCTTCAAATGTGGTGGCATTCTCAGAAAGACTATCACTAATTTTGCACATTACAGAATATCCAGGATTGCACTGGAAAACACTTTGCACTTTATCGTTCACTTTCTCAGCCACATGAGCACGAGCTTGCCCAACTCACTCTGGATGTGTCACACAATATCCAGGGCATCACACAGTTCAGAACCAGCACCTTCCAGTCATATGAAGGCTTTTGATACCACTGAAAAGTTGGCATTGATGTATGCTGGGTTTCCAGATGAGGTTTCTGTAAAGACCTCTTTCAGAATTTTGATAGCATTTGATTCATAGCTATCAAGCTCACAAATTGGTGCAGTAATACTCAGCAGCACCAAACCAGGAACTCCATAATGTAAGAACAGGCTAAGGAGGAAGCAAAGTGATGGTGCTTGTTCTTTGAATTTCTGCACCTGTAGCAGAGCTTTCACATAGGTTTTCTTGCCACAGGAAATTAATTTGTCCACATCAAGGTAAATTGATTGCACCTCTTCTACAACTCTGTGTAATGCATATGCAAGGTAAATGACATACACCGTACTGGGGTAGAATATCTGAAGCCTTTGACTGCTTTAGCCATGTATCAAACACCATCTGTTACTAGCAGTAATACGTATGTTATTTCTGTTCACACCATCCAGTCACAGTAGCTTCATAGAATTGTAAAACAAAATGGCAATTGTCAAGCTGTTTACCCTGTTGAGAGTGTCACATGTTAGGAGGAACATTTCTCCAGGCTCGTCAAATTTAAGAAAACAACAACATCATTTGCAACATAACACACACCCACATTGTTAATTTCATCTATGGTCACACAGCTTTTGGTCAGCAGCATTAATTTATATTTTGTTGCACACCTCTATGCAGCACATGAATAAATAGTTCTTTCTCAATGTAGATTCATCTGGAACTGAATTTGTTGTGTGCTTCACCAAGAATTGTCTGAAGCATGGCTTCTTCATCTTCTAAAATGGCATGTTGCAAGATACTATCATCCCACATAAGTCCTTGAAGAAAGATTGCATGGTTGAAGCTGGACCTTTCTGTTCAAAATTAGTGTTTGTCTGCTGTCATTTTCGGCACTTCTCTTTACACAGCAGCTGTGATTGGCAGTATTACGGTGTTGTTGCATATGAAAGCACTTTCCTGCACTAAAATTAACTTCATATAGTCCACAAAATAATACTTCCCCAAACTATAGTCCTGATTAACAAAGCTCTGCAGCAATTGTTGTGCTTATTTGTGGCAATATCATCTGATAGATTGCCATGTGAGCAACATAGTCATGTTTTTATTCTTGTGTCCTTAAATACATGACAAATTCATGCTTTTTTGGGAAAAGTTGGCTAAAATACAGCACATTGTGGCAAATGTTGGCCAAAATATGAATTATTACTGAAAATGGTGTGAACATGACTTTACACACACAATAAAAATACATTTATCTGCACTACTTTATCTGGATTCATGCATAAATTGTTGTAAAATTCACCCTAAAGTTCAGGGAAAATATACAGGGTGTTTCAAAAATGACCGGTATATTTGAAACGGCAATAAAAACTAAATGAGCAGCGATAGAAATAAACCGTTTGTTGCAATATGCTTGGGACAACAGTACATTTTCAGGCAGACAAACTTTCGAAATTACAGTAGTTACAATTTTCAACAACAGATGGCGCTGCGGTCTGGGAAACTCTATAGTACGATATTTTCCACATATCCACCATGCGTAGCAATAATATGGCGTAGTCTCTGAATGAAATTACCCGAAACCTTTGACAACGTGTCTGGCGGAATGGCTTCACATGCAGATGAGATGTACTGCTTCACCTGTTCAATTGTTTCTGGATTCTGGCGGTACACCTGGTCTTTCACGTGTCCCCACAGAAAGAGTCACAGGGGTTCATGTCTGGCGAATAGGGAGGCCAATCCACGCCGCCTCCTGTATGTTTTGGATAGCCCAAAGCAATCACACGATCATCGAAATATTCATTCAGGAAATTAAAGACGTCGGCCGTGCGATGTGGCCGGGCACCATCTTGCATAAACCACGAGGTGTTCGCAGTGTCGTCTAAGGCAGTTTGTACCGCCACAAATTCACGAAGAATGTCCAGATAGCGTGATGCAGTAATCGTTTCGGATCTGAAAAATGGGACAATGATTCCTTTGGAAGAAATGGCGGCCCAGACCAGTACTTTTTGAGGATGCAGGGATGATGGGACTGCAACATGGGGCTTTTCGGTTCCCCATATGCGCCAGTTCTGTTTATTGACGAGGCCGTCCACGTAAAAATAAGCTTTGTCAGTAAAGCAAATGCTGCCCACATGCATATCGCCGTCATCAATCCTGTGCACTATATCGTTAGCGAATGTCTCTCGTGCAGCAATGGTAGCGGCGCTGAGGGGTTGCTGCGTTTGAATTTTGTACGGATAGAGGTGTAAACTCTGGCGCATGAGACGATACGTGGACGTTGGCGTCATTTGGACCGCAGCTGCAACACGGCGAACGGAAACCCGAAGCCGCTGTTGGATCACCTGCTGCACTAGCTGCGCGTTGCCCTCTGTGGTTGCCGTACGCGGTCGCCCTACCTTTCCAGCACGTTCATCCGTCACGTTCCCAGTCCGTTGAAATTTTTCAAACAGATCCTTTATTGTATTGCTTTTCGGTCCTCTGGTTACATTAAACCTCCGTTGAAAACTTCGTCTTGTTGCAACAACACTGTGTTCTAGGCGGTGGAATTCCAACACCAGAAAAATCCTCTGTTCTAAGGAATAAACCATGTTGTCTACAGCACACTTGCATGTTGTGAACAGCACACGCTTACAGCAGAAAGACGACGTACAGAATGGCGCACCCACAGACTGCGTTGTCTTCTATATCGTTCACATCACTTGCAGCGCCATCTGTTGTTGAAAATTGTAACTACTGTAATTTCGAAAGTTTGTCCACCTGAAAATGTACTGTTGTCCCAAGCATATTGCAACAAACGGTGTATTTCTATCGCTGCTCGTTTAGTTTTTATTGCCGTTTCAAATATACCGGTCATTTTTGAAACACCCTGTATGACTTGTCATTAAAATCCAGGTCCCAGTTATTGCACCTTGAATCCTGCCACCCAGATCTGCGATGGTGTCAAAGGACATTTATACTATCATAGCTTTAACCTGAGTCAGAAAACGGCTACTCAACAGTGTACAAAATTATGTGTCGAATATAGTCCTAAATCAACTTTACTACGCAGGTGCCTCAGGGATTGTGACGGCCTCCTGTGTCTGATACCTTCTTGCAGTAGCACTTTATGTGCACGCTAGTCTCATGATGCAGATACTCAGTGCATACCTGTGCAAACCAGATTGTTTCAGCACTCACGGAGTCTTGCATTTTAATAGTTTGAAAATTCTGCTGTCCATCATGATAGTTTGTATTTATTTTTCTAGTATCTGTAGGCTGATCACATCCAAGTCAGCAATGTCAGAACAGCTGTAATAATATTCATCCAAACTACTTCTGCATGTCTTCCGGTACAATGGCCATGACAGCACATAAATTACTGGCATTCATATAAATCAGAACAATAAACATATATTGACAAGTACATATTGAAGATAAGCAAGAACTTGTGATTTATAAACTGCAGCAAATTAATATTAAGCACGAAGTGTCTCTACTAAGCAAAGAAATTCTCGCTGTCTAATCCCATGGAGCATCACTAAGCAAAACAACCACTGACACTGAAAAAAGAACACATCTGGTGGCTGGCCTTTGAACTCACTGGCACCTACAGAACACAGTGGGTGACTGTTTTATTCGCTAGTCTATATAAAGAAACTACAGTCTGTATAAAGAAGACAACAAACTTTTTCACAATATATTATCAAGAATTGATATCTGTGCAAATTTCATGACTTTACAAGAGTGTATTAATACATATTTAATTTCACAATCTTTGGTTACTTCTATGAGCCAAAAGTGTCTACTAATTTTGACTGATCCACAAACGATTAGCAGGTCTGTACCAGTTCATATTCAAAGTCCTCTTTGTGGTAGATACCAGTAATAATTTCCATGAACATATACCATAAAGTATGCATTTACGACATTATTCTACCCTCGATTTTCCATTTTTTTAAAAATGTACATTTGAGTTTACTGAGACTCCTTCAATTCTACTATAACCACTCTTAGTTAAGGGCAGTAAGACTGGCGAGAAATGCTGCACACCATGCTCACTGATCACATAAATATGTTGCAGAATATCTGTGACAGAACATTGGACATACAGACAAATACAATGTCTGAAAACGAACTAGTTATAACTTTGAAACTCAAGTCACACTGTGAAATATTCACAGGTTAAACTGAAAACTGCAGCAACGTTGTTCTTCAGGAAACATACATGTATTTCTAAGAATGTACACATGATAACACAACTACTGGACACACACTCCTCGACAATTCTGTGTGCTAAAACTTATTTGCCTAGTCTGTGTGATTATTAAGCAATACACGAGCTGATACTTATCCTGCATGAAAGAGCACTTTTGTGTGAGAAAAATTTAAATAAAAATTAATATTTAGTAATTTTAACTTATGTTTCTAGATAGTTTCCAATAAAATTAAATATGCAGATGATCAGTCAGTGTTGGCTGAGTCAAATAAAGAGCTACAATTAATGAGAGTGAGAATTGTAAAAGCGAGAAAAGAGTATGGACTGAGAATAAAAATAGGAAACATCAAAGTGATGGAAATCAGAAAACATGAAAAATCATTTGGGTACTTGGGAAGTTTGGTGACAGGGAATAGAAGCTGCTTAGGGAAAATAAGATATTCTATATCTACAGATACAAGAGCTTTTGAAATAATGAAAGGTTTGTTGGTAGCAAAATGCTTTCTGACAGAGTTAAAAAAAGGGATTCACCATGTGTCTTATCTGAAGTGAAATATCATATGGAAGCAAATACTGACAATCAAAAAAGAAAGAGGAAAATTACCAGAATACTTTTGAAATGTGGTGAAAGTGCTAAAAGTGAAATGGATGGAATGACAAATGAAGAAGTACTTCGAAGAAGAAGAGAGCGAAGAGAACTAGTGTAAATGATATGTATGAAGAAAACATCCTGGCTGTGACATGCAATAAACTGCGAAGAAATTGCCTGCAGTGAAGAGTTAAGAGAGGAAAATACTGCTGGGAAGAGAGGAAGAAGAAGACTTGGTATACTAGATGGCACTAAGAAAAGGACAAAGTTACAGGCAGATTAAGGAAGAGGCACAGGGCAGAGGAGAGTGGAGTGTGCTCATTTACTATCTGTTGTAAGGTATACAGGGTGTACATAAAGTCCCAGAACACTTTCAATTATTTATTGCACAAGAACTAAACATTGTATAGATGTCATACATATTGCATTTTGAAGAGAAACTCTGAAAGATTTTTTTACAAACATTCGATATGCGAACCATGAGTGACCCGGCAGACATCAATACAGTAATTGAATTCTTGCCATACCTGTCCCAGTATGGCATTGTCGTGTATTCTCTCCCAGAGCTCTGCTACACCACGTGGTAGAGGCGATCTCTAATGTGTCCCCACAGAAAAAAGTCACAAGGAGTTAGATCTGGTGATCAGGAAGGCCATTTCTGAAACAGCTTGCTCCGCACCTGAACTCGCCATGTTTGCGACTAGCGCTGACTACCGGCACAGTAATAAAATGCGCTGTGGTGGTATACATGAAAAAAAAACTTTCAGAGTTTCTCTTCAAAATGACATATGTTTGATATCTGTACAATGTTGGTTCTTGTGCAATAAATAATTGAAAGAGTTCCTGGACGTTATGTGCACCCTGTAATATATACCAAAAAGAAGGATGTTCACTAAAATAATAATTAGGTACACTGCCACAAACACATCCAATCCTATTAAACATGATTCCTGCTGTTTTTAGGTTTCAGTTTTATTTTTATAAAAAGACAAAGGTCACTGCCTACCATAGCCCTCATTCAGGTGGGTCCCTCTCATTCTGGTGTCTGAATGACCAGCCCTTTCTTTTAATCTGTTCTTCCTCCCTCCACCCCCCCCCCCTCTCAGCCACACCACCCTTCCCCTAGGAAGAAACTATTATTTCCAAATGCTAGGCATTGTGCCCATTTTATACATGTGTACCAGTAGTTTTACTCATTTTGCCTCCTGGAAGTAAATAATGGCTACCTATTCTGTCTCATAACTTCTTAGTTTTCTCGAATGAATTTTCTACTGATACAATTAAAAGAGAAAATTGACATAAAAAAGTGATTCTTCAAAAGCCCTAAACTATGTAACCTTCCAAAAGAAACCACTTCATGTACAGTTGATAGCACAACTTCAACAGTTGCATCACGTGCCATCTGCAACACATTGTTCACAGGCACCTGCCACATATCAATCACAACTAAACCATTAATGATATACTGGATAAACTGAGAGTCACATATTTAGTTGTAGAATTTCAAACCCATTTTATTTCTAAATTTCAATTGTTGTATGTTCACTATTTACAGTACTGATCTTAGCTTCACTATGACAGTGACTTACAAAGCAAGACTTTAAAAATGTTAATTATCAGTCAAAAATTACAATATTACCTGCTACTACATTACGGAACATTGACTTGAAGCATGGGAAATATGCACTATCAGTCAGCTCTAGTATTGAAGCCATATCCACAACTCGAGGGTCACGCATCTGATGGTACAAATTTTCCATGTTCTTCAGACGGTTATTCCAAAACAAAATTTCTGCACACAAAAGAAAAAAAAACAGTGTCATATGTAGCTTTGAATGAAATTAAATAAGCTCTTATTACTAAGAAAGGATTTGTAGCAATCTTTAAATACTTTATCTGTAATGTACAACACAGTTGTGTTGTTCCATAATCGATTATGAAGAAAATCATGTCAGAAATGGCTCCTTCTGTGATAAACATTGGAAGTGACATAATATTTCATCTGATGTAAAAACAAAATGACTGTTAGTATAATTCAAGATACAGATAAATGTATTGCTCTCCAACACGGAAACAAGATGGCTGATGTAACATGATATAATAAATAAAATGGTTTACACTCCTGAAACAGAAAAACAATACATATGCAATGAGACTAGCGATGTACCAACTTGTGTGTAAAGTGTACCGCAACTGTTCATGAATACATGAATATAATGACTTACTACTGAAGGTACTCTACACTGTAATAGCAGTTGGTCATTAATAACTTGAATATTGCTTCATTAAATGTACACAACTTTTTCATTTCTTTTATATGGGCTGTAAGTTTGTAATACAATTTTATATCTTTAATGTTTGTTAGCTTTTGTGTAGTAGCCTTGTTTACTCTTTTTATATGGATATCACTGCACATTCTTATTTTATATGAATGCAGATTTGGGTTGTTTTTGAAATTTTCAATGCACCTTTTTATGTTAGTTACACTTTTTTGTATGTAGAGGCATGGTAAAGGTAGAATATTTAGCTGTCAAAATATATGCTTGGAGGGTTTTTGTTATAACTTCAAGTTGAACAAATATATTTCAAGGAAGACGCAATACATGAAAGTCAAGTAAACAGAGTAAGACGTGTGTACACTTCAACATTCAAATCATAACTGAGTCCAAGTCTAGCGGCCGCTAGCTGACTGGCCGCTTATGTGGCGCTGCTGCTGATTGGCTGGCAGACAGTGCCGCATGTAGAGGACGCACGTAACTGCGCGGCGGCACTTTGAAAGATCGGCGAGTCACAACACTTTACCCCCCTTTGAATTTTTTGCACAGGTCTTGATGGAGGTGGCCTGTAGATTGCTAACATCCATAGGTGTTGTTTGACTGGCCGTAAAGTCTCGAGGAGGAGGCTTCCCGTACGGACGGAAGTGTCCCTGATGATAACGGGTCGAGATGACAGGAGACATGGGGGTCGAATCTGCTGGGGCCCCGTGCACCATTCTGCCTGTTGCGGCAAGTCCTGTTATTATAACAGGAGACATGGGTGATGTGTCCGCATCCATAGGAGAAGGAGGCAAGTAGAGTTGTTCCGACAGATGATGGTCATCTGGTTCCTGCATGGGCACATCTCCTGGTGGCGTCAGTTCTTGTGCTGGCACTGATATGATGGTAAGAGCACTGTGTTGTGAGTAATGAGAGATTCCAGTATCCCGAGCGTCAGGTAGAGCTATAGGGGTTGTAGCGGCATCCGGAACAGCTGTTGCCAGCACATGAGGCCGAAGCTGGTCCGAATGACGCACTGCAACACCTGTGTCCGTCTGCATTTCATACAGGCGTTGGCCACGGTGTCGTAAGATGCGGCCAGGACTCCATTTTCGCCGCCTGCCATATCCCCGTACCCATACAAGGTTGTCGACGGTGAACCGGCCAAGCGAAGGCACCCGCGGCCGTGAAGTGGAAGGCCACAGAATATGAAGTAGCGTGCGGGGCTGTCGGCCATGTAAGAGCTCAGCCGGGCTGTGGTCGCCCATGGGGGTGAAACAGTAAGAAGCCAGAAATTGGAGAAGTGCATCATCAGCAGAAGAAGTCAGGCGTTTCCTCATCTGAGCCTTAAATGTGCGGACCAGTCGTTCAGCCTCACCGTTTGACTGTGGATGGAACGGAGGGGTCGTGACATGCATGACGCCGTGACGGGCTTAAAAATATGCAAAATCGGAAGAGGCAAATTGCGGACCATTATCAGTAACAAGAGTAGAGGGAAGGCCTTCCAAAGAGAAAATGCGAGGTAGAGTATTGGTGGTTGCCATGGTGGTAGGCAACATGCAACGGACAATGAAAGGAAAGTTAGAGTAGACGTCAATAACGAGAAGCCAATAAGTACCTAAAAAAGTCAGCATGAATATGCTCCCAGGGCTTCTCAGGCGAAGGCCATGGTGCTGAAGATGACTTCGGGGTGGCGGCCTGTGACGCACAAGGGCTGCATGCAGCGATCATGTATGCGATTTCAGAGTCAATGCCGGGCCAACACACACGACAGCATGCCAGAGATTTTGTGCAAGAGACACCCCAGTGCCCTTGGTGAAGGAGGCGCAAGACCGAAGCACGCAAAGATGCAGGTACCACAACACACGGCGAAGCATTTTCGGTGGAAAGAAGGATAACACCATCCCTAGCCGTGAGGCAGTAACGCAAAGCGTAGTAGTTCCGCAACGGATCAGAAGTCTTAGCGGATGGACGATCAGGCCAACCCTTCTGAATACAGCGTAAAACCCGGGAGAGGGTAGGGTCAGAACCCGTAGCAGCCGCCAGCCGGTCCCCGGTAATGGGGAACCCGTCCACAACCCGCTGCTCGGTAACATCCAGGTAGAAACACAAACGTTTGTCCCTATCGAATGCCAGATCAGGACCCATGGGAAGGCGAGACAGTGCATCAGCATTCGCATGTTGAGCCGTCAGCCAGAAATGAATCTCATAATTGAAACGAGACAAGTCAAGAGGCCAACACTGGACGTGGTGTGCAGCCTTGTCAGGAAGTGACGATGGTTGAAACAAGGAAACAAGTGGTTTGTGATCCGTAACAAGATGAAATTTGGATCCATAGAGAAAAACACCAAACTTATGAAGAGCGTAAATAATGGCCAAAGCTTCTTTTTCAATTTGAGAATACTTTTGTTGGGCATCCGTAAGCGTTTTGGAGGCATAAGCAATGGGTTGTTCAGAACCTTCAGAAAAACGGTGCGCAAGGGCTGCACCGACCCCGTATTGAGAGGCATCCATGGCAAGAACAAGAAGTTGGCCAGGTCGGTAAGTAGCCAGGCACGGGGCCTGTTTCAGCATAGTATCAATTTCTGGAAAGCCGCATCGCATGACGCGGACCAGTGAAAAGGCACGTTTTTATGCAACAGGCGATGCAACGGCTGAGCCATCGAATCAGCAGATGGTAAAGATTTGTGATAGTAAGCTATTTTCCCCAAGAAGGCCTGCAGTTCCTTAACAGATGTAGGGCGAGGAAGGGCATTGATCGCAGCGACAGTTTGCTGAAGCGGACGAATACCATCCCGAGAGAGTCGAAACCCCAAGTACATGATAGATGCCTGAAACAATTTTGATTTCTGAAGATTACACTTAAGACCGGCAGTCTGTAAGACATGAAAAAGTGTGCGGAGATTTTGAAGATGTTCGTCAGTGGTGGAGCCAGTGACAACAATGTCGTCCTGGTAATTTATACACCCAGGGACAGTGAGCAATAATTGTTCCAAGAATCGCTGAAAGAGAGCAGGGGCACTGGCAACTCCGAATGGCAATCGTTGGTATTGACAGAGGCCGAAAGGCATGTTAAGGACCAGAAACTGCCAGGAAGCAGCGTCGAGAGGAAGTTGATGATAAGCTACTGACAGGTCAAGTTTAGAAAAATACTGGCCTCAAGCAAGTTTAGTGAACAATTCTTCAGGTCGAGGCATAAGGTAGGTGTCGACGAGGCATTTAGCATTTACAGTGGCTTTGAAATCGCCACAGAGACGAATATCACCATTTGGCTTAGCAACGACAACAACAGGAGAGGACCACTCACAGGAAGTGACAGGAAGCAAGACCCATGAAGCAGTGAGACGATCCAGCTCCCGTTTGACCTGATCACGAAGGGCCACAGGAATGGGCCGAGCCCGAAAAAACTTAGGCCAGGCAGTGGGTTTGAGTATGATAAGAGCTTCAAAGTCGTTTGCACGGCCTAACCCAGGAGAAAAAAGGAACAAAAATGTCATCGACAAGGAATCCAATTGAGCATAAGGAATAGCATCAGAGACAATATTGACAGAGTCATCTATGGAGAACCCAAAAGCGGAAAAGGCATCGAAACCAAAAAGATTCTCCGCGTTACTATGGTCGACCACAAATATGTGAACAGTGCGAACGACAGATTTGTAAGATACCTCAGCATCAAATTGTCCCAAGAGAGAAATCTGTTTATTGTTAAGTCCGTAATTGCCTAGTGACAGGATTGGAGAACCCAACTGAAGATATGTCTGAGAATTGATGATAGTGGCAGTAGAACCAGTATCCACATGCATGCGAACATCTCGACCAAGTATTTGGACAGTGAGGAATAACTTCCCCGAAAGGGAAGAAGTACAATTGACAGACAACACAGAATCAGAATCAGCGTCATGTTCATGAACATCATGTATGCAGTCGGATTTGCAAACAGATGACACATGACCCTTTTTTTGCATTTGTGACACACGGCCCAACGTTGTGGACAAACCTCTCGTGAATGTTTCGTAAAACACGGCGGTCATGAAGGAAGTTGCCGTGGGTTTTGCTGCAGTTTCTTAGAGGTTTGTTGAGGTTGGGCCGAGGCAGCGCTTGGGAGTCTACTGCGGCCACGTCGGCCGGCGCGGACATGCCACACGCTTCGTCAACATCGCACAGAGGTTGTATTTCCCCGACGTCACCCCATGCCTCTATTTGCGCTCCAGCGGTGCGAGAAATTTCAAAAGACTGAGCGATGGATAGGACTTCATCTAGAGTCAGATTTGCCAACTGAAGGGCACGTTGCCTAACTTCTTTGTCGGGCGCCGATTGGATAATAGCATCCTGTACCATGGAATCGGCGTAGGATTCTTTGTGAACTTCTGTAACAAATTGACACTTTCTACTGAGGCCGTGAAGTTCAGCAACCCAAGCGCGATAGGATTGATTCGGTTGTTTTTGACAACGATAAAAGGCAACACATGCGTTTGCTTTTGAAAATAGACAGACAGAAGTGATAGACAGAAAGAAGTGAGCACATTTCAGCAAAGGACAAAGACGCAGGATCTATCAAAGGAGCCAATTGCAACAACAACCAATACATTTGAGGTGAAATCCATGAAAGGAACAGAGACTTACATGTTTGTTCGTCCACGACATGAAATGCCAAGAAGTGCTGTCAAAGAGGTTTTTCGTAATCACACCAGTCTTCCACCGTCTCGTCGTAAGGAGGAAAAGTAGGTAGAGACGATGATGAGAGACGACCCACATTTGATGCCGCGATGAAATCATGAATCGCATTTGTGAGAATCGTTTGCTGTTCTATGAGACCTTGCAATAGTTACTCTAAAGTAGCCATGGAAACATGTGGGTCAACGTTGGAAAAGAAAAATCCCATCCTCGTCGCCAATTGTTATAACTTTAAGTTGAACAAATTATATTTCAAGGAAGACGCAATACATGAAAGTCACAGATCAAGTAAACAGAGTAAGACGTGTGTACACTTTAACAGTCAAATCATAACTGAGTCCAAGTCTAGCTGCCGCTGGCTGGCTGGCCGCTTACATGGCGCTGCTGCTGCATGGCTGGCAGACAGCGCCGCATGTAGAGGACACGTGTAACTGCGCGGCGGCACTTTGAAAGATCGGCGAGTCACAATAGTTTTAGCCTGGAACTGTTTGTAATTATTCTAACAGCTCATTTTTGTAGTGCGAATATGGTTCTTGTAGTGTGAAGATGGTTTTTGGATTTTTCATATTATGACCCCAGAAGGTGACGCCATAGGTAATAGCAGTGTGAATGTAAGCGAAGTAGACTGTTCTTCTACATTGTTTACTAGACACATTATTAATTACACGTAGTGCAAAGCCAGCGAAACTTAACTTGCTAGTGACATGTGAGCTTTCCGATCCAAATTTTCATCTATGTGGGCATCTAAAAATTTTGTGACAGCTACTCTCTTAACTTCTTTATTTTGTATTCTGAGATATAGGTCATTTTGTGACTTTGTTTTCATATAATGGATGTAATTAGTTTTGAAATATTTAAAGTTAACTTATTCCATCAAACCAATTTTCTAAATATTACAAAACTATAATTGCAGACGTTGGCAATACTTGGCCTTTGAAAAAACTGTTCTAATTTACAGACAAGAGATTGAATTTGTCAAGGAAATTTGTAATACAATGTTTAATGACTGACTGTATTACTTCTGAAACAATAGATAACAAAGCTATTGGTCTATGATTTCCAACTTATTGCCCTTTTTATACAGTGGTTTTCTTTTTGAAATACTTAGTCTTTGAGGAAACACTCCTTCTGATAATGATATATTTATGATATGTGAGAGCAGTTCTGACACGACACTAGCACATTTTATTACGACCAAAGCAGGTAATTCGTCAATCCCTGCAGACAATTTATTCATCATTGTTTTTGTTATTCTTAGAATGTCTGGTTTATTTGTGGGGCACAGCAATATTGAATTGATACTTTGTTCTCTTTGAACACAGGTTTCACTATTCCTATGGCAATTTTTACTCAGATTGGCGGGACTATTTATGAAGTAGTAATTTATGTAATTTACAAAGGTAAGATTTCTGAGTAAAACACCACGATCATCTTTTAAAACAATGTCCTCTTCGTTTTTAACATTTTTGTTTATTTCTTTTTTTTTACTTCATTCCATATTGATCTGATGTATTCGTTGACCCTAAAATTGCTTTGTCATTGTGCACGTTTTAGCGTTTTCAATCACCTTCCTATAAATGTTCTTATATGTCTTAACATAGTCTGCAAATTGTTTGTCTTTGTTGTCTTTTTTTATTTGACTGAGATGTTTTAGAGTTTGACTAGATACTATGAAATGTCGTGTGGCTAGGGCCTCCCGTCGGGTAGACCGTTCGCCTGGTGCAGGTCTTTTGAGTTGACGCCACTTCAGCGACCTGCGCGTCGATGGGGATGAAATGATGATGATTACGACAACACAACACCCAGTCCCTGAGCGGAGAAAATCTCCGACCCAGCCGGGAATCGAACCCGGGCCCTTAGGATTGACAGTCTGTCACGCTGACCACTCAGCTACCGGGGGCGGACACTAGATACTATGATAGCAGGTGATACCCATTGGCTGTCATTTCTTGGCATGACACTGATTTTTGTAAGCTTTTTTGGAAAACAGATCTCAAATAGGTACATGAAAGTACTACAAAAAGCACTGTATGAGTCATCAGTTGTTGTTTTTGAAAATATATGTTCCCAGGTTCCCTTTGCTAAAGGCCGAATAAAAGTATTTACTTTTTCTGTGCAGAAGTGTCTTTTATATTCTCACTTTTATTTTACTACCTTGGGTATAGAAGAATTTATACATGTGACAAGTGTGCTGTGATCTGAAAGACCTAAGTTTACATTCTGTGCCTCAGTGACACTATCTTCGATGTTTGTGAAGATATTATCAAATAGGGAAGATGAAAACTGTTATTCTACTGGGTTTCACACAGGGTGGTTTCATGTGACACCTGTTTAGGGTACTCAGAAGCTGTCTCTTTTCTTCACTTTCAATCAACATGTTTATTTTAGATCGCTACATAAAAATAATACTGACAAAATACTGGGGCTATGGATAAAATTGAGGGATAGGAAAGGCTACAGAACACAACCAACAAATGTCTAATATTAAAATTCAACCTGGCGTACTAAAGTACTTCAGAATACCCATTAAGAAAGACAGAGTGAAACTTCACAGACGGGTCAAAATTATTCAGTCATTTCAGATGGAAAATGGTAGCATAAACAAGTCAGAGCATCTGATAAACTGTCACTGTCTCAATTTTTTGTAATTGGGAAAGACCAATATAGCTAAATATACATCTTAAATTACCTCATGTGGTAATAGTCCTTATACATATCAAGTAGTTAAAATGATACAAATAGCTTTACATATCTTCGATATTCCTCGTACGTAACTGCTAAAGACTCGACATAATATTGCTCAATTGCAAAATGAGGATCTGGTATGACCTTAAACATCTGTGGACCGAATGAAATGTGGAGGGACTTCCTAGCATTATCTAGTTTCAACTTAAACTACTCATTAATTGTAGAAAACACATACTCCTTTGAATGCTTATCAGATTCCCAGAACCACAAAATAAAATCAGCATGTGTCACCTACTACATACTACTACTACATTCTTGTTCCATAGATCATGAATACGACATTTCGTAATGATGTGGAATGTGTCACTTTAACATAAGTTTCTTTTACACAAAATAATTGATTAATTAATTAATTTTTTCCCTGTTACTACTTCATATCTAAGAATTCATCTATTGAGTAGAAGGAGTTGTCATTCAGAAATTCTTTTAATTTACTTTTAAATGTAGGTTCGCTATCTGTCAGACTTTTAATACTATTTGGCAAATGACCAAAGATTTTTGTGGCAGCATAATTCACCCCCTTTCTGTGCCAAAGTGAGATTTAATCCAGAATAGTGAATATCATCCTTTCTTCTAGTTTTACAGCTATGCACTTTGCTGTTATTTTTTAATTGGGATTGGTTATTAATGACAAATTTCATAAGTGAATATATGTATTGCGAAGGTACTGTGAATATCCTGAGTTCCTGAAATAAATGTCTGCAAGGTGATCTTGGGTGGGCTCCAGCTATTATTCTGATTACACGCTTTTGTGCATTGAATACTTTCTCTCTTACTGACGAATTGCCCTAAAAAATGATGCCATATGAAAGCAGTGAAAGGAAATAGGCATAGTAGGCTAATTTACTGATATGATTATCACCAAAATTTGGAATAACCCTAATAGCATAAGTAGCTGAACCTAATCGTTTCAGCAGATCATCGATGTGTTTCTTCCAATTCAATTTCTCATCAACGCACACACCCAGAAATTTTGAGTATTCTACCTTAGCAACAGACTTACGTTCATAGTCTATATTTATCAATGGTGTTATGCCATTTACTATACAGAATTGTATAAACTGTGTTTTCTCAAAATTTGGTGAGAGACCATTTGCAGAGAGCCACTTAATAATTTTCTGAAAGACGTTATTTGCAATTTCCTCAACTGATTCTTGCTTCCTGGGTGTGATTACTATACTTGTATCATCAGCAAAAAGAAATAATTTTGCATCTTCATGAATATAAAGTGGCAAGTTGTTAATATACACTAAGAACAATAAGGGACCCTGTGGGACACCATTCTGATACCTTCCCAGTTAAAGGACTCTGCTGGTTTTTGTAGACTATCTGTACTGTTAATTTCAACCTTCTGCAATCTTCCATCACAACACAGTTATAAAAAGAACGTAAAGCAAAAGTAGATGAGGAATAGATCTATGACAAATCATTAATATTCATTATCTTACATAAGAACACATCTCACTATCCCATCAAAACCATGGTACCACTCTAAGTGCCTTTGGCAGGAAAACATTTGAAAAACTACTAATTCTCATTAATCTAAGGGGAGTAAAATATGAAAATACACCAAGAAAGTAAAAGCTCTAGTGCTCAGGATAACACATGGACTCAATATTTTAACCAATAGTGTCCCTCAACCACAATTTTCTAAATATCTGATACAACAATTATTAATAATGTGTTCTCTACAACTAAAATTATAACTAGAAACACTGCTGGATTATCAACTCAAAATGAAAATCAGTTACAACCTTATTTTTTCCTCCATGATGACAAAGTTCAAGAAAGATGTTCTTAACATTTTCAATTTTCAAATTATCAGGGGAGGTTCAACTAGCATAAAAAAAGCTTGTAAAATGTCAAGTTATAGGCATGGAGAAATACATATTCTGGGCCTATTTGTAGAACTTCACATAAAGGAAATGAGAGAATGTAGTAAGTATATAAGCAGTTCATAAAATACAAAAAGATTCATGGTTAGGTTGCAGTTTGGTGTAACAGAAGCACATGCATGTAAACAAACTTCAGATTGACATATGCATGCAGCCACGTGGGTCACAAGCCAGGGAAGGTAATATATGTTATGTGATATCACTGAAACATAATGGCAACTCAAAAACTTGAGGGACAGGAGGGGTAAAGCTCTGAATGGCAGTAGGGCAACTGTATGTTGTGTGTGCATAAGGGGGAGGCAAAAGGGGAGGATAATGGAGTATCACTAGGAAGAGGGGAAAGCAGGGAGAAGAGGAGGAATGGGTCCCTGTTAAATGGTGTGAAGGGGGACACGGAGGGTTAGATGCAAGGAAGGAGAAAGGACAAGAGTGGTGAGAGGAAGGTGGTGCTTCCAGCACTCAACACAGCACACATGTACTTGCTAATGTGACCTTGAAGAAAACATGTTTTTTGAAGCACAGCTGGTGGCATGTACCTACGATACAACACCAAGTAAATGTGAAAACAGATTATAGACTAAGTCATCTGGCAGCAGGTTAAACATCAATAACAGTTTGCACAGAACAACATCAAATTTGTAGATGGAAGGATCTTAACTTTTGTGTGACAAAAAACAGGTTTCAGGAATGTTTAGTTTGGATTCTTAGTACAGTACTTGCATTAATTTTGAACAGTGTATCTCTGCATTGACTTTCAGCAAACACAAAATTCAGAAGACTCTGGCAGTCACCTTATGAATTCACTATGGCATGAAAAGCACAACAGAGTTGCTTCAAGTCGATGAAAATTCTGTTATGTACAGATCAGAGTTCAACAGAAATTACTGCAGCTCGAACTTCAGATTCCATGCACAACAAGTCAGTAAGAAAAGAGTGCATACTAATTTTACTAGACACAGGTTAGAAAAATTTTATAAAGAAAAACTGAAGGAAACGGTCAATTCAGTGCAGATAAGAATTAAAAACTATCAATCACTTTTAACCCTTACGAGAGGTGCCTTGAATGAAAATAAGGAAATAAATGCTTCTAGACTGACTATGGCATCAGCTCATCTGCAGACGAGCTGAACATTAGTTACAAAAGTTACATGAAAATTCATCCACAAAATAGAACTGCAAGGCAAATAATTGCAGATAAACATTAGTAAGGTAAACTTTATGCATTCTGTTGAAAGACAAAACAAAATCCTAGTCAACAAAAGAAACCTACAATGCAACACACGCAACAAAGCTGAATAATGCACAATGCATGACGTCAAATGACGAAGACCTAAACAACAGATGAGAGGGGGTAACTTCAAAGACCTCAAAAGCTTCAGAAATACTTAACTTCTCTGAAAATACAAAGAAGTATGTATCTGTACAATTCTTTTCACAAAAAATTTAATGTTTACTTACGACCACTTCAAACTTAAGCACTATATAACAGTCAACTGAGCAAGTACACTGTCCCAGATAAATTCTTAGTGAAAAACTACAGTTTACAACACAGGCAGTAGACAAAAATTCTTTCAAAAGACGATGGGATATTTTCCCAAGAAGTTCATTACAGTTTATGCTCACAGAAAACCTATCCAATATGAAAACTAAACTTAATTATGATAGGCAACACAAAGAAGAGGAAGAGTAGCACTAGTGTGTGGGTGCGTGGCTGGCTTGTCACAAGCAATAATGGTGCCAATCCACAAGGTTTGCATCATGTAGCCTCTGTTTACAGCAAGTGTTCACAGGTAACAGAAGCTGCAATTTAAATCACTTCAAAGACACACCGCTGTCTCAACCAGGAACTTGTTGTGTGGCAGAATGAAATATAGATAGCTGTTCTTCTCTGACCTCTGGGTAACAGCATAAAATACACCATTTACCATTACTCAGTCAGCTTCTCTCATACAATTAGCAACATCATTACCATTCATTGTACCTTCCTTTGCTTCCACCAAAAAACATTATCTGTACAACAGAAACACCACCACTTAAAACAAATAACACACCAGCTCTTGACTGTACATTGCCTTCAAACACATTAACCCACAGGACCTCTTGCCTGCTCACAAAAAACCTAAATAAAAACAACCTCCTCACACATATCTTCATATCAACAAAACTTTGGTATCCTCTGGGTGATAACAGATAAAAGTCGTCACACCCCTCCTTATAACTTACAGAGGTACATCATCCTCCATCATTCATTACAACTCATAGTACAGTAAATCACTTAATACATCGTAGCTTCATGCATTGAGTTAACCAATTCAGCAACTGCCACTTATGAAAGAAAATAGGCATGGACGGAAGAAGACCAAAAAGGAGAGAATGTAATGGGACTCATAAAGAAGAGAAAAGGAAGTCAAAATAAGTTCAGTCCTTTCGTTCCACAATCTGGTATGTCACAAAGTATCACAGTGGTTTCGGCAAAACAAGTGCTAATCGCGTAATTCCAGAGTGTACATTCACAGGTCTCGTAAAGATAAGTGTTTAATTGAGTAATAACAATTAATTTAGGCAATATTACATCGTAAATAAGTAAATTAATACCTATTGTAAGCTATCAATTGAAGGTTTCACACTTTTTGAGTATTTTCTGGAAAAAGAAAACATGTCATAGGCATGAATTTTGGACTAGGATTTGTTTACGTTGTCATATACTATAAGTTATATGATTACATCAGTAAAGTAAAGTTTGTGTTGTTACTGTATTCTTACACACTATCCATTTGATTCTCTAGTAAGTAGACGAAGTGAAAAGTTCTGAAGTAAGTGAAAAGTTTATATAGTGTAGGATCAATTCTTTTTCCAGAAGTTTTAAATTAATATCCGAAATTTAGGCCTAAAATTTCTAATAAATTTAATATATTAATTTAGTAGTCTAGGAGGTTATTCTTGTTTTAACTTAGATTAAAGCCATCGAACTGATAGTTCTGGAGTATGGTGTGAGGTTTGTTGCAGTTTCTTTCATGTGGGTGACTGTAGCAGCATGGGGATTGGGCAAATAAACATGGCTCACTGGTTGTGTAGTGGAACAGGAGGAGAAGATTGCTGCCCTTCAGGCAGAACTAGATAAAGCGAAACAAGATCTGGAAAAGTTAAGGAGGGAGAAGGGAAAAGAGAGGTGGGAAGTGACAACAGGTCAAAGAAGAAATAGGAATAGGACTTTCTCAGACAGTTTTGTTGTCAATGTGGAAAACAGGTTTGATCTGTTGTCACAGTTGGAAACTGATGAGCCACAGGTAGATTTAGGAATACACAGGCCACAGCAAACTTTCAAAAAGTGTTTGAAAGGTAAGAAGTCAGAAAAAGTTGTGAAAAAGAAGACAATTTTGTTCTTAGGTAAATCACATGGTAGAGGTGTTGGCCAACTGTTGAAGGATGAACTAGGCTCAGGTTACCAGGTCACAAGTTTTTTTAAACCTACTGCAAGTCTGGGTTATGTGACAACGGATGTAGGTTCACTCTGCAAAGACTTCACAAAGGAAGGCACTGTGGTAATAGTGGGTGGGGTATGCAAAAGCATGGATAGGAACCCTAATTATTGAACTGAGAGTGACCTGGTAAAGATAGCTTCAGCAACGAGACATACTGGTGTTAGGCTTGTGTCTGTTCTGAGGCACCATGACTGACCTCATTTAAGCTCTTCTGTCACGAGAATTAATTTAGAGGTGGACCGGCTGCTTGGATCAGGTATGGGGTCTCATATTGGTGTGGTTTCTATTGACTCTTAACAGCACGTGGGACTATACTAGGCATGGCCTTCGCCTCAACAAAAAAGGGAAGGGAAAACTGTCTGGGCTAATGGCAAATAACTTAAGGGGAGGAGGGGCACTGTCACAAGTGGTAAAGTACCAGTGGTTACAAGTGACAGATTAGCAATTCTTTTAGGGTGGAGAGGGGAGAAACAAAAGATGTTCTGAGACAGACTGAAAATGACATTCACATTGATAAAACAGGCAGCCAGAAAGCAAATTTTTAGGTACACAATTCTGCACGCACCCTCTGATTGAAACTGCAGATACTCAAAAATTGACAGGAAAATTAGGTTCATCCAGTTTTAATTCAGCCAGTGTGCAACATCAGTTATTCTTATTGCATCAGAATATCCAAGGACTAAGGGGTAAGCTTAATGAGTTGCTTGTTTGTGTTGAAGAATTAGAGTTGAGCAAACCAGCTGATATAATTTGCCCCTCTGAACATCATGTGACCACTGGTATAGATATGTTAAATGTTGAAGGATTCAAGTTAGCTTCTTACTTCTGTAGAGAAAATATGGAGAAAGGAGGAGTTGCTACATTTGTCAGAACCTATTTTGATTTCAAGAATACGTAGAAGCTTGTGCAATAGAAGTAGTACTTCATGAAAAGCCCTTTATAATAGTAGGTATATACAGATCACCTTCAGGAAATTTTAAGCTCTTCATAAAAAAAAATCTGGAAGCTCTGTTGTCCCTTCTCACAGTAAAAAACGAGGAAATAGTGGTAGCTGGTGATTTTCTGTGGATTTATTGAAAAGCTCTGTCAGCGAACAATTATTGCAGTCAGTAACACTATCATTCAATTTAATTCCTACCGGGAACTTCGTAACTAGGATACGTAAATGCTCTGAGACTGCTACTGACAATATCTTTGTAAACAAATCTAGGGAAAAAAGTCATATCACAAAACCAATAGTAAATGGGCTACCTGCTCACGACATGCATCATCTTGTGTTAAATGTTGAAACTTGTCAGGATAAAAATATCTGTTAAATCTGAGTACATGAAGGTAATAAATAAGTAAAAAATTGAGAAATTCAGGAAACTGCTCACAGACATGAACTGTATAGATGTTTACAATACTTCTGACTCAAATGGAAAATACAAAACATTCATTAATAAAGTTACCTCCACTTTTGAAAATTGTTTTCCCATAAAGGTAACTCAAATCATACAGAAGTCAAAAAATAAATCATGGATTACACAAGGAATACAGATATCATGTGGGACAAAAAGGAGACTGTATTTACTATCTAGGAACAGCTCTGATGTTAGCACTGAAATGTATTACAAAGAATACTGCAAGCTATTGAAGCAAGTAATCCAGAAATTGAAGCAGCTTCATCAAGAGAAAAAGATAATTACATTGGACAACAAAATAAAAATTGACCACAATCAACCCTGGGTACGATGCTGCAAGTAGACAGCTTTGCCTGTGCTCCATGTGCATTGCTATTTGCCTTCACCAAATCAGCAAGATGCCAAAAAGAGTCGAGGATGGCCTCAGAACCCAAGTGGCAGGCGTCATTCGTGCCGAGATGTGCCACTACATTCATCCAGTTGCATCCCGTGTACTTGATAGCTGCTGGCAGGGCCTCATCCACATCACGGATGAGACCTCCTGCCAACCATACCGAATGCACACTGGAACTCTTTCCCACCTTGCCTGCTATCTCCCTGAAGGGCTCCATCACCCGCCTAACATTGGAGCTCCCAATGACAAGCATACTCACCCTCTGTAATTGTCCGGACTGGGCAGCAAAATTGACTGCTGGCCCAACACGAGAGGCATCCCGTGCTGGCTCAGAGTAAGCATCAACACTGGGTAGCACCTTGTACCTGTTGCCAAGGCATAGGGAGCCAGCCACCACACGGCCTGCTCTCTCTTTGCCTTCCACCCAGTGACACGCGAACCCACTGCTGTCTGCCACCCACTCTGGAGTGAGGATGGACCGGTCAGATGTTGCGCATCAGAAGCCGCAGTGACGTCCAGGTCACCAGGAAATTCCAGTGGCACCAAAGGTGTTTCAGATCCTGTCATTGGCACCCTGACATCGCCACAACTTTGAGCATTAGCTAAAAGCTTGTCGATTGTAGCCAATGTAGCTTTCAGCTGTTTACGGACAGCAGCCAACTCTCCTTGTGTCTGCTCACAACAAGCACAGACCTTAGCCATATCGTACTGTGTACAAAAAAAAGATATGGTCTCAAATGGTGCTACTGAGTTTGAAAATATACCAAAGGAGAATAAAGTAACACTGAAAGTTGCTGTGCAGATTTCTCACTGTACTTTGAGACCACAAAATATTAAACAGAAATAAATTTCTCTACTGAAGTTGATGTATTTACAGATATCTGTCATTAGAAATCCTGTTTGCCAAGTTAGTGCATGAGATAAATATTCAAACTAGAATGCGCTGGACTGTGTGCTGTCTACTGGCACAAAATTAAAACTTAAGTGGCATGACGGAGCTTCTGGTGATGGGAAAACTTACACTAGGAAGCCGCCCTACACAAGGATATTCACAAGACTTACGCAAAAACAAAAATTATGATTAATTTTCTAACTGCTAGTCTACACAGTAAAATACACATATAGTTCACTTCTTTGCAGAAGCATGTGGAAAAAAAAACTAAGACTAAATTAATTTACTGTTTATCACACAACAGCTGCTGCTGCTGCATCCTCTCGGCTCGCAACACTGCCTCAACCGAAGATCAATGTTGAATCCTGCCTGACTCAGTTCACTCCTCCAGCCAACAGTGATCCACCTCTACTGCCCCAAATCACCCCCTGAAAGTTTCCAGAATTTCTTAACCTCAAACCTTACCTCGCCATTATTCCCCAAATCCCTCGCATGCAAACTAACCTTACACCCGCAGAAAGAACTACAATCCACTACCTAAAAACAGACCGTGACATTATAAACCTACCTGCTGACAAAGGCTCCATCACTCACTGTTGTTTTGAATGGCAAGGATTACCTGGCCAAAGGACTCCACCAGCTTCAGATTCATCTAACTACAAACCCTTCCACAGTGACCCCATTCAAGAAATCCAGCATGCTCTCCAGTCTCTCCTCAAATCCTTGGGTCCATCCCATAACCTCTCTCCAGAGTCCATCTCTCTCCTCACACCTGCCACTCCCCACACTCCTACCTTCTACATGCTTCCTAAAGTCCATAAACCCAACCACCCAGGACACCCCGTAGTAGCCAGTTACTGTGCCCCCACTGAGAGAATCTCTGCTCTCACAGACCAACACCTTCAGCCAATTACTCACAATATACCCTACCACATAAAAGTTACCGACCATTTCTTCCACTAACTCTCCACAGGTCCTGTTCCTTTACCACATGGTGCCCTGCTCGTTACTATTGATGCCACCTCCCTTTACGCCACCATCCCTAATAACCCATGACCTTACCTCTATTGAACACTACCTTTTCCAATTCCTGACAGATTCCAAACCTACAATCTCCATCCTAAGTGCCATGACCAACTATGCCCTCACCCACAATTACTTCTCCTTTGAAGGCATGAACTACAAACAAATCCACGGTACGGCTATGGACACCTGCATGGCACCACGCTATGCCAACCTATTCATGGGCCACCTGTAGGAATCCTTCCTTAACACCCAGAATCCCAAACCCCTCACCTAGTTCAGATTTACTGATGACATCTTCGTGATCTGAATCGAGGGGGAGGGTACCCTATCTAGATTCCTCCAGAACCTCAAAACCTTCTCCCCAATTTGCTTCACCTGGTCCTATTCAACCCAATAAGTCACATTCCTCAATGTTGACTTTCACCACAAAGATAACTACATCAGTACCTCAGTCCTTAAGAAAGCTATCAATACCTCCCCTTCAACAGTTGCCATTCATTCCAAACCAAGAAGTCCCTTCCATACAGCCTAGCCACCTATGGCCATCGCATCTGTAGTGACAAAGCGGTCCCTCTCAAAATATACCAAGGCTCTCACTGACCCCTTCACAGGCCATAATTACCCTCCCAACCTTGCACAAAAATAAATCTTCCGTGCCTTATCTCCCCAGTCACCCACCACCTCCCAAAGTCCCATTGTCTGACCACAGAGGAGCATCCCCTCTGACCCTCGTGACTCAGTGCCACACAGGACTGGAGTAACTAAATCACATTCTCCTCCAGGGTTTCTACTACATCTCTTCATGCCCTGAAAAGAGGAATGTCCTACCCACTATGCTCCCGACCTCTCCCATAGGGGTATTCTGCTGTCCACCGAACCTACACATTATACTTGTCCATCTCTACACAACCCCTGCTCCCAAACCCTTACCTCATGGCTCATATCCCTGTAATAGACCTAGATGCACGACCTGTCCCATACATCATCCCACCACCACATACTCCAGTCTGGTCACGAAGATCACATATCCCACCCAAGGCAGGGCTACCTGTGAAACCAATCATGTAATCAACAAGCTAAGCCGCAACCACTGTGCTGCATTCTATGTGAGCATGACAACCAACAAGCTGTATGTCCACATGAATGGCCACCCAAAAACTGTGGCCAAGAAACAAGTGGCATGCTGCCCAACATGACATCCTTCATTTCAGTGACTGCTTCACAGCTTGTGCCATCTGGAGCCTTCCCACAAACACCAGCTTTTCTGAACTGCACAGGTGGGAACTGTCCCTGCAATATATCCTACATTCCGGTAACTCTCCTGGCCTTGATCTTCGTTAGTCATTGCCTTACCCATCTTGCCCCTTCCCTGTTCCCATTCCAGCACTACACAGCCCTCTGCTCCGCCAAAACACCCACAGTCCTTTTACTTCCTCCTTTTCCACTACATCCTGCCCTGCCCTCCATATAACCACCTGACTGCACCTAGCTGCCATGCCCTCTCTTTACCTCGTCCCTGCATGCTCCCATAAGCAGCTCTTTACTGTTCCACACCACTATCCAGTTACACCTCCCCCTCCAAGCCATAGCCTTCTCCTTACCCCCACTACCCAGCTGCTTCTCCACTATATGGTGAGCGGCAACTATCCTCTTCATACATAATACTGTCACATTCCATCCGAAAATTTCCATTGTTTGATTTTAATTATGAAACTAGCAACTTTTCGCTATTGTAATAACTGTGTTTATTGTCTGCCTGCTTAGCTGAGTTGTAACATGTTTACCTTGCATGCAGCGGGCCTGGGTTCAATTGCCAGCCGAGCTGAAGACTTTCTTCGCTCGTGGACTGGGTGTTGTGTTGTCCTCACTATCATTTCATTATCACTGATGTGCAAGTCACCTACATGTGGTGTCACCTGATATAAGAAATGCAATCCGACAGCCAAACCTTCCCAGATGGGGGCCTCCCGGCCATTGATGCCAAACAATCATTTCAGCTCATTTTTACCAAGTTTACTTCCTATCATGTTTAATATTATACAGTATAATGCTCTAAGTTACCAAATATAAATAAATGCTTCAACTCCTAGAACTTAAAAAATCATGCCGCTGTATTGGTGTGTTTTATGGCACACAATCCAGTCATTGCATCGTGTATTGTTGCAAATAGTGGCCTCCCTGAGCATCCTGTTTCTCTTCCCAGAAAACTAACACCTCTTGTTCATTCAGCTGAGCATTGGTATTTAATCTGCACAATACCACTGTTACCAAGTTTACTAACTCTAACAATATTTAATTACTGATTTTTTTACTGTTTAACCTAATGGAATATTACTGATTACTGGCAACTAATTTTCTTGCTGAACCTCTCCTAAGTATGATAATGTGGTAAAACAAGTGCTGTATCATTTGAGAGATATAGGAGCGAGCAAGTGTGCTGGGACTTACCCCAGTTCACTGCTACTAGAGCCACATCATCATAAAGTGCCTGTGTGCAGCATTCAAGTAATTGCACAATAGTCTAAGGATGAAATTACAAATTAAAGTAGCTTTTCCGAACTTTGTCAGCATACTCTTCAGTATATTAATTTTAAAATTGTTAAATCCCAGAGTGATCAGATGAACATATTTACCTAAACACATAGTTTTAAGAAAAAAAGGCACTAAATAATAAAGCCAGAAAACCAAAAATTGTTCAGAATGTGCAAATGTATGTCAAAACCAACTGTTACAAGTTTCAACTTGACCAGCACAATATTTTGGTCAAAATTGGCATTTTTAAGAAAAATTGAAGGTGCTAAATAGTAACTTATAAAGATGAAACTCAGTATGAAGTGTCAGTTTGATATAAAAATATTAACTATGTGACCCCATTAAGCTACCTCTAATAGTTTTCGAGTAATTTTCTGAAAACAAAATTTGGAACAAAAATGTCCTTATTTGTAATAGATTAAGTATCATTTTTATTAATGATAAAAAGTTCTGATTACAGCACCTGATGAAACCCGTTAAATAATAATGCTACAACAAGTTTCAAGATCTTAATGTAAATAATAATCAATACAAGGTCTCTTAAAGTTGTAGTTCAGAGGTCATGTTCTACTGTCAGTTCCATTTCAAAAATTCTAGACGGCAAAGTTTAAATGCAGGCAAGCTAAAACTTTTTCTATAATTAAAGCCAACTTAATTCCATTCACATAAAATTATTAAGATCCTAAATTGATTCATGACAGTGTTATAAAATAATGTGTCCAATAAAGTGACCATTTAGAGGTTGCTACTGGGACATAAGAGCAGATGACAGCAGGTGTTCCCTTCAGCTGTGTGCTGAACCCATATATAAATACACAGCTGAGAGGCTGTGGCACACACTTTGCACCCAGTTATCACATGGTCCGCATTAGTCAAACGTCAGCTTACGCACTGCCTTAGATGACGTCATAGCCAGGCTGCAACTAAACACGTTTTCAGTAAAGACAGGAAATGAACTTGCGACAACTGTACACCATCCTGGATTAGTTAGATTTTGGGGAAGTAACTGTTTGTGTGCTACCCATAATGTTTCAAAACTGCGTAGCAAGTTGTGAGATTATTTTCCACTTTTGTGGCGAGCAATTAACTTTGATTATTAAAAGTCAGGACGAAAGACCATTTAATGAGAAGTTATCGTAGAGGTTGCCTCTGAACTGCTGCTATTTATGATAAAGACATCATTATTATTATTAATATGAGGAGTATTGCCATGTCTTGTGTGTGAATTTTGTAAAAATATAATTGAATCAGTTAGAACTCAAAACTTTTATTTGTAAACATAGTTCCTGATCCTGCTGAGTAAACAAAGAGTAGAAACACTTTTTTCATTAAGTATAAAAAGAATGTGGACTTGCAGACTGGAAATTATGGTGAACGTGTTTTCCATCACTTTCTGGCTGACCGCAGTAGTAGTTTTCAGGATCTCATGAAAAGACTGTGCCGTCACCCCACAATAAGGATAACACGGCTTGACATGCAATAACCTCTGCATACAAAAAAGGATATTACACTAAATACACTGCACTGCCTAACTTGTTTTATCCTTACCACAGTAGTCAATGCATTATAGACGGGTATTGTAATACCTTACAACTGTCCCTACAAAAAGATACTAAGAAGTGTGGTCACCAGATATGAAGGAGCAATTTAACTTTATTCGTTCAGAAAATATTTAATTGTTACTAAAATGAATTTACTTTCCTACAACTAATTTTCAAATTTCTACTTGGAATCAAGATGTATCTGCAAGCTGCGAGGTTCTTACACAGGTCAGTAGCTACCATCTTTAATATTGGCAGTTATGCATTAATGAAAACTGAATAACTGAAAATTAACTGAAAGTAATGTCAAAATCTGAAGCTGTTAGTGAATTAGCAATGCAAAAAGATGATTTTATGTCCACAAAAATAAATTTAAAGCCGTATTTTCCAACTCAATATACTGGTGACAGTCTTCTATTGTCATAATTTTGAAATTGTTTTATATGCTCTTTAGACTGTTTAAATTTACTCAAAATTATTTTAGCACAGTGACAAGGAAATAAGGATTCATTTTGTGACTTTAGGATAATGACTGTACCCCTCGAGTGGGTACGCCGAATTTCATAACAAAAGCAGGCGGGTGGCATACTTGTTGTACACATGTAAAGAATAGCTGTCTTTATGTTACCAAGTAAACAAGTAAGAGCAAATTCATAGTTCAAGCTTAGTTTGGTTAAACAACAAAAAATAAACTTTCATGATATGAGCTAAAGCACTGTTTAATTAAACAATGAAATAAAATTTCATTATATCACTCTGTTGACATGAATAGGTGTTATCTCACAATAAGGCCCCAGTCGAAGCATTAAATGGCACAGTTGCATCAGATCACATACAACTGCTTATTCAATTACTCATTATCTCATAGACAAATGTGTCATTGGGGGATTGTGATGCTAGCTCTTAATGTGGGTCATTTTCTTGCACAGTTCGTAATCCTTTTCTGATCTGGCTCGCTGTTTTTTTTTTTTTTTTAGTGCTGCTCACTTGGACATATGACAACACAATTTATCACTGTGTTAGGTACAGCAATAAAAAATGAATAGGTATGGGATTGCGACCATGAGAAAAAAGACAAGGGAATGATGCAAAACAATTTTATTTGTGTTTGGCACATTTTATACATAGGTGCACTCACTCAAGGGTTAACAGATACTTTTAAACAAAACTGACTCTGTTCAATAATTAGATATGAGACTTGTGACTGTAATATTCAAGACACTTCTGATTAAGCAGATTTAATAAAAAGTGTTGCCTTGTTTATAGGGGCTGTTGTGGTGCTGTAGTTGAAGACTGCAAATGATAATGCTTTTCACATCTCCAGTTAATACAGAATTAATTTGTTACTACCACGCTGCTTGCAGTAGCCATTTTCCTTGAAGCTGCATCAGTTCCAAATTCCATCTTAGATAATGTTAGATATTCTTGCTTTCCATAAACTGCAATTTTGGAAGACAACTTTATGACACAAATGCCGCTATCTCGCCAACTTTCACGCGATTATAGAGTTTTAGCACTCAATTTTGACACTGCCATACATGGCATAGCCATGTGTGTACACCAGGCCACCCTGCCTACAATTGCTGACTTTTCATTTCATTCTGTCCTTTCTGTGCCACTTAGTGCCAAGGTCATCCACACAACCATAGATTGAAAAACCAAAGTGGATTTCCAACATTCTTATTTGCTTGTTGACAGTATTACACATTTTCAATTAACCTATGAATATTACAGTCACTATAAAAACAGAAAACATTCATTATTATGCTTTTGCTTTCTGTAAACAATATCCGTAACTCCATTTACTTTTAATAGACTGTCAAAGACATTTAACATCACTAGCAAACATCGATACATTTAAAATTATATGAAAACATCAATACTTTTATTTATCAAATTTTATAGTTACAATTTAATTGAAAAGATTTAATAAAATTTTGGTCAAATTTAAGCTTTTACATTACATATTCCATCACTGTGTTTAATCTATGTCGTTTGGCCTACTGTTATTTGATCGCACAACCCTATTTACTTCATTGCCTGAATAAGCATTTTTCTCAAAACTCTGCTTCAGATGTTTTCATTTGGCATCCAGGTGTTCCAGCATGGAAATTCTTTTGGCTCTGTCAACAAGACTTTTAATGACACCTCTCTTTTGTTGTGGATGGTGGTTGGAGATCTTATACAGATTTCTGTCTGCATGAGTGACTTTCTAAAATAACTTATTTTTCGACCTTCCATTAGTCTGTCTCATAAATAAAACTTCCAAAAAGCATACTGTACTGTTGTTTTCCATTCCCAAGGTAAACTGGATTTTTGGATTTATACCATTTGGATGGACAAACCACAAATGTATCAAACAAATTTATGCCATCGACATTGTTTCTTATTTGCTTTTTATAGAGCTGACTGTTCAAATTTTTCCATTAAAAAAATTGCAATTGCAGGGTTTAATGGCTTAACCATTGCAACACAATCAACTTGCTCATAACATTCACTGTTCATTGGACCTGACAAGAAATAAGAAAATGTCCAAAGAGAGCAGTCAGATTCCCTACAAAAAAGAAACGTAGAAATATATCATAACTTTGTTAACTCAGATCATAGTGAATAAAAACACTATGGCAAAACTTACAAGAATATCTTTCAAATATCTCATCATTTTACCAAGAAATCTAAAGAACTAATTTTAACTCCTAAGATACTCTTTAAGTTTTGACATGGTATCTTTATTCACTATGATTTCCATTAATGAAGATATTATTTACGCAACCGAAGTTTTCCCGAGGGATTTGATGGCTCTTTTTAGACACTACTTTACTTCTAGTCATTTCCAATGGAATAATGCATATTATGAGGTAACCCACAAGGTCCTGTGATTGCTAATTTTTCTAGAGAGAAATTCTAACGGTCAGCTCTGTCAAAAGCAAATACAAAACCATGTTGATGGTATCGATTTGTGGATGATAGATTTGTGTTCTGGCTACATGGTAAATAGCTTTAAAAGAATCTTTTTGTTATCTAAATGATGTTGTTGTTGTCATAGTTGTGATGTGCAGTCTGAAGACTGGTTTGATGCAGCTGTCCATGCTACTCTATCCAGTGCAAACCTCTTCATCTCTGAGTAACTACTACAACTTATATCCTTCTGAATCCGCTTATTGTATTCCTCTGTACTCCACAATTTTTAACCCCCCCCCCCCCCACCCAAAACACACACACACACACACACACACACACACACACACACACACAAGAAAAACTTCCAGTACTAAATTGCTGATCTCTTGACGCTACAGAATGTGTCCTATCAAACAATCCCTCATTCTACATTCTACACATGTGGTGCCACAAATTTCTTTTCTTCCCAGTTATATTCAGTATCTTCTCCTCATTAGTTATGTGACCTACACATCTAACCTTCAGCATTCTTCTGTAAGACCACATTTCAAAAACTTCTATTCTCTTCTTGTCTAAACTGTTGATCGTCCATGTTTCTTTTCTTTACATGGCTACAATCCATACAAATACTTTCAGACAGGACTTCCTAAAACTTAAATCTATAATCAATGTTAACAAATTTCTCTTCTTCAGAAACAGTTTTCTTGCCATTGTCAGTTTACATTTTGTAACCTCTCTACTTCAGCCATCATTAGTTATTTTGTTGCCCAAATAACAAAACTCGTCAACTACTTTAAGTATTTGTTTCCTAATCTAATTCCCTCAGCATCACCTGATTAAATTCAATGACATTTCATTATCACTGTTTTGTTTTTGTTGATCTTCATCTTATACCCTCCTTTCAAGACACTGTAAATTCTGTTCAACTGCACTTCCAAGTCCTTTGCTGTCTCTGACAGAATTACAATGTCACCAGCAAACTTCAAAGTTTTTATTTCTTCTTATGGAACTTTAATTACTATTCCAAATTTTTCTTTGGTTTCCTTCACTCCCTGGTCAGTGTACAGACTGAATAACATTGGGGATAGGCTACAATCCTCACTCCCTTTTCAACCACTGTGTCGTTTTCATGCCCCTTGACTCTTATAACTATCATCTGGTTTTTGTACTAGTTGTAAATAGCCTTTCGCTCCCTGTATTTTACCCCTGCTGCCTTCAGAATTTCAAAGAGATTATTCCAATCAACATTGTCAAAAGTTTTCTAAGTCTACAAAGGCTATAAATGTAGGTTTTCCTTTCCTTAATCTATCTTCTAAGTTAAATCATAGGGTCAGTAGTGTCTCCCATGTTCATACATTTCTCCCGAATCGAAACTGATCTTCCCTGAGGTCAGCTTCTACCAGTTTTTTCGTTCTTTAGTATTTTGCAACCATGACTCATTAAACTGATATTTCGGTACTATTATCAACTGTCAGCACCTCTTTTCCTTGGAATTGGAATTATTACATTCTTCTTGAAGTCTGAGGATATTTCGCCTGCCTCATTCATGTTGCATACTGGGTGAAGAGTTCCGTCATGGTAAGCTCCCCCAAGACTACCAACAGTTCTGACACAACACTGTCTACCCCTTGAGCTTTGTTTTGACTTAAGTCTTTCAGTGCACTGTCAAATTCTTTCAGTGCACTGTCAAACTCTTTCAGTGCTCTGTCAAATTCTTCTCACATTTATCATATCTCCCACCTCATCTTCATCTACATCCTCTTCCATTTCTATAATATCACCTTCAACTTCATCTATGATATTCATACAGCTGCTTCTCTTTTCTCCATAGGATTCTTTCAATTTTCCTGTAAGCGGTAACTATCTTTCCCCTGGTGAAATATGCTACTAAAGCCTTATATTCGTCTTTCACTGATCCTGCTTAGGCATTTTGCACTTCCTGCCAATCTCGTGTTTTAGACGTTTGTATTCCCTTTTGTCTGCTTAATTTGCTACATTTTTATAGTTTCTTCTCTCATTAATTAAATTCAGAATCTCATGTGTTATCCAAGGCCTTGTCTTCTCACATATTTAAGCCTCTGCTGCCTTCACTATTTCATCTCTCAAAACTACCCACTCATTTTCTACTGTATTCCTTTCCCCTGTTAACTGTTGTCTAATGCTCTCTCTGAAACTCTGAACAACCTCCAGGTCTTTCAACTTATTCAGGTTCTATTTCCATAATTTTCTACCTTTTTGCAATTTCTTTAGTTTTAATCTATAGTGCATAACCAATAAATCTACATCCACACCTATACTCTGCAAACCACTGTGAGGTGCATGCCAGAGAGTAGGTCCCATTGTACTAGTTATTTGGTTTTCTTCCTGTTGCATTAACATATGGAGCGTGGGAAGAATGAGTGTTTGAATGCCTCTGTGCTTCCAGTAATTATCATAATCTAATCCTCACGATCCCTGTGTGAGTGATACATAGGGGGTTGTAGTATATCCTGAGAGCAATCATTTAAAGCCGATTCTTGAAACTTTGTTAACAGATTTTTTCAGGAAGTGAGTCAGAGTCCATTGCTGTATGGTTTAAAGGAGATGGACTTCATAAAAAATTAAAGTTTCTGCTGATGTTACCTTCTATTATCGCAACTGATATAAATTATGTTTCCTTTCCTTATCTCATATGAATTTCTTATATAACAGACACACACATTGATCATACTACACACTAATCTTGCCAAAAGCCAAGAAGCGATTCTTCTTGATGTTGTAGCTCTCAGGGGCAACCTGGGATGCTCTCTGTGCGAGGCACCTCTGAGCATCTCCGTGAGCTGACATCACTTTGGGCGTGACGCTCATGCAACTATCTAGTTTGACTAGGAGTTGAGCGGGATTTTATTCTGCATCTGGCCAGGGCAGAAACTGATAAGGCTGAAGGCTGGCGCAAGGCTAAATAAGTAATGTATCTGGAAAGACAGCATCAGTTGTTGTGCAGCTGCAAGTGCAACAGCATTGAACAGTGAATGGAGATGCCATGCTATAGGAGGAGCTTTAGGCATTCTCAGCTGTTGGTCTATAAGGCCATTGATGACATAGAAGTTATACGAGTAGTAATGTCAGAGCGCAAGGGATTCAACAAAGGCCTGTCATTGTGTAGCAGGTGTGTTCTGAATTTTATACTTACGCAGAAAGATAAACCTCAACATGCTAATGGTTGGGTTACTGCTGCAATTGTGCAGTATTGTGTGATACCGTAAAAGCCATTACAAGTCTGGAGAGTTTTACTAGCACAGGTGTGATTGCTTATTGCACATTTCAAGTGAATGAGGTGTACAATCAGGAGATTTGTCAGACACGATAGTTTACATCTCTCTTCAAGAGTCTGCCGTTTCAGTTCCTTCAGTATTTCTGTGACACTCTCCCATGGATTAAACAAACCTAAGTGTGTTTGTGCTGACCTTCTCTGTATATGTTCAGTATTCCCTGTTAGGCCTATCTAGTATGGGTCCCACACACTTGATCAATGTTCTAGAACCAGTCACACAAGTGATTTGTAAGCAATCTCTTTTGTAGACTGATTGCACTTCCCCAGTATTCTACAAACAAACTGAAGTCTACCACCTGTTTTACCCATAACTGAACCTATGTGATCATTCCATTTCACATTTCAACAAAGTGTTACACCTAGGTACTTGTAGGAGTTGGCTAATTCCAACAGTGACTCATTGATATTATAGTCAAAGGATACACTTTTTTTCATTTTGTGAAGTGCAAATTGTGATCAGAGTCCACATCTGCCCCTGGAAATGTCTTACAACTTAAAATCAGGTTTTGAAATCTCTGTCTTAGCATTGTATTAGCAATCGGGAAACTTCCGCAGTCTCCTGGTCTCTTTTATGTGTACAACCTTATGTCATTGACTCTTAAACCAAACGTTAGTGATGGTTCAATTATGCCGTTTGCAAAGTTCTACCACGAGGCTCCCTCTTTCACTGCTTTCTCCCAGTCCATTTTCACCTAGAATTTTTCCTTCTCTTCCCTTCACATTATCGAATTCCAGTCCTCCATCAAAATTACATTTTCATCTCCTTTAACTATCTGAATAATTTCTTTTATCCCATCACATATTTCTTCAATCTGTTCATCATTTGTAAAGCTAGTTGGCACATAAACTTGTACTACTGTGAAGGGTGTTGGTTTTGTGTCCATCTTGGATGTGACAATGCGTTCACTATGCTGTTCATTGTAGCTTACCTGCATTCCTATTTTCTTATTCATAATTAAACCTATTCCTGTATTGCCAACAGCCTTGCCACAGTGTAACACTGGTACCTGTATCACCGAAGTTAGGCGCTGCCGGGCTGGGGTAGCACATGGATGGGCGACCATACCATCTGCCAAACGCTGTTGGCAGGCAGGGTGCACTCAGCCCCTGTGAGACAAACTGAGGAACTACTTGCTTGAGAAGTAGCGGCTCCAGTCTCTTACACTGACATGCGGCCGGGAGAGCAGTGTGCTGACCACATGCTCCTCCATATCCGCATCCAGTGATGCACATGGGCTGAGCATGACACAGCAACCGGTCAGTACTGCTGGGCCTTCCAAGGCCTGTTTGGATGGAGTTTTCAATACTCCTGTATTACCGCTATCCGGTTTTGTATTTATAAGCCTGTATTCACCTGATCAGTAGTCCTGTTCCTCCTGCCTCTTTCTTGGATGATCTACCACCAGAACGGTGCATACAAGACTAAAAGAACATAATCTTCACTGACTAGGGGAAATAGCAAAATCAGCCACAGCAGAGCGCACTCTTCAGTCAGAATATCAAGGAGTGAAGTTTTCTGAAACCAAAAATTTGTCTACAATTACTAAGTCTTTTCTGAGAGTATTTGTATGGAGTGTAGCCGTACACGGAAGTGAAACATGGACGATAAGTAGTTTTGACAAGATGAGAATAGATGCTTTTGAATCACATAGCTAATGAGGAGTTACTGAATAGAACTGGAGAGAAAAGAAATTTGTGACACAACCTGACAAAAAGAATGGATCGGTTGATAGGACAGATTCTGAGACAATCAAGAGATCACAAATTTAGTAGTGGAGGGAAGTGTGTGTATGTATTGGGAGGGGGGAAATAAAAATCATAAAGGGGAGATGAATACAGTAAGTAGATTCAGAAAGATGTAAGCTGCAGTAGTTATTCAGAGATGAAGATGCTGATACACGACAGAGTAGTGTGGAGAGGTGGTCAAACCAGTCTTCAAACTGAAGACCACATCATCAACAAGAACAACAACATGACTAAGTATTATCCACTGCTATATAGAGAAGCCATTGAAATACATAATCACGGGGATAATTGTAACACAAAAGACGAAGCCATGAAACTTAGTGGTATATGGGCAATGGCTCTGCAGAATCGATAGATTGGGTCTTACAACCTGGAAGACTTAATAGGAACTAAGACATCTGGCCCTGAAAGCCTTCATTGTACTTAAATACAATAGAACTACACAGCTTAAAAGACCAACTAATTTTTGTTATTGCTCCTCCTGAGGCTCCTTAAAAATGAAATCATCTTTAAGTGGTATATTGCAATACAGTTATTGTAAATTCTCAAAGTTTACAGTTTTATATCTAAGATAATCAGCTTTGCAAATACAATAAAATATGGAAAACAGATAAAAATGTACAATAGTTAAAGCAAACATCATAATCCCCAAGTGTTGCAGCTTATCAATAATTCAGCCAATTTTCCTTGATACAGCAGTTGATCCCCTCTCTGAGCAATGTGCTAAACTTTTAATGCCACAAATTATAATTGGGTATCTTTTTCTACTTATTAAGGCAGTACACTATAGAGGTCAATCCACTGGATTCACATTCAGCAGCAGCAGGTTTCAAATACTCAAGCAACATCCAGAAATATGTTTCTGATTATTTCCATAAAACAATTACATTGAATGCTAGAATGATATATTTCATTCTATCATTGTCCAATTTAAGCTTGCTCTATCTCTGACGACCTCACAATCAGCTGAATTTTACCCACCAACCTATCTTTTTTCTTCACATCATTTTCATAGGGCGCAGTAATGGAATTCCTTTGGACAGAGCAGTTCACAGGCAGTTGTCAATCAGCATTGAAGAACACAGTCACTGATTCGGTTATAGCTACAAATAGTGAAAGAAACTGCACAGGACATATGAAGAATGGAAATAATGACTTGAGAGATCAACCCCATACAAGTTACCATCAATCTGGTACCATTACAACTATGTGAAATCTGTGGAAGAATGATGGCAAATAGGCCCATTTTTGTAAATGATATTAAATGTATCACACAGGACAAAGAAATGTTTCAAGACATAATCATAGTATGTTGCCTTTAAGTAGCACAGTTGTTGACTCTGTACCCAAAACAGCAAAGAAAAAATGTTTATCCGCACTGAACTTGTGAAACCTGTTACAGGGGACAGTTTCAGGGTCCATGTATATAGCCAAAAGGTAGCTTCTGATATTTCACAGGTGAGTGAAGGACTAATTCTGTAAATAATCTCCCAGGCTGTGTCTCAGCTGTTTCTCCACTATATCTTTCTTCCAGGAACGCTATTTCAGTATGATATATAGGAGAACTTCTGTGAAGTTTGGAAAGTAGAATGGGCGCTGGCAGAATTGAAGCTGTAAGTGTGGATCATAATTTGTGCCTGGATAACTAGTCGGGAAGAGCAATGCCACTGAAATACAATGTTCAAGGTTTGTGACCCAGTCTGATACACAGTTTTAATCTGCCAAGACATTACAAGTCTCCACTTGTCCTAATAAAACTTGTCCTAATAAACCCAGTCAGTACTCCCATTTACTTGCAGATTTTGTTTCTATGTTAATAGCAGGTATGGAAATGATACAGATGACTGTAATTCTTCAGTTTTTCTGACATATATCATGTATGAAAATTTTTTGGGCACAAGCAGATCTTTATGACAGGCATGCACAACTACCTGACCATCCACTGAAAACTTTCTGCACTTTTTTCTTTGTAAGTAATACTCTTGGATTACATGCAAACATACTCAGTAAACTATACACTGAATAGACAAAAGTCATGATATAGTGATCTACACATACACAGGTGGTGATAGTATGGCATACACGAGGGGTAAAAAAAGTACTGCATTGGCAGAGCTGTCGTTTGTACTCAGGTGAGTCATGTGAAAAGGTTTCCAACTTGATTATGGGTGCATGACAGGATTTAACAGACTTTGAATATGGAATGATAGTTGGAGCCAGAGACATGTAACATTCCATTTCAAAAATCATTTGGGTATTCAGTATTCCAAAATCCACATGAGCGTGTTGAGAATACCATGTTTCAGCAACGCAGTGGCCGACAGCCTTCACTGAATGATAGAGAGCAGTGACTTTTGCATAGAATTGTCAGTGCTAACAAACAAGCAACACTGTGTCAAACAACCGCAGAAATCAATGTGGGATGTATGACAAACATATCTGTTAGGACTGTACAGCGAAATTTGGCATTAATGGGCTATGGCAGCAGATGACAAATGCAAGTACCTTCGCTAACAGTACGACATCACTTGCAGCACCTCTCCTCGGCTCATGACCATATGGGTAGTGTCCTACGCAACTGAAAAACCATGGACTGGTCAGATGAGTACTAATTTCAGTTGGTAACAACTGATGATAGGATTCGAACGTGGTGCAGACCCCACGAAGCGGTGGACCCAAGTTGTCAACAAGGCACTGTGCAAGCTGGTGGGGTGGCTCCATAATGGTGTGGGCTGTGTTTACATGGCATGGGCTGGGTCCTCTGGTTTAACTGAACCAAAAACTGACTGGAAATGGTCATTTTCGGCTACCGGGAGACTATTTGCAGCCATTTATGGACTTCATGTTCCAAAACAAAAATGGAATTTTTGTGGATGACAATGCGCCATGTCAGTGGGCCACAACTGTTCTGCATAATTCGAGTGAATGCAGGCCACTCAGATCGCCCAACATGAATCCCACCTAGCATTTGTGGACATCACTGAGAGGTCAGTTAGTGAACAAAATATTGTATCAGCAAGATTTTTGTAATTATGGACAGCTACAGGGACACCATGGCTCAATGGTTCTGCAGGGGCCTTCCAACGACTTGAGTCCATGCCACATCGAGTTGCCAAAGTATGCCGGGCAAAAGGAGGACCGACACGATGTTAGGAGATATCCCATGACTTTTGTCACCTCAGCTTACAGCTGGTGATTACAGCCAACTGTTCCTTTGACACTTAAAGTTTTGAAATTGAAGCAATAATCACTTACACAGTAAAAATAAACATAAAAAATATTTTTTGTTGCTAGTATTGTTTCTATTTTCAGTAACAAAAAAGGTGACTGACCAGCTGCAGGTGTTGGGTGCTGGCCATTTTCAAAGGCATCAGAAGATTCTTCCTTTACAGCTTCATTTATCTGTGTTGCCCATTTGATGATCACTCCTTCAATTGCACTTTTCAAGTACAGGTCTACTTTTTCGCCTTTGCTAAAATGGGGGATAAAAAAAAGAAAAACATTTTACTGTAACATTATACGAATCCTGTAATGGACATTGGTTCAAATTTTGGATATGCACTGAAATCAAAAATTAAAAATTTTAGTGCTACAAAGAGGACTGACATTCCCCTCCTAAAAGAATATGCTACCAACTAAAAGATCAAATTTAAGTGAACAGTTCATAAACCTATTATCCTCTCCATTTTTCTTCAACAGTAGTGGCCAGTAATGGAAGATTAATAGCCATGAAGTAGTGTCTACTAAATAATTTGTTGAAATAACTAACAGACACCAAAGAAATGAAGATAACTATCTTGTGGTCACAAATCATGGAGGAAAAAAAAATGAATTCATACAAGCAAAACAAGAAGCCAGGGTAAGAAAAGGTCAAAAGAATCATGCTACTGAAAAATGTGGAAAGAAAATCAGAAATGAAGAATAAGTTATACAGAAGGACCTTGACAAGGCACCTACGGGGAAAAGTATGTATGAATTCATTGGAGTAAGGATGGAGTAAAAGCCCAAAGAAGAAGAGTGTATAAAAAAGTATGAGAGAGAATAGTTTTTAGTATAATAGAATGCTACTGTAAATTCAAAATGCTGGCAACAGCACAAAGCTCTCTGTCACAACTACTGTGCTTTTACTCTGCATGATGTATCACTAAAGCACTGCTACATTATTAGTATCACACTGGTTCCGTGTACATGGACCTATACCCGCTGCAAGCAAAACATACATACATACATCTCTAATGTAGAATGTCATTATGACGGGACTTAAAAAAAAGTAAGTTACACATTATTATGGAAGGCCAAGTAACTTCTGCTGAATACTGCACTACATTTCAAAATGACAGAGATACATGATACTATTTTTCAATGTAGTTACCAAGTCTCTGTAAATAATGGTCAGAACATTCTACCATCTGTTCAGTTCCTCAATGATAGAAATCTGTTCCTTGGTTACAGAGCCATTTTAGGACTGCTGTGGTAACATCCTCATTGCTGAAAAACATACAAATTGCTGCAAATCAGTTCCTCAACTGCCTGTGCATCATCGTACGAGGAAAATATCTATGGCCTGCCTTCTGATCAACATCACCCACATCTGTGAGGCTATGGTCAAATTGTTAGCACAATTTCACTATGGCTGGACACTGCATTTGGCCCAGAATTTCACGGTGAATCTGTATGTAATTTAGATTTTTTTCCCATAAGAATTGTACTGTCCCATGTATTTCAAGTCTGAAGTACATTTACAGTTGCCATGCCATTTCATACCACACTGTACAGCAACTGTTATCCATACTACAGCAGAATTGTGTCTGCTGGATATCCAGAAATTAACACTCTCTTTTGACAATGCATCACTATTGTTGCACAATGGTCTTAGTGTGAGATGACTTGTGTAACTTACCTTCGACATCAGCACAAGCCAATAAAAAACATGTGCTGTGATGCATTCCTTCTGCAGTTAATCATGTCATTTTATAACAATAGGCCCTATGAGGTGACAGAGACTATGTTATAGTTCATCTTTTAACCAGAAAAAGATTAGGCCATATCCTAGATAAATTACAATACACAACAACTGTGAGAGAGGAGGCGTTATTAGAAAGAGACTGCATTAGCTATCTGTGGGACATAAGGCATTACTAGACAGAGAATGGATCAGCTGATACTTTTCTGAATTTCAAGTCATCTGTAAGTAAGCAAATATAAACAGCATGCTGTGCCATGACACAAGAAACTTAGTTCAGTTACAACGTGAAAACTGCATTCGTGGCATCATTGTTGAACATTGTACCGAATTACAGAATAAAAGGAAAACTGCATTAAAGTGTCACTACAGGTCAGTATACACACTCCCACTCCAGGCATTGCCAGAATTCAATGTGAGTTGCTAGGGCAAAGTTAGCCTAAACTGCTTGGGGGAGGGAGGGGGGGGGGGGTCACCTATGGTGAATACAGTAATGGAAGTTCTAGTAATACCCCCTATGGCATCCAACATACAACTCCAGTTCTTCACCATATGTTTGGTGTTCTCAAAACGAAGAAGAATGGTTGCCAGTTTCCTTTAGATCTGACAGCCAAGAATGCTGTCACTGACTGTTTTTCCTCTTTTAATTGATTTTTTGAGTCTTCCATAGCATTTAATCTCATTTCAAATTTCTGAAGCAATTATGCCTGGAAGTGTGGCAGATAATCTAAGATGAGTAATGAATACTCACAGCAACAAAGTGAATAACAAATTATTTAAGTTATAGCAAAAGTCAATTATTTGTACTGATAAATTCACAGAGCAGCAATAGCATTCTTAGCTTTTGTAAGTGCAAGTTATTTCCTAAGAAAGGAAAGATGGATAATGGGGGTAATAGATAGAGTAATAACCTATTGAACTTTATTCCTGCACAGATTGGAATCAAGCTTCAAAGGCTTCTTCAGCATCTTGTATGAGTGTTGAGTGAAGGCAAGGCAAACTAATTGTTAAAGTGCAGTGTGTCATTCTGTGGCTGTTTAAAATTAACTGTGTGATACGAAGTCTCATCTGCTGTGATGTCAGAGATGTTATTTGATTTCTGAATGGCCAGGCATTCAGTTAATAGAAATTTATCATAAACGATGGGAAATGCATGATAATAAAGTAATGAGTTACATAAATGTGCAAAATCAATGTGAAATGTTTTGATAATACAGTAACTAATGAATGCAATGTGTGAAAGCGATGTGAATTGTTCAACAATGGCCACAGATGATTTGAAGACTTAACTGAAGAATGAAATCAAACTAGTGGCTTTTCACAAGATTCATAGATTTGCTAGGCAGGAAACATTTTGGAAGTGATGCCAAGGTAAACAATACAATGAACAACTGGCTTAACAGAGTGGTAGCAGCAGACTACAACATGGGAATTCTGAAGGTTGGTGACAGATACGACAAATTGTTTAGTAACAGTGATGTTTATGTAGAGAAGTAAAGTAAGATTCAATTCATTGAGTGACATGTTTCTTGTTACTATATTTTTTTTAAATTTATTATAGCCAAAAAGCAATTACTTCCTGGACTAAGCAAAATTATATGGACTACAGAGGGGCGAGAAAGCAGGAGAAGAGGGAGGAAGTTATGTCACTCAGGATCCAAGCTGAGAGAGCCCATCTTGTATGAGGAAGACGAGAGGTAAATATGAAGGGCAATACCTCAGAGGCAGTGGGAGCTTGGTACAATATTTTAAATTCTGAGTTAGACAATTCATTGGTAGCCCTATTCCAGCTTCAGTTCAGATATGCCATCTCATTGTGGACTGCCATCACTTATTTTGTTTTTGTACTTATGTAACAAGTATTACAAGTCACTCCAGCAGCAACTTAACAGATAAGGTAAAGAGTTACACAGTCGGGTAAGCCTGTACCTCTCAGTAATATCAACTAGGGCTTGGTGAACTCTCTCCACTCCAGCTGGCATTGGCAGTAGTGTATGACCAGTAATTTTTCCTCTAACTTCATACACAATGCTTTTGAGTTCATGTATATGTCTTTGTATATCCTCTGCCACAACTTTTGGCCATCCTCTGTGATTCCCAGGGTTTGATAGAAGAGGTACAAAAACCTGTAAATAAGAAATGATAAAATATGACACCAAAATGGCAACTAACCTCCAAATGACACCACAGAATAAACTAGATCTGAGGGCAACTGTAGGTCATAGCTGAAATCACTGACTTTCATCCAGTTGTACCAAACAAAATAGTATGAAAACAATGATGTAAAAAATGACAAATATTTAAATTTGTATACCAATATAAGTCAATGTAGTCAAATATTTAAATTATTTAATGAGCAGAATGTAAGAAGACTGTGCAGAAATTTTACAATTTATATATTATGCTATGAGTCCAAAATGCTGCTGTGTTTGAATATATCGTTTATTACAATATGCCTATTCTGGCACGATTGCCATCTTCAGGTTATCTGTGGAAAGCACATCATTTGGTACAATATTTTAAATTCTGAGTTAGACAATTTAATGTATTATAGAATTATGATTTGTTACATATATCAGGTGGTCTTGACATCCATATGACATCGATGTCTCAGTTGCTGTCACATTACTGTATAAGTTTGGTCCTTTGCTGTTGGTGGAGCTATAGTAGGTGTTAAACTTTCGCTGGAGCAGTTATTTGTGATGATGTTTAATTATGACAGTTTATTTCATAATGATGTTGCTTGACAGCTGTATTGACAGTAGAGCCAGCAATGTTATATAGTTAGAGGCTGTTTGCTTCTGTGGTATTCTGCAAGTCATGTCTTTGTTCTTACCAGCAAACAGCCTGTAACCATACAATATCACCGACTCAACTGTCGGATTCATGCTAATAGCAGCCAAAGTGTAACACCCAACTAGAAACAAAGGTGGAACCTAAGGTCTCTGTTGAGATGATGTCTACTGGTGCACCTTCTGGCCAGTGGGAGAAGCAGTCTATCAGTGTTAATAACTAACGTTGGCCATTCCTTGGAAGTAAGGGGCCGAGCACACTGATATGAATGTGTGCAAATTGAGCTGTTGTATCCAGAAAATTGCCCACTGGTGAATGCACATCTGTTGACTTTGCTGATTGTCGTGTTGCTGCACCAACTCCTAGATGGTGCAAGTAATGTCTATTAACAAAATCCAACGCCTAGTGCTTGGGTAGGAAAGGGTGAGAGTTGTCACAGAAAACTTTGCAGTACAACCTGGCATTGGCGCCAGGAAACTCTACTGTCTGAAATTTCAGCGATGTTTCAGAGTCTTTAAGCAGGTCGTCCAGCTTCCGGTCTGACTGTTGTGCTGCCACGAGTTCTGTAAAATCCATGAAACGAGTGATGGTCTCAATGTGGGAGAGGCAGTCAGCCACTATATTCCAGAGATGTGTTCTATATCTGTGCTGCACTGAGAAATGTAGATCAACAGGTTGTGCCTCCAAGGTGAACAATTCATGTTTTTCTGTCGGAAGGCATATGCGAGCAGCTTATGGTCAGTAGAGATGGTAGATTCTCTGGCCTCCACTTGAGATCGTGAATATTTAATGGCTTCCTAGATCACTGTCATTGGCATTCCATTTCTGTTGAGACGGAGATAGCTCATTCCAGAAGAATCCTAATGGCTGTCATGCTCCATCACAAAGTTGTTGCAGTGCCGTGCTGACTGCCATCTGACTCGCATCAACTGCCATTGCAAGTGGTGCAGTCAGTTGTTTCAAAAGCCAAGATCATTTCATCCATTCATGAAACTGGTGAGTTTCCCTTGCCCTTTGTGTCAGTGAATACCGCTGTTAACAGTGCTTGCAACTCTGGTGCATGAGGTAGATGTCGCCAATAGAAATTGAGGACACTGTGGGAATGACGTAGTACCTTGCAGGTCTTTGGCCAGGTCATCTGCAGAATGGCTCCACCTTTCTCCGGCATGGGCAGCGAACTTGATGGTGTGACGCTGTGGCTCAAAAAACCAACTTGTGCCAGGCTGAAGGCATACTTTGGGCTATATAGAACAATGCCGTACCATTCCAATCTTCTGAACACTTTGATAAGATGCTGCTAATGTTGCTCCACAGAGATAGAAAAGAACAAAATGTCACTGAGATAAGCAAAACAAAGTTTTAGCCCTTGTAGCATGGAGTCGATGAATCTTTGCCACATTTGCGCTGCATCTCGCGAGCCAAATGTTATGAACCAACTCTCAAAAAGGCTAAAAGGAGTAATAAGGGCTATCTTTTGTGTGTGTGCTCCCGCCAACAGAATCTGCTTATATGCCTTTGCACAGTCTCAAACAATGAATCCAGTCATGCCACACAATGCATAATTATACTCCCAAAGCAATGGGACGGGATAACGATCAGGGACAGTTCTAGCTTTTACAGCCCAACAGTCACTACAAGGGTGCCATCCACCATTCTGCTTTGGTACTAAGTGTAGTGGACATGACCAGGGCCAACTCAACAGCCGCATCTTACATTCACAAATCATGCCATCAAATTCCGCTTTTTTTGCGGCAAGTCGACCTGGTACCAAGCGGCAAGATCAGCATGAGACTGTATGTGATGCACAGTGTCATGGGGTATCTCCTTTGGTGCTCCCGGAGGTCTTGCCAGTGTTGGGAATCTCAGCATACTCACCACTGGTGTCTTGCATGAGCTGAGCTGTGTGCACTGCCCCATCTCAACGAAAACCTTCAGCTATTAACCCAATGACGCCATTGACAAGCCACATATTCACTATGTCAGGAAGCAGTTGATAATGTGCCAAAACATCCACACCTATTATGGGTTCTGACACGTCTGCAACCGCGAAATCCCATGTTAAGTCACACTGTAGTCCAAGGTCCAGGCTGATTCATAGCATTCCGTACATTGGTATAGCTGAATTGATGACAAGTCAGGCAGAAGGCAGTACAGATCCATTTTCTGTGCATCTTCATGGACAGGAACACACATTAAGTAAAAACCAGTATCTATTAGGTTCATTCAAACGAAACCCGGTCAGTGCGTCTACCTTTGCCTTACACGTAAGGTGGCACCACATAGCTGCGGGTATGATAGCGCCATCTATTGGTAGGAAGATTGATATGTGCGCACCGTTTGATGCTGCATAGCGACAGTGTGGTTTCACGATGAAGAGAAGGTGGTCACACAAGTTATCGTACACTACCGAACATGCAGGCGAGTAACCAGGAACAACAAGGAGTGATTCGATTTTTGACGGCGGTCAGAGCTGGAGGCCGTGAAATGTGTCGATGGATGAAGGCTGTGTATGGTGAGTACATTCTGAGTTGTTCAAGTGTCATGGAATGGCACAAAAGATTCCTTGAGAGGCGCAAGTCACTAGAAGATGATGCTCATCCTGGCCAGGCTCATTGTGTCATCACACTGGAAATGGTTGCGGAAGTGAATGCTTTCAGTCTTGGACAACAGCAGAATCACTGTTGACAAGATCCATTGGTTACTTTGTGTTATCAGTTGCACAATGAAGTGTGAGATTGGTTTCAGGCCTGGATCTTACAGCAGCCTACTAGTTTCTTCAAGGATTGAATCGACAGGCTAGTGTCACAATGGGATAAATGTGCCAACAGTTTTGGCGACTATTTTTGAGTTTGTGTACTGTGTATAACTACATTATTAACTACATTATTGAGTCAATAAAATCATTACCCTTGCTCTACACTAGTGACTGGGTTTCATTTGAATTCCCCTTATACACGTTATTTCTGCCCAGATTTACAGTCACTGATGAATAGGCACTGACACGATGCCCAGAAACTGATCAGCATGTCTACATCTGATTGCCACCAGCATTTGGGAATGAACATAGAATTGTACCTTGCCTCCCAGGTCCCCAAATCTGCTGTGATACCAGCCAACAGCGGGCTTGTCAGTATCTGACGTCGACAAAGCGGAAGATGAGCGGCTCCTTGATCTCTTGCAATAATAACCCCTGTCTCTGCTGCAGTCACCCCTAGTCAATAATTCTTCCATCTTCTTGGTTAGTAGATCCACTCTGGCGGAAAACATGTCATAATCGGCCAGTGTTACCATGTGCAACGACAAGCTGTTGCACACCACCATAACTGTATCACTGGTGCAGGTGTTATAGCATAAAAGTTGTCAACTAACTCCACTACAGCATCTAAGGGCATGCCGGTTTGTGACACAATAATGCCTTTCACCTGTGGTGGCAGAGCAATTACTCTACAGTGTGTGCAAAAGACTATCAGGCACGGCTCCCACGTCCACCTCACTCAGCAGGTGTCATAAATATTGTGAACATCTTTTGTCACCAATGTCTTATTGGGTTAGAACTTGTCTGATGTCTTCTTCCTGTGAAGTGGAAACCTGTCATGTCAGTTTCATTTTTAACTTCTCATCTGCATTCATCGTAGGCAAAGTGGTGATTACATCTTCGATCTCCGTTCCGTATTTCTGATCCAGCTGGTGAATTTAGTTGCATCTGCAATTATTCCAGCATAGAGAAAGCTTGCTTCCACCTGCAAAAATCATAATGCTGAGTTATGTGGCCAAAATAGTGGCAAATGATACTAAAGGCACGGGCTTCATCAATGCATACATCATGTTGAACGCAGGTCCTTCCTGTGATATAATGTCGCTAATTCTATCATGTCATGATCACCATTGTTGGTAAGGACTTGTGTCTGTGGCTGTCTGAACAAATTACTATGCACATATTATTAGCCAGCAATATAATAAAAGACTCTTCACATCAGATTCAGCAACACTTTACTCTGATGTACAGAGAGTTGGTAAATGACGAATGTTGGAGGCATTTTACATGGAAGGAGAATTGACCCAACAACTAGAACATACAACAGTCAAAAGCAACTCTATAGCTAATTAACAAAGGAATAAAAAACTATTCTAAGAGTAAGTGCATAAGCATCACAGAATACAGCACCTTTGGCAGCCAGCATGGAAACACTTTGACAGTGTTACAAAATTAAATGTGAAAACCACATGACTTGCACAGCACTGTATTGTCACTTCTGTCTGCTACTCCAGTTTGCAGCATCTCGTCAATTGTTTCATTAGTGACACGCAAGATAGCCAGTGCTAGTAAGTGTGCTGTATGCCACACAGGTGGACCATTGGATTTGCAGGAGAAAATATATGTGCTAATTTTTGAACAGATTTTATTCATATGAACTTTCCACAACATGAAACTGTCTACCATCACCCACAGAAACTTGCTGCAATGAACTTCTCAAATATTTGACTCCTCAACATGATATCAATGTTGTCTGGTTTGATTGCCTTATTTGCTCCATTTATAAAAAGACTGCATCCCCCCCCCCCACTCTCTCTCTCTCTCTCTCTCTCTCTCTCACACACACACACACACACACACACACACAAAATATTTGTGAGCCAAATCCATTTCTGAACGTGTCCTAATTTCTAGATCCTTTGCAGATTCGCTGGTGGTTACTGGAGATATATCATCAGCATACATGATCACTGTTTCCTTTACAGCTTCTGGTATGTCATCTACATATAGAATAAATAGTAATATGGTCCCAATACCAAATGTTGGAGTATACCATATTATAGCTCTTTGAATACTGAATGCACATTTTCGATTCTGTTTCCATGTTTGTATGTTATCCCTACATATTCTTGCCTTTTTTCAATAAATGACTTGATAACATTTACTGTTCTGCCTCTTATGCCATACCAGTTAAATTTTTCTAATAGAAGTCTCTGACACACGCAAGCAGAAGTCTTTGATAAGTCAAGGAAGATACTACAGACTTGTTTCTGATTTTCCAGTACCCTGCCTACATATGCTGTGAAGTCTGCAACTGCTATCTTTGTGGATCGACTGAATGCAAATTATATTTTATTGGGCCTATTGTCTACAAAAGTAGCTTATGCATAAGACATTGTACAAGTCAGTTTACAAGTATACAGGCAAAAGTAATTTCTATGCTTCCTTATTTAAGATTACAATAAAACACTTCATACATTAAGTATTTACAGTACAACTTGCTCAAAATGGAATCGCATGGGACTAAAATAATTTTCCAAACTGGAAAAGTTTCTAGATTACACAGAACACACTAGGTTACAAAAAATTTGTCAAGTGCTATGCACACAAGTATAAATTTGTAGCTTTCTACATATTTACTTACCTTTACTCTTGTACAGTAGGTGGTCTTTAACTTCAGATTCATATATTGTTGTACACACACACACACACACACACACACACACACACACACACATTATTCCTGTGTTTGTTTAATTTACATTTAACTTTTTTTTACCACATATCAAGGAGGGAAACCTCTTTGAATTTCCTGTTCAGAACTGTTTTTTCTACGAAATTTTTTGTACTATACAGTAGATCCACCTGCTTGGGAGAATTTATGTTTGTTGCAAATTGCAAAACACTGTTATGCATGCTATTGCTTCTTCAAGCTTGTTAATTTTTCTATGGACATTATTTTGCTCCTCCTCCTCTTGCATAAGCCCTCCTCAACATTTTATATGTTGCTGATGTCTATTACATCTGTTGCCAAAGTAGAAGAGAAGCGAGTAGACAGAAAGTCATCACTCTGAACATAGTCATCTGGACTACATGAAATGTTTTTCAGTTGAATTAATTCAGCAACTGCTGCAGGATTTTCTTGAGCTTTGACGAGTAAAGAAGCATCTTGTCCATCACTTCCAAACCCTGCTTTCTTCAAGCACTTGATGACAGCTTCGGGCTTTATTTCCCTTACTGCTAAGCCAATACAGTTTACTACATCCAGGACAGGAACTAACTGTGCAAGAGCAAACACACTTTCAGTCGCAAAGAATAAGCGGCTACATCAATAATCGCCTATAATGGAACTTGAATGCATAAATAACCTCCTGGTCCATGGGTTGTGAGAGACTGGTTGAACCTGGTGGGAACTAAGTCAATTTCAATCTGATAACTTGACTTCTGAGTGGCAGGTTGCACTGTCTATGGAAAGGAGAACTTAGAGATTTCCTTTTTTCATTTTGGCAATGAAAGAGCCCAGCAACTCTTCCATTGAACTATTTATAATGCACACCTTCTTATGTAGCTTTGTCATGCGACACGAAGTTTACTGATGTCTATATTCCCAAAACAATGGGTTTTTGCTACCTTTCCAATCACCAGTGGCTTCTCCAGTTCACTCAACATGTTTGCACACAGCAGTACAGTGAGTCTTTCCTTGGACATTTTCCACTGATGCACTTTTCACCTTGAATTGCTAACAATTTTGAAGGGAGTGTGCGATAAAACTGTCCCATTCATTGGCAATGAACATGTCTTTTGCATCATAATTCACAATTAGATTGTGCAGTACTGGCTTCCATTCTGGTGCTACATTTTCTTGCACATCCTTAGCTTCCCACACACTTCACTTGCCCCGACATGTCTAGCTTTGAAACTGGCCAGCCATCCTGTAGATGCTTTGAACTCCATATTCTCAAGCTCTTCAGCAACTTTTGAAGCCTCACACTGCAACATGGGTCCAGAAAAATGTAAGTTGCCCACAAAGACTTTGTCTTTCTCATTCATCTCGATTACCTTAATCTTTTTGTCAAGTGTTGGGAACACATACTTTTTGTTCAAAGTCATGTTGTCACTCAAGGTTTTACAAGTCAACTGAAACTGGCAGAAAATAATGCAGGTAAGGCATTTCTTTGGAATGCTTGACCTCACCTGGTAAAACCATTCTTTAAGGGGAAAACAATCATATCTTTCACATAACAGCATTGTCAGGGCTAACTATTTTCATATTAAAAGTAGTGTCCTTTTATAGTCATGAACAGCTAAGGTATACTGTAACACAGTAGTACTGTATAACATTTTTTCCCACAGCGTACAATGTATTGTTAATCAATCTATTTCTGCATTAGGCACATTACACTTTATACGAAAAATTGGCATAAAAAGTGCATTGCGTCTATCTGTGGCTATACTCTGCAAACCATTGTGACATTCATGGCAGAGGGTACATCTCACTGTACCAGTTATTGGGCATTTTCCCATTCCATTCATGTGTGGAGTTTGGGAAAAATTATTGTTTAACAGACTCTGTCTGCTGTAATTATTCCAATCTTATGTTCACGATTCCTAGGGGAGTGATATGTAGGGGGTTGCAGTATTCCTGGAGTCATCATTTGAAGCTAGTTCTTGAGAAGAATAGGGATCTGCAACACTAGAGGGAAAAATGACCTTTATTACCCACTGTTAAAGCTGTCAGTGGCTCAGAGTGTTCAACAGACAGCAATAAAAAATATTTGATCATTTGCCCAATAACAAAGTGTTTGATAGGTAGTGAAGCAATGTTTAAAAAATCTAATTTAAAATCATTTCTCCTGGACAACTCCTTCTATTCCATTAACATATAATATGTTCATTAATGTCAACACTAATCCTGTAAACTGACTCATTCTGCATTATTTTGATAAAAGAATTGTTCAAGTGATCTATGGAACATGTAAGTAACTAACTAACTTGTCAGTAAACTTCCTCGAGATAGTTTATGTCTATCTTCAAGAGTCTGCCAGTCCAGTTCTTTCAACACTTCATCTCAGTGACACTCTCCCATGTGTCATACAAACCTGTGACCATTCAAGCTGCCCTTCTCTCTATACATTCAATATCCACTGTTAGTCCTGTTTGGTATGTGTCCCACACATCTGAGCAATATTCTAGGATGTGTCGCATGTGTGGATTTGTAAGCAAGTAACTAACTAACTTGTCAGTAAACTTCCTCGAGATAGTTTATGTCTATCTTCAAGAGTCTGCCAGTCCAGTTCTTTCAACACTTCATCTCAGTGACACTCTCCCATGTGTCATACAAACCTGTGACCATTCAAGCTGCCCTTCTCTCTATACATTCAATATCCACTGTTAGTCCTGTTTGGTATGTGTCCCACACATCTGAGCAATATTCTAGGATGTGTCGCATGTGTGGATTTGTAAGCAACCTCCTTTGCAGACTGATTGCATTTCCCCTGTATTCTACCAATAAACCAAAGGCTGATGCCTACTTTACCCACGACTGAGACTATATGAACACTCCACTTAATGACCCTACTAGGTGTTGGACCCAAGTATTTGTATGAGTTTACAGATTCAAATATGACACAATAATATTATATTCACAGGCTACTAAGTTTTTTCATTTTGCAAAGTGCTCAGTTTTACAGTTTTGAGCATTTAAAGCAAGTTACCAATCATTGCACCACTTTGAATTTATCAATATCTAACTAAATATTTGTACAGCTCCATTCGGACTGCACTTAGCTACAGATAATTGAATCACCTGCAAAAAGTCTGAAGCTACTATTAATATTGTCTGTTACATCATTAATACACATTATGAACAACAAGGGATCCAACACCATCCCCAGGGATGCACCTGAAGTTACTTTTACACATGTCGATGACTCTCCATCCAAAATAACATACTGTGACCTCCCTACCAAGAAATTCTCAATCCAGTCATGTATTTCGTCTGATACCTCAGATGATCATATTTTTGATAATAAGCATAAGTGCAGTACTCTTTCGGGAATTGAGAAATACTGCAACTACCTGACTGCCTTGATCCATGTCTTTCAGGATTCCATATGAGAAAAGTGTGACTTTGGTTTGACTTGATTGATGTTTTTGTAATCCATACTGGTTGGCATGGAGCAGATCATTCTGTTCAAGATATCTAATTACATTTGAGCTCAGAATATGTTCTAAGATTCTACAAGAAATCGGTGTCAAGGATACTGGACAACAGTTTCGTGGATCACTTCTGCTGCCCTTCTTGTAAATGGGTGTGGCCTGTGTTTTCTTCCACCTACTGGGCACAGGTTTTTGTTCAAGGGATCTATGAAAGATTACAGTCAGAAGAGATGCTAGCTCAGCCACAAATTCAGTATTGAATTTTATATGGATTCCATTGGGCCCTGGGCATTTATTCACTTTTAACAATTTCAGCTGTTTCCCAACACTCCTGACACTAATATTTATTTCACTCATCTTTTCAGTTGTATGAGGATTAAATCTGGGCAGTACTTGTAGGTTTACCTACGTAAAGGAACATTTGAAAACAGGGTTAAGCATTTCTGATTTTGCTTTACTACTCTCCATTTGATTTCCTGTCTTATTTATGAGTGAGTGAACAGTAATTTTGGTGCCACTAACAGCGTTTACATACAACCATAATTTCTTTGGGTTTTGTGAAAGACCATTTGACACTGTTCTGCTAAGATAGTCACTGAAGGCTTCACACAATGCTCTCTTCACTGTCACTGCATCTTTCTATCCATAGCACTAGGCTTTGTTTGCACATATGATGCAGTAGTCTCTGTTTCTTTGTAAGTTTCTTTATAGTGACTCTATACCATGGAGGATCTCTCCCATCATGAACTGTTCTATTGGGTACATATCTATCCAATGCATAGTCAAACAATGGAAAATCCAGGATGGAATGTAAAAATTATATGAAAACGAAAGTTGCTACTCACCATACAGCAGAGATGCTGAGTCGCAGATAGACAAAACAAAAAAACTGTCACAAAAAAGCTTTCGGCCAGCAAGGCCTTCATCAAAAACAGATGACAGAAACCCATACACACACTCCAGCAAATGCAACTCACACTCACAACTGCAGTCTCAGGCAACTGAAACCACACTGTGAGCAGCAGCACCAGTGTGAATGATGGAAGTGGTGACGGTGGGGATAAGGAGGAGGCTGGGTCGGCGGGGGGTGGGGGGGGTATAGTAGGATAGGGCTGCAGGGTTACACGAAAGGGCAGGGGAGAGGTTGGAAGGAGGGGGGGGGGGGGATCAGAAAAGTAGACAAGTGAAAAGACTGGGTGTGGTGGTGGAATGAGGGCTGTGTAATGCTGGAATGGGCACAGGGAAGGCGGTGGATGAGTAAGGCCAGTGACTAACAAAGGTTGAGTCGAGGAGGGTCACTGGAACGTAGACTATTGCAGGGAAAGTTCCCACCTGCGTGATTCAGGAAAGCTGGTGTTGGTGGGAAGGATCCATGTGAAGGAGTCATTGAAATGAAGGATGTCATGTTTGGCAGCATGCTCAGCAACAGTGTGGTCCGCTTGTTTCCGGGCCACAGTTTGTTGGTGGCCATTCATTCAGACAATCAGCTTGTTGGTTGTCTTGCCCACACAGAATGCAGCGCAGTGGTTGCAGCTGAACTTGTAGATCACAAGTCTGGTTTCACAGGTAGCCCTGCCTTTGATGGGATACGTGATGTTTGTGACTGGACTGGAGTATGTGGTGGTGGGAGGATGTATGGGGCAGGTCTTGCATCTAGGTCTATTACAGGGATATGAGCCATTAGGCAAGGGGTTGGGAGCAAGGGTTGTGTCCAGATGGATGAATATATTGTGTAGGTTCGGTGGACGGCAGAATACCACTGTGGGAGGTGAGGAAAGGGTAGTGGGCAGAACATTTCTCATTTCAGGGCACAACGAGAGGTAGTTGAAACCCTGGCAGAGAATGTAATTCTGTTGGACCAGTCCTGGGTGGTACTGAGTTATGAGGAGAATGCTCTTCTGAGGCTGTACTGTGGGGCTTTGCAAGGTGGTGGGAGACTGGAAAGATAAGGTACGGGAGATTTGATTTTGTACAAGGTCAGGAGGATACTTATGGTCTGTGAAGGCTTCAGTGAGACCCTCAGTAAATTTCGAGAGGGACTGCTCGTCACTGCAGATGTGGAGACCACGGGTGGCTAGTCTGTGTGGAAGAGACTTCTTGGTAAGGAACAGGTGGCAGCTGTCGAAGTGAAGATATTGCAGATGGTTTGTAGGTTTGATATGGACAGAGGTACTGATATAGCTATCTTTAAACTGGAGGTCAACATCTAGCCACCTTCCTAGATGTTGACCTCCACCTTGTCAAGCACTATACAGCCCTCATTCCACCATCGCACCCAGTCTTTTTACTTCTCTCCTTTTCCGCTAACACTCTCCCCACTTCTACCCTGTCCTCCGTATAACTTGCAGCATCTCACTGTCCAGCACCCCTACTCTACTATCCCTCCTCATCCCCACCCAACCTCCTCCTTACCCCCACCCAGTCGCCATTCCCATCATGCACCGGTGCCACTGCTTGCAGTGTGGTTTCAATTGTTTGAGACTCCAGTTGCGTATGTGAGTTGCGTTTGTGTGAGTAGCAACTTTCCAGTGCTTAGTCAACTATTCTTTTAAATTTAAGCCATAGTTCCTCTCCATGCTCCTGTCCTGAGCTAAAATTTGAAGTTCCTCATTGAGACTTGACACTACTGTTTCTTTGTCTAGTTTGCTGAATGTACAAATCTTTCTGCTTGTTTTAGTTGTTTTGTTATTCACTGTTGCTATAACTGCCTCATGGTCAATGATACCAGTTTCAATGTGAGCCTCCTCAAAGAGGTTAGGTCTGTTTGATTGCCATAAGATCTAACGTATTTCCATCATGAATGGGGTTCTGAACTATCTGTTTGACATATTTTTCAGAGAAAGCATTCAGTAACATTTCACAGTATATCTTGTCATGTCCACCACTAACAAAGCTACAATAATCCCAATTGATTGCTGGATGATTAAAATCTTCTCCAGTTATTGCAGTACAATTAGGGAACTTATGTACAAGCAAACTAAGGGTTTCTCCACAGTTTTCGGTTATGTCAAGAGGAGAATCTGGTGGTCGGTAAAAGGACTGTATTATAATTTCATGTCCATCCTTGATACTGAGTCTAGCCGAAACAGTCTCACATGCAGCTTCAATTTCTATTTTGGTGGATTCGATTTTCTTGTCTACTGTGACAAATACCGTCTCCATTTCTCATTTTCCTATCCTTTCAATTGAGGTGTTTTTCTTGTTGTGAGTTGATTTTAAGTGATTGACGTATTGCACGATCCAAGTCTTTACTTGTTCCCTTGTAATAACAGTTACTTTCTTTCCTGAATTTCACAGTCACTGCCTTTCCTCTTGATGTTGTTGTCCTGCTAGGCAGTGCCGCATATTTGACTACTGACTTCTTTTCCGACTGCAGAGGGGCGAGGGCTATAAGAGACTTCTACATTTAAACAACTCACTACAAGTCACAAAACATGGTACCTGTTATTTCCAAATCCATGTCATTCATTACACAGGATATTGTTTTCATTGACAAATTCCATAAGTTTGTCATATATAACTTTTTCTAATGTTTTAGAAATGAAAGAGGAAATTGTGATGGGTCTGTAGTTATTTACATTATCTCTCTCACCTTTTACGTACTGGGATAACTTTAGATGTTCTCCATACATCAGGGAAAAGTTCCTGCTTGAAGTGAGCAGTGATATAAGTATGTAAGTATTTCAATTAGTGTGCTGTTCTTTAAGATTGTTGCTCGGACACCACTTGCATGAATGTGTGTGTGTGTGTGTGTGTGTGTGTGTGTGTGTGTTTCTATTTTGGAAGAAGGACTTGGCTACCACATCTTGAGAGACAGAGGTGATGTTCACTGGAACTCTACATGAACTTACTTTATATTAATTGTCTTGGGCGTTTTTATTTAAGTTTATCATGTTAGCAGCAACGCCTGTGATAAGTTGTTAAATGTGGTGACTACTTTCAAGTGATTCATTGCTTTCTTATTTTTTTGTGACAGTGTTCTATTTTTACACAATGGAAAATCCAGGATACAATGTAACTATAATATGAAAAGGAAAGTTGCTACTCACCATATAGCAGAGATGCTGAGTCACAGACAGGCACAACGAAAAGACTCTCACAATTACAGCTTTCGGACTTTAAGGCCTTCATCAACAATAGACAACAGACACACACACACACACACACACACACACTCATGGAAACGCAACTCACACACGACTTTTTGTTGTGCCTATCTGCGACTCAGCATCTCCGCTACTTGGTGAGTACCAACTTTCCTTTTCATAATAGTGTTCTATTTTTGTATGATTCTATATTTTCATCAGATTGACTTTTTTATTTATAAATGTATTCACCATTATGCATTACTTTTGCTATTATTGTCATTTTTCTTAGTGTTTCAGAATATTTTGTATTAAATAATGGAAGGTCTAGGATGGAATAACAACAATATTATGAAAACGATAGATAGCTACAAACCACGTAGAGGAGGTACTGAGTTTCAGAGAAACACAATGAAAAAACTGCTAAGCATTTAAGCTTTTGGACAAAATGTCCTCCTTCCAAAACAGAACACAAAGACGCACACACATCCAAGCAAGTACAGCTCACACACACACACACACACACACACACACACACACACACACACACGCACACATGGTTGCCAGGGCCCGGCCAGGCACAGTATCCCTGTGTGAGTGAGTTGTGTTTCCGTGAATATATGTGTTTCTGTTCTATTTTGGTAGAAGGACTTTTTGTTAAAAAGCTTAAATTGTATGAGGGTAATCCCAAAAGTAAGGTCTCCTATTTTTTTACAAGTACAGAACTCTGTTTGTGTGGCAGTTGGTCACACTGTTACGACGAGTGCTTCACACGCTGTGTGAAAACAAGCGGCTTTCGGCCATTAAGGCCTTCGTCAACAATAGACACACACACACACACACACACACACACACACATACTCACGCAAATGCAACTCACACACACGACTGGAGTCTCAGGCAACTGAAACCACACAGAGCAGTAGCACCAGTAAATGATGGGAGTGGCATCTGGATGGGGGTAAGGAGGAGGCTGGGGTGGGGAGGGATAGTATGGTGGGGGTGGCAGACAGTGAAGTGCTACAGGCTAGACGGAGGGCAGGTGAGAGGTAGGGAGGGGGGGAAGTAACAGAAAAGGAGAGAAATAAAAAGACTGGGTGTGGTGGTGGAATGACAGCTGTGTAGTACTGGAATTGGAACAGGGGAGAGCTGGATGGGTGAGGTAAGTGACTAAAGGAGATTGAGGCCAGGAGGGTTACGGGAATGTAGAATGTATTGCAGGGAAAGGTCCCACCTGCGCACGTCAGAAAAGATGGTGTTGGTGGGAAGGATCCATAGGGCACAAGCTCTGAAGCAGTCATTGAAATTAAGGATATCATGTTCGGCAGCGCACTCAGCAACTGGGTGGTCCACTTGTTTCTTGGCCAAAGTTTGTCGGTGGCCATTCATGCAGACAGGCAGCTTGTTAGTTGTCATGCCCACAAAGAATGCAGCACAATTGTTGCAGCTTAGCTTGTAGACCACATGACTGGTTTCACAGGTAGCCCTGCCTTTGATGGGATAGCTGATGTTAGTGACTGGACTGGATGCTGTAAGTTACTCAATAATATAAAGCTCTGTCATGCTGTGTAAAAGCAGTTCCATTAGGTGTTATGAATTTATCAGCTGTTCCATATACCATGTACATAACACATATGTAAACACTTCAGTGTTTATATCATTATTCGCCTGCTCTATACTGTATATGATACATGGAATAGCTGTGAATTTATCAGCTGTTCACTTCAGGGTTTACATCATTATTTCTCCAGCTCTGTAATGTAGATGGTACATGGAATAGCTCATAAATTCACAACACCTAGTGCAACAGCTCTTACACAGATGGCACAGCTTTATATTGGGTTGGGTTGTTTGGGGAAGGAGATCAGACAGCGAGGTCATCGGTCTCATCAGATTAGGGAAGGAAGTCGGCCGCGCCCTTTCAAAGGAACCATCCCGGCGTTTGCCTGGAGCGATTTAGGGAAATCACGGAAAACCTAAATCAGGACGGCTGGACGCGGGCAGCTTTATATTATTGGGTGGGTTAGAACATCCCATAATGCTTGAAAATGAGAACATGTCTAAATTGTAATGGTAATAAATAATATTTTAACAGCCAAAAGTGGATGATTTCACTAAAAAATAATTTTTAAAGTGACTATTTTTGATTAAGTTGTGTGTTATTATTCACTGCTCAATAAGATACAAAAAATAAAGTAGCTCATTTTGTGACCACTGATGATAATGTTAGAAGTTCTTGGGTATTGATAGCACATCCTACATACAGAATCTTCCAGTCCAACTTAAAGACTTTACACTGAGGCCTTCTTCCATGAAATTGAACCACGCAGGCAAGCACAGCAAGCAAACCAAAGTACCAGATTATAAGAGTGAGTGTGATGCAGCACCAATATCCAAGAACTTTCGGTTTCAAAGTAGCTCACTGCTTTCATCTAAGTCACATTATTTTTTAACTAAAAAAATATTTTACGCACCATCTTACCTCTGCAACTAAAACAGATAACTCATCAATAGGTTTTGATGACATATCTCCACAAAGCAATACTTTCTGATAGTTCTGAGATGTTACTGGCTCTTTGTAACATTTGATAAAATAACAACATTTTGTTTTACTGTTAACTGGGAAACTGTTGATAGGTATAAGCTGTCCAGCAGTATTGACTGTGACAATTAACAAATATTCTGTTGTCTTATCCAAGAAATCCATCACAATTTTCTGTAACAAAATAAGAGCGGAAAGAAATGTAATACAAGTTCAACAGATGTCAATACTTTCTGAGTTAAATGAGTGACTACAGCACTGGCATTGACATAAAACAGCTGCAACCACCTACCATAAAAATCAGCAAACTACAGAAAAAATAGCTTTTTGTACAGCTCTCACTTAGAATGAAATGTTGAAAGACTGTCATTACTGGAGCAAACAGTTTTCATAGCTTAGTGATAAAGTGACCACAAAAATGTCTCCATTTATTCATTCCTCATGTTCTGTAATCCACACTGCAGTGTCTCATAAAGTAAGGGACACACAATGCTGTTGATGATGACCCATCCAGCAGATTGGGACGCTAAACTCAACGGATTCCTTGGTGCTACTCGAAAGGAGTATGCTGTGTGCCAGCACTGGGTTTCATCCTTTTTGTTTACTTCATCCACAAACCGAATACTACACTTACGAGACTCAACACAGTCATCAAGTCAACATGGATACACACTTGACATTGCTTAACAGCTCAGAGGAAGGCAACAGCAAACCACCTACACTAGGACCTCACCTAGGAGTGGAATGCAGGATTCTTGCATATGTTCCCTTGCACTCGTTCCGTAAGAATGGGACTACTTTGGCTTGACAACAAGAATGAGCTCCTTTCAGGGAATTGAAATAACCCAAGGCATGCATGAAAAAAGAGAAACTCAATCTGCACACTGTATTAACAATAAACTATCACTAAATTCTTAATACTAATTGTTCTCATCCCAGCTAAATGTAACCTAGTCAATTACTTTAAAAAACTGCTCCTCCCTCGGTTTTATTAGATAACATCTGTATATCTCCTACTCGTAGCTTTTTTTTCTTTGGAAAAATACACTATTATTTTTTGAATAAAATGCTTACCTTCATTTGTAACAACAGATACCTGTTTACAATACACTGCTGTAAGTTACACATCTAAACATTGGCACTTACAATGCAGCCAACTGGAAATTTTAATCCTTTAATCCAGATGCATAGATTATTTGTAGACTGGGTGGCTAAATGATTCAAGCTTTTAATTTTCTTCTGGATTTTCTTTTCCTTCTGATCTTGCTTTATGTTAGACTGGAGCTTGTTGAAAAACTTTCCACCAAGGTCTGAAAGTGCATTCTTATTCTATACAATGAGACAAACTCTACATGAAAATTAGTTTTCTGTACAGTATTTTGATTGTGCAAATCCCATTTCAGCCAAAACTAAATATTATTACAAGCCATATGCAATATTAAGCAAAAAATGTTCTGATAAACTTGTGTAACAATGGCAAGGTCCTTACAGAGGCATCCACAAAATGTGCTGTTATATTCTTTACATATTGTAATATTCTCACTGCTCCCTTCTGTAGTATAAACACTTTCCAAACTTCAGCTTCATGTCCTAGATATTAATTTATTAAGACAACAGGAAATGAAAATATGGAAAATTAACCAACACTCTAGCCTTCTCATCAACTCTTATGAAAAATACTTGTAAGTAACATTAGCATTTCTCTGCATTGACTCCATTTCATAAAGGTTGATCCCAAGGAATTTTACAAAAAGTGTTTCACTTAGCGTATGACCATTTATTTTTATATCTGTAATCAGAAGATATTTTTGTCTTGTATGAAGTTGGATTATATAAGTCTGTGTGAATTAGGACTTAAATTGTTGACTATGAACCAGATGTAGTCCTGTTCAACTAACATTTGGGTTAAGTCTGGCAAAGGTTGATTTCACGCCCTGGATTTCATGCTTATATCATCAGCAAAAATTGCAGTTTTTGACTGTGCTTTAAATCTGTTTGGAAGATCATTTCTATAGGTCAACATAAGCAACAGACTTAATACCAAACCTTGTAAGACCCCACAAGTAGTGTCCTCCATTCTGACATTAGCTTTATTCCTGGGAGATAGTTTGTTAATGTGACTTATTGCTTTTTGATATGAAAGCAAGAATTCACCCATACTAAAGGGGTGCCACTGATCACAAAATATTTTATTTGACAAGTACTTTATGGTCCACACTGTCGTGGTCTCACAACACTTCAACATAATAATTTTCCTGTTTAACTGTGCCAGGACTTCATTTATGAAGTCTTGTACAGCTTTCTCCATGAAGAATCCTTTCCAAAATCCAAAGTGAGAGTCAGTTAACAAGTACTGCTCAGAAAAATGAGGCAGTATTCAATAATTAATCATTCTGTAAAAACTTTTGGAAAAACTGGAAGGAATAAAATAGCTGTGTAATTATGAGGTGGTTTGAGTATGTACAGTTGTATATACAGCTGTTACTACAGCTTATTTAATTCTCAACAAATATCCACCGAGCTACTGATGATAGTGCTATCAAGTCAGCCAAAGGTATCATCATTTCTTAGTGACATAATACAATTTTTATTCCCCTTAGAGGTTGTATTTTCTTAATCCAAAATCTATTGGCACGGGATGGCATATCTGTCAAAGTAAATCTAATGCATCTCTTTGTAATTGATCATTCATATGTGAATACAGAAGGACCTCCAGTACCACTCTAGTGTACGGCTGTGTATACCGTTTGTGAGCAAGATCTTGTTCTGTACTGCTCAGCCTGTTGGCGCCTCCTTGGGGTAACCTGATGATACCCCATCTGAGCAAAACATGTCATTCTGGATTTAATAAAAAAAAAAGCATTCACACTAACAACTGTAACTTCTGGGTTTAGAAAATGTGTAATTTATCGACTTAATATCAACATCTTCAATGAGTTGGATTTCCTCATGTTTGTGGATTCAGATGGTGTGCCTGATCCGATAGAACCACTGGATTCAGATACATGTGTGATCCCTCCAAGAAGACGATATCTGAGAGACAAATTTGCAAGATGTTGAGGCAGCCAGTTGCAGTTTATATACTAGAAGCTATAGCATATCATATATCTTAGTGAAGGATTTTAGTTGTATTCCAAAAGCTCCTACAAAAACAAAAACAAAAAACAACAAAAACAACTGGACATTTTAAAGGGAGAAGCATCATACTGACTTCAACAACTAAAAAAATTTCTATTGAAGAAAAAACTTCAAGGAAAATGGTACAGTTAGAAGAAAATGAGAAGAAAGCATGACAATAACCAACAAGCAGAAAATTAAACACAACAGAAAACTAAGCAGTGTGATAGTAAAAGGGCTTCAGACGTAAGTGATGAAGTGTCATCCAGTAAATCAGAGGAGAGTTCATCACTAGAGATTTTTAATTTGAAATGGGGTATTGTGATTGTTGTCTATATTTTGGTAAAACTCTAAATTAACTATTTTTAGTACTAAAGTGTTGAAGGCAGTAGATGGTGATGATGAATATGAGATCTCATACATTTAGTGGGAGGGGGATTACAAAAACACATTTTATATCCATAGTAGCAGAAGACATGGCTTGTGTATCACATTAAGGGCACATTAAGGGCATTGCGATGATTCTGCCTCTAGCATTGCCGATAGCTACAATTATAACTTCATTTGTTAATTAGCTGCCAAATGATATTTGTTTTATTCCAAAATACTGACAATGAATTATTCTTTTAAATAAATACAAACTTTGTTGTGTAAGAAATAATTTCTACAAAATCATCAAAAATGTAATTTTTATTTCACAGTACACTACTCTCGCCTGCATTATACTTGTGTTCAATGCATTGCAGTCTGACATAAAGGTCTTACTTATGTAATGCCACACCTTAAAGATAAAATAAAGGAATATCAACTGAAAACTATTTCTACTATCTTTCTTTTTTAAAGGTAAATATTTCTCCACAGTCATTTAGGAATGACACACTATATGTGTAATTTTTGTTATTGCCACTTTGTAAATGAATACAATAGCCCACCTTATCACTGAAATTTTTATGCTCAGTTTAATTACATACTTTAAGTTCAAGACATTTATACCTTATGTTGTGGAATAGCTGCAATTTATGATTTTATTGTTTAATTCTTCAGCTTCATGGTAGCAAATGCTTAAGTTTGTAATTATTATCCTATTTTGTTCCTTTAAGCATGTTATTTACTACAGTTTGTAATTATTAGCTTAGGCCTATTTAGTTACTGTTCACATTAATGGCTGCAATATTTTAATTTTCAACTTTTTTTTTACTTCATGTAACATGAATCTTTCCCTTTGAAGCAATTATTTTGTTTACCAGATCAACGGACAGGAATAAACAAATAAATAAGAAATTATGTAATAGCCACTTGGTGAGTAGATTTCTTATCTATCCAATTACATTATATTCTCAAAAACTGGTTATTTTTGTTTATAAATTACATAACAAGCTACTTTTACACTAAACAAATTACATTTCTAAACAGAAATTCTTTAAATTTGGAGTTGCTATGAGAGTCTATTCCATTGGATTACTTCCAAATTTTGCTTTGCTGCCTGTTAGAAAATTAATATTATTGAATAAGCGGTCACAGATTTTGATAGCCATATTATTCAACCCTTTCCAAGACAAGGTCAATTTTTTACTTATAGTTATTTTTGCTTCAAGAACATACTGTAATTTTGGATGTCATCATTTTCTCTCTACTCTAAGGAATTATTAACAAGAAATCATATAACAATAGTTACTAAAATCTTTAAACAGTAGTTTACAAGTTCTCATGCACCTCCTGACCTCCTGAGGAAACTATAACATGATAACTGATCCGTACCTCATCTACTAGTAATGGTACATTATTCACTGTTTGAAAGCCACTGGGGTCGTTCTACAGGCTGCAAGAAAGTACTTAAAAAAAAAAAAAAAAAAAAAAAAAAATGTAGGAATGACGACAATTTTCAGTCAGCTGTCTCACATATGTGAAAGAAAATCATGACGCTTTCAGCAACTGGAGTGACATCCACAATTATAACATGCACAATGGTAAGAAAGACGCAGACATGCAAAGCTGTTGATGTTCCATTACATGGGACAGTTTTCCAGCAGTGGCCATTAAAATGTTCGTCCATCTAAATACTGAAATGGAATTTGTGAAATTTCGGGGAAAGATGTGGCACAATCTTCACCAAAAGCCACTACACAGTTTGAACGAGTTTTATGACGCTGAAACAGAAAATTGGACTGCCTCAACAGTCCACCACTAAGCCTATATGAAATCAAGTGAACATATATTGGTCAAAAAATTCCCACTCTATATGTCATTAAGTGTTATGCTATATTTGTGCTAAATTGTCTTGCATTCTTATACTAATTTGTTCTTGTGTTATAATGCTTGTGTAATGTTAACATTGTAACATTGACGGAGTCTATCCACTCATAATTGATTCGTTATACTATGTAAACATAGGCCTATTAAAGACAGGGTTAGGTGCTGGAATATGGATTTTCACTACTCTGACCACAAATGCCAGCTTGTAGAGTATGTAAACACAAGCATCCCAAAAGTGACAAAAGTTATCGAAAATAAAAGAATCCTAAAAGAGGGTAACATCCTTGCCCTAAAAAATAAATTAGCTATAGAGGACTGGGATCTGGTTTACCAGACTGAAGGATCTGAAAACAAATGGGCCAAATTCTATGATACTAGGCTAAGACACTTTGACAGATACTGCCCTGTTAAGAAAATACAAAGAGTGTTCACCCACAACCAAAGCGCAAAAACGAACAGACTGATACTTCCAACAAATATGATAAAACTCAGGCGAAATATCCAGGACCTGGATGTGTTATACAAGTCAACAAACCTGCAGGTTTTTAAGGCCAAGTACAATGAAGCCAAGAAAATCTTTAAGAAAGAGCTTTCAAATCTAAGAAAACAGATATACAGCAGTGAAATAGCTCAATCAGACAATATAGCCAAGACCTCATGGAGAATTGTAAATCAATTCCACAAAGCCACACCGAAGCCAGAAACTGAAATTGTAAATATAAGACATGAAGGAAACACAATGAAAGATCCTAATAAAGTCTGCAATGTTTTCAATAAATACTTTATATCTCCAGCTGTTAGTCCAGTTAATAACACAATTGTGAGTAGTGAGGTAAAACTCTGCCCCTTTGAAGAGCCACCTTTTGAATTCAAACAAGTAAGTGAAAAGAAATAGGCAGGATAATAAATAACCTAAAGAATAAGTTATCTGGATGGGATGGTTTGAGTAGTATCGTGATTAAAAAATGTAATAAGGAATTAGTTAAAATAATCACCCACCTGGTAAACTGCAGTATTAGAGAACATACATTTCCAAATGTATTGAAATGGAGCACAGTTAAACCAGTGCATAAAAAAGGATCCAAGGAAGAGGTTTCAAATTTGAGGCCCATATCATTAATACCTGTCTTCAGCAAAGTATTTGAAGTTGTGCTGCCGACACAATTTAGTGACTATTTCTTGAAAAATAAGTTCCTAACAGAGACACAACATGGATTCCGGAAAGATCATAGTACTATCACAGCAATTACAGAATTTCTTCACAAAACGTATGGTGCCCTTGATCAAGGAATGCAAACAGCTGGCATATTTCTAGAACTTACTAAAGCCTTTGACTCGGTAAACCATGAGTTACTTTTAAGTAAACTTGAGTCATACAATGTAAATTCTGCATCCATGCAATTGCTGGCTACATATTTATTTAACCGCAAGCAGTTAATTTCCAGTCCAAATATGAGGCAGTCACACAAGGTGTACCCCAGGGCTCAATTTTGGGCCTTTTCCTAGTGTACATAAATGATATAGAGCAACCTTTCAACTCCCAATTGGTAACCTATGCAGACGATACCTCACTGTTATTTCTTGGTAAACAAAATGATGAGTTAACGTTGGTAGCAACTGAGGGACTACGTCAAATAACTACTTATTTCCAAGATCAAGGTTTGAAAGTTAATATCAGTAAATCTCAGTTATTGCCATTTAAACTTACAAACTCACACCAAATCTCTATCAGTAACATAGGTGGAATTGAAGTAGTGGACACAGAAGGCTGCAGATTTCTAGGTATTCACCTAGATGAAAATCTAAGATGGGTAAACCATATCAAATTTTTATGCAATAAAATCAGCAGTTCATTACATCTAATCAGCCAGTTATCAAAAGTAGTCCCACATCAGGCATTAAAAACAATTTACTATGGAACCATTTTTGCACAGATTAATTACGGGATAGAGATATGGGGTTGTGCTGCCGACATACATATGAACAGAATATTAACCCTTACAGAAAAGAGCAATCAGAATTATCCATGGATTAGGGTATACAGATTCATGCAGGTAAATCTTTGTTCATCATAAATACCTCACAGTCTACTCACTGTATCTTTACAAATTAATTATTTTTTGTGACACGTCAAAACAGAGCAACAAAGTGCTCTGATATGCATGCCTATAATACAAGAAATAAAGACTGCTACTACAGACAAAGAACAAAATTAAAAACAACAGACCACAATACATGCATTAGTTCTCAAATATGGTACAACAGATTACCGAGCTCTATAAGGTGCCACAAAGGGAACTTATTCAAAGTGAAACTGAAATATTTCTTGATTGACAAGTGTTTATATTCTTTAAGTGAACATTAATATTAAACTAAAATAAATTATTTGGTGTCTCCAAGCAAAAAATACATTAATAAATAAATAAATGACAGTGCTACAGTAATAAATGGTAACGATCCTAGTACATTCTTACTGCGCACTTTATAACAATGAAAACTATACTTCTAAATCAATAGGTTATCTCAAAATATAATTATATGGGAGATTACTGAATGAAATCGGTGAGTCGGCTAAATTACAGATTTCTTTCTCTCCAAAACTTGCAATGAACAACGTCTAGATATGGATCGTCTAGGATGTTTAAGCAGATACATATTTTTTTTCTGTTTAAACTCTTATCGATATGTACAACCAAAAATTCTACACTTTCTATCTTGGTTAATAATTCTTCCTCGTGCTATAACTGTAGCATTGATGTTGTATGCCTCGTTTGCATTATATTACATTGTGGTTTGCGCAATGCGGGGTGTATCAGCTCTCATTAATAGAAAAAATTAATATAACAATTCAATTAAAATTTTATCGCTAATCAAATTACCCATATTCACAAATTCTGGAATCACGTTCGGTGTACCCAGTACACAGTATCGTTCAGCATCCATTTCTTATAAAACACCGAGCGACATATGAAACAGTACAACAAGCTAATTTGAATTTTTCTCTTACATTCGTATCTTCGTTGCTCAACAATTTCGTCCATTTTTCGGATTTTATTCTCAGCGATCTTGCGAGATACGCAAAGATGAAGTCCAATCGCGGATCTTCGTCATCGTCCTTTTTCTCTTCCTTCGCCTCACTCATTGTGAAGTTGACACCTGTTAAAATAATTTGTATTTCAATACCTAATCACACACACAACCAAAGAGTAATTACTTCCTTAAGTACCCAAAATAAAGTGCGAATATCGCAACTAACAACAAAGATACATTGTTGTGATAGTACCAGCCACTTCCATGAAATACATATTTAACAAGAATACTAACCAGAAGCGTTCGTCGATTAAATTTTACCGCTTTCTTCACGCTACCTAATCAATTTTTTCGTTCCAACCACACAAACATACGTATATTTTACTACATCGTCCTTACTCAGCAGCGCAAGGTGTTAGGTCGATAGCAGTCGCTATGGCGATTCGATTTACCTGTACTATTTACGGAGGTGTTGGTCTTGCAATATCAGCAGCACCTCCACTGACCTTGTGCGGCTGACATTCAATTGCTCTCATTCCTCATGCTTTAATATCTATTTCTAGCACGGCATACCACTAGCATATGTCCAAATTCCTGTACAATCGATCGATGTTTTGCATTTTATCGAATGGACAGTCCGTTAATAACAACGAGTTTTTTTAAGTCCCATAGTACTCAGAGCCATTTGAACCATTTTTGAACAACGAGTTTTACAGAAATAAAAATGGAAATTACTAATCAGGAGGAAACACGGATGTGCATTTCGCCACAGAAGAGGAAATAGAGGGCATTTTCGAATGTATTAGTTTTCAGAAAAGATCTGACTGATAAGTGGCAATAGTATCGAAATCCCACATGCACACAAACTCTTACACCATGATTCGAAACACCATTCGCGACAGAATAATAGGATTGTAAAACTTTAGAGGAAATGATGGAGAAATACTGTATCTGTAAACTGAAATTACTTGGGAAGATGTGGCACATCTTAAGCAATGGCCCGCTGTTCGTTCTAGGACCTAGAACATACGAAGTGCACTGCGACTGTCAAGAAAAGGTTCATAACGCCTTTTACGAAACCCAGAATATTTTTATTTTTCATTAAATGTCTTACTGACCGTATAGGGAAGTTTGTGGAAAAATGTCATGTCACTAGTGTACTACAAATTAGTAAGCAAGCCAGAAGAATGTTTCACGTCGGCAATATATGATCGCCAGTCGCTACAAAATACCGGAGTAGGCCACACACAATGTCGTGTGGTTGTATGTACATGTATGTGGACAGGACTCCTACGAAGAGAACGGCTGCTGCTGAGGAGAAACATGTATACCAACTGTAGTGGAACACGATTTGCGGTCAGGAAGCTACAGGATTGTGTTCGTAAGACCGAGTTCCTGGCAGTTACTGCAGTGACGGGCTACACAAAGACGCTATACAGATTGCTAAACAGGATAATATCGGCAGCCGCAAAGAGGAAGTCTTAGTTGCCAATAATCGCATACAGATTCCCTAATCTGTGAATTATGCTGAAGTATGTCTCATACAAGGAAGTAAAATAGGAAGAATTGACATTACCAGATCTCTCTTTGAAGTAAGCATTGCCATTTCTACAGGCATTCAGGGAAGAGCAAACTATAAAGAGACTGTTGTAGGTCGAGTGAATGTAGGCTATCCCAGCATACTACTGATGAAAACTCTTGGGAAGTATAAAATTCCGATTTGCACCATTCGTCTTAGTCTCAGTCATACACATCCTCATCAGGGTTTGAGAACACACAAGGCGAGGTTTTCCGCATAAAATTCCATGTCTACAACGAAGGAGCAAGCAAACTTGTTTCACTGCAGCCTTGTCCTGCAGCACGGAATATAACGAGGCGCCGGTCTGGCACTGAAATAAGCTGATCGCCTCAGTATGCATTCCGCTCAAGTTTAAAACCATAACAGCGTAGTTCAGCGTCGAGCAGACCACCGAGACGACCAACAGCGCCACCGTTCAGCGGCTGTGGCCGCGCGTCAAGCGACTCATAAGCCTGTAGCATTCGCCATTGTCAACGCTTTTAAAATGCACTGCTAAGTGGCTACGCCTAAAGGGACCCTAATTGGTACTGACTAGTAGTGGATGTACCCATAGTCAGTTGTGAAATCTCACAACTATTTAATCATTTTCCGAAAAACAAACGTAAGTCTTCGTTGTCGCCCCCTTCATCGTGACACTGTCCAGCTCAGGTCCCAGGTGCACTCTTTGTTACATTCTTTTTTACTTACTGCCCGTTTCAGCTGCTGAAACAGATGTTTCTTGCTGAAACAGATGTTGCACATCCCTGCATTACCAAACAAACAGAAATATTGTGCCAGAGCGACACAAACATCCGGCAGTAGACCCGATTATTCCACTTGTCAAGATCTCTCCGGGAAAGCCTGAAGAGTTGCATTTAAGTTATTTCAATGCCCTTCATTTATCAAGTAAATAAAAAATTGCTGTTTGGATGCATGTAGTAGCGTTTCATGTAGAGAGTTGTCTTCTGGCATCTCATCCTCTAGTCCAGCAACAAAAAAGTGTGTCATCGAACTTATACCCATCTCTTTTCTGACAAAGTTATGCAGAAGGCGCAAGTTTCTATTGTAATTTCTGCCAAATCTTGTTGAACATCTAATGAAATATCCTCCACTTATTGCTCAGTATTTTACACAAGGTGAGCAGAGTTTGCAGCGTCACTAATGCCCACCTGGAGCACCTCTCACAATGGGTAAATGCTCCACTATAACTTATTACTTTACTTATTTTATTACTAGATCTGCACTGTTTACCAGTCAAGACTGAACATCCTGGTCAAGATTACATACATAAATGTGATTTATTTACAATTTTTTGATACATACATATATGCATATATTAACAAAAATATCCACTGTATGTAAGATGAAATAGTATTATTTTGCCCATTCACGTTTGTCACCATTGAAGAATTCTTCAATGGAGTATAATTGGTACTCTTTCAGGTTCTGCGCAATTTTCCTTTTGAATGTTCCTGGTGGTGGGGATTTCACTTCTCGGGGTAATGAGTCTAACATTTTTAAAGCAACCATTGGAAAAGTATAATGTGTTCCAGACAGTCGACTGTTTGGTGTATCAATGTTCCTCTTGTTGCAGGTACCATGATTATGTATGTCTTGCCAAATGCTGAAAATCCATTGGTTTCTTTTACACTGATGAGGCATAAACACACGTACTGTGCTGAAGCTTGCCTTTATTCCTAAACTGCTGAATATAGGCTTGCAGTGCTCCAGTCCTTTGTTTGATGCAATGATTCTGACTGCTTTCTTTTGTAGCATTAATACATCCAAGCAACCTGTTGAGTGTCCCCATAACAGTACACCACAATTTATGTGGCCACGAAATAGTGTATAATATACTGTTATAAGGTATGTGTCAGTGTACCTTTTAGTCTCCTCAGAGGGTTTATTAAATGGGAGAGCTTGGAGCATGGAGTGCTGCTTGCAAACCACAGAGCAGTGCTGTAAAGTGGCCCTATGTGAAGCTGGCCTTACAAATTGTAGTGATCTTCAAACTGACTGACTTGATAAATGGCAGTTTAATGAGCTGGAATGTTAGTCTGATTTGTGAAGAATTATTTCTAATAATGGGTGAGCTCCCCTCCTCTGTCCCTCACTGAGTACACCCTTCCACAAAGCTCTTGTACATCAAAGTAAACTGAAAGAAAGAATTGAATCTCCAGACTATTTTCAGACAAACATGGTTTTTCTAACAAACCATTACTTTCTAATTTTTCAAACGCCATGCAAGTGTTTTCTTTCTTTTCAAGTAGGCTAACAGTAAGTCCTGTTTCAAATATGTATGGGAGCAGCCACTACACTAATATGAATAAGCTGTTATAGAGGTACTGTAACTAATTGAACATATTATGATATGTAAATAACTTTAGAACATGAATAGTTTGAGAAAAATGTAAATATGATTATGATGTATGTAAATAATTTTCAGGGCCTAAAAATGGGTGAAAAATATAAGCAACATTATTATAAGTATTGCCACTTTGATGTATTAAATTGTAAGAAATAGGTTAAATATTGCAAGAAAATAGGTGTAAGTTGACTTATCGTATATTACAAGCACACAATTTGTACAAAATGTAATCAGATAAAAATCAATCAATATTTTACCAATTAGAGGCTCTGCCATTGTCACATCCCACCTACTGTGAAAGGACTATTCAATCAAACGATTCGTGTCAAAGGTAGATTCTCTGCCAACCTATAACCCCCCCCCCCCCCCCATTCCAGTGATACTTTAGAGAATCCAACTCCCATGTATAAAACGGCTTCAAGCGTCTAATTATTTTACAAATGAGTTAATGTGCTAAGCTAATTTTTCAAGCATCTCATTGTTTATGACGCCATATCTCCTAAACTGTGCATCATACAATAACATAATTGAACAGGTACTTTCAGTGGTATATGTGGATACTCCCTGCATAATGTCTTGCAAATAGACTTAGTGGTAAGAAAGTAAAAAATCCCAGCGTAAGACTGACCTTGAAGAATTACTGCAGGAACAGCGAAAACGAAGTAAGCGCTACAGTAAATTTGTTTCCTTTGATTATTCATTCAGATAGAAAAAGTTTCTAAAAGGTTTGAAAATATGCGTAAAGTTTGTTGGAAGTCAATAAGTGCTCTCATTATCAAACACCGGATGAATATAGTCTGGGTAATTTGTGCACCGCGAGTTACACGGTCCCAAGACATATACACAGTTTCCAACTTTGTATTAAAACTTTAAGAAAACACTATAACTTTTTTCATTTTGTAATTTATGATTTTAAATTTTTAAATTCGGTCAGTAATTATATGAAATGCTGGAAATCAAATTTCTGTTGCCTCTGGAAGCCGTTTGATAGGCACCCTGCAACTGGAATTGGGTGACGCTCTTAGCCATTTAATAATATGCTAAATATGGGAATGTCTTACAGTAAATAAGTATTCTTGTTGTAACTCTGCGTAATTCTACTAACATTTTCGGCTTTGATGTCTGCCCAATCTTTGGGTTTAAAATCCAAACTGTCATGAATTTAATATCTTCCGTTATTCGTTTTGAATTCTTAGACAAATTGTACCAAGAATATGTTTATATTTTCACCTGGGTTAGGATATGCATGTCAAGTCGAAGCTCATAATAACGCTTAAGCAAACGGCCACATCTAATTTCGTCCATCCACAGCCTACACATTTCTCACTGATTGTGAGGGATGTCGAAAGAAGAAACTATTCAAAGAAAAGAAATGAGGCTAACTGAACCAACGAGAACAACACCAGTTGTTATTGTCAAATGTCCTAATAAGTACCTACACCGACGTACGTGGTGATTGCAAGAGCACCATAAACGCTGTCAGTAGTAGATTTCCTGCTTGCCAAGTTAACTGCTGATACGTATTTGCCGAAAACTGGCCTCGCAGGTGGTCACCGGCAGCTGCTGTTGAATGATGTTCTCTAACGTAGTAAGTAATAGACTTATTAGGTGGATGGATACCAAAATTGCCATTTGGAATAGCGTGTGCGCCTGAAATTTTTCAAACATTCTTTGAGAAGCTAAACCAAAATGTAGCAATGTGCTTGATCTACTACCTGGTTATTTTTGGGGAAGGAGACCAGACAGCGAGGTCATCGGTCTCATCGGATTAGGGAAGGACGGGGAAGGAAGTCGGCCGTGCCCTTTGAAAGGAACCATCCCAGCATTTGCCTGGAGCAATTTAGGAAAATCACGGAAAACCTAAATCAGGATGGCCGGACGCGGGATTGAACCGTCGTCCTTCCGAATGCGAGTCCAGTGTCTAACCACTGCGCCACCGATCTACTACCTGGATATCATCATAGTCACAGAAGTGGACCAAAAGAACCATCTGAGCAGTTTGTGAACCAGCTTCTCCAAGCTGCACGATGCAGAAGTAAATGCAAATTCGAAAAGTGTAAATTATTCCAGGATCAAATAGAATAACTAGGCCACATCCCAAGGTCAAAAGGAATCTCTACAACACAGTGCCATTTAGAAGCCACACATTCATTGCCCAAACAAAACAAAATCTAACGAAGCTGATGACTCTCCAGGCAAAATGAGCCATTATGCGAAGTTTATTCCAGACGGCAAAGAAATGCAATACATTTGGTCCACGGAATGTGACAGAGCTTTTCTCATTATGCAATGGAAGCTGCAATCAGCCCCATGAGTAGCAACATTTACGTCCAGCAGTAATTTGGTTCTCGCGACAGATGTATCCTTGTATGGGATTGGAGTTACCTTAGCCTAGCCATTGGGTTCAAACCAAGTAGTCCCAAATAGAACATGACATATTCGCGAGTGGTTATGCAGTAAAGAAGTTGCGTGTTTACCTCTATGGCGTCAAGTAACTCTTAATATTGGGCCAGAAACGCTCAGTTAGTATATATTTGAGCCCTGCAAAAATGTAACAAAGAAAAGAGCAGCAGTTACAGCGATTGCTACTACTTTTTAGCTTCTACTACGATGTTGTGTCCAGACATATGAATGTGGATTCATTGTCCCGATCGCCAATGGTCATAGATCACGATTCTGATAAACAAGACGTTGTTGAAGTGGGAGAGAACTGGTTGCTGAGTAGTAAGGTGCTGCACAAATTATGTCGTATTTCCATAGATAACATTTTATTCTCTCTGAAACAAAGCAATCTCTTAACAGCAAACGATAACAAGGTGGAGGAATCAATCACCTTTAAGCAAAAATGAACAAAAAACAATTAAGTATAAGTTTCGAAATTTTAAAAGCACAGAACAATATTGTATAAGTCCGGCGGCGCCTAAAATGAAATACAAAAACGAGTCAAGGTAAAATTAGCAATATGAGAGCAAGAGTTTCAGTTCAGGCGATAATGGCAATAAGCTAATAACAGACCCCCAGTCAGGTTGTTACAGAATATTTCAGTATACTACAAAAAGGTCCATCAAAAGTATGTCTATAATGTTTATCCAAATACGCCATTCCGGCGGAGAGGTTACAATTTTTTTAATGAAGTTAAATTCTTAGCCCATGGCTAGTAAATATTTGTGATAAGTGAGACCTCTCAAAATGTTAAACATACACAGAGTACTGAACTTAGGTACAGGGGAGGCCCATTGTGAACTCTAAAATTATTTTAAATTTTGAAATGCTCTTTTATCGGCAAAGTCAATAACATACCAACACACATCTATCGAATTCACTATTATACATCCTCACAAATAACTTTAGCGAAAAGATTTGACATCAACAATCATGATTAACGAATTAATGAAGTAGTGTTGGAGGGAACTGACACCACGAATCCTGCAGGGTTGTCCGTAAATCCGCCTCAACAGCACGTAGCAAGGCAACCAGATATGCTCAATAATGTTCATGTCTGAGGAGTTTGGAGGCCAGTGGAAGTGTGTAAACTCAGAAGAGTTTTCCTGGAGCCACTCTATAGCAATTCTGGACGTGTGTGGTGTCGCATTGCCCTGCTGTAATTGCCCAAGACCGTCGAAATGTACAATGGTCAAGAATGGATGCAGGTGATCAGACAGGGTGTTTATGTACGTGTCACCTGTCACAATCGTATCTAGACGTATCAGGGGTCCCATATCACTCCAACTGCACATGCCCCACACCATTACAGAGCCTCCACCAACTTGAACAGCCCCTCGCTAACATGCAGGGTCCATGGATTCATGAAGTTTTCTTCATACCCGTACACGTCCATCCGCTCGATACGATCTGAAACGAGACTCGTCGGCCAAGGCAACATGTTTCCAGTCATCAACAATCCAATGTTGGTGTTGACGGGCAAAGGCGAGGCGTAAAGCTTTGTGTCGTGCTGTCGTCAAGGCTCCGAAAGCCCATACCGATGATGTTTCGTTGAATGATTCGCACGCTGACACTTGTTGATGCCCCGGCATTGAAATCTGCGGAATTTTCGGAAGAGTTGCACTTCTGTCATGTTGAATGATTTTCATTCGTCGTTGGTCCCGTCCTTGCAGGACCTTTTTCCGGCCGCAGCGATGTCGGTGATTTGATGTTTTACGGGATTCCTTATATTCACGGTACACTCGTGAAATGGTCGTACAGGAAAATCCCGAATTCGTCGCTATCTCGGAGATGCTCTGTCCCACAGCTCGTGCTCCGACTATAGCACCACGTTCAAACTCAGTTGAATCTTGATAGCCTGCCATTGTTGTAGTAGTAACCGAACTAACAGCTGTGACAGACACTTGTTGTCATATAGGTGTACTCTGCCTGATTGCATAACCCTGTGTTTGAAAATACGCATGCCTATACCAGTTTCTTTGGCGCTTCAGTGTAGAATCGCCTTAATGGAACTAAATTAAGTGCTCAATTAGACGAAATAACAGTTAAAACATTTATATCTGTCTACAGCCAGCAATACAGACATTAAATACATTGGCTTGAGTCCACTGTACAGCAGACGGAGACAAACAAAATACGTAACGCAACAGTAGCACATTCAAATGCAGTAGAGCAGTAAACAACTAGCAATAAAGTGCATACATGAAATTACTGGCCGATTGTTTTACAAACCCTTAAGATACCTCTGTCCAACGGTGTATAAATGATTAAAGAGAACAGTGAGGTACCCTACGTTCCCTTTTGTTTTTGTCTTGTTTTTGAATTAGCTGCGGACTTTGTTCCGCTGGGTCACACAGGACAGTACAGCAAACAATGCCCTGAAGATTCCTGGTGATAATACCCTGTAACACATCGTCTTCTCAATGGCACACATTGTCAGTTACACATTGTATCTTTGTCAAAAATATTATGTGTTCACAACGTCCTGACTCGGGAATTCCTCGTTTTGGATCCGCGGAAGTCATTGGAAGTCGGTCGATTTTGGATTCCTAATATTTTGTGTACGGTTGCTGTCAACATTGTCGATCTAACAGTACAATATCCGTGTGTAGTGTACCCATCAAGTAGTGACTGTCGTGCTGTGACTGGGTTGGTTCAAATGGCTCTGAGCACTATGGGACTTAACATCTATGGTCATCAGTCCCCTAGAACTTGAACTACTTAAACCTAACTAACCTAAGGACATCACACAACACCCAGTCATCACGATGCAGAGAAAATCCCTGACCCCGCCGGGAATCAAACCTGGGAACCCGGGCGCGGGAAGCGAGAACGCTACCGCACGACCACGAGCTGTGGACCATCTTCTGGGCTTCCTCATGGACTTAGTACGATAATATTTATGACATGACTATTAGCAAGCGGCTGACAGTTCGAATTCCAACCGGCGTCTAGGCGCCAACAACACAAACGCCAAGCCGGGCTGCCGACTAGGCACGATGTTCAGATCACAGGTATGTCAACACATCAGCGGCCACAGCGGACACCGAACTATACACAGTTCCACTGACAAGCCAAAACTCCCTAAGTATATGGCATACGACGCCGCCTCCCTGCCCCTGGCGGGAAGGCGTTCTTACGTTGCCCAGCAACTAGTCAGGAACATTCGCCTTGTGTGGCTACTATCTGTACAAGGGAGCAGCCCCAATATGGAAGGAACGCAGCTCAGTTGTGTCTTTCCAACTAGACAGAGATCTAGAAACAGTTGTAGATGGATTTCTGATCAAAGCACGAATAATAGTTAAACTCACTCGTTTTTGACAAAAGTGATGACTGATTTGTAAACAATGCCCTGAAGATTCCTGGTGATAATACCCTGTAACACATCCTCTTCTCAATGGCACACATTGTCAGTTACACATTGTATCTTTGTCAAAAATATTGTGTGTTCACAACGTCCTGACTCAGGAATTCCTCGTTTTGGATCAGCGGAAGTCAGTGGAAGTCGGTCGATTTTGGATTCCTAATATTTTGTGTACGGTTGCTGTCAACATTGTCGATGTAACAGTACAATATCCGTGTGTAGTGTACCCATCAAGTAGTGACTGTCGTGCTGTGACTAACAAACCAGTAAGCACACGCATGAGTAAAGTGCGGATTGCTCCCCTTCACTGCCAATGTGCAGCGACTAATGTCAGTGATTAACGAAAGCTACCACAGCCTGTCCATAAAATTCTTCTGGGTTTGAGGCCGCATTGTCATCTGTAAAATTTCGACGTTTCGGCGACTGTTGCAAGGCGCCTTCCTCAGGGTGTATTGCTAACGCTGTTAGTTAGCAGTACAACCTGAGGAAGGCGCCTCGCAACAGTCGCCGAAATGTTGGAATTTTACACATGACAATGCGGCCTCAAACCCAGAAGAATTTTATTGACTGTGACAACGGCCGCGGAAGCCTACGTTTACATCTACCACAGCCTGTTTAGAGAACTGGCATTTGTAAATGACTGTAGAACGATTGTACTGCTGACAACGTAAATTTCGTGTAAGGACCGTGAAGACAAGGCTAGAGAAATTAAGACTCATCAAAAGGCACATAGACAGTCGTTTTCTCCTGTTCCATTTGCGAGTGGAATAGGAAAAGGAATGACTAGTAGTGGTACATGATACCCTCTACCATACAACAAATCGTGGCTTGTGGAGTACGTTTGTAGTCGTATGTAGGTCCCATGATGAACTAGGAACAGCCTCTTCACTTATTTTGATATCTAATATTGTAAAAAGTAAAGAAATAATGGCTGCATACAGTGTGTTAACTAGCAAAATTTTGCCGTTATCTATACGTTAAGTACCGGCCAACATCACTGGCCTTGTGACGATTTTCACCGTCACTGGGCAGCACCAGCACCAAGTGTCTTCTTGTCTTGGAAAAACTGTACGAACATAGAAAAACAAAGAGTAGTGATCCTACAATGACCATGGCCCCAAGTCCTATCACAGTTGCACAAAGAATGCACACCATCACATGTATTCACCACAGATATAGACTCCTGCTGAGAAATTAATATGCCCCTGCAAACTCCGCACTAAAAGCTATTCAGCACCACCAACGGTCATGCACTGTAGCCAACACACTCAACTGTAGGAACGCAACCACACTGATAACATATTTTCTAAAATCTATGCATGTAGTCAGTGTATATGCTTTGTCAAATTTCCCTGCATATTTAATATGAAAGCTAAAACGGCTACAGAAGAAACTGTATAAGTATTGTGTCGGGATTCGCCACAGTCAACCTAGCACAAACTATGTCTTTAAACAATGAGGCTCAGTGTACTTCGCACCAATTCCAAACGGTTAGCGCTCATTGCGTCTATCCAGTTCGATCCAGAAAGAAATAAGGATATAGAAGACTTAGTTCACACTTTGAAAACCCCTAAGGCGAAAAAAATTACAGAATTTTCATTGATAATTGTTACATCTCTGGCTGTCGGTTCCTCACACACCAGGCAGGCCGTGTGGGCAGGCTCCTCGCCAGGAGAACGGGGTAAACTGATCTCATCAACATCAAGATATCTTCCTTGTATGGTCTGTGCTGTTTACCACGGGGTTACGAATCGCCTCCACAGTGTCTGGCCGACAGGTAGCGCACTGTCACAGCATACAGCGCTGTCGATAGGGCACTATTTTGCTGCGCCAGTTCACGTGCCTTCGGAGCGCCACATAGATATCTATGCGTTCCCAACTATTCAGGTTACTGCCGGACTGTACGAAGTCAGTTACGCCCTACACCTCAAGTCGGCCTAAATGCAGTTCCATCCGGTCGCATCAGCAGTTAGGTCCCCTCTTGGCAGTACCACTGCAGCAGTGATCCAACTAATTTATTACTGATCAACAGTTTAACCCAAAGGGCACAGTATTTACCAAAAATTTTCTACAAGTGCCTCTTATTCACAAGTCAGAAAACTACATTACACAATACCTTTCTAATTGAATTAGGTGCAACCAAGAACTTCTTATAACTTCTATACTAACTGTAAGCACTTCAATAATAAAAGGTAAAATCAGTTTCATTTAACAAAGGGCACTTGAAAAATAAAGGTGAAATAAGTTTCTTTTAAATAGGTCACGTGGGCAAGCGGAATAGGACAATACACATAACTTCCAATTTCCGCTACCCATCAAGTATTTCTCTTTAACATGTACACAAGTTCAACTCCCGCTACACGTAAGGTGTAATTCAAAACACTAGTCTCCTTCCTTTATGGTTTTGAAGGTAAATATATAAGCAGTATAGCAAACGGAACAGACGCCTTGGCATCCCAATGCAGAGGAAACTTAACTTAATGCAAGATCCCCACTCACTGCAACCCGAAGAACTCAGTGGCCGCCGTATTGGTTGCCATTTTCTCTGCGGCTAAAAGAACCTCCCCTTCCCTCTAGTACTGGTTGGCCAAGGCGTCATACTCCAGACATTGATTTAGACATGGAGTAGGTGCCCGCATCAGTGCTGCAACAGAAAAGCACAAACACACAGCCACAGCCAAAAGAAACAATGTTAACAGCCCCAGAATATAGTAAGATAAAATTCTGCAAAGATAGATCACATCAAGTCAAATGCAAATAAAAATGGTTCAAAGAATTAACTGTAGACCTCAAATTTCAAAATAATATGTAAAATAGCCCCAGCACGAACAGACTAGTTTTAAAAGGGCAATGATAAGTCAAAATCATAATATTACACCAGTACGTCGCAGTTCCAATACAATATTGGCACTCATAAAAAAAAGGTAGAAGTTAGTGATATCACGGGTAGGCCTGAGTGCAAAACTAGAAAGCTTGAATGTCTACTTCTTCAATAGACAGCTGTGTGGTACATAGTTCAACTCCACTAACTAAAATGAATAACACATTGCTCAGCGTCCTGTGTAGAATACCATGACCCATTGACGTCTCAAGAACTTAACAATAACAGGCCCGCTTCCGCACTCCAAGCCACATGCACCGGTCAAATCCAGATAACTCCGCGCAAACACAAGTTTCACTCTCTGAGCAGCGACACGTACCGGCCGTTCTGAAGTCAAAACCCAGTCTGCCCGCCAGCCCACCAGCACCACCACCGGCCAACGAGGCAAAGATAAGCAACGCCAGAGGGAAACAATCGATCCGGGTGAATCGAACAGAGAAAGCGACTGGCGCCAGCGCCTCCTCACGTATCGTAGGTGTGTGGATATTCATCCAAGGACACTATACACTGAAGCGCCAAAGAAACTGCTATAGGCATGCATATTCAAATTCAGATATATGTAAACAGGCAGAATACGACGCTGCAATCTGCAACGCCTGTATAAGACAACAAGTGTCTAGCACAGCATCTAGACCAGTTACTGCTGCTACAATGGCACATTATCAAGATTTAAGTGAGTTTGAACGTGCTGCTATAGTCGCCGCACGAGCGATGGGACACAACATATCCGAGGAAGCGATGATGTGGGGATTTTCCTGTACGACCATTTGACGAGTGTGCCATGAACATCAGGAATCCGGTAAAACATCAAATCTCCGACATCGCTGCGGCCGGATAAAGATCCTGCAAGAACGGGACCAACGACGACTGAAGAGGATCGTTCAACGTGACAGAAGTGCAACCCTTCTGCAAAGTGCTTCAGACTTCAGTGCTGGACCATCAACGGGCGAACCATTCAACGGAACATCATCGATGTGAACTTTCGGAGCCGAAGGCCCACTCGTGTACCTCTGATGACTGCACAACTCAAAGCTATATGCTCAGCAGGGCCTGACAACACCGACATTGGGCTGTTGATGACTGGAAACATGTTGCCTGGTCTGGATAAAACCTCATGAACCCATTGACACTGCATGTCGGCTGGGAACTGTTAGAGCTGGTGGAGGCTCTGCAATGGTGTGGGGTGTGTGCAGTTGGAGTGATATGGGACCCCTGATAAGTCTAGATAAGACGCTTGACAGGCAACACGTACATAAGCATCCCGTCTTACCATCTGCATCCATTTTTGTCCTTTGTGCATTCCGACGGATTTGGGCAATTCCAGCAGGACAATGTGACACCCCACACATTCAGAATTGTTACAGAGTGGCTCCAGAAACACTCTCTGAGTTTAAACACTTCCGCTGGCCACCAGACTCCCCAGAAATGAACATTATTGAACAGACCTGGGTTTTCTTGCAAAGTGCTGTTCAGAAGAGATCTCCACCTCCTCGTACTCTTATGGATATATGTACACCCCTGCAGGGTTCATGGTGTCAGTTCTCTCCAGCACTACTTCAGACATGCCACGTCGAGTTGTGGCATTTCTACTTGCTCACTGGGGCCTTACTCGAAATTAGGCAGGTGTAACAGTTTCTTTGGCTCTTCAGTGTAGTTCAGTTTTGGTTTTGTTAGTAAAAAGTTATTCTTTTAGTGTCTTAGATTACTCTTCAGTATGAGCATACTTTATTGGCGTTGAGGAAACACTTTTTTTGCGGCTTTACAGTGCTTTAGCGTCTAAAGGACTTCTGTTGTTTTCTCCCCCTCTTGCCTGCTGTACATCATTAGCGACGAGGAAAAGTTTTTTTCAGTGTTATTCCATATCCGCCATACTGTGCTGGCGAAGAGTTTGTTCCTATGTGGGACAAGTGCGTTTTGACATTATCATCTCTCACAGATTTCGTGTTTCGGTGTTCTTTTAGTCTGGTTTTAGACATTTTCTGTTTATTGGCTTGTTTGCTGGAGCAGATCTTGTTTTTATATTGCTTGTTGTGTGCTAGTTAGTTTTACTGGGGAAGTGTTTTCCCGCTTGTTCAGTTCCCCCCTGTCAGAGGGCAGTGTTCTTCGCATTCAAGGTTTCTCCACCCACATACGGGTTTCTGCCCTTTGTAATGGTCGCCTGGTCGTAGATATTGCTAATTGCTATAATCGCACTATTTCACTCCCATTTACGGAGCTTGTTAGCACTTGATGTTAGGTTGGCGCCATTAAAATGCATTGTGTTGTGGTAATCGCTGCCACTTGCTGGATCGTTGCTGTGTCTCGATGCTGATGCTGGCTCTACATCTGGTTGTCTAGGGTTAAAAACATGAGGTCCCGTGTTTTTTATGTGCTTTTGATGATAAAGAACGAGCGAAACCAACAAATACAGTATGTAAACTTCAAATATTTATTACTCTGGTGGCCATCTTAATTCCACTGTCCACCAAAGACCATGACTCAACACAAAGTAGAACTACCGTTACATGTTCTTTGCATTGTTTATCCACCTCAAACAATAACACACAAACACACTTTACCAAAGTGACATTCCGACTGCCTCCCGACCGTTCTTGCTGCTTGTATTTATAAAATTGTCAAAGAACTACTAAAAAGAGATATAGTTTACAAGTCACGTGTACATCTGTTATCATAATTTGTGCAGAAAAGTTATTAATTTGCATTGAGTGACATAATTTAACATGTTATTAAAATGACAGACAGATTTGTTGACTTGACAGAATAATTCTTTGTTACAAAAAGGCCGTTTTTTAGAAGTTTGTCAATTGACTTCTCTAATTTGCTTAAATAAGTAAATAACATGAATTATTAAGAATTACATTGGTTTTCGTCTAAAATAGGATTGATTACGTGAATACTGAGTGAAAACGCTCCTAGTGAACAAATAGGTTTCACTGGGTGATTTTTATTTAAGGAGATCCAAAATACCTAAGTTGGCCACTATTTTTCATACTTCATATTAATTATTTAAGATGAACTTAGTGTTTTTACATGATGACATTTGCTGTATCAGTGATCAAGTGATATAAACTTTTGTGTGGGTCAGTTACTCAGTATAATTTAATGGTTTGACTGTTTATGCAGACATGTTATGCAATCATTGTTAACATACACAATAACTTTTCTATATTCATAAATACTCGTTAAACTGGTTGAATTTGGAGGGTATCGCATACATCGGTACAGTAAAGCCTTTAATATGTTCCGTTACAATACCCCCCTTGGGTAATATCATTTACAGAATGTTAATGATATTAGCCGACTAGGACAAATGTGTCAAATTGTTAAAATTTGGAAAAGTACTACTTTAATAATTTTTTTTGTTTTACTATGCATAATGTGTATGTATACAAGGACCGTTACAACGTTTCAAAATGACTTTTTCCTGCAAATATTTTAGTTGTGTTATTTCAAATGCACTTTGTGTTATGTCATTCAGTATGACAGCATAATAAAAATATTTAGTAATATATGAAAGTAAAAAAAATGTTAATCTTTGCTCCCAGTGAGCCACATGGAAAATGATCAAAAACAGACACAAATATATCACATGCGATTTTAAGATATATAAAAAATATATGTAAATTATTTCAAAGTCAGTTCTCATTGAGTCACAGATGAATCAAGATAATAGAAGGAACATAAATATATTACATAGATGGACAGGTCATATGTCCATAGGAAAATATTGCAACTGTCTGCTCTTTTTGAGCCACATAAAAAAATGAAAACAAAGAACATAATCATAAGTATGGACATGATATATACACACGAACACTTGAGAAGTCACATGTATGAATATAATATGCATTTAAAGAAAAGGAATTTTTTAAAAACTTGTCTCCCATTGGGACACATAGTCAAGACAGTACAAGAACATATTAATACTAAAATTGGACACTTAAATTGGTCACAACATAACACAAACATCAAACTTGGTGAACATCTGATTAGCTGTAGAAAATTGTACACAAATCTTATGCCTAAGAACACAATAGTAACAAAATGATGGGTCTTGCACAACAATTTTTTCATTGTCTTTTATTTGGTGCAAGTATGTCCCATATTCAACAATACAAAAGGAAAGTAATAAATGTTTGTCACCTTCTTGCCCGTTGCAAGTAAAGAAGATGTCTCAAAATTTAATATTCAGTAGTGACAATATAAATATAAAAACATTCTCTCAGAGATCTGGAACTTCTCCAGGGTCTGTAGGGTGAGTGGTAGTTGCTATTTGACACACCCAGTAAAAATCTTTGCTGATAACATGCTTTATGGAAAATGGGTAAGTAACTGTATTCAAACAGGGAAATGTGCTTAATCATGTTTATACGGTTTCAATTCAGTGATGTTTCTTAATCCAAATAACCTTCTTGATCTGGGAAAGATAAGTTTATACGCATTAGGATGTGGGCTTTCTTTTATTTCAAATGGACAAATGTCAATGTTTACTTTAACATATGGACAACCTAGCTCAACATCTTTGTCTATTTCAGTATTTTCAAACAATAGATCATTTTCAATTTCTTTAGTTCCTAAGTCTAATGTCGCTTTCTTACACTTAGACACATCCCTCTCTTTTTGCAAAGCATTGACATTTAAACATAAACCTTTGTTTTCATCTGTTCCTTTTAACACTGTGTTGTCACTTAACAAACTACTGTTTTCACCCCCCTTTTTTATACAGTCCACTACGGATTCTTGTCCACCATGTAGGATACAAGGTTGCACTTACCTTTGCTAATTCTTTCCAAAAGGCATCTTTGTTTATACAGTTTCCATAGTTGTTCCACAAAACTTCTAAAAACTTTTCCCCTTTTTCCTGAAAACACACATTTACATTCTATCCCTTTATATTTTCTTTAATATTATTATTATTACCATTCTCATAGATTAGTGTTTCATAGTTCCCAATCGGCAATAGCTTGTCCTCAGATACACATTCCCTAGTCTGCATTTCACTTAAATTAACCTCATTATTACCCATGTTTGTCACATCACTTACCTTTACCACATAATCACTTTTCAATTCTACAAATACTTTTATTTCTTCCTTCACACTCTCATCAATAACATCACTTGATTTAGGATCATTATTTAAATGTCCCTCTATTACTTCTTCCTCCTCCTCCACAACAACCCCATCTTCAGTTTCCCCCCCTATGTATCTGAATCTCAGCAATTGAGTCTTTGGCTCCATTAAACACTTCGTCATCCCCCTTCTTATCAAATAAACCCCCCAAAATAGATTCTATTTGTGGTGTGTCTGACTTGTTATTAACACCAGTTTCTTTTTCAGCCCAACTATGGAACTCTGCAATACCTTCAACTTCTGCACTTTCACTAACTACCTGTGCTTGAACACTGTTTTTATTAACTGTATCACTTTTACTCATAGTATCCCAAAACCTTTTATTAAATTCTAATTTATTCATTCTAACAACATCAGTATTTTCATGGTACTTACTCTTTACATTGTATCCTCTCCCTTTCCAGTTCCGGTTATGTGTTGTCCTGTCATAATATTGTCTAGTCCCAAAACTACGGACATCTATTGGGACTGTCCACCGTTTCCCGGCTGGTTCCCTTGGTCTGTCCGTTTGTAGTTGTCGTTTTGTTCACTAGTTTCAACAAACCCCCTTCTATCTTGTTCTCTTCCCCAATACCTATTTCTATCATTCCTGTTATTTCTCCTCCATCCTCCCTCCTGTGTATAGTTTCTGAAATCATTTTCATATCTCCTATCTCCCCTATTTGGAGCATTATTTCCAGAATTTTCAAAGTCTCTCCTCCAATAATAATCTCTATTTACATTCCTGTTCCACCCCCCATACAGGTTGTTGCCAGAGCCAAAACTTTGGTTATTTTCTCTGTCCAAGGCCCTATCTAATCTATCTACAAATTTCAGGAACTCTTCCATTGAATCGTCTGGTCCATGGACCAATTCCCACTGCAGTCTCTCTGGTAACCTTCTTTTTAAAACATCAATTTGTGTCATAATATCAAAAGAGTTATTCAAGTGAGCAAGATTTTTCAATTGATCTCTGCAAAATTTTTGCATTCCCCCTACTTTCCCTCTATACACTGGTCCATTTAGAAATTCTGACTTTAATCTGGCTTGTATGGATTGTGACCAAAATTTGCAAATAAATTTAGCTTCAAACTCTTCAAAAGTCTTCCAAGAATCATTATTCTCATTTGCCCAGGATAGGGCCTCCCCTTCTAGAAACCGTTTTACTAACTTAATTTTTATGTTATCTGACATTCCTACAACAAACATATCCTTACATTGGTGAATAAAGTCAATAGGGTGCAGATTTTCACCAGGAAAGCATTTCACTTGGATGTGCCCATACATTGTATTTTGATTGTAAATCGTTTGTTTGGACATCAATGCGTCCTCCAATTGTGTACATTTAGTGTGTATATTTTCTACTTTTGTATCTACATTAGTGGTATACAGGTTGTATTCTTGTTTAAGGTTTTCTGAAGTTTTGTCTGTTCTCTGATCTAATCTTTCAACTTCAGTATCTACTCTGTTGTAGATGACAGCAATGCTGTCTGTGTTAGCTTGTATGTTTTCATTTAAACTTTCAACTTTAACTTGACATTCTTTTCTGAAGTGTATCAACTGTTCTCTAGTGTCCTTACTGAGGGTAGTTTTAATTTCCTCACACTTCTCATTGAGATGAGTACTTAATAGATCAAAATCCAAACTTAACTTTCCAGTCTATCTGTATGTTTCAAACTTACTTGTTCACTTGATTGTTTAACATCCACACGTACTTGTTCAATTGATTGTTTAAGTTGCGAGCTTATTTGAGTTGCAAACCCTGCTAGCCACTCTGTTAAGTTTAATTGTTCACCATCCCCTGGTTCAATTTTTACATTCCCTACGATCTCATCACTCTCAGGTAGAGACATGTTAACTAATAATTAATTTAAATGACAACAACAACAAAATACCTTGCTATATGTAGCTATGTCGTGATCAGTGTTCCTGTTGGCTTTCTTCACTTCTATTCGGATTTATCGAAGCTGAAGTCTTGATTGATGAATTCCATTGACATAATCCAGACGTTAATCTTCCGAGTGGTGTGATGATGGTTTTTCGTAGTCGCACAAACACAATTTATTTATTTTTGACATATTTTCACTGTTGCCACACTGCACAAATAAACTTTTTTGGAATGATAAGCACTTACAAAATTTATCGCTGCACTATTATCATCGATGCACTTAAAGATCCCGGACGAGCCCCCACTTTTGTAATGGTCGCCTGGTCGTAGATATTGCTAATTGCTATAATCGCACTATTTCACTCCCATTTACAGAGCTTGTTAGCACTTGATGTTAGGTTGGCGCCATTAAAATGCATTATGTTGTGGTAATTGCTGCCACTTGCTGGATCGCTGCTGTGTCTCGATGCTGATGCTGGCTCTACATCTGGTTGTCTAGGGTTAAAAACATGAGGTCCCGTGTTTTTTATGTGCTTTTGATGATAAAGAACGAGCGAAACCAACAAATACAGTATGTAAACTTCAAATATTTTTACTTTGGTGGCCATCTTAATTCCACTGTCCACCAAAGACCATGACTCAACACAAAGTAGAACTACCGTTACATGTTCTTTGCATTGTTTATCCACCTCAAACAATAACACACAAACACACTTTACCAAAGTGACATTCCGACTGCCTCCCGACCGTTATTGCTGCTTGTATTTATAATATTGTCAAAGAACTACTAAAAAGAGATATAGTTTACAAGTCACGTGTACATCTGTTATCATAATTTGTGCAGAAAAGTTATTAATTTGCATTGAGTGACATAATTTAACATGTTATTAAAATGACAGACAGATTTGTTGACTTGACAGAATAATTCTTTGTTACAAAAAGGCCGTTTTTTAGAAGTTTGTCAATTGACTTCTCTAATTTGCATAAATAAGTAAATAACATGAATTATTAAGAATTACATTGGTTTTCGTCTATAATAGGATTGATTACGTGAATACTGAGTGAAAACGCTCCTAGTGAACAAATAGGTTTCACTGGGTGATTTTTATTTAAGGAGATCCAAAATACCTAAGTTGGCCACTATTTTTCGTACTTCATATTAATTATTTAAGATGAACTTAGTGTTTTTACATGATGACATTTGCTGTATCAGTGATCAAGTGATATAAACTTTTGTGTGGGTCAGTTACTCAGTATAATTTAATGGTTTGACTGTTTATGCAGACATGTTATGCAATCATTGTTAACATACACAATAACTTTTCTATATTAATAAATACTCGTTAAACTGGTTGAATTTGGAGGGTATCGCATACTTCGGTACAGTAAAGCCTTTAATATGTTCCGTTACACCTTGCGGCAAGTTTCTCATTAGTTGTCCTTTCTGCTTAATTCAGGCAGTTCATTAAAGTGTGTACCTAGACTGAATTCTCATTCCCACTGCTGGTCTACGTTATTTACAGTGTTGAAAGGTTAAAGTTTCTTTTTCGCTGAGAGTTTTCTCGTGCACTGTCTACGTGTTCAAGTATATCGTAATGTCTGTCTCATTATCAGAGCAACTATTGTCTCAAGTCGTTCACTTGCAGGAGCAACAAATTCAGGGGTTGCTACGGTATGTAACAGAGCTCACTCAGGTTTTAGCTACTGCAGCTGCGTCTCGCAGGCCGTTCCCGCATCAGCGCCGCTTTTCGTGTGCTCGACGGTCAGATAAAAAACTGGGGTCTGTATTTTCAACAGTAGGAGTTGCACTTTAACGCCTTCAGCACGAAAGTTGGACGTTCATGATTTTGCTGAGTGTATACATAGACTCTGCGTCTGAGATATTATTATCGCGAGTAGTAGCGAGCGAGCAGTTGAGGGGAGTCGTAAGTGGTCGGACGCTGGGTGCGGTGGAAAGAAGCCGCACGGCATGAGAGGTCGCAGCCTGCTGTGATCGTGCTAGCAGCGCTGGAGAATTTTTTGCTAATTTGCCTTTTCACTGCACGTAGTTGTTGTTTGCGTGTGCACTGGACGGATTTTGTCAGATTTATGTATGGATACACTCAGAATAATATTCGTATCTTTGTTGTGGCCAGAAACATGTTTTTTTTTTTTAGTATAGACATTGTGGAATAATTAAAAGTCCATGTAAAGTTTGTCAGCATTTAAATCATCAATTTTATGAATACAGCAAATTAAAAGTTTTTATTGGTTTCTTTCATTTTTCTTTACATCGTTTAAGGTTAGTTGACCAAACCCCGCCTGATAATTCAGTTTCTATGTATAAAAGTATGCCAGTAATTGTTGCAATTGGTCCATGGATTGGGATCCACATGGATCGCAGTATTGCTTTTTGAAATATTTTAGTGTGTTGCTGATCACGCAGTTGCAGCGGCAAGACAGGCTAAGTTGTCTGTTGTGTACAGGAGCATTGCAGAATAGTTGTTACGAGACATCAGAGGATGTTTTAAAACTCGCAGTCAGATGGTTGAGAATTGATTTCTCTATAATTCGTGGGATGAGTAATTAATTTCCTGTTTTCTATATGTAGGAGGGCAGTTCAATAAGTAATGCAACACATTTTTTTTCTCGGCCAATTTTGGTTGAAAAAACCGGAAATTTCTTGTGGAATATTTTCAAACATTCCCGCTTCGTCTCGTATAGTTTCATTGACTTCCAACAGGTGGCAGCGCTGTACGGAGCTGTTAAAATGGCGTCTGTAACGGATGTGCGTTGCAAACAACGGGCAGTGATCGAGTTTCTTTTGGCGGAAAACCAGGGCATCTCAGATATTCATAGGCGCTTGCAGAATGTCTACGGTGATCTGGCAGTGGACAAAAGCACGGTGAGTCGTTGGGCAAAGCGTGTGTCATCATCGCCGCAAGGTCAAGCAAGACTGTGTGATCTCCCGCGTGCGGGCCGGCCGTGCACAGCTGTGACTCCTGCAATGGCGGAGCGTGCGAACACACTCGTTCGAGATGATTGACGGATCACCATCAAACAACTCAGTGCTCAACTTGACATCTCTGTTGGTAGTGCTGTCACAATTGTTCACCAGTTGGGATATTCAAAGGTTTGTTCCCGCTGGGTCCCTCGTTGTCTAACCGAACACCATAAAGAGCAAAGGAGAACCATCTGTGCGGAATTGCTTGCTCGTCATGTGGCTGAGGGTGACAATTTCTTGTCAAAGATTGTTACAGGCGATGAAACATGGGTTCATCACTTCGAACCTGAAACAAAACGGCAATCAATGGAGTGGCGCCACACCCACTCCCCTACCAAGAAAAAGTTTAAAGCCATATCCTCAGCTGGTAAAGTCATGGTTACAGTCTTCTGGGACGCTGAAGGGGTTATTCTGTTCGATGTCCTTCCCCATGGTCAAACGATCAACTCTGAAGTGTATTGTGCTACTCTTCAGAAATTGAAGAAACGACTTCAGTGTGTTCGTAGGCACAAAAATCTGAACGAACTTCTCCTTCTTCATGACAACGCAAGACCTCACACAAGTCTTCGCACCCGAGAGGAGCTCACAAAACTTCAGTGGACTGTTCTTCCTCATGCACCCTACAGCCCCGATCTCGCACCGTCGGATTTCCATATGTTTGGCCCAATGAAGGACGCAATCCGTGGGAGGCACTACGCGGATGATGAAGAAGTTATTGATGCAGTACGACGTTGGCTCCGACATCGACCAGTGGAATGGTACCGTGCAGGCATACAGGCCTTCATTTCAAGGTGGCGTAAGGCCGTAGCATTGAATGGAGATTACGTTGAAAAATAGTGTTGTGTAGCTAAAAGATTGGGGAATAACCTGGTGTATTTCAATGCTGAATAAAACAACCCCTGTTTCAGAAAAAAATGTGTTGCATTACTTATTGAACTGCCCTCGTATGTTCTCAGTCAGAACTCTATCATTGTCAGAGACGGGTCGTCACACACACATTTCCGTATGTATTTAAAAATAATTACGAACGTGTTTCAAGCAACAGAGATATGCAACACAGCGCTCATTTTCGTACCTGCACGGGTGCAGAAATTTTTTATTTGTTTGTCTGCTCCTCCCCCTACTCTATAATTACTGATTGAAATTAATTATTTAAATTCTGCCTCTGCTGATTTTCAGCTGATCTTCGTCCTTCGTAACAGCAAACTGAGAAACAGGTTGTATTCATATCGCTGATAGTGTAGCATAGCTGTGTTTGGCAATAATGTTAAAACGAAACTGCAGTTCATTTAATATCCTCTAGTGGATAAACATGTTTTCTTATTATTACCTGAATATGATAACATTTTAAATTCTTTTGTTTATTTTTCCTGCATTTGTATTGTTAACTGTCATGTGAAGAACTGCTATGTAAATCGTAGGCAAGAAAGCACAGAGAGCGTAATCAAAAGTGACAGTGGAGCAGCGATACACTGTGTGAATGTATGTGCGGCAATATGGCGAGACACGCTTTGTTGATTTGAGATGCAAAAACTTGCCGAGACAGTGAATCGTGGAACTTGACGACTGACGATTGGCATTACCGTCTCAGTGCGTAATGAAAGCTAAAGTGATAGTTACGAACTGAAAGATGGAGGCCAGTCACCGTTACCCTACACGGACACAGAAAGCTTGTTTTGTTGGGATCATTTATTGTGTTAATTAGTGGTTCACTTCGGTATTTTCATGTGCCTGGCGCTGAGCTTTTGCAAAATTTCTGTACTATTCTTCTGTGTCAACAGTCACTGGTCCGACACCACATGCTCAGCAGTCTTGTTAGTTGTCTGTTGCATTCTTATTCAGTGCTTATGTACTTCCCGAAGTTTTTATATACACATATTGTTTTTGTTCAGTTCAATGCACGTCGAACGCAAGGTTCTGTTATTGTATTTTTCTGGTCAATTGTGTGGTGCATGTTTTCCATTTGCTGGCTGTATTGTTGCTCTTTCCAGTTCCCAGGACAGTCAGCACTGGCGGTGGGCTGCTTCTCCCCAACCCTCTGGAGGATGCGGCTCGTCTGCGAGATCGCAGTACCATCTTGTTTTAAGGGGGAAGGATGTTATAGCTGCCTGCTAATACACTACTGGCCATTAAAATTGCTACATCACGAAGATGACGTGCTACAGACGCGAAATTTAACCGACAGGAAAAGATGCAGTGATATGCAAATGATTAGCTTTTCATAGCATTCACACAAGGTTGGCGCCGGTCGCGACACCTACAACGTGCTGACATGAGGGAAGTTTCCAACCGATTTCTCATACGCAAACAGCAGTTGACCGGCATTGCCTGGTGAACGTTGTTGTGATGCCTCGTGTAAGGAGGAGAAATGCCTACCATCACGTTTCCGACTTTGATAAAGGTCGGATTGTAGCTATCGCGACTGCGGTTTATTGTATCGCGACATTGCTGATCGCGTTGGTGGAGATCCAATGACTGTTAGCAGAATATGGAATCGGTGGGTTCAGGAGGGTAATACGGAACACCATGCTGGATCCCAACGTCCTCGTATCACTAGCAGTCGAGATGACATCCGCATGGCTGTAACGGATCGTGCAGCCACGTCTCGATCCCTGAGTCAACAGATGGGGACTTTTGCAAGACAACAACCATCGCACGAACATTTCGACGACGTTTGCAGCAGCATGGACTATCAGCTCGGAGACCATGACTGCGGTTACCCTTGACGCTGCATCACAGACAGGAGCGCCTGCGATGGTGTATTCAACGACGAACCTGGGTGCACGAATGGCAAAACGTCATTTATTCGGATGAATCCACGTTCTGTTTACAGCGTCATGATGGTCGCGTCCGTGTTTGTCGACATCGCGGTGAACGCACATTGGAAGCGTGTATTCGTCATCGCCAGACTGGCGTATAACCCGCGTGATGGTATGGGGTGCCATTGGTCACACGCCTTGGTCACCTCTTGTTCGCATTGACGGTACTTTGAACAGTGGACGTTACATTTCAGATGTGTTACCACCCGTGGCTCTGCCCTTCATTCGATCCCTGCGAAACCCTACATTTCAGCAGGATAATGCACGACCGCTTGTTGCAGGTCCTGTACGGGCCTTTCTGGATACAGAAAATGTTCGACTGCTGCCTTGGCCAGCACATTCTCCAGATCTCTCCCCAACTGAAAACGTCTGGTCAATGGTGGCCGAGCCACTGGCTCGTCACAATACCCCAGTCACTACTCTTGATGAACTGTGGTGTCGTGTTGAAGCTGCATGGGCAGCTGTACCTGTACACGCCATCCTAGCTCTGTTTGACTCAATGCCCAGGCGTATCAAGGCCGTTATCACGGCCAGAGGTGGTTGTTCTGGGTACTGATTTCTCAGGATCTATGCACCCAAATTGCGTGAAAATGTAATCACATGTCAGTTCTAGTATAATATATTTGTCAAATGAATACCCGTTTATCATCTGCATTTCTTCTTGGTGTAGCAATTTTAATGGCCAGTAGTGTAGATTCCTCCACACACCAGGCACGCCGTGCGGGCAGTCGCTTTACCAGAAGGACATGGGTAAATGGCTTTCATCAACACTGAGATATTTCCTGGTATGGCCTGGAGTGTTTACCACAGAGTTACACGTCGCTTCCACAGCGTCTGGGGCTGCTAACCTCGCCGACAGGCAGCGTGCCAGTCGCAGCATAGAGCGCTATCGGCAAGGCACTATTTTGCTACGCCAAGTCACGTGCCCTCGCAGCGCCAGGTGGGTAGTCAACCGCTCCTGACTATTTAGGCCACCACTGGATCATGTGAAGTCAGTTATACCCTGCGCCTCAAGTCGGCAGTACCAGCAGTTCTGTCCGGCCGCAGCAGCATCTCAGTCTCAGTGCTACCGGTTGGCAGTACCAGCAATTTCATTTCAGTGCTCCACGCCAGCAGACCAGGCCTAGTTCATTCTGATCTGCACCTGCAGAACATCAGCCGTCACACACTTGCAGCATCGGTATAGTAACGCCCCAGGTCTTCGCACTGCCACCTACCACGACTCTAGGGTTTGGCGGCAGGCACATCACAGACAACGTCAACGTGAGACATTTCTGTTGTATGTAGTTGTGTAGATACCCAAGGACATTGTGACCGAGCTTTGGTTTTATTTATAAACAGTTATTCTCTTAAACTCTGTTCAAATACTCTCGAGCACGAGGATACTTTACTAATGACTATAACCTTGCCTGTGGCCACTTACAGAGCTCAAACTGTAAAAGTCCAACCACGATCCTACGCGGTCAACAGCTGCGGTTAGTGGTATTCATATTGCTGCCACTGATGATGCAGATGGCAGTGTCTCATTATGAGTTTCCGTACTAGCTCTGCAGTCAGAACCAGTACATTTTGCATGTTTCCAGGATGGATGCCAGCGACTGTGGAGATCTCACATGGTGGCTAACTGACAGGGCGGCTTGCAACACCACCATCACCAACACCAGCTGTGCCTTTAGTGATCACTTAAATCTCCAGCCCAGCCACCGCCACAGTGACAGCCATCGTCATCACTGGAACAGCTCTTGCAGCAGTTGTCGCCCATGTCCCCACTTTCAGCACCATACTATGCACTCTTCCTGCAAACATTACCATCTTGAGATGTCCCCTCCCTGTTGGGGTCGCCACAGTAACAGAATGTAGGCCTACATCTGAGATGATAAGGACCTCGCAAAGCCACTGGATGCTATGAGCTGATTACTACTGGCCAGCTCCAAGCATGATGCCCCTGCCTCTACAGGGCTATTACAAATGATTGAAGCGATTTCATAAATTCACTGTAGCTCCATTCATTGACATACGGTCACGACACACTACAGATACGTAGAAAAACTCATAAAGTTTTGTTCGGCTGAAGCCGCACTTCAGGTTTCTGCCGCCAGAGCGCTCGAGAGCGCAGTGAGACAAAATGGCGACAGGAGCCGAGAAAGTGTATGTCGTACTTGAAATGCACTCACATCAGTCAGTCATAACAGTGCAACGACACTTCAGGACGAAGTTCAACAAAGATCCACCAACTGCTAACTCCGTTCGGCGATGGTATGCGCAGTTTAAAGCTTCTGAATGCCTCTCTAAGGGGAAATCAACGGGTCGGCCTGCAGTGAGCGAAGAAACGGTTGAACGCGTGCGGGCAAGTTTCACGCGTAGCCCGCGGAAGTCGACGAATAAAGCAAGCAGGGAGCTAAACGTACCACAGCCGACGGTTTGGAAAATCTTACGGAAAAGGCTAAAGCAGAAGCATTTCTTAAACAGGAGAATGGAAAACCGATGGATCGGTCGTGGTGGAGATCATGATCAACAATTCATGTCATGGCCTCCACGCTCTCCCGACTTAACCACATGCGATTTCTTTCTGTGGGGTTATGTGAAAGATTCAGTGTTTAAACCTCCTCTACCAAGAAACGTGCCAGAACTGCGAGCTTGCATCAACGATGCTTTCGAACTCATTGATGGGGACATGCTGTGCCGAGTGTGGGAGGAACTTGATTATCGGCTTGATGTCTGCCGAATCACTAAAGGCGCACATATCGAACATTTGTGAATGCCTAAAAAAACTTTTTGAGTTTTTGTATGTGTGTGCAAAGCATTGTGAAAATATCTCAAATAATAAAGTTATTGTAGAGCTGTGAAATCGCTTCAATCATTTGTAATAACCCTGTACATGGAGCAAGTGAAGGAGAGGGCGCTGTCCGAACACCCATCAGTCATAATTGTCCCTCTCCTTCGTCCCGAGAATCACATGCCTGGTACTTCAGCCCCTACACGGCCATTTCAGGGAAAAGAGTGCTATATTGCTCAGTGCCCATTTACACCTTCCTTTGAGCACACTACGAAGAGGTTTTAGATTTCTGCTTAGTGTCTGAACTTGCTGTCCCACCCTGCTTCTGCATGTTACACGGAATCAAAGATAAATCTATATCCGTACCTGAAAGCATATTCAGTGATACATAAATGTTGCCGATAGAAGGCAAAGTGTTCCGTCACAACTGCGCTTTCAAGTGGAGAAGACATCTGCAGCTGTGCAGTTCACACCTCGCATTACTTGCTGACTAAAGTCGTAGGCAGACGGGACGAGTTAGTTGACTTTGCCGTGGGGCTCTGCGAGTTTTGTGACATCACTTACTGCTATTTCGCGTTGAGGAGTCATTTCGTCACGCGAAACACAAAATAAGTGCTGCAGTATTTCGGCAACATTCCACGTAAAGCAGAACCAATAGGAAGCAAGATCGCTCCCTAAGTGTAAAGCAGAAAGCAAGACGCTCTACTGCATTTGTCGTTCTCAGTAAAAACACATATTCGGTAGGTTTTGTCTTGTACGTTACACCCTATGAATATATGCTGTTTCTAAGCACCAGCACAATAAATGTTTCGAGAACGAATCGATATTGGTACGATTTGTTGTAATAAAATGACGGGAAACGTCATATTGGGGGTTAGGGATTTTTCGTATTTAGTCATTTTCGCTTTATAACTCACGTGTTGTGAGAGTAAGGCGATTTAAGGCAATGACCCATTGAAGATTCATGAAAAGGTGTCAGTTAATAACATTTCAGCGATTAGGGCCTTTACAAGACTGTAGCATAAAATACGAGAGAAGTGTAGTTTCTTGAGACATCAATTTACGTAATCGAGGGTGGATCGGTAGAGGATTCTCGTCCCTCTCTATCCAAATTTTTTTTTTTCATGTTCACGTTTTCTAAAAGGCTGTGGAACTTTACTATGAAATTAATATAAATAATTTATGTAATATTTGATACTATGCCGTAAGGTGTGTGTCAGAACTCTCCATTACATAACACTATTCTTCGCATTGTGTAAGCACTTAGATATCGATAGTAACAATCTGAGGGTGAAACACGGGAGCGCGATTCTAAGCACTGTTGTGAGACCAGGTCTGTTTGCGAGAGTGGAAGCATTAGTGTCGGTCGAGAGCTCGGAGTCAGAAGACGTGTCACGCTATCCTCACGTCGCTGATGGCAGATCGTACCGCACTCAAGACGTGATATCATTTATATAGCCAGGAGAGATTTAGATGGCTTAACTCCGCTTGAAGATGAAATTCAAGGTAAAATTCGCAAGCATAGAGCAAACGCAATTTCAGGGTCAGGCTCGTGATTGTTAGTCCGAGTTTGCAATAATCCCATGTTTTGCGTGTCAGTTAAAGAAGCCTCCTTATCCTCCAAATAATTATTATTATCTTCCACATCTAATTAAATAAATATGCTGTGGTAATTAAATGTTAATGTAACTTTGAAATTGAAATAATTTGTTAATCTCACACTCAGTCATTATTGATACCTATGTCATTGTCTATTATTGGTTTTGGGTTACGATGATACTGATGTTTTTAAATAGACTTTATCTATGTAATCCCTTCTCACAAATTCTTTAGTAGTTAACAGGACCCAGGCAAACTCCTTTTTTATTAAATTCATTCTCAGTAACAATAAGTTTTAGCCACTGCTGCTGCGTGCTGCTACGAATTGCTGTAAACCACATGGAAAAAGGCAGTCATTTAAAGAGGTGAGTGCCAAAACAGAGACACTGACACACCATAACATGTCATGTACTCTAATCCAGTAAAGCTAGATTCTGCATCACTTGCTCAAGCTAGATTCTGTATCACTTGTACATTCTTGTTAAAAAACGCAGTCAGATAGCTTAGGTATTCATTCTTACAAGTTCATTTATTCCTGTAATTTTTCATATTAAAATACGCACTCAGAAAGCTTATCCAAATTTTAGTCTTGCGTTTTGCATGTAACGATCTGTTGAGGGCTTAAATAACAATGAAATTGACACTCATACAATACACAGATAGTGCTATGCAGGTTAGATTCCGTTTACTGGTATCTCAGGTTGCTTATCGAGTCCATTTTCACTGACGAACATTGGTATATTAGTTGCATAACCGTTACAATGTAAATGTAAGTGCGCTCTCTGTCAGGAATGAGTTTTTTCGATCTGGTAAACTTTTATAAGGTGATCTCCTTATTGACTGGACGTGCATATTTCATTTTCGTCTTATTAAATGTCCACAACCACTGAAGTTTTTATTTACGTATACCACAGACAGAACACGATAAGTAGCATATGGACAAGAGAGGAAATGTGGGTTTTAATAGAGATAATGTAAGAATTTTATTAGGGAGGCCCATTTTCCTGAACAACAAGTATGGATTGAGACTTGCGAGCCAAATAAAGCCTACAACTGCCGCTGGAGAGCGCTGAGGGCGCAAAATCACGTTAACCAGCTCCTCCCGTGAGCCGACAGCGGTGTCTCTTGTGAAGCTGTACATCCCATCTCCAAGCACGTCAACGATAAGTGCCTTCCTCTCGTGTGCTGCCGGTTTAAGCGATGCCGAGAAGAATGAAAGTAGAATATGGCAACTTGTTGCAAAGAACACGTGCGGGTTTCTGCTGAACAATATGTACTGAATTTGTGTCTGTTTGACAACAGAAATAAAGATTGTTACGACAGACACATACGTAATACAACCTTAAGTGGAATATGTGTACATTAAAATAATGTGGGCCGCGGACAACAGTGTCAGAAATTAAACAGAAAATAAAAACCCTCCGTTCACAGTACTGCCGAGCAAGATTTGACATTGAGACCTCGAAGAGGAATATTACTGATACTGAGGAGGTTATGTACCAGATTTATACACACATAAAAAAACGTTTTGCATCACTTCGATTCCGAGAGTTCCGGAACCTGTACGGAAAATTGGAATAGAGATCAACATAAGCATCATTTCAGCCCTATTTATTGCTCATGAAAACCACACATTGCATGTTATACCACCACAAAGCGAGACCTTCATAGGTGGTGGTCCAGATTGCTTACACACCGATACCTCTAATACCCAGTAGCACGTCCTCTTGCATTGATGCGTGCCTGTATTTGTCATGGCTTCCACAAGTTCATCAAGGGACTGTTGGTCCATATTGTCCCACTCCTCAACAGCGACTCGGCGTAGATCCCTCAGAGTGGTTGGTGGGTCATTTCGTCCATAAACAGCCCTTTTCAATCTATCCCAGGCATGTTCGATATGGTTCATGTCTGGAGAAGATGCTGGCCACTCTAGTCGAGCGATGTCGTTATCCTGAAGGAAGTCATTCACAAGATGTGCACGATGGGGGCGCGAATTATAGTCCATATAGACGGATGCCTTGCCAATATGCTGCCGATATGGTTGCACTATCGGTCAGAGTATGGCATTCACTTATCGTACAGCCTTTACGGCGTCTTCCATGACCACCAGCGGCATATGTTGACCCCACATAAGCCCACCCCAAAACAGCAGAGAACCTCGACCTAGCTGCGCTCAACGGACAGTGTGTCTAACGCGTTCAGACTGACTGGGTTGCCTCCAAACACGTCTCCAACGATTGTCTGGTTGAAGGCATATGCGACACTCGTTGGTGAAGAGAACGTGATGCCAATCCTGAGCGGTCCATTTGGCATGTTGTTGGGCCTACCTGTACCGCGCTGCATGGTGTCGTGGTTGCAATGATGGACCTCGCCATGGACGTCTGGAGTGAATTGCGCATCAATTCAGCCTATTGCGCACAGTTTGAGTCGTGAGACGACAACCTGTGGCTGCACGAAACGCGTTATTCAACATGGTGGCGTTGCTGTCAGGGTTCCTCCGAGCCATAATCGTAGGTGGCGGTCATCCACTGCAGTAGCAGCCCTTGGGCGGTCTGAGCGAGACATGTCATCGGCAGTTCCTGTCTCTTTGTATCTCCTGCATGTCCGAACAACATCGCTTTGGTTCACTCCGAGATGCCCGGACACTTCCCTTGTTGAAAGCCATTCCTGGCACAAAGTAACAATGCGGACCTGATCGAACCGCAGTATTGACCGTCTAGGCACGGTTGAACTACAGACAACACGAACCGTGTACCCCCTTTCTGGTGGAATGACTGGAACTGATCGGCTGTCGGACCCCTCTGTCTAATTGGCGCTGCTCATGCATGGTTGTTTACATCTTTGGGAGGGTTTAGTGATATCTCTGAGCAGTCAGAGAGACTGTGTCTGTGATACAATATCCATAGTCAACGTCTGTCTTCAGGAGTTCTGGGAACTGGGGTGACGCAAAATTTTTTTTTGATGTGTGTAGTTTTTTTTTTTTTTTTTTTTTGGCAAACTTCGATCCACCAGTGGCACGGAGCTGATAACTTCTCAGAAGAATTAATTGATTGTCTCATCAAAATGTCCTGTTTTCGCGATTTCTGTTGCACAAGATCCAGTGGAAATCGATAATTATCCTCGCTCATAGTCAGTTAATTTCGATACGAGTATTTGTCATCGTAAAGAACTCATTTTCGAAGAAACATCAAGCTTTCCCTCTCCTCTCACTTGCTCTTATATTTTTGCATCTATTGTGACCGCTTCAGTCTATCCGTGGTGTTCACTGCTACAGTGTGTAATGTAGTGACTGTAGGTAAAAAATAAATTGCTGATTTCCTTTTAGCACTCAACGTCATGACAGCTTGCTCTGTGTGCATACAGTAAGGTACAGACGTGTGCTTTGTGGAGCAAGTAACTGCATGCGACTTCCTGGTTGCTTTAGCGCACGATTTGTTGCGAACTTTGAAATCTACTGTATGTAAATAGCTCCTTACTTCAGAGAGAGACATAGAGAGGGAGTCAACTGAAACTACTCTGGGTCTGAGGCGTCGACGTCAGCACCAATGCGGCAGACTGAAAGAGTCATGTGCCCCTCGACCTCCTGTTCCCTCTGGTGAATTATTATTAATAAGGGATACGGCCCATAGGTCAAACACACTCAGTCCTGTATATCTCTAATTCTGATCAATGTATTCCACCGGCCAAGAATTATTACAATGACTCGGCACTCTATGGGGTTCACCTAAAGACTCATTTTCGACTCAGCCACAGCCGACTCACGCTACAACAATGGGCCGACCTCTATTTGGTGTCACTTATCTGCGCAACTATACCAACAAACCACTACTTTAGTGGAACTCTCTCACACAGCAGTTTTCCTTCAGTGACTACTCATGCAAACACTTGAGTATTTGTAAATACCTGGAGATGCAGATACAAACTGTGCTTTCCTATCTAGAGTGCAGAAGGGAGCTTCATATTCTTGTGTAATGGTGTAGACCTATAACAAGTTGGTTCAAATGGCTCAGATGGTTCTGAGCACTATGGGAATTAACTTCTAAGGTCATCAGTCTCCTAGAACTTAGAACTACTTAAACCTAACTAACCTAAGAACATCACACACATCCATGCCCGAGGCAGGATTCGAACCTGCGACCGTAGCGGTCGCGCGGTTCCAGATTGTAGCGCCTATAACAGCTCGGCCACCCCGGCCGGCTTATGACAAGTTGCCAGCAGACATCAAGTAGGAAATTAAAAAGGCTAGGATATTGAATTATAAATTAAAACTACTTTATTAGCCTCTCCTGCTATAATATATAAGAAAGTACGTGTGCTTGGCATGCGTTGCAGTGTGTCTTTTCATTTCTAACAAGGGAACCTCCCCATCGCACCCCCCTCAGATTTAGTTATAAGTTGGCACAGTGGATATGCCTTGAAAAACTGAACACAGATCAATCGAGAAAACAGGAAGAAGTTGTGTGGAACTATGAAAAAAATAATCAAAATATAGAAACTGAGTAGTCCATGGGCAAGATATGCAACATCAAGGATGTCGCTGGCCATAGAGCGCCGTGGTCTCGTGGTTAGCACGAGCAGCTGCAGACCGAGAGGTCCTTGGTTCAAGACTTCCCTCGAGTGAAAAATTTACTTTTTTATTTTCATAACGTTATGATCTGTCCTTTCGTTCATTGACGTCTCTGTTCACTGTAATAAGTTTAGTGTCTGTGTTTTGCGACCGCACCGCAAAACCGCGCGTTTAGTAGATGAAAGGACGTGCCTCTCCAATGGGAACCGAAAACATTTGATCTCAAGGTCGTAGGTCAACCGATTCCTCCACAGGAAAACACGTCTGATATATTCTATACGACAGTAGTGACGGCATGTGCGCCACATGACAGGAATATGTTGTCGACCCACCTAACTTGTACACTTGATGAATGGGTAAAAAGATTCTTCTACCTTGCCCGATTTAGGTTTTCTTGTGGATGTGATAATCACTCCCAAAATAAGTGATGAAAACATAAGAGTTTGTCAGATAAACTACAACAAATGAATGCAACAGTTTCACACTCGCACAGTTTTCCCTGTGCTCTGTCAAAACGTATGTTTTTAACGTTTTCAAATTTTTCCGTGTGTAGACCGTCAAATCCTGCATATGTACAAGCAAATCTGAACATGTCCTGGAATTTTGGAGAGCGAAGTTGATTATGTGTGAGTGCCTGAATTTTGATAATTGTCTGAAAATAAAAAAATTAAACTTTTCACTCGAGGGAGTACTTGAACCAATGATCTCTCTTTCCGCAGCTGCTCACTCTAACCAAGGGACCACGGCGTTCCTGAACTGTCCTTGATGTTGCATATCTTGTGCATGGACTACTCAGTTTGTATATTTTGATTATTTTTTTCGTAGTTCCACAAAACTTCTTCCTGTTTTCTCGATTGATCTGTGTTCAGTTTTTCATGGTCTATCCACTGTACTAACTTACAACTAAATCTGAGGGGGGTGCGATGGGGAGGTTCCCTTGTAAGTAAGTACACGCATACAAAGCAGACAGATTTACATACTGAAAATAAATGAAAGATAATGATTTTTTTATGTGTTAAAGTAATTTAAAAAAAGTTTATTCATGCGGTTCAGGATGTACAACATTCTTGGTCTTTCCATCTTCTGATAAAAAAAAAAAAAGTTTTTCGCATGTCCCACCCCCGAGTTTTCAACAGCACTGAGGTCTAAAAACTCATGGGATACCACCTAATATCGTGTAGAACGTCCTTTCGCCCAGCGTAAAGCAGCAACTCGACGTGGCATGGACTCAACAAGTCGGTGGAATTCCCTTGCAGAAATACCGAACCATGATGCCTCTATAGCCGTCCGTAATTGCGAAGATGTTGCCAGTGCAGCATGTTGTGCAATCAACTGACCTCTCGAGTATGTCCCATAAACGATCTATGGGATTCATGTCGGGTGATCTGAGTGGACAAATCATTCTCTCGCAGTGTCCAGAACGCTCTTCAATCCAATTGCAAGCAACTGTTCTATGAAATCGTTGCCCATGAATGACTTTAAACGGTCTCCAAGTAGCCGAACGCAACCATATCAGGCCAATAATCGGTTCAGTTGTACCAGAAGACCCAGTACATTCCATGTAAAAACAGCCCACACCAGTACGGAGCTATCACCAGCGTGCACAGTGCCTTGTTGACAACTTGAGTCCGTGGCTCCATGAGGTCTACGCCACACTCGAACCCTATCAGCTCTTACCAACTGAAATCGGGACTCATATGACAACGCTACCGCTGTCCAATCGTCTAGGGTCCAAAGTATACGGTTACGAGACCAGGAGAGGCGCTGCAGGAGATGTTCTGTTAGCAAAGGCACTCGCGTCGGTCGTCTGCTGCCATAGCTCATTAACTCCAAATTTCGTCGCACTGTCCTAAATGATACGTTCGTCGTACGTCTCACATTGATTTCTGCGGTTATTGCAAGCAGTCTTGCTTGTCTATTAGTACTAATAACTCTACGCAAACCCCGCTACTCTGGGTCGTTAAGTAATGGCCGTCGGTCACTCCGTTATCCGTGGTGAGAGGTAATGCCTGAAATTTGGTATTATTGGCACACTCTTGACAATGTGGATTTCGGACTACTGAATTCCCTAACGATTTCCTATATGGAATGCCCCTTGTTTGTAGCTACAACTACCATTGTTCGTTCAGTCAGTAAATTCCCGTAGTGCGGCCAAAATCACGTCGGAAACCTTTTCACATGAAGTGTTTGTGTACCGATGATAGCCCCGTCAACGCACTGCCCTTTTGTACCTTGTGTACGCGAAACTACCGCAATTTATATATGAGCATATCGCTATCCCATGACTTTTGTCACCTCAGAGTATAATTGACTATGTGAAATGCATTGACTTCCCAGATTTAGGCCACTCTCTTCATTGCTGCCTGTGCCTTTGCCTAGGTATGCGCAAGTCACATACATTTCACATATACATAATTTCACATATATTTAACATATGGTATTTAACACGTATTTGTACACCATGTCATCCGTATCTCTAGCGAATACGCCATGCAGTTTCATCTGAATTCTGCCGAAATTTGTAATTCTGTCAGCAACTGATCGTCTTTTCGAGAAAAAGGGCTGTCCCCGGGAATTGACTGATCCTCTGCTGTTCTGAGCCGGATTTCCACATCCAACAAAAATGACGACACTATAGTGACACGACAGCTGATACGGCAGTGGCACCATGCACTGCTGTTTCCAAACGCACCTGTAAAAATTCTTGTGGCCCTGTTATCAATATGGGATTATCTGGAATTATTTGTGCAAGCACTGGTGTTGTTATTCATGTCGTAGAGATCTGACGTGGATGACCTCTACAGTACCAAAGTTGAGGTGGGATGATTGTTATCAGGATAATGACCGATGGCTGCTGAGAAACACATCACTATTAGTCATACATTTTACTGAAGAACGAATAACACTTATACCTGCACTATGTTGTGACAAGGATTTCATGGGCATCTGCTGACAACAGCGAGTGGGTAGGCGCTATAAAACGAGCGGCTGTGGCCTGCCCTTACATCACACCGTCGTCAGCAAAACGCCATAAATTGCTGCTTACCCAGTTCCTTGCTGGGTGGTGTAGTGCTTATATATATAAAAAAAAACAGTATTCCATTTGAGTCCATAGACGTATCACGGCACTGCACTGAACATATATTTGAATGTTGTGCAGGGGCAGTTGACTTTAGTGAAACTAAATTTCTAATTGTTGTTGTTTATAGGACCCCTAACTCTGACTTCAGAGCATTTCTGCTCAAGCTAGAGAGGGCTCTTGATTCACTTTGTAGGAAGTACCAGAAATTAGTTTTATACGGTGACTTCAATATAAATTTTGTGTTTGATGGTGCAAGAAAAAGGATGTTGGTAGATCTCCTAAATTCATATGATATGATGCAGACTGTGTTTTTTCCAACTAGGGTGCAGGGGAACAGTAGTACGGCCATAGACAATATTTTTGTTCATTCTTCATTACTAGATGGGCATTCTGTTAGTAAAAGCGTGAACGGCCTTTCAGACCATGATGCTCAAATTCCAACACTAAAAGGCTTTCGTACTCAAACAAATGTCACATGTAATTACAAACTATGTAGAAAAGTTGATCCAACAGAAATAGAGAGTTTTTTAAACCTTGTCATGGAACAAGAGTGCCAGGATGTTTACAGAGTCGATAACATAGATGATAAATATAGTGCTTTCCTTAACCCATTTCTCATGTTCTTTGAGAGTTGCTTTCCATTAGAACGTTCTAAACGGGGTACTAGCAGTAATAGGGAGCTTGGGTGGCTGACTTGTGGGATAAGGATATCATTTAGAACAAAGTGGGAATTATACCAAAATGTTAGAAGTAGTCACAATCAAGCTACAATAGCCCATTACAAACAGTATCGTAAGGTGCTTAAAACTGTTATTAGGAAGGCAATGAGTATGTGCTATGCAAGTAGAATAGCTAATTCACAGGATAAAATTAAAACCATATGGTAAGTTGTGAAGAAAGTGTCTGGTCAGCAGTACAAGGTCGACAATATAAAGTTAGTTCGTAGTAAAAATATTTCTGTAGCCGATAAATCACTTATATGTACAGTATTTAACACTCATTTTCTGAGCATTGCTGGTGAATTAAATAAAAATTTAGTTTCTACAGTGAATCATATAACTTTCTTGGCAAATGCATTTCCGAGATTGATGTCTGAAATACTCCTCTGTGATCTCAACAAGGGGAAGATTGAGTCAATAATTAAGTCACTGAAGACTAAGAACTCTCGTGGATATGATGGAGTGCCTAGCAGAAAAATAAAGTACTGTACTGCACATGTTAGCCCTGTATTTAGCCATATTTGTAATTTTTCATTTAGGAGTGGTCAGTTTCCTGAACGATTAAAGTACTCAGTAGTAAAGCCGCTTTATAAAAAGGGAGAAAAGGATAATGCAGACAATTTTAGGCCTTGTCTCGTGTTAGCGCAGCTTCATTTCTTAGATCTAGTGTTCTTCTGCCAGCGCAGTTTCACTCCACCCGTTCCCTTCTCTCACTTCCTGTCAGCGTCTCTCACGCAAGAAATTTCTCTTCTGTAGCTTTCCCAGCTACAGGGTCAACAGTTGCTTCCTTTGACTCGGGGTACCACATACTTGACACAACACTGATCGCTGGCGACGCCCCCACAAGCTGCGGATAGGGCAGCACAGCTTCTGCATCATTCATAGCACTTCCTGCACACCTCAGAGCTTCTTCGACGGCTCCTCCCCTCCTCCCCAATCACTACAAGACCCCACATCAACGATACCGCTTCCTACCGACTTAGACAAAGCCTTAGGTTCATGGCCCACCTTCCTGGCTGCACAGTACCGCCTTCTTCATGTGTCATCCTGATGTTTCTCTCCAGTCCGCATCCAGCCCCCTGGCTTCTGGACTCTCTGCCTCTTGCATGCTTGCTTCCAGTGCTGCTGCCTATCTCATCTAACACTCCCTGTTCCAGTACCCCTGCTTGAGTGCCTCGGGTTGCGACGCCTCCTACTTCAGCGCCAAGGGCGCCGCCTATTCCGGCACTGCCGGCACTCTTGCCTTTGTACTCAGTACCTCTTCGAGTTCTAGCACCATCAGAGCTCTCAAGTCATTACTGACTCCATCACCGCACCACCAGCCACTTCATGGTTGACTCATGGACTCTCACCTCTTGCTGCATCTCCAATCATTCTGCATAACACTGATGCTTCAAACCCGTCTCCATTGTCCTCCTTCCACTCCCTGGCCTCCTCCCATCTCGGTGTGTGAGTCTCACCCATCTCCCACTCTCGCCTTCTTCTCCGACAGGCGACTCCAACTCCATGACGTACTTGCCACCTTTTGCAGAGCCCTACCTGGCGCCACTTCCGCCTGGTCGCCACCCTCCGAGGTCTATCATTGTGGTCGTCTCATATAGCCTCATGGACTTCTCTGCAGCTCCTTTTTTCTGGTCTTGTAAGTTTCACTACAAGGCTCAGCTGTGCCTGGTCTCTCCACCTTTGGCAACCTAGTTGTCCTTTCTCGACAATCGCCCAGCATGTGTCTCAACCTTCATGGTGTATTCCTTGCGTCGTCAACCGCTGCCCCCTATATGCCTGGCAGCTGCCCTCCATTTTCGCACTTGACGCTGTTTACTCCTTCTGCCAGAATCCCACAGCCATTGTATGATTTCCTTCTGTGGGTGGCTCAATGCACAGGGCTCCTCCTACTGCTGGGCACAAGACATTTAATGATCGCCAGGGGCGTTTCGGTTACATTGTCGTGTCTGGGCCCAGTTACCAGTCTGTCCTATCCAGCCATTTCTGCCTGGCTGGCCCCATCAGCACTTTTGTGTCGCAACAGCCGCCATTATTTCAAGCATTGTCTCCTAGCAGCGACCGGCGCCCTGCCGCCATCCTCCTGGCCAGCACTACACAGCACGCCTTTTAGCCTCCACAACAGACACTTGCTGTGCCCTGTTGCAACGCCATCGCCACTATTGCTGCTGCAGGCCCCAGTGCCTTCCTACTTTCCATCACCGCCATCAACCATCACACTGCCCACCCACATATCACAGGTCCACATTCTGCTGGCCCACACCCTGCTGTCCTGCGTGTCTCTGGCCTGCACAAAGCCAGCCCACGTATCTCTGATATCCAAGCCTCCAACCTGCATGCCTCCAGTATGAATGCCTCTGGCCCACATTCCTCCAACCCACATACTGTTGGTCCACACATGGCTGGCCAGTGCACTGCTGACCTGTACACCACTGGCCTGCATGCTGTCAGCCTACATAACACCAGTCTGCAAACTTTTGGCCCACATGCTGCCTGCCAAAATGCTTCTGGCCCACATGCCATTGCCCATATGCGAACAACCCACTCACCAACCTCCACCATCAGTCCCTCCCTGGTGTTTCCTGTACTATCAGGTCCAGTCTCCTACATACCGACACTTTCTCGGTCCAAAGATGGCACGTCTGCTTTCAGGAGAAGGCACTGCCATCCCCTCTGTGGAGAGGAGGAGTGTGATGAAAAGGGGTTCCGTATCTTTGGATGTCGTCCCCGCCACAGGTACTGTATACATAGCATCCCCTGCCACCTCTGCTGTCCTCTCCTTGTTTCCTCCAGATCTGTAGCCCTTTTGTCCAGCGTCCTTCCTGTCTGTTGTCAGTGTTCAACCCCTACCCTCAGGGCCCTACTTCCTTCCTGGGCTGCTTCTCTTTGTAGTGTGACTCTTGCATGTCTCATGCATTAGGTCATTTCTCCAACAGACACCTTTGCGACCTACCATGTGCCTTCATCTGGATATCACTCTGTGACGTTTTACCCTGATCATGGGTTGCGGATATATCTGTTCTTCTGTTCAGGGCACCCCATTCAGGTCTCTGGCTGGTCTTTGCTTGCGCGCCTGTTTTCCACTCACGAAAGTTTCGCGGCAAGCCTGGCTCGTCTGTCACGCCACCTTCAGCAGCCCAGTAGCTTTCCTCAATGACGACCTTGCCTAATTCCTGCCTTTCTTCTCAGGTCTGCTTTCCCCAGATGGCTCTGCTATCCCCTCCGTGGAGAGGGGTGGGCCGGGAAGAGGGGTGCCGTATCTTTAGCCGTCATCTCCGCTACAGCCACTGCCTCAAAGCGAGATGGCTCCGCCAGCTCCTCCGTGGGAGGAGGTCTGCCTCGTCCTCGGCTGTCGTCTTCAGTAAAGCTGCTGTCCAAGCAGCGAGATGGTTCCGCCACCTTCTCTGCAGGGAAAACAAATGTTGCTTCTTGCTGGTGCCGTGCAATCCACCCACAGCCTAAAGTACAAAGTGCTCTGATGTGCGGCGCTCTCAAGACGCAGCTCAACTCACCTGCACCAGCTGCTGCATTACTGGGGAGGCCACAAGAGCCGGATACAGCCGGCACTACCTTGCGTCCGCGGGGCACGTGACACTAGAAAACTTCCCAGTTTTCCTCCGCCTGGTGGCCTTTCAGTGGCGATCCAGAATTTTGGTTTGGAAGGGGCTTGACTTTGGAAGAGGCCTGAGCACTGCTGAGGGTAGGCATTATCAAAGTAAACACTAAAACATGAAAAAAAAAACACAAAACTTTATTTTGCTCATTTAACGCATAGCGAGTCTCATCGGACAACTTTTTGAAAATTCTTTAATGACAGCTAATTAGAATGATTCTACAACATAGAATCCCTGCAACAATGGTGACAAGTCCAAACATAACCATCGCCATTAGTAAAGACGACAATCCATTTCAACAACTTCTACGAAGCTTTCCACACTAAATAACACCAAGTATAACCCGTGAGGAAGCACGGCATTTAGCACTGTACTACATTCGAGCAAATTCTGCCAGATACATCTGTTTACATATATCTGCATTTGAATTCGCATGCCTACACCAGTCTCTTTGGCACTCCAGTGTAATAGGTAAAATACTCAGTGACAAGGAAAAGTTTGAACATCTGACGATATCTTCAGAATCACCAAGCAATTATGAACATCCAGAGCACACAGAGGTTCAAATGGCTCTGAGCACTATGGGACTTAACATCTGAGGTCATCAGTCCCCTAGAACTTAGAACTACTTAAACCTAACTAACCTAAGGACATCACACACATCCATGCCCGAGGCAGGATTCGAACCTGCGACCGTAGCAGTCTCGCGGTTCCGGACTGCAGCGCCTAAACCGCGCGGCCACCGCGGTCGGCAGATTTCAATGCTGGGCCATCAACAAGTGTCGCGTATGAACCATTCAACGAAACATCACCAATATGGGCTTTCGGAGCTGGAGGCCCACTCGTTTGCCCTTGATGACTGCACGACTCAAAGCTATACACCTCGCCAGGACCCGTCAATACCGACATTGGACTGTTGGTGATTGGAAACATGTTGCCTGGTCAGACGAGTCTCGTTTCAAATTGTATCGAGCGGATGGACGTGTACAAGTATGTAGACAACCTCATGAATCCATGGACCCTGGAAGTCAGCAGGGCACTGTTCAAGCTGGTGGAGGCTCTGTCATGGTGTTGGAGTGACATGAGACCCTTGATACGTATAGATACGAGTCTGACAGGTGACATGTACGTAAACATCCTGTCAGGTCACCTGCATCCATTCATGTCCATTGTGTATTCTGACGGAGTTGGACAATTCCAGCAGCACAATGCGACACCCCAAACGTCCAGGGTTGCTACAGAGTGACTGCAAGAACGCTCTTCTGAGTTTAAACACTTCCGCTGGCCGCCAGACTCCCTAGACATGAACATTATTGAGCATATCTAGGATGCCTTGCAACATGCTGTTCAGAAGAGATCTCCACCCCTCGTACTCTTACGGATTTATGGACAGCCCTGCATGATTAATGGTGTCAGTTCCCTTCAGCACTACTTCAAAAATTAGTCAAGTCCATGCCACGTCGTGTTGCGGCACTTATGCGTGCTGGCGGAGGCCCTATACGATATTAGGCAACTGTACCAGTTTGTTTGGCTTTTCGGTATACAAAACAGATATAAAAACGATTTTCAGCAGTGGCTGTACTAACCACTTCCGCTGGCGCTGGTTCCACCTCTGTAACAAAAGCAAAGAAAAACTTTCGGTCATTAAAATGCGTTTGTGAATTTAGGATTCTCTCAGAATTTTTGACGGACTTTCCTAATCTCTGGTGTCCTGCGCTCACACTCGGCGCGGATTTTGTCTACTGTTACAACATAACTGTGGCCATGTCGGGGGCTACACTGCAAATGAACAATGATACTGTACATGATCAAAAGATCACTACTGCGAGATGCTTCTGTGTTGGCCACAAGCTCACCCCACATGAGAGGGCTTCAGCGAATTCAGCGGTAGGCGCAAAAACACCGTTAAAGAAACTCCTTGCCTTACGCTGGTGGAAGAGCAGAAGGTGCACATCTTCACGGACAACAGGGCTCAACGCGCTCGCATTTGAGACAGTGCCGCCGCACTTGCTGTGGTTCAAGGGCACCTACGCCAATGCAAGGATGACGTCGCGCCCAGTATGACCTTGACGCAACAGAATGCTAGTTCGGACCGCAGTGCCTAGAACAGCATAACATTACACACCATATTCCAACTACACGAGGACCACTGGTCGTTTACAAGGCAAATCGGTTGGCTTCTGAGAAGTATTCTGCTACAAAGAAAGAGTTTGAAGGGTTGTTGGCTATGGGGGTAAGCAGCCCTTGGGCGTCTCCCCTGCATCTATTTCAAACGAAAGAGGCTTCATGGCGTCTATGTGGGGACTATCGTGCCGTAAATGTTCACTCCATCATGGATCGCTATTGTGTTCCCCACTCACATTATTTTACGGCCGCTGTGACAGGTTTCCAGATTGACTTCTCAAAGGCCTACCATCAAATTCCAGCACCACCGGAAAATGTACAAAAGACAGCAGTAATTATGCCTTTTTGAACCTGTATGGTCACCATTCTGCCATAAGAATGCAGCACAAACACGGCAACGTTCCATCTGCAAGGTCTTCAGTGATTTGAATCTCTGTTTGATGCACCTTGACAACATGTTGAATTTTTACGCATCTGCTGCCGAGGACGAAATTCATCTGCAGACTGTTTTTAAAAGACTTTCCGATTATACATCGAAGATAAACAGTGACAAGTGTGTGCTTCACAAACAGGCAGTGGACTGTTGGGACAACGAGTGCCTCCTGAAGGTATTAAGCCCTTGCAATCTAAGGTGGACTTGCTTCAGTCGATTCCCTTCCCCAAAACAAATCAGCAATTGCGTCGTTTCTTAGGCAAGGCTAATTTCTACAGGCGCCACCTGCACGTACAGTGTCGGTCCAGGCACTGCTCACAGTTGCACTTGGCAGCATAACAGCTGTCGTTTAGACACCTGAAATGTTGTATGCTTTTTATAGAGTCGAATCCTCCTTGAGATAGGCAGAATTTCTTGCTGACCCTCTGCCTGCGCTGTTGCTAGCTGTGGTCGTCGACGCTAGCCAGACTGCTGTAGGATCCATGCTGGAATAGAAGGTCAAACGTTCGTGTCAGCCCCCAGATTTTTTTTCGCGTAGGTTGCCTCATGCACAGACTAAATAGAGTACCTACGAACCATGATCTGTTATTAGCAATTAGACATTTCCGACCACAAAGTGAGCCACGCCACTTCATTGCCCTTACAGATCGTGCACCTGTTTCTTTGACGTTAAACAACCCTCGCAGTTTCTTCTCTTTTCTGCAGTTCCGCCATTCGAAATTCATCGTGCAATCCACTACTGATTTCCGTTACCTGCGAGGAGCCGACAACGTGGCTGCTGACTGTTTCACAAGAATCAATGTGCTCTCTGCAAGAGTGGATCTAACGCAGCTGTCTACGCCACAGGAATCATACAAGGACTTACACAAGTTCCTTACGAAACAAAAGACAGGAGTGCAGCTCAAGCTATTACCTATGGGCAACTTCCTCGTCTGGTGTGATGTTTCCCAAAACCGACCCCGACCTTCCGTACGTTTCCATTGTAGGAAACAGGTTTTTGACGCAATTCCTGGCCATATATTCTGAAGCAAACACGAATATTTGGTTGGTGAAAGTGGAAATGCCGTGTGGCTAGCATCACCCGTCGGGTAGACCGTTCTCCTGGTGCAAGTCTTTTGAGTTGACGCCACTTCGGCGACTTGCGTGTCGATGGGGATGAAATGACGATGATAAGGACAACACAACACCCAGTCCCTGAGCGGAGAAAATCTCCTACCCAGCCGGGAATCGAAACCAGGCCGTTGGGTATGACATTCCGTCGCTCTGACCACTCAGCTACCAGGGGCGGACATTTGGTTGGTAGCGGACACATATGTTTGGTCGGAGGTACGACATGACTGTCGCTTCTGGATTAAAACCTGCATACCCTATCAGTCAGCCATAGTTACACGCCACGTCCACGAGCCTCTCGGTTCCTTTCGAGCTTACGAGAACCGACATGGCGCTTTTCTAATATCCACAAAAACCTCAGAGTACTACTACCCCCCAGTGCACGAATTCAAACAAATTCTTACGGCTATAGACAGGTCTACCCGTTGGGTCGAAGCCACACTTATTATCGACATTTCTGCAGAGACGGTTGCATGAGTCTTTTTGACTACATGGATCTCAAGGTCCGGATGCCCGACATGTGAACACGACAGATCAAGATCGACAATCTGATTCTTCTTTGTTCAATGAACTAGCTAATTTATGTAGGTTCACCAATCATCATTCCAGAAGCTACCATCCAGCAAGCACTGGCTTGATGGAGCACTGGCTCAGGGCACTCAAGTCAGCGTCAATGTGTCAAAGTCTTTCTGATTGACCATCTTGTTACTGGCGTTACTCAGGTTGCAGACTGCATTCAGAACCGACCTTGGCACTTCAGCAGTACAAATGGTGTAGAGTGAAACCCTGTGACTTCCGTTGGACTTTTTCTCCATTCAACAATAAAGCCACCCTGAAGATCCTTGCTCATTGGTGCTATAAACGAGGAACTGCATTTCAGATCTCTGACGTTCAGTCTCGTCACACCATGCGAACCCTCCCGTTTTCGTTCATAAAGACCTTGCTTAGTGATCCCCTATTACGCATGCTGTTAAAAGCACCCTTACCACAGACTTACTCTGGCCCCTTTCCCAATGCTCTTAACTAACGCCAAACCAAACAGGGTTTCCACTGAATGTGTAAAACTAATATACCTGCTCCCATCAGATGACACTGCCAACAGCAGCCCCTGTATCAGTCGATACCAGCTTCTAGATCTTCCCCTGCTGACTAGACCCCCACCCCACCTGCCCTATCCGCAGCCCTGGCATCATCGTCAATGGAATCAGCCACCACAGGTGTTCACATACGGCCAGGCCCTTCACCTCTCAACGAATTCTCGCACTCAGAGGTAATAATGCTGGTCAGCAGGAGAACAGGCAGGACAATCGGACACAAGTTCCCTTTCACCCCAGGAGGGGGAGGGAGGGGGGGTGGCTGTGTGGCGATGCAAACTTTCGAACATGTAATCAAAACTGTGACCAATCGTTCTGCCTATGTGACAGTCTATCTAGCAGCATCTTTGGTTAAGTTTAACGACTTTGTTTTAGTTCTCTCTCTGGTTTTCTCCTGAGTTTTTTCCCTTGATTTTTGCATCTGTTGCAGTAATTTCATAAAGGCGGTATACCACATTCAGATACTTTTCCAGTGCCTTCTCTAACCAAGACTTTGAGGCGGAAACAGTGTGAAAGAAGAGCCCAAGGAGACTTATGCCTTCAATGACCCTGATTTTGAGGAATAACATAATAAATCTCACCAACTGAGTCAGTCAGAATTGAGTGATCTCGCACGAGACTTCGGTTTGTCAAAGAACTTTTAGGGTCAAGATTACAGCAATGGAATCTTCTCCAACACGATGTCAGAGTCTCACATTATTGACAATATCAGAGGAATCTGCTTCCTTATTTGGAGAAGAAAACAAGCTTGTTGTTTACTGTGACATTGATGGTTTAAGGAAATCTTTGAATCTGAAACGTGATACTATAAAATGGAGGCAATTCAGAGACTCCTGTAAGCTAAGTTAGAAGACTTTATTACTTTCCAATGGCAGTCATCTTTCTTGTATTCCTGTTTGTCATGCAGTTCACATAAAAGAGACCTATGCTAACATGAAAGCCCTCTTGACTCAACCAAATACACTGAACACAAATGGAAAATATGTGGCGTCTAAAAATCATAGGTGTTCTCTTGGGAATGCATCTGGGCTACATTAAGTACTCCTGCTTTTTATGTATGTGCGACTGTGGGGACAGAAGGGACCGATGGCCTTTGTAGTCTGGTCCCTTCAACACCCACAAACCAACCAACCAGGGACAGAAAATCACATTATATTCAAGCACACTGGTCTGCAAGAAATCTTATCCCTAGCGAGAAAACTGTTGCCCGCTGAGCCTCCAATGGACTCAAAGATGTTATTCTTCCACCCCTACATATAAAGCTGGGGTTGATAAAAAATTTTGTCAAACCATTAAACCAAGTAGGACGGGTCTTTAAGTACTTAACAGACAAATTTCTTTCATTAAGTAATGCAAAGTTTAGGAAGGTATTTTGTTGGGCCGTAAATTCGTCAACTTGTAAAGAATGCTGCGTTAGATCGAGTTTTGGAGGAGAGACAAAGGAAGGCTGAGAAGCCTTCAAGGGAGTTTTTCATGGATTTTTAGACAGCAAAAGAGACGATAACTGTTCTCATTTCGTGGCAACACTACTGCAATAATACCATTAACTTGGATGCGACATTTCCTTTAAAGTGCGTTTCCTCCACACCTGCCTAGATTTTTTCCCTCCTTCTTGTGGAGCTGTCAGTGATGAACAAAGGGAAAGTTATATCTCTGTTGCATTTCTTCACAGCAGTATTCCATATTGCAGGTGTGTGTGCGGAAGACAGCATAGTAAGAGTATAGTAGATGATTCGTACTGATGTTTTATGTTAATTTGTGAAACAAAAATAATAATCTTGCTAGTCTGCTGCTTAGGCAGTATGTGTCCATCCCATGACAATCTTCTCTCTTTCACAAGTAAAATTAATTTCTTAGTCTTACTCCCAGGCTTCATTGCTCTGTGACTGCAATAAAGTTCTTCTGTTTTTATTTTACTTGTGGACAGCTGGTTGGTCAGACACCAGTGATTAGCCCTCTCGGTTATTTCTCTGTTGTAATTTTGAACAATTCGTAAGTTTTCATCTGTTGTTATCAGTGTGATATGGTCAGCATACAGGTGGCCAGAAACATTACGTTTCTAGACACAGAAAGGTTAACAGGAACACGGGAAACGGTGCTCATTGCAGGACACAGGGGACAGAAATTCAAAATGGGCCAAATCTAGAGAACATTATAGAAATTTTGAAAGGAATGCAGGCAGAAATAAAAAAAGACAACACCTCGCTTCACACCTATCTTAATACAAAATTATCGAACTCCGAGAAGACGAGCGCGAAAATGATGAGTGAAATCCTCTTAGGTAAAGGACCTAGGTGCAAAGTTAGAAAAGGAGGTAGCTATAATTAAAAGTGCAGCCAATGAAGCGAAGCTGATAGCAAAGTGGGCAAAGAAAATTGCGAAGGAAACTCGCGACTCGACACAGAGTACCGCGAAAGTAGGGAAGGCTGTATTATCCAAATTGCAGAGGCGCATTAAGCGGGTTGAGGATAAGCAACAACAACAACTGGACGTGGCGCCTAGTGACGCGCTAAGAGAGGAAGTCTCCGAGTTGAAACGAAACCTGGACAATGAGGTTAAACGCATTATCGCGAAAACCACAACGCCAACTCAAGGTAGCCATCCTGGTGAAATAGCTGTCAATAATAGCAACAGGGAGGTAGTGAGGGCTGAACAAATAGTTCTGTCAGCTCGTAAACCGACTTCTCTGTCCGGTAACTAGGACGGCTCGAATAACAACGGCGGAAGCCGGTAGCAGCGGAGCATACCCTAACGCCGCGCCGACGCCCGTAGAAAACTCGGTGGGCACGCATACGTCGACGGGGCACAATTGCTGTCCCCTAGTACGTAGTACGCAACATTTGTCGAGTACCCACAGTGACTGAGAGGGACACAGAGTTTCTGAACAGGGAAGTTTGCACCCGGAGATACTGATTCAACAAAATGAAGGAAAAAATCAAAACTATCATGGCGAAGATAGATTTGATTTTATACACTTAATCTCGGTGAGGAAGTTTCAACATTACAGAGATGAAGGCAATAGTCTAAATCCCAAAACATTTATAGGCCAATTTGACCTGTCTCTGCCTCCCCTCTGGCCACTCATGTATAAGCTCGATTTCGTGTGCTCACATATGGAAGGAGCCACAGCAGAATCTATGAGGAACTTTGCCAGGACTTGCAACTCGCACGATGCGTTCCGGAATGCCTTCTTGGGCAAATTCTGTTTCAAATGGTTCAAATGGCTCTGAGCACTACGGGACTTAACTGCTGAGGTCATCAGTCCCCTAGAACTTAGATCTATTTAAGTCTAACTAACCTAAGGACATCACACACATCCATGCCCGAGGCAGGACAAATTCTGGTCAAGAAAAACACAGGAATGCATTTAGCAAGTATTAATGATGTCTAGAGATATGGAAGACTCAGGTTACCGAAGTCCTGTGAAAGTCTTCGAGAATATGACAAAGAGGAACCAGTATCTCGACAATCCGTGTAGCGCAGCTGAAATTATACGCCTGTGTTATGTGAAGCTACCGACTGCCTACCAGCAAACACTTGCCGGAAGGTGTGGAAGCGACATAGAAGTATTCAAAGGAATATTGAGGGAACTCGAGTTCGCATTTAACGAGGAGCAAGTCCGTGAGAAACGCCGACAGCGGGAATGGCAAAACGGTCGACGAAATAACGGCTCACAGTGGGAAAACAAACAGGTGCATAAGCACAACGGATTTGGTCAGGATAAGAGTAACAGTAAGCATGGGAATAATTACACTAACGACGGTAGGCACTCTCCCGGGCCGGCCTGAGTGGCCGTGCGGTTCTAGGCGCTACGGCCTGGAGCCGAGCGACCGCTACGCTCGCAGGTTCGAATCCTGCCTCGGGCATGGATGTGTGTGATGTCCTTAGGTTAGTTAGGTTTAGGTAGTTCTAAGTTCTAGGGGACTGATTACCTCAGATGTTAAGTCCCATAGTGCTCAGTGCCATTTGAACCATTTGAACCACTCTCCCGGTAACAAGTCGAATAGGTCGTGGGGAAGTGGTCATCAAACGAATCAGGGCTGGCAGGGTGGTTTTCGGAACAATGCAGCAGAACATGAAGTTCGACCGCCAAAACCGGGGCCATCTCACACTATTGAACAGGAACGTGATTAACTAGGACGTGGAACGGACAACATGTAAATAATTGCAAATAGTAAAGTTAGAATTAGAAGAAGATATTTAGATTAAATAAATTAAGTCTGATGTGTCGCATTGTAGAAGTAAGTAATCGACAAGTATTCCTGACAAACCCTGTTTGTTTGAGAAATGAGAGGTAGATATACGTTCTGAGGAGGCTGCACCAGTAGGTGGCTCTCTATTGAAAGGCGAAAAAGAGATCACAGAATTCATATCTCCGTGAAAGGAGACAGCTAAAACTTGAGGTGGCTTGTCCCTCATGCCGTTGTGAGGACGCGCCGTTGCATTTACTTATGACAAAGTGTACAAGTGGTTTTGAGGTTGACAGCTATGCGCATTGGCGTACGTAACGCACCTTAGTACACAGATTTATGTGAGAATAGCGTGTTGAAGTCGCAGAAAGAGTGGACATTAATAACAGTGTTTAAGAATACTTGTCGAGAAATTTAGTTTTCTGGACAACTGCGTGTGTGAGCCGTGGGTTGCGTTTGTTTTCTTTATGTGGTTGCATTACACTAATAAAGTTCCTGTCAACAGGCATAAAGAGACCATAATATGGGCAAGGGCTAACAGGAGAAGAGCAAGAGAATTCGAAAGGCGTAACTAAACCGAAAAGCCTGGATCATTGGGTAAGATAGGAAATTTGTTGTATCTGCTTGATTCACAGAGACTGCTGCAGGGACATCAGACCTGATGTAAAACCCCGGAATGCATCGACTAATACCGGGTGGTATATAAAACATGTTTAAAATTGAAGCCATTGAGGGTATTAAAGTCAACTGTCTGGTAATCTCTGAACTCCTTCTATATTGGACTCCAAGACATACATTTCAGTAATGCTACATTGATAACGAGGCGATCAGCAACAGAACACCAAGCCACCAAAAAGTCCACATTTCCTCCTCCTCTTTTATGCTGTGCTGTTCTGCATTTCACCATCGTTCGGCGGCGACGTGTCGCAAAGCTTCGTGCATTAGCTCCAGCACGTTTGGCAGCTTAAACGTCTTGTTATTTCTCGCGACAAATACCTTAACTTACCTCTAGATCAGCTTTACTTTCCGATCTTCCCTCATAGATGACTCATGCCAGATCAGTGTCTGTCTTAATAGCTGTTCTCAAGCTCAGTAGTATGACAGGCAATGCATCGCTGCAGGTACTGTCGTGGCACGTGAGTAACGTTTTGAGTATTCTATGCAGCCGTTCCACCATTCCGTTACTCATGGGGTGGTAGCTCGTAATCTTTAGTTGGGAGATTCCACATAGTTTTGTGAGCTCCGTGAAAAGCAAGCAATCAAGTTGATGGCCACGCACTGTGCTCACTGTATGTGGAACACCAGCTCAGGCCATCCACGTGTGAACAAACTGTTTAGCCACAGTCTCTGTCAAAATATCGGTGATTGGCGTAGAATCTGGCCAAAGGATAGAGCGATCTACTAGCATCGACAAGTACTTGTACCCAGTGCATAAATCCTGTTACTAGGGTGACTATGTCTCCAATAGGTGCGAAGATGTGCTGAGTGACTTTGTTATGTTGGCAATGTAAGCATGCCCTCGCTAGCTGGCAGCATTGTTTTCAGCTCCTGGCCATGTTCGTGTGGAATCACGAACGCCAGGGTGAGAAAGAACATGAACAACGTGGACTATTTTTTCACAATGTATCGGAGGAACGTATGGGCGCGGTTGATCTTTGTGATATGTCATACCATAAGGCGACTTTGCAATGCCAGAAAGAGCATTTCCTTAAATTCGTAACTGCAAAATAGCATTTGAAGTTCAGGATCTGTGTGCTGGGCGGCAGCGATGTCTGGTCATAACACTCCACTGATTGCTTTGCATGCCCATGAGGCGCAATACAACACAATGATTTTTAAATCGCTTATATCGCGAATGTCTGTATTGAACTATCCTATTTAGTCTAAATGTCTTCTGCTACGAACGGACTTTGCGACTAATTCTCTGGAAACCATGACGAGTGGTCAATGATCCATGAAGAGGGTGAATGTTCTTGCTTCACGTTCCCTGCAGAAGTATTTTACAGCTTCGTACATTGCCAGTAACTCTCGATCTATTGCCGACCAAAGGCTTTGAGCCTGTTTAGGTATATGAGAAAAAAATGCAAATGGTTGCCAGGTTCCCGATACCCCTATTGTAATGCTGCGGCAATGGCAGTCTGACTGGCGTCTACTGTCAAAGCTGACTACACGGAAAGACTTGGATGAAAGAGCAAGGCAGCCATCGGCAGTGCGTCCTTAAGTCTGCTGAAGGCTTCTCTCATAGTTTGTGTCTATGGTACCGAGCGTATGCTGGTGGTGTGTTTTCCTTTAACAGCGACGTTTCGAGGAGCTTGGATTTGTGCAACATTTGGCAAATGTCGTCGCTAAAAGTTTATCGTGCCTATAAAACGTCTTAACACCTTGTAAGTTTTCAAAATTGCCTGAACATGGTCTAGGAGTGGTCTGATAACTTGTGCTGACACTTCATATACAAAAAATTTAATAGACAGCTTTCCTAAAGTGCATTGTTTGCATTTAGGAGGACACCATACTGCTGGAGAGGTTGAAATAGCAACTGCAAATGCTCCTTGTGCTCTTGCTCATAACGATAAAAAAAACAGGCTGTCATCTGTATACGTGAAACAAATAATCAGACCTCTCAAAAAGCCACCAGTAAAGCGCTATCTGGGATGTGTAGCGCGATACGAAATGCATAACAACAGACAACGGAATAAACAAACAACGTCCGAACAGGCCCTGAAGGCCTAGGGTACCGACCAGCTGTCATATCATACTCAGCCCTTAGATGCCACCGGATGCGGAGACGGAGGGGCATGTAGTCAGCACGCCACTCTCCTGGCCGTCGTCAGCTTTCGTGACCAGTGCCGCTACTTCTCGTTCAGGTAGCTCCTCAATTGGCCTCACACGGGCTGAGTGTAGCCCATTCGCCAACAGCACTCGGCAGACCCGGATGGTGACCCATCCAAGTGCTAGAGCCAAGCCCGACAGCGCTTAAGTTCAGTGATCTGACGGGAACTGGCGTTATCAGTATGGCAAGGCCGTTGGCACGAAAGGCATATATTGGAATTCAAATAACCCAAAGCTTGTAATGGCGGCCGTCTAAGGAACGTCAAATGGGGCTGCTGGAATTTGCGTATAAGTCTTGTCACAGTCTATTGCACTGAAAATCGTAGAACCGTATAAAGCACTTGTAAAGTCCTGGACTTTTGCAATGGCGTAACTATCTGGAACAGTCCCAGGATTCAGAGCCCTGAAATTGCCGCAGGTTGGTACCGTCATTTTTACTCGCTGAATGAAGCAGTGATGGCCAAGGGTGTAATATCTGCGTCCAACAACCTGTCGAAACGCTGCTGTCTGGCACTGAGCAGCGGGTGTGGGTGGAGACAGGCTGTCCAGGAATTGCTTGAATGTAGTGCAATGATCTCGTGCTTCCGTAAGGGGTATGCCTTGTGTGATTAAGTCTGGAAAACTCCGTAGAAGTTGTCAAAAAGAACTGTCATCTTCACTAGTGGCGGTGGTGATATTTGGGCTTGTCACCATTGTTGCAGGGATTCTATGTTGTAGATTCATTCTAATTAGCTGATGATTGTATATGTTCACAAGTGCGCGAAATGGTTTAAAAATCGACCCCTATGGTCAGGTGAGAGATTGCGACAATCGTAAAAGTATATTCGCCGCGTATTTGCATGCTGAAGTTAACTGGCAGTTGAGCTACAGCACAGGTAAAAACAATTGTATCTCTTGCAACTTCTAGTGTGTACTCCTGCTGACGACGTCTAGGCTTCGTGCAGTAAGGGGAACAACACTGATGTCCGACTCACTGCCAGTCAAATATACGTTCCCCTTCACTGTGTCATTACCAAAGATACGCTTTACTGATTAACTTTTCTACTTGTTTAATTTTCATGAACTGTGAACTTGAGTAAACTGAGCTACTGTTCTATATATTCGTGCGTGTCCATGTTGTAATGCTGAACAATAAAAGTGGTGTAATTACAGAACCCCCCTCCCCCCATTAACCATGGACCTTGCCATTGGTGGGGAGGCTTGTGTGCCTCAGCGATACAGATAGCAGTACCGTAGGTACAAACACAATGGAGGGGTATCTGTTGAGAGGCCAGACAAACGCGTGGTTCCTGAAGAGGGGCAGCAGCCTTTTCAGTAGTTGCAAGGGCAACAGTCTGGATGATTGACTGATCTGGCCTTGTAACAATAACCAAAACGGTCTTGCTGTGCTGGTACTGCGAACGGCTGAAAGCAAGGGGAAACTACGGCCGTAATTTTTCCCGAGGGCATGCAGCTTTACTGTATGATTAAATGATGATGGCGTCCTCTTGGGTAAAATATTCCGGAGGTAAAATAGTCCCCCATTCGGATCTCCGGGCGGGGACTACTCAAGAGGATGTCGTTATCACGAGAAAGAAAACTGGCGTTGTACGGATTGGAGCGTGGAATGTCAGATCCCGTAATCGGGCAGGTAGGTTAGAAAATTTAAAAAGGGAAATGGATAGGTTAAAGTTAGATATAGTGGGAATTAGTGAAGTTCGGTGGCAGGAGGAACAAGACTTCTGGTCAGGTGACTACAGGGTTATAAACACAAAGTCAAATAGGGATAGGTTTAATAATGAATAGGAAAATAGGAGTGCGGGTAAGCTACTACAAACAGCATAGTGAACGCATTATTGTGGCCAAGATAGATACGAAGCCCACACCTACTACAGTAGTACAATTTTATATGCCAACTAGCTCTGCAGATGACGAAGAAATTGAAGAAATATATGATGAAATAAAAGAAATTATTCAGATAGTGAAGGGAGACGAAAATTTAATAGTCATGGGTGACTGGAATTCGAGTGTAGGAAAAGGGAGAGAAGGAAACGTAGTAGGTGAATATGGATTGGGGCTAAGAAATGAAAGAGGGAGCCGCCTGGTAGAATTTTGCACAGAGCACAACTTAATCATAGCTAACAATTGGTTTAAGAATCATGATAGAAGGTTGTATACATGGAAGAACCCTGGAGATACTAAAAGGTATCAGATAGATTATATAATGGTAAGACAGAGATTTAGGAACCAGGTTTTAAATTGTAAGACATTTCCAGGGGCAGATGTGGACTCTGACCACAATCTATTGGTTATGACCTGTAGATTAAAACTGAAGAAACTGCAAAAAGGTGGGAATTTAAGGAGATGGGACCTGGATAAACTGAAAGAACCAGAGGTTGTACAGAGTTTCAGGGAGAGCATAAGGGAACAATTGACAGGAATGGGGGAAAGAAATACAGTAGAAGAAGAATGGATAGCTTTGAGGGATGAAGTAGTGAAGGCAGCAGAGGATCAAGTAGGTAAAAAGACGAGGGCTAGTAGAAATCCTTGGGTAACAGAAGAAATATTGAATTTAATTGATGAAAGGAGAAAATACAAAAATGCAGTAAATGAAGCAGGCAAAAAGGAATACAAACGTCTCAAAAATGAGATCGACAGGAAGTGCAAAATGGCTAAGCAGGGATGGCTAGAGGACAAATGTAAGGATGTAGAGGCTTATCTCACTAGGGGTAAGATAGATACTGCCTACAGGAAAATTAAAGAGACCTTTGGAGATAAGAGAACCACTTGTATGAACATCAAGAGCTCAGATGGAAACCCAGTTCTAAGCAAAGAAGGGAAAGCAGAAAGGTGGAAGGAGTATATAGAGGGTCTATACAAGGGCGATGCACTTGAGGACAATATTATGGAAATGGAAGAGGATGTAGATGAAGACGAAATGGGAGATACGATACTGCGTGAAGAGTTTGACAGAGCACTGAAAGACCTGAGTCGAAACAAGGCCCCCGGAGTAGACAACATTCCAGTAGAACTACTGACGGCCTTGGGAGAGCCAGTCCTGACAAAACTCTACCATCTGGTGAGCAAGATGTATGAAACAGGCGAAATACCCTCAGACTTCCAGAAGAATATAATAATTCCAATCCCAAAGAAAGCAGGTGTTGACAGATGTGAAAATTACCGAACAATCAGTTTAATAAGCCACAGCTGCAAAATACTAACGCGAATTCTTTACAGACGAATGGAAAAACTAGTAGAAGCCGACCTCGGGGAAGATCAGTTTGGATTCCGTAGAAATACTGGAACACGTGAGGCAATACTGACCTTACGACTTACCTTAGAAGAAAGATTAAGGAAAGGCAAACCTACGTTTCTAGCATTTGTAGACTTAGAGAAAGCTTTTGACAGTGTTGACTGGAATACTCTCTTTCAAATTCTAAAGGTGGCAGGGGTAAAATAAAGGGAGCGAAAGGCTATTTACAATTTGTACAGAAACCAGATGGCAGCTATAAGAGTCGAGGGACATGAAAGGGAAGCAGTGGTTAAGAAGGGAGTAAGACAGGGTTGTAGCCTCTCCCCGATGTTATTCAATCTGTATATTGAGCAAGCAGTAAAGGAAACAAAACAAAAATTCGGCGTAGGTATTAAAATCCATGGAGAAGAAATAAAAACGTTGAGGTTTGCCGATGACATTGTAATTCTGTCAGAGACAGCAAAGGACTTGGAAGAGCAGTTGAACGGAATGGATGGTGTCTTGAAGGGAGTATATAAGATGAACATCAACAAAAGCAAGACGAGGATAATGGAATGTAGTCCAATTAAGTCGGGTGATGCTGAGGGAATTAGATTAGGAAATGAGACACTTAAAGTAGTAAAGGAGTTTTGCTATTTGGGGAGCAAAATAACTGATGATGGTCGAAGTAGAGAGGATATAAAATGTAGACTGGCAATGGCAAGGAAAGCGTTTCTGAAGAAGAGAAATTTGTTAACATCGAGTATAGATTTAAGTGTCAGGAAGTCATTTCTGAAAGTATTTGTTTGGAGTGTAGCCATGTATGGAAGTGAAACATGGACGGTAAATAGTTTGGATAAGAAGAGAATAGAAGCTTTCGAAATGTGGTGCTACAGAAGAATGCTGAAGATTAGATGGGTAGATCACGTAACTAATGAGGAAGTATTGAATAGGATTGGGGAGAAGAGAAGTTTGTGGCACAACTTGACGAGAAGAAGGGATCGGTTGGTAGGACATTTTCTGAGGCATCAAGGGATCACCAATTTAGTATTGGAGGGCAGCATGGAGGGTAAAAATCGTAGGGGGAGACCAAGAGATGAATGCACTAAGCAGATTCAGAAGGATGTAGGTTGCAGTAGGTACTGGGAGATGAAGAAGCTTGCACAGGATAGAGTAGCATGGAGAGCTGCATCAAACCAGTCTCAGGACTGAAGACCATAACAACAACAACAACAATTACAGAAACACTACCTGATAAAAAGTAATTTGCCAAAACCTTTATAACTGTATTTTTAAATAATGAAGTAATCAGAAAATCCAAACTTTGAGCTAAATAAGCTGTTCTGTGAAACTACATATTGTGCAGGAGTGATCAATGCTACAGTGCATGAGATCACAATACGTGAGTTGCAATTCCAGCACACAATGTTTACAGGAGCAAAATGCTGAATAAAGCTACTAATCAATTTATGAAAGATATATCACCAAAATGTTTCTATGAAATGCCTTGTACATTTACGTAATCAATCCGACTAAACAAAATTTCTAACATAGAATAATGGACACGCAAATGTAACACTGAACTGTGAAAATAAAACTGTCTGCATATGAAATGGAAACTGAAATAAATTTTACCTAAGCCGATCTGATAATGAACTTTGGTAAGCAACGCTAAATCATTGTGCTAACTGTACTATAAAACTGGCCCTAACACATTTTTTATGGCTTACCTGTAGCAACAGAAACTTGGTACTGCTTGAAATGGTGAACGCAAAATACGCAGCACAAGAAAGCTAAAAGGAAAGAAATAGCTCCGTGCAGTTCAATGCAAGGACGTGCAACTATATTGAATAAATCATGTCTCAGTTTTAACCATTGTGTTCCGCAGAGTGCAAAGTGGCTACATACATAAGCAGAAAATAAAATTCTCTTGTTAAATCAGTAAAGGATCTGTTCTTCAAAAAACTGTATTGCCAAAACTGAAACTCATTGTCTGACTATTCCAATCATCATTACCAAGATTTATCTTTCCTGACAAACTTTACTCTGCCAAGTTTAATTTCTGAAAATGGTAAAGGAGCGGTAAAATCTATAACTTCTGAGTGCAAGCAATGTGAACAGAAAACTTTACTAACTCTCATCTGAACAATGAAACCAATTAAACCATACCAAATAAAGAGAGATCCCTCTAAAACAATACGTTATTCATAATTATGTACAAGCAAGCGATGCAGCAACACTTTACCTAAAAGAACTTCACTTGTGCAATTAATTTTTACAAAATCATAATTCACAATTCTTTCTTCTCTGTATCTTTAACTCTGTGCTCTGCAAGCCATTTCCATCCGCTCAGTAGTGTAGCTAACACCCGACTCTCCACACGCTACTCTTACACTGAGGCATGCAAAGTCACAGTCGATGTATTCACACAATTTTCGCAGTACAACTTCTAGAACAAATTCAGTGACTGGAATTTTGTTTCATAAAACTCCTTTTGAATAGACCTCCACTTTCAGATGATTGTCAGTCACAGTAAACACTAAGTAATGAGACTGCACAGATAGAACGACACACATAAAAATAATACACTCTTCTTTCACTGTTTTCACTCAGTTCTACTGTAAAAATGTTACATTAACTTTATTCTTAACTTCCTGGAGGCTGTTACATGAAATTCTTCTCAAATACTGATGACTGGCTACCCTAATCTTGATGCTTTCCTGCAATACTGCTGCCTCCAGCGTGCTCCTTTTTCCTTCTGGTTCCTCTCTGGATGGTCCACCAGCAGAAGATAGGTAGGCCAGACAGATTGGAAAAATGCCTGGCACATTATTTGAATCAAGCCGTGGCCTTGAAACTAGAGCAGTTATGGTTTTCCGTTTGTAGCAGATACTTCTCAGATGACGTTGCTATCTTTGAAATGATTGTGACACACCTGCAAAGTGAGCAGTGAAGTACACTAATCGTAATATACTCAATCCAAGTAACCTGGCAAATAATAATATAACATAATCTAAAACAAGCCTTCATAAATCACATTCAAAGCAAACTTACCACTGAATATTTAGTGACTACGAAACCTTGCGCTGGAATTGAATGAAGCCATTTCTGTCTCATTACATCCTTGTACGTTTTTATGCCAGGAAAACTTTAGCTTGGCTTGATGAACTACCCAAAAAATAATCCCGTATGACATTATGGGGTAAAAGTAAGCACAGTATGCCAACTTTTTCATTTTTATATCCCCTATTTCTGACAGAATTCGCATTGCAAATAGAGATTTGTTTAGACGCTTCAGCAATTCTGTAGTGTGCTACATCCAGTTGAATTTATTATATATATGTATTTATTATCAAGCTGTAATCCCAAGAATTTAACACTGTCCACTTCTTCTATCTGCTTGTCATCATATGTTATGCATATACTCGTGGGACACCCCTTACAAGTTCTGAACTGGATTCAGTAACCCAGTCTACATCTACTATTCATGCTATGGACAAAATGGTTTGAGGTATGTTTCGGAAGTGATGCTGGATCAGATACTGACAACGAAATTGAACGAGTTTGTCCTTCACAATACTATAAAGACAATAATCAGGTGAACTGCTTTAAGTGTTGAAGAAGGTTGTAAACTCGTTTGTGACACCACAGATAAAAATCGAGACTACTAGTTTCACATACCTTGTGAACTTCATGCATCCTTCACTGTGTTTTGGGTGTAGCAGAACCAGGAGTACATGTTGTTGTAGAATGATTGGAAAAACTCAAAACATGCTCCAAATGTGGCCCAATACAGAAGAGAAAAAACTCTTGTATTTGCCATTATTGCAAGTAATCGACCTGACTTTAAATCTGTACAAAAATTTCCAGCGAGTGCAAAGAGAACCCCTGAGAAGGAAACTAAACACCTAAAAAGTACTAGTGTAATTTTCATATTTTGACTGTTTTGTGGGAGTTTTTATGTTTTTATTATTACTTGAATAATAAACAATAAAATTACTGCAAGAAGCAGAATTCGGAATGCAAAATATTTGAGTTTTCACGGTATTAATGTTATCATGTAATATTGTTTTAATTTTATGCAGTTTTCTTAGTAAAAATTGACTTTAAAATTTAATTGAATGTATTTTTGGGCGGTATTAATGCAGCCTTTTACATAAATTCTGAACTGTTCCACTGAAGTTTCTGAATGCAACTTTTATGGCTATTTAAGTATAGCACTCACTCAGACCACACCTGAGACAGTGTGTTTTAAACTTGGGCCATAGTTCCCCTAAAACTCCTGTTCTGTGCTGATAGTTTCAAGTTCCTCATTGAGAAATGATACTACGGCTTTTTTTATGTAGTTTACTGAACATACATATCTTTCTACTTGTTTTAGTTGTCTTCTGTACTTTGGCAATCATTGTTGCCACAACCACCTTATGGTCACTGACACCATTTTCGATACGAACAACCCCAAAAGTGTCTGGTCTATTTCTTGCCATTAGGTCTGATATATTTCCATCATGAATGGGATTCCGAACTAACTGTTCTAGGTAGAATACATTTAGTAATGTTTTGTATGATGTAGATTTCAAGGAGCTTAGAAAAGCAACTAAATTCCATGGTTCACTTGCTGTGTAATGTATGATCTTAGAAATTGTCACATTAAATTCAAAGTGTCGCCAAGCCATGAGATTTCTCCTATATTGTGGGACATTTTGACAAGTATTTTTCAGGAAGGGACAAGGGATTTTTTTTGCAAAAAGTGAGATAAATATGGGACCTTTAATTGCTGCCTCTAATGTAGTGTAGTAATCGTTATGGTACACAGCAAAGATAAACATTTCACAGAAGTTAAGTAGGCAACACCCCCCAGCTGTCGTTTGTACAACTAGCAGTCAGCATTATAACTGTGGACAGAATAGGTCTACTTACACAAGGGTAACACACATACACTGTTGTAGGTAAGACTGTCACATACCGCGAAAGTACGGTAAAACAGCTCATGGAAGTAATTATGTGACACCTGTTCAACCAGCAGTCTGCACTCCCATTGTAGGAGCTATGGTTAGTTCAAATTTCCTTTCGTAACCATGACTTAAATGCACCATTATTTATGAATGAGTGACACATGTGAAAATTGTCGAATTTCCGAATAAACGATGCATCTCAGAATGCAAATTAGACAGGAGACTAAGTCAAGCTGAAGTGGTTTAATTTGCTCAGTTCATTGTCACCTGAAGGTATTACCTGTTGGTTGCCTCTTGGAGTCTAGTGTGTGAATCTTGATGTTATTAAATAATATTTTTCTGAGTGACTTGTTTTGTTCACGTCGGAGAGTGTCGGACTGTGATCCTTCGACTGCAAAGAAATCGAAATCCGGGTGCAGTGAATTAGATCTGGAAAAACATACCAAAACTTTCTGTTATTTGAACTGACAGATTTGAAGGGTGTTTGGAGGCTGCTGAAGTCGACAACAGACAGGCGTGGTGTGAAGCGATTAACGTGATTGTTACTAGTGGTAAAACGAACTCGAAAAACATGCTTCTCGAGTTAAACACATTCAAACGTTACACCTGTGCAAAGTAACAGAACTGTTGTTGATTTATTTACGAAAATGTGTGATCAAAGCAAACATGCAGAAAAAGTGAAGACAGCTGAAATAAGAAACTTTCTGGCAAATTAAAACTATGTGTGGGACAGAGGCTCGAACTCGGGACATTTCTCTTCTGCAGGCAAGGCAAAGGTCTCGAGTCCGAGTCTCGGTCCAGAACACAGTTTTAATCTGCCAGGAAGTTTCATATCAGTGCACACTCTGATGCAGAGTGAAAATTTCATTCTGGAAACATCCCCCAGGCTGTGGCTAAGCCATTTCACTGGAGTATTCTTTCTTTCAGAAGTGTTAGTTTTCAAGATTCGCAGGAGAGTTTCTGTGAAGTTTGGAAGGTAGGAAGCTAGGTGCTGACAGAAGTAAAGCTGTGAGGAGAGGACGTGGGTCGTGCTTGGGCAACTCAGTTGGTAGAGCCCTTGTCTGTAAAAGGTAAAGGTTCTGAATTCGAGTCTCGATCCGACACAGTTTTAATCCAGGAACTCTCATACCAGCACACAGTCCACTGCAAAGTGAAAATTTCATTTTGGAAGCTGAAAGAAGATTATCAACTTTCTTCACAGGGCATAATATTTCGTTTTCAACAATGTACCATCTTGTTCCTTGTTACTGGTAAAATATGTTTTTCCTGACTCCAAAATTGTTTCAGAGATGACTTTACGCAGTATAAAGTGTACTACTATAGTGAAAAATGTTATTGCAAAGGTGGAAACTGATAAAAAGGTTCAGTTACTAAAGGACATTAAATTTTATATTCTGGTGGACGACGGCATGGATGTATCAAATAGCAAACATATGTGCATTATAGTGAAATAATTGTCGCCAATTGACGGTTGTGTGAAAAGACAACTTCTGGAATTGATCCCCATGGATGCCAAAGACTGATCGGCAGAAAACCTGTTCATAGCTCAGGAGATTATGTTGAAAGAGAAGGATATTCCAGTTGCAAATTTAATTGGCATGGCTTTGACAGTGCGTCTGTAATTGTGGTAAGCCGTAATTCTGTCATAACAAGACTTAGAAATGTTGTACCAAATCTGATTGTCCTCTATTGTATATGCCATTAATCTGCTTTAGTTGCAAGGAAAGCATGTGAGAAGCTTCCTAGATCCTGTGAAGAGTTAATAAGATCCGTGGCGAGCTACAAATTCGGCAGTGCAAAGTAATGCGCAATTTTACAAAAATTTCAAGAATTGTTTGGAGTCAAACGTAAAAAGGTGCTGAATTATGGGGTACAAGATAGCTTGTTTTACATACATGTCTTGTTCATCTGCTGGAAAACTGAGTTGTATTTTTCCATTACTTCCAGTTAGCAACTGTTGAAGATAAATTGAAGTCTGCAGAAATGATTCATTGGGAAGGGAAAATTTGTATACTAAACCTTAGGTATCGTTTCTAAAGTATGTTCTGGTTTACTTCAACAATTTTAATGCCCTTTTACAATTGAGGGAAATATTAATTCACAAGGTTTTGGAAGATTCTTTGCGTCTGTTTCAAAACACTGGTCAGAACTTCCTAGCCCATGTGTCATCAATGACATGCACAAGGTTAATAAACTTCAGCCATGCCATTGTCTCACATTAGAATTAGTGTATCTTGGCCCAAATGTGAGCAGTTATTACAAACTCTCCCTAGAGAATGTAAAAAGTGAATTCATTAACTAAGACTTAAATGCCTTGACTTCTATATCACAGCAACCGAAGAAATGTCTATCTACACACGATGAATTTTTTGAAAACTTAAAATTCATGGAGCCAAATATTACATTAATAGCAGGCAGATCGTCCCAGATAAATGATGTATTGTTTGTTGCATCAAAGTTTGAAGGATTTTATCTAAATACCTGAGCAGTTGAATGGAGAAGTCTTCCATTTGTGCCTGAGGGAAGGAAGAAGGAACTTTCAGAAATCGACTTGGATTATATGTGGAGTGAAATCTCAAAGTTGAAAGACTTCCATGATCAGCTGCTTTTTCAAAATATTAGTTAACTTGCTAAGCTGTTTCGTTCACTTCCACAATTTAATGCTGTAGCTCAAAGAATATTTTCTATTGCAAGTGATGTAAAAACAAGAAAACGGAACGGAATTGGAACAGAGAATTTAAATTCCATATGCGTTGTGAGATCTTCATTTTAAGCAAACGGAATAGATTGCTCAACGTATCAAGTGGAACAAAAACATCTCAAATTTCACACTAAGAAAAAAACTTGTATGAAGTGACAGTTTAAGTGTGCGATGGGGACTAAATGAGGGAAGCTTATGTGTTTCGGGAGTAATATTTCTACAAAAGGAAAGCTGTATCAACTGAAACGAGAAGCAACCAGTTCAGTAACGCAAGTCCTGAATTTACATTATATTATGCTGCTACTAGTTTATATTCCTCCTTGTGGAATCGTAGTCCATTATTTCTCCCTCTCTCTCCTTTTTTTAGGCGTCAGATGTCTTTCTTTACCACGGGACAGAGAAGGGACATTTTCAGTACCCGGTTGGGATTTTTGAGCTTCAGTGGTTGGCATGACGGAATTCAAATAGATTGAGCGCGTAGTCACAAATGCCAGAAAAAAATTGTTTTCGAAGAAGGTGTGTGATGTTGTTGTGACGTAGTGAATTGTAAAAAGAATAATGTTGCAGAACAACGTGGTAGATGTGAAAAACATGTCTGGTTCGTATGAAATTTAATTCGGTAGTTAATGACTGTTTTTAAGATATTTGCATGCATGAAGTTTTCCTGGGCGTATGAGATTTTTGAAGTTGGGTGTTTTACTTTTCGTAGGATGTACGTATGATGTGGAACCTATTAAATGTTTGCTAAGATCTTTTGTTAACACCAGTTCACATACAAATACGATATAACCTGTGTTGTACAGTGAATAAATAAACTTCGAAATATGAATTTTTGTTACGCCTAGTTAAAAGACAATTTAGTATGTAGTACAACCGTACTGTTAACCCTTTTGCTAAGAGTCACACAGTGCCATATACTTCTACGTCGTGAAGATTTGGCACCAATAACAATTGACACAGTGTCATCATCTTCATATTCTTTATCTGTGAACAGAATGAAAGGAAGCTACAGTAAATAGTATGTCACACACATTAAAGAAACATATGAAGTTCACATTATTTCTTTTACTTTCTACTTGCAGTACTCGCCATTTCAAAGATTACTGTGGTTACAAATATTATTAGATGACACAAAAGCTAGTAAAAATGAGTTTAATGGCCACAGATGGGAAATATTTTCAGTGTAAAGGGCATTGCGCCATCTCTTTGCAAAATAGCAATCTGCTACTTCAGAGTGGACTATAGCTCTTGTGGTCTAGTCTTACATGTTATGACAATGGTGAATCCTCAGTTTGGACATGCCACATCCTCCTAATTGCTACAGTGTTTGTATGAAGCTACTTCTGTCAAGGCATCGTGATCATTGGGAAGATGGTCTTCCTTGTCTGAAACTAGAATTATGATAAGGCTTATGGTGAAGAACATAGATGGCATCCATATGCTTTTGTCTCCTTCATTTAGGATAAACATGCTTCATCTCATAGGTAATGTGTAGTGAGGTGTAGGATTCAATAAAAGTGAACATTGTACTTAAATAGTGTATTCTCATTTGTCGATTTGTGAACCTACAAAAAATAGAATTTGGCCCAGAAGCAACAAAAAACACGGTAATGCAACATAGGTATACAGTACACGATATCCAATCAATAAATAACAAACAGAAGTTGAAGTCGGTCAGTCAACAGTTTCAGGGTTGTTGTTACTCATTTCACAGAGTGCTGGCTCAAAAATCAGAACATGTCATTCTTCAGGTTTCCAAATTATGGAGTTGGTAATGGATTCTGCAGGTCTGACAGCAGGGAGGGGGGGAGGGGTTCGAGGCTGTCTAATACTTGTTGAGGAGGACATAGTATTCAGCATATGCAACAAAGCTGACCACCTAAATATTTAAAAAAAAAACATTTTGAGCATTATGGTGTAGAAATCAAGCATCTGAATGTAATACTAGTCTGTACTTACCATTCTCCTGATGACAGCATGTCCCAGTTTCTGAACACATTTTAAACTTGTGTATTTTTGCAGATTGAAAGGTAAGAACATATTGTGTGGTGATTTTAACATGAATTTTGGTTACATTTTACGTGCAGTGGATCATGTCGTTAACCTACTAACAACTTTCGATATCCAGAACATAGTATAGGGTCCAATTAGAATAAGAAAGCAATTCAAGCAGCTGTATAAACGCAATATTCTTATACTCATAATCTTTCCCATTTATTGAAGTCCTGAACTGGTCTAATTTACTCTATCAGGGGAGCGTGTTATGGCTGAGTTTAGAACAAATAGAAGAAAAGTCATCTCCTACTTTCATCTGCAGAAGGCAGATAAGAAACCCTAGCAGTATTGGCATGGTTAAGAATGTACTTCAATCTCAGTCCTGGGATATTATTTGCAAGGATGAAAATGAAGGTTAGACTAGATTCGGATTTCTTTCTGTAGACCCAAAAATGAGATGATTTTCATGGGTGTGGAACATGTCAGAAAGTATAATATAAAAAAAACATAAAACATTTGAGTAGGCCTATAATACTTACGACTCTGATCATGTGCCAGATTGTCAAAATGGGTGAATACATTACAGTAAATTGGAACTGCTAATATCTACAGAATTAATACACTTGTCAGAATGAAACTTTGTTAAGCACATTTATCATACACAAAATGCCTAATCTTTCCAGTTGTGACCAAGTGCTGTCAAAACTGAAATCTGACAACTTTGCTGAAGCTTGCCTGACAGTCCCTGTTAAGATATTCATCTATAGAGTAGGAGGAGTTGCCTATCAAAAGGTCTTCCAAACTCTGCTTTTACTTTGCTTTATTTGAAACCAAGCTTTTAATGATCGCTGGCAATTTATTGAAAATATTTGTTCTTGAATTTTTGGTCCCGTTTCTGGACATTGTAACTCTTTATGTAGGTTGCACTTATTCCTACAACTGATACTGTGTATTGAGCTATTTGTTAGAAATAGATATATATTACTTGCAACAAATTTCATTAAGGAATAATTATACTGAGAAGAGTGGTTAGAATACAAAGTTCCATCAACAGGTTCCTAAATGATATTATTGAATTTACACCACAAATGATTTTTATTACATGCCTTTACTTGCTAACATCATTTGGGCAGTTTGATGAGTTACGCAGAATAATACCCCGTATGACAAACAGAATGAAAGCAAGCATAGTATGCTAGTTTTTTGTGTATTTGTATCTCCTTCATCTTTCATTATTCTCACTGAAAAACAGACTTATTTAGCTGCTTCAGCAATTCTGTCGTATGCCCTTCCCAACTGAATCTATTATTGAGTTGTAATCCAAGAAATTTAACACTGTCAACCTCTTCTATTTGCAAGTCTTCTTATGTTATATACATGCTGGAAGGAATACTCTTACAGGTTCTGAACTGCATATAGTGGGTCTTTTCAGAGTTCAGTGAGAGCGAATTAGCTTTAAACCATTTATTAATGTCAGTGTATATTTGATTAGCAGCCATTTCTAATTCTGTACTTGGCTTGCTACTTGTTGCAATGTTTGTATCATCTGCAATTAAAACAAACTTAGCATCTGGCAATGTAACAGGCCAGAGGTCATTCTTGTACACAAGAAAAAGCAGTGGGGCCTTGAGTGACACCATATGTAATTAATTCCCAATCAGATGAACACTGGCAACTTACTGCACAGATATTTTATGACGACACCCTTTGTTTCCTGTTAGTTAGATAAAACTCTAATCATTTCGCAGCGTTGCTGGTAACACTGTATTCTTATATACTTAAGAGAAGGCTTTTGACGGGTCACAGAAAATGCCAGTGGCCTCTGATTTATTATCAAATGAATTAAGTACATTCTCACTGTAAATGTAAATAGCTTTCTCTATATGAGGACCCTTAAGGACCCCAAACTGTGACTTGGACAATATATTATTTACCATGTGTGTGAACTGTTCCAGCCCACATTCTGCTCGATCTATTAAAAAGGAAAGGATGATTCAGCAGTTCAAAATTCTTGACAGTCTAGCCTACTCCGAGGCCCGACAGTAATTTGACCATCTCCACCTTTGCTTCTGTTGCATCCTTTCCTCCTCCTTAGCTCTGTCGTGTTCCCCTACCTCCTCCCAGGTGTTCCTGTTCCCTCTTTCTCTACAGCAGGAGAATAAACCATCTTCCCTGGCACCCACTGGAGCTGGGGCTCTATGAATCCCATTCTCCAGCATCTCGAGGACAAGAAGCCTGTTACTTCGTCAGATGCGGGGACCCATGCTGTGGGGGGCCTCAAGGTCATTCATTCTCTTTTATTATCTTGAGACTACTGCGACTCTCGCCTAATGGCTGGGGTGGCTAAGATTTAAGGCCTGGGCCTAAGCCTGACTGCCAAAGCACTCAGCCTTGCCTCGCATTTCCCCCGCTGCTCCACCACACTGTGCATGAGGAGGGAGAAGATGGGGAAACAGAAAACTTGCCACATTTAAATGGCTGTATAGTGGTACTGCGTATGGCTGGATCTTAGATTTCTCATTTCTCAACAATAAAGATCACAAAAAAAAAACAAGGTGTCAGTATTAATTATTATTGGTGCGCTGAAGACATGACTTTTATCTCGTACGAACTGTCTGCTTATGGACAGATGCAGACAGTTTCAGAGTTTTAAATTCATGTTGCCATGTAATTGTGATTTATTTAGTTTCATAATCGAAAAAGGTCTTTCTTGTAAACAGATGTGACATTGACAGCGTCTTCAAAACTTTGATGAAAATTTTGTTGTAATTCTTGCAAGGACACAATGAATTCTTCAAACCTCATGCTTCCTTCAATGCCAGTGAGCTCAGCAAACTGGATTGCCTTTGTCAGAATTTGTTCCTTCTAAAATGTGATTTTCTTTTTAAATGGTCCTCCATCAAATCAGAAAGAAGTTACTGTGTAATGTAATGTGCAGTCAAGTCCGCTTAAAACGTGAAGTCTTCAATACATTCTGAATGTTCTAATTTTCATTCGTGCACTCCTTTTTTCTTCGTAAATTCAACAATGAGATATAACTGGAAAAATCATTCCAGTCATGCTCCTTGACTTTGCACTTTGCATTGAAAACTGTTGCAGCTGAAGGTGGAATCATGGGCGTCGTTTCAGAAATTTTACTGTATGTACCACCAATTTCTTCAAGTGCTATGCCTGCAATTTTAGTACAAAGTGCTTCTTGATGTCCAGAACAATGAATCCTGTCTGTCGATCATTGTAGTTTTTGCCTTTTTTCATTGTCAGCTAAAAGTTTTAATTCCTTTGACATTGTACGAAACTGTCATTTTGTAGCATATAAGCAGTACCTGTTGTATACGAGAATTGAGAATTCTCATCCCTCTCTTCTGTTATTACTATTTTTAAAGGATTGTGATGATAGTTCACTAGACCACTTCCTTCTGTGCAAACAGTCTGACACCGCTATTCTGTCAAACTCAGAGTTGTGTAGACTGCAAAATTCTGCACTGCAATGATAAATGAAATGTCACGCTGCTTTGTGTACTTCAGACATGGGCCAAGCAAACCTGAGTGACAGGCCAGGCCTTGGCCCACACACACTGCTCACATGAAGTTTGGCATGTTGTGGCTGGCCCTGGCCTAATGTGCAAGTCTCAGGACAACCACCCACCCGCGATTTCCAGCAGGTGTGATGGACACCGATTCCACACAATGACTGATTCTGGCACATTTAATGTTCATCTGGTCTCTTATACTACTTTCCTCCAATGGAACTGTAATAGTGTTAATTGTATCGTTCTGGAACTGCAGTCTTTGTGAGCATCTGGTGATGTCTATACGTTGGTTGGCACTGACATTGTTAGTTCCTGGGTTTCTTGTCATACTGCACTGGAAGCTATGACCATTTTGGATCCATTTAGACTCTGCGGTAAAGATATGCGACCTTCATCTCCCCCCTCCGACTGACCTTCTATGCTTTCTGCTCAAGTGAAATGTAGGGCAAAATGGTCAGTGAAAAGTCATTTAAGAGCCACTGATAATTACTGAAGCATTTGGTTGTGCACACAGTCCAGCACAGTCGTCATGTCGGTGCAGATAGCAAGGGCACTGGAGAGCTCCCATTCATTAAATGGAACATTACAAGGCTCCGGGCAGTGTGGAACAGAGATAAAGGAAGTCATTCCAAACGATGTTAAAGAAGACTGAATGCAGATGCATAGTGGGCCAAAACATCCCAAAGGTGTTCTATGGGATTCAGGTCAGGACTCTGTGCAGGCCAGTCCATTACATTGATGTTCTTGTTGTATAACCACTCTGCATTATGAACAGTTGCTTGATCATGTTGAAAGGTGCAATCGCCATCCCTGAATTGTTCTTCAACAGTGGGTAGCAAGAAGGTGCTTAAAACATCAGTGTAGGCCTGTGCTGTGATAGTGCCATGGAAAACAACAAGAGGTGCAAGCCTCCTCCGTGAAAAACACGACCACACCATAACACCACCGTCTCTGAATTTTACTGTTGGCACTACACACGCTGGCAGATCCCCCCTGCGGGTCCGGGGATTAGAATAGGCCCGAGGTATTCCTGCCTGTTGTAAGAGGCGACTAAAAGGAGTCCATCCCCCTCACGGGGGTAGTTAGCGCCTGCGTCCGGAGACAGACGGTTCCTCGATCTATTATTGTGGTCTTTTTGGTTTTTCACTTCTCGTTTCTTCCTTCCTTTTGTTGGTTCCTTTCTTTGCTCTTCTCCACCTCACTGTCTTCCTTACTCTTTCCCTTGACTTCTCATTGCCTTCTTCTCCTTGCCTTCTCATTGCCTTCTTCTCCTTGCCTTCTCTGGTCTCCGCCTCAGCGTTTGAGACAGTCTGTCCTCTTTCTCCCTCTCTCTCTTCTTTTTCCTCTTCTTCCTTCCTCCCTGTGCATGCCTGAAGGCCGACCCACGCGTTCGCACGCGTAGCCGGTGACGGGGTAACGCGTAAGTCCCCGCCCTGGGTAGACATGTAAGGCACGTGCGTACCCCCTGGTAAAGGCCAGGCCCGGGGAGGGGTGATTGCCTGAGCTGATACCTTCTGACCATGCCGATTGGTCCCTCCGTCTGTTTCTCGGGAGGTGTGACCTGAGGTGTAAACATTCACCTATGGCGGGAGTGCCCTCTGAGAGGGTCCCCACAAGGAAGGAGCGCGCCATCGGAGACGCTGGCAATCATGGGGGATTCCTCCGCAATGGATTCTACTCCATCTCTTTCGACTTCGACCCAAAAACGGAAACGTGACCAGCCAACAGTGACAAAAGTACTACCGCCTGCCCCACAGTTCCTCGTAGTTTCTCGATCTGAGGACGGAAAGGATTTTTCCTCTGTCAACCCTTTCGTTATTCAGAAGGGCGTAGATGCCATAGCCGGATCTGTCAAATCTTGTACCAGGTTGCGTAACGGTACCTTATTACTAGAAACTGAGAGTGCCTTTCAGGCACAAAAACTGCTTCGGGCCACACTCCTGTACACGTTCCCTGTCCGGGTGGAGGCCCACCGAACTTTGAATTCGTCTCGTGGTGAAGTCTATACTAGCTCCTTCGACGGATTGAATGACGAGGAGCTTCAATCTTTCCTCGCTGAGCAGGGCGTGACGGCTGTCCATAGGGTCATGAAAAAGGTCAACAATGACCTTGTACCGACCCGGACACTTTTCTTGACCTTCGATAGTGTTAAGCTGCCATCGCGCATGAAGGCGGGCTACGAGGTTATTTCTGTTCGCCCCTATGTCCCGACACCTACGCGCTGCTACCAGTGTCAGCATTTCAATCACACTCGACAGTCTTGTTCCAATGCGGCTAAATGTGTCACTTCTGGCAGGGATGCCCATGAGGGTGACTGTCCACCTCCGTCTCCTCGTTGTGTGAACTGTCAGGGTGACCATGCCGCATCCTCCCGCGACTGTCCTGTCTATAAGGAAGAACGCTGTATCCAAGAAATTCGGGTCAAAGAGAAAGTGTCCACCTCAGCTGCTCGCAAGCTATTGGCTAGTAGGAAGCCCACGCTGCTCCCAGCGGGGAAATACAGTACTGTCCTCGCCTCTCCTCGGACTACCCGGGAGGTAGCAACCCAGACATGTGATCTGACCTTCAGCACCACGGTCGTCCGTTCGGCCAGTGCTAAGATCGCGCGGTCGACGTCTCCTCTTCCTCCCATCACCCCACAGACACCAGCCCCTTCCTCAGCTTCTGCTAAGACGAAGACCCCGAAGTCAGATGCACGGGCCTTTAAGAAGGAACCATCCCGTGCAGACTTCCTCCGTACCTCGACCTCCCAGCCTTCGACCGGTACTTCCACCAAACGTCCTTCCAAAAAGGCGCATAGGAAGCACAGTTCTCCTTCTCCGCCACGGCGCATTTCTTCTCCTGCGCCACCCAGCGGTTGCCGCCCCAGGCCGTCATCCGTTTCGCCTGGCCGCACCGCTGGTAGCCGTACATCTGGCCGTTCACCGGCGGAGGAAGCTCCCCCTCCCGGCCATCCTCCCGAGATGGCCGATGACCCTATAGACCCAATGGACGATGACTGTCCGCCTACTGATAGCGGCGGCAGTGCTCGCTCGAAGCCAGGCCCTAAGCGGCCTTCGAGGTGACCCCTTCTATCATCTTCCTTTTCTTACGATGGCACTTATTCACTGGAATATTCGCAGCATTCGCTCCAACCGAGAGGACTTGAAGTTGCTGCTCCGCTTGCACCGTCCGCTCGTCGTAGCCCTCCAGGAAACGAAGCTACGCCCATGCGATCAAATTGCATTGGCACACTACACCTCTGTGCGTTTTGACCTACCCCCTGTGGTAGGTATCCCAGCTCATGGAGGGGTTATGTTGCTGGTCCGGGATGATATTTACTACGATCCCATCACGTTGCACACCGGCCTGCAGGCAGTTGCCATCCGCATTACTCTCCCCACTTTTACGTTTTCCTTTTGTACCGTTTACACTCCATCGTCATCTGCCGTTACCAGGGCAGACATGATGCAACTTATTGCTCAGCTACCTGCACCATTTTTGTTAACTGGAGACTTCAATGCCCACCATCCCCTTTGGGGCTCTCCAGCATCCTGCCCGAGGGGCTCCTTGTTAGCAGACCTTTTCAACCAGCTCAATCTTGTCTGCCTCAATACTGGCGCCCCTACTTTTCTTTCGGACACATCTCACACCTATTCCCATTTAGACCTCTCTATATGTAGTACCCAACTTGCACGCTGGTTTGAGTGGTATGCACTTTCTGATACATATTCGAGCGACCACTTCCCGTGTGTTATCCATCTCCTGCAGCATACCCCCTCTCCGTGCTTCTCTAATTGGACCATCTCCAAGGCAGACTGGGGGCTCTTCTCTTCCAGGGCGACCTTTCAGGATCAAACCTTCACAAGCTGCGATCGTCAGGTCGCACACCTCACGGAAGTCATTCTCGCTGCTGCTGAATATTCCATCCCTCACCCTCCTTCTTCTCCACGTCGCGTACCGGTCCCCTGGTGGACCGCAGCATGTAGAGACGCTTTACGTGCTCGTCGACGTGCTTTACGCACATTTAAACGCCACCCTACAGTGGCGAATTGTATCAATTATAAACGATTACGTGCTCAGTGTCGTCGTATTGTCAAAGAAAGCAAGAAAGCCAGCTGGGCTGCTTTCACAAGCACCTTCAACAGTTTTACTCCTTCTTCTGTTGTCTGGGGTAGCCTGCGCCGGCTATCTGGCACTAAGGTCCACTCACCAGTTTCTGGCTTGAAGGTCGCGAATGACGTCCTTGTGGCCCCTGAGGCTGTCTCCAATGCCTTCGGCCGCTTTTTCGCAGAGGTTTCGAGCTCCGCTCATTACCACCCTGCCTTCCTCCCCCGCAAACAGGCAGAGGAGGCTAGGCCACCTAACTTCCGCTCCTCGAATTGTGAAAGTTATAATGCCCCATTCACCATGCGGGAACTCGAAAACGCACTTGGCCGATCACGGTCCTCCGCTCCAGGGCCAGATTCTATTCATATTCAGATGCTGAAGAACCTTTCTCCTGCGGGTAAAGGTTTTCTTCTTCGTACATACAATCGCATCTGGATTGAGGGACATGTTCCCGCATGCTGGCGCGAGTCTATTGTTGTCCTGATTCCTAAGCCAGGGAAGGACAAGCACTTGCCTTCCAGTTATCGACCTATCTCGCTTACCAGCTGTGTCTGTAAAGTGATGGAGCGAATGGTTAACTCTCGATTGGTTTGGCTGCTCGAGTCTCGATGCCTACTTACCAATGTACAATGTGGATTTCGTAGGCGCCGCTCTGCTGTTGACCATCTGGTTACCTTGTCGACCTTCATTATGAATAACTTCTTGCGGAAGCGCCCGACCGCGGCTGTGTTCTTTGATTTGGAGAAGGCTTACGACACCTGTTGGAGGGCGGGCATTCTCCACACCTTGCATACATGGGGCCTTCGCGGTCGCCTCCCTCTTTTTATTCGTTCCTTTTTAATGGATCGACAGTTCAGGGTACGTGTGGGTTCTGTCCTGTCAGACACCTTTCGCCAGGAGAATGGGGTGCCACAGGGCTCAGTTTTGAGCGTCGCTCTCTTCGCCATCGCGATCAATCCAATAATGGATTGCCTCCCAGCTGATGTATCAGGCTCCCTTTTCGTGGACGATTTTACCATCTATTGCAGCGCGCAGTGTACACGTGTCCTGGAGCGCTGTCTTCAGCGTTCTCTTGACCGCCTTTACTCCTGGAGTGTCGCCAATGGCTTCCGTTTTTCTGCCGAGAAGACGGTCTGTATTAACTTCTGGCGCTACAAAGAGTTTCTCCCACCGTCCTTACGACTCGGTCCCGTTGCTCTCCCAATCGTGGAGACAACCAAATTTTTAGGCCTTACCTTTGACAGGAAACTTAGCTGGTCTCCACATGTGTCATATTTGGCCGCCCGTTGTACCCGTTCTTTAAATGTCCTCCGTGTTCTCAGTGGTATGTCGTGGGGAGCGGATCGAACCGTCCTACTTCGTCTATGTCGGTCGATCGTCCGCTCCAAGCTGGATTATGGGAGCTTCGTATACTCCTCTGCACGGCCATACAACATCGGGGTTTACGACTTGCGATTGGAGCATTTTATACCAGTCCCGTAGAGAGTCTTCATGCTGACGCTGGCGAATTGCCACTCACGTACCGGCGCGACATACTGCTTTGTCGGTATGCCTGTCGGCTACTGTCAATGCCCGACCATCCGTCTTATCGTTCCTTTTTTGACGACTCTCTTGACCGTCAATACGGGTTGTATGTCTCTGCCCTGCTACCCCCTGGAGTTCGCTTTCGTCGCCTCCTTCAACACCTTAATTTTTCACTCCCTGCAACCTTTCGAGTGGGCGAGAGCCGCACGCCACCTTGGCTCCAGGCTCAGGTCCGCGTTCACCTTGACCTCAGCTCGCTCCCAAAAGAGGTCACCTCCGGTTCGGTCTACCACTCCCGTTTTTTGGAACTTCGTTCGAAGTTCATCAACATGACTTTCATTTATACAGATGGCTCTAAGACCAATGACGGGGTCGGCTGTTCCTTTATTGTCGGGGCACACAGTTTCAAATACCGGCTCCATGGCCATTGTTCGGTCTTCACAGCTGAGCTCTTTGCCCTCTACCAGGCTGTTCTTTACATCTGCCGCCACCGACATTCTGCTTATGTCATCTGCTCAGATTCCCTGAGCGCCATCCAGAGCCTCAGTGATCCGTACCCGGTTCACCCTTTCGTACACCGGATCCAACGCTCTCTTCAGCAACTGGTGGATGTCGGTTCTCCGGTTAGCTTTATGTGGGTTCCTGGCCATGTCGGTATCCCTGGGAACGAAGCTGCAGATGCCGCGGCCAAGGCTGCGGTCCTCCAGCCTCGGACAGCTTCTTGTTGTGTCCCTTCGTCCGATTTTAGCAGGGTCATTTGTCGGCGCATTTTATCGCTGTGGCATGCCGATTGGGCTGCACTTACCGACAACAAGCTTCGGGCCTTAAAACCTCTTCCCGTGGCTTGGACGTCCTCCTCACGCCCTTCTCGGCGGGAGGAGGTCGTTTTAGCCCGGTTAAGAATTGGACACTGCCGGTTCAGCCATCGCCATCTGCTGACGGCTGCGCCGGCGCCGTTCTGCCCATGTGGGCACTTGCTGACGGTTAGACACATTTTAATGTCCTGTCCAGATCTTAACACACTGCGCCTCGATCTTAACCTGCCAAATACTTTCGATGCCATTTTAGCGGATGACCCACGAGCAGCTGCTCGTGTTCTTCGTTTTATCAATTTGACAAACCTCGCTAAGGACATTTGATGATGCTGTTTTTTAATCCTATGCCTTTCAGTCTGTCTTTTATCGTGTTTTCCCTTTTAGTTGTTGTTGTCAACTTGTGCCTCGCGGTGCATTCTTAGAGTAGTCAGGGCGCTAATGACCATTAAAGTTGTGCGCCCTAAAACCACAAAAAAAAAAAAAAAAAAAAAAAAAAAAAAAAAACGCTGGCAGATGACCTCCACTGGGCATTCGCCTTACCCACACCCTGCCATCAGACCGCCACATTGTGTCTCGTGATTCGTAACACCACACAACATTTTCCCATTGTTCAATCGTCCAAAGTTTACACTCCTTACACCAAGTGAGGTGTCGTTTGGCATTTACTGGTGTGATGTATGCCTTATGAGGGGTCCCACCCGTCGGCTTTGACCCATGACGTAAGGCTGTTGTGCGTGACGTCACGACAGCGCGGAATTTAGTTTATGAGAGTGGCGTGTTTGTAGGTGTCATTTTGATGCGATTAGTGGTGCTCTCTGGTGGTGTGTTATGTGATGTTTTTGGCTTAGTTTGCGAGTGTGGCGTCGTGTGTGAATTTTGGTAAATTGCTGTTTTTATGTCTTTGGTAGGTATGGATATGACTGACAGGGTCAACATTTTTCGGTTGTCAGCTATGAAGGGGGACAGTGCGTTGTCTCTAATACAATTTCTTCAACTATTCGGATTTTTGGATGAAGTCGTGAAGTGTTCAGTATGATGTGAAAAAAATGAGGCTTGCTTAAAGTTCCGGCGTCTCAGACCAGGAATGGCTGTATGTGGAGATGTCGTAAGGATAACAGGTTAAGGGAAGTGTTCGATCCCAATTGGGAGATGTTTTTGAGCTATATAGGTCAAGGGAAGTGTTAGGTCCTAATTTATGGGATCGGGCGCTGCTATTGAGCTATATAGGTCAATGGAAGTATCCGATTCCAGATGATGTGTGTTTAGTGGTATTTGGGGAATAATGTGTATGTAACGACTTAATATGCGCCATATTGGAATCGTGGTTTATGGTCGTTTCCACCATATTTGTGATGTCATGGGTCAAAGCAGACGGGTGGGGTCGGACACTTCCGTATTTCCCTTATGAGCAGCCACTCGGCCCTGAAATCGAAGGTTTTTCACCTCCCGTCTAACTGTCATAATACTTGCAGTGGATCCTGATGCAGTTTGGTATTCCTGTGTGATGGCGTGGATAGATGTGTGCCTGTTACACATTACACCTCTCTTCAACTGTCAGCAGTGTCTGTCAGTCAACAGACGAGGTAGGCGTGCATGCTTTTGTGCTGTACATGTTCCTTCACGTTTCCACTTCACTATCACATCAGAAACAGTGGACCTAGGGATGTTCAGGAGTGTGGAAATCTCGCGTACAGGTGTATGATAAAAGTGACACCCAATTACCTGACGATGTTCGAAGTCCATTAGTTCCGCAGAGCGCCCCATTCTGCTCTGTCGCGATGTCTACTGACTACTGAGGTCACTGATATGGAGTACCTTGCATTAGGTGGCAGCAAACTGCACCTTGTATGAAAAATATATGTTTGAGGGTGTCCAGATACTTTTGATCACATAGTGTGCATAACAACTTGTATTAATTTGGACACAGTCGGCTTCTGGAGTTTCCATTGATCTGAAAAGGCATTTGATGTAGTCCAGTGGCTATCAAACTTTTTTGCTCAGGAGTCAACATTGACATTGTGGGGTTTCAGTTGGTACCGCATATATAGTGGGTAATATTATTAGTTGGTAATCTACATAAATTAGTGCGTAATTAACCCAAAATAGAATAGCTGTAATAAGAGCACAAAAAGTTGGACAACAGCCCCAAAAGCACTGATCTTTCCGTTTTGGCACCATTCAGAACGAGTAGTGTTGACTGTGCCCTCTTTCAGATTGCTGCCAAACTCAACACTCTAACAGTTGTGACACTATAGCTGTGTGATAAGAGTTGTTGGTTTTACTATATATGTGAATGACTGATTGACAGCAGTATTTGTAGTTAAATTTGAATGCACTGTTCAATATTAGACTCAATCACAATAGTGTGCTAAATGATTTAAATGCCAATTTTCGTCTACACATGCCATTATATTAAACAGCTTTAATTAATTTAATGTTACTTGCTATAAATAAGTACTGCATTTGAGGATGATATTTTGTGTAGTGAACATTCATAAATCCATGTTACTTCCGTGTCAATAGTGGCTGATTGGTACGACTTGTGCATGCCCATGAGTTGTCATAACTGGAAGTTAACCAAGAAAACATTCCCTTACTACATCCTCTAACACCACAGGCGTCACCCTAGTTATCCCTCTGCTTCCGAGGTAAGCGTCCAGTTTAGTGTAGTTAATGGCTGAATTCACCAATGTCCATTACAATTAAGCACATCTAAAAAAAATTGTTGGTTACTGAGCAGAAAGCTACAGTCTTCGGAAGCTCTTTTTGGATTCAGCTGTTAGTTGCTATACGCTCATTATTATCAAATGAGGCTTATAACTGCTGGCCACATGAATACTTGAGTTGGGCCAGAGTATCACAACCACTGATCTAGTAAATCACACAGTGATCCTACATAAACTGGATGCTTACATTATACGAGAAGTCTGCAGTGAATGGTTTGTCGTATCTATCAGACAGAGAGCAGCTGGTAGAAATAACAACACATGATATAAGAACAAGCTATTCAGATACAATATCTGTTACATCAGAAGTCCCACAGGGCTCAATGTTAGACCCCTCGTCATTCTCTCTCTTATTGACCTCCTGCAACACCTATCCACAACATCTGTGTCATTTGCCAATGATATAAACCATCTATCTTGTAACAGTTCTCCACAGTAGATAAGGGCCAACTTTGTTGACATCTGTGAAAGGCTTCTATGCTGGCTCTTTGAAGACAACCTCTTAATATACGAAAAAAAAGCTCATACAATATTTTGTCCGTCAAAGATCCTTACTCCACACGTAGAATCCTCGAAAGAGCCATACCTAAAGACTGGAAAGTAGCACACACAAGTCACACCAGTTCCCAAGAAAGGAAATAAGTTATCCTCTGAATTACCGACCCATATCAGTAATGTTGATTTGCAGTAGTATTTTGGGACCCTTGCTATGTTTGAATATTATGAATTACCTTGAAGAAAATGATTTATTGACAAATAGCTAACAAAGATCCGGAATATGTTCTTGTGAAACACAACTAGTTCTTTATTCTCACAAAGTAATGAATGCTGCCAGTAGATCTCAAATTGATTCCATATTTTTAGATTTCTAGAAGGCTTTTGACACTGATCTTCACAAGCAACTTCTAATCAAATTGCATGCCTGTGGATTATCACCAAAGTTGTTCAATTGGGTTTGTTATTTCCTGGCAGAAAGATCACAGTCCGTAGTGATTGATGGGAAGTCATTGATTAGAACAGAAACAATATCTGGCTTTCCCCAAGGGAGTGTTACAGGCTCTCTGCTGTTCCTGGTCCATCTAAACAATTCAGAAGACAATCTAAGCAGCTCCATTAGATTGTTTGCGAATGATACTCTCATTTTCCACCTAGTAAAGTCATCAGGTGATCAAAATCCATTGCAAAACAATTTAGGCATAATATATGTATGGTGCAGAAAGTGGCAGTTAACTCTAAATAATGAAAACTGTTAAGTCGTCCACATGAGGACTAAAAGGAATCTGCTAAATTTCTGTTACAAGATAAATCACACAAATCTAAAGGCTCTAAATTCAACTAAATACTCAAGGATTACAATTACGAATAATTTAAATTGGAACAATCACAAAGATAATGTTGTTGGGAAAGCAAACCAGACTGTGATGTATTGGCAGAACACACAGATAATGCAACAGGTGTACCAAAGGGACTGCTTACATTACACTTTTCTGTCCTCTTCTGGAGTACTACTGTGCAGTGGGGGTCCACATCAGACAGGAGTGACAGAGGACATTGAAAAAATTCAGGACAACTCGTTTTGTATTATTGCAAAGTAGAGGATAGCGAGCCATTGGTACAATAAGTGAATTGGGGTGGCAATAATTAAAACAAAGGAATTTTTTTGTTGTGGCAGGATCTTCTTATGATGCCTCAAACACTTGCTTTCTCCTCAGTGTTAAAATATTTTGTTGGTGCGCACCTACAAAGGAATAAATCATCATAAAATAAGGGAAATTGGAGCTTGCGTGGAAAGATTTAAGTATTCATCTCTCCTGTGCACTGTTAGAGAGTGGGATGATAAAGAAATAGCTTGAAGGTCTTTGATGAACCCTCTGCTAGACATTTAATTGTGAATTTCAGAGTAACGATGTAGATGTTAATTATGAAGGATTGAAGGGTATTGCTGGAGCCTTGAAGTGTTAGATGACTTCATAATGGAACACTTCTAATAAGGGAAACTTCCCATTGCACCCCCCCGCCCCTCGGATTTAGTGGTAAGAGGACCCAGTGGGCAGTCCATCATAATCTTAACACCGATCAAGCATGGAAACAGGACAAAGTTGTACTGGACTCTGAAGAAAGGGGGGGGGGGGCATGGGAATGGAAACAGTGAATGGTCCAAGAAGTAGCAGTGCAATATAGAGCATCTGGGGAAAGAAGTGGCATCGCGGTTACGATGTTGGACAGCAATGGACGAGTCATTTTCATACCTCCCTCATACCTCTTTTTGTTCCTCTTGCTGTTCATTCAATTCAAATTTGTGTCTGTATTGTGGTGTAACCTCCATTTGCAATAACGAGGTTTAAGGTAGGGACCTGTAATAACAGTTGATTCTCCACAACTACTCTGTTAGCAGTCAAAAGGAAGCAGCTTTTGAATGGGAACCGCAAACATTTGATGACAAGGTGACAAGTCAGTCAAATACTCCACCAGGAAACATGTCTGGCTACAAGTGGGAGCCTCGCTAGTTCACGACAGTTAGTCTTAGCCCTGACGATGACCATGGAGGTAGTGGTCGAAAGCTTGGAGTTTTATCCTGAATTGACGCGGCATGTACACAGAGAGATTTTTATTCAGGAAACATGTCTGTTGTCATATACGGCATTAGTGACAGTATGTGGGTCATACAATAGGAATCTCTTATTGACACATGTAATTTGTACGACTGGTAAATGAGTGAGATATGTCATTGCCCGATATAGGTGTTTGTGTGAACGTGATCACTCCCAATGACACAGTTTCTGTGTGCTGTGAAAACACATGCTTTTAACGTTTTTGGAGCTGTGTTCCGTTTTGGAAATCTTGACTCTTAAATTCCTATGTTGTAACATAGTTCACACCCGTTTATATGTTGTTTCAATTTCTGTGATACGTCTGTGTGGTATCTTGGCTGCTCTCACTATTCACCTCATTTACTTGTGACGTCAACGTATTCTTACGACTCATTTTCAGTAATCAATGTACAGTACAGAAAAAGGACAAACGTTTCAATGACCAGAGGGACAGTTCATAATGTTGGGGAAGGGCACGAGATAGTTTTTAATACTGCTCACCCGCGTGTTGGTAATGTGATGCCGTAACCACTTAACTAGCACACCATAATTTTATTTATTTATTTATTTATTTATTTATTTTTTTTTCAGCCACTCTATAAGCACTTCTTGTTCTTGGACCATTCAGTTTACATTTTGCTTTTTTTTTCCATAGTTAAGTACATCATCTTCTTGTTTTCACGCTTGATCTGTGTTCAGTTTTCGACAGGTTATCCACTGGGCCATCTTACCACTAAATTAGAGGGGCTGTGATGGGGAGTTTCCCTTGTAAATGAAACTCACAATTCGCCTAAATTATCTAAACTGTGGAGATGCAAGGCCTTAGAGGACTGTCCTATTGTGGCCGAATTGCATAATATTTTTAACTTATGTGAAGGCATGGTTACATGCTCTGTTGTGATGGATATGGATCCTGAGGAATTTTGGGAGAAATGGAAAACCATGGGTGTCATGGAAGTGTAGAACTACATGCGGAGAGTTGGTGACATGCTCAGACATCTGTGCCCCGGAGCTTAAGGCAAGCTCCTGTCTTATTTCAGTCAAATCTTGTTTGATGGACAGTAGTCCACCACTTGGAAGGAGGAAATATTAATTCCATTCTGGGAAACGGGCAAGTATCTCGTGTGGGTAAGACCCTAGAGCCCATGGTCAACCACTACCTCGTCTGGCTCGTTATATCTCGAGATCATCTGTGCTGCTGCCAGTGCAGTTTCAGTGCAACCATTCTGCTCTTCACAGTTTAATTCCAGAGATGTCTATACAACAATCTTTGTTACACGGAAACCAGTTGGATGATGTGATTTTTGAACTTGAAAAAGTGTAAGACACCATTTTGAGGTACATCATCCTGCACCAACTACATGAATGGCAGCTACCTGGACATCTGCCACTTATTGAATCCTTCCTTGAGAACTGATGCTTTTGGTATTGTGTTGGTGGTGCCTTGTATGACCATTGCATTCAGGAAACTTGGGGTCCCCCAAGACCGTATACTCAGTTTTGCACTGTTTGTGATAGTTATCAGTGGCATCTCCTCCACAGTCAGGACCCATGTAAGTGATCTTTGTTGGTGGGTGATTCCGCAGTCTTCTACTCTTCCTCCGATCTTGTGATGACAACAAGGGATGAGCATCAGGAGGCTGGAAACTTGGACCATTAAAAATGGTTCTGTGTTCACACCAGAGAAGACCACATTTCAGTTTCAGCCAACTAGAGCTGTTTGAAATTGTAAGTACAATATGCACTTTTTAGGCCTTCTGATTGACTTTAAATTAACCTGGTTCCTGTACCTGAAAGACAAGTGAACAAAGAACTTCAGATCATTGAACAGTTTGAAATACCTCAGCGGAAATGCACGGAGAGCCGACAGTCCGGCCTCTTGCAGTTTTGTAGTGTGTTTGTCAGACCACGATTAGATTATGGCAGCATGGTTTATGTATCAGCATGTACTTCCTACCCCAAGACGTTAGATGCTGTCCACCATGAGAAGAGTAGGTTATTGATTAGAGTCTCTCAGACCAGACCAGTTCAGAGTTTGTGTGCAGAGGCTGGTAAACGACCACTCTGGATTTGGCGGCACCTCCTTCTGACTTGACAGGCCATTAAAATCTTAACATTGCCTCAGTCATTAGCCCACCGCAACTTTGAGTGGTTGTTCAGGAATTGGTCCCATGTGGCCAAGTCATTCAGTATATGTGCTACTGACTGTCTCACAGATCTGGCTGTATCAGACCTCAGAGTATGTGGCCAGGACTCGAACAGATTGCCAACTTAGTGTCTTCATAGGCCCAAAGTGATCTTAAGCTTGACAAAGTAGAAGAAAACTTTTACATCACATTACTTTTTTTACGAATCTGTTTTCTTCAGTTTTAAGTAAGTACCACAGTTTTATCATTGTATGTGTGGATGGCTTCTAGCAAGGGAATGCTATTGGTTGTTCAGCTGTTTTGCCTGATAGGATTTTCCATCCACACATTCCCGAACACTACAAATTATGATGTGGGGCTATATGCATTATTTTATGTGGTAATTCCACGTCAGTCCAACACAGAAAAGTAATAGTTTCAACCTCGAATTTGTAGATGTATGAGACCATTGTGAAGTCAGTCACAGACGAACTAAATTCAAAAATTATGTGAAATTTGCTCATGTCAGCCTCAAAATAATAGTCTTGTTTCTAATCCAGATACATCAGTGACACTTACCATTCAAAAAGTGATGAGTAGGTGTGCCTTGTGAGAGAGAGAGAGAGAGTTCACGTTGCTTGAAAGAGATTGTCATGAAAGTAGATCTGCCTTTGTCAGCAATACCTTTCAACAAATTAAGTATCTGAAATCAGCACATGACTTCAGGATACTCATACTTTCGCAATAATACTGACCATCTCATCATTTGTGTAGCCTGTTGTATAGTTAGTTTATTAATACTGAGAATCTGTATGCAACCATTGAAATGCTTTCTCTTGTCACGACGAGTCAATTAAAACATTGTTATTCGTGAGGGCTTCTCGACTGTTTCTAGCTTGCAGTGGAAATGTGATATCCACTTGTACTTAGTATAATGTCTCTTATTATATCCATACCCAAGCAATGACAGTGAAACTTATGTACTTCAGATCTTGGACACTTTTTACCAGGAGCACAAAGGGGTCATACTCATGGAAATTACCCCTTTTTGACTTTTTGTCAACAGGCAGCAAGTAGATAACCTTGTTTTATTTTCCTGCCGTGCTTCTAGATCATGCGACTTTATAATATTCGTTTCTTCCTTATTCACTACCCTCACGATGAATCGTCTGTCCCTTCTTATGATTTGAAAACATGTAGAGGCAGAAGCTATAATCCCAGTTGGTAATGGCTCACCAGTTACTGAACCGTTCATTGTTCTGGACAAAAAAATAAGCAAAAAACATACACTGATATATGAAACTGAAAACTATTATGTACTAATTAAAAGAGATGGAGCACTTAAACGATAAAAACTGCAACACTACTCAGTGACAATAAAATTCTGTAAGGCTGTATTTTTCGGATGGGGAATTCTTCCACTGTGCATATGCATCTTACCAAAGTGAGCATATGGCAGGACTGTCTTCCCACTCCCTGCCTCATCCCACCCCACCCGCAGTGCTCGCATGGTGTACGTCGCATTAAACTGTGCCACAACCACGCAGGCGCATGGAAGGGCATCGTGCTCATCAAATGGTGCATAGGACATTGCCCATTAATGCATGGTTTCCTCCCCTGTATGCCCATCTTTTTAGAGATGGTTGCGGGATGTGGCTGTTCAATACAGGATCTCAAATTAAACATCTTTCAGCCATCTAGTTTCCAACTTTATTTTATTTGGCAACCGGTTTCAGCTGTTTACTACACGATCTTCAGGCATATCGCAGCTGAGGTAGTCTTTCTACACGTTGATCAGGGGCCTGAAGATGGTGTAGTAAAATGCTGAAACTGGTTGCCAAATAAAATAAGGTTGAAAACTAGATGGCTGAAAGGTGGTCAAACCCTCAGTTTATCTGGAGATCTGCCCACCACCCTTGCTGACACTGCCACCAGTGTTAAATGGATTTTGAAATTTTGGGAACTGTTGGGCCTCATCCCTGATGTGCTGAGCAGGGGTGTTCAGCAAGCTGTGCCAAAGCAGTTTAGCATTTTTGATTGGTTTTCAGTGTAATAGTTCAGTACATCGTGATGGCAGTTTGTCATTGCTAGGTGACTCTCCTGCATTATAAGCAGCACACATGTGGTCTTCCCAAGCAAATAGCAAGCTGACACTTAGTAATGATGCTGATGACCTTGCTGCTGAATACCTCACTCCTTCTTCTTCTTCTTCTTCTTCTTCTTCTTCTGTTTTTAGTTCTAAATGCCTTCAGCCACTAAGATTCGGAAGCAGTGGGAAATAGTATGTGCTATAACAGTGAACTGTTTGTCAAAAGAAAACCCTAATAAGTTATTCTCATTAATGAAAGCAAAACATTAAAATAATAATGTTCTGGCACTTGACTTATTTAGCTTCTTGCTCTTGCTTCCAAATACAGTGTTGTTAAGACTGAACTACAATCATTTAATTTTGTAAACTCTAAAATGTTCTTTGTTCATGATTGGTTCAATCTTATACCACAGATCCTATGCATATGGGTGGGCAAACAGTCATGTCTAGTATAAAAGTAAAATACACACATCAAAAAAAGTTTTGCACCCCCGGTTCCTAGAACTGAAGATAGACGTTGACTATGGATATTGTATCACAGACACGGTCTCTTTGACTGTGCTGGCCGGAGTGGCCATGCGGTTCTGGGCACTACAGTCTGGAACGGAGCGACCTCTACGGTCACAGGTTTGAATCCTGCCTCGGGCATGGATGTGTGTGAAGTCCTTAGGTTAGTTAGGTTTAATTAGTTCTAAGTTCTAGGCCCCCCCCCCTCCCCCCGTGAACCATGGACCTTGCCGTTGGTGGGGAGGCCTGCGTGCCTCAGCGATACAGATAGCCATACCGTAGGTACAACCACAACGGAGGGGTATCTGTTGAGAGGCCAGACAAACGCGTGGTTCCTGAAGAGGGGCCGCAGCCTTTTCAATAGTTGCAAGGGCAACAGTCTGGATGATTGACTGATCTGGTCTTGTAACAATAACCAAAACGGCCTTGCTGTGCTGGTACTGCGAACGGCTCAAAGCAAGGGGAAACTACGGCCGTAATTTTTCCCGAGGGCATGCAGCTTTACTGTATGGTTAAATGATGATGGCGTCCTCTTGGGTAAAATATTCCGGAGGTAAAATAGTCCCCCATTCGGATCTCCGGGGACTACTCAAGAGGATGTCGTTATCAGGAGAAAAAAAACTGGCGTTCTACGGATTGGAGCGTGGAATGTCAGATCCCTTAATCGGGCAGGTAGGTTAGAAAATTTAAAAAGGGAAATGGATAGGTTAAAGTTAGATATAGTGGGAATTAGTGAAGTTCGGTGGCAGGAGGAACAAGACTTCTGGTCAGATGACTACAGGGTTATAAACACAAAGTCAAATAGGGGTAATGCAGGAGTAGGTTTAATAATGAATAGGAAAATAGGAATGCGGGTAAGCTACTACAAACAACATAGTGAACGCATTATTGTGGCCAAGATAGATACGAAGCCCACACCTACTACAGTAGTACAAGTTTATATGCCAACTCTCCCCCTGCGGGTTCGGGGGTTAGAATAGGCCCGCGGTATTCCTGCCTGTCGTTAAGAGGCGACTAAAAGGAGTCTCACATGTTTCGGCCTTATGTGATGGTCCCCTCTCGGGTTTGACCTCCATCTTTCTAAATTATTCCGAAGAGCGAGCCAATTGGGGAAGGGCGCCTTACGTGGTGCACTGTATCCGTCGTGCATTGAGACCTTTAGCCGGCTTTTTCGTCGTTGCAATGGTGTCCCGCTCGTTTTCCATCTCTTGGGCGAGGATACGTCCCTGGGTGCGATTCCCACGCTGCACTCTGCAGTGTTTCTTTTATCTGCGACGACGACCTTGGACAGTTTTGCACCTAAGATCCAGCACGGTAGCCAGTCCATTGTGGTGGGGCTGCCATGTACCCTCTTGGTTGTAGCCCCCTGACAACACAGGGATCGCTCTACTGATGCCTGCGCCGTTAACTCCCCACGTATGCCAAGGAGTAGATGCCCGTCTCCCTGGGGCATCAGGACTCCCGGCAATGGACATCCTGCCAGGTGGCTATTGCTGCGGCTGGGTGGCGCCCGTGGGGAGGGCCCTTGGTCGGAGTAGGTGGCATCAGGGCGGATGACCCGCAATGAAGCGTGGTACATCATCTCTCGCTGGCGGCCAGCCTCCAGCAGTCTCTAAGCATTCTCGGGCTCAATTTAATGCTGAAAAGTACAATCCGAAAACGTTCCCCTCTCTGGCCACGCCATGGGAGGAGTGTAAGTCTCAGGAGGGAGGTAATAGTTATTCGCCCCGATTCTTAGTTTGTACGAGAGCTGATGGAGAGTCTTTTCTCTCCACAAAGCCTCAGTTCTTCGTCGAGCATTTAGAGGACAAGTTTGGGGAGGTGGAGGGCTTGTCAAAAATGCGCTCTGAATCGGTCCTGATCCAAACGGCATCCTCTGCCCAGTCACGACGGTTGCTTGCTTGTGACAAGTTGGGGGATGTTGCTGTTACGATCACGCTGCATAAGAGTTTAAATATGGTTCAGGGAGTTATTTACCATAAGGACCTTCTTTTGCAGTCTGATGACGAGCTGCGCGCCAACTTAGAGCGCAGGGGTGTACATTTCGTCCGGCGCGTTCATCGGGGTCCGAAGGAAAATCAGATAGCTACCGGTGCCTTCATCTTGGCCTTCGAGGGTGATACGTTACCGGAAAAGGTCAAGGTGATGGTCTACCGATGTGACGTCAGGCCCTATATTCCTCCCCCGATGCGGTGCTTCAAGTGCTGGAAGTTCGGCCATATGTCTTCCCGCTGCACTTCCAGCCTCACATGTCGAGATTGCGGACGCCCGTCTCATCCCGATACTCCATGTGCCCTGCCTCCCATCTGTGTCAACTGCGGGGAGCACCATTCACCTTGCTCGCCTGACTGCAAAGTCTTTCAGAAAGAGCGCAAAATTATGGAATATAAGACCCTGGACCGGCTGACCTATACTGAGGCCAAAAGGAAATTTGACAGACTCCATCCTGTGAGAATGACATCTTCTTATGCAGCTGCTACGACAACTGTGCTAGCCCCATCAGTTTCGAGACTTCCAGCCAGCTCGATAAGCAGTAAGACTCCTCCTGCCCCCTTGCCTGTGGGGGGGCTCTACCCAACCGGTTGCTCCTGCACCACCTACCTCAGGAGCAACCTCCTCCCACCCGTTGGGGACGTCCGTTCCCGCTTCTCAGCCGGAGAAGCGTCTAACTTCTTCGGCTACTCTCGCCCGTAAGAGTTCCCTTGGGACCCTCCCTTCCCAGGGTTCCACCAGGGGGAAGGATGATGGCCGCCAGTGGCATAAGTCCTCACCAGCGGCCGGGCGTAGGGCTTCACGATCCTCCTCTGTCCCGGAGACTGAATCGGTGAAGCCTTCCCAGCCGGTGCAACCCAAGGTTCAGTGAGAGAAGTCCAAAAGAAAGACCTCTAAGGCCAAAGAACTTGCGGTGGCGCCAACCCCACCGCACCTTTCGCGCTCTGCGTCTGAGGATGCAGTCGAGATTCTAGCGTCCGCTGAGGACCTTGACCTCGCTGGTCCCTCAGACGCCATGGATGCCTCTCGTACGGGTACTGAATCGGTGGCAGTGAGTGAACAAGCGGCGTAAATTGCCTTCCCAGTCCTTTCACGCCTTTCTCAGCCATGGACAATATCATCCTCCAGTGGAACTGCGGCGGTTTTTTCCACCATCTAGCTGAGCTCCAACACCTTATCAGCCTTCACCCTTTCTTCTGCATTGCTCTTCAGGAAACTTGGTTTCCAGCAATGCGAACCCCCGCCCTCCGTGGCTATCGGGGTTATTATAAGAACCGGGCAGCATATGAAAGGGTGTCGGGTGGCGTCTGCCTCTATGTCCTTCAAACTCTGCACAGCGAGTCTGTCCCTCTCCACACACCTTTAGAGGCTGTCGCTGTTCGGGTGTGGACGCCACAGGCTGTTACCGTCTGCAGTCTTTACCTTCCACCGGAAGGTGATGTCTCGCAGCATGTCCTGGCTGCGCTGATAGCCCAATTGCCGCCACCTTTCTTGCTATTGGGCGACTTCAACGCCCATAACCCTCTGTGGGGTGGGTCAGTGGCAACAGGTCGGGGCGCCATCGTTGAGCATTTATTGTCGCAGCTCGATCTCTCGATTTTAAATGATGGTACCTCCACACACTTCAGTGTGGCGCATGGCACATACTCCGCCATTGACCTTTCAATATGTAGCCCTAGCCTCTTACCGTCTGTCCAATGGAGTGTGCATGACGACCTGTGTGGTAGTGACCACTTTCCGATCTTTCTGTCACTACCACAGCGTCACTCTTCTGGGCGCCCTAGCAGATGGGCTATGAATAAGGCTGACTGGGACTTGTTCTCCTCCACTGCCGCTCTTGAGTCTCTCTCTAATGACGACATTGATGCGGTGGTTCAATCGGTCACCACCGGCATCGTTACTGCCGCCGAATCTGCCATTCCCCGTTCTTCTGGGTCCCCTCGATGGAAGGCTGTGCCTTGGTGGTCGCCTGAGATCGCTGAAGCGATTAAAGATCGCCGGCGGGCGCTCCAGCGTCACAAGCGACATCCCTCCTTAGACCACCTTATCGCCTTCAAACGGCTGCGTGCGCGGGCCCGCCTCCTTATCCGCCAAGGCAAGAAGGAGTGCTGGGAGCGGTATGTGTCCACCATTGGCCTCCATGTCACTCCTTCGCAGGTCTGGGCCAAGATTCGACGCGTCTACGGCTATCGGACCCCTGCCAGCGTCCCTGCGCTCTCACTGAATGGAGCAGTTTGTACGGACACCGACGTCATTGCCAATCGCTTAGCAGAGCATTTTGCTATGAGTTCCGCTTCTGCGAATTACCCCCAGGCCTTCCGCTCCATTAAAGAGCGGATGGAACGTCGGAGCCTTTCGTTTCGCACCAACCACCCAGAATCTTACAATGCTCCATTCAGTGAGTGGGAATTTCGCAGTGCCCTAGCTGCTTGCCCTGATACCGCTCCTGGGCCAGATGGCATCCACTGTCAGATGCTGAAACACCTTTCAGTGGACTGCCAGCGGCGCCTTCTCGATCTTTACAACCGTCTTTGGGTTGAGGGGGTGTTTCCGTCGCAATGGCGGGAAGGCGTTGTCATCCCCGTTTTGAAACCTGGAAAGACCCCTCTGGAGGTGGACAGCTACCGCCCCATTAGCCTCACCAACGTTCTTTGTAAGCTTCTCGAACGGATGGTGAGCCGGCGCTTAAATTGGGTACTGGAGTCTCGGGGCCTTCTGGCTCCGTCTCAGGGTGGGTTCCGGAAAGGCCGCTCCGCCGCCGACAATCTGGTGAGCCTGGAGTCGGCCATCCGTACTGCCTTTGCCTGCCGTCAGCACCTGGTCGCTGTCTTTTTCGACATGCGGAAGGCGTACGATACGACATGGCGTCATCACATCCTTTCTACGCTTCATGGATGGGGTCTTCGGGGCCCTCTGCCGATCTTTATCCGCAATTTCCTGTCGTATCGTACCTTCCGCGTGCAAGTCACAGCCTCCTATAGTTCCACCCACGTCCAGGAGAACGGTGTGCCACAGGGTTCTGTTTTAAGTGTCTGCCTGTTTTTAATAGCCATTAACGGGCTCGCTGCGGCCGTGGGAAATTCTGTCTCTGCTTCCCTGTATGCTGACGACTTCTGCCTTTATTACAGCTCTACTGGCATTGCAGCTGTTGAACGTCAGCTACAGGGCGCTATCCGTAAGGCACAGTCTTGGGCTGTAGCGCATGGGTTTCAGTTTTCGGCAGCCAAGACCCGCGTTATGCGTTTCTGCCGGCGCCGAACAGTCCATCCTGAGCCGCGGCTTTATCTTGCCGACGAACTCCTTACTGTGGTGGAGACCCACAGGCTTTTGGGGGTGGTTTTCGATGCCCGGTTGACTTGGCTGCCTCATATCCGGCAGCTTAAACAGACGTGTTGGCGGCATCTAAACGCTCTGAGATGCTTGAGCCACACCCGCTGGGGCGCCGACCACTCTACCCTGTTGCGGCTCTACCAGGCGTTAATCCAGTCCCGTCTGGATTATGGGAGCCTGGCTTATGGCTCAGCATCCCCATCTGCGTTACGGGTGCTGGACCCAATTCTCCACAGCGGGATACGCCTTGCCACTGGTGCTTTCCGCACCAGCCCTGTGGACAGCGTAATAGTGGAGGCAGGTGTACCTCCACTGCGGTTCCGGCGCCAACGTTTGCTGGCCGCTTATGCTGCCCATGTTCTCAGCTTGCCCGGGCATCCAAATTATCGTGTCCTGTTCCCGCAGTCAGTCGTCCATCTGCCAGACCGTCGGCCCCGGTCGGGTTGTCCGATCGCCGTACGCGTCAAGGAGCTTCTCTGCGGGCTTGGGTTTTTCCCTGTTCCACCTCCTTTCCGGGCGCCTCTGCGTACACCCCCGTGGTGTGTTCCTCGCCCTTGCCTTCGGCTCGACTTGGCACAGGGCTCGAAGGACTCGGTCCCTCCAGAGGCCTTCCGCCGCCGCTTTTATTCCATCCTGGCCACGTATCGGGGCTCTGGAATTGTTTACACCGACGGTTCGATGGTTGCTGGTCGTGTCGGGTATGCGCTAACTCTAGGGGACCATTCCGAACAACGGTCCTTGGCGGTTGGCTGCAGCATTTACACTGCTGAGCTAGTCGTCATCTTTCAAGCCCTAGAGTATATCCGCTCCTGCTCAGGTGAGTCCTTCGTTATCTGTAGCGATTCCCTGAGCGGTTTACGAGCTCTCGACCAGTGTTTTCCTTGTTCTCGTCTGGTGATGGCTATCCATGAGTCCCTGCATACTCTTGCACGTTGCGGCCGCTCTGTGGTCTTTGTGTGGACCCCCGGTCATGTCGGTATCCCGGGCAATGAACATGTTGACCGCCTGGCGAAAGAGGCCACGAGTAAACCATCTCTGGATGCTGGCCTCCCAGAGGCTGATTTGCGGGCGGTCCTCTGCCGAAAAGTTTTTGCGCTTTGGGACGCTGAATGGCGTGATCGGATTACACCCAATAAACTCCGTGCCATTAAGGAGACGACGACTGTGTAGCGGTCCTCCATGCGAGCCAACCGCAGGGACTCAGTCGTCCATTGTCGGCTCCGCATTGGCCACTCCCGGCTAACACACAGTTATTTACTGCGCCGGGAGGACCCTCCTGTATGTCGCTGCGGGGCGGCTTTGATGGTGGCCCACATTCTGTTGGCCTGCCCCTTTTTAGCTGTGGTCAGGCAGACATTTGCGCTGCCTGATACGCTCCCTGCCGTTTTATCTGATGACCCTGTTATGGCTGCCTTAGTTTTACGTTTTATTAGGGCAGGGAGTTTTTATTCTTTCATCTGAGTGTTTCTGTTTTATTTTATTTTTTGTGTTGATTCTGGCCTTTGGCCTATGATTTTAAACTGATCTTTTAATGTGTTTCTAAGTGGTTGGCTTTTCCTTTTTTATTTCTATGGTCGGCCAACCACTGTCACACTCTGTGTGGTTTTAGTTCGTTTTGTCTTGTCCTTGTCTCCGTCTCTCTTGTTCTGTATCATCTGTGATCTATTCTGTTCCTCGTTTTTATTCTCTGTGGGTGTTCTTTGTATTTGGAAAAAGGGACCGATGACCGTAGCAGTCTGGTCCCTTTCATCCCCCAAACCAACCAACCAACCTAAATGCCAACTAGCTCTGCAGATGACGAAGAAATTGATGAAATGTATGATGAGATTCAGGTAGTGAAGGGAGACGACAATTTAATAGTCATGGGTGACTGGAATTCGAGTGTAGGAAAAGGGAGAGAAGGAAACGTAGTAGGTGAATATGGATTGGGTGTAAGAAATGAAAGAGGAAGCCGCCTAGTAGAATTTTGCGCAGAGCATAACTTAATCATAGCTAACACTTGGTTCAAGAATCATGAAAGAAGGTTGTATACATGGAAGAACCCTGGAGATACTAGAAGATATCAGATAGATTATATAATGGTAAGACAGAGATTTAGGAACCAGGTTTTAAATTGTAAGACATTTCCAGGGGCAGATGTGGACTCTGACCACAATCTACTGGTTATGAACGGTAGATTAAAACTGAAGAAACTGCAAAAAGGTGGGAATCTAAGGAGATGGGACCTGGATAAACTGAAAGAACCAGAGGTTGTACAGAGTTTCAGGGAGAGCATAAGAGAACAATTGACAGGAATGGGGGAAAGAAATACAGTAGAAGAAGAATGGGTAGCTCTGAGGGATGAAGGCAGCAAAGGATCAAGTAGGTAAAAAAACGAGGGCTAGTAGAACTCCTTGGGTAACAGAAGAAATCTTGAATTTAATTGATGAAAGGAGAAAATATAAAAATACAGTAAATGAAGCAGGCAAAAAGGAATACAAACGTCTCAAAAATGAGATTGACAGGAAGTGCAAAATGGCTAAGCAGGCATGACTAGAGGGCAAATGTAAGGATGTAGAGGCTTACCTCACTAGGGGTAAGATAGATACTGCCTACAGGAAAATTAGAGACCTTCGGAGAAAAAGAGAACCACTTGTATGAATATCAAGGGCTCAGATGGAAACCCAGTTCTAAGCAAAGAAGGGAAAGCAGAAAGGTGGAAGGAGTATATAGAGGCCCTATAAAGGGCAATGTACTTGAGGACAATACTATGGAAATGGAAGAGGATGTAGATGAAGATGAAATGGGAGATACGATACTGCGTGAAGAGTTTGACAGAGCACTGAAAGACCTGAGTCGAAACAAGGCCCCGGGAGTATACAACATTCCATTAGAACTACTGACAGCCTTGGGAGAGCCAGTCCTGAAAAAACTCTACCATCTGGTGAGCAAAATGTATGAGACAGGCAAAATACTTTCAGACTTCAAGAAGAATATAATAATTCCAATCCCGAAGAAAGCAGGCGTTGACAGATGTGAAAATTACCGAACTGTCAGTTTAATAAGCCACGATTGCAAAATACTAACACGAATTCTGTACACACACATGGAAAACCTGGTGGAAGCTGACCTCGGGGAAGATCAGTTTGGATTCCGTAGAAATATGGGAACACGTTAGGCAATACTGACCCTACAACTTATATTAGAAGCTAGATTAAGAAAAGGCAAACGTACATTTCTAGCATTTGTAGACTTAGAGAAAGCTTTTGACAATGTTGACTGGAATACTCTCTTTCAAATTCTGAAGGTGGTAGGGGTAAAATACAAGGAGAGAAAGGCTATTTACAATTTGTATAGAAACCAAATGGCAGTTATAAGAGTCGAGGGACATGAAAGGGAGGCAGTGGTTGGGAAGGGAGTGAGACAGGGTTGTAGCCTCTCCCCGATGTTATTCAATCTGTATATTGAGCAAGCAGTAAAGGAAACAAATGAAAAATTCGGAGTAGGTATTAAAATCCATGGTGAAGAAATAAAAACTTTAAGGTTCGCCGATGACATTGTAATTCTGTCAGAGACAGCAAAGGACTTGGAAGAGCAGTTGAATGGAATGGGCAGCGTCTTGAAGGGAGGATATAAGATGAACATCAACAAAAGCAAAACGAAGATAATGGAATGTAGTCGAATTAAATCGGGCGATGCTGATAGAATTAGATTAGGAAATGACAGTTAAAGTAGTAAAGGAGTTTTGCGATTTGGGGAGCAAAGTAACTGATGATGGTCGAAGTAGAGAGGATATAAAATGTAGACTGGCAATGGCAAGGAAAGCGTTTCTGAAGAAGAGAAATTTGTTAACATCGAGTATAGATTTAAGTGTCAGGAAGTCATTTCTGAAAGTATTTGTATGGAGTGTAGCCATGTATGGAAGTGAAACATGGACAATAAATACTTTGGACAAGAAGAGAATAGAAGCCTTTGAAATGTGGTGCTACAGAAGAATGCTGAAGATTAGATGGGTAGATCATGTAACTAATGAGGCAGTATTGAATAGGATTGGGGAGAAGAGAAGTTTGTGGCACAACTTGACCAGAAGAAGGAATCGGTTGGTAGGACATGTTCTGAGGCATCAAGGGATCACCAATTTAGTATTGGAGGGCAGCGTGGAGGGTAAAAATCGTAGAGGGAGACCAAGAGATGAATACACTAAACAGATTCAGAAGGATGTAGGCTGCAGTAGGTACTGGGAGATGAAGAAGCTTGCACAGGATAGAGTAGCATGGAGAGCTGCATCAAACCAGTCTCAGGACTGAAGACCACAACAACAACAACAACAACAACAACATACCCTCATTCTTACAGCTTCTTGAATCATCCCTTTCTATAAAGCAGAGGAGGAAATAATTGAATAAAAACAGGAAATGATATAAAGCCTGACATTGAAACTTTTAATCAGTAAGAGCTTTTTGTTTAATTCAGAGTGCACTCTATATCAGAGATTGAAATCTTAATTTTGAAATATTCTACAGTCTGTTATGGAAAAGAAGTATGTCCAAAAAATTAATATTGAAAAAACAATTCAAAAATCATGTGTAATATGGAAGTAAAGAAATAAAGGGAGAAAGTTTCCAGGTAAGAGCTTTGGCCAGAATGACATGCTGGAAGCACTGTTCACCAAATTTAATAAATACTTCCTTAATACAGTGGTTATGGATAAAAAAATTTCTGTAGTTACACATAAATGTTTTCAAACCAGTCTGTATATATAAGTAGTTCTTTGCACACAAGAGTGCTTGGATGCCATGTTCCTCCATGAACAGCGGAGGTGTAAGAGTAACACATTGAACAGGGCCGATTTATTGCTAACTTTTGTTCATGAAGCTGGGATTGGTTAACATCTGGTAACTTTTTAACGAAACTGACCACACTGTAATCCTTGTAGTGGTTATGGGGAAAAATAACTTATACATACTTACTATCTCCAGATTGTTTGCTTTTAGAGGACTGGGTGTTGTGTTGTTCTCACCATTTCATCACTGACTTGGAAATCACCTAAATGACGTCACATAAAGACTTGCACTCGGCAGCGAGCTGTCGCACAAGAGAGAGGTATCCATATTACCATGATTTTCTCGCAGGTGAAACTAGTGCTCTTACTGTGTGTGTTGAATGTAAGAAACAACTTCATTTCCCTCCCTGCCCACCTTGCTTCTCTCTGTCACATATTTTCCTGTAATGGAACCCAGATATCCTCTCTGGAGTGTGAGGAGCAGCTATAATTGGATTGTGACTTTCCCCATCCTCTTGTGAGCAGCTTGTCCACCTTTGCTCCTCTCCCTGCCTTCCTGATACTCCATGATTTTATTTCTGTCTTATTGTATCTTCTTAGTGTCAGGCTTCTGAGGATTTGCCTTTTGCATCCTTCTGAGGGTTTTTCCTGGTCCAGTACATACAGTATGAAGGGATGGATGACCTTGCGGTTTGGACCCTTTAACTCCAGCAACTAAACAACCAACCTCCACTTGTCTCCGTGTAATGGCAGTCATACTTTTTTAAAATGAATATAGCTGTATACCTCTAATATCTAAGACCACCCAGAATCACAAGAACCAACAAGAGTATAGTGTCATATGTCTTTACTTACCCTCTCTCATCATGAATGTCTGTCTAACTAGCAGATTTATGGTCTTCCTTTCTTGTAATTGGAAGTCTTACAGTATCACCATATCTCAGAACCTTCCTAGTGATAAACCTTACCTTAAGTCACACGTAGAACTGTTTTGGTCACAATTCTAACATGATCAACTTCTATCCTCATAGAGCTGTCTGTACAGATGTTGCAGAAACATCACTCACCACAGCTTGCCCTATTGTGGGCTATTAAACAACTAGTAGGTGCTGCCTCCACTCATATTTCTTACAGAGCAATTGATTGTGGTTCCTCTGGAATCACATTTGGGAGGATGGCAGTTCAAATCTGTCTGGACATCCAGATTTAGGTTTTATAAGGTTTCCCTAGATTGAATTAGGGTAGTAGTTGGTTGGTTGCTTCGAACTGGATGTGGTCAATTTCTATCCGCAAATAAAGGTTTGCTCTGTCTCAATGACCTCATTGTTGGTGGGGTGTTTAACGCTAATGTTCCTTCCTTTTTCATGTTTCTAGGGCTGAATAAAATCTTATTAAACTCTCACTCAGTAGTTTGCCAAACACAATTGTGGTAAACTCCTACATGTATTATGTCCCAATCCACCACAGTTGTTTTGTCAGCGATTGCCAGTGTGAATTCAGATTTGACTTTATTCCCTGTGTGTTTAGACATTTCCATACTCGGCTTGTAAATTTCTAGCTAGATTAATATTTGGAAGAAACTGGGCAAATCTGAAGACACCATGGGTGAAGGTAACTTTGCCATCACAAAAGTAAACATACTCATGAAGCATTTCTGAATTCCATCTAGTTATGGAAGGATATGATGTGACTTACCAAACGAAAGCGCTGGCACGTCGATAGACACACAAACATACACACAAAATTCTAGCTTTCGCAACCAACGGTTGCTTCGTCAGGAAAGAGGGAAGGAGAGGGAAAGATGAAAGGATGTGGGTTTTACGGGAGAGGGTAAGGAGTCATTCCAATCCCGGGAGTGGAAAGACTTACCTTTATTAGGGGGAAAAAAGGACGGGTATACACTCGCTCGCTCGCGTGCGTGTGCGCGCGCGCGCACACACACACACACACACACACACACACACACACACACACACACACACACACGTATACAGACACAAGCAGACATATCAATTATATTCCCCCTAAGGTAAGTCTTTCCGCTCTCGGGATTGGAATGACTCCTTACCCTCTCCCTTAAAACCCACATCCTTTCGTCTTTCCCTCTCCTTCCCTCTTTCCTGACGAAGCAACCGTTGGTTGCGAAAGCTAGAATTTTGTGTGTATGTTTGTGTTTGTTTGTGTGTCTATCGACGTGCCAGCGCTTTCGTTTGGTAAGTCACATCATCTTTGTTTTTAGATATATTTTTCCCACGTGTTGTGGTCTTCAGTCCTGAGACTGGTTTGATGCAGCTCTCCATGCTACTCTATCATGTGCAAGCTTCTTCATCTCCCAGTACTTACTGCAGCCTACATCCTTCCGAATCTGATTAGTGTATTCATCTCTTGGTCTCCCTCTAAGATTTTTACCCTCCACGCTGCCCTCCAATGCTAAATTTGTCATCCCTTGATGCCTCAAAACATGTCCTACCAACCGATCCCTTCTTCTGGTCAAGTTGTGCCACATACTCTTCTCCCCAATTCTGTTCAATATTTCATCATTAGTTATATGATCTACCCACCTAATCTTCAGCATTCTTCTGTAGCACCACATTTCGAAAGCTTCTATTCTCTTCTTGCCCAAACTATTTATCGTCCATGTTTCACTTCCATACATGGCTACACTCCATACAAATACTTTCAGAAACGACTTCCTGACATTTAAATCTATACTCGATGTTAACAAATTTCTCTTCTTCAGAAACGCTTTCCTTTATATATATGACTATTTATTTATTTCTGAGGGGTCATCATAAAGGTTTAAATACAATGACAAAAAAATCAACCTGCAACCATGAAACTTGATTATGTTAATCCTCCTATATATATTCGCTCTTCAATGTGACAATTTTTTTGCAATGATGGATGACTTGGCCCGCGAGGGCTGGCAAACCGGCCCGCATTAGCTGGCCGGACGTCTCCGCCCGCAGACTAAAAAGTTTGGAGACCCCTGCCCTATACTAAGGGAAACACAGTGGTCAAAGACTGTCACCCTCCCAGCAGATTTGACACTGCATATAGTCCTGGAATTGACCACAGTTTGGCACAAGTTTATTAAGCCGAACTTAATTAGTGATGATTAGATCCCGTAAAACTACCAAATTGTATGGATTAATTGCTGTGTTTCATCCGTTGGCAATTTAGTGGTACAGTTGATGTGCAGAAAGGTGCTTCAGTGTTCATCATTTCAGAAAAGTGTGCATACAGCCCTGTGAATACAGCTGTCTTTAAAGGGAGAATTGTCCACAGCATATTCATTGTGATGTTGAAGAAAGGGCAACACTAGATCACCGAGAATGTTTAAATAAGCCTCATGGTCCATGCCCTTGTAATGTGAATGAGTGGGCTTAAGTCATGGTTAAAAAAATTCTGCTGCCAAAACTTTACTGAACCACCTCTGACCCGAACTACATCTTTCAATCATTGTGGTTTAAATGCCTCATTGGGCCATTACTGCACTTAATATCTTACATTATTTGAAAACTGGCAAAATTATGACTCGTCAGACTGCACTATGTGCCTACAGTCACCTACTGTCCAGTTTGTCGTTTGGCCAAATGAAGATTGTAATTGATAAGTCATGGCACTTGTCTCTGGTCCATCCCTGGTAGGATATTTTCATGACTGCTGTCCTTTCACTGTGTTACATGGCTGCAAGTGGTACCCCAGTCCCTGAAGATTCATTGGACTGTGCACCTTTTACACAATTGAATTGAGCAACTTCATTCACTGTGTGATCATGGATGAGTCTAAACTAAAGGTCTGCAAAGTAAGGATTTTGCTCACATATACTCATTCGAGCACACCACACTCGGGCACAGCTTGTTAGGTGATGAGTGCTTGAAGCGACAAGGGCATAGAATAAAGAAGTGCTGTGGGGCAAAGGCCACCCAGGCTGGCACACTCCCCCCTCCAATGGTGTAGCCATCATAGCAGCTCTGAGTGCAGGCTGGGCTTGCTTTTGTTATAGTCCCACCAAGTGATGGAACTAAACTCATATCATTTTAGTTGTGCTGTACACCTATGTTTCTACGAGGTAGCATTTAATGCTGTAAACAACAAATAAAGTTTGTAAATGGCAAAAATCTTGCAGACCACATCATTTGTTTGTACCAGAGTTTGTAGCTCTCCTCAAAGCAGTGAAGCTCAAATAACACAAGGTGGGGGGGGGGGGGGGGGAAGAGAGAGAGAGAGAGAGAGAGAGAGAGAGAGAGAGAGAGAGAGAGAGAGAGAGAGAGCTGGTTGAAATGAGAAATTTACAGCAGTGCTATTTTTAGGGAAAATTTAAATGCATATGGAAAGGATAGGTAAATGGGAGGTGGAGGTGGCATATTTGTTGCAGTTGACAAACAACTCCAGTCCCCAGAGACAGAAATTCAAGCTGCATGTGAGATGGTATCAGGGTAGGCTAAAAATAATTGGATCATTCTATCACCCGTCAGACTCGTCTCCTGATGTAACCGAAAACTTTAGAGGAAAACTCGGTTCACTTGTACCTAAATTCCCCAATCATAACGTAATCATCAGTGGAGACTTCAATCATTCCATCATCAGTTGGATAAACAAGATTTTTGTAGTGTGTGTTGCAAGACATCCTGTGAAACATCACTAAATGCCTCCTCTGAAAACTACATAGAACAGATAGTTCGGAGCCCCACTTATGATGCAAATACATTGAATCTACTGGAAAGAAACAGACCACACATATTTGAGAATGTCCACGTCAAAATCCACATTGAAACTGACATCAGTGACTATGACACTGTTGTGGCAACAATGTTTGCCAAAGTACAAAGGACAACTAAAACAAGCAAAGATACATATGTTCAGTAATCAGACAATGGCAACTCCAAGTAGCAGTATCAATAGTTTTGCAAAAGACACATTGCTACGTACCATAAAGAAGGCACGTCAAGTTGTAGATAGGCACAAGTGAAATACTCGTATAAAGCTTTCGGCCACACCCTTAATCAGTAAAACAAAAACACACACACACACACACACACACACACACACACACACACACACACACGAAGCAGACTCTAGCATCTCAGCCAGAGATGTTGGAGTTGGTGATAGCACGCATGCGCATTTTACTGATGAAGGCTGTGGCTGAAAGCTTTGAGTGTCTTTTAATTGTACCTGTGTGCAACTTTACAGTGAGTAGCAATACACTCAGTAAACTAGATAAAAATCAATAGTGTCAGATCTCTATGAGGAACTTGAAACTTTCAGCACAGGACAGGAGCATATATAGGAACTATGGCTCAAGTTTAAAAGAATAATTGACCATGCACTGGATGGAAATGTATCCAGTGGAACAGTTCGTAATGGGAGGGACCCTCCATGATATACAGTCACTGTAAAGGAACGGACATTACTGCATAACAGGTGTGAAACAAAGCATGGGGTTACAGATAGAGAGATGCTGAATGAAATGCATTGGCAGTCAAGAGTGTAAAGTGTGAAGCCTTCAGTGACTACTGTAGGAGAATATTTTCAAATGATCTTTCACAAAACCCAAAGAAATTCTGGTCATATTTAAAGGTTGTTAGTGGCGCCAAAGTTTGTGTCCAATCCCTAGTGAATGAGACAGGAACTGAAATAGAGGGCAACAAAGCAAAACTTGAAATGCTTATCTCTATTTTGAAATGTTCCTTTACAAAGGAAAGCTGAGGAGAATTGCCCCAATTCAGTCCTTGTACCACTGAAAAGATGAATGAAATAAGTATTAGTGTCAGTGGTCTTGAGAAACTGCTGAAATCATTAAAAGTGAACAAAGCTCCAGGATCCAGTGGAATCCCTATCAGATTCTGTGCTGAATTTGCAGCTAGCCCCTCTTCTAACTATAATTTGTCATAGATCCCTCAAACAAAAAGTACAGGTCACACCTGTCTACAAAAATGGTGGTAGAAGTGATCCACAGAACTACTGTCCAATATCCTTGACATAAGTTTGTTGTAGAATCTTATAACATTTTGATTTCAAACATAATGAAGTATCTTGAACAGCATGACCTCCTTCATGCCAATCAGCAACAATTCCGAATACATTGATCATGTGAAACCAAACTCTCACGTCTCTTACATGACACGCTGTAATGTTTGGATCAGGGCATCACATAGATGCAGTATTTCTTGATTTCCAAAAAGCATTTGATTCAGTACCACACCTACACTTACTGTCGAAAGTACTATTGTATAGGGCAACAAGTAAAATTTTTGACTGGATTGAGGACTTTTTGATAGGTAGGACACAGCATGTTATCTTAGTTTGAGAGTTATTGTCAGGTGTAGAAGTAACTTTGGGTGTGCCTCAGGGAAGTGTGTTGGGACCCTTGCTGCTCATATTTTATATTAATGACCTTGCAGACAATCTTAATAGTAACTTGAGACTTTTTGCAGATGATGCAGTTATCTGTAATGATGTACTGTGTGAAAGAAAAGCTGCATAAATATTCAGTGAGACCTTGATAAGATTTCCAAGTGGAGCAAAGACTGGCAACTTGCTTTAAATGTTCACAAATGTAAAAAATTGTGTACTTCATAAAATGAAAAAAACACGGTATCATATGCCTAATATCAAAGTCACTGTTTGAATCGGACGGTTCATACAAATACCTATGTAAAACACTTTGTAGGACATGAAATGGGACGATCACATAGGTCTTAGTTGTGGGTAAAGCAGGAGGTAGACTTCGGTTTATTGGTAGAGTGCTCGGGAGTGCAATCAGTCTATAAAGAAGATTGCTATAAAATCATTTGTGTGACCAGTTCTAGAATAATGGTAAAGTGTGTGGGATCCATACCAAATAGGACTTACGGGGGATATTGACATATTGCAGAGGAGGGACGGCACGAATGGTCACAGGTTCATTTGATCCATGGTAGTGTGTCTCAGATTCTGAAGAAACTGAACTGGCAGACTCCTGATGATAGACACAAACTATCCTGAGAAAGACGACTAGAAGTTTCAAGAACTGGCTTTAAATGATGACTCTAGGAATATACTATAACCTCTAAATATTTTTGACATAAAGGATCACGAGGATTCAATAAATCATTCTTCCCACATTCCATATGTACATGGAACAGGAAGAAACGCTAATAACTGGTACAATGGGATGTATCCTCTACCATGCACTGCTCAGTGGTTTCCAGAGTGTAGATGTTGGTGTTCTGTAAAACTTCCATGTCGGTTCATTGTTACATGCAATTGTAGCCGACATAAATTCAAGTGTAAGCTGCTATGCATTTGTTGTATCCGTCAGTGAATATCAATATATAGGGTTGGTACATAATTTTGTAGCATTTTTCCACAGGTTTAATAAACACAACATATACACATAACAGAGAATTTAGACGTCAATAATATATTCTCCTTTACTATTTACAACAGTCTGCCAGTGTTGGCATAATTTTCCTATTCTGCAACTGAAGAAATCGGTAGTTTTGAGACAAAGAACTTGAGACATGTTCGGTGCGGATTTTCATCTGAAAACGGAAGTTCTGTGAAGGTTGTTAGATAGCAGAAAAGGTGAAAATCTGAGGCCACAGGATCAGATGAATTAGGTGGGTGTGGAATGACTTCCCCATCCTACTTCTGTATAGTGTATTTTGTCATTCTATCGTAATGCAGGTGGGTGCCATCACGGAGCAGCACCGGTTCATGCAGTCTTCCTGGTCATTGTTTTTAGATTGAATCTGCAAGACATTGCGTGTTGTTGACAATAAATGTCAGCAGTGATGGTTATGCCTTGGAAAAGCAATTCGTAGTGTACCACAACATACATATAAATGTGAAGAAGGAAAAAGAAATCTGTTCCAAATGCATAACATAACATTTTACGGATTCATGCAGGTATTTATATGGGGAGATGCTACTTTGTTTGGGCTCAACCATGCCTTTCTTTTCCTTAAGTCAGCATAAAGACACCATTTCTCATCACCAGTAACAATACAAGACAGCAATGATTGTTGTTGTTGTTCATGAGCCAATTAATAATGAACAAGCAGAGATGCACCTATGGCCACCTGCTGATTTTTGTGATTTTGGCTTAGAGCATGCAGCATGCATACACCAGATTTTTGAACCTTCCCCACTGCATGGAAATGTCGCATGATGATGGGATGATCACAGTTCATAACATTTGGCTGTTCTTCAGTACACTGATGTGGATGATTGTGGATTAATGTGTTCAGACAGTCTTCATCAAACCCCAAAGGTCTTCCTTAATGTGGGGACTAACTAATGTTGTAATGATTCTCCTTAAAATGAGAAAACCATTTTCTTGCCATTCTGTGACCAGTGGCATTGTGCACATACACGACACAAATGTTTCTGGTTGCCACTGCTGCTGAATATGTTGGAAACCGAAGAATGTCAGAAATGTCCAGATTTCTCCACTTGGCACTCAATTTTCTAGTGTCCACAGCTCCACTCACTATCTTCAAATGACGAAATGACAATATGTAAACACAAAATAGCAACAGTGGATTACAAATAAAAAATAGGAATGCAGGTGGGCAGGTGTAGTGGAGCTGCAAAGCCTGGTGCTGTAGATATCTGGAACAAGAGCAAATAATTGATCTGCACAAAGAATCTTTATATGTATGTGTACCCAACTTTGATCAATCTAGAAGTACACTCTGTAATCATTGTCCATTACTCACAATAACAGACTCAGCACACAGTTGGATGTCACAATGCTACGCTGTCTGCTCTCTAGCTTACGAGAAACTGCCCCTAGCTCCTGTGGGGCTGTCGTACCTCCATTTGCAGAGGTCACTCTTTATCAGCATCTGGTGGAGGCAGGCCCAGTGTACACACATCATTGGCTGTGGTGGTGTCTCGAATGATCACTATTGGCATCCGACGAAATCTCTCAATGTGTTACCAACTGTCACTAGGTGCCACCTGCAATGCTTTTAATGGCAGTGACAATACAGCATTCATTATTTTTTGTTAGTTTCTGTGTTTGAGTAGTCTTCTCTCCAGCATATTGTGTTAATGATAATCTTAGCTTTCAGAATAGCTTTAGTGTTAATAGCTACTCTCTTTTTCATTTTCTAGTTAACCTAAATATTACTGGGCCATTACATATTTTTTAAATATGGGCTTTTGCCAGATTTTTGGACCATTTCGTCAATGTGACTAACATGAACTGTTTTCATTATAGAATGCCAAGTACAAACCCAAAATACATGCCACATGAGAAAAGAAAGAAATGGAAATAAATAAATATGACAATGGTGATTCCTGCAGTTAGAAATGAAACTGTAATGATGGCTGCTAGAATATTTAATGTTCTAAAATTGCTGTTGCTAGCATTTAGCAAGTCTGAAGTATCTCCTTCAAAACTAATATCACAGAAAACTGGGAGAAAACTTGTACTTACTGAATAATTGGAAAAGAAACTAGTTTCTTACTTAATTCACATAAAATAGAAATTTTGTGACTTCGGGCGTGGTGACTTATGTCAAATGGCTTACCAGTTAGCAACATGGATTGGCCTAAGACATGCGTTCAAGAAGGGATAAACAGGAAGAGCTTGGAATCTATTTTTCAGCATCATAAGAAATGTACAAGAATCAGTTGCTTTATTGTTAGCAGAGTAGTTTGCTGGCAGCAGTAACTGTAAGATTTATTGTACGCATTAACAATCTAAACAGAGTTACACAAACTATTGCAGTATGCAGTCCATGGAATAAAGAAGACAACATGCAGTGCAACACAAAAGATATCGACACAACCAAGGCATAGATTCTAAATTCTCAGACCCCACTAGAATCCTGCATGCAAAAAAGACAAAAAGATGTAAATTTCCATTTCAAACCCTTGTAGCAACAGATAATGGTGAGACTTAGTCACAGATTTTGTCATCATATCTGCCAGCTTTTGGTCTGAAGATATGTGCTCTTTTTATTGTAAATTTTTTAAATTCTGGGGGAAAGCCCCTGAACCCCCATACCCAATTCTCTTGTCTCCATTACTAGTAGCTTCTTTTCAAATTTCTGTATGTATCTTTGTCATATTCAGACTTAATCGAATCTTAAAAAGTTAAAATATTTCATTACCAACTAAGACTTTCTTCGGGTCTTTTTCCATAAATTTTTTGTTTACTTTTCCTGCTATCTCAAGGTTGTATATTCTACCTAACAAATCTCTTATTGTAGGTCATCTTCTTTTTTGGCCAAAACATATATGGGAATACCCATTTTTTATTGCAGAATCAGATTCTACATAAAAACCTACATGCATTTTGTCTTAAACATTTGTTTTGATTCTTGGTAGTTCGCACTGTAATTCAAGAAAATCCACGTTCATTTTTGCGTGGAAAAAGTGCCTCAAATTCAGCTCTTGAGGTTGTGAAATCACCCAGCATGAAGGTAGTAGCATTGCCATCCCCCTGTCCAGCTGTGCGAAGAGACATCAAACTCTCACCTCAAGGGGCAAAGCCACCAGCTACACAACCAGTAGGCCAGAAAGGACAGAAGGAGTACTTCTGTGAAGACTTCCTATGTCCCTCCAGCCAACCAACACCCTGAGTCTTCCTCTAAGCAGAACTAAGTAGTCCACTGAAGGCAAACGTTCTTCTTCTTTGTCGACTCAAAGATCCTCTTCAACGGTGTCGCCACGTGGTTCCTTAGCCCGATAGGCCTCCGTATTGACAATGTATACCACCAACCATTTTTCAGCATTGGATTCCGCGGACCGTCTGCATAAACAAGCTTCTGTGGACGCCATGGAGCAGGATCATCCTGCTTCTGTGCCCTGTAGTAGAACTCTTCACAGGCTGTCACTCGGCATCTGCTGAGGTGACACCCCTACATCTCTTCCTCATTACGATTCTCCTCCAATGAAATGTTAGCGGCCTTCAGTCACACAAAGAGGATTTATGGCTGCTTTTAGCTTCACAGTGTACCCTTGTACTCTGCCTTCAGGAAACAAAATTGCGCCCTCACGATTGCTTTGAGCTTTCACATTTCCTCCCAGTTCGTTTTGACTTCCCCTCTGAGGTCGGCATCCCATCTCATGGGGTCATCATACTGTTCATATGGGATGACATTCATAGTCAACCCATCTCCCTGACTGTCTTCAAGCTGTTGCAGTTCTCCTGTTCCTTCCTCACTTGATCTTTTCCCTTTGTACCATTTACTTCCCTCCGTTACTTGATGTTACCAGGGCAGACTTCCTTCAGGTTATTGGGTAGCAACCTCCCCCATTTCTGCTACTCTGTGACTTTAATGCACATCATCCCCTTTGGGGTTCTCCCAGGACCTGTCAGTGAGGTGCCGTCTTGGCTGATCTTCTTAACCAACTCAACCTCTTCTGCCTTAACACTGGAGCACCCACTTTCCTTTCCGACTCTTCGCACACCATTTGGACCTCTCCTTCTGCATTGCCTAGCTTGACCGTAGTCTTGAATGGTATGTTCTTTCTGACTCCTACTTCAGCAACCATTTCCCATGTGCTATGGGTTTGCTGACTCCTACCCCACCTGTGTGCACACTCAGATGGCAGCTTACTAAGGCTGACTGGCAGGTTTACTCCTCCATGGTGACCTTCGAAGCACAAGATTTCCCCAGTTGTGATGACCAGGTGGAATATTTCTGAAACATTATCCTTACTGCTCCAGAATGTTCCATTCCTCACACTTCCTCTTTAACATTCTGCATCTCAGTCCCTTGGTGGACTGCGTCATGCCGTGACACAATTCGCGCACGGAGATGTCCTCTCCACGTTTTTAACTGTAATCCTACCATGGCAAACTGCATTCATTATAGCATAATGCGTGCAAAGTGTTGTCACATTGTTCGGGATAACAAAAAAGCTACCTGGATTTCATTCACAAGTTCTTTTAACAGTTCCACTCCTTCCTCTGTCATGTGGGCCAACATCCAACAGCTCTCTGGGACCAAGTTGGACCAAGATCCATTCGCAAATTTCCATCCTGACAGTAGCAGATGTTGTTACTGTGAACCCTATTGCTATCTCCAACACATCTTGCGGAAGTTCCGAGCTCTTCCCACTAGCACCCTGCCTTCCTTCATTGGAAACAAGTGGAGGAGACTCTGGTGATACAGTTCTTGTGAGTGCTGCAATGCCTCCTTTACTATGAGGGAGCTAGATCATTCTCTCAGTTCATCCAAATCCTCCGCCCCAAGGCCAGATGCCATCCACATTAAGATGTTGCAGCACCTTTCTCGTGCGGGTAAGTACTTTCTGCTTAACACATACAACCGCATCTGGGCAGAGTGCACATTTCCCAGACTTTGGTGTGAAGCCACCCTCATACCCATACCTAAGCCGGGTAAGGACACGAACCCTCCTGCTAGCTACTGCCGTATCTCTCACCACCTGCATTTGCAAGGTGATGGAACATATGATTCATGTCTCGCTAGTATGGTGGTTAGAGTCACATAGTTTACTAATGAATGCACAGTGTGGATTTAGAGCTTGGCGTTATGCAGTTGACCATCTCGTTATTTTGTCAACCCGTGTCATGAATGGTTTTCTGCAGAAATCTCAGACTGTGGCCGTGTTCTTCAATTTGGCGAATGCCTAAAACACCTGATGGAAAACTGGTATCCTTTGTACTCTTTACATGTGGGGCTACTGTGGCCACTTGCCCTGTTTCCTTAAAGTTGTGTGTGGGTTCTGCCTTGTCAGACACCTTTATCCAAGAAAACAGTGTGCCTCAGAGTTCCATCCTGAGCGTCGTCCTCTTCACTATCACCATTAACTATCATGGCCTGTCTCCTGCCGGGCATCTCCGGCTCATTTTTTTGACGATTTTGCCATCTATTGCAGTTCTCCACGGACCTGTCTCACTGAGTGCAATCTTCAGATATGTCTTGATTGTCTTTACTCCTGGAGCATTGACAATGGCTCTCATTTTTCCAGTGACAAAACTGTCTGTATCGATTTCTGGAAGTGCAAATGGTTTCTCCCACCATATTTATATCTTGGGCCTGTTGCCCTTTTGTTTGTTGAAACTATGAAATTCCTGGGGCTCATGCTTGATAGGAAACTCTCTTGGTCCTCCCACATGGCTTACCTGGCAGCCTGCTGCACGCAGTTCCTTAATGTCCTACCTGTCCTCAGTGGTACTTCCGGGGGTGCCGATTGAACCACCCTCCCCGTTTGTACCAGTCCCTTGTCTGTTGAAACTAGACTATGGGTGCTGTGTTTATGCATCTGCACATCCATCCCTCTTACGCTGTCTCAGCACTATCTACCATCTTGGCATCCGTCTGGCCACAGGTGCCTTTTACACTAGCCCAGTTGAGTGTCTGTGTGCTGAAGCTGCCGAACAACCACTGTCCTACAGCCTTGACTTTCTCCTCTGCAGGTATGCATGCCATTTGTTTGCCATGCCTGGCCACCCATCCTATACCTCCTTCTTTGACGACTCCTTTGATCGCCAGAATGGGGCTCGTCCCTCTTCTCTGTTACCTCCTGGTGTCTGCTTTCGGCACTTGCTGCGGTGGCTTAACTTCACACTACCTGCAACTTTCCTGGTGGGTGTGAACCCTTCACCACCTTGGCTTCGTGAAGTGCGATCTTTGCATGGAACTTCGCAGTAGACTTTTGTGTACAGTGATGGCACTTTAATTGACCGTGGGGTCAGGTGTGCCTTTGTCATTGGGGCTGTGTCTTTTGATATTGGCCTCCAGCACACTGCTCAGTATTTACAACCGAGCTCTTCGCCCTGTATCAGGCCATATGAAGTACATCCGGCGACACGGACTTTTCAGTTGTGTCCTCTACTCAGACTCGTTCAGCGCCCTTCAAAGACTGTGTGCTGTACACTGCCCATCCCTTAGTGCAGTGAGTTGAGGAAAACTGTCACTTGTTCAGTCTTGGTGGAGCCCATATGATATTTATGTGGTTTTCTGGTTATGTCGGTCTGCCAGGAAACGAGGCTACTGACAAGGCTGCAGTCCTCGTACCTCTGCCTCCTAGTTCCTATATTCCCACTGATGATCTCTGTCTGTCAAGAGGGTGTCCCTTTGGCATCACCAGTGGTTCTCCCTTCACGGGAATAAGCTCCTCCAATAGGAGGTCATTTTAAGTAGGCTGTGTATTGGGCACTGCCTTTTTAGCCGTCGTCATTTGATGAGTGGCGCTACCCCACCACTTTGCACACATTGTGCCCAAGTTTTAACTGTCCACCACTTCCTAATGGAAAGTCCATTTTTTGACTGTTTACGTTCCCGCTTGGTTTTGCCGTCTGATTTATCGGCCGTTTTAGCAAATGATGCTTTTTACTTTTTATCTGCCAAAGCAGTATAGCGAAGGCCATTTAATTTCAGTTTTGGACCTCAGTTTCTGTATGGTGTCTTTTTAGCCCTTTCTCCATGTCCCTGTTTTTAGTTGTCTTCTATTATTTCAATTGGGACTGTCCTAGTGTTTTATAATTTTGACTTGAGTGCTTATGACCCAGTTGTTTTTTGGGCCCTAAAGCAAAACAAAACAATACAAAGTAATGCATAACATTTTATTTCATCATTCTCCACAGATGACATTTATTAAAGTCATCAAAAGTCTTTATAGTCCATGAATGCTAAGGAATTTAAGGTATTTTTTAAAAAATGGAATGAGGATGAGAAAAATTGAAAATTGGAGAGAGACAGTTTTAAATTGAATAATTCCATAACTGCTACAGAAACAAACTTGTTAGTTTTGTGAACACCATAGCTGGTGTAGCAGAAAATCTGGAAGTACTGTTAGGATAGTTAACAAATTGGACAAACTATGCAGCACAGGACGTACATTAAGAATAACCTAAACGAAAAATGCAAGTGATCAGTAGCAGAAGAGAAAATACAAGTTGTGGAATGTTAAAATTAGAGAGTACACAATGGAAGTAATGATAAATTCCATCAAAAACTCTAGGTCTGCTGGTTTTTTTGTTGCAAAGATTGCCAAACATACTCTGTCTTGTAACAGAATAAAGGGGATTCGTGACGTGTCTATAATGTTTGTAAGCTACTTACACTTTCTAGTTGATGATTTCCAAACAGGCGCGACACCTGACAAGATCATTCAACTGCTATTGAACTTGACAACTTCCCCAGACAAATGTTGGATAATAACTGAAAGAGGTATCAAGAATAACAACAAATAATTGTGCAACCCTATAATTAATATGTCAAGAAGTACACTATAGCTCAAAAGTTTTTAACATTAGTGATTTTGAGGAAAAAGCGCAAATTGGACCCAGAAATGTTTGAAATACTCGCAAATCAGATTTGGAATAATCTTTTATTGAAACTAAATACATGTAGTCAGATTTTGCTCTCATCAAAGTAACCTCCTTTGGCTTTAATCACTGCTCTACGTATGCAAGGCACTCTCGCTGTCAGCTTCATCTGGGTTTCGTTCATGAGATACCGCCATTCCTCTTGTAGTCTGGTCTGCAGGTGATGAACTTTAGTAAGAGGCCTTGATTTAAGTGCTCTTTCCAAGTGATCCCAAAGCAGTTCGCTAGAATTGCAGTCAGGGGATTGGGATGGCCAGATTATATTTTTCAGTACCTTCCCTTTTTTCTAAATTTGCCAAATGCTCTTTACACAGTTTTGAAGTGTGCTTGCTGTGCCCCCCAGGGGATCCACAACTCTTTTACAACTCTTTTGTGGATACGTTCGTGGTGAGCATGAGGCCCCGAGCTATTGCAGCCTTCCTTCCTTTTCAGGGTTGCATTTCCTTCCCCTTCCCCACGTTGCTCCTTTCCCCACGTCGCTCCTTTCCCCTCGTCGCTCCTTTCCCCCCTCGTCGCTCCTTTCCCCCCTCGTCGCTCCTTTCCCCCCTCGTCGCTCCTTTCCCCCCCTCGTCGCTCCTTTCCCCCCCTCGTCGCTCCTTTCCCCCCCTCGTCGCTCCTTTCCCCCCCTCGTCGCTCCTTTCCCCCCCTCGTCGCTCCTTTCCCCCCCTCGTCGCTCCTTTCCCCCCCTCGTCGCTCCTTTCCCCCCCTCGTCGCTCCTTTCCCCCCCTCGTCGCTCCTTTCCCCCCCTCGTCGCTCCTTTCCCCCCCTCGTCGCTCCTTTCCCCCCCTCGTCGCTCCTTTCCCCCCCTCGTCGCTCCTTTCCCCCCCTCGTCGCTCCTTTCCCCCCCTCGTCGCTCCTTTCCCCCCCTCGTCGCTCCTTTCCCCCCCTCGTCGCTCCTTTCCCCCCCCTCGTCGCTCCTTTCCCCCCCTCGTCGCTCCTTTCCCCCCCTCGTCGCTCCTTTCCCCCCCTCGTCGCTCCTTTCCCCCCCTCGTCGCTCCTTTCCCCCCCTCGTCGCTCCTTTCCCCCCCTCGTCGCTCCTTTCCCCCCCCTCGTCGCTCCTTTCCCCCCCTCGGCGCTCCTTTCCCCCCCTCGGCGCTCCTTTCCCCCCCTCGGCGCTCCTTTCCCCCCCTCGGCGCTCCTTTCCCCCCCTCGGCGCTCCTTTCCCCCCCTCGGCGCTCCTTTCCCCCCCTCGGCGCTCCTTTCCCCCCCTCGGCGCTCCTTTCCCCCCCTCGGCGCTCCTTTCCCCCCCCTCGGCGCTCCTTTCCCCCCCCTCGGCGCTCCTTTCCCCCCCTCGGCGCTCCTTTCCCCCCCTCGGCGCTCCTTTCCCCCCCTCGGCGCTCCTTTCCCCCCCTCGGCGCTCCTTTCCCCCCCTCGGCGCTCCTTTCCCCCCCTCGGCGCTCCTTTCCCCCCCTCGCCGCTCCTTTCCCCCCCTCGGCGCTCCTTTCCCCCCCCTCGCCGCTCCTTTCCCCCCCTCGCCGCTCCTTTCCCCCCCCTCGCCGCTCCTTTCCCCCCCCTCGCCGCTCCTTTCCCCCCCTCGCCGCTCCTTTCCCCCCCTCGCCGCTCCTTTCCCCCCCTCGCCGCTCCTTTCCCCCCCTCGCCGCTCCTTTCCCCCCCTCGCCGCTCCTTTCCCCCCCTCGCCGCTCCTTTCCCCCCCTCGCCGCTCCTTTCCCCCCCTCGCCGCTCCTTTCCCCCCCTCGCCGCTCCTTTCCCCCCCTTGATGTCCTTGCTTATGTTGGCCCCCGCTATCCTCCTGGTTCTGTTGGTTTTACAATTTGGCTTTGTTGCGTAATCAGCTCCTCCTTTTGGCACTCCTTGGTCCCCCTCTGGGGTTTGACCTCCGTTACTAAATTTCTCTTCTGTAGTGTGAGCCATTTGGGGAAGAGCACCTTACCTAGTGTCTCCGACGTGTGCCCTCCTAGTACATTCCACCTTTTCTTTCACGTTGTTGTCTGATGCTAGGGTCATAGCCAGCACGGTAGCCAGCCCGTCTGGTGGGGTCGCTATGTACCCTCTTGGTTGAGCCCCCTGAAAACACAGGGATCACACTTCTGATACCTGAGCTGTGATCTCCTCATGCAAGCCTTGGAGTGGTTGCTCGTCATCCTGGAGCATCGGAACTCCCGGCAATGGCCACCGTGCCAGACGGCCCTTGCTGTGGCTGGGTGGCGCCCGTGAGGAGAGCCCCTCATCGGAGTGGGTGGTATCAGGGCGGACGCTATGCAAATGAAACGCATATGGGTCCAGAACTCTGGCTGTTCTTCTGCGGCCGTCTCTCTGCGTGGAACTGATTCTTCGAGTGCTGCTTCTCTTGCCCCTTCGGCCGTCCCTTCCATGGCTACCCCCTGGGAAGAGGGTCAGGCCCATCGGCTAGGGGCGAAACCTTTCTCCCGTTATCTGGTTTGCACCAGGACTGATGGGGATACTTTCACCAATACCAAACCTTTATTCTTTGTGGAACACATTGAAGGCAAGTTTGGCGAAGTGGACTCCCTGATCAAGATGTGGTCGGGTTTGTTGCTGATCGAAACTGCTTCAGCTGTCCAATCTGCGGCCCTTCGTGCCTGTACCCATCTTGGCACCATTCCTGTGACCATTACCCCCCACCAGTCTCTAAATATGGTCCAAGGTGTGATTTTTCACAGGGACCTCATCCTTCAAACTGATGAGGAACTTCGGGACAATCTCGGACGGCGGGGTTTTCACTTCGTTCGACGTGTTCAGAAGGGTCCTAAGGACAATCGCATTGATACTGGTGACTTTATTCTGGCATTTGAAGGGGATACCCTCCCTGAGAAAGTAAAGATTATGGTTTATCGATGTGATGTGAAGCCGTACATCCCACCTCCTATGAGGTGTTTTAAGTGCTTGCGTTTTGGACATATGTCTTCCCGCTGTTCACAGGCCCCGCTCTGTGGTGACTGTGGACGTCCACTCCATGAGGGGAGTCCCTGTGTTCCCCCTCCTGTGTGTGTTAATTGTCATGGAAATCATTCTCCACATTCACCAGATTCCCCAGTATGTAAGAGGAAAAGAAGATACAGGAGTATAAGTCCCTCAATCGTTTAACCTACACAGTGGCTCATAAGGAGTATACACGTCTTCACCCTGTGTCCATGTCATCTAGTTATGCTTCACTTACATCTTCACCCCTTCCTCCCCCTTCCTTACCCCAATCCCGGACCCCTTTCCTCACTCCCTCCCCTGCGGCTCCCACACCTTCTCCTATGGGCACTGCTCCCCCTCCCCAGCCGGAGAAGTTTCCCACTCCTTTGGCGTCTCCCCCCTGCGGGTTCGGGGGTTAGAATAGGCCCGCGGTATTCCTGCCTGTCGTAAGAGGCGACTAAAAGGAGTCTCACATGTTTTGGCCTTATGTGATGGTCCCCTCTCGGGTTTGACCTCCATCTTTCTAAATTATTCCGAAGAGCGAGCCAATTGGGGAAGGGCGCCTTACATGGTGCACTGTATCCGTCGTGCAATTAGACCTTTAGCCGTCTTTCTCGTCGTTGCAATGGTGTCCCGCTCGTTTTCGATCTCTTGGGCGATTACCACACTGCACTCTGCAGTGGTTCTTTTAACTGCGACGACGACCTTGGCCATTTTTGCACCTAAGATCCAGCACGGTAGCTAGTCCGTTGTGGTGGGGCCGCCATGTACCCTCTTGGTTGTAGCTCCCTGACAACACAGGGATCGCTCTACTGATGCCTGCGCCGTTAACTCCCCACGTATGCCAAGGAGTAGATGCCTATCCTCCTGGGGTATCAGGACTCCCGGCAACGGCCATCCTGCCAGGTGGCCTTTGCTGTGGCTGGGTGGCGCCCGTGGGGAGGGCCCTTGGTCGGAGTAGGTGGCATCAGGGCGGATGACCCGCAATGAAGCGTGGTACATCATCTCTCGCTGGCGGCCAGCCGCCAGCAGTCTCTAAGCGTTCTCGGGCTCAATTTAATGCTCAGAAGTACGATCCGAAAACGTTCCCCTCCCTGGCCACGCCGTGGGAAGAGCGTAAGTCCCAGGATGGAGGTAACAGTTACTCGCCCCGATTCTTAGTTTGCACGAGAGCTGATGGAGAGTCTTTTCTCTCCACAAAGCCTCAGTTCTTCGTCGAGCATTTAGAGGACAAGTTTGGGGAGGTGGAGGGCTTGTCTAAAATGCGCTCTGGCTCAGTACTGATACAAACGGCATCCTCCGCCCAGTCACGCAGGTTACTTGCTTGTGACAAGTTGGGGGATGTTAACGTTACTATTACTCCACATAAGAGTTTAAATATGGTCCAGGGTGTTATTTTCCATAGGGACCTCCTTTTGCAGTCTGATGACGAGCTGCGCGCCAACTTAGAACGTAGAGGTGTTCATTTCGTCCGGCGCGTTCATCGGGGTCCGAGGGACAATCAGGTTGCTACCGGTGCCTTCATCTTGGCCTTCGAGGGTGATACGTTACCGGAAGAGGTCAAGGTGATGGTCTACCGATGTGACGTCAGGCCCTATATTCCTCCCCCGATGCGGTGCTTCAAGTGCTGGAAGTTCGGCCATATGTCTTCCCGCTGCACTTCCAGCCTCACATGTCGAGATTGCGGACGCCCATCTCATCCCGATACTCCATGTGCCCCGCCTCCCATCTGCGTCAACTGCGGGGAGCACCATTCACCTTGCTCGCCAGACTGCAGAATATTCCAGAAAGAGCGCAAAATCATGGAATATAAGACCCTGGACCGACTGACTTATACTGAGGCCAAACGGAAATACGACCGATTACATCCAGTGCGAATGACAACTTCCTACGCCGCTGCTACAACACCTGTGCTAGCCCCATCAGTTTCGCGCCTTCCGGCCGGATCGACGAGTGGTACACCTCCTCCTGCCCCCTTGCCAGTGGGGGGCTCTACCCACCGGGATGCTCCTGTGCCACCTACCTCAGGAGCAACACCATCCCCCCCATCGGGGACGTCGGTCCCCGCTTCTAAGCCGGAGAAGTGTCCAACTTCTTCGGCTTCTCACGCTCGCAAGGGGTCCCTTGGGTCCCTCCCTTCCCAGGTTTCCACCGGCGGGAAGGCTGACGATCGACAGTGGCGTAAGTGCCCACAATCTGCAGGTCGAAGGGCTTCCCGATCCTCCTCAGTCCCGGAGACTGAATCGGTGAAGCCCTCCCAGCCAGTTAAACCCAAGGAGCAGCGTGAGAAATCAAAGAAGAGCAGCTCTAAGCCCAAGGAACGCGCGGTGGTAGCCACCCCATCGCAACCTTCTAGCTCTGCGTCTGGGGACGAGGTGGAGATTCTGGCGTCCGCTGAGGACCTCGATCTCGCCGGTCCCTCAGACGCCGTGAATAGCAATAGCACTAGCACGGGTGCTCAATTGGAGGCAGCAGGTGACCCAGTGGCGTAATCTGCCGTCCCAGTCCCGGCACGCCTTTCTCAGCCATGGACAAAACCATCCTCCAGTGGAACTGCAGCGGTTTCTTCCACCATCTAGCTGAGCTCCGCCAACTTATCAGCCTTCACCCTTTCCTCTGCATTGCTCTGCAGGAAACTTGGTTTCCAGCAATGCGCACCCCCGCCCTCCGTGGCTATCGGGGTTATTATAAGAACCGAGCAGCTTATGAAAGGGTGTCTGGTGGCGTCTGCATCTATGTCCTTAACTCTCTACACAGCGAATCTGTCCCTCTACAAACAGCTTTAGAGGCTGTCGCTGTTAGGGTGTGGATGCCGCAGGCTCTTACCGTCTGCAGTCTTTACCTTCCACCGGAGGGTGATGTCGCGCTGCATGTCCTGGCTACGCTGATAGCCCAATTGCCGCCACCTTTCTTATTACTGGGCGACTTTAACGCCCATAACCCTCTGTGGGGTGGGTCAGTGGCAACAGGTCGAGGCGCCACTGTTGAGCATTTATTGTCGCAGCTCGATCTCTCGATTTTGAATGATGGTGCCTCCACACACTTCAGTGTGGCGCATGGCACCTACTCCGCCATTGACCTTTCAATCTGTAGCCCTAGCCTCTTACCATCTGTCCACTGGAGTATGCATGACGACCTGTGTGGTAGTGACCACTTCCCGATTTTTCTGTCACTACCACAGCGTCACTCTTCTGGGCGCCCTAGCAGATGGGCTATGAATAAGGCTGACTGGGACTTGTTCTCCTCCACTGCCGCTATTGAGTCTCTCTCAACTGATGCCATTGATGCGGTGGTTACATCGGTCACCGCCGGCATCGTCACTGCCGCCGAGACTGCCATTCCCCGTTCTTCTGGGTCCCCTCGGCGGAGGGCTGTGCCTTGGTGGTCGCCTGAGATCGCTGAAGCGATTAAAGATCGCCGGCGGGCGCTCCAGCGTCACAAGCGACATCCCTCCATGGACCACCTTATCGCCTTCAAACGGCTGCTTGCGCGGGCCCGCCTCCTTATCCGCCAAGGCAAGAAGGAGTGCTGGGAGCGGTATGTGTCCACCATTGGACTCCATGTCACTCCATCGCAGGTCTGGGCCAAGATTCGACGGGTCTTCGGCTATCGGACCCCTGCCAGCGTCCCTGCGCTCTCACTGAATGGAGCAGTTTGTACTGACTCCGACGTCATTGCAAACCGCTTAGCAGAGCATTTTGCTATGAGTTCCGCTTCTGCGAATTACCCCCAGGCCTTCCGCTCCATTAAAGAGCGGATGGAACGTCGGAGCCTTTCTTTTCGCACCAACGCTTCTGAACCCTACAACGCTCCATTCAGTGAGTGGGAATTTCAGAGTGCCCTTGCCGCTTGCCCTGATACCGCTCCCGGGCCAGATCGCATCCACTGTCAGATGCTGAAACACCTTTCAGTGGACTGCAAGCGACGCCTCCTTGACCTTTACAACCGTCTCTGGGTCGAGGGTGAGTTTCCGTCGCAATGGCGGGAAAGTATTGTCATCCCCATTTTGAAACCTGGAAAGAACCCTCTGGAGGTGGACAGCTACCGTCCCATTAGTCTCACCAACGTTCTTTGCAAGTTGCTTGAACGGATGGTGAGCCGGCGCTTAAATTGGGTGCTGGAGTCTCGGGGCCTTCTGGCTCCGTCTCAGGGTGGGTTCCGTAAAGGCCGCTCCGCCACCGACAATCTGGTGAGCCTTGAGTCGGCCATCCGTACAGCCTTTGCCCGCCGTCAGCACCTGGTCGCTGTCTTTTTCGACATGCGGAAGGCGTACGATACGACATGGCGTCATCACATCCTTTCTACGCTTCATGGATGGGGTCTTCGGGGCCCTCTGCCGATCTTTATCAGAAATTTTCTGTCGTATCGTACCTTCCGCGTGCAAGTCGCGGCCTCGTATAGTTCCTCCCTCGTCCAGGAGAACGGGGTACCCCAGGGCTCTGTCCTCAGTGTCTGCCTGTTTTTAATTGCAATAAACGGTCTCGCTGCGGCAGTAGGAAATTCTGTCTCCGCTTCCCTGTATGCTGACGACTTCTGTCTTTACTGTAGTTCTATTAGCATTGCAGCAGCTGAAAGTCAGCTACAGGGCGCAATCCGCAAGGCGCAGTCTTGGGCTGTAGCGCGTGGTTTTCAGTTTTCGGCTGCCAAGACCCGCGTTATGCATTTCTGCCGGCGCCGAACGGTCCATCCTGAGCCGCGGCTTTATCTTGCCGACGAACTTCTTGCTGTGGTGGAGACCCACAGGTTTTTGGGTGTCCTTTTTGATGCCCGGTTGACTTGGCTGCCTCATATCCGGCAGCTTAAACAAGCGTGTTGGCGGCATCTCAACGCCCTGCGTTGTTTGAGCCACACCCGCTGGGGCGCCGACCGATCTACCCTGTTGCGGCTCTACCAGGCGTTAATCCAGTCTCGCCTGGATTATGGGTGCCTAGCTTATGGCTCAGCATCCCCATCTGCGTTGCGGGTGCTGGACCCAATTCTCCACAGCGGGATACGCCTTGCCACTGGTGCTTTCCGCACCAGCCCTGTGGACAGCGTCCTAGTGGAGGCAGGTGTACCTCCACTGCGGTTCCGGCGCCAACGTTTGCTGGCCGCTTATGCTGCCCATGCTTTTAGCTTGCCCGGGCATCCAAATTATCGTGTCCTGTTCCCGCAGTCAGTCGTCCATCTGCCAGACCGTCGGCCCCGGTCGGGTTGTCCGATCGCCGTACGCATCAAGGAGCTTCTCTGTGGGCTTGGGTTTTTCCCAGTTCCACCTCCTTTCCGGGCGCCTCTGCGTACACCCCCGTGGTGTGTTCCTCGCCCTTGCCTTCGGCTCGACTTGGCACAGGGCTCGAAGGACTCGGTCCCTCCAGAGGCCTTCCGCCGCCGCTTTTATTCCATCCTGGCCACGTATCAGGGCTCTGGAATTGTTTACACCGACGGTTCGATGGTTGCTGGTCGTGTCGGGTATGCGCTAACTCTAGGGGACCATTCCGAACAACGGTCCTTGGCGGCTGGCTGCAGCGTTTACACTGCTGAGCTAGTCGCCATCTTTCGTGCCCTAGAGTATATCCGCTCCTGCTCAGGTGAGTCCTTCGTTATCTGTAGCGATTCCCTGAGCGGTTTACGAGCTCTCGACCAGTGTTTTCCTTGTTCTCGTCTGGTGATGGCTATCCATGAGTCCCTGCATACTCTTGCGCGTTGCGGCCGCTCTGTGGTCTTTGTGTGGACCCCCGGTCATGTCGGTATCCCGGGCAATGAACATGTTGACCGCCTGGCGAAAGAGGCCACGAGTAAACAGTCTCTGGACGTTGGCCTCCCAGAGACTGATTTGCAGGCAGTCCTCCGCCGAAAAGTTTTTGCGCTTTGGGACGCTGAATGGCGCAATCGGATCATGTCCAATAAACTCCGTGCCATCAAGGAGACGACGACTGTGTGGCGGTCATCCCTGCGAGCCAACCGCAGGGACTCTGTCGTCCTTTGTCGGCTCCGCATTGGCCACTCCCACCTGACACACAGTTATTTACTGCGCCGGGAGGACCCTCCTGTGTGTCGCTGCGGGGCGGCTTTGACAGTGGCCCACATTTTGTTGGCCTGCCCCCTTTTAGCTGTGGTCAGGCAGACATTTGCGCTGCCTGATACGCTCCCTGCCCTCTTATGTGATGACCCTGGTATGGCTGACTTAGTTTTCCGTTTTATTCGGGCAGGGGGTTTTTATTATTTACTCTGAGTGTTTGTTCTGTTCTTTTGTGTTGATTCTGGCCATTGGCCTACGATTTCACGCTGAGTTTTTAATGTGTTCTCGGTGGTTGGCTTTTCCTTTTTATCTCTATGGTCGGCCAACGACTGTCACACTCTGTGTGATTTTAATTTGTTTCGTCTGATCTCTGTGGGAGTATTTCTTGTCCTCTGTCGTCTGACGTCTTTCCTGTTGTTAGTTTTTTTTTTTTTTTTTTTGAAAAAGGGACCGATGACCGTCGCAGTCTGGTCCCTTTAATCCCCCCCAACCAACCAACCAATCCTTTGGCGTCTGCCGGTCAATGGCGCCTCTCCCAGGATGCCACTTCCCGCACCTTCTAGGCCAAAGGTCTGCTGCCACGTGACGACCACGAGAGCCGCGGTCTGTCGGCCCCCAGGTTGCCCGGTCTCTTTCTGTTCCCGATCTTGCTGCAGCTGGCTCCTTTATGCCACACAGCCCTCCTCGATCTCAGCCTAAAAAGAAGAAGAAACATAAGTCCCAGGACAAAGAGCCTCTGGTGTCACCAGCGGTCCCATCTCCGGCTTCACAACCGGATTCTGACCTGTCGTTCATGGATGTCGCCCGCTCCTTGTTGGTGATGGGTGGTGACCCGGCGGTATGACTGGCTTTAGCGTGTTCAGCCCCCATTTAAATAATCGTTCAGTGGTTATCCAATGGAATTGTAATGGATACTATCGTCACCTTCCGGAATTGAAATCCCTCCTTTCGTCTTGCTCTGCAGCTTGTGTGGTTCTACAGGAATCTCATTTTACTGATGCTCATTCACCGACCCTCTGTGGGTTCAGTGTTTTCAGTCGAAATCGGGTCGGACCCCTGCGGGCTTCTGGTGGCGTTTGTACGTTAGTCCGTACAGACATTGCTAGCATGTGGATTCCTCTTCAAACTACATTGGAAGCAGTTGCTGTTAGGGTCCACCTGGACTCTGAGGTCACGGTTTGCAATCTTTACACCTGCTGCCTTAACTGCCCTTCTTCAGCAATTTCCTCCTCCCTACCTCCTCCTTGGGGATTTTAATGCTCATCATCCCTTGTGGGGCAGTGCATTTCCATCTAGACGAGGTCTTCTTATAGACCAGTTTATTGCAGACCACAACTTGTGCCTTCTTAATGATGGCTCCCCTACTCATTTCAGTGCCGGTCATGGTTCCTTTTCTGCCATTGATCTTTCTCTTTCTTCTCCCTCTCTCCTCCCTGCATTACACTGGTTGCCAGACGACGACCTTTGTGATAGTGTCCATTTCCCGCTGATTCTCTCTCTCTCTCTCTCTCTCTCTCTCTTCTCTCTCTCTCTCTCTCTCTCTCTCTCTCTCTCTCTCTCTCTCTCCCTTCCCACTCCCCGATGGACAGGTTACCTCGTTGGTCTTTCCACCGCACCGATTGGCCTCTATACACTGGACAGGTCATGTTTTCTCCCTCTTTGTCGGGTTGTATTGATGACGTCCTACGTGACATGTCTGATGCGATTGTTCACGCTGCTAGCCTTGCTGTCCCACGCTCACCTGGACCATTTTGTTGCCGGCAAGTCCCGTAGTGGAGTATGGCCATTGCCATTGCCATCCGTGATCGCCGTCGAGCTTTGCAACACTTTAAGAGGCACCCCTCTGCAGCCAGCCTTACTACCTTTAAACGCCTTCGTGCTAAAGCCCGTTATTTAATCAAGCAGAGCAAGCGGATATGTTGGGAACGATTTATTTCTTCCCTCAGTTCTACTACCCCTCTGTCACGGGTATGGGCTACACTTCGCTCTCTCCAAGGTTGCCATCGGCAGTCCATCCTCCCAGGCCTTCACCTTCCAGATGGGCTTTGTATGGACCCGTTAGTTCTTGCGGAACTTCTTGCAACCCATTTTGCAATGGCATCAGCATCAGCCTCCTATCCGGCTGCTTTCCTTCACCGGAAACAGCGGGCCAAAGCTTCCATCTTATGTTTTACCCCTTGTGAGTCAGAATCTTACAACGAACCTTTTACTGAATGGGAATTTCTTTCTGCACTTTCTTCTTCTCATGATACGGCCCCTGGCCCAGACTCCATACATAACCAACTGCTTCAACATCTCAGTGCTCCACAACAGCAACATCTTCTCCGGGTGTTTAACCATATCTGGCTCCAGGGTGACTTCCCTTCTCAGTGGAGGGATAGCATCGTGGTTCCTGTCCTTAAGCCTGGTAAGAACCCCCTATCTGTTGACAGCTATCAGCCAGTTAGTTTGACCAATGTTGTTTGTAAGTTATTTGAACGGATGGTAGCCCGTCGGCTTAATTGGGTCCTCGAATCTTGGGATCTATTGTCCCCTTACCAGTGTGGCTTCCGAGAAGGACGGTCTCCAATCGATCATTTACTTCGCTTGGAATCCGCAGTTTGGCAGGCTTTTTCCCAGCGCCGCCATTTGGTTGCAGTATTTTTTGACCTTCGCAAGGCCTATGACACGGCCTGGCGCCATCACATCTTACTTACCCTTCATCAGTGGGGTCTTTGGGGCCCACTCCCGATTTTTATCTGCCAGTTCCTGTTCCATCGGTCATTCAGGGTTCGGGTTGGTACTGTTTTTAGTTCTCCACAGACCCAGGAGACGGGCATCCCACAGGGTTCTGTCTTGAGTGTCCTTCTTTTCCTTATTGCTATCGATGGACTTGGGGCCTCTGTCAGTCCTTTGGTCGCCCCTGCCCTGTAGTGGATGATTTCTGCATTTGGGTTAGTTCCTCTTTGATGGCCTCTGCAGAGTTGCAGCTCCAGGGAGCTATACGGCGTGCCTCTGCATGGACCCTCTCACACGGGTTTCAATTCTCTCCTCCAAAATCGCGGGTGGTCCGCTTCTGTCGCCGTACTACGATCCACCCTGATCCAGAGCTCTATCTCGATGCACGACGATTGCCTGTGGTCCCACAGTTTCATTTCCTGGGTCTTCTTTTCGACAAGCAGCTCACTTGGCTGCCCCATATCAGACTTCTGAAGGTAGGATGTCTCCGTAAACTCGATGTCCTTCGCTTCCTTGCCCATTCCTTTTGGGGTGCGGACCGTTCCCTCCTTCTCCGTCTTTGTCGTGTTCTAGTTCTGTCTCGCTTGGACTATGCTTGTCAAGTTTATGGTTAAGCTGCTCCTTCCACACTGCACATGCTGGATACAGTTCACCATCGTGGTATCCGTTTGGCCACCGGTGCCTTCCCTACTAGCCCTGTTGATAGTCCTGGTTGAAGCTGGGATCCCCCCCCCCCCCCCCCCCCCCCCTTTCTGTTCGGCGGTCCCAGCTTCCGGTGTCTTATGCACTCGCTATTCGTTCCTCTCCCACTCATCCTTCCCATTCTATCCTGTTCCCAGACCATGGACGTTGCCCACCCGATTCCCGCCCTCGGGCGGGTTTACCGGTTGGGCTCCGCCTTGCGTCTCTTTGACGTGATTTTCATTTTCCTTCTTTGTCCTGTCTTCCTCGCTCCCTCCCCTCCACCCTCCCTCGTTTAGTTCCTCGGCCTCAAATTCGGATGGATCTCCACCGAGGTCCGAAAGATTCTATCCCCCTCGATGGTGTTCTGTTCCTTTTTCAGCCAAATTTTTTGGGAGTTTCGGGATGCTGTAGTTTCTTACACTGATGGCTTTAAATCTGCTGATCATGTGGGGTATGCCTTCACGGCCTCTGTTGGAACGGAAAATCATCTACTGCCACCTGCATGTGGGGTGTTTATTGCGGAATTGATGGGAATTTCCCAGGCCCTTACCTCTATTAAACAGTCCCAACACAACCACGTTTTGTTATGTACAGGATCAATGAGTGGCCTTCTGGCTATTGACCGGTGTTTTTCGCGCCTCCCTTGGTCTCTGCCATCCATGACCATCTCGCTGATCTTCACCATGCTGCTTGTTCCGTTGACTTTCTTTGGGTGCCTGGCCATGTGGGTATCCCAGGTAATGAGCTTGCTGATCGTTTGGCTGAGGGAGCAGTCACTTACCCGTCCTTCTCTGTAACCCCTCCTGCAGCGGATTTACGGCTTCACATCAAATCCCACTTCGAACAGTCGTGGGCCAACTCTTGGGAGGCTACTCCCCTGTCAAATAAATTTCGTGCAATTAAGGTGACACCAGGCCCATGGCGTTCTTCCTTTCGCCTCTCCCGAAAGGACTCGACCACACTGTGTCGTCTCCGCATTTGCCATACCAGGCTGACCCATGGCTTTCTTTTGCGTGATGAGGCACCCTCACTTTGTGGTTGTGAAGCCTTCCAGTCAGTAGCCCACATTTTGGTTGAATGCCCCCTTCTTTTGGCTCTGCGTGCTAAGTACAGACTCCCCTGCACGTTACCTTTGATGTTGGCTGACGATTCCCGGATGGTCTCTCTGGTTCTCGGTTTCCTCCGGGAAAGTGGTTTTTATTCTCAGTTTTAAGGTTTTTAATCCCTGTCTGGTGTTGGGGCAGGGCTGTGAGTGGTGGGGTATCTCCCACTGTAAGCTGTGTTTGGAGATTCCCGACTCACCTCCTTGACCGAGATCCTCTTTTCTTCCCCTTTTACTCTGTTTTTAACCTTTTTCTTTTTTTTAAGGATTGGTTAGTCTCCTTTTCCATATGTACTTCTACATTCTAGCAGTTGCACCTTTCAAGTCGCAGGTGGTCTTGCCTCTGCTGCTTCAGCATAGCGTTGGGTTCGTTCTCTTGCTGACTTCCCTCATTTTGTTTTTACCATTGACAACATGACTGCCCTTTTACATTTTTAGCCTTTTCGCTTTTATTGTCCTGACTTTCCTGAGATGTCACACTCGCGGAATGGACCACATTTGAAACAAGGGACTGATGACCTTGCTGTTTGGTCCCTTAAACCCCAAACAACCAACCAACCAACCTTGCTGTGGGACAATCCCTTGCCTATCGGACGTCTTACACATGGCTTTGCACACTACTGTAGAATGTGATGGTAATCCTCTTTCTTCATTGATCCTTTTATTTGTACAAGATCACCAGTCTTATCATCTCCAAAACATCCCCAGACCATGAGGAAGCCCTTCCATGTTTTAATGTTGGAGATACACATTGGGGTAACATTCGTTCACTTGGCTACTGGCGAACGAACCTGTCGCTTTGTGCCAAAGACCTCAAATTTGGATTTGTTGGTGAAAAGTACCTTTTCCACTGATTTACTGCCCAACTTTCATGTTGTCTTGCCCAGTTAGCCTCTTCTGCCTATCAATAGCTGTCTGTAATGGTTTCTTAGCTGCCACATGCCTGTTTAGGTTCACTGCTTGAATAAGTCTTTTCACAGTACTCACTCACTGGGTTTGCCCTGTTATAGTTGAGTTCTGCTGTTAAAACTGGCGCTGTTTCAATGCGATCATGTTTACTTGTGACTACTATGTATTTTTCATCACTTTTTGATTTGACTTACGACATACCTTTTCGAGGTCGGTACATATTCTGGCTAGTATCTGCATGCCCCTGCAAAGTGTAGTGGACACATCCCAAGGAAATACGAGGGGAGACCCAAAGAAACCGGATTGTTGTCATAAAAAATTTATTGATGAACCTATTTACATAATTACTTCAGTCATCTTCAAAATACTCTCCATTACATACAATGCACTTGTCAAGTCTCTTTTCCCACTGTTGGAAGCGTGTTTGGAACTCTTCAAGTTTCATATTGTCCAGTGCCCTTTGCGAAGCTGTTTTTAACCGCCTCCACATCGTCATAATGCTCCCCTTTTAGCATTCTTTTCATTTGTGGAAATAGGAAAAAAGTCGCACGGGGCTAGGTCCGGCGAATACGGAGCGTGGGGAACGACAGACCACCTCTGAGATGCCAAATAGTGGGTCACTCGTAAGGCCATGTGTGCTGGAGTGTTGTCGTGATGCAGAAACCAGTCACCTGATCGCCAAAGTTCCGGGCGTTTTCTCCTCACATCCTCTCGTAGACGCCTTAAAACGTCCAAGTAAAAGTGCTGGTTAATAGTCTGGCTAGGGGGTATGAATTCCCGATGCACAATTCCACGAACATCAAAAAAGACAATGATCATCTTCTTCACATTTGACCTCAGTTGCCTTGCTTTTTTTTGGTCTGGGAGAGTTGGGAGTGCTCCACTGGCTTGACGCTTGCTTGGTTTCTGGGTCATACCCATAACACCAACTTTCATCCCCTGTAATGACTTTGTTCAAGAAGTTTGGATCACGTGCAGTCTCTGTTTTCAAGTCCTGACACACATTCACGCAGATGGTTTTTTTGTTCCTGTGTGAGAAGGTGCGGAACAAATTTAGCAGCAACACGTCTCGTGCAAATCCTCACTCAAAATCCGCTGGCACGAGCTCCAAGTGTTTCCTGTCTCTGCTGAAACTTGGTCGATCATTTGGCGACGTTTGGCGAACCTTTTCAATGTTCTCCTCATTTCCCGATGTTGAAGGGCGTCTAGAACGAGCTTGGTCTTCAACACACATCTCACCACGTTTAAAGCGCCCAAACTAGTCGAAAACCTGTAGTAGTAGTAGTAGTAGTAGTAGTAGTAGAAGGGTTTTGTGGGTGCACGACAGCAAGGTCTTCAGCGTCGTGCGCCCACAAAACCCTTCTACTACTACTACTACAGGTTTTAGACTAGTTTTGTGCGGCTCATAGCGTCCTGGAAAGCTTCCTGAAGCATTTGGTATGTCTCCATTGCAGTTTTTTTAAGCAGGAAACAAAATTTCACACACACTCTTTGTTCTTTTAAAGGTACCATAACGACTTCGCAGAGGTAACCCGCCAACAGTCTGAGAAACACAATACCACACTTGCACGTTCAGCTCTACACTGACGCCGTGACGCAGTCTGCACAGCTGTTTCGTGAAGGTCTCTACTAACACCATGTAGCGTGAAAACCCTGCACTACGTCTACCAGTGGCAGCGCCCTTGGAGTCCGGTTTCTTTTGCCCCCCCCCCCCCCCCCCCTCCCCCCCCACCCACTTCGTATGTTCTTGATGTGCTATTTGTTGCATAGTAAGACCGGAAGCGTGTAGACACTATTGCAGAATATTTTTCAGTGGAAAGCTCCATGCTCCATTTCATTATCAATGTTTGCACTGAGCACTCTTTGCTTTCTCGTGCTTAACTGATTGTATTGTCACCACAATACAAAATTAGTGGCATGAAATGTTTGGAACTTGAACAGCATAACAACAGAAGGGAAGGTTATGTTTTGAACAACTTCATTTTAAGAAATGTGGAATCTACTCTCAAACATTGTATTGAGCACTACACTAGGGAATCAATATAGCTAATATGTTTTTGAATCTGATAACTAGCTTTTTTATCTTACTTTCAGGGCTTTCAAAACTTCTGTACATAATAAATTTGGTGATAGGCATAAGTCATCGAAAACTGTCCTGAATGGTTTCTCTGAAAATTAAATAGAACAATTAGTTTGGGAACTAATTTGAAATGTAAATAGTGTAAAACTATACTTAACCCCTTAGCAACAAATAATCCTGAGCAAATAGGGAGTGAGTGTTACAGGGATTAGTGGCTGCAAAGCCATTGAAGTGAGGTTGAATACATTAACACCCAAATCCACCAAAAATAAACTCAAAATGTATCTGTTTTCAAAACCACATAAAACTTTGCTTGATGCTGTCCTAAGAGGTGGTGTTGAGTCCTTCCAAACTCACCTTTTATATGTAGACCAGCCATTACTTAAATACAAAGAAATTGTATTTACAGCAATTGAGAGATTTGTTATAAACTAATAAGACATGAAGAGATGTAACTGGTTCTCCCCCCCCCCCCCCTCCCCCCTCCCACCATGATCCACAAAATTGGCCAGACTAGCTCTTTATTCACGTGAACTAATAATTGTTATTGCCAGAGCTTCTCAAGTTAATTCCATATTTCTAGGTTTCTAAAAGGCTTCTGACACTGTTCATCTCAAGCAACTTCTAACCAAAGTGCATGCCTATGGAGTATTATCTCAATTTTTTGACTGGACTCTTGATTTCCTGGCAGAAAGGTAATTGATAAGTCATAGATTAAAACAAGAAGTGATATTTTGGGTTCTCCAGGGAAGTGTTACAGGCCCTCTGTTTTTCCTAATCTACATAAACAATTTAGATGACCTGAGCAGTCGACTTATATTGTTTGCAGGTGACGCTGTCATTTACCATCTAGGAAAGTCATCAGAAGATAAAATCCAATTGCAATATGATTTAGATAAGATACTTGTATGGTGTGCAAAGTAGCAGTCGAGTCTAAATAATGAAAAGTGAGATCATCCACACGAGTACTAAATGGAATCTGTTACAATTCACTTACATGATAAATTGAACAAATCAAAAAGCTGTCAATTCAACTAAATACCTAGGAATTGTTATGAACAACTTGAATTGGAGTGATGAATAGGTAATGTTGTGGGCAAGGCGAACCAAAGACTGCATTTTATTGGCAGAACACTTAAAAGGTACAACAGGTCTGTTAAAGAGACTGCATGCACCATGCTTGTCAGTCCTCTTCTGGATTATTGCTGCCCAGTATGGGGTCTTTATCAGATAGGGGTAACGGAGGATGTTAAAGTTCAAAGAAGGGCAACTGGTTCTGTGTTATCGTGAAATAGGGGAGAGTTTGTCACAGAAATAATACGCAATTTGGGGTGGCAATCATTGAAACAGACGTTTTCTGTTGTGCTGAAATCTCCTCCGAAATTTTAACTGCCAACTTTCTCTTCTGAATGCAGTAATATTTTGTTGGCACTCACCTACATAGGGAGACATGATCTTCGTAATAAAGTAAGAGAAATCAGAGTGCATATCAAAAGATTGTGTTCATTTTTCCTCCACACTATTGGGGAATGGAACAGTAGAGAAATAGTCTGAAGGTGATTTGATGAACCCTGTGTTTAATGTGAATTGCAGAGTAGTGATGTAGATGAATTTCATTAGCCACTGAACTAATTAACAACAACACAGAAGCTACACCGGATGATATACAGATAGAGAAGATAAACAATTCTTGGTCAAAAACAACCCAGTGCCTGCAGAAACTAATAAACAATTGCATCATTACCAAGGGGGTGTGTGTGTGTGGGGGGGGGGGGGGGGGGAGGGAGATGTGTGGTTGTCATTGTTGATTCTTCAGATAAAGACTTAGTGTATTCTTCTCTGCTGTGCTGTAGGACAGATGATGGATGTGGAAGCCTTACCATACACCATTAAATGCACTTTCATGACAAGTTCAGTCTTGGTAACTATATGAAACATGGTTAATAGACTAATTGAGGAAAGATGGATAACATGAATCTTTAGAAATAACAACCTTACCATCACTGCTGATAAGTGACAATGTTTTTCTAGCTCAAGATATAATTGATACGAATCCCTCTAAAAGTTGTCTGCTTCCTTCCTGCCCATTTTGTGTTCTGTCTCACATTTTTATTTTTGAAAATAAAATATGTTATGGAGAGTGTAAATTTGATTTAATAATTGAACAAAAGTGACAAAATATTCTTCAGTATATTAACATCTTTCTAGATGGTGAGGTTGAAGAAATGTCCCAAACTGCAATTGAAATTGATGACGTACTACTCAACAAACAATTTATTTGTGAAGCTGTAACAAAGGTGAAAGAAATGAAAGAAGACACAGATTTGGAACTATCAGATTTTGTGTAAGTATAAGAGTATACCATATGTTAGCAAATAATAGTACATTCATTTAAAAAATTAGGGATATTATTACAGTTTTGTATAATACAAACTCTGGTTCTCACAAGTTGGTACAGGAGTAAACAAATCTTTTGGTTACATTTTTTGTCATAATAAATTTATGAAGTTGATTGTGAGCCGGGTTTGAACCTTGTGATTAAACACTTCCAGAGCAGGTAGGGACTCTTGACGTCCTGTGCTCACACTTCTCTCACTGTATCTGCTCAAACCAAAACTGTAGCATGCATACAGTGAATATTATTTACATGCTAACTACCTAAATGTTTGGATAAAAACATCTTTCATTTGATTGTGAGGAAGAGGTGGAACAACTTGTTACATCACAGATCTCCCCCACGAAGATGAAAGATGTCATGTAAAATAAATTAACTAACTAATTACAACTTTATTAGCACACCATGCTTTCTAATAAATCATTAATAATACCGAAATAAATATGTCTGACTCAATTCAATTTCTCCATGGAACATGAAGGATCATACATGAAGGTAGTCAATTTTTTAGTTAATAATTGTTTGCTTTATAAAGTGTAAGTATCATAGCTTATTTTTCCATATTCGGATATGTATGTAACGTATATTCATGCTTACTTAGTGCCTTGCCCCTGCGTTTAAATCACTGTATCTGCACCATCTGTACACATCACAGATTGGGACACACACAATATATTTTTCACACTACATAAAATGTCTGCCATCATTGGTTGACTGTTCAATGTCATCAACATAATGTTTCTTGATTTACTTGTCGGCAGTTATTTCAACACATAACTATTTCTTGTTGTTCATGTGGTTGTTATTATCAAGTAATCTCATTTATGCATTCTGTTGTGCTAAAACACACTTCATTGTTTTTATAGTCACCACATAACTACTACTTAAATATAACAATTATATTGGGTGACACTACTGCATAGTTTTGCCTATATCTTCTTCGTTGTTTACCTCAGTTACACTTGGCAAAATTTTTGTTATTTCTTGAAAATTCCTTTTTGTATCTCACAACCTCTGCTATTTCAGCACTTCTTGTGTGTCTCTTTCACCTTGGCTCCAAATGTAGTGTTTAAACAGTGGCTGTAGTTAGGAGTTGTAAAGAAATTATCACTTCTTGATTGGTCTGTCACCTCAGTGTTGTTAAAGAGTGTTTCTAACTTACTAATGATTTACAGTCGCCTTCTCGTTCTTTCTTGTTGTAGTGGACCTGTTATGCAGTGGTACTGATTCTGCCATGGAACTTCGTTTGCAGCTATAGAGGGTGGAGAGCTGTAAGAGAGCTCAGAACTATGCCAATTCATTATGAAATGACCTAATTGCCTTTTAGGGAATTTCAACAGTGTAGGAAGACAGATAGCCACTTATCATAAAGAAGACACATTAAGCTGCAGACAGGCACAATTAAGGCACTTACACAAAGCTTTTGGCCACAGCCTTCATCAGCAAAAGGGAAATAAAGAAACACACACCCATTAATACACACAAGCTAGCACACCTCGTGCACACGACTGTCAACTGCGGCAGCTCAGGCCAGAATAATTTTTGTTTGCTATTGCTTGTAATATAAGAGCTATTGACACTAATTTACGTGCCCCTAAGTTGAAGGGAAGGAAGTGCCTGAAGGGAAATGGATATGTTAAAATTAGATGTAGTGGAAATTAGTGAAGTTCGATGGCAGGAGGAGCGGATTTTTGGTTAGTTGAAGACAGGGTTATTAATACAAAATCAAGTAGGGGTAGTACAGAAGTAAGCTTAATAATGCATAGGAAAGTAGGAATGCGGGTGAGCTACTGTGAACAGCATAGTGAACAAATTATTGTAGCCAAGATAGATATGAGCCCACACCTTAAATGTTTATATGCCAACTAGCTCTGTAGTTGAAGAGATTGAAGAAATGTATGAATTAATTCAGATAGTTAATGGAGATAAAAATTTAATAGTGATGGGGGACTGGAATTATAGTAGGAAAAGGAAGAGAAGGAAAAATTGTAGGGGAGTATGGACTGGAAGAAAGGAATGAAAGAGGAAACCATTTGGTAGAATTTTGCACAGAACATAATTTAGTCATTGCTAACACTTAGTTTAAGAATCGTGAAAGGAAGTTGTATACGTGGAAGAGACCTGGAAACACTGGGAGGTTTCAGTTTAATTTTATAATGGTAGGATAGAGATTTCAGAACCAGATTTTAAATTCTAAGACATTTTCAGGAACACATGTGGACTCCAACAACAGTTTATCGGTTATGTACTGTAGATTAAAACTAAAGAAATTGCAACAAGGTAGGAAATTAAGGAGATGAGACCTGGATGTGTTGAAAGAACCAGACATTTAGTGTTTCAGAGGGAGCATGGGGCAGTGATTGACTACAACAGGGAAGAGGAATCCAGTAAAAGATGAATGACTAGCTTTGAGAGATGAAATAGTGAAGTCAGCAGCGGATCAATAGGTAAAAAAATAAGGGCTTGTAGAAATCCTTGGATGTCACAGGATTGAAGATGTATTCTCACTCCATCTGTGAAGAGACACCATGCTTCTGTCATGATTGATGTTTAATCTGTTACTCATTGTCCACATTCTGCATGATTGGTCAAAGGCAGCAGGTTTCTTTCTTATGTTCTTATGCAAGGAAAGTTCTGGCAATGTGGAACACAAGCCTCTGCCCAGTCTCGTTCCCATGAGTCCATTGACTTGGTTGGATACATGTGTAGTTCCATGGATGGTTGTTTCCTTGATTAAAGCAGTTTCTTTCTAGGATAACCATGTCTTGATGGATAGGGAGATGGAATGCCTTGTATGCTTTTAAACTTGTAGGGTAGAGCTGCTTTTCATTGAAGTGCTAAGGGCGGACTGTGGCTCAATATGGACAGCCATTTGATGGGGTCGATAGGAGGGTACTACTGAAGATTCTCATTGTATTGTTCAGCAGTGCATCGAGAGTTTGTATGCATGTGCTATTGAGTGTACAGGAACACCATATTTAGCAGAAGAGTACACAAGTCCAAGTGCTGAAGTGCACAGTGTTTCAGCAGCGGAGCCCCAAGTTGTATCGCACAGCTTATGCAGGAAATGGTTTCTAGTTAGTATCTTCACAGAAGTGTTTCTCAGATGATTCTGGTCGGGTAGTGTATGGTGGAACATAACGCCTAGACATTTTTTATGCTGATTGTGGTGAAGCAGTCTGTCACCAAAATAGACCTGGAGCTGTGTATCCGTTGCTACGCTGCACAAATGAAAGTAAGCTGTATCTGCTCTCTTTGGGGTTTGGCTTCAGTCTCCATCTCCGAAAGTAGATTCCCATTGTCACCAAACAAGATGTTAACATGACTTCCATTTCTTCTATGTCCCATTGCCAGCATACAGTCTTCAGTGCGTTCAAACTTAAGAGATCTAGTTTCAGGCATATCGGAGATCTGCAGATTAAACAGGAGTGGGGCAAGGATGGATTCCTGAGGTCATCCATAATTTAGTGTCTTTAAAGCACTTACCCTGTTGGCCAGTATGACCCAGAATGACTTTCCAGCAGACATTCTATTAATAAATTGGGCTGTTTTTCTGCATGGGGTTATTTGAATGAGGTTGTAGAGAAGACTGTGTATCCATACTGTGTCATAAGCTGCTGAGAGATCTATAAATGTAGTTGATGTTTTTAAATTCTTGTGAACACCTGCTTTTATGCAGGCCATGAGTGACATTATCTGGTGTGTATGGCTTCTTTTTGGGCAAAAAAAAAGCTTGTTCAATCAGAATTTTCTATATTATTATATCAGAAATTCTTTTGTAGATGACTCTTTCATGAAGGTTCTACATTCAGTTAACAAAGACTATTGGGCAGTAGCTTCTCGGCTCATTGCTTGGTTTTTGTGGCTTAAGGATAGCAATGACATTAGAATTTTTCTCTCTCTTCATGACTCCCCCTCTCATCAGGATACCAGTAAACAACTCTGCTAGTCATTTTTGATATATTTACCACGGTTCAGGAGGAACTCAGGATGAACTACATCAGGCCCTGATGCCTCTCCTGCTTTGGCTTCTTCGAGTGACATTGTTATTTCCTTGACACCAAATGCCTGGGAAAATACAGTCAGGACTAGATGTCTTTGGACCTGTGAATTCATATTTAATATGGGTGACATGTGCTTTGTCCCATGGGGTGCTTGAAGTAGTCACAACATGATTCACAGTCCTGTGTGGGTGCAAGGCCATTTCACCTCTTGTGTCGTTAGCATTTTGCCTTTTTACTTTGAAAGTGCCCAGGCTTCTCTGCCAGATCTTTTCAGGTCCAAGTTCATGACTGTCTCTGTTCATTTCTTATGACGAGCCATGTCCATTGTACTTATCAGGTCATCAGCTACCCCTCTGTCTCCTCCTTGGAGGAACTCGCATATGAATAGTTCTTGACATTAAATGTATGAATAGTTCTTGACACTAAATGTATGAATAGTTCTTGGCACTAAATGTATGAATAGTTCTTGGCACTAAATGTATGAATAGTTCTTGGCACTAAATGTATGAATAGTTCTTGGCACTAAATGTATGAATAGTTCTTGGCACTAAATGTATGAATAGTTCTTGGCACTAAATGTATGAATAGTTCTTGGCACTAAATGTATGAATAGTTCTTGACACTAAATGTATGAATAGTTCTTGACACTAAATGTATGAATAGTTCTTGACACTAAATGTATGAATAGTTCTTGACACTAAATGTATGAATAGTTCTTGACACTAAATGTATGAATAGTTCTTGACACTAAATGTATGAATAGTTCTTGACACTAAATGTATGAATAGTTCTTGACACTAAATGTATGAATAGTTCTTGACACTAAATGTATGAATAGTTCTTGACACTAAATGTATGAATAGTTCTTGACACTAAATGTATGAATAGTTCTTGACACTAAATGTATGAATAGTTCTTGACACTAAATGTATGAATAGTTCTTGACACTAAATGTATGAATAGTTCTTGACACTAAATGTATGAATAGTTCTTGACACTAAATGTATGAATAGTTCTTGACACTAAATGTATGAATAGTTCTTGACACTAAATGTATGAATAGTTCTTGACACTAAATGTATGAATAGTTCTTGACACTAAATGTATGAATAGTTCTTGACACTAAATGTATGAATAGTTCTTGACACTAAATGTATGAATAGTTCTTGACACTAAATGTATGAATAGTTCTTGACACTAAATGTATGAATAGTTCTTCACACTAAATGTATGAATAGTTCTTAACATCCTATTCAATCCTGATATGTACTCCTAACTGAAACGTCTAGGGCTGGTCTTTTTTGCTGTCTGTCACTGCTCCTGTGAACCTCTGGTAGCTTTTGATAGTGGGTGGAGTCCAGCCTAAGCATTTGTCAAGGTGGCTGGAGAAGTTCTTTCAGCCTGCCTTCTAAAAATTCCATCTTGGACAGGGATAGGACCTTATCAAGGAGACACTTACTCCTATTTCAATTAGAACTGGTCTATGTTGGCTAGGTAGGAAGTCTTGAAGTATTCTGTGGGTCCCTTGTAGCAGAATGTTCTCATCGTCTTTGCTTACGAAGTCCAAACCATGGTTGTATACTAGGTTTCTAGCTGCTGATTTAAAAGATCCCTTCACTTTTGCATCAAAAAGCAGTAATAGATTATTATCAGCCCAGCTTGTTAGTGTTTCGCCAATGCTATTGTTGGTCCTCTATTTCCATTGTGTGTGGTGACTGTTAGTCTCCAGCATAGACTGCTCGGTGGAGCACTAGAGGAAAGGTTTTGGATGTTGAGTTGGTGGTGGGAGTTTTATATATTACTCGTAGCTATTTCCCTTAATTTGATGGCAACTTCATGAGTGGTGTTGGTGATGTATGTCTTAATCAGGAAAGTTAATGTGGGAGTGAACATACATAGTGATTGCAAGTATGATGGTATGTGGCTCCTAACAAGTCATATCCTGGTATTTTCTCTCTTTTGTTAAGCGGTCTTTACTGTCAATATGGGTTTTGTGGATGTGTGACACATGAAATTATCTACCAGAATTTTATGCAGGACCTGGCATTTAGCTGGATTATCACTTCTGCAGTGAGGTGGCAGATCTTGATACATGGTCCAAGACTTGTCAGGTGGCCCTGAGAAGGGCCTGTTAAATTTGCTGTATTGTAAGGCATAGTGTGCTTTAGCCAAGAGATCCAAAGAGTGTCTGGCAACCTCTGTTGTAACCTCTATTGTTATCCGGAGTGCACCATGTGAAGATGACAGGATATTACACCCCGCTTCACTACTGTCTGGAGTTACAGTGGCTGTACCACTTGATGAAAAAGTAATCATTTTACAGTGCTGGCAGAATTTAATTAATCATGCTTGAGCAAATTTCCACAAAATATTTATAAATTATGCACACAAACCTTTCTTAGGAGTCAATCTAGCAGTCAAAACTGGTTCAGATTCCCTGTAGTTTCTTAGATTACATCATTATACAGACAGAAGCAAGGAGGGAACTTCAGTTTGTTCGTTCAGTAACAAATAAAAATACTTCACAGACAGAGTGATATTTTAAGATGTGCTTGATTTTAACTGACATTGGTGAATTCGGCTGTGAGCTAAGTGAAGTTCGCCACTTACCTTGGAGGGTGGCAACTCACAGGCCTGCACGACTTTAATGGATCAGGTACTATGGTATAAATTTTGACATGGAAGTACCATGAATTCATAACTGCACCTTATAGAGATGGTCACCCACAAATTTGGTAAATATTTGTAGCAAGAAATATGAAATTAAGGCTGTTCTAATACAAAGCAATGAGTAGAAGAAAAATGGCATTCAGAATAGATACTAAACATTTGCCATCGTCTCTCATACCGTATAATACATGTAAATGTAATTACAATTAATCACCCACCCACCAAGATGACAATTCATCAGGCAATTAGTGTCACAGTTGTAGGATGGGTGAGGGAGGCAGTAATCTAAAATAGAATTAAATATGAAGTATGTTGAATACAGTAAGACTTTAAACATTTATTACTTGGTCAGTGGAACCTATTACTCCCTTGCTACAGGTAGTCTGTTGGTGGCTCATGACATACTAATTTATATAGGTTATCCATTAATATTATGATCAGTTCATATTTAGCCCAAGGTGCCGCCACCCCCCCCCCCCCTCCCTCCACCCTCCATCAGTCTTCTGACTGGTTTGATGCAGCCTGCCACAAATTCCTCTCCTGTGCTAACCTCTTCATCTCAGAGTAGCACTTGCAACCTACAGCCTCAATTATTTGTTGGGTGTATTCGAACTCTGTCTTCCACTACAGTTTTTGCCCTCTGCAGCTCCCTCTAGTATCATGGAAGTCGTTCCCTGATGTCTTAACATATGTCCTATCATCCTGTCCCTTCTCCTTATCAGTGTTTTCCACATATTCCTTTCTTCTCTGATTCTGCACAGAACCTCCTCATTCCTTACCTTATCAGTCCACCTAATTTTCAACATTCGTTTCAAATGCTTCGATTCTCTTCTGTTACAGTTTTCCCACTGTCCATGTTTCACTACCATACAATGCTGTACTCCAAACATACATTCTCAGAAATTTCTTCCTCAAATTACAAACATACATTCTCAGAAATTTCTTCCTCAAATTAAGACCGATATTTGATATTAGTAGATTTCTCTTGGCCAGGACTGCCCTTTTTGCCATTGCTAGTCTGCTTTTGATGTCTTCCTTGCTCTGTCTGTCATTGGTTATTTTACTACCTAGGTAGCAGAATTCCTTAACTTCATCTACTTCGTGACCATCAATCCTGATGTTAAGTTTCTCACTATTCTCATTTCTACTACTTCTCATTACCTTTGTCTTTCTTAGATTTAATCTCTGTACTCATTAGACTGTTCATTCCGTTCAGCAGATAATGTAATTCTTCTTCACTTTCACTCAGGATGGCAATCTCATCAGCAAATCGTATCACTGATATCCTTTCACCTTGAATTTTAATTCCACTCCTGAACCTTTGTTTATTTCAATCATTGCTTCTTTGATGTGCAGATTGACCAGTAGGGTGAAAGCCTATATCCTTGTATTACACCCTTTTTAATACGAGCACTTTGTTCTTGGTTGTCCACTCTTATTATTCCCTCATGGCTGTTGTAAATATTGTATATGAGCTGTCTCTCCCTATAGCTTACCCCCTACTTTTTTCAGAATTTCAAGCATCTTGCACCATTTTACATTGTTGAATGCTTTTTCCATGTTGACAAATCCAATGAACGTGTCTTGATTTTTCTTTAGTCTTGCTTCCATTATGAACTGCAATATTAGAATTGCCTCTCTCATGCCTTTACCTTTCCTAAAGCCAAAGTTCCACCCTACAATTTTGATATTGACTTTTGGGCAAAAAAGTTTGAGCCCCACTGGATTAGGCGAAGACCGTGCTGTATAGGGAAATGCCATGAAATCTGTTAGGAATTAATGAAGATACCATAAAGTATGTGACTGATGGAAAACTGATTTTGATGGTGACTTGAGGGAGACGTCTATAGCACAGATTTGAATGGTCCTAATTTTACTTAATAAACTAAAATACTGGAGGAGTCGTTAACACAAAATAAGTATTCTTTCCTCTATTTACCCTAACACTGGATTAAACAAGAACAAATAGAATACTATAAGCAGAACACGTGATTTCAGATGGACGTGTGTTGAAACACTTTAATTAAATCACATATGACACCCGTAATTTCAAAGTTAAATTAGCATATAACTACAGAGCCCCCTAACTCAGATCAAATACTTATTTAGATAACTTAGACAGGGTACTCGGCGACATAATCTACAGATTAATTAAAATTTTAAGAATAATAATTACGATGGAAATTTGCTGGTGCCACACAAAAGGTGCAACAATAGTTAGTTTGCTCGGGACCGTGTCTCTCAGCTAATTTACGAACAGGAACGCACACTCCAGACAGTCAAGCTTGTGATTTTTCGTAAACACAAAAAATCTTTAACATGTGATTTTAGATTATTAGATATTTCTTCTAGTCATTAAGTGATTTGCCTCCTCTTCTTCTTTGAAGGCAGTAAGGTGTCAAGCTTTGTTATGCTTAAATTTCTTGCTTCTCCATAGTGTTTCAGGTAGTGATGATGCAGACAAATAGGTCATTTAAAATAAAGAACTAATAAGTGGAATGGGCTTATTACTATAAGAATTAATATATTTCACATTATTAGTGAACTAAACAGAAATTCACATCCTCTCTGTCATGGATGGGGAAAAGCAGATAGTACAAGACCGATGAAACATCTGATAGTTTTTTCAAAACTTAAGAAAATTAATCTTCATTTTTTTTCTCACTGTCTCTACAGATTTGATTGCTGTTGGTATACTGCATTTTAATTTTTGCTGTCACCTACTTAAGTGAAAGTGTGTGTAACAAACCTTGGTTTAAAAACTTACTGAATATCCTAAAGTCACACAATTTCCATTACATTAATTCAAAACGTACTAGACCTAAAGCACGCTTAGATAACGTTTTTGTCAACTGTCTTCATGTTTTGTATATAGTCAGTGTGAAAGAATTTGTTTCCTGAGATCACATCATGTTAACAATACATTTAAATCTCTGTATAAAAGTGGACCGGAACAAGTCCCAACATAAGTTAACTAAGTCTATAAATACCTTAGTACTAACAAAATACAATCTGAAGAAGACTAGTGCACCTGATCAGCATAACAGACTGGAACAAATTACTTCTAAGATGGAACAAATTACTTCTAAGATGTGGTACAAAGCCTAACTTGATTATGAAGTCTTCCACAGTTAATTAATTACATCTTCAATGTTCATATAGTACTAAAGTAAAAACTTACAATTAGAAAGGGAAAACCATGGTACACCCTAGAATGCGAGAACGTAAAGAATAAACTACTGCTATTACAAAGCTTAAGCAAGGTTAATAATTCTGATGAAATTAAAGCCCTGAAAAAAATTACCAAGAAACTGTACAAGAAAGAGTTAAAATTGGCTTAACAAAGATCCAACACTAATTTCATAAAAACAATAGTTAAAACCAATGCAAAGCAGCCTGGTCACTAATAATACTAAAGGTGTAGTCAAAAACTTGATAACACAGTTACAATAACAGCAGATGTATTTAACCTGTGCTTGATTTGTGATGGTATGCACTGGTACTCTACAACCATATATCTTCGAAAGGAAACCATACCCACAGATTTTGAGATGTGGTATGATAGAACTTTTTTTACTAGTACAAGTACTTAAAAAAACATCCTCAGAAAAGTGTTCAGATAATGTTTTTAAATGTCTAAATTTCACCCCCCCCCCCCTCCCCCTCCACAGAAGGTCACAGTACTGGAACCTCTTTTTATACAAATCAAGCACTACATTCACCCATTACTTTGTAAGCTGTGCAAAGGAAGTGTAAAGGTTAATAGGAAAACCTAATGAAAAATATAGGGATTACCTTAAGAACACAAACCTATATCATTACCAGGCTGGACCTTCATTAACCCTGCGGCGGGCGCGTGGCAGCATACAGTCCAATTTTGTTTTCGTTCAATAATTACGTCAGCGTGCCAAGCACACAACAGTGGTGCTAGATATGCTTAGATTGTTTAGTCACACGCCAAACTGCATTACTGCTCCGTCATTATACCCACCATAACAGCTGTGACTCACCTGTGAAGTGGACGACTGCACCGAGACGGCACTGCGTATCGCACGCGCCCGGTAATGTAAGTACATGTAGCCGTACCACTGTCAAATGTTCTGATGATTAGAAGCTTTGTTTTACAACTCTGTGGGTGAATGATGATTTAGTTATTAACATTGCTTTGGTGTTAGAATTATTTTATTGTCTCCCAGGTCCGCACAAAGTAAAGGACTAACACCAGAAGAAATTGAGCATCTTCTTCTGCAATCATGTGACGAAGAAGATTACGCAGATTTCTCTGACAGCGATGAGGAAGCAGAAATAATTGAAAGTGCAGATCATTCCAGCGAATCTGAGCAGTCATGCGTTGACGGGAATGAAGTGAAAGGAATGCCACATGATGACTGCCATTTTTATATTGGTAAGGACCAAGAAACTTTGTGGATAAATAATCCATTAGCACTACCAGGGAAACCAAAGCGTAAGAATATAATCGAAGTCCTACCTGGCCCGAAACGCAATGGTAGAGAAGCTAAAACTGAAATTGAAAGTTTTCTCAAATTGTTTGATCCTGAGATAATTGATTATGTCGTCGCAAACACAAACAAGTACATAAATAACAAGAGATCTGTGAATTACTCAAGGGCTAGAGATTGCAAAACTACTACTGCTTCTGAAATAACGGCTCTTTTTAGGAGCACTGTTTCTCATTGCTGTACAAAAAGGATGCACAAATGTATTAGGACTGTGGGCATCAAATGGAACAGGAATGATTATTCTAAGGGCAGCATTTAGCTACAAGCGTTTTCTGTTCTTGCTCCGGTCACTCAGGTTTGACAATACTTCTACAAGAAAAGAACGACTAGCAACTAATAAACCTGCTGCCATCTGCAATCTCCACTCAGCATTTCTGAACAACTGCAGAAATAACTACAGTCCAGGGGAGTTCACAGCCATAGACGAAATGCTTGTCCCATTTCGCGGATGTTGTTGGTTTTGTTCAGTACATGCCCAATAAGCCCACAAAGTATGGATTGAAGTTGTATGCATTGTGCGATAGCAGGACATTTTATACTTTTAATTTTGAAGTACACTGCAGCAGACAGAATCGTGGACCATATGTTGCATCTAACCAGCCAATGGATATTGTGAAGAGATTGGTTGAGCCAATCAAGGGAACTAACAGGAATGTAACTACGGACAACTATACAGTAGTTACCCTGTAACCCAGCATCATTTAGAAAATGGGCTAACATTCACTGGAACATTGAAAAAGAACAAGAAGGAAATTCCTCCGGAATTTTTGCCCAATAGATCGCGAGAAATTGGAAATTGTCTTTTCGGATTTCAAGATGACTTCTGTCTTGTGTCGTGCCAAACAAAAAGGAACAAGGCTGGGCTTTTCCTGTCATCAATGCATGAATCTGCTGAAATCGAAACCGCTACAGGCAAGTCTGTTGTAAATTTGGACTACAATGCAACGAAAGGTGGAGTCGATACTGTGGATTGTGTGTGTACATCCTACTCTACACAAAGGACCACAAAAGATTGCCCTTAGCATTGTTTTTTCATTATCTGGATATTGCTGGGGTAAATTCCCGGGTCTTGTTTTTTGCAAACGATCCAGAGAAAAGATTCAGAAGAAGAACCTACCTAACAAACCTGGCCTTGGCTCTGATGGACTGCCATTTGAAAGAAAGGGCTCAGCTCTCTACTCTACCATGAGATATTCAAGGATTTCTGTCACCTCATCAATCAATTCCCGCCAATCACAATGAGACTGTAAGAAGGTGTGGGAGGTGGCATCTCTGTGGTGGAAATAAATAAATAAATAAATAAAACTGTCACTTGCAATAGCTGCAAAAGATTCGTTTGCAAGCAACGTTGCCACAATGTTGTCACATGTAATGATTGCAGAGGTTCTCCGGAGGAAGAAAGTGTGTGATTCTTGATATGTATTCACTGACTGCATTATTCTTTATTATTACTACAAAGTTTTTATACATATTACACGTTTTTGTAAAACTTGCTTTAACAATGGTAAACAATCGAATCATATCTGTGGTTATAATTTATTTAGAATTGTTATTAAGGTAGCACTTAGGAAATATCCTGGAAACGTATGTCAGATATTCTGTAACAACTTTAATTTTCCCATGCACCTTGGATATATGTATACAGATCATATTAAAAGTTGCTGTTAAGAATGATGCTATAAACAATAAATAATTAATTCCACCAAAGAATTTTAAAAAAACTGGTTTTTTATGTATTTAAACGTAGGCAGCACCGAGTGCAGCACGCGCCTGCTGACGCAACAATCTTAAGCGCGCCTGCCGCAGGGTTAACCAGCTTTAGGAAGGTAAACTAAGAGGAAGTTCTTGAAATTGTTGAAGACTTGAAAAAATTCATTTGATACAGATATTTTTAATATATCAAATAACCTACTAAAAGAAACAATACATTACATTGTAGCTTGATTAACATACTCCATAAACTTGTAATACAGAGGGTGTTTTTCCTTATCCCCTCAGATTATGCAAGGAGACTCTGGTCCTTTGAGAAGGGAAGCAAATCTGAACCCACAAACTACAGGCCAATTTCACTAATCTTAGTACTAACTAAAGTCTTCGAAAACATTATGTATAAACTAATGTATGAGTACCTAGCACTAATGTGCACTTTGTGCATCTGTTTCAGCGTCATGATCGGCCTCGTATTAATGCTGCTGTTAAGCATGTTTTATGGGGCTGGAGAAGGCACTGATGGTGTTCTGGGTGTGGCTCGCATTACAGTGGTGCCAGTTGAATCTGTCAATAAATCTGGTTTCACTAGGTATGGCCTGCACCTCAACAGTGTGGGAAAGGGAGGATGGCAAAACTTATAGGTGACAGTGTAGTGGGCAGTGGTGGGACCTCTCATAGAAAAATTCCTGTAGTAGTTAGTGTCAGAGCTGCACCTTTCTTAGATTGAAGTCAGCTGATAGGTATCCCAGCTTAAAGGAAGTCCCTCTAACAAAGCAATCAGCTTCAAAGGTCAGGTATTCAAATAGAGAAGGAATTAGTATATTTCATCAAAATATGAGGTATTAGAGATAAAGTAAGTGAACTGCTTATAGATGTTGACTCTGACTCAATTGCTATTTCAGAACACTACTTAAATAATTCGACAATTCAGAGGCTTCCTTTACCAGGATACAGATTAGCTGGCTGTTTTTTAAAGAGTTATTTGCTGGGGGAGTGGCCTTGTACATAAAGAGTATTCCATTTGAGTCCGTACATGTCATGGCACTGCAGGAATAAGTATTTGAATGTTGTGCAGGGCGGTTGAATTTAGTGAAACTATATTTCTATTATATGTGGTGACTTCAATACAAATTTTGTATGTGATTGTGCAAGAAAGAGGGTGTAGGAAGATCTCCTAAATTCATATTATCTGATGCAGATTGTGTTTTTTTTCCAGCCAGGGCACAAGGGAACAGCAGCACAGCCATAGACAATATTTTTATTCATTCATCATTAGTAGATGTGCATTCTGTTAGTAAGGGAGTCAATGGCCTTTCAGACCATGAGCACAAATTTTAACATTAAAAGATTTTTGCGCTCAAACCAATGTTGTATATGATTACAAAGTATATACAAGAGCTAATCCAACAGCAATAAAGAGTTTTTTTTTAAAGCTCATTAAGGAACAAGAGTGGCAGGATGTTTATAGTGCTATTAACATAAATGACAAAAATAAGGCTTTCCTTAGCACATTTCTCATGCTCTTTGAGAGTTGCTTTCCATTAGAATGTTCTAAACTGGGTACAAGCAGTAAAAGGCAGTGTGAGTGGCTGACTAGTGGGATAATGATATCATGTAGAACAAAGTGGGAATTGTGTCAAAATGTTAGAAATAGTCACATCAAGCTACAAGTAGTACATTACAAACAGTATTGTAAGGTGCTTAAAAATGTTATTAGGAAAGCAAAGATACATTGAACGCAAATAGAATAGCTAATTCACAGGGTAAAATTAAAACCATAGGGTCAGTCGTGAAGGAAGTGTCTGGTCAGCAGTGCAAGGTCGACAATAGAAAGTCAGTTCATAGTAAAAATATTTCTTTTACTGATAAGTTAGATTTATGTACAGTATTTAATAATCACTTTCTGAGCATTGCTGGTGAATTAAAAAACCTTAGTTTCTGCAGAAAATTGTATAACACTCTTGATGTCTGAAATACTCTTGTGATACTGACAAGAGGGAGATTTAATTATTGATTCAATCACTGAAGAGTAATGACTGTCATTAATATGATTGAGTACCTAGCAGAATATTAAGTACTGTGCTGCACATATTAGCCCTGTACTAAGCCAGTTTTGTAATTTTTCCTTTAAGAATGGTCAGTTTCCTGAACGATTAAAGTGCTCAGTAATACAGCTGCTTTATAAAGGGAGAAAGAGATAATATAGACAATTTTAGACCTATTTCTATGCCATGAGTGTTTGCCAAAGTTATTGAAAAGGCTGTATATGAGGATAATTGATCATTTTATTTCACATAATTTGCAATCAAGTGTAGTTCAGTTCAGTTTTAGGAATCTTTTAACAACTGAAAATGCTATATTCTCTTACCTCTGCGAGGTACTGGATGGATTAAACAAAAGGTTTCGAATGCTAGGCATCTTTTTTTTATTTAACTAAGGTGTTGGGTTCTGTTGATGACAAAATATTGCTCCAGAAGTTGGACCATTATGGAATATGGGAAGTAGCTCAGAACTGCGTCACCTCTTACTTTAACAGTAGACAACAAAAGATAACTATCCAATGTTGAGAACAGCTATGATTTGGGGTCTGAGTGGGGCATTGTCAAATGGAGGGGTGCCCCAGGGACCAGTCCTGGGGCCACTCCTGTTCCTTTTTTATATAACTGATATGCCCTCTAATGTTACATGTAATTCTAAAATATTTCTGTTTGCTGATGACACTAGCTTGGTTGTAAAGGATATTGTGTGCAACATCGGCACTGTTTCAAATAATGCAGTTCATGGCATAAGTTTGTGGCTTGTAGAAAATAAACTAGCACTAAATCACAGTAAGAATCAGTTTCAAATTTCTAGCACGTAATTCAACAAAACCCAAAGTTTTAATTTCACAGAATGAGCATATGATTAGTGAAACTGAACAGTTCAAATTTCTAGGTGTTCAGATAGGTAGCAAACTGTAATGGGAAAGCCCACATCAGGATCTTGTTCAAAGACTTAATGCTGCCAGTTTTACTGTTCGAACGGTATCTGAAGTAAGGGATAGACATGAAAAGTAGTGCACTTTGCACATTTTGATGCACTTATGACATATGGTATAGTATTTTGGGGCAATTTTTCCCACTCTCAAAGGATATTTTTGGCTTGAAAACAGGCGGTTCGGGCAATAAGTGATGTAAGTTCGCGAACCTCTTGTCAACCCCTGTTCATTAGTCCAGGTATTCTGACATTTCTTGTTTACAATATCAGGTTATTCCCAAGAATTAGCAGCTTTCACTCGGTTAATACTAGGCAGAAATCCAATCTGCATTTAGATCGCACTTCCTTGACTCTTGTGCAGAAAGGTGTGCAGTATACTGCTACAGCCATTTTAAATTAGATACTACACGTATTCAAAAATCTTAGCAGTAATGAAATCAAAACTGAAGAGTTTCCTCATGGGCCACTCCTTCTATTCTGTTGAGGAGTTACTTGAAAATTTAAGCTGATTCTTGTGTTATATTGTTGATTGTGTTTATGTAAACTTACAGCTTGTCTTCCTTTTGGGTTCATAAACATTTTATTTTATCTGTTATAACTTTTATGTTGTAATATCATGTACGGACACATTCCATGACCTTGGAGATTTGTTCCTCAATTTGGTCATACGGAAGTAGATATGCAAAATAAATTAAAAAAGAGGGAAAGAAAAACTGAAAAACATGTTAAGTACGTCGCAGTTTGGTTACAAGAAAGGAATGTCACGTATGTAAGCTATAAGCTGTAAAACTACTAGACATTTTCTCAGCATTAGAGGACCATGCTCACACACAGGTAATATCTGTGATCTGAGTAAGTCCTTTGACTGTGTTGATCTTGTTTTGCTCCCCAAATTACACTCACGCTCATGAATTAACGATAATTGCAGAATGCGGTGGCACACAACATGGCACTGCACAAAAGTGGCGCTAATGGCATAGGCCCATAGGGAACATACATGACACAGATCTGTAAGTCCACAGTATTGGTGATAAGTTGAGAAAACCATCCTGAAACACGTGCTACAAAACGCCACTGTTTCCTGGGCATGTACACCGACATCAATATGGGATATGATAACCACGTGCACGTACACAGGCCGCACAACGGGTTGGCATACTCTGGATCAGGCGGTTGAGCAGCTGCTGGGGTATAGCCTCCCATTCTTGCACCAGTGCCGGTTGGAGCTCCTGAAGTGTCGTAGGGGTTTGAAAATGTGCAGCGATACGTCGACTGAGAGCACCCCAGACGTGTTCGATGGGGTTTGGGTCTGGAGAACAGGCAGGCCACTCCATTCACCTGGTATCTTCTGTTTCAACATATTCCTCCATGATGGCAGCTCAGTGGGGCCATGCGATATCATCCATCAGGAGGAAGGTGGGACCCACTGCACCCCTGAAAAGGCAGTGTAAAATGAGTCCTGATACACCTGACCTGTTACAGTTCCTTTGTCAAAGACTTGTAGGGGTGTGCATTCACCAATAATAATCCCACCCCACACCATCAAACCACGACCCCCATACATGTCACTTTCAAGGACATTAAGGGATTTGTATCTGGCACCAGATGAAAACCCGGCAAGGATCACTGTTAAGACTATATCTGGACTCGTTCGTGAACATAACCTGGGACCACTGTTCCAATGACCATATACTGTGTTATTTACGGGCTCTCCTGTGACCAGGGGTCAGTAGAATGGACCTTGCAGGTCTCCAGGCGACTAAACCATGTCTGTTCAATCGTCTGTAGACTGTGTGTTTCGAGACAACTGTTCCAGTGGCTGCGGTAAGGTCCCGAGCAAGGCTACCTGCAGTACTCTATGGCAGCCTGCGGGCACCGATGGTGAGATATAGATCTTCTTGTGGTGTTGTACACTGTGGACGTCCCATACTGTGGTGCCTGGACATGTTTCCTGTCTGCTGGAATCATTGCCATAATCTTGATCACATTTTTTGGCACATGGAGGGCCCGTGCTGCGACTTGCTGTGTTTGACCAGCCTCCAGTCGCCCTAGTATTCAACCCCTCATAAGGTCATCAATATGTGTTCTTTGAGCCATTTTCAACACAGTCACTATTAGCACATCTGAAAATGTCTGCACACTTACTCGCTGCACCATACTCTGACAAGCACCCACACACCTCTGCGTATGGGGACTGTTGCCAGCACCACCGTGTGACGACCGCAGGTCAGATGCCCTGCATGATCATATCCCGAGGTGATTTAAACCCACAAACTGCCCACCAGAGGGTTGTTTCACCATGTATCAGCATTATTCTTAACTTATGAGCATGAGTGTAGAATACCATCGAATTTGTGATGAAAGTCTAAATCTAGTGGAATCATACCTCCAGAAAAGGATGCAGGTGGTGAATTCAGGTGGTCAGTTATGAAACATGTTTAGGTTCAACATGGAGTGCCACATGGATCAAAATTTGTTACAAATAAATGACATACTGGATAATACAGATATAAAGGCATATATGTACGCAGATTGCACTGCTTTTCTGTCTGTATATTATGTATTGGAAGACCTTGTCAAAATAATGAATTTAGGGAAAGTAAGTGCAACATCCTGGTTCAATGCACATGTTTAATAGTAAAACAAAATGAGAGACACAGTATGTGGTTCAGTCTATCAGAGACTGCAAAAATAGAACAACAAAATATAAAATTTCTGGGCAGTACACTTGACAACAAACTGACATTGAACACCCATGTAGAACAAATGACAGTTCGGTTATCAAGAGTATTATATTTGCTGAAGAGACTGATGTCAAGTGTCACCTCTGAATACGTAAGGGCAGCATTTTTGTCTTTTTTCTATCTGTCTTGGAACGTGGATTCATACTCTGAGAAAACAGCAAAAGAAAAAGAAAAAATAAATTCTTTTAATTCAGAAGTAGGCAATTAGAGTAATGGCTAGAGCAGATAGCAAAACTCGTTGCAAGCCTTTGTTCACCAAGTATAAGATTTTAACCTCCTTAGTCAATGGAAAATCCAGGATGGAATGTAACAAAGGAAATTTGCCACTCACAGTGTAGTGGAGATGCTGAGTCACGGTAGGCACAACAAAAAGACTGTCACAAATGAAACTTTTGACCCATAAGGCCATCATCAAAACACACACACACACACACACACACACACACACACACACACACACACACACACACACTATATCCAGCTGCTCTGGCCAGAGTCCAGAGTGCAACTATTGCGTTGAATGGAAGCAGCAATCCCAGAGTGGGATGGGCAACTCACACACACAACTGCAGGTGTGTGTGTGTGTGTGTGTGTGTGTGTGTGTGTGTGTGTGTGTGTGTGTGTGTGTGTTTTGTCTATTTTTTATGAAAGCCTTATGGGCCAAAAGGTTTATTTGTGATAACCTTACTTAATTTATATATTCTAGAAAACTAAACTACCAAATTTAAGTGTAACAGATTGGACAGGATTAAAATACAACCAGTACTACTCTGCTCTTACCACAAAATAGTCAAACATTCATGGAATTCAAAAGGTATAGCAAACAGTGTAAACATATCATAAGCGTGCCAATCAAACCACTTAAGGAAAAACTGCTTATTACCTAACACATTTTATTCTTTAGAAGAATTTTGAGAAATGCCAAATACAACATTGTAAATATGTATTTTAACAAAGAGATAGAGGGGCTGGCCAATACTTACCTCAGCTCAGTACAGCCGATAGATCACATAAAACAGAACCGAAAATTTACGTTCCTAGCTTTCGGAACAAATGTTCCTTCATTGGGGAGGAGAGAGGGGAAAGAAAGGGAAGAAGGGAAAGGAGATTCAGTTACTCACAACCCAGGTTATGAAGCAACAGGGAAAGGAAAATAGGGAAGGTAGCTAGAATGGAGGCATGGTTGTCAGAGGGAAGCCAAAGATATTCTACTGTAAGTACTGTGCCAGCTTCAAACCAAAGAGGATGCATACAGAAGTAAAGAGGTATATAGTATAAAGATAAACACAACTATGTAGGATGAAAAGATGCGTGAATGGCTAAAGAGGAAAGGGAAAGAGGAGAAGACTGAAGAGTAAATGGGAGTGAGGTTGTTTAACGTAGGTTCAGTCCAGGGGGATGGCGGGATGAAAGGATGTGTTGGAGTGCAAGTTCCCATCTCCGCAGTTCAGAGGGACTGGTGTTGGGTGGGAGAAGCCAAATGGCACATACGGTGTAGCAGGTTCCTAGGTCCCTAGAATTATGCTGGAGGGCATGCTCCGCTACTGGGTATTGGACATCTCCTAGGCGGACAGTTCGTCTGTGTCCGTTCATGCGCTCAGCCAGTATAGTTGTTGTCATGCCGATGTAAAAGGCTGTGCAGTGCAGGCATGTCAGTTGGTAAATGACATGTGTAGTTTCACACGTGGCCCTGCTTTGAATTGTGCATGTTTTACCAGTAGCGGGGCTGGAGTTGGTGGTTGTGGGGAGGATGCATGGGGCAGGTTTTGCAGCGGGGTCGGTTCAGGGGTAGGAACCGCTGGGTAGAGAAGGTAGTCTGGGAATATTGTAGGGTTTAACAAGGATGTTACGGAGGTTAGGGGGGCGACGAAAGGCAACTCTGGGTGGTGTGGGGAGAATTTTGTCAAGGGATGATCTCATTTCAGGTGTTGACTTGAGAAAGTCATATCCTTGGCAGAGTAATTTGTTGATGTTTTCGAGGCCAGGATAATATTGGGTGACAAGGGGGATGCTTCTGTGTGGTCTGGGGGTAGGAACATTGTTGTTGGACGGGGAGGAATGTATTGCTTGGGAAATCTGTTTGTGGACAAGGTCTGCAGGATAGTTGCGGGAGAGGTAAGCACTGGTCAGGTTATTGGTGTAATTGTTGAGGGATTCGTCACTGGAGCAGATACGTTTGCCACGAATACCTAGGCTGTAGGGAAGGGAGCGTTTGATGTGGAAAGGATGGCAGCTATCAAAGTGAAGGTACTGTTGTTTGTTTGTGGGTTTGATATGGACAGAGGTGTGGATGTGAGCTTCAACAAGATGAAGGTCAACATCCAGGAAGGTGGCTTGGGTTTTGGAGAAGGACCAGGTGAAATTGAGATTCGAAAAGGAGTTGAGGTTATGGAGGAAATTAAGGAGTTTTTCTTCGCCATGAGTCCAGACCACAAAGATGTCATGTATAAACCTATACCAGGCCAGGGGAAGCAGCTGTTGGGTCTTCAGGAAAGCCTCCTCCATGCGGCCCATGAAGAGGTTGGCATAGGACGGAGCCATCCTGGTTCCCATGGCCGTTCCCCTGATTTGTTTGTAGGTCTGGCCTTCAAAAGTGAAGTAATTATGGGTGAGGATGAAGTTGGTAAGTGTGATAAGGAACGAGGTTTTTGGAAGATCTTCGGGTGGGCGTTGGGAGAGGTAGTGCTCAAGGGCGGAGAGACCATGGGTATGTGGGATGTTTGTGTAAAGGGATGTAGCATCTATGGTGACAAGAAAGGTTTCAGGTGGGAGAGGAGTGGGAATGGATTTGAGGTGTTCTAGGAAGTGGTTTGTGTCTTTGATGTAGGATGGGAGTCTGCGGGTGATAGGTTGGAGGTGCTGGTCTACCAGAGCTGAGATACGTTCAGTTGGGGCTTTGAAGCCTGCTACAATGGGATGGCCAGGATGGTTCTCTTTGTGGATTTTGGGTAATAGGTAGAAGGTAGGGGTACGTGGCTCAGGTGGAGTGAGTAAGTCTATGGAAGCTGTTGAGAGGCCTTGTGAGGGACCTTGGATTTTTAGGATTTTTTGCAGCTCAGTCTGGATGGAGGGAATGAGATCCTGGGTAACAGCTTTGTAGGTTGAGGTGTCGGAGAGTTGACACAGTCCTTCTGCCACATACTCCACACGGTCAAGTACGACAGTTGTGGAGCCTTTATCCGCCGGGAGGATGACAATAGAGCGGTCTATTTCCAGCTCCTTAATGGCACGGGATTCAGCTGGGGTGATGTTGGGGGTTGTCGGGATGTTCTTCAAGAAGGACTGGGAGGCAACACTGGATGTGACAAATTCCTGAAATGTCTGCAAGGGATGGTTTTGGGGGAGGGGAGGAGGATCCCTTTGAGAAGGCAGTCGGAACTGTTCTAGACAGGGTTCAACACTGGGTCTAGTATTTGGGGGCTGTGTTTGGGTAGTGAAGTGATATTTCCAGTTGAGGTTCCGGGTGAATGAGAGGAGATCTTTAACCAGGGCAGTGTGGTTGAATTTAGGTGTGGGGCTAAAGGTTAAGCCTTTTGATAGAACAGATGTCTCTGGAGGAGAGAGTGATCTGGATGAGAGGTTTAGGACTGAATTGGGACTGGTGATATGTGGTATTTGACTGTGGTTATAGTTGAGATTTGGTCTGTGTGGGGTATGTGCTGGGTTGGGGAGATTGAGTAGGGTGGCTAGGCTAGGTTTGTTGGCTATGAGGGGGGTTTGTTGAAGGTTCTGTTGTGGTTGGTGTTTGTGAGGGATAGGGAGAGGGACCCCACTTCTTAGGTGTTGCACTAGCACTGTGGATAGTTTTTTCAGGTGGTGTGTGGCATGGAACTCAAGTTTGCAGCTGGCTTCTAGGATGATGTTCCAGAGTGTGTTCTCCAAGCAAGGGTTTGAGAGGTGTAGGACTTTGAAGAGAGATAGGAGCTGTTGGGAGTGGTATTTTGTAATGTTAATGAGTAAATGTATGACAGTCATACTACATGTACAAATGCAGAGTGAGTAATAAAGAATCTAACATATAGTAATGGTGGTCTTGAAAAATGCCTCGAGTTTCGTTTTTTTGCAAAGGTTATACAGTCCATAAGTACCAGTTACTTAAGAGGTGAAAGAGGCTCAAGAAATGGATATGGCCAATGTTATGAAAAGCTGTTAAGAAATTGTCTTCACTTGCTGAATGTTTCATACAGAAGTACTGTTGCAAGTAGTATTGCTATCGTTGGTGTTATAATGTAGTAAATTGTACTCATTATACGTTGCTGGCCTCTGAAATTTTTGAAGCTGAATGCGTCTTTCCCCCGGTGCAGGCACTGCCTTACTAGGTTCATTTGAGCAGTTGCTAGAGAGCACCAGAAAACAAGCATTACTGTGCATGTGCAGCTATGATGACGTAGAAAGCCTGTGCTCAGTGTTTGCTCTGTTCATATCCTATCCAGATAAGGAATGGAAAATAAGAAAGCAATTCTTGGCATAATACTCATTTCAAAACTAACCTCCTGGGGCTCGCCACTCTTTGGTGGGTTCGTGGTTGGCTACCACGGGGCCCCAGCCTTTGCAGCATTTTTTTTCCCTTCTGTGCTGTATTTCTATCCTCTTGCTATTCTTTTTCCCCTCCCTTGGGGAACATGTCTGGGATGTTATTGGGAATGTTCTGCATTGTCTGTCGATGTCGTAAGAACAGACTCACCTTTGTTTTTCACTCCCTTATCCTTTCTTTGTTTCCCTCCTCCTCTCGTTCCTCCGCTTCAGTGTTTGAGGTTCCGCTTTTTCTTTTTCCTCCCTGTGCCCTCCTGAAGGCCAGGCCATGCATCTGATGCATAACAGGTGACTGGGTAACGTGTAATTTCCAGCTCTGGGTCGACAGGTAGAGTTTGCATGTACCCCCTGGTACAGGCCAGTCTCAGGGAGGGGTGATTTCCTGAGCTGCAACCTTCCCAAATTGCCGATTGGTCCCTCTGTCAGGTTTTCAGGAGGTGTGACCTGAGGTGTGAACAATCGCCTAAGGAGGGTGCGCACCCTTGTGAAGGTTCCCCCCGGTTGGAAGGAGTGTGGCATCGGAGACACTGGCAATCATGGGAGAGTTCCATTAAGTTTCGGGTGTGCAGTCGCAAGAATTCTCCTTCTTCTAATATTTCGGCTGTATAACGTTCAGTCATCTTCAGAGTTAGCTGCAAGACTGCCACTCCAGTGCTAGCTTCATCCCTTTATACTCCTGTACCGCGCGACTGCGCATGCGGCCACAGATGCAAATGTGCCAGAGACGTTGGTCGGTGGCAGATGCGTGCACAATGCGCGAGTTGCATCTATGACTCCGCAGTCGATCTGTGTTGGCATGTCGATATATCATTGTGAGCTGCGCTGTGACGATGATTTATCAAGGTTGAAACCACTATCTCTGTTAATTAAATTTGTCGTCAAGTGCATTTTGATTGCCTCCTTGACAATCGAGTCCCAAAAAGATGATGTAGTAGCCAAAATTTCGACGTTGTCATACAAAATACTGTGACCAGTGTCAATACAGTGTTCTGCCACTGCTGACTTGTTACATTGTAAAAGTCGTGTGCAAATAGGCTCGTACTGTCCAAGAAAGATGTACAGAACACTTTTACAATCTAACAAGTCGACAGTGCACTCTATTGACACTGGCCACAGTATGTTGTATGAGAACGTAGAAATTTTGGCAACTTCTTCATCTTTTTGGGACTCGATTGTGAAGGAGGCGATCCAGGTTCACTTGATGACAAAATTAATTAATAAAGATAGTGGCTTTAACCTTCATAAATCATGGAATCCGGCACTTGCTGTAATAAACTCACAAAGACAGCGTCACAGTGCAGCTCACAATGATATATCGACACGCCAACACAGATAGACTGTGGAGTTATAGATGCAACTCACGCATTGTGCACGTTCTGCCACAGACCAACGTCTCTGTCGCATTTGCATCTGTGGCCACATGTGCAGTCGCGCAGTACGCGAGTACAAAGGGACGAAGCTAGCACTGGAGCGGCAGTCTTGCGGCTCACTCTGAAGATGACTGAACGCTATACAGCCGAAATATTAGGAGAATTCTTGCTGCTGCCCACCCGAAAGTTAATGGAATAATCTTTGCACCGCCAAAACCTGAAGATTCAAATCGTGGGAGATTTTCTCACAATGAGTCAATCATCTTCCCAGTTCTTCGCCATGGTAAATCCGTTTGTTATTCAGAAAGGTGTTGATGCAATTGGTGGCCCTGTGAGGTCCTGCTTTCATTTACCAGAATGGCACTTTGCTTGCAGAGACTAATTCTGATTCTCGAGCACAACAACTGCTTGCCGCCTTGCTTGTGCATGGCTACCCTGTTCATGTCGAGGCCCATAGAACTTTCAGTTATTACCGTGGTGTAATTTACACCAGACTGCTAGACAGTCTAACAGAGGCCGAAATCCAATCTTATCTCTCTGATCAGGGTGTCATTGCCATCCATCGTATAATGAAAAAGGTAGATTCCTCCTTCGTGCCCACACGCACTCTTTTCGTCACCTTTGATAGAGTGCTGCCGTCCAAGATGAAAGCAAGCATCACAGTTCGGCCGTACATTCCGAACCCGTTGCACTGCTACCAGTGTCATCATTTCAACCACACTAGAACATCTTGTCGACACCAACCTAATGTGTAACCTGTGGTGGGACGCACATGAGGAAAATTGTCCACCTCCTTCTCCCCGCTGTATCAACTCAAACGGTGGCCATGCTGCTTCCTCTTGGGATTGTCCCGTGTATCTTAATGAGTGGGCTGTCCAAGAGATTCGGATATAGGAAAGAGTGCCATAACCATTCTTTAACGAGTTACTAGCTAGTCACAAACCCTGTGTTCTGCTGTCTAGCACCCATAGTTCTGTTCTTGTTACTCCTCGCTCCATGAAGGACATGGCCTTGCAGACATATGACCTCAAATTCAGCTCTGAGGTTGTGAAATTGCCCAGCCAAACAACTCACAAGTCTTCCTCCAACTGGAAAGAAGTAGTTCACCAAAGGCAAATGGTCTTCTGCTTCGCCAACTCGAAGATCTTCTTGAACAGTGTCACCACGTGGTTCCTTAGCCCGACCGGCCTCCACATCGCCGATGTGCACCACCAACCGTTTTCCAGTGTTGGACTCCATAGACCAATCGCATAAGCAAGCCGATGCTTCTGTGGACACTATGGAGCAGGATCCTCCTGCTCCTACAGTAGTGACTCAACACCAGCTGTCACTAGGCAGCTGCCAAGTAGACACCCCTGCATCTCTTTATCATGACTGTCCTCCAATGGAATGTTCGCGGTCTTCGGTCTCACAAAGAGGATTTACAGCTGCTTTAGCATTGCAGCATCTCCTTGTACTCTGCCTTCAGGAAACGAAATTGCACCCTCGCGACCGCATTGAGCTTTCACATTACTTAAGGATTCGTTTTGACCTTCCCCGTGATGTCGGCATTCCATTTCATGGGGGTGTCAAGCTGCTCATAAGGGATGACATTCATAGTCAGCCCATCTCCCTGACTACCCACCTTAAAGTTGTTGCAGTTTGCCTTTTCCTTCCTCACTTCATCTTTTCCCTTTGTACCATTTACTTCCCTCCATCACTCGATATCACCATGGCAGACTTCCTTCAGCTTTTGGGTCAGCTACCTCCCCAATTTTTGCTTCTTGGTGACTTTAATGCGCATCATCCCCTTTAAGGTTCTCCCAGGACCTGTCAGAGAGGTGCCCTCTTAGCCAACCTTCTTAACCAACTTAACCTCTTCTGCCCTAACACTGGAGCACCCACTTTCCTTTCCGACTCCTCACACACCTATTCCCATTTGGACCTATCCTCCTGCACTGCCCAGCTTGCCCATCATATTGAGTGGTCCGTTCTTTCTGACAATTACTCGAATGACAATTTCGCGTGTGCTATTCCTTGGCTGACTCCTCCCCCATCTGCATGCACCCAAATGGCAGCTTACTAAGGCTGACTGGCAGCTTTACTCCTCCCTGGAGACCTTCGAAGAAAAAGATTTCCCCAGTTGTGATGACAAGGTGGAATATCTCTCAAACGTTACCCTTACTGCTGAGGAACGACCATTCCTCATCGCACTGCCTCTTTCCACATCATGTCACAGTCCCTTGGTGGACTGTGGCATGCCACGGCGCAATTCGCACACAGAGACGTGCTCTCTGCATTTTTAACCATTGTCCTACAATGGCAAACTTCATTCATTATAAACAGATGCATGCAAAGTGTCATGGTGTTCTTCAGGATAGCAAAAGAGCTGGATTTAATTCACAAGTTCTTTTAACAGTTCCACCCCTTCCTCTGTTGTGTGGGCCAACCTCTGATCGCTCTCCAGGACAAAGATCCATTCCCCAATCACTGGCCTTAGAGTAGCAGACGATGTTATCATGGACCCTATTGCTATCTTCAACACCTTGGGCCACAATTTTGCGGAAGTTTCGACCTCTTCCCACTATCACCCTACGTTCCTCCATTGGAAACAAGCGGAGGCGGCTCAGGCAATACCCTTCTCTTGTTCGAATCGTGAGTACTACAATGCCACCTTTACTATGAGGGAGCTAGATCATGCTCTCAGTTCATCCCGATCCTCTGCTCCAGGGCCAGATTCCATCCACATTCAGATGTTGCTGCACCTTTCACTTGCGGGTAAGCACTTTCTGCTTAATACATACACCCGCATCTGGGCAGGGGGCACATTTCCTGGACGTTAGCTTGAAGCCACTGTCGTACCTATACCTAAGCCTGGTAAGGACAAAAACCTTTCTTCTAGCTACTGCCTTATCTCTCTTACCAGCTGCGTTTGCAACTTCATGGAACGTATGATTCATGCCTGGCTGGTATGGTGGCTTGAGACTCAATTTACTGACTAATCCACAGTGTGGATTTAGAGCACGGTGTTCTGCAGTTGACCATCTTGTTATTTTGTCCACCCATGGTTTTCTGCAGAAATCCCAGACTGGCCGTGTTCTTCGATTTGGGGAAGGCTTACGACACCTGCTGGAGAAGTGGTATCCTCCGTAGTCTTTACACGTGGGGCTTCTGTGGCTGCCTGCCCTGTTCCCTTCAGGCATTTTTAAAAGATCGAGTTTTCAAGGTGTGTGTGTGTGTGTGTGTGTGTGTGTGTGTGTGTGTTATCCAGGAAAACAGTGTGCCTCAGGGTTCCATCCTGAGCGTCGTCCTCTTCACTATCTCCATGAACCCTAACATGGCCTGTCTCCTGCCGGGTATCTCCGGCTCTCATTTTTTTGATGATTTTGCCATCTATTGCAGTTATCCACGGACCTGTCTCACTGAGCAACATTTTCAGAGATGTCTTGGTTGTCTTTACTCCTGGAGCATTGACAATGGCTTTCATTTTTCCACTGGCAAAACTGTCTGTATTGATTTCTGCCAGCGCAAATGGTTTCTCCCACCATATTTACATCTTGGCCTATTGCCCTTTCATTTGTTGAAACTATGAAATTCCTGGGGCTCATGCTCGACAGGAAACTCCCTCGGTCCTCCTATTTGTCTTACCTGGCAGCCCGCTGTACACGGTTCCTCAATGTCCTACCTGTCCTCAATGGTACTTCCTGGGGTGCCGATTGAACCACACTCCCTGTTTGTACCAGTCCCTTGTCCGTTGAAACTCGACTTGGGTGCTGTGTTTATGCGTCTGCACATCCATCCCTCTTACGCCGTCTCAGCACTATCCACCATCGTGGCATCCGTCTGGCCACAGGTGCCTTTTACACTAGCCCAGTTGAGAGTCTGTGTGCTGAAGCTGTTGAACTACCACTGTCCTACCGCTATGACTTTCTTCTCAGCAGGTATGCATGCTATTTGTCTGCCAGGTGTGGCCTCCCATCCTATGCCGTCTCCTTTGATGACTCCTGTGATCACCTGAATGGGACGTGTCCCTCTTCTCTGTTACCTCCTGGAGTCTGCATTTGGCTCTTGCTACAGTGGCTTAACCTAGACTACCTGCAACTTCCCCAGTGGTTGTGAACCCTTTGCCACCTTGGCTTCATGAAGCGGGCCATGGTGGCCTTGACATGCATTTGCTTCCTAAGCATACTACTGCAGCCTCAGTCTATCGCCTTCAGTTTCACGACCTTCACATGGAACTTCGCGATAGTTCCTTTGTATATGCTGATGGCTCTTTGACTGACCGTGGGGTCGGGTGTGCCTTTAGATATCGGCTTCTGGCACACTCCTCAGTATTTACAGCCGAGCTCTTCACCCTGTATCAGGCCACGGAGTACATCCAGTGACACAGCCTTTTCAATTGCATCCTCTGCTCAGACTCACTCAGTGCCCTTCGAAGTCTATGTGCGCTGCCCATTCCTTAGTGCAGCGGGTCCAGGAAAACTGTCACTTGCTCACTCTTGGTGGAGCCAGTGTGACGTTTCTGTGCACTCCTGGGCATGTCAGCCTGGCAGGAAATGAGGCTGCTGACACTGCTGCCAAGGCTGCAGTTCTCGTACCTCAGCTTGCAAGTCATATATTCCCTCCGATGATCACTGTGTTGCTGTCTGTCAGGAGGTGATGTCCATTTGGCATCGCCAATGGTCCTCCTTTCATGGGAATAAGCTCGGTCTTATTAAGCCTCTCCCAGTGGCTTGGACGACCCCCTCTTGGCCCTCCCACTAGGAGGAGGTCCTTTTAACTAGGTTGCGTATTGGGCACTGCCTTTTTAGTGATAGTCATTTGATAAGTGTTGCTATCCCACTCTTTTGTGCACATTTTGCCCAAATTTTAACTGTCTTCCACTTCCTGATGGAATGCCCATTTTTTAACCATTTACATTCCTGCATGGGTTTGCCATCTGATTTATCGGTTGTTTTAGCAAATGACACGCGGGTTCTCGGCCGCGTTTTACTTTTTATCTGCCAAAGCAGTATGGCAAAAGCCATTTAATTTTTAGTTGTGGGCCTCTTTTTCTGTATGCAGTCTTTTTTAGCCCTTTCCCCCATGCCTGTTTTTAGCTGTATTCTATTATGTCAATTGGGATTGATGTAGAGTCGTTTTTTTAACTCCTCTCTGTCTTCGTGTTCTATAGTTTTGACTTGGGCACGTATGACCCCAGTTGTTTTTTGTGCCCTAAAGCAAAGCAAAACTAAACAAAACCAAAACCAGTTTCAAATCTAGACAGTACAGCTAAGAGCACCCTAATATTTTGTTGTATGGTAACTTAAACATAATTTTCTTTTATTCTTAATCTGCAATAATGTTTGTACCATTTCCAATGAGGTTTACATCCACACAGCACTACAGAAAGTTAGTTAGAAAGATAAAATAAATTTTCCTTGACTGTTTCAAACTGTGTAAAAAATTAACAAGGTTACCTGTGAAGCCAAGAAACTCCACAGATGGCAGTTTATATTTGATTGGATTAAATAGACCCAAAAATGAGAAGATTCTAAGTATAATACAAAACATTTGAACATAATACTCACTACCCTGATCGCTTGTCAGGAGATCATCGAAATTGGTGAATATGTTAAAATAGACAGGAACTTCTAATATTTACTGTATTAGTACACTGTGAGAATGATACATAGCTATGAACTTTAATAAATTCATCATACACAAAATAACTAATCTTGACTGTTGTGACAAACTGAAATCTAACAGACATTTTTACTTAAGCTGGTGTGACAGTCCCTGTTAAAGGTATTCATCTATAGAGCAGAAAGAATTGCCTATCAAAAAGTCTTTCGAACTCTGTTTAAACTATGCTTTATCTGAAACCAAATATTGAATGGTTGCTGCCAATTTATTGAAAATTGTTTGCTCCGGAATATTGGACCTGTTTTTTCTACCTCGGTAACTGATTGTAGGTCCTTACATAGATTGTTCCTATTCCTAGTATTGATACTAGGTATTAAGCTGTTCGTTGGTAAGAGAGAGATATTACTTGGAACAGATTTCATTAAGGAATAATTGTAGTGAGAAGCAGTGGTTAGAGTACAAAGTTCCTTAAACAGGTTTCTGCAAGACGTTCTTGAATTTACACCACTAATGATTCTTAGTACACACTTTCACACACTAAACTTTTGCTTTTGATGAGTTACCCCAGAACATGATCCTGTATGACATAATAGAATGGAAGTAAGCAAAGTATGCAAGTTTTTTATATTTATCTGTTCTACATCTGACATAATTCTCACTGCAAATACAGACTTGTTTCGGCACTTCACCAATTCTGTGGTATGTCCTTCCCAGCTGAATTTATTGTCGTTTGTCGTTCTGTAATCCCAGAAATTTAACACTACCAGCCTCTTCAATCTCCCCCCCCCCCCCCCCCCTCCTCCTCCTAGGGGGTCCACAACTCTTTTGTGGATACGTGTGTGGCGAGCACGGGGCCCCGAGCTGGTGCAGTTCTCCTTCCTTTCAGGGCTGCCCTACCCCCCCTCCCCCATCTCTCCTCGTCCCCAATCCTTCCCCCCCCCCCCACCTCCCCTACACACTCCCTCTTCTTGGGAGGAAAGTATCGAGCCTTTGTCTGGAGACAGACATTTGAAAATGCCAGGATCCTGTTTCCTTTGTTTTTCTCCATCCTTATGCTTTCTTCCTCTATTGGTCTTTCCCTACATTCACTCTTCTCCTTGCTTTCATGCCCTTACTTCTATCTCTGCCTCATTCTCCTTGCCCTATTCTCCTTGTCTTCCTTTCAGTGTCATATACTCCGCTTTGGTGTTTGAGATTCTTTCTTCTATCCCTCTCTTTCCTCTCTTCTTTCCTCCCTGTGCATGTCTGAAGGCCGACCCACGTGTTCGCACATGTAGCCGGTGACGGGGTAATGCGTAATTCCCTGCCCTGGGTAGACAAGTAAGGCACGCAAGTACCCCCTGGTTAAGGCCAGGCCCAAGGAGGGGTGATTGCCTGAGCTGTTACCTTCCGAACATGCCGATTGGTCCCTCCGTCTGTTTCTCTGGAGGTGTGACCTGAGGTGTGGACAATCACCTGAGGCGGGAGTGCCCTCTGAGAGTGCCCCCATAAGGAGCGCGCCATCGGAGACGCTGGCAATCATGGGGGATACATCCGCAGTGGATTTCTTCCTCCTCCTCCTCCTCTTCTTCTTCTTCTTCTTCTTCTTCTTCTTCTTCTTCTTCTTCTTCCCTGTCTTCTGCCCAAAAAAGAAAGCTAGATGAAACTCCTGTTCCGAAAATTCTACCACCAGCACCGAAATTTCTTGTTGTCACAAGATCTGACGGTCATGATTTCTCAACAGTCAACCCTTTCGTCATTCAGAAGGGTGTAGAGCGATTGCAGGACCAGTGAAATCTTGTACTCGGTTGCGCAATGGTACCTTGCTCTTGGAGACAGAGTGCACCTTCCAGGCCCAAAAATTACGAGCCCCTCTTACACACATTTACTGTACGAGTGGAGGCCCACCACACCTTGAATTCGTTGTGTTGCGTGGTGTATACCAGGTCACTCGATGGACTTTCCTTTCTGATCAGGGAGTGACGGCCGTCCATCGGGTCATGAAACGGGTCGACAAGAACCTTATACCGACCTGAACCATATTCCTGACATTCGACAATGTCCAATTGCCTTCACGAATTAAAGTGGGTTATGAGATCATTACTGTTCGGACGTATGTACCCAGCCCTACAAGGTGTTAGCAATGTCAGTGGTTTAACCATACACGGCAGTCTTGTTAAAGTACAGCTAAAAGCATTGCCTGTGGCAGGGATGCCCATGAGGGTGACTGTCCCCCTCTGTCCCCTCGTTGCATCAACTGCATGGGCGACCATGCTGCCTCCTCTCACAACTGCCCCGTCTACAAAGATGAGAAAAGTATACAGGAAATTCGAGTGAAAGAGAAGGTGTCGACCTCGGCGTCTCGCAAGTTATTCAATAGCAGAAAGCCCACTGTGCTTCCGGCAGGTCAATACAGTACCGTTCTCGCCTCTCCTCGGCCTACCAGGGAGGTAGGTACACAGACATGCGATATAACATTTAGCGATTCGGTTGTCAGATCGGCCAGTGCTAAGATCGCCCGATCAACGTCTCCTCTTCCTCCCACCAACCCTAAGGCTCAAACATAATCATCTGCTACTGCTAAGACGAGGACCTCTAAATCAGATGATCGGACCTTCAAAAAAGAACCGACACATGAAGATTTCTTGCGTACACAAACTTCACAGCCATCAACTGTTCTTTCGACAAAATGTAATTCTTCAAAGAAGGCTCATAGAAAGAAGAGTTCTCCATATCCGTCGAGACGCGTTTCTTCTCCTGCGCCACCCGGTTGCCGTCCTCAGCCATCTTCAGTTTCGCCAGGCCGCACTGCTGGTAGCTGGTCAGCTGGCCTTTCACCGGCGGAGGGAGCTGCCCCTCCTGACCAGCTCAGGGAGGTGGCAGACGCAACTATCGAGTTGATGGACCATGACTCACCACCTATCGATTGCAGCAGCAGTGCTCCCTCGAAGCCAGCCCCTCAGTGGGCAACGAGGTGACCCTTTCTTCTTGTGTTTTTTTTTCTTTTTTTCTCCATAATGGCACTGCTTCAATGGAATATTCGAGGCATTTGGTCCAACCGAGAGGAACTAAAATTGCTCCTTCAAATGCACTGCCTGCTTGTCGTAGGTCTCCAAGAAATGAAGTTACACCCATGTGATCATAGTGACCTGGCACACTATACCTCCATGCGTTTTGACCTACCCCCTGCGACAGGTATTCTGGCTCATGGAGGGGTCATGTTGCTGGTTCGGGATGATGTCTACTACGATCCAATCACATTGCACACAGATCTGCAGGCAGTTGCTGCCCGAATTACTCTCCCCACTTTCACATTTTCCACTTGTACTGTTAACACTCGATCATCATCTGCCTTTACTAGGGCAGACATGATACAACTGATTGCTAAGCTTCCTACACCATTTTTGTTGATTGGAGACTTTAGTACCCACCATCCCCCTTGGGGCTCTCCAGCATCCTGCCCGAGAGGCTCCCTCTTGGCAGACCTTTTCAACTACCTCAATCTAGTCTGCTTAAATACTGGTGCACCTACCTTTCTTTCGGATGCAACACATACCTATTCCTGCTTGCACCTTTCAATATGCACTATCCAACCTGCACGTCGGTTCGAGTGGTATGCTCTGTCCGACACATACTCGAGTGACAATTTGCCCTGCGTAATCCACCTCCTGCATCACACCCCTTCTCCACGTTCCACTAGTTGGAACATCTCCAAAGCTGACTGGGGGCTTTTCACCTCTCTGGCAACCTTCCATGATCAAACCTTCTCCAGCTGCTATAGTCAGGTCGCATACCTCACGGTAGTTATTCTCACTGCTGCTGAATATTCCATCCCTGGTACTTCATCTTCTCCATGTCGAGTCCCAGTCCCCTGGTGGACTACAGCATGCAGCGACGCTATTCATGCTTGGCGACGTGCTTTACACACCTTCCAATGCCACCCTACGATGGCGAACTGTATCAGTTATAAAACAACTCCATGCACAATGTCGTCGTGTTATCAAAGAAAGCAAAAAGGCTTGCTGGGTGGCTTTCACCAGCTCATTGAACAGTTTTACTCCTTCGGTTGTCTGGGGTGGCCTGCGCCGGTTATCTGGCACCCAGATCCACTCCCCGATTTCTGGCCTGACTGTGGCGAATGAAGTCCTTGTGGATCCTGAGGATGTCTCAAATGCCTTCAGCCGCTTTTTTGCGGAGGTTTTGAGCTCTGCCCATTACCACCCTGCCTTCCTCCCCCGAGAAAAATCAGAGGAGGCATGCCCACCTCCTTTCCAGTCTTTGAATTTTTGAAAGTGACAATGCCACTTTCATCGTGCGGGAACTCGAAAGTGCACTCGCTCGGTCCCGATCCTCTGCTCTGGGGCCCGATGGTATCCATATTCAGATGCTGAAGAACCTTTCTCTTGCAGGTAGAGGCTTTCTTCTTTGCGCCTATAATCACATCTGGACTGAAGGTCATGTTCCCACACGCTGGCATGAAGCAATTGTTGTTCCCATACCCAAACCAGGGCAGGACAAACACCTTCCTTCCAGTTATCGCCCCATCTCCCTTACCAGCTGCATCTGCAAGGTGATGGAGCGCATGGTAAATTCTCGATTGGATTGGCTCCTTGAATCTTGACGCCTCCTTACCAATCTCCAATGTGGCTTTCGTAGGCGCCACTGTGCTGTTGACCACCTAGTTACTTTGTCGACCTTCATTATGAACAGCTTTTTGTGTAAGCGCCAGACGGTGGCTGTGTTCTTAGATTTGGAGGCCTCTCTTTTTATTAATGCATTTTTAATGGATCAAATGTTCAGGGTATGTTTGGGTTCTTTTTTGTCAGATGCCTTTCACCAGGAGAATGGGGTGCCCCAGGGCTTTGTTTTGAGCGTGGCCCTTTTTGCCGTAGCTATCAATCCAATAGTGGATTGCCTTCCAGCTGACGTTTCAGGCTCCCTTTTCGTGGACGACTTTACGATCTACTGCAGCGCTCAGAGAACATGTCTCCTGGAGTGCTGTCTTCAGTGTTGTGTAGACCGTCTATATTCCTGGAGTGTCGCTAACGGTTTCCATTTTTCTGGTGAGAAAACGGCCTGTATGAACTCCTGGTGTTACAAACAGCTTCTTCTACCATCCTTACATCTCGGTCCCATTGCTCTCCCACTCGTGGAGACAACAATATTTTTAGGTCTTACATTTGACAGGTAACTTTGCTGGTCTCCACATGTGTCTTACTTGGCTGCTTGCTGTACCCGTTCCCTGAATGTCCTCAGTGTTCTTAGCAGTACGTCATGGGGAGCAGATTGAATGGTCCTGCTTCGCTTATATCGGTTCATTGTTCGATCAAAGCTGGATTATGGGAGCTTTGTCTACTCTTCTGCCCGGCCGTCCATCTGATGCCGTCTAAACTCTATCCACCATCGGGGGTTATGTCTGGCAACTGGAGCATTCTACACCAGCCCTGTTGAGAGTCTGTATGCCGAAGCTGCCGCATTACCGCTAAACTACCCGCGCGATATGTTGCTTTGTCGGTACGCCTGCCAACTGATGTCAGTGCCCGACCACCCGTCATATTTATCCTTCTTTGACGACTCTCTCGACCGCCAATGCGGGCTGTATGTCTCTGCCCTGTTACCTCCTGGAGTTCGCTTTCGTCGCCTGCTTCAGCAACTTGATTTTACCCTCTCTACGACTTTTCAAGTGGGTGAGAGCCCGACGCCACCTTGACTCCAGGCTCAGGTTCATGTTCACCTTGAACTCAGCTCGCTCCCAAAGGAGAGGAACGTGGATTCAATATACTGCTCGGGGTTTGTCAAACTTCGTTAGAGGCTCGCTAATAACGTCTTTATTTACACAGATGGCTCCAAGACTACTGCTGGCATCGGATGTGCCTTTGTCATTGAGGATGATACCTTTCAATACCAGCTCCTTGACCAGTGTTCAAGCTTTTTGCTCTCTGTCAGGTTGTTCAGTATATCCGCCACCGCCATCGTCATTCTCCCTATGCCATCTGCTCTGATTCTTTGAGCGCCATTCAGAGTCTCCGTGACCCATATTTGGACCACCCTCTCGTGCAACGAATTCACTGGTCCTTTCAGTCGCTAGCTGATACTGGCGCTGGTGGGTGTTTTTGCCACGTTGGGGTGCATGGGAACGAAGCAGCTGCTGCTGCTGCGGCCAAGGCTGCTGTCCGGCATCGGACAGCTCCCTTTTGTGTCTCATCAACTGATATTAGTGGGGTTCTTTGTCGGTGCGTTTCATCATTGTGGCATGAGACTTGTTGGTCCTCTCTCCATGAAAATAAGCTTAGGGCCATCAAACTTATCCCGACTGCTTGGACGACCTCCTCAGGCCCTTCCCGGCGAGAGGAGGTCATTTTGACCAGGTTGCGGGTTGGGCACTGCGGATTTAGCCACCGCTACCTGTTGTCTGATGACCCCGCCCCATAGTGCCCTTGTGGTCATCCATTGACAGTGCGTCATGTTTTATTGTCCTGTCCCCGTTTTCTTCAGTCTTGTGTTGCCCTGTGTCTGCCGTCTACCTTACAGGAACTTTTAGCTGATGACGCTTGAGCAGCTGCTCGTGTCCTTAGTTTTATTACATTGACGGACTTGTCCAAAAAGATCTAACTCCTTTATTTTGTTTATCTGCGTCTTTGTAAGTACTTTCTGGTGTTGCCCCCTTGCGTTTTTCTATGCTATTGGTACATTAACTTTTGTGACTGGGCGCTAATTACCTTAGTAGTTGAGTGCCCAAAAAATTAAAAAAATAAATCTTCAATCTGCATATCTTCATATGTTATAAACATTTTGGAAGGAAATCTCTTACCAGCTCTGAACTGCATATAGTGAGTCTTTTCAAAGTTTAGTGACAGTGAATTAGCTTTAATCCCTTTATTATGGTCAGTGAAAATTTGATTAGCAACTTATTGCAATGCCTGTATCATCTGCAAACAACAAACTTAGCACCTGGCAGTGTAACAGACGGGAGGTCATTAATGTGCACAAGAAAAAGCAAATCACCCAAGATGGAACCTTGAGGAACGCCACAAGGAATGAATTCCCAATCAGATGAAGACTGCTTACTGCACAGGTATTTCGCTATGACACCCTTTGTTTCCTGTTCTTTCGATAAGACTCAAACCATTTTGCAACATTGACGGTTACCCATAATATTTTAATTTACTTAAGAGAATGTTGTGATTCAGAGTCAAAGGTTTTTGACAGTTCACAGAAAAAATGCCAGTAGCCTCTAATTTGTTATCTAATGAATTAAGCACATTCTTACTGTACATGTAAATAGCTTTGTAAATGTCAGTAACTTTACTGATTGAGGTGGTGCAGGTTTAGCACACTGGACTCGCATTCAGGACGATGGTGATTCAATCCCGCATCTGGTCTCCTAACTTCAGTTTTCCATGATTTCCCTAAATCGGTTCAGGCAGACGCCAGGATGGTTCCTTTGAGAGGGCACGGTCAACTTCTTTCCCCACCCTTCCTTAATCTGATGGGACCCTTGACCTCACTGTTTGGTCTCTTCCCCCCCAAAACAACCAACCTAAATAGCTTTCTCTAGATCAGAACCCTTATGAAACACAAACTGTAATTTGAACAATATATAATTTGCAGTCAGATGCTCAAGGAAATGCTTGAACACAAGCTTTTCAAATATTTTTGAAAAAGTGAAATTTGTCAATAGTTTGATGGTATTTCTTTATCCCCCTTCTTGTAGAGAGGCTTTCCAGTCAGGAAATCTTCTGCTAAGAGATTGATTGCACAAATAACTTAAGATAGAACTCAACTTGCATGAGCACTCGTTGATTAACTTAATTGATATGCTATCATATCCACTAGAATACTTAGGTTTTAAGGATTTTATGATGGACGCTACTTCTTTGGGAGACTGAGTGTCATTTCCATTTTACTGAACTTACTTTTAATCATTGGTCTCAGATACTCTATTGCACTGGTCACTGAACCTAAAACCCCAAGGTGCCAGTAACAGAAACAAAGTATTTCTTTAACAGGTTTCCAGCACTACGTTCACTTGTTACCAATGTCTCATTTATTTTTAGAGCTCTCTGCTCCTATCCCTCTTCCTTTTCGGCCCCTACCTATCTCTGTCTTCACTATATCCCAAACAGTTTTTATTTTGTTGGGTGATGTAATTATCTTTTTCCCATAATACAGCTGCTTTGATTTCTGGATCACGTGCTTCAATATTTTGCAGTATTCTTTGTAATGCATGACAATGCTAATGTCAGAGCTGTTCTTAGATAGTAGATACAGTTTCTACTCTAGGAATAAATATAAAGCCATGTAGGGACTTGCACGATAAAACAGTGTGTGTCCAGTCAATAATTTACCAAGGATGTCATTCTCTTAATTTAAGAGGTAAACAATACAAATTAAGAAATAATGTAAAGCGTGGAGTATGTACCAGAGAAGTGCTGAAACATATCATATGATCAAAAAACTGTTTCACGGAAGGCAGATTTGTAAAATTTTGTTAAAACTGTAAATATTTTTGAAACAAAACATTTTATTCAGTACTACTGACCAAATTTCCCTGCTTATTAATCTTAAAGTGAACATTTACCAATATTCATAAGCATTAAGAGGTAGTACAGTATGTCATAAAACAAACAGGGTATCAGGGTATACTCAAAGAGCATCAGAATTTTGTAAACCATATCAAAATGCATAATTTGGCCTGAAGTGCATGTTTGTATGACTAAATTCACCCTGAAGTACCTGGTGTTAAGCTTTTCAGTGTCGTTTTCAGTATGCCGATTTTCGTGGTGTACCAGTATTATGTTATCCCATGTTTGGTTCTTATTTTGGGATAATGCCGCATGTGACAGGAAATGACACTATGCAGTTGTAATTGAGTGAATACTTGAAACTAGGTAACAGTGTGGAGTGAAATGCTTTGTTTTAAATGGACTGTCTCTGGAAAAGATTAATAAAAGCCAAAATTATTTAGCAAACCAACAAAAATAACTTTATTGTTGCACAAGGCAATTATTGGTTGCTTGCTGGAAATAAAATGAAATCAGAAAACGGAAACTAATAGCATATTTTAGTTGTCCGTGATTATGTGAATATATGTTAATTCACTTGATAACTCCCAACCACAGAAACCCATTTTGTTTTCATTTGACCTGACAGCTGTAAACAGAGATTAAATGACACACGCGAAACATTCGCACCCGGGTCATGTAGAGAGTACATCCCACTACAGCTCTGAATGTGCTAGAGTCTGTCAGCTTGGGTGCGCCACAAAAATTTTTCCAGGTAGCACCTGGGTACTTGTCGCTTCTGTTCGTACAGCCACACACCAAATAGGGCTGTGTGTCGCACCAGAAAAACGCCTGGTGGCACTGACATTACAGACCGGAAATTGACATCACGTGGCCATACACACCCGGCTTTAGAGAACACTTGGCTGTGTGTGTTTCACCATTCTGAAAGTAGGTATTAGGACGTGTGCTATGCTTGCCTACTCCCATATCGCTTGCTTATTCTCATTTCGCTTGAATTCTTTATTTTTTGTTTGTTGCTCTAATTTAGTTTTTTTTTTTTATCTCTTATGATATTAGAGAGATGAATACAGTAAGCAGGTTTGAAATGATGTAGGTTGCAGTAGTTGTTTGGAGATTAGGGGGCTTTCAAGGTATAGAGTAGTGTGGAAAGTTGCATCGAAACAGTCTCTGGACTGAAGGAGAAGACGACGACGATGGCAACAACATTATTATGGTGATGATTGTCACTGGTTAAATAGTTTGTTCTTGAAAAACAGTTGCTTACATGCTAAACATTATTATGTTAAAATTTTCTTCTTTGTATTAGTCTCTGTGGAAGCTACTGTACACCAACAGTATTCTTGTTCAAAGAAAACAACCGGAACTATCAAAGAAATATTGAATAAGTGACTAAATAAAATGAGCCACACTACAGACATTTTGCTTCTTGACTGAATAAATCTTAAGAGTTTTAACTTCGCTGGGATGAGGAGGTGAGTGAACTACTTTTACCAGATAAGCAGCTGTGAGAATGTCGTGTCATAAATCAAATACTAACAAAAAAGTGTTTGCAAAATTTGAAAGTTGTTTATTTGATTTAGACAAACAGTTATACAGTGACGGCTCGTGACGGCTTGTGAGTATTCATTCTGGGTGCTCACAGATTTTTTGATTCGGATAAAAAGAGTGTGTGAAATTAATAGCATCTGACACACAACAGTTATGCTTACCAACATATTTATACAATTACAGCTACTGCCAATAATGATAATAATAATAATAATAATAATAATAATAATATGCCTACCAACAATCTACAAAATATTAACTTCAGTCATTACACATAAATTAATGACACATACAACACAGAACAAAATTATAAATGAAGAACAAAAAGGCTGCTGCAAAGGAGCACGAGGATGTAAAGAGCAACTGATAATAGATACAGAGGTGACATATCAAGCTAAAACTAAACAAAGGTCGCTACACTACACAGAAATTGATTACCAAAAAGCCTTTGATAGTGTACCCCACTCATGGTTACTACAGATATTGGAAATATACAAAGTAGATCCTAAATTGATACAGTTTCTAAACATGGTAATGAAAAACTGGAAAACCACACTTAATATACAAACAAATTCAGATAACATCACATCACAGCCAATACAGATTAAGCGTGGAATATACCAAGGAGACTCATTAAGTCCTTTCTGGTTCTGTCTTGCTCTGAACCCACTATCCAACATGCTAAATAATACAAATTATGGATACAATATTACTGGGACATACCCACACAAAATCACACATTTGCTATACATGGATGATCTAAAACTACTGGCAGCAACCAATCAACAACTCAACCAATTACTAAAGATAACAGAAGTATTCAGCAATGATATAAATATGGCTTTTGGAACAGACAAATGTAAGAAAAATAGCATAGTCAAGGGAAAACACACTAAACAAGAAGATTACATATTGAATAACCACAGTGACTCCATAGAAGCGATGGAAAAAACAGATGCCTATAAATATCTAGGATACAGACAAAAAATAGGAATAGATAATACAAATATTAAAGAAGAACTAAAAGAAAAATATAGACAAAGACTAACAAAAATACTGAAAACAGAATTGACAGCAAGAAACAAGACAAAAGCTATAAATACTTATGCTATACCAGTATTGACCTACTCATTTGGAGTAGTGAAATGGAGTGACACAGACCTAGAAGCACTCAATACACTTACACGATCACAATGCCACAAATATAGAATACATCACATACATTCAGCAACAGAAAGATTCACATTAAGCAGAAAGGAAGGTGGAAGGGGATTTATAGATATAAAAAACCTACATTATGGATAGGTAGACAATTTAAGAAAATTCTTTCTAGAACGAGCAGAAACTAGCAAAATACACAAAGCAATCACTCATATAAATACATCGGCTACACCATTGCAATTTCATAACCACTTCTACAACCCTTTAGATCACATAACATCAACAGATACAAAGAATGTAAATTGGAAAAAGAAAACACTACATGGCAAGCACCCGTATCATCTAACACAGCCACACATAGATCAAGACGCATCCAACACATGGCTAAGAAAAGGCAATATATACAGTGAGACGGAAGGATTCATGATTGCAATACAGGATCAAACAGTAAACACCAGATATTACAGCAAGCATATTATTAAAGATCCCAATACCACAACAGATAAATGCAGACTTTGCAAACAACAAATAGAAACAGTAGATCACATCACAAGCGGATGTACAATACTAGCAAATACAGAATACCCCAGAAGACATGACAATGTAGCAAAAATAATACATCAACAACTTGCCATACAACATAAACTAATAAAACAACACGTTCCCACATACAAGTACACACCACAAAATGTACTGGAGAATGATGAATACAAATTATACTGGAACAGAACGATTATAACAGATAAAACACCACCACATAACAAACCTGACATCATACTCACCAATAAAAAGAAGAAATTAACACAACTAATTGAAATATCCATACCCAACACAACAAATATACAGAAGAAAACAGGAGAAAAAATTGAAAAATACATCCAACTGGCTGAGGAAGTCAAGGACATGTGGCATCAGGATAAAGTTGACATTATACCAATTATCCTATCAACTACAGGAGTCATACCACGCAATATCCACCAGTACATCAATGCAATACAGCTACATCCAAACATATATATACAACTACAAAAATTACCCGAAAGTTCCTAAATGCAATATAACATATACCGTACAGTTAAAAGGAAGTCACGCTTGATCAAGGTCCGCGTCACTGTCCATTTTTGACCAGACATAACGTCTGAGAATAGAAAGAAATAATAATGATACCACCACTAGTTCAAAAATTTGAACTTTTTTTCTGGATCTGGGTTGTAAATGGGTGGATTTACCTAATTTTGGGGTGCTGAATGCACTGGTAAAATCAGTTTCTCTCTAAGATGTCACATTTCCTAGATACACAGCAGAATAACAAATGGTAACAGTGAAAACTGACACAATTAAGTCAAACAAAAATACAAATTCAGAACATTTTAAATCAATACTAATTTGTATTTATATGTGGGCATGATGCCGTTAAAAGGTCCAAATTAGTCCAGAAGATATTTTCACCTTTAATCGTCTTTGGTTTTTGAAAAATGTGACAACGGAGCTCTTCTTTTGTTTGCCGTTTCATCGCTCTCCCTAACAAGACCCCAGCAGTAGTCACCCATCGTCAAAGGGTTCCAATGGCCTTCGTAACAGTGTTCCATGGTAAGAATCTCTTGGTGAAAGTGTTCACCATGCTCATAGCTTACGGCTCCGAAATTTTCCAAGAAGAAATCAGGGTGAGAATGTAAAAAGTGAATTTTAAGTGACACTCTACATCCCATGTTCTTATAGTTGTCCAACAGGTCATTCACAATGGTAACATAGTTTTTGCCTTTTTTGTTACCCAAAAAGCCCTTCACAATTGTTTTAAAAGAAGACCAAGCAGCTAATTGGATGCCTGTGAGTTTGGTATCAAAGGTTGGATCTTTCAGCAATTTTCTTATTTGTGGTCCAACAGATATACTCTTTCAGCTTTGCCTCACTTAATTTGGGAAGCTTTTCTTTTAAGTGATTGAAAGCCTCACCACCTTTATCCAGAGCTTTTATAAAGTTCTTGATAAGACCCAACTTGATATGAGGAGGAGGCAAAATAATTTTATTGGGCCCAACCAATGTGTTGTTGTTGTTCACATTTACGTTCCCAGGAACATATGACTTCCTTATAGGCTAATCGTTGCCTGTATAGTGGTTCTTGGTGTCATGGCTGTCCCAAAGGCACAAAAAGCAGCAGTATTTCGTGAATCCAGCCTGTAAACGTGTAAGGAGTACAACTACTTTTAAATCACAGCAAAGCTGCCATTCATGATCCTTATATTTGATTGCCTCTAGCAGCAAAGCCATGGTTTTGTAAGTTTGTTTCTTGTCTACTGCATAAGCCAAAGGTACCGATGGAAATGCATTGCCATTATGCAGTAGTACTGCTTTCAAGCTGATTTTACTAGAGTCAATAAATAGTCGCGACTCCTGTGGATTATGTTGTACATCTAGCTGCATCATCAGACCGTTGACATCTCTACATACACACATTGAATTCTACATATCAAAATATTGAGCGAAGGAAGCACCTCTTGATCTGAAAGAGGAAATTTATTTTCCTGGAGCTAGCAGGTTCCGTTGCAGTCTCGACCCCAAGAGTTCAGCTTGCTCTTTCGAAAGTTTTAGATCGCAAACCAAATCGTTCAATTCCTTTCGATTAAAGAGCCGAGGTGAAGTCTCATGCTATTGAGGGCAGTATTCTTCTATATGTTCAATACTTTCTGATTCACTTCACATGGTGTCTGGTTCTGTGGCTTTCAAGTTACAGACAGGAACAGGCAACCCCTCATCGTGGGGCACAGGCATATTCAATGAAGATACATTTGGATACTTTATTTTATGTCTAGTTTTGCTTGAATATCCCGAAATGTTTGTAAGACTGAAGTAACAGTCTGAATAATGGTCATTTGGCTCACACCACACTATCGGAACAGTGAATGGCATGGCTCGGCGTTTTCCTTCCAACCACTTGGTTTAAGTTGTACAAGTTATGCAGGCAATGTGAGGTGCAAAATTTTTATCTTGATCACCAACAGGGCAATCAAAATAAAATTTATATGCCTTCTTAACCAAATCAGTGATTGGTTTTCTTTGGGCTTTTGGAGTGAATTTCTCACACACATAACAAAAGTTGTCGGGGTGGTTTAGACAGCAACGAGATTTATTAGTTGCCATTTTTCTTAGTGCAAACTTTGTGTGTTTGAAACTTTGAAACTTACACTATCTTTCACAGGAAACACTCACTGAGGAGCTCTTTCACACCACTGGATTACCACACCAACCATTTACTGACAATCTGCAGATCTTCTAGCTCTCCTCTGCAAATCAAAAACAATTAAACATCAAAACAGAACAGCAGCAAAAAGTGAAATTTTGAATATGAAAAATAAACATTTAAAAACTAAAAAATTGTACATGCTAGACCATTTTAAAAGGTGTATTCGGATTCTGCACACCAAAATACATACTAGTTGATGTATCACATCCCAGATGCAAAATGGCTGTTGACTAGTGTAATAATAATAATAATAATAAATTGTCTGAAAAAGGACAGAATTGTTTTGGGGATTTTTGTTGTTCTATACATAATTAAGTACAGTTTAGGGCAAGAAAGAAATAATGTTTAAGCTTTCATTACACTCAGTTTCACATTTTTGTATGAATGGGAGTTTTCGTGCTTTTTTTTATCTTTTCAGACAAATGTACAAGATCGCTGACACATGTATCACTTACTGAATTAACTTGCAGGCTGAAAATCAGACATTCTTATGCTGTACCCACACAACAACTTACGCGCTTATTATACTCTTCATTGTTCGCTTGTAGTCAAGCTTATTTGAGTTCGTCACTTTTCCGGACGATAGAAGACCCTAGTTCCTCTGCGACTAACTTTTCCTTGTAATTTCTTTGCTGTTAGCACATAAAAACAGATTCAATGGAGTTCATGTTGATACTACACATGAAAGCAGATTCCTGCTAAGTAAACAATCAATTCCAAACACAAATTGCCATTTGTGGAAATGATTAAATTCAAGTAGTACTGTCTATGAACATGATCACTTGACTTGAATAGAAATGAGGCGCTGAGAACCATAAGGGCCAAAAGCATATTTAAGTGAATATCCAAGAAACCTGAGAGACAACTTTTTGTGAATGTTTCATTACAATGTGGGCCTTTAGCACAGGTAAACCTTATCCACCATAAGATAAACAGGTATGAGAAGCATGAATAAGTCACAATCAACAGTGATGTACTTCTTGGTTCTCAGCACCTCAAATTGATTACTGTATGAGAAAATCCAAAACTTAGATGTAGATTCTGAATGAGATATAGTATACTACGTACATACTCTGCAATCCACCATACGGTGTGTGGTGGAGGGTACCTCGTACCGCAACTAGCATCTTCTGTCCCTGTTCCACTCCCAAACAGAACGAAGGAAAAATGACTGCCTATATGCCTCTGTACGAGGCTTAATCTCTCTTATCTTCGTGGTATTTCCGCAAAATATAAGTTGGCGGCAGTAAAATTGTACTGCAGTCAGCCTCAAATGCTGGTTCTCTAAATTTCCTCAGTAGCGATTCATGAAAAGAACGCCTCCTTTCCTCCAGAGACTCCCACCAAAGTTCCTGAAGCATTTCCGTAACACTTGCATGATGATCAAACCTACCAGTAACAAATCCAGCAGCCTGCCTCTGAATTGCTTCAATGTCCTCCCTCAATCCGACCTGATGGGGATCCCAAACGCTTGAGCAGTACTCAAGAATAGGTCATATTAGTGTTTTATTAGCGGTTTCCTTTACAGATGAACCACATATTCCCAAAATTCTACCAATGAACCGAAGACAACTATCCGCTTACCCCACAACTGCCATTACATGCTTGTCCCACTTCATATCGCTCTGCAATGTTACGCCCAAATATTTAATCAACGTGACTGTGCCAAGTGCTACACTACTAATGGAGTATTCAAACATTACGGGATTCTTTTTCCTATTCATCTGCATTAATTTAAATTTATCTATATTTAGAGTTAGCTGCCATTCTTTACACTAATCACAAATCCTGTCCAAGTCATCTTGTATCCTCCTACAGTCACTCAACGACGACACCTTCCCGTACACCACTGCATCATCAGCAAACAGCCGCACATTGCTATCCACCCTACCCAAAAGATCATTTATGTAGATAGAAAACAGCAGCGGACCTACCACACTTCCCTGGGGCACTCTAGATGATACCGCCACCTCCGATGGACACTCACCATTGAGGACAACGTACTGGGTTCTATTACTTAAGAAGTCTTCGAGCCACTCACATATTTGGGAACCAATCCCATATGCTCGTACCTTAGTTAGGAGTCTGCAGTGGGGCACAGAGTCAAACGCTTTCCGGAAGTCAAGGAATATGGCATCCGTCTGATAACCTTCATCTATGGTTCGCAAGATATCGTGTGAGAAGAGGACGAGTTGCATTTCAAAGGAGCAATGCTTTCTAAAGCTGTGCTGAAGCATGGATAGCAACTTCTCTGTCTCAAGGAAATTCATTATATTCGAACTGAGAATATGTTCGAGAAGCCTGCAACAAACCAATGTTAAGGATATTGGTCTATAATTTTGAGGATCCGTCCTACTACCCTTCTTATATACAGGCGGCACCTGCTCTTTTTTTCCAGTCACTCGGGACTTTACGTTGGGCAAGAGATTCACGATAAATGCAAGCTAAGCAAGGAGCCAATGCAGTAGAGTACTCCCATAACATAGGTCTTTCTATCAGGATAACTATAACGTATATTGATGTCCAATCTAATTTTACCATATAGTGAGTTAACTGTCATACGTGAGTAGTGCGCTACCATCTAGTGCAATTTATCCTAAGTGAATGGGGATGAAAGTCTGGTGGAGTGTGCTACCACCAGGAGGTGCTGGCATGAACTTATAGTGGTAAGGGCTAGCTGTGCATGCCATGAACCATTCACTTTATTTATCAGATTCGTGTGTATTTGGCCCATAAGGCAATTGTCACACCAGTTGTGCATGCAAAAAAGCTCCTTAAAACATGCACAACTGGAGGTGTGCTTGCAACCCAGATGCCAAGTTTCACAGAGGGGTAGCAATGTAGCTTAACATTGTAGACTTAGTGCTGTGTATTTCAGATTACTGCATCTACATTATGTTTAACAGTATTCAAAGAAAAATTACCAATAAATCTGAAAGGTGTCAAAGTTAGGGTGTTCACATGCTCTTGTTCTCTTAAACAACAGCTGCCACTGCAGTTATACAGGATTACTTCATGGGCATAAAATAATAATTACATCCAAAATATTCATATAAGTGTATTTAAAGTAATCCCCAATGTACCAGTGGTGTATTGTATGGCCTTCTTGTAGTAATTTTGTGAGAAAAGCTCCAATACCATAATAAAATAGTTGACTAGTGTTTTAATATTTAATCTACCTCTACAACAGGGTCACATACATGTATTTCAAAAAAAGTCACATGCTTTCTATGTCAGGCGAAAGTTCTTCAGCACAGCTGAAATGTAACTAGCACCGTACTTTCTCCCCCTTTTTAGCAGCTATTTTAGTATACTTGATAATTTGTTTAGTGTGTATATCTGAGTGATCAAAATGAGGCAAAGTACTCAAATTTTATAGATAAGAATACACAAACATATTTCACTTGCAGCCAGAAGCGGAAAAAGCTTCTAGGTTCATTTGAGATACAGTTGCAACCATTGGAACCACATGAATGCATTTGATGCAGGTATTGTCAGAGTTCCTGCGGTTTGTGACTGGGTGAAGGCTGTTAGTTGCAGCCAGAGGACGACTGCAACTAGTTTCAACAACCACTGAGATTTTTGGGGGACATTTAAGAGTATATCAAAAGGACAGGCAAATAGAAAATAGTGGTGGTGTATTTGTCGCTGTAAACAAGGAATTCAAATCCACTGAGACAGAAATTGAAGATGCGTGTGAGATTGATAGGGCAAGACAGAGTATCAGGGGTTGGCTGGAATTAACTGGATTCTTCTATCGCCCAACAGACTCATCTCCTGATGTAACTGAAAACTTTAGAGACTTTCTAAGTTCACTTGAACGAAAGTTCGCAAACTGTACTGTAATAGTCAGTGGAGACTTTAATCATCCAACAATTAACTGGGGAAATTCCAGTTTTGTTAGTGATGGGCGTGATAAGACATCCTGCAAAACTTTACTAAATGTCTTCTCTGAAAACTACCCAGAACAGATAGTTTGGAAACCTACTTGTGATGGAGATATATTGGATCTAATGTCCGCCTCCTTAGTGCAGCAGTAGTGTTACTGCCCACCACAAAGGGGGCCCGGGTTCGATTTCCGGCAGGGGACTGGGTGTTGTGTGTTCATCATCATTGACACGCAAGTCTCCGAACTGGCGTTGACTAAAAGATTTGCAATATGGCGGCCGAACCCTAAAAGGGATATCCCAGCCAATAAATGCCATATGATCAATTAATTTCATTGGATCTAATGGGAACAGATAGACCTGACCTCTTTTGAGGATGTCCGCACTGAAACTGGTATGAGTGAACACAATGCGGGTGTGGCAACAAACAGATTGTTGCAGAATTGGTGTAAAACGGTGTAGGGCTTTGGGTAGAGAGATGCTGAATGAAACACATTTATTTGTCAATAGAACCATGCCTGATGCTTTCAATGACTACTGTAGCAGAATACTGTCAAATGCTATTTCACAAAACCCAAATAAATTCTGATCATATTTATAAGCTGTCAGTGACACCAAAGTTCATGTTCAGTCCCTAGTGAATGAGACGGAACTCTGAGGGTAACAAAGCAAAAATTGAAATGCTTAACTCTGTTTTCAAACGTCCCTTTACAAAGGAAAACCTAGGAGAATTTCCCAAATTTAATTCTTATACCACCGAGATGATGAGTGAAATAAGTGTTAGTGTCAATGGCGTTAAGAAACAGCCAAAATCATTAAAATTGAACAAAGCTCTAGGGCCCAATGGAACACTGTCGGGCTCTATACTGTATTTGCGGCTGGTTAGTCCCTCTTCTAACTATAATCTATCGTAGATCCCTTGAACAAAAAAAGTGTTCCCAATTCTTCGAAAAAGCACAAGTCACATCGATCTACAAGAAGGGTAGTGGAAGTGATCCGTAAAACTACTATCTAATATCCTTGACATTGATTTGTTGTAGAACGTTGGAACGTATTATGAGCTCTAACATAAAAGGTATTTTGAACAGAATGACTTCCATGCTAACCAGCATGGATTCCGAAAACATCAGTCATGTGAAACCCATGTGACATACTGAAAGCTTTGGATCAAAGCAGTCCGATATAGTATTTCTTGATTTCTGAAAAGCATTTGACTCAGTATGACATACTTATCGTCAAAAGTACAGTCATAAGGGGGCATAAAGTGAAATTTCTGACTGGATTGAGGCCTTCTTAGTAGTGAGGACACAGCATTTTATCTTGAGTAGTGTGTCATCGTCAGATGTAGAAGAAACTTCAGGGGTGTCCCAAGGAAGTGTGTTAGTACCCTAGCTGTTGATGTTGCATATTAATGACCTTGCAGAAAATATTAATAGCGACCTCAGACTTTAGACAGATGATACAGTTAGAAATAATGAAGTACTGTCTGATAGAAGCTGCATAAATATTCAGTCATATATAAGATTCGAAAGTGGTGCAAAGATTGACAAATTACTTCAAATGCTCAAAAATGTAAAATTATGCCCTTCACAAAACAAAAAAATGTAGTATCATATGACTAATATCATTGCGTCACTGTTGGAATCGACCAACTGATGCAAATATCTGTGTGTAACACTTTGTAGGGATATGAATTGAAATTCTCTCACTGACTCAATCATCAGTAATGCTGGTGGTGGTCTTCAGTTTATTGGAAGAATACTGGGGAAGTGCGATCAGTCTACAAAGGAGATAGCATACAAACAACTCGTGCAACCAGTTCTAGAATATTGCTGAAGTATTCGGGACCCGTACAAAACAGGAGTAACGCGATATTGAACATAGACAGAGAAGGGCAGCACGAATGGCCACAGGTTTGTTTTATCTGTGGGTGAGTGTCACAGAGATACTGAAGAAACTGAACTTGCAGAATATTGAAGATGGGTGTTAACTATCCTGAAATAGCCTGTTGACAGAGTTTCAAGAACCAGCTTTAAATGATGAATCTAGAAATATACTACAATCCCTTACTTATCCGCTCACTTAGGGATCGTGAGGATAAGATCATAATAGTTCTTCCTGCACTTTATGTGTGAATGGAACAGGAAGGAACCCGAATAACTGGTACAGTGGTATGTGCCGTCTGGCATGCACCTCAGGGTGGTTAATGGAGTATATATGTAGCTCTGGTAGATCAGAATAATTTTGCTTGCTCCAAAGCCTTTAGACACTTGCTCCAAAGAGATCAGTGCGTGCGTGCACATAACTTTTTGCGTTCAGTCTCAAAGCATTCTTGTTGAAGAAAATAAGTATTAGTTTCCTGCTATCCATGTAAAGGAACTATATCTCAACCTTGTGAAAATTTCATACCTCTTCGTATATTTTTATGCCCTTGATGGATTTTTATGTGGAAAAGCATTGCATATTTAAAGTCTGGTGTATCAAAAGCAAAAGGATCTCACTATCCTCTGTTAACACCACTTTCAAAACAAATAAACTCTCTATCTTCCTACATGGATCCGTAACAAGAGCTGGTAACTGAGTATTGCATACAATTCTCATTGCTATAAATGGCATGCATGCACTAAGTTGGGTCTCTTTAGAGGGGAGGTGGCGTAGGTAGAAATAATCATGCTATGCTGTTACACATATATTATTGAAATTAAGCTGCATACCAGATTCATAACCAGAGGACACATGGAAGCTACTACCTATCAAACTAAACCAAGGATCATTTTTCTTCAGATTAGATAACTTCCAGCATTGTTATGTATGGGTATTTACTACATTGTAATTTATTAACGTTGGCACTAATTATTTGCAATGCATTGTCAATGAGCAACAAAATTTGTGTTTCCAAAATAAAGGAGATAATTTTATTGAATTTATCATCATATGCATAAAATCAAAATACTTGAAAGGAAATTGGTTGTAGCTAAGGAAATTTATGTTAGGAATAATTATTAACTTATTCAGTTAATGTTTTGAATCACTGCTTCTTCAAGAAGTGCTGACCACAGGTGTGAATCAGTTACAGTTACGTTGGACTCATTTTCATTGATCACAATCGATGTTTTTGCAAAGTCTGCAACTGCCATTCATTCTTTAAATAAAGAAACACTGCACAACTTACGTATTTTTTCATGCTGAGCTCGATGCATTTCAAGAATTTCTCATTATTGTGATCAAGTATTTACTCTAGTATCACACACACACACACACACACACACACACACACACACACACACCTTAAACTGTGTGAGCCCATGGTGTTTCCTGAACCAGAGCGATAACATGTTACTTCCATTCTGTGGCTGGACCATCACCCCACTCCCATGCTACCTGTTGTCACGTGGTACGTAGATGGTTGGGTTTTCGCCGACCTCCCGGCCAAACGTGTTTGAATATCAGAGAAGTACCTTTGTCCTGTAATACGGCCTGTTGCTGTTTTAGAGATATCTTTGCCCATTGCAGACATCATGGCTTTGTTAATTATATTGGCTTATATGGTGCTGCGGTCTCAAAATTTGCAGTTGCTGAGGCTGTGAGATTGGTTTTGGAAGCCTGTTATGCTTTCCAGCATTTTGCCTTGGTTGTAGAGGCGGTATCTTGCAGTGATGCGGGTACACATTTTGTCTAGTAATTTTTGCTTTCACGTAATTAACCTTGCTGTGTTAGTATTTCATTTGCTGGTCTGTACCCAACGAAAAGGGCCCTGGAAGGCCAGTCCTCTTGTTATAACCTTTCTTGGCCCTCCTGTTTGGTGTACCTTGTGCTCCTTGTTTGTAATCATGCTGGCACAACCCCTTTTAGAAGGCAATTCAAACTCAAGTGCTTAACTGTAGCTGTTATTAAAGGCCAGGCTGTTTTCTATTTGGTAATTTTACTTAACTGAAGCTGGTATTGTTGAAGGCTTGCCTGTTCCTTTTAATTAAATTAGGAGCTATTTCATAATCTTGGTTAGCTGAAACTATTAATCAAGGCCTACCTGTTTTATTGCCCTGTTTTTGAGATCTGATATCTTGCTCGTTCTGTGTTGTAATTAACTGAAATGGTGATTGCCGAAGGCCTACCTGTTTAAGAGGTATTTATGCCAATAAAGTAGTAACACGAAATGAGCCATGATAGTACATGGGCCCTAACCTTTCGCCTTACGTCCCTTTATCTGTAATTTTAGGTTTCAAGAGCGACAGTACTGTGCCTTAACCTCAGAAAGATGACACATTATGATGCAAGATAGGCACAACACACATACAAACAGCACACAAAATACTTACCTAAGTATTTGCACTTGACAATGACAATAAATTCTTGAAACATTTAGTTCTAAGCCTGAAAAAAAATATGTATCTAGTGCACTGTTTCATTATTTAGCTCAGAAACATGTGAGCAACACAAAGATAGCACAAGTGTCACCTAGCGCTATAAGTGGTCAGACAACGAAACCCGTGAAATGTGTTCCAGTAAGGCTGTGGTCACAGTGGCTCCAATATCGGTGGATTCCGCAGGTGGCCCAAATCAGCTGGAGACGGTAGATCTTTTCAAATCATATGCCACTATGTACATGGTCGCATTATAACTACTGATATCTACTGAATGAGCAGACTTCAGAAGACAATCAATAAAATTAAAATCAATTTGTTTTCTTCAGACAAATTGACTGACATTCTCAGACATGAAATGTGGAGTATGAGAAACTAATGAGGTTAGTCCAAGAAAGTCAGTTCGTGGCATCCCGAGGATGAAAGTATCGTAATCAGGATATAGTTCAGAATCTTTGGACTGAAATTGCAGGTTTTTTCGAAACCTCAAATAGGCAAAATCTGTATTGGAAATTTTAGTTATAGATTGTAGCCTCAATAAATAATTTGTTCAAGTCAGATTGGTGGCATATCTTACATGCTGTAGCTACTGTACTGGATCTTTTTTCTGGTGGGTTGTCATTATCTATAAATTTTTATTGCTGATTACTGGTGTTTTATGGTAGAAGGGTAGGGATTCTGTTAATACGAAGTGGCTTGTAAATGTTGTGTACGGTATGTATTTCCACTTTTAAGTGTGGTACAAGTTAAGTCCGTATCACCTGGAAGTGTGTTTTTCTTTTGTTAGGTCTAGATTAGGTTGGAATAACAATCCATCTCTCTTCCAGTTCAGAGCAATCCACAGGAATTCAAATGAGGTTAAACATAAAGCAAGTGCTTATTGTCAAGTTCAAGATAACACATGTCTCCTGTCTTGGATTGGGAAAACATATCATATGGGTGAATATACTAGCAATGTGGTTATTTACATTGCTGGATTTGATGTCAAACATTTGGTGAAATAATTAAATGGGGGCACTTGCATACATAGTTTTTGTGTAGAACCTGTGCGATACTCGGATTTTGTTAAAAAGACAAGACAATGGTGGCTTGATCATGCTACCAACAGATGTTGGTACTGTGTGCAGAGAGGCAGCGAAACTAATAAGGTTGCAAGTTCTGTCATCTGGTGATGTACTTCCAAAAGGTAGTGTGGTCAGTGACATAATGTTAAATGCTTTGCCAATAGTGATACAGTGAGATTTATTCCCATACTTGAAAGACCATTTACTTTTAAATGATTTCTCTGAGAATAAAGTTCATATTATTGTAAAACCTGCAGTAAAGCAGTATATTAAAATTAATTTTCACCACATTGCAAATACATGAAATGCCAATTTGCACAGGAAAATAATCGGGCGAACACTGACAAAATCTATTTTGTTTCATAATCAGTGATGTAGGTAACCCATAAGATGTAAATTTGTTAAAAATTAACTGTTTAATCATTGAAAAAATCAGTTTTCTAGTACCTTTCCAGCTTCCGCTTCTTGTGTGTGTAAATAACAGCAAAGAACAAAATAGTAATCTTTCTTAGTTATTTTCTTTTGAATGTGAACAAAATTGGAGCAGTTGTGTAAACTTAATTACAGAGATTAATGGCTTGAGTTTGGTAGTGCCCCTCCTCCACTGAAATCTTGGTTGTGGCGACTCACTGAGCTGTAATTTAGTCTGAGATCTAAGTTGATTTGGAAGGTAATGAATGTTAAATACAAGTCGTGGTAAAATTGATCTACAGTGTAGCCCGATCTGCATCAGTGCCATATATCTAAAACACTTTTTGCTGGGAAAAAAAAGTGCTAGAACTGCGAGGTACATTCATAAAATGTGTAATGCATTGCAGACAAAAATTGTCTACCTAGTATTTTAGTGCATATCATAGACGTGTGCTGTAATTGGGTTACAAAAAATTCAGGGGGGAGGAGAGAGACATGTACTCTTATCCAAATTAAAATACGAATTGGAGCTCACTGAATAATTAAGTAGATATATGTGTTTAGATTAAGAAGAAAATATAAAAGTATGAAGCAGAGAGCCTGACGACTTAACAGCACTTACACTTGACATATTTTATCTGGTCGTGTTTGCAAGTATTACATGTCAAATATCTTAACAAAATGTTGTAAACACAATCCTGTGCGATGGAATCTCCCTTAGTATAGGTCGCCCAGGTTATAGTGGCCGATACGAATTGACGAGTTTGCAATCATTCTCAAACGATATTACAGAAATGATTCTGTAAAAAAATTCGTTTTTACTGCATTTGGTGCTTTATGTGTCAGGTTCATTACGATGCGCCCATCATTTCGCTGATGTCCCAATTTATTGGGATATTTACAGGGAAGTGAGAGACTGCGCGAAATTCGAAAAAGTCTGCAAGGGAAAACATTCTGACGTAACGCACTCTTCTGCGATCGCACCGCGCCAGTGATAAAGCCAGAGTGAAATATCCACAACATCCTTCATATTTCATAAACTATTTGAGATATCGAAATGAGATTTTAGCAAATGATAGCATACAAAGAGAGTATTTTGCCGTATGGTTATTATGCAAAACTTCATTATATACCGTGTTAATCAACTAACTACAGACTTTTCCGATGAAAGAATGTAATTTTTAAGGGTCACCTGTAGCTGGTGAAACGAGAAGTGCTCTAGGTCTTGGAACAAAATAGAATACGTTTGTTTTGCACCGAGGATGTGCTTTTTCATAAGATGTTGACCGTACTTTTCCTCAGTATTAAAACCACCGTCTCAGAATTCTCTCGCAGTTGCGTCTGCACAACATTTGAGGCGAGACTGTGTAAAGTCCTTTGAGCTTTGGCAAAAGAAGCAAATTTTAACAAGGGAACAAGAAAATGGTAGGTTCTACTCAAAATTCCCCACTTGCGACTCTTCTCTGAAAGTTACAAATTGTTAATAAACCAGGCGAAAAAATTTCTGCATTTTTTGGCATAATTCTTTTTAGATACTAATCAAGGAAGAGGTGAGATCTTTTTTAATGGCCACTATGCAGTGTCGGCATGGAGGGCCCGTTTAATGTTTACCAAAAATGTGCAGTTTTTAAGAATAAGTTTCAGTCAAATTTGGGTACTCAGCGAGAATTGTGAGGCCAACATGCTTTTATTTTGTTTTACAATGCTACTGTTGGCACTAGCATCCTTCAATCTAGTAGTTACATTCGTCCCTGCAAATGGCGGCGGTTGGGGCCTTCAATGTGGGGACAGTTGCCTCACTTCGCCGGCGTGGTAGGGGCTCGGTTCTGACGGTCGCCAATATCACGAAGCTGCGTATGCGCAGTAGAGTCAGGGTGAAAATATTGTTTCACTCGGTTGTGATAGTTTTAAGCCTAGTTTACACGACTATACAGGGTTGCACGCAATTGCGCATGCGCGGCGTGTGTTAGCTCAACTCGTTGCAAAAGCTAAACACTTTTGCCTTATTTCAACTTTGGTGATACTAGTTGCACGAGACTGGAGGTTAAAGTGTAAACAAATTGAAGTATGAAGCGAGGGACGGAGGGAATTGTTTGCTTATTGGATATCAATGCTAGGTTCGTGGGTTTTAAATGGTGTACAGTAACAAGCAGGCGCTGCTTTGCATGAAACAGTCATACGCGATTTGAACATGAACAGGTTGAAAGTGGCGGAGCTGTAGAGCAAAATTCATTCAATTAGGAGTAAATATGCAAATGACTTATGAAAAATACAGGCGTGCAAAACATTTGCTTGTGGAATAGTTGGCTTTTACAAAACTAAAATTTCTTTGTTCGAGTTGGCCGATTCTTTTTTAACGGAAAGCGTTTACAGGAGAAAAAACTGTACAAATCTGGAAAGTTGAATTTTTTATTCAATATTTATCTGTGTATTTATTAAAGTCACAGTAGTCATCGTCATTCAGAAAATGAGTGAATTTCGAAATGTTGACGTGGTACAGAATCATCAAGAAAGTAGTTTCCAAACCATTCTCTCCTTAATGCGGACTGCTTCGAATAGTCATTGCATTTATGCTTCTCTTTGTACGTGGCTGGTGAACGTGCTCCTTGTATATTATTAGCTGTAGTTTTGCATACTGTTGGGGAGTTGTTTTTCTGTGATGAACTTGCACATGTAGCACTGACAGTTAAGTAAACTATTTCTAGTCGTAGTGCAGGGTGTTTACGGCCCGGGACATCCGGGAAAAACCCGGGAATTTTTTAGAATTCCGGGATTTTTCGTTGTTTTAGATTTCAGTTCAAGTTTTGTAGGTGTGACGTGTAAGATCTGATACGCTGACAAAGAACTTTAGTCCACTACTGCTGAATAATATTGCAGCAACGAAACACAAATCAGAGAATAACACCAAAATAAAAGTTTAGTTGCATAGAAAATGGGTAATGTACACAATGCACAGACCAGCTTGCCGACATCGTTTAAGTGTCAAAGGCTTTAGGTCGAAGATTATGCAGTACGTCCGTAACAACGAACGTGCATTCGATGTGTGTGACGTCACAATTGTTTACATTTCTAAAAGATCACCAGAAAATATTACGAATAGTGGCTTGAGATGCGTTACTTTCAAAGGAAATTTCCACGCAAGATGATTTATGTTACGTGTGAGAATGTGCAGTGAATTTCTTAAATCACAGGGCGTTATAACTCTCATTCAAAACGTAACACTTTGAGGATCAGCCATTTGAAAAATGTCGGGCCGAGAAGATAAGTCATTTATGCCACTATTTAAAATTTTACCGGCACATTTGTATTTGATATGACTTAACGTGTAACACACGCTAAAAAAAGGACCGAGCTTCAAGTTAGTTTTCATATTTAATGTTGTTTTTACATAGATAAAAAATTATGCGATCGATGGCAAAAAGTGTAATTGACCTTAAAAAAATGTGCATAATGTGTTACTGGGTAATGTCACAAGTCTTTTCATGCGTCACAAGTGTTTTCATGCCAGAACACCTCGACTTTTCTACGCAACTGATAATCATTTTGGCACGATTTTAATTGCCAAATTAGAGCCTGTTAGTAGGCCTACGGACTTCCTATCACTGTAGGACTAATATCAGTGGATGCCAATAGACGATGCAATTCTCGTTCGTATATACACATCTACTTAAGAGTTAACCGCTGTAGAAACGCACTTTGCTGAGCGAGCTCGGCCCACGTTCGCAACGTACGCGCCGCGGCCTGTCTTTCTCGTAGGCCTCGTGCTCTGAATAACTGCCGTCATTCGCTAGCGAGATCATGTGACATGAACTATGACTGGCTGACAAAAGTGCATCGCTCAACGCAATCTCTATTTTAGAGTTTCCGAAGCTACCGTGCTGTAATTTGTGTATATACTTTAGCAATACGAAAATAAACTCTGTGCATATTGTCTCGCATCAAACGACTTTCCAAACGCATTGTTTTTCCTGGATTTCGTTTCCTAAAGTGCTGGGACGTCCTCCGCCGGTATAAGACCTTTACGATTCAAAGGACTGATAGGTTTTACAGCTCCGAGGGAAAGTATACTGCTACTTAACAAGGATGTATTTTCACCCGCCTTATACGTAATTTCATCCGGGAGAAATTGTGTTTTTAACCGGGAAATCCGGGAAAAATCTGGGAATTTTTTTTCTTGTCCACGTAGACACCCTGTAGTGGTATTGGCTTTTCGTACAAGCAAAATTTAGAAACCAGAATTCCAAATGAATTTTTCGCCAACACAGCGAGCTTTCTTTGAAGCTCAGTGGACCATGTGTTGAAGAAAGCTTAATTAAATATGGTGTTAATGTAAATGCGCCATCACAAACTAAAACTGAACCTCGTAGCAGAACGAGAGTTCTGGGCCCTATATAGAAAGCAATGTGACGTGTAATTTCAGTTCTGGCGACATTGCTTCATGCATTACAATATTTTTCTTCCTTTAGAAGAAACGTGAACTGTTCTGGTAGCATACTAAGATAACGAAGATAACTTCGGGGCTTCCATTACAGTTTCTTTCAGCTAGATCGCCGAACAACCGAGATGACGCCTCTTCTTTATTCAGCCACGGACACAAACAAGTTTCTTATTTCTTGTCTTGTGCAGCGATTTCACGCAAACGGGCATTAACTCCCCCACAAATCGTGCAGCTGCCAAAGCTTTCATTTTAGGCACGAATGCGGCACTCACAAAACGACGAAACTGAACAACGGTGTCGCCGTGTCTCTACAGTCATGTATTATGAAATCATTTCCGTGCGTCTCGTTTCATGCAGCGTGGCGCAACCCAGTGTCGTCGTATAATCTAGTCTTTAGACGCGCACGGGTAATTTTCCATCGCTCGATTAGTTTATCGCAAAGTTGAAAAACGATGGCTGGAACACGAGCGCGCGCACCTGCGATCAAACAGTAGCGGCAATTTGAAAAACGCAACCTGCTCTATTCTACGCGAGTCGCAGATGCTGAATGGATCACACGCACTTGCTATGCTTTTCCTCAGTCGTTCTCGCAGTGTGTTTGCAGACAGACAAGTTCTGTGCGCCAGCAGCACGTCTGATAACGAGAGTTGCGCTGCGAAAGACAACGTTGTGTTGTCGATTCAGAAAGACGAATTGCATAAGTAGGAAAGAGGCCAGCTCTCTACGGTAGGAAATTACAATAATACAGTGGTCGCAGTTTAAAAGAGAAATTATGGGGTGAAATGTGCTGCAGCGTCATTCGGAACTGGACTGAATTGCCTGGACCAGAAAATAAAAACAAAGATATGTCAAAGTTCACAAATTTTATTCATTCATGTAGACAACGTCATGACCACAATTTATATTTTGTCATATTGCCAAGGTACTGACTGATCCTTGTGGAATAACAAATCAGATTGCAAAGTAATCCCTAATCTGTGTACCCCACATTAGGTCTAATTCCTATAGGCTCACAGTGATGCAGGAGGCATTCGTATGACTTGTCCTCGATTCGTACACCGTCATTTCTTCTTACGAAATTGTGTAGAATACAACATGCTTTTACGATTATGTCTGAAAAACCGACGTCCACATCGATAGGCCGATGAAATATTCTCCATTTGTTAGCCAAAATCCCAAAAGTATCTCCCCCATTCTACGAGCACGACGTAGGTTAGTCAAAAACACGCCGTTTCATTGTCAGAATTCTCTTAGAATAAGGCTGCAGAATGTCTAGATAGTGCAAATGCTTCGCCTCCTACAAAATTAAAAGACTTAAGTTTCCTTCCTCGTCGTGAGGTAATTTTCGAGGATTTGGAAAGTTGGACTAATTAACTTTAAGTCTTTGACTAAAGTTGGATTTCATGAATGCTTCAGAATGCCCACTCTCGCCGTAAGAGCGCACGGGCATCACTGTGGAACAACAGTCAACGTCCACTACACGCAAAAGTACTGTCGGAAAAAAAATCTTTTGATTATAAAACTCTGAGCTAGTGTTGGCGGGTTCCTTGTGTCTTGAATGCTATTCGTCCACAGCACTATTGTAATACGGAAAGTCGGTTCTGTCTAAAAACTGTGTGGTAATAATTATCCAGTCATCCTGAGTTTTTTCTGCCATATAAAGAGGATGTATACATTTCCACAACTGTTCGCATGTAAACTGCACAATTTCTTTGATTAGAGTGGATCCCAGCAGATACTCGTAGCGTAATGAGCGAAAGCTCTATCCAATTAAGACATCTGGAAGAAATAATATTCAGTAACAGCATTAATGTTTAATCATAGGAATATTAGGCTACATACTTACAATAAAGTGTACGCAGTATTAATTTCATTTATGACAGGTAAATAAGTTCAAAAGAAATGGAAGAATCTGAAGGACTGTTTTGCGAGAGAACTGGCATCACAAAAAAGCCTGTCTGGCGAGGCTGCAAGAAAACGGAGAAAATATCTGTACTTCGCTGCAATGTTATTTCTACTCCCTCCAGTGGAAGACAGACTGACCACTAGCAACATCGAAGTTCTGGCAAACATCGAAGTTCTGGCAAACAACAAAAGTTATCTTAACAAAACGACGACAACGATGCAGCACAGAGCACAAAAGTAAGACATCCTACTAAAAGAGAAGCCAAGAATGTTGCTTCATACGAGGAATGTCTCTTAAATATATTGAAAGAGAAACAAAAGGAAGAACTTAAGGAAGACAAAATGAGGAATACAAGACATCAGCATCCACCAGTTTTTCCACAGCATCCGAACATGCAGGGGCGATTCTAGAAGTCGGTCATGGGAGGGGGGGGGGGGGGGGTTGGGAGAATGGAATATCGCTTAACAAAAGGCGAATTGGGGTCCTTCGCCGATAAATTCGTAAAATTTAGTGTTGCTTAAAGTAGTTTTTGGTAACTGTTTTGGAGTTCAGGGTAAAAAAGTGTTACGAGGGTAATCCGAAAAATAAGGTCTCATTTTTTTTTATAAGTACATAGACCTGTTTATTTCTACAATGGTTTACATCAGTTTACAGCTTGAACATTTAGCTGTTTTTCGACATAACCACCATTTCTGTCGATGCATTTTTGTAGACGCTGTGGCAGTTTTTGTATGCCCATGTCATATCAGTTCGCCGCCATGCTGTTCAGAAATCTATGAATCTCTTCTTTCACCTCGTCGTCGTCAGAGCTGAATCGCTTTCCGGCCAAACAGGTGATAGTCACTGGGCGCCAAGTCAGGACTATAGGGTGGGTGGGTGATTGTCCCGCTGAAACTGTTTGTAGGAGAGCAACGGTTTGCCGAGCGATGTGTGGGCGAGCGTTGTCATGGAGAATGTGTACGCGCTTTCTCAACATTCCTCTTCTTCGGTTCTGAATTGCCCGTTTGAGTTTTTTCAGAGTCTCACAGTACCTTACAGCGTTAATTATGGTCCCAGCGATTCAGCTCCGACGACTAGTTGAAAGATGATGATCATAACTTTCTGAACAGCATGGCGGCGAGTTGGTATGACATGGGCATACAAAAACTGCCACAGCGTCTACAAAAATGCTTCGACAGAAATGGTGATTATGTCGAAAAATAGCTAAATGTTCAAGCTATAAACTGATGTAAACCATTGTAGAAATAAACATGTCTATGTATTTATAAAAAAATAGACCTTACTTTTGGGATTTCCCTCGTAATAAAAATAAGACGCTCATTTCAAGTTAAATGATACTTATTGGTTTAGATAGTAAGCTATTTGCCGCTCTTATTCTTTTGTTAAAATGTGTTTTGAAATAAATTGCAATCTGTATTGCTACGTAAGTATAAAAAATGATTGAATCTGTTGGTGTAATATATTAGCTGATTTCTGGAGTAATTTTATCCAGTGTAACATGATACTCCATTGCCACCGCCCCTGCAGACATGCGTTATACCAACACTATTAGAGCAACTTATTCTCCAGCAACTTCATTCGCTCAGCCATATTCGTCAAATGTACTAAATGAAATGGAACCTCCACAAACCGTTTTTCTGTGCCCCTCTGCAGACAACCGCAACAGCTCAGAAACTTCAGTGCGCAACTTGGTTTTGCACTTTTCACGGGAAACAAGTTCGCCAGTTTCGACTTGATAGTGATATTCTTGATGTATCCGATCAGTAATGTAAAATAATCATAGGCAATAAAAATTGTTGAATGAAATGATATGTGCTTGCCTCAAGGTCAGTGATAACCACTTCTCAGGTGCTGCAGACTTCCTCTAAATTGTGTCTTGTTTTGTTATTTTCTGCCCTATTGCTTGAGGCAGTGCGTCAAAAGTATTCTTACTCATTCGATTGTACTGAAAGCATTTATTTAGATTTTGTAACTCCTCATGTGATTTGTAAAACTGGCCTTTCACCAGTTAGAATTTGATGCAACCAGTAACGATATGTGCGCCGTTTTCTCGTTCTTCGTAGCAAAAGCGCCACCAAACAATTGTTTCCATGAATGCCATGGCGATACCGTTACATGTTATGATACCGAGAGTACTTGCGATTTTCCTGGCGCTGTCTGCGCATCCTGATGTACTTAAACAGCGGTTGTTAGTCGCGTCGACAGAAAAATCGCCCGTGCGTGCCTGGCTATTAATCGATCGAAACTTCAGCTCATATGCGACTTCAGCCCCGCGCATGTGCGTGAGCCTGCTGACAACAGCTCAATCGACCTGACCGTCAACTGTGCCTGGGCTTCTGGCGACGCTGAGGTAGATTTGTGTTCCGTTCGAAGCTGTCAAGTGCAGGCGCAACGCGCGTAGATTTTCCAGCAGGTATGATTATAAGCTGAAGGTAATGCGTCAGATCGTAGGATAAACGCGTATTAGAGGTTAAGTTTATTCGTGGCAAGGCACGGGGAATTATCTGTGACTTCTACTGCATGAAAGAGAAATAACTGTAACTGTTAATACAAGAGTGTATGCGTTTAGTGATAACTGGGGTACACGTGTGGCGGAGGTACGTTAAAAAAGAGCCGAAATGCACCAGTAACATATGAAATTTCACTTCCATGGTATTAAATATTTTACTGACGTCTTTAGGCTAATTTTTTAACTTACCTCTGTCACGATATGTAGCTCATTATTACTAATTTGTTCTTAAGAAGACGTTTCCATAAACCTTAAAGCCATGGTTAAAGGGTTTAAGTAAACCTTCCACTGTGCAAATGAAAGGCATGAAGAGTTCAGCAGAAGTGTAATCATTTCGTAATAGTGTGATCCGCTCGAATAGCTTGGTCATATAACAGTCCGTAGCCCCAGACACGTATGCAGCAAAGAACTCAAGTGGTGAGAAAGTGTGTGGTAGTAAGAGAGAATATATCAAATCGTGCACCAAGCCAATAGTGTCATTCTGTTATTTCTCCCAATCATATGTATTTTAGAGCATATATTTAATGTTGATTTTTGTGTTGGTTTAAGTAAAATGATAGTGGCGAAAGCTATTTTGCCATCGTAGTGATCTTTATTGTTGACTTAAAACACTCCCTCTCCCACCACGCGCACACTATTCACCTCTTTGCCATAAAATCCCTGATGAAAACAAGTACCATAAGCAAATTTGTCCATTTCTGCTTCTCAACACACCGTCTACCAAATCTATCTGATGGCACACTGACCACGATTTCCATTTCTTGTTTGCATTGAAATTCTAATTGGTAGGCAATTCTAATGCTGTAAAAGTTTTAATACAATGAAGACAATGAAATAGTTAAATGTGTTTCAGGGCATCTGTTGCTACTCTTCAAGATATGATTGACATCATTGATGATATGGAGTGTCAGCAAATTAAGGAAAAAATTGAAGAAATACTTCCACTGTTGGTAAGTCATTGTCTTTTATTTACATAACCTATTTTTTGTTGTCATATTTGGCCCTAAAACAGATTTGATACAGCTTTCCATGGTACTCTCTCTTGTGCAAGCCACATCCTCTGCGAGTAACTTCTACAACTTACGTCCTTTTGAATGTACTTACTGTATTAATCTCTTGGTCTCCTCCTATGATTTTTAACCTCTTCAGTTCCATCAGATGCTGAATTGGTGATCCCTTGATGTCTCTGAATATGTCCTGTCAACTTATCCCTTCTTTTAGTCAGGTTGTGGCACAAATTTCTTTTTTCCAGATTCTATTCAGTACCTCATCACTAGCTACGCAATTCACCCATCTAATCTTCAGCATTCTTCTGCAGCACCACACTGCAAAAGCTTCTGTTCATGTCCATGCTACATCCCATACAAATATGCACAGAAAGGACTTACTAGTACTTATATTTATATTCAAGAACAACAAATTTCTCCTTTTCCAAAATACTTTTCTTGCCATTGCCAGTCTACATTTTATAGCTCTCTTTCGGCCACCATCAGTTATTTTGCTGCACAAATAGCAAAACTCATCCACTACTTCGTGTCCCATTTCCTAATGTGGAGTCAACACAGTCAATTGGGTTGTGCATATTCCATCGCACAGGTGACAAGAAGATAGCCTTTGGTCATATTTTATGCTGTGATGGATATAGCAGGAATCGATGCTCAAATCATTTTTCATGCACTAAAGGGGAAATCCAAAAGGAAGAAAACGATTTTCTTGAAAGACGCAGTTTCTCATTTTGAAGCCTCAGCTTGGGGAACGAGCTAAGATTCCTTCACTTCCTGCCAACATACCAACTTTCCTCAAGAAATACAAAAACCAGGGGTTGAAAGAATTGAGGAGCCTTCCATCAAGACAAGACGATGGTGAGTGACAAGTGGATGAGCAAACGCCACCTCTACTACCATAAGGTGTGGCTCATGCCATAGTTTAGTTTGCAAAGGACATGTGAAAACTTCTCATGCCTGTGAGAAGTGCCAACAGTTCTTGAAAATATGCAAGACAATTGACTCTGCACGTAGAAAACCTGTGTCATTTTATATTGTAGTAAGTGTGTTGCTGTGTTTAAGAAAAGTATTGGGTTAGATTAATATATGTCAGCCACGACGACATCTTGAGTGATATAGTGAAAGTTTATTTTTACTATTGTTTAACTGAACAGTGATTTAAATCACACAAGACAAGCTAATTTTAACATTGTTTAATTAAATTAGGAATTAGCTCATACATCTTTACCCTGGTAATGTAAAGACAGCATATACTTCACACATGTACAAAGTTTGCTGCATTCCTGCTTGGATTATGTAAAATGACTCACCCACTCAATGGTTAATTCCTTTTTTTGTCTTTTACAGGTTTCAGGTGCAGTGTGAAGCACAAATTAACATGTATTCGTCACTTGAATATCTTTCTTCTAGTAAAAGTGATTTCTCTTTCTTGTGGTTCACTTGCAGTTTGATTACTGCCATATTACATCCAATTTTTTCTTTCACCATAATGTGAATCTTATTTGACCTCAAACATACAGAAATGGACTTCATTGTGAACCAATCTCCCTGTACTCAGCTGCGCAGTATTAGCCGAGCGGTCTAAGCCGCTGCAGTCATGGACTGTGTGGCTGGTCCCGGCAGAGGTTAGAGTCCTCCCTCGTGTGTGTGTGTGTGGGGGGGGGGGGGGGGGTTTCCCTCCTTAGGATAATTTAGGTTAAATAATGTGTAAGCTTAGGGAACGATGACCTTAGCAGTTAAGTCCCATAAGATTTCACACACATTTGAACATTTTTTTTTCTGTCTGTTCTCTCACAGAACTGTAAAATATTCATCCTTGAAGACACGAATAATCTACCTTATATATGCTTTAACACATACACATTGTTCAAACTAAAATAAGATTTATGTAATGCTTATATAATCATCATCAAAAATTATATCGTAATGTGTTCTGCCCCCAAAACCCTTGTTTCTAATGACCTTGATGTCAACAGAACTTTAAATCTTAATCTTTGTTCCTTTTACCAGAATTATTGGTCCAGCCATCTCTTTCTTGATTATCACACATTTCTTCTTGCACGTTCAAGTATGATGTCCATCAGATTGTTTGAAATTCAGGCCACATCCAGTCTTGTAATATATTCCTTTCATTTCTTTTGTATTTCATTATTGCTTTATTAAGATAAAATATCTAGTTCTCTTGTTTCCTTCTGATGTCTTTTCTTCTGTGTCAGGTAAGGCATAGCCTGCTATTAATAAACCTTTCTGTGGTTTCTTCTCATCTGGCCTATTATCTAGTTTGTGTTAAACACCCGTTCCCATGCAGCAGTGTTGGCCCTGCCATTATTTTGTAGAATTTAAGTTATCCTTCTCATTTGTTGCCCTGGAAGCTCCTTTAAATTGCTCCATATAGAATGTGAAATATTTGTAACTTTGTAATTATGTGATTTTGGTAATGTAACAAACAAAGTACAAGGGGTTGCTGAAAAGTAATGCATCCAAAATTTTTACGTGAAAATGCTCAAAGCTTTTTAAGTAAAATAAAAATTAACAACATTCCACATCTTTATTCTTCATTTCCACATACTTACTTCTCAATGAAATCACCCTGGTAATGAACATATTTCTCACAATGAGAGACCAATTTCTTGTTACCATCACTGTAAAATGGTTGAATTTGTTGACGAGCCACAATCTCACCTGCTTGCACCGCTTCAGCACTATCAAAGTGAAGTCCTTGAAGATGAAGATGTTCTTTAGTTTTGGAAGCAGAGGAGAATCAGATGGGCCCGCGGCATTGGATTGTTGCAGATGCCACAGCACTCATTTTGTTTCTTAAGCACCATCAGTTAAGTTAAACATTGCCACGTTAGATGCTGCAGTTTAGAGCCCTTTAGGGGCAGAGGCTGCAGATGCGGAGAATAAAAATGTAGAACATTATTAATGCTTGTTTCATTTACAAATCTTTAAGAGTTTTCACATTAAAAAATTGGAGGTATTACTTTTCAGCACACCCTTGTAAATGAACTTCTTGACCTGTTCTGTTCGGAGTCATCAGTAGGCAAATACGAATAAATGACTGAAAATGTGGTGTAGATGAATCCTTGTACAGAGCCATCACACACCGCCCTGGGCAACAACACAGTGCTGGCACTGCAGCTCTGCGGGGGTTAGGTGTTTTTGAGTTGAGCGGATGAGGGGAGAAAGGTGGTGGAGAATGAGATGATGGACTGAGGAAGTGTGGTCGATGACAGGAGAGGCAGCACACTGTGGCCAAGAACAGAGTGAATGCAACTACAAGGGTTTTGACAAGCTGTGCCATCTGGATCCTTCCCAACAACACTGGCTTGTCGTAGTTATGTAGGTGGGAATTGTTTATTCAACACATTCATCAGTCCCTAACCCTCTTGGGTTCAATCTCCACTGGCCATTGTCATGTATCCAGTACCACCCATGGTCCGGGACCATCATGGCCTCACACCCACCTCTCCTCCGTGTCCTTCTTCCTCTGTTTGCCTCCTGATCCATGCCTCTGCGTCATTGTGTGCTTCACACAACTCTCTCTGCTTGCACCCAGAATGAGCTCCCTAGTACCACACTCATACCCTGTCCACTGTTTCTCCCTGCCAGCTGTTGGCAACCCTTACTCCTCTGTCCCACTCTCCACCTCTGTCTTTTCAAGTGTCTGTCAGTGACTCAATGCCTCAACTTTATATAAGTAGTTAATTTCTTCATTCCATTATTTATATCCCACCAATGATGTCCAGTTACCATGTTGAATTGTTTTGTTAATAACTACCTACCTTGCCCCAGATTGACCAGCTTTTCTCTGAATGCAATCAGTTTAGTCATTGTTGCAGAGATGCTTGATTGGTATTCCTGTGCTATTTCAGTAAACATGTGCAGCACTCATTTCGGATCTTTTTCTGTGTCTGCTAAAATCACCAAATTATTCATAAATAACATTGCATTTAGAGTGACATGCAGTGATCACATGACATTTCGTCATTTGTAAAACCTCAAATATAGCTATCTTCAATGTGCAAATTACCACAGTACCTAAATGATGCTAGTGCAGGTTGTAGAGTGTAGTTCCCTTGGTCATATGTTTTCTTGTTGAGTTCTTTTAAAACAGATGAGCTTTAAGGTGCGATTGCGAACACGACCGCAGACTGCACCAATCGGCTGCAGGCGGCACCACTGGTTGCCATTGTTTGCAATGTGAGGCGTGCTGAACGCGGCGACAGCGTCGTCTGCCTCCGTATACCTGCTTCGGCGGCAGACCGCACATCCGGTCAGGGACCAGTAGTGCTGCTGCCGCCGAACCGCATAGCGACCGGAGACTGCTTTTACTGGCTGAACATACCCACATTTGTGCCTGGCAAACACTTTGGCGGAGGTATATTAAACTCCTTTGCGGCTATTTTCTTGCCCATAGCCGATTTCTGAAATATACTGTTATCAGACTCTTTTCCGTAAGAACCGACATCAACGCTAATGAATTTACAATTTGCGTCCACAATAGAGCAGAACAATTGAAAAAAATCTTTGTGTTTAAAAAACAGAGATCCACTTTTCTCTGGTGCCCTTATGTGAACGTTTTCCATCTATAGCGCTTACACAATTAGGTATATTGCATTTAAGCCAAAATTCTTCTTCAATACGTCTGAAATCTGATTCAGTAGAAGGTGGCATCAACATGGGCAGCAGCCTTATTCTTAATATCTTCAAAACATTTTTAACAACTCTTGATATGTAAGATGGTGATATACGATAGGCAAATGATAAAGACTGGTAACTTTCGCCTGTGGCCAAGAATCTGAAACAAACGAAAACATACAGCTAATATAATTTCCATTTACAGGTGATGTAAGAAGAAGTGGAAATTTGTAAGGGATGGTTACCAGAGGTTCAAGAAGAAAAGCAAATTAGGAACGGGCTCTGCTGCCTCAACAAATTCAAAAACAAAAAGACACAAACAGCTTTCGTTCCTTGACAGTGTTGCACAACACAGATCTGGAGGAACAAATATTACATTGACATCATCACAGACAACAAAACAAGAAAGCCTAGAAGAGAGTGGAGATCAAACTTGTCAACTGGACCTTTCGGCATCACAGGAAGAAGACACGGCAGAAATACCTACAATAGGAAATAGTGGTGAAACATCTGTGGTAACAAACGATGAACGTTGTGTGCCAGCACAGAAAAGAAAACGCAGTAAAGTTCGTAGTAATGATGATACAATATTACAAATGTGGAAAGAAAGGGACGAAATTAGGCAAAATTTACTAAAAACGTTTATGGAACACAAAGATGATGATATTGACTTATTTTTCCGTCACATCAGCACAGTTGTAAGGAGTTTACCTCCAGTTTATAAGGCAGAAGCCAAAATAAAAATTAGTATGATCGTTTCTGATTATGAAATAATGGCTGCACAGTGAAACACACATCAGCCAAGTGATAACAGCAGCCCTTCAACCTCCACAACTCTCACAAAGTCTTGGAACTGCAGCACAATCTAATAATGTATAACATTTTGTGGACTTACCTCAGCGTCAAATATAATTTTTTTTTTTTCTGCACTTATTGCGTTACTTAGGCACTGTGCCATTAGGTCATTAAACTGTCTTTTATTTAAAACGGCAGTAGCTCCCGAAGATATTTTCATCACCTAACAAATGTCTTTCTATCAGTGCTGTGTAACTGCCTTCTGCAGTTCTACTTTTATATGAAGGCATTACCAGCTTTCGTCTTTTCCTGGAATGCAACAATAAAACGTCATCGTCTTCCTCTTCCAACAACAGCGGTGGTGTTAACAGACATCTCGCCTCGTGCACTTGTTCCCAGCAACTGCACAGCTTGTCTGTCGCTGCGTTCCGCAATGCACCGACAGCAGGCGGCAGCGTTGCCATCTGTCTTCTGCAGCCGCGGTCAGTCGCTGTCGCCGTGTTTGGAATCGCACCTTTAGTGTGTTACGTTAGAGTGGCAGACTGTAAACTCCATCTCTGGTCAGAAAGAGTACGCAGCAGACTCCGTGATTTCAGCCACTCTGATTTATTGTTGTTCATGCTGCTATTGCATCAGAAGACTGTTTCCATGCAGATCTCTATGCTAGTCCATCCTGTGCAAGTATTTCATCTCTGCAGAACTACTGCTACCGACAAGTGTTATAACCTGCTTACAGTAGCAAAGTTTATTCCCCCCAGGGGGTCCACAACTCTTTTGTGGATACGTGCGTAGCGAGCACGGGACCCCGAGCTAATGTGGCCTTCCTTCCTTTCCGGGCTGTATACCTTCCCTTTCCGCATCCTTCCCCATCCCTATCTTCGCCCCTCCTCCCCTCACCTCTGGCTCTTTCCTTCCCTTTCTCCCAATCTGGGAGTATGGTTTGTGCCTCCGGAGACGGACGCTCGTAAATGTACTGCATTCTTCGCCTTCCTTGCTTTTATGTCTTCTTCCTTCCTTTGTCCTTCTCTTTTTCTTACCTCTTCTCTTTACCCTTTTCTCCGCTGCGGCGTTTGAGACCTCTCTTCTTTCCTTTCCCTTTCTCTTTCTTCCTCCCTGTGCGTGTCTGAAGGCCGACCCACGCCTTTTGTGCGTAGCCGGTGACGGGGTAACGCGTAATTCCCCACCCCGGGTAGACAGGTAGGACACGTACGTACCCCCTGGTAACGGCCAGGCCCAGGGAGGGGTGATTACCCAAGCTGATACCTTCCGAAAGTGCCGATTGGTCCCTCTGTCCGTTTGTCGGGAGGTGTGACCTGAGTTGTGAACAACCACCTAAGGCGGGAGTGCCCTCAGAGAGGGCCCCCACAAGGGAGGAGCGCGCCATCGGAGACGCCGGTAATCATGGGGGATTCTTCCGCAATGGTTTTCTCACCTTCCACTATGTCTGCTCACAAACGTAAGTATACTGAGTCTCAGCCACAGACGATTCTTCCATCGTTGCCACAGTTCCTTGTTGTTTCTTGGTCTGACGAAGGTCACGACTTCTCCACTGTCAACCCTTTCATTATTCAGAAAGGTGTCGACGCAATTGCAGGTCCTGTAAAGTCGTGTTCCAGATTACGGAATGGCACCCTGTTGTTAGAAACACACAGTGCCCTCCAGGCACAAAAATTGCTGCGTACTTCTCTGCTCCACACTTTCCCTGTCCGGGTGGAACCGCACCGTACCTTAAATTCCTCGCGTGGAGTCGTTTATCCACGCTCCCTCGATGGATTGTCTGACGAAGAAATTCAGCACTATCTGTCTGACCAGGGCGTAACGGCTGTTCATAGAGTTATGAAACGGGTTGACACGAACATCATTCCCACCCGCACTGTATTCTTGACATTTGACAAAGTTCAACTTCCATCGAAAATCAAAGCAGGCTATGAAATAATTTCCGTTCGCCCTTACGTCCCAAACCCTACGCGTTGCTATCGATGTCAACGGTTCAATCACACCAGCCAGTCCTGTTCCAATCCGGCCAAATGTGTTACGTGTGGCAATGATGCCCATGAGGGTGCTTGTCCACCTCCATCCCCTCGCTGCATCAACTGTATGGGTGACCACCCTGCTTCCTCTCGAGATTGCCCCGTTTTTAAGGACGAAAAGCTCATCCAGGAAATAAGAATGAAGGAAAAGGTGTCGACCTTTGCTGCTCGAAAATTATTCGCCAGTCGACAGCCCACTGTGCCCCAGACAGGAAAATACAGCACTGTCCTTGCTTCTCCTCGGCCAACAAAGGAGGTGGCCACGCAGACTTGCGACCTCACCTTTAGTACCACGGTCGTCAGATCGGCCAGCGCAAAGATCGCCCGTTCAACCTCACCACTTTCGCCTGCCCACTCTATGGCTCACCCTTCGTCGGGTTCTGCTAAATCTCGAGCCCAAAAGTCAGACGCCAAGTCTTCGAAAAAAGAGCATACTCGTGAAGCGTTTTTACGTACCGCAACTTCACAACCATTGGTTCCTCCTTCATCTAAACATCATTCTTCCAAGAAGGCTACAAAGAAACCCAGTTCCTCTCCTTCTCCACCAAGGCGTGTCCCATCTACAGCACCACCTGGCGGAAATCGCCCTCGGCCGTCTTCTGTGTCGCCGAGGCGCACTGCTGGTGGCCGGTCAACCGGCCGATCGCTGGTGGCAGGGGCTGCTCCTGACCAACCTATGGATCAGGATCTTCTGCCTTCGGCTGAATGCCATTCCATGCTGTCGGTCGCAAGCTCTGAGCAGTCGTTCAGTTGACAGCACCCTTGGTCACATTCCTCCATTTTCTGTTCACCCTATGTCCATTATCCACTGGAATATCCGCGGCATTCGAGCCAATCGGGATGAATTGTCGGGCCTCTTACGATCCTACTCGCCGGCCATCTTCTGTCTTCAGGAAACAAAGCTGTGTCCCCATGACCACTTTGTTCTCCCTCATTTTCAGTCCGTCCAATATGACCTCCCCTCTGTTGAAGGCACTCCAGCCCATGGAGGACTCGTGATTCTTCTCCATGATACTCTCCATTATCATCCAATCCCCTTAAACAGTTCCTTCCAAGCTGTCGCCGCCGTCTTTCCCTTTCTGGATACACGTTCTCTCTTTGTACTGTATACATTCCATCATCCACACCAATGGCACGAGCTGATCTCCTTCATCTTCTTAGTCAGCTTCCACCCCCCTATTTGCTGGTTGGGGACTTCAATGCCCACCACCCGCTTTGGGGATCTCCACATCCTTGTCCACGTGGCTCTCTATTGCTAGACGTCTTCCACCAAGTGGATCTAGTTTGCCTCAACACTGGGGTCCCCACATTTTTGTCTGCCTCCACGACAAATTTATCTCATTTGGACCTTGCGGTCGGTACTGTTCTGCTAGCTCGGCGCTTCGAATGGCTCGCCCTTGATGATACACACGCGAGTGACCACTTTCCATGTGTCCTTAGACTGCAGCCTCCACTGCCATATATGCGCTCGCGACGCTGGAAATTTGCCCAAGCCGATTGGACACTTTTTTCGTCCCTAGCGACATTCGATGACCGTCGCTTTCCCAGCGTCGACGATGAGGTCACACACATTACCGACGTTATTCTTACAGCTGCGGAACGTTCAATACCACGCACCTCCGAATTGCCCCGGCGCCCCCCAGTTCCTTGGTGGAACGAGGCATGCCGTGACGTAATACGTGAGCGGCGACGTGCTCTTCGCATTTTCCGTCACAATCCTACTTTGGCCAACTGTATCCGCTATAAGCAGCTCCGTGCGCGATGCCGTCGCGTCATCCGCGATAGCAAGAAGGCAAGCTGGAAATTCTTTATTAGCTCATTTAACACCTTCACTCCCTCCTCGGAAGTCTGGAGTCGGCTTCGACGGTTCTCAGGCGCACTTAGTTTCTCCCCGGTCTCTGGGCTCACTGTCGCGCATGATACCTTAGTGGACCCCGTCGCAATTTCTAACTCGTTGGGTCAGCACTTTGCTGAGATTTCGAGCTCTTCAAATTACCCGCCAGCGTTTCTCCCGCAGAAACGTGCAGCGGAAGTGCGACATCTTGCTTTCTCCTCTCAAAATCACGAAAGCTACAATACTGTTTTCTCCATGCGGGAACTCCAACATGCCCTCTCTTCTTCTCGCTCCTCCGCCCCAGGACCGGATGGTACCCATGTCCAAATGTTGCTGCATTTATCAACCCATAGTCTGCGTTACCTCCTTCGCCTTTATAATCGAATTTGGACCGACAGTACCTTTCCCAGACGGTGGCGGGAAGCTGTTGTCGTTCCCGTTCCGAAACGTGGAAAGGACAAACATCTCCCCTCTAGCTATCGCCCAATTTCTCTCACGAGTAGTGTCTGTAAGGTTTTGGAGCGTATGGTGAATTACCGTTTAGCTTGGTGGCTGGAATCCCGCAGTCTTTTAACACCAGCCCAATGCGGATTTCGGAAGCATCGTTCTGCAGTTGACCATCTTGTTGCTCTCTCCACTTATATCATGAACAATTTTCTCCGGAAACGCCAAACGGTAGCAATATTTTTCGATCTGGAGAGAGCATACGATACATGTTGGAGGACAGGCATCCTCCGCACACTGTTCTCTTGGGGCTTTCGAGGCCGGCTGCCCCTTTTTCTTCGCGCATTTATGGCAGAGCGCACTTTTAGGGTGCGGGTGAACACTACTCTCTCCCGTACATTCTCCCAAGGAAACGGGGTACCCCAGGGATCCGTGCTGAGTGTTGTACTGTTTGCCATCGCCATAAATCCAATTATGGATTGTCTCCTTCCTGATGTGTCGGGCTCCCTCTTTGTGGACGATTTTGCGATCTACTACAGCTCTCAACGGACCAGCCTTCTTGAACGACGTCTTCAAGGATGTCTCGATCGCCTCCACTCGTGGAGCATCGAAACATGCTTCAGTTTCTCACCCAGTAAGACCGTTTGTGTCAATTTTTGGCGACGTAAGGAGTTTCTTCCGCCCTCCTTACATCTAGGTCCTGTCAACCTTCCGCTTTCAGACGTCGCTAAATTCTTGGGTCTTATGTTTGACAGAAAACTATGCTGGTCCTTCCACGTTTCCTATCTTTCGGCTCGCTGTCTGCGATCGCTTAACACCCTCCGTGTCCTGAATGGTACCTCCTGGGGAGCGGACCGAGTGGTCCTTCTCTGCCTCTATCGCGCCTTAGTGCGCTCGAAATTGGATTATGGAAGCATAGTCTACTCCTCTGCTCGGCCGTCTATTCTTCGGCGTCTCGACTCTATCCACCACTGTGGATTACGTTTAGTGTCTGGAGCTTTTTACACTAGCCCTGTGGAAAGCCTTTATGCTGAGACTGCTGAACCTCCGCTGTCCAATCGGCGAGCAGTCCTCCTGAGTCGTTATGCTAGCCATCTGTCTTCCATGCCTGCTAATCCAGCCCATGACCTTTTTTTCGACGCCTCCTTTGATGTAGGGTATGCAGGCCGCTCTTCCTCCCTACTACCCCCGGGAGTCCGCTTCCGTCAACTGCTCCATTCTCTTTCCTTCCGCTTTCCTAAAACCTTCTTGACAACTTGGGGTACAGCACCGCCTTGGCTCCGTCCCCAGATCTGCCTGCTCCGTGACCTTTGTCAATTTCCCAAGGATGGTAACCCTACACTTGTTTATCGTCGGGCATTTGCTACTCTACGTGCACAAATGACGGACGCCACATTTATTTACACCGACGGCTCGAAAACATCGTTAGGTGTTGGGAGTGCCTATATTGTTGGCGACACCCCAAATCTCTTTCGGCTTCCCGACCAGTGTTCGGTTTATACTGCGGAGCTTTACACTGTTCTCCAGGCTGTCCACTACATCCGCCGCCATCAGCGGATACAGTACGTTATCTGCTCAGATTCTCTCAGCTCTCTCCTCAGTCTCCAAGCTCTTTGCCCTGTGCACCCTCTGGTCCACCGGATTCAGGACTGTCTGCGCTTGCTCCACCTGGGGGGCGTCTCGGTGGCGTTCCTCTGGCTCCCGGGACACGCTGGTATCTGTGGGAATGAGGCGGCCGATATAGCGGCCAAGGCTGCAGTCTCTCTTCCTCGGCCAGCTATTCAGTCGCTTCCCTTCACCGATCTACGGAGCGGTTTATGTCGCAAAGTTGCTCATTTATGGCATGCGCATTGGTCAACACTTCCCCGTAATAAATTGCGGGAAGTGAAAACCCTTCCTTGCGCTTGGACCTCTTCCTCCCGAACGCGTCGTCGGGAGGAGGTAATTTTAGCTAGACTCCGGATAGGGCACTGTCTTTTTAGCCATCGACATCTTTTAAGCGGCGATCCTCCCCCACTCTGCCCCCACTGCTTTCAGCTGTGGACGGTAAGACACCTTTTAATTGAATGCCCCTATTTTAATCCGTTACGCTCCCGTCTACAGCTATTGCCTGATCTATCGTCGATTTTAGCAGATGACACGCGCTCAGCCGACCGCGTTCTCCAGTTTATTAGTGACAGTGAAATGACGTCAGTCATTTGAAGCTTTTTTTGGGGACAACCACCCCCTTTCTGTAGTGGATTTTTAAGAATTCCTTCTATTTTTAGTTTCTCCAATTTTATGACTTTGTTCCCATTGCTGCTGGTTTTTAATTTCGGTTTTTTACTGTCTTAAGTCACAGGCTGGGCGCTAATGACCATAGAAGTTTTGCGCCCTAAAACCAAAAACAAAAAAAAAGTAGCAAAGTTTCATTTCATTTCACACCCATATAAAGCTACATCCCAGAGACGTAGCTTCGTAACACTTTAAACTGATTTTCAGTACTAAGTATTCTCAGTTTGACTGATCGTGTGCAGAACACCTGGACGCACACTATTATATTAAATGCCAGCAGATTTCTGTTTCATCTTGCTGTTACCAGTCTGATGCATTTTATGTCTTCCTTTCTTCGGTATCACCCAACTTCATTTGGCTACAGTCGTGTCTACCATGTGTAACTGATACTCAAATTTTAAATTATAAAAAATAGATAAACATGTGTACTGATACTCTAAAAATTTGCCTTCTGCGACATAATTATGTTGTCGGCAAACACTAAAAGTTAGTATTGCTTCTCCCTGAACTTCTGTTTCTTTTATTGTTTGCCCTGGTGCAGATTGAATAAGTTAGGTGACACCCTGTCCTATAACAGCACTGGAGACTACATTGTCTTTTTGTATATTCATTCACATGTGACTACTCTGCAGTCACACAAGCTGTCTGACTGTGGGTTCATCGAACCACCTTCATACACCGAACAGCATGTGGGGAAAAATGAATGATTTAATCTTTCTGCTCTAGTTCTAGTTTTGGTATTTTATTATGATGATCCTATTTCCCTACATACGTGGGCATCAAAAAAATATTTTCACATTTGGACAAGGAAGCCATTGATTGAAATTACATGAAAAGATCTCACCACCATAAAAAGTCTTTATTTTAATGATTTCCATCACAACTTGGGCATCATATCTGGGACACTCTTTCCCCAATTTTGCGATAATACAAAATGAGCTGCCCTTATTTACACTTTTGTGATGTCCTGTCAATCCATTGTGAAAAGTCAGCAGCACCTCAGAGCATAGCGTTTAGATTATGAGTTGTTTTGAGCTTCTAACAATAAGAAGCAACTTATTTTTTATTTACTATGTGCATTTTTGTCTGAATTCTTAAATTTCTTGTTTATTTGTGTGTCTAGTAGCCACAATTCTGCATTATTAAAAATGTTTAGTGTATATTTCTGTCTCTATCTCGGCTAGGGACTGTGAATGCTGTGCTCAGTTGCAAACTTAATTGGTGACTCTTAGCTCACAGCTCCAAGGGGCACTGGCTTCAGTCACGCAGCTTCAGGATGTTGTCAGTGAGCATTGCTGTGTGTGTGGTAGGGGGAGGGGGGGGAGGTGGTTGCAAGACACATTGAGAACATCGCTCGCATCTCCTGACTGGTCCACTACAGTGACTGCCCCGGTTACTGCCCACATTAAGGATGATCCCTCACTCTTGGTCAGTGGGCAGTGATTTCAAGGTATGACAGGCAATGAAAGATTTTCTGTGGGACCATTCAAAGAGCCTCTCCAGTTCATCTGACAAACAGGTTTCATGTGCTACCTGTAACTGATAAAGATGCTGAGCCAAATGCAGTCAATCGCTCTGTTTCAGAGGAGGTCTCTCGACCTGCAAGATGTGCCCATTAACAGAGGGGGAGTCCAGTGGTAGGTGCATAATGCGGTCCCTTAGATTTCTAGCTGTGTAGAATGGGAAGTAGTTCACTGTGCATATGGTGGAGTCATCACAGGAGTGAAGAGTCATTCTGGATGCCATGAAAAGCACAGAGATACAGCTAACTGCTGGTGGTGGCTCGTATCTGTACTAATGATGTGTGTCACTTCGGATCGAAAGAGATTCTCTGTGGATTCTGGCGCCAACCTGAAATGGTAAAGACTGCCAGTCTTGCTTGTGGGACCTAGGCAGAGTTCACCATTTGCAGCACAATCAAGAGGACCAATTTCGGACCTTTGGAACAGAGCCAGTTGAGTATCTGAATAGGAGACTCACATGGTTCTTTGAGCAACTAGGCTGCGTGTTCCCTGGCTAACACAACGGGGCAGTAGGATTTTGGATCTCAATTAATAGATCACTGGTACATTACATACAGGTGGCAGCTACATCGGTAGCAGGGGCTGTGACCTGAGCTGATTTTAGGTTAGTGTGTCTCACAATAGTACAAAAAGTGCTTCGGTGCGGGGCAAACACAGAATGAGGGTAGACCTAGGAACATTTGGTACTGTGGTTGTAAATTGACATAGTTATGTTGGGAAAGAACCATGGCTCCAAGCACTAATATGTGCTGAAGCTCAAATTCTTATAGGTCCTGAAAGCTAGCTAAAGTCAGAGGTAAATTCAGTCACAATTTCTACAAAAGGTGTAACAGTGTTCATAAACGTAGATTAAATACAGTTGGTGGTGATGTGTTTGTTGCAGTTTGACAGTTTATCTTATATTACAATAGAAGTACCTAGTTCCTGTGAGTTAGTATTGGGAGAGCCTATATTTGACAATGGGAATAAATTAATAATTGGTTTCTTTCGCCGACCCCCTGTCTTGGATGATAGAGTTGTTGAAAAATACGTCATTTCAAATAGATACTCCACTCTCAAAATGATAGTTGCTTAGTGACTTCACCCTCATTGTGTGCTGCTCTCTGCCAATTCACCAGTCTTTTTCTCCACTCTCCTCTTCTCCTTATCTCCTCCCCTCTCTTTATCTGCTCCCCACCCCCCGTCTCCTGCTCCCCACCCCCCGTCTCCTGCTCCCCACCCCCCGTCTCCTGCTCCCCACCCCCCGTCTCCTGCTCCCCACCCCCCGTCTCCTGCTCCCCACCCCCCCGTCTCCTGCTCCCCACCCCCCCGTCTCCTGCTCCCCACCCCCCCGTCTCCTGCTCCCCACCCCCCCGTCTCCTGCTCCCCACCCCCCCGTCTCCTGCTCCCCACCCCCCCGTCTCCTGCTCCCCACCCCCCCGTCTCCTGCTCCCCACCCCCCCGTCTCCTGCTCCCCACCCCCCCGTCTCCTGCTCCCCACCCCCCCGTCTCCTGCTCCCCACCCCCCCGTCTCCTGCTCCCCACCCCCCCGTCTCCTGCTCCCCACCCCCCCGTCTCCTGCTCCCCACCCCCCCGTCTCCTGCTCCCCACCCCCCCGTCTCCTGCTCCCCACCCCCCCGTCTCCTGCTCCCCACCCCCCCGTCTCCTGCTCCCCACCCCCCCGTCTCCTGCTCCCCACCCCCCCGTCTCCTGCTCCCCACCCCCCCGTCTCCTGCTCCCCACCCCCCCGTCTCCTGCTCCCCACCCCCCCGTCTCCTGCTCCCCACCCCCCCGTCTCCTGCTCCCCACCCCCCCGTCTCCTGCTCCCCACCCCCCCGTCTCCTGCTCCCCACCCCCCCGTCTCCTGCTCCCCACCCCCCCGTCTCCTGCTCCCCACCCCCCCGTCTCCTGCTCCCCACCCCCCCGTCTCCTGCTCCCCACCCCCCCGTCTCCTGCTCCCCACCCCCCCGTCTCCTGCTCCCCACCCCCCCGCCTCCTGCTCCCCACCCCCCCGCCTCCTGCTCCCCACCCCCCCCGCCTCCTGCTCCCCACCCCCCCGCCTCCTGCTCCCCACCCCCCCGCCTCCTGCTCCCCACCCCCCCCGCCTCCTGCTCCCCACCCCCCCGCCTCCTGCTCCCCACCCCCCCGCCTCCTGCTCCCCACCCCCCCACCCCCCGCCTCCTGCTCCCCACCCCCCCCCCCGCCTCCTGCTCCCCACCCCCCCCCCGCCTCCTGCTCCCCACCCCCCCCCCCGCCTCCTGCTCCCCACCCCCCCCCCCGCCTCCTGCTCCCCACCCCCCCCCCCCCCGCCTCCTGCTCCCCACCCCCCCGCCTCCTGCTCCCCACCCCCCCGCCTCCTGCTCCCCACCCCCCCGCCTCCTGCTCCCCACCCCCCCGCCTCCTGCTCCCCACCCCCCCGCCTCCTGCTCCCCACCCCCCGCCTCCTGCTCCCCACCCCCCCGCCTCCTGCTCCCCACCCCCCGTCTCCTGCTCCTCCCCCCCGTCTCCTGCTCCTCCCCCCCCCGTCTCCTGCTCCTCCCCTCCCCCCTTAATAGATGCGAACAAAGTGCTGATTCCAGAATAGATGCATGATCTGCTATCATCTCAGCCTGGCAACATGCTCTCCTCTGCACTCCCCTACCTACATTTTAACTTGGGCGTGTTCGTCCTTCGGACAATGGTTGATTTCAGGGGTGCACCCCCTGTGTTCCAAACTACGACATAAATTAAGGTCAGCTTTCCAACAGAGATACACAATAGTCAATAACAATGTGCTGTAGCTCTGTGCACTTTCGCATTTAAGTGTCAAATCGACATTCAGTTACATTGTATTGTTTCTCCATAATGTATTTAACTAATTTCCCTGTTCTGTCTTACAAATTACCTATGCTGGATGCCAACTCCTAAGTCCTGACCCCTTGACTTCCTGAACAGTGCTGTTTCAATGGCTGATAGAAGATATGCTTCCTAATGCCTCCACCTGAGTAGACAAGATTAAGACACATTACCAGATCCATTACCTGCACTGTAAGCTCTCGTGTATCAATTCTAACTAAACTGACTGTATTCCAAATGTTTTTGCTATTGGAGCTTTAAGGGAGATGACACAAATCACTCTGTGACCAATAATGCAAAATAAAATGTGTGTGACACTTCTGTTATTATCTACAACAACAATTAATCAAAAATGATGCTAGAGATCTTCTTCAATAAAAGAGCTGTCCTTTTATGTATTTTAGTCAACTGTTGACAACAGAAACACACACAAAAATATCTCTGTCATGTTGATGAAGCTGACAAATCCAAACCATTCACTTAAAGCAGCCATAGTTTTGTAAGTGTTCAAAGAAGATTCTTGTTTTGAGATAATTTAGTTTAAATTTAAATGGTTTGCTTAGCACTGATATTAGCTGTAGGTGCCATTTAATTAATTTATAAGACACATTTGGCCTGTGGTAACCAGGTTCTTCTCTTCCATTGCAAATATTGTTTGCATTCATGTTCTTATTTCATATGGAAATAATTCACTCAGAAACAGAATTGGCTTTAAACCATCTTTTCTGGATCTTGCACTTGCATCATAAATATCCTCTCCCCTTTCCCTTCCAGCCATTTTCTGACAGATGTCAGTGTTTTAATGGTGCCTTTTAATTTTCAGAGGGCAGAGAGGGAAACAGCAAAAATCTGTGCCAAGGAACTATCTGTTACCTTGCAGAAACTGATTGCTGTTGTTGAAGCACTGAAAGAACGCAAGTGATTGGAAGATGGCTGTAATATGGTTAGTTCTTTGTTATTGATATGTAGTTGCAAGTTTCCATTGACCTTTCTGGTTAACAAAATAGTGGCTTCAACAAATGCAGTAATCATTGTTATGTAGTTGATCCTGATAGCTTCTTTCAAGAAATAATTCATCATTGAAGAAACAATATTAAGTGACTTCTCCAGATTTCAAACAATTGGTATACTCGACTCAGCACACTTGCTGTAACCACGAGGAAGACAAATTCTCCATTCTCAACAATGGAAATGAAGCTGAAAGAATACCTGCAAGTGAAAAAAAGTGTAAATTCCAGATCACTGCAACAGAATGACTTACTGAGTACTGAAATTTTGGAAGCTCTATAAGGCTCTTTATGGATAATGCTGTTGCTCAGATGAGAATGGGAAATCATGTTTTTCCATCAACTGAAGCTGTAACTTAAGGTCAGCTTTCCAACACAGATACACAATAGTCAATAACAATGTGCTGTAGCTGTGTGCACTTTCGCATTTAAGTGTCAAATCGACATTGTTACATTGTATTGTTTCTCCAATGACAAATTATTGTTTTCTTGTGGTGTGACACTTAAGTTCTGCATACCTGCGATTACAGAAATACCTTGAAAGGAAGTGTGTCCTCTGGTATGCCTCTCAATAGAGGTAAAGATTTACAATGAATGTTGACTAATAAATATTTATCTGAATTTCCCCTTCTATTATGCACAAAGAAAGTTCAATAATATGGTTTTCAGATTATAACAATTCTATTAAAATTTTAAAATTAATAAACAATAGCAAATTTTGTTTTTTGGCTTGTAAGTGATTTCTGTTAGCATATCACAGAATGTTGCTGTTTGTAGTAGGATGTTACTATTCTTAGTTTTTTCCTTGTTGTTGATCTTGATTTGCTGTAATATAATTTTATATCTGGATTCATTGTGCATACAGAAATAAAAATGATCTACACATGACTTCGAAGTTCATTTCCATGTTATTAATTAAATCATCTATTGAATTTCATTATCCTCTGATACTATTACAGTTCTAGTTGTTTAACACTTTCATGTAAACTCATAAATTTTGCTTTCAAACACTGGTTCTTTGTCATATTTTAATTATATTTTTAATATGTTTTCAGATTCTGTATGTGTTCTTGATTCTGCTGCAGACTACTCCTTCCTTCCTCTCTCCCTCTCTCTATCTCCTTTTTTTTATGTGAAAAATTGTCTTGTTCCAGAGATGCACACAAGATGATAACACTAGAAAGTTTTATGGACAGTAGATTGATTTATATTATAAAACTTGTACCTGATGCAAAATTGAAAATAATGTCCTCGACAAACTGGAAATATGGATAGACAAAACAGCAGTTATTCGAAACGTGTGAGAAAAATATACAGCTATAGAATCGAAAAGTCACAAATTAAGGTATCGGCCATTTCAGTATTTGTTGTCCCAGTGTGCCACATCCTGTCTCCCTCCCCTGCCCTCAGAATATAGCACCTACAAATTCTGCTCTACCATAGTGTGCCTCAAGCAGAGCAGAATGTTGCATGATGACATTATTTATTACAAATTGGCAAAATATTTGAGGAGCCAAAGTTTATACAAATAGCTACCACTGAAAACTGCCCTTTTTGGCACCCAAAAAAGGCAAATATGCACCCCTTTAAGAGAGCGGAAGGAAAGGGGAACCAGCTTCCCCAGTCTTCATTCCACCTTTCTCACCAAAAATTTTGGCATGCAGGCATATGCAAACTACTTCAACACAGAACATTCTAAATCCTTCTAGCCAGTCTCTCTTTTAGTGAAACCTTCATACTTGGTATCTCCTCTCACTGCCACTGTGTATATATGTCTGTCTCCCATTGTCACCTTTTGCTTCCATTGGCACATTCTCCTGTCTGTCTCACCAACTGTCACTCTCATCACCCCTTTACCTTATGCTTCCTTACCATTGTCTCCTGCTCTGCCACTTTCACTGTCGCTCTGTCCCACCGCCACTGCCATTGTCTTTGTCCCATTTTTTTCATCCATTACCACAGTCTCTTTCTCACTTACAGTCCTCCCCACACGTGTCCTCGAGGATGGTCTGCTAGAGGTTTTGACACCCCTAGACTGAGAAACTTTGGTGTAGGGGATGGGAAAAAATGGCAAAATTTTTATGTGAAATTTTGCTGGTCGGGGGGCTGCAGCTGCCCCAAGCCTGTGTATGGTTTCTACTCGCTCTTTTTCATTTTCTCCTCTCTGTAGCTCCCATTGCTTCTACATCCATCCATCCCTCTTTCTCTTCTCCTGTCACTGACCATCACTATCTCATCTCTCTTTGGTTCCTACTTCTATTGTCTTTCACCCTTCTCTTTCACTGTCACTTTTTCTCTCTCTCTCTCCCTCCCTCCCTCCCATCATCATCTCTGTGCTACACAGTTTCAGCACAGAAATGTGAATATGTTTGCATGCCAAAATGTTTGGTACGGAAGGTGGAATGAGGCAACTGCTTCACCATATTTCTGTTAGCATCTTTGTAAGCGGAGCATAGTCACCTTTTTTGTGCTCTGTCAAGATTATTTTGCAGCAGGGTGTGCTGCTTATATAAAACAAATTCTGTAGGTCAGTAAATGCTTGACAGTTTATTTATGTACTTAAATACGTTTACATACTTCAAATTAACAAATAGTATGTGTAATATAATGTTTACACATAATTGTCTCCCATCCAGTGCCAGTTATCTATGCTGATTTACGTAAAAATGCAAAACATTTTATGTTGCAGCATAACCCCCAAACAGTGTGATGTGATTTGCAGGTATAAAGAATTTCGTATGACCGCGTTTCTTAAAATACTTCCACTAGCTGATGGCACCATGAAATAATTTCCAGGTCAAGACTGCCTGTACAGGTGGGAAGTGCTCTTACAGACACAGCAGTACATAAAGTTTTATTGGTGACAAAATGGTGATTAAAAACAGTTTAGTGACCTCAGAATCCTTCCAATGACCCTTAAACCTTGTAATTTATGTACTATGTCAGTTAAAACTATTTCACCTCAGACTGGATATTATGTGCATAAGCACGGTAACATTGATCCTCCAGATAACAGTAATGGATAATTATAACAACAAAATTGATCAATTATTAACAATACAATGTAAATGGATAGATAAAAAAAATTTTGCTCACCAAGCTGTGGCAGGAGAAAAACACACACACACACACACACACACACACACACACACACACACACACACAGGTTTAACATTTTCAAGTTTTTGGAGCCAGTGGCACCTTCTTTTGGCAGAAGAGTTGAAGAGGAAGGAAGAGGAGTGAAGGAAAAGGACTGTAGAGGTTTAGGGAAAGGGGTACAGTTCAGAAAAGTCACCCAGAACACCGGATCAGGGGAGACTTATTGGATGGGATGGGATGAGAAGGGAAGACTCACTGGTTGGGGCTGCACCAGCCGAGATATGAAAACCTGAGAGCTTAAAGGTGGGAGACAGGGTAATATCACTACTAAAACATTGTGTACGAGTTAAGAGAGTGAAAAGCTGAGTGCATTGTATGTTACAGAGGTGGAGAGGTGGGAGGAGGACGGCAAAAGACACAGATCAGAAAATGAGAGATGTAGAAAACCAAAATGGAGTGATGAAAGGCGTAGTTACTGTGAAGAAATGCATTAACATAAATTAAGGTAATGCGGGTGGCGAGAACCAATAAAATGTAGTGCTAGCTCCCACCTGCAGAGTTCTGAGAAACTGTCTGGGGGGGAAGAATCCAGATGGCACTTGTGGTGAAACAGGAACTGAGGACATGACTGTCATATTGTACAGCATGTTCTGCAACAGGATAGTGTGTGTTGCTTGCATCCACCCTCTGCCTATGCCCATTTATCATGACTGATCACTTGGTGGTAGTCACGCCACTGTAAAATGCTGAACAGTGTTTAGTGTTGTTCCACACATGGCTTTCCCTTTGATAGTATATGTTTTGCTAGTTACAATCACAGGGGTAGGGAGATGGATACAGGAGCAGCACCGAGCGAGGTGGCGCAGTGGTTAGCAAACTGGACTCATCTCTAATGACCTCGTTGTCGACGGGACGTTAAAACAACACTAACCTAACCAGCAGCAGCATATAGTGCGACAAGGACATTGGGAGGTCGATGAAAAGCTATTCTAAGTGTGGTTTTTTAGGAGGACTGCAAGTCAGTTTGAATTGCAGGGATGGGATATTGATTGCAGATGCTGTATGTAGAGGTGTCTGACAGCTGGCGTAGACCTTCACTAACATACTTCTTTCAGTCAAGTACTACAGTGGTAGATCCTGTCTCTGCTGGGAGGATAACGATGGAGTCAACAGTTTTTAGGGAACCTATAGTCTGGAGTTGGGCAGAGGACAGGTTAGGGTCATGTTGTAGGGACCTGAGAAAGCAATGTTGTATCTGAGGAATTCTTGGAAGGCTTGTAAGGGGTGATTTGGTGGTGGTGGAGGGTAGAGTTGGGATCATGTTTGGAACTGTTAAAGGCAGGGTAGAATGTCGGGCTTGATGTTGGAAATGTTTTGGGATTGGATTGCAAAGTGATATCTCCAGTTGACTGTACATGTTACGGAAAGGAGACCGTTCACCAAAGCAGGATGGTTAAATGCAGGTTTAGGGCTGAAAGTTAGACCCTTGGATAACACACATAATTCAGGAGGGGTGAGTGCTTTAGCTGAGAGGTTGAGAGCATGGTACTGTTGTGACTAGTTCTTGTGATTGAGTTATTACTGGTCTGGGAGGCTGTGGGATGTTAAGGTTGGCCAAGTTTGGTTCATGGTGGCTGTTTGGGGAGCTGCAGAGGGACAGAAAGGGAAACACCACTGTTGAGGTAGTTCAGGAGAAGGTGGAACACGTTTTTGAGGTGAAGTCTGGCATTTTGTTGCAGTCTGAAGTGGGCTTGGCTGATGATACCATCCAAGGAAACATGGGAAACTGTAAAAGCCTGGTGTAGAGTAGGATTACATCCAAAAACAGGGACATTCAATGTTAGGTGCTTGGGAGTAACTTCACGCAACAAGCGGGTTTCAAGAAACAGAATGCAGGACCTTAATTTTGATAGTGCAAAAGCATGTTTTCAAAAAGAATTGATGTAATATATGGTGGGATTCATCATGGCAGGAGGGGACAGTTTGTTACAGATGGTGGGAGTGGTGAAAAAGAGGGGCAGAGGATGGAAAAAGATGGAAATGTGGAAGAAAATCTGGGGAAAAATTCAGAAAAACCAGTAAAATTCGAACGAAAATCCTGATACCAGACAATGGTTAGCAAGAGTCAATGAGTAGGTGAGGATTTCTTGCCAGAAGAGTCGATTATATGATGCATAAAAATGACTGGAAAGAAAACCTATAGGGAAAGTTGAGAAAGGAGACAGATAATATTTTAAAAACTGGACAGGGAGAAAGAGAAAGTCCCAGGAGATAATGTACACTTATTTGCTTGGCATATAAAGTAATGTAGGAGAAGGCAGTAAAAGTCGATCAGAGTAGTTTGATGAAAAACGAACGTACAAAAACATGAAACAATTGCGTATAAGCAGGGTAAGTGGAGGGTAGGAAAGAAAATAGCTGTCAAATTTGCAAATCGGCAAAAGACGATCGGGAGAAAGCCATGCTGAATAATGACCTGTAGGCAAATTCGTAGATAACAGTGGAATTGTTGTATGAAAGTTCACAAATAAGAATGGATTCTTCTAAGTGCACGAAAACTGGTACTATACAATTTGTAGGGGCAAACTGTTGATTAATCTGGGTGGTACAGACAAACGATTGGACTACTATCACAAAAGATAGAAAACAGCAATAGTTTTGAACAAAACAGACTACAACGAAGGCTGACAAGAGGGTTATATAAGAAGGAATTATGGTTGCATAGGCTTTTATAACAACAAAAATAATCAGTCATTGACAATACAATGCAAATGTTGGTTTTAATACCTTGTCTTGTGTGATCTTTAAATGACTTGCCTGTGCTGTCCTTTTTCTGGGCTTTCTCTCTGCTTTTTATTGTGTTAGTTACACTTAGGCATTCTGGTATTTGCCTTTCGCCTCCTTCCTTTGATTACTACTGGTTCAACACTTAACGGATGAACGAAGTGATGACCTTGCAGTTTAGTTCCTTGCACTCCAAACCAACCAGCCAACCCTTGCACCTTATCCAGCACTGAGGCAGTGTATCATTGAGAAAATGACATAAGTTATGCCAGTCGGTAGAGCTGCATCCTATTGGAAAATGAAGTCATCAGATTCATCCTGAAGCTGTTGAAAAAGCCAATTCTGCAGCATTTGAAGATAGCTCAATGCTGCATAGTGCACACAGGGTACCCAGACATTGCCTTGTATTCTTGGCTTTAGAGATCCCCAGACACGACACTGCAATATTTATTTTATTTTTATTATTTTTTTGTGGGAATATGTGAAGGAAAGTGTGTTCATCTCCACTTTACCTTGTGATGTAAAAAAGTGAACAACAGAAAACAGCTGCCATAACTTCTGTAAAAGCTGATACACCCTGTAAAATTTGACAAATTTAGCTATTTTCTAGATGTTCGTGCTACTGCTGGTGGACACAGAGCATTTGTAACAGCACAGCCAAAACTTTAAAATTTGCGATATCTTAAAATATATATATACTGTGTTTGTAGTAAGTTTGTATCAATAAATATGGAGTTCTGAAATTAGGTGTTTATTTCTGAAACACCCTCTATAGTACAATAATTCAATTTTCTTATTTAATTCCCTTGTAAGTTGATGTACAAGTAATTTATAATTGTTTCAGTAAAAACAGTCCTGAGCACATGTAACTTATTTATTTCATTCGGCGACCATTTTAACCTCTTATAGAATCATCAGACCCTCTTTACTCTGTAAAACAGGGTAACACATTTTCTTAGAGGTCAAATCATAAGACTAAAATAAAAGTATGGCTGATATAACCTTGATGACAGCAGTAGATGGCGGTATGGAGAAGGCTCCTCTGGAGAAGTTTGAAAGAACACTGATGAATAAGGCTCAGTCACTAGTAGTTTAAGAGCGAAAGGTCTGCCCACTGATGCTGGCATAACATCACTAATAGCCAATGGTTGTGAGAATTGACAACATTCCGCAGAATCCATTTATAACATATAATTATTAGAAGTTTGGTAACAGAATAAATAGCCAAGGATGTTTTAAGTATTATGTAAAAGACAAACATTATAAAAACTTCAAAAGTTGAGAAGAAATCATTATCCAGTGACTTTGGCTCATTTAAATGTACACTGTCCTGTGCAGGGGTGGTAGATGCGAGCAATGCAAAGATGGTTGCTAGGACACCAACTGGTAACTGAGAAAATGATACGGGAACTGATGAATCTGTGTTTTCTCAAGTCACATCCAGAATTCTCTACACTAAACAGTTAAGTACATACCTATGAAACCAGAAATAGGCATGACTTTTAGACTCACATTCATTCAAAAGCCCTGTACCAAAATAGTGTTGCATATCTTCCAAAAATGTTCAGTGCCTTGCCTTAAGAAATCAAAACTCACATAAATTTGAAAAAATTAAAGGAAATTAAGGAAAAGTTACTGTAGTGTCGATGAATTTCTTTGTCATCAAAACAGATAGGTCATATCATTTGATTTGTTCCCATGATCTATTGTTATTCAACCTATATGTATAAGGAAGACGAGAGAATTTTTGCAAATATGTAAAGACTTCATTCTCACCAATAGGCCTCAAAACATTGAAGATGTCACTGTGTTTAACAGGTTCAAGACAAGCATTGATCATCGATTAGTAGGAACAAGATTTGAATTTAATACAAAATATGAAAGATTAAAACTAATTAAACAAAAAAGTAAAATTTTAAATGTCAAATCTTGAAGAATGGAAAGAGGAATTTCAAGAAAGAATTCAGAGAAAATTAAAAGAAAGTGAAGCAGAAGTAGTATCAAAGATACTAATTAAGACAGCTGAAGAAGTGGGTGGCTTATGGAACTCTCAAAACCAACCCAAGAAACTGACGAATGAAGCAACAGGTTTGATGGACAAGAGAAGAAGAATGAAAATTGATACAGACAAAGATAAGATAAAATATGCAGAGGTGTGCAAAGCTTTGAGAAAGAGTGTGAAAGACATCAGGAAGTATGAAGAAGACACACTAAAAGCCAGTCTTGAGAATAAATCTTGTTTAAAGAAAGCCAAGCGAATGCTTATTATTGGAAGGAATCAGCAAATAGCATTATACACAGATCAAGGCTAAATTGCAGACAAGGAAAAAATATTTGAATATATTGGAAATTTCTGTACTAACCTATACAGTAAAATTAATGATGATACCTTGATCCTAGACGAATTGGATGCTTCTGTCTCTCAAATTCCAGAAATACTCCCATCAGAAGTCAAACATGCAATAAACAATATGAAAAAAGGCACTGCTCCAAGTAGTGATGACCTCAAAGTCGATGTACTAAAGCTGATGGATGAGGAATCCATAAAGCATTTAGATAAGATATTTTCAGGTTGTTTGCACCATGGAACATTACCAAGAGACTGGAATAAAGCCAAAATAATTCTAATAAAGAAAGGTAGTACCAAAGATATAAAGTACTATCACCCTATCAGGTTACTCTCCATAGTGTACCTAGTTTTCACTAGGATCTTGACTACTAGATTTAGCACTACACTCGTTCAGGCTCAACCCTTTGAGCAGGCCGGTTTCCGATTAGGATTTAGCACAGTTGACCACACCTTCATGCTACGGGAAATAATTAGAACAAATAAGTACCATCTACCCTTTTGCCTTGCTTTTATAGACATTGAAAAGGCCTTTGATTCGCTCAGTCACCTAGCTATGTTTGCGGCTCTAAAAGAACAAGGAGTAGAACAGGGCTATATCAAAATCCTACATAACATGTACAAAACGTTTACAGCCTTTGTGAGCATTGCTGCAGATACTGATGAATTTCCTATTGAAAAGGGTGTAAAAAAAGGTGATTCTACATCTCCCAAACTATTTTCAGCAGTGTTAGAAAAAGCCATGTCTAAACTGAATTGGGTAGAAACGGGAATTCAGATTCTCGGAAAAAGACTGAACAACTTGAGGTTTGTGGATGATATTGTCCTATTTGCAAATGACATAGAACAACTTCAAGTATTAGTTAACGAACTTGCATTAGTGTGCTCTGAAGTTGGACTAAAAATGAACTTTGATAAAACCAAGATAATGATTGATGAATGGACACCTGAGGGAAGTATATCATTTGGAAGTACACAACTCCAAAGATCACAGAACATATCTATCTGGGTCAACTGATAAACATGGAAGGAGATTTAAAACCAGAAATAATATGATGAATTAAACTGGGCTGGCAAGCTTATGGGAGGCACTCTTCAATTTTGAAATCTAAGATCTCGGTTGAGCTGAAGAAATCTATTTTTGAGCAATGTATATTGCCAGTAATAACTTATCGCTGCGAAACATGGACATTAAACGAGTTCATTGTTATGAATCTAACAGTATTCCAAAGAGAAAGGAAAAGATTAATGTCGGGTTACATGAAAAAAGACAGGAAGAGAGCAGTTGAAATAAGACTACAATGGAGGTCACTGACATAATGGAAAGTGTGAATACATTGAAATGGCAGTGGGCTGGTCATGTTTTTTATCTGAAGAAATGGAAGAACTTACTGGGATGCTTTGTTACACTCCGACTCAAAGAGACCACATCATTAAGTGACAGAACTGGCTGATGGTGATGATGATGTAAAGTGTAATTAAAAAAAAAAAAAGTTATTTCTTTTGTTTGAAAAAAAAGTGGCAGATATTGAATTGAAGCAGTACTGCCGTAAGATAATGTGGGATTACCTGAAGCTTTATTTTGACAGGCACATTGTGAAGGTACGAGATACTCCAGATATTTTGTATCCAAAGTTTGGAAATAAATATAGTTGAGTGGAAGGGATATCATATATTAATTTTGAATATAAATTTAACAGATCTTATTAGTAGAATTACATGCCTTTTTGTTATCCAGAATAATAGTTCAAAATGTAAAGTTTCAATTGTTTACTAACACTTTGGGTCCTGAGCCATTGCGCACGGGTGTCTACCATAAAGACTGGCTGATTTTAACGTATTTTAAACTACTACAACTTGTGAAAGGTTTCAGTTACAGCAATAAAATTACTCTTATTGAAAAACGTAGACTTTCTTGTTTAAAACCATATATAATACCTTTCTCTTGAATTCATACATACTTTTGACAAGTGTTATTATTATAGATTGATATCTGGTGCACGATCAGTAGTCGTCCAACCTTCCTCAGAATCGGTGCGGCGCGCAGGTCTCGGCTTCCCCCTCGCCATCAGTCTCGCTCGTTCCTCAGGCACAATATCGACGGGATTACTTGCTGTTGAAATGCTTGGACACCTGCTCTCCTCTTCTGAATCTATCAGAAGAGTGGTGTTTGCAAATAAAATCATAATTACGTACGGAGAGTTTTTTCAGTGAAAATCTGAACAAAAATTATATACGTTTTGTTGTCAGAATTCTTTACCTGAACTGCCAGAAACTTCTTCTTGAACATAGGCCACATCATCGTCGGAGTCACCTACAATATCTTCCTCTGACAAATCTACGTCACTTTCTTCTAAATCCCGATACAACTTGCGAGCAATTTCTTCGTCCGTCAGGCCACGCTTCGCCATGTCGACGCTACTCAGACCGCGCGGGAAAAAATCGCGACTCACAAAACCCGACAAATAAAAAGGGAAGCACATGCTTCCACAGCATGCCCGCACCATCTAGTGACCAATACTCGACCTACGGTCCATGCAGCCCCTCCCAGACAAGCTGGAGCCGTAAGAACACACAAAGGAAGGAAGGGGAAGAACGAGAGCACACACCCATAAAATTACGGACGCCGGACTTTCGGGCAGGCCGCGCACGCCCATATTTTTACTGACATCAGCACCTAAGTGCTAAGAAGATTTATTGGGGGAAAGTCCTGTTTTGTGTATTTTGTTCCATGAGGTATTCCGCCTAGTATCCATGCCATTCCAAGATTGTTGAAGACATACTTGAAGTTTTGACAAGCAGGCAGGAGAGAGTCTTCTGCGTCAGCCGTGCTCTCAAGGAATACAAGTGACCAGAAGTTTAGATGAGTAATGCGTGTATGTTTGTATCTGGTAAAAACACTTGTTATTAGCTACCCAGAAGGTCTGCTGTAACAAAATACTGAACATCTAATATGTGGTTTTATTTAAAGGTGCAATAAAAGCCTTAAAACATCGGAGTTGCCTAGTCTTGGCTTTTGGTAAAAATTAAGTTACTTCGGAGATAAGAATATTTAACAAGTTAAGGGTTTGGAGACTGCTCCAAGCTGAAGATCACAATGCGGTAACTTAAAATATAAACGAACCCTCGCATGTGGCAAACCTGGTGTGAAATGAACTGGAAGACAATTAAGTAATATCGGTACATCAAACTGAAAATAGGTAACAAGATTTAACATCAGTAAGGAAGATCTGGGCACAAAAGTTAAAAGTGCGAATACAAGAAGCCACTATTAACCAGGCAATATGGATATAGTCGGAATGTACGTTCTTCTTTCCGAAAGTAGCAATTTTAACAAAGTAATATGTGTTGGTAACAGGCAATACTAACCAATACTAAAATTACTGTTCAGGATCCAATACAAACAACTGGATCAACTGAAGAAAGAGATACAAGCAATTGGCTTTAACCTATGATGTAATGGTTTACTCACAGATATTGTCTTTACTTTCAAAACATAGATAATAAATCAGCTTTTTTCTGTGGTAAGGCATCATCATTGTAAATTGAAATAAATAAATGTTTTTGTAAAGAAAAGGCCAGACATTGTGTACGATTTTTGTCACTTGCATTAATTTAAATAATTTTTTCATTCCAATTCATTTGGCCAGAACACATACAGTATACGTACAGCTACAGAACATTCCAATACAATGATTCTTGACATCTGTGGATACTTCTAGAATATACTTGAACTGAATATAAAAATTAAAATTCTACACTCCAGATGAGTTTTGAACTTGTGACCCTCCATGCAACAGTTTAGTATCACAACCACTACGCCATGGTGCTACTCAGCTTCTTCTGTGACATTTCTCCGTCCTTAAGAGAACAGTGTCTCTGGTACATCCTCCTAGACCGGGAACAAGTCATTGGTCCTGCATACTCCGACTCCTGATGACTGATTCTCACCCTGGCAGTGATCTTCTTAGAACTTCTTTTGCTGCTACGCTCTTCGTCACCTTTCTGCTTATTGTCTATTGTTGAGCTTCGAATTTACCCTTGGTTGCAGGATCCTTATAGGGCTTCATTCAAGGGACGTGGACCGTATCTCTGACCTTTCATTGTTGTGTCAGGGTTGAAATCTTCAACTTCATAAGTAACATCAGACAACTCAACCGTATAAGGTCCAAAGTAGTGCCTGAGGAGCTTCTCAGACAGACCAGCCTTCCGAACAGGAGTGAAGATCCAGACGAGGTCACCAGGCTGGTAGACAACATGGCGGTGGCTCGTGTCATACCTTCGGCGATCGTTTTCTTGAGCCTGCAGTGTGCGGAGCTGAGCCAACTGCCGAGTTTCCTCAGCTCTGGTTAACATGTGGCTGATGTAGTCGTCATACACGTCATCAGGCTGTAACAGAAACACAGTGTCCATCGTCATAGTTGCCTCACACCCATTCACCAGGAAAAATGGAGTAAATCCTGTGGTGTCTTGTCTGGCGGGGTTGTAGTCAAACATCACAAAAGGTAGCACCTCATCTCAGTTGCTCTGCTCAACATTGATAGTATGTCGGCCAAGGTCTTATTAAGGCATTCAGTGAGGCCGTTAGTTTGTGAGTGGTAGGCAGTTGTCATGTGATGAGTAATGTTGCACCGACGGTTTATCTCTGTCACAAGATTCGATTGAAAAACTTTCCCTCGATCAGTAATTAACGACTTTTGGGTGCCATGTTTTAATACAATGTCTTCCACGATGAATTTGGCTACTTTGGATGCTTCGGCAGTTTTCAGGGCTTTTGTAATGGCATAGCATGTCAGATAATCAGTGCAAACAATAACCGTCTATAGCCACTAGCAGACGTAGGAAGTCTTCAGAGGTGGTCAATCCCAACACGCTGGAAAGGCGTTTCGGCTGGTGGAATTGGTATGAGTCGGCCAGGTGGTTTCTGAGGAACTGCCTTTCTCCTCTGGCGCTCTAGACAGTGCAAGACATAGTGAAAGGCATTCCTAAATAAACCTGGCCAGAAAAATCTCTTGGAGATTCTATCGTATGTCTTAATAAATCCTAAATGTCTGGCCTCAGGTATGTCATGGAATTTCTGTAGAACTTCTAATCGCATGTGTTTAGGAATCACTGGTAGCCACCTCTTTCCACGCAGATCAAAGTTTTTCTTGCAAAGTAATCCATTGACTACCTTAAATCCTCCATCACAGACATCGATCCAATGTTTGGAAGCCATTCAAACTTCTCGCATGTAATTTGTTTTTGGTGCATTGTTTCTACACTCCTGGAAATTGAAATAAGAACACCGTGAATTCATTGTCCCAGGAAGGGGAAACTTTATTGACACATTCCTGGGGTCAGATACATCACATGATCACACTGACAGAACCACAGGCACATAGACACAGGCAACAGAGCATGCACAATGTCGGCACTAGTACAGTGTATATCCACCTTTCGCAGCAATGCAGGCTGCTATTCTCCCATGGAGACGATCGTAGAGATGCTGGATGTAGTCCTGTGGAACGGCTTGCCATGCCATTTCCACCTGGCGCCTCAGTTGGACCAGCGTTCGTGCTGGACGTACAGACCGCGTGAGACGACGCTTCATCCAGTCCCAAACATGCTCAATGGGGGACAGATCCGGAGATCTCGCTGGCCAGGGTAGTTGACTTACACCTTCTAGAGCACGTTGGGTGGCACGGGATACATGCGGACGTGCATTGTCCTGTTGGAACAGCAAGTTCCCTTGCCGGTCTAGGAATGGTAGAACGATGGGTTCGATGACGGTTTGGATGTACCGTACACTATTCAGTGTCCCCTCGATGATCACCAGTGGTGTACGGCCAGTGTAGGAGATCGCTCCCCACACCATGATGCCGGGTGTTGGCCCTGTGTGCCTCGGTCGTATGCAGTCCTGATTGTGGCGCTCACCTGCACGGCGCCAAACACGCATACGACCATCATTGGCACCAAGGCAGAAGCGACTCTCATCGCTGAAGACGACACGTCTCCATTCGTCCCTCCATTCACGCCTGTCGCGACACTACTGGAGGCGGGCTGCACAATGTTGGGGCGTGAGCGGAAGACGGCCTAACGGTGTGCGGGACCGTAGCCCAGCTTCATGGAGACAGTTGCTAATGGTCCTCGCCGATACCCCAGGAGCAACAGTGTCCCTAATTTGCTGGGAAGTGGCGGTGCGGTCCCCTACGGCACTGCGTAGGATCCTACGGTCTTGGCGTGCATCCGTGCGTCGCTGCGGTCTGGTCCCAGGTCGACGGGCACGTGCACCTTCCGCCGACCACTGGCGACAACATCGATGTACTGTGGAGACCTCACGCCCCACGTGTTGAGCAATTCGGCGGTACGTCCACCCGGCCTCCCGCATGCCCACTATACGCCCTCGCTCAAAGTCCGTCAACTGCACATACGGTTCACGTCCACGCTGTCGCGGCATGCTACCAGTGTTAAAGACTGCGATGGAGCTCCGTATGCCACGGCAAACTGGCTGACACTGACGGCGGCGGTGCACAAATGCTGCGCAGCTAGCCCCATTCGACGGCCAACACCGCGGTTCCTGGTGTGTCCGCTGTGTCGTGCGTGTGATCATTGCTTGTACAGCCCTCTCGCAGTGTCCGGAGCAAGTATGGTGGGTCTGACACACCGGTGTCAATGTGTTCTTTTTTCCATTTCCAGGAGTGTATATACTGACACCATTTATGAAGTCATCTGCTGTCGAAACCTCCTGCAGGAGTAGGGCTTGATACATGTCCTCAGCAACACCCTTCATGAGATGTGCAACCTTATCTTCCTCCTCCATTCTAGGATCCACTATTTTACACTGCTCCATGACGTCTTGAATGTAGGATGCTGTAGTTTCTCGTGGGTGCTGTGCCCTGCACTTTATCTTCAGCCTTGCACTTCTGGCGTTGTGAGTTGCTCAAATACTTGTGCAATTCCGCCTGGAGTACTTCCCAGCATGTGAACATCTCCTCGTTGTTCTCGTACCATTGCTTGGCAGTGCCCTCCAAGTAGAAAAAGACAAGAGCCAAACACACGGTGTCATCCCATTTGTTAAATTTGGCTGTATGCTCATATACCTTCAGCCACTTGTTTGGGTCTTGGCCATCGTCACCAGAGAACCTGGAAGGACGTCTCATGTGGTGGCACACAGTTGAAGTCATCATAACGTCCTTTTCTTCTGCCTCCGATAGATTGCGGTCTGTTGAATATTGCTCTAACTCTGGTTTCTTGCCACATAAATGGCGACTCTGTTGTGGCCTGGTGGGAGCTACTGTGTCGTCAATAATGTGTGCTATCACAAGGCATCTCCACCAGAATAATGTCACATACAAGAAGGTGTAATTAGATGAATGACGAACACCAACTTTACTTAACAAATGTTTATTCAGCACTTGCACATACAAGAGTGCGGAGCAAACTGCCTCCGAACAGAACACATACAGTATATATGCAGCTACAGAATATTCCAGTACAATGATTCTTGACATTTGTGGATACTTCTAGAATGTACTTGAACCGAATATAGACATTAAAATTGTACAGTCTAGGTGAGTTTTGAATTCATGACCCTCCATGCAATAGTTTAGTATCATAACCACTGCACCATGGTGCTACTCAGCTTCTTTTGCGACAATATGTCAACTGATGTGGTCCATGCTTTCTTTTTTGCAATAGTACCTCATTTTTCTGTTGAGCTATATAGGTCAACTGAAAAGAGGATACTAGGACTCAAAGAAGCGATATACTTAATATTATGTTTGAAATATGGATGTACACAGTGATCGCAATGTACATGATATGTGTCTACCATCTGTTTTCTCTGTCCTGCATTCCTTTGTTTCTCGACATTCGTCTGAAGGGCGCTACATGTTGTTCAGAGCAGTAGTAGTTTGGCAGCTGTCTGTCAGGTCACGTTCTACGAACCACCGCAAGACACCATGCTGATATCAACGGTAGAAGACGACGTGGGATTACTGAAGAATGGGATACCTAATTTACAATGACAATGCCTTGCCACAGAAGATAACGGATTTATTATCAGTCTCAAAAATAAAAACATTAATTTCTATGAGTGAACTATGATGTCATTGATCTAAGACAACGGGTTGTATCCCATTTGCAATGTAGCATATTATTTACGAACTGTCACCTTGCATTGAAAATGTAGCTTGCTGTGGAGCCGGGAAGAGAGAAGTTGGTTCTCACGCTTGCCCAGCTGACAACTACTGGGCTGGACGAGCAATGTACTAGAATAATGCTGCATGTAATGCGTTACACAATCTCTAGTAATCAGAGGGAGTACTGTTAAATATTGATTGATATTTTTCATACGTAGTATACCAAATTCTATAGGTAATGCAACCACACAGCTAAAATTTCAAATCAATAACTTTACTACTTTCGGAGATATAAATTTTTACCAAAAACACACAATAGCTGTGCTGGGATTGTGAAACCAAGTAAGGGGTGTAATGTATTCACCTATGGTGTCAAAAGAAACTACAACCAAGAGGATAGGTTGATATCTAATTTTCTGGAATTTTCTGTAGTTTCGTTACCACTGTTTTCTGATTTAATTAACAGTATTGGAATATTATTCCTTATGTTTAACAGCCATAAAATAAAAAACCCATTGATGATGCCGCAACTGCAGTGAAACATGTCTGGGACAAAAAACAAAATTGCGTTTTGCCAAAGGCAGACCCCACCCAAAAACATATGACTTGTTAAAGCAAACACAGACAAAAGAGCTTTAACCTCAAGATGAGTATATTGGAAAATTATTATTTCATTGTATGACTGAGAGAGTAACTGGAGTACGTACGTAGTGAGAATGTGATATGATATGTGTGTAATAGGGGAATTTGCGAATTTATTAGTAACTTATTTTGTGGAAAGGAATCGTATTTAGTTTTAATTAAATCTTATCTAATTTTGGGTTTTTAGACTAAGTTATGCTTGGTAATGTGATTGGCTGACATTAGAAATACCTCAAGTATAAAACTGCTTGAGATGACCTGATTGGCTGCCAAACATACTATCCAATAGAAATTCTTTCCTGCGTGTTTGAGTAATGCTTGGTGCCTCAGATCTATAAGTAGAGATATTGATGAAAAGCATCTACAGTGTTGAGTATATTTTTAGAAAGTTTGTGCTTTGCAGGTGATTTATTTTAGGAGATTTCGCGTGGGAACACTTCAAGTAGTACATAAACTCCACGTGGCATGTTTCATAGAAATTAAGAGACCTTATGGCGAGCACTTCTGTACAAGTAGACTACTGAACGACTGACTGTGTAGTCGTGGGTCAGTATCGAATCAGACTAAATATCTTCTAGCTGATTTTGGGTGTGAACTTGTTACAGAGACATTGTTAGTAGCATTGCATAGTTAGTTTCAGAATATAAAATACAGACTTGATAGCAGTTTTCATAGTTTTAAAGACAATAAACCAGCTTAAAAGGAAATTTTAGACATTTTTCAAACGAGTCCTGCAAGAATCCCGAATACCCGATAGTTTAACTTTCAGATGGTGCCTATGGACTGGAGTTGTGGCCTTTTGGGTGGTAGAAATTTTTGTCAAAGCTACTTTCTGTCATATAAACCGGTATCTGCCATTGCAGAGTGAAGGGAGAGCGAGTCTGAAGCCTATCCAGGTAGTTGGACAGATTGTTTAAAGGATAGTGAGAGAACAACCTGCCCTGGCGCACATTCTTCAATTTACCCAATTGGTGCAAATTAACAACAGACTAAAGAATTTAGAAACGGGATTTGATGCTTTCACTGCCCAACTTCGGTAGGACGGATATGGTGGCGGTAGGATTGAACATGGGTTTCAATCATGTTTCTGCAACAGATAGGTGCTTGGAAATAGTGGAAACTAATCAGGATGGTACCTTAGAGCAAGTACATAATATCAACGTAGAAAATGACAAATTAGGATGGAGGATTGAGGTATTAGAAAAAGAACTAACAAATACTAAAACAAAGCTACATCCTTTCACTAACAGAATATCGATGTTTTGTCTGTAATAAAGTAACGAATTGGAACCAAGGATACAGAAACCTGAATTTACGAAGGAAGGATGTACGTAGTACAGAATTGGTACACAATAAATCTACCCCCACAAAGTCTACATCTGCAGTCTCCGGGAACACCAACAGTTCACAACAATGATAATTAAAGTTCAAGCACATAGGCACTGATATGTAATAACTGTTTAGAGCTTGGAGGAGACAAGGAAAGAAGTAAGAAAAGAGGTAAAAGACTTGTTATTAAAGAACAGGACAGTCACTAATAATTGCTTTGACTTGACCACAACACTAAACAAAGGATTAAAACACAAATTCCCCAAGTTTTCACCTTTTTGCAATATCACCCCATTTTATTACTCAAGTCATTTAAGGACTTGTTAACCCGATACCTGGTCAGATTTTAATGAGACGAGATTTGTGATAAGTCACTTGACGGGTGATGCTGCACAGTGGTGTTGGTTAAAGCTAGAATAATTCACAACTTACAATGTTTTGTTAAGTATTGGAGTGACGGAGCCCAAAAGAAATTGAAATTAAAACTTTTAGGATTGAAACCATGTAACAGTAGTTCAGGGAATGGGTATAGAGATTTTGCGGAATGGTATCTTAACAAAGCAAAATATCTAAATGATCCCATAAAAGAGAAACATTTATTAGAAGTTGTCCTTACCTGATTACCAAGGCATGTAAGCCAGACAAATTGTTAGGGAAAGACTGGGAAAAAGTGAACAACTTACTGGAATATCTAGAACACATTCACATTGGAAAGTCAGTCAGAAAGATGGCACACAGGCAGCAACACCAACAACAATAATCAACTGAGTAATGTTAACAGAGGACCTCGCCCCAATAGAGAGAATGCTACGAATGGAGGAAACCAGGTACACAATGGACATGATTATAACCATTCAGGGAATAGATATAGAAACAGGAAAAATAACAGAAATTATCACAATAATGCATTTAACAATACTAGTATAACAGAGAGGGAAAACTAATTAGTGTCCGGGGAGAGGCTCGGTCCTCTGAAGCAATATAAAACGAACCTCAAATAATCTGTTCTAGCTTAATTAGGTATGATTACGAGCAGTTTAACAGATATCTAACCACGTGAAGGAAATACACACAAAGGAATATGTGAAGCTGAAATTGACATGCATTGTAAATAACGTAATTATGGAAGTTATTTTAGACTCTGGTAGTGACATATCAGTAGTAGATCCCTATTTCTTACAACAAAATAATTTGTTAAATGCATTCCCTCGGCTACCTGTCACAGGAATGAAGATAAAAGGGGTAACAGGTATGACAAGCAAACTAGTACATGCAGAATTGTTTATCGAATTTACACTAAACGGACACACATTTCAACAAGCAGTGTTTTTAGTGGAAATTTTAACCCTTTCGCAGGTGCATTTTTGTAGCAACTCAGCAAAGATAATATTTTTACTATCCTATTAGAATGGTGATCAACTGACTATATTTATTTTTGATAATTTTATTTTTGTGATTTAGGACCAAAAACTACTGTGGTACATATATCACCACATCGCCTTTGAGGTATTAAAACTATGATGGTAAATGAACTTCCCCTTTTCTAAGCTGGTACGTGTTGCCATTACATGTAAAAAAAAAAAAAAAAAAAAAATACTGAACAGTGTTTTCTGTTTTATTTTATGTATTCTTTTACTTTACTTAAAAAATAACTTTTACCCATATTGAAATTTATTTACCGCAGTGTGAAAACACTCCTTGAAACTTTATCATGCACAAAGTTATGAGCGGATACAGAACACAATAATTTATACTGCAGAAGTGAAGCAACGTGTCCCGACAACAGTAGTGATACCATGACAAATAGAAACTGATTGTTGTAGCAGTTTTCATATGCTTGGTGCAGTGTACTACCACAAGCTATCAAGCATAGACAGAGATGGTAAAACACATTTCCAAAAGCTCTAGGATATATGTAAGTTGGTGGTAAGTATGCTTTCTGAGGACCACAAATGACAGATTAATTTTGTGATAAGTATACTTCCCAGGCCCCTTCCAGGAACGACTTTAACCATTAAAACATCATAGTTTGGTGGGAGATATACTTCCCACAGTCCCGAATGCTATATTTCACAACAGACAGAAACTGCACCTGGTGCAGTGGGCTGCCACTAGATGACAGCACAGTACAAAAGTGGTATCACATTTTCCCGTACATACTGTGTAAAGAAATATATTTAGTGGGAAGTATATCCCGTATGGCCCACGACAGGGTAGTATGATAGGTACGTATTTTTACATTCTGGGCATACACTGGTTGTCGGACAACAATACGTCATTAAACTTCCAACATGCGATGGCACCATTCCCATATACAGGCAACAAGATGACTTGGCTGTCATTCATTTCAAGCAAAGCAACACAGGCAGATTAGGACTCACTTTAGTGACAAACCACATTAGAACAGAATGACAGTCACCAACTAGGAGTAGACATAATTTGTAACATTCACAAATCAAAGAATCTAACCACTTATTTGTAGGTTGAAGATTAAACCACACAATCCATTTTGTTGGAACCTACTCCGTACCAGTATTGACGAAGCTATTAGTACAAATGAAATTTAAAGATTGCTAAAATGTAATATTATAGAAATATAATAAATCCAGTAAACAACAGACTAATGACAATTTCCATGAAATGTGCAAATAAAATGTACTGTTTAATTAACGCACACATGCCTATCAACCAGGAGAATAAAACAAATCCAGAAAAAGTAAATAAGTCATGGGAAGTGTTAGAGAATACAGTCTCCAAAATTCCTCAAAATTATGTAAAGATTTTAATGGGTGATTTTAATGCACAGTTAGGGAAAGAGAGAAAATTTAGAAAAACGGTCGGTGAATTCCCTGCACATAAATGGACCAATCAAAATGGAAAGAGGCTGGTAGAATTTTGCAGAAATTTCCATCTCAAAATTATGTCAAGTCATTTTAAGAAAAAACCTTCAAAACAAAAGACATGGCGATCACCTAACAAGGACATAGGTGAATTCCAAATTGACCATATTGCAATCTCGTATCCATGTCACAAAGAAATTTTAAATGTTCAAGTTCGTAAAGGCGCCAATATTGACTCGGACCATTACTTAACCCGTGTGAAACTAAAGCTAAAACCCCAAAATTTCAACAAAAGGACACCATTAATCCCCAAATTTGACACCAGTAAAATCCAACCATCATTATTAGCAGACGAATTTGACAAAACAAGTGCACAAAATTGGGAACAACTCAAACACAAGATTATCAAAACAGCTCAAGATCAAATTCCTTTACGAAAACACAAGAAACATGCTTGGTGGAATGAAAACTGTGATCATGCAATCAAAGCCAGACAAGAGACATTTAAAGCATGGAATAGCAACAAGACAGAAGACACATATGATACATTCCTGACAACTAGAAAAGACACTTCAAAACTAATTAGACAAACAAAAAGACAATATGAGAATAGTCAACTCTTAGAAATTGAAGAAGATTTTCAGAAATACAATACCAGAAATTTTTATAAAACTTTTAAAACCAAAATAAAGGGGTACCAACCCCAGAATCTTTGCTTCAAGAAGGAAAATGGACAGTTGGCTCTTAACAACCAAGAAAATTGCAAAGAACTTTCTAAATATTTTAAGAATCTTCTAAATTGCCCCGAGCCCACAGAAAGATTTCCACCAAAAATTCCCCAACAATGCAATCCAGTTTCACTTGCACCAAATGAAGAGGAAATCATTAAAGAAATTCATAGGTTGAAAAACAACAAAGCATCTGGTGAAGATGGAATTGTTGCAGAACTTTTAAAGGCAGCTGGTCCAAAAACCGTTAAAGAAATTACTTCAATCATGCAAAACATTTGGCAAACTGAAAAAATTCCTGATGAATGGAAAACCGCCTTGATTCACCCACTTCATAAGAAGGGAGACAAAACTGATGTTAATAATTACAGAGGAATTTCTCTTCTTCCAGTCACATACAAAATCCTCTCTCAATGTCTTCTGAACCGAGCACAACAACAACTTGAATGGAAAATTGGCGAATATCAAGCAGGTTTCAGGCCAAACTAATTCTCAGACATCAAAAAATTTACAATAAAAAACTAGTTTGTACCTTTGTAGATTTTAGAAAGGCTTATGACTCAGTGGATCGTGAATCTCATTTCCAAATTGTGAAAGAACAAGGCCTGGATCCTAAAACCACGGCAATTATCAGAGACACGCTAACTGGTACAAAATCAAAAGTAAAGTTCAGAGGAGAAATTTCAGAACCCTTTGAAATAAAAACAGGCGTGAGGCAAGGTGATGGACTCTCTCCGTTGCTATTTAACTGCGTTCTAGAAAAAGTAATACAAGAGTGGCGCGAACGAAAATTGGAGTTCAAAATTGACCAACCAGTGAAATTAGGACGAACAAATATTCGAATAGACTGTTTGGCCTTTGCAGACGACTTGGTTATTCTAACGCAGGACATCCAAATTGCTCAGAAACAAATAGAAATTCTTAAAGAAACAGCAGAAAGAGTAGGTCTCCAAATCTCATTTGAAAAAACACAGTATATGACTAGCAACAAACTGGCACCCAAACTTTTGGAAACTAAGTATGGAAAAATCAAAAGAGTTTCACAATTCAAATATTTAGGTGAAACAATCTCAGAGACTGGTCTAGAAAAAATTGGAAATGAAATTCGTTGTCAAAAGATGGAGACAGCTTTTAGACTTACAAAAGACATCTACAACAAAAAATGTCTCTTGAGGTACTATAAATTGAGACATTACAACACGGTCATAAAACCAGAGTGCCTTTATGGGGCTGAAACGCTAATTTTAAACAGAAAAAAGGACATTCAAGAAATCCAAAAAAGAGAAAGAAAAGTAATCAGAAAAATTCTAGGTCCAAAATATACTGAAGAAGGAACATACAGGCTAAGAGCAAATAGTGAAATTCAACAATACACCAGCATATATTCGGATATGAAAAAACGCAGATTAAAATTTTATGGGCATATTAAAAGAATGGATGCTACCAGACTAACTAAACAAGTAGTGGAATTCTACGAAAATTGAAGTAAAGCTAAATCTACATCTACATCTACATCTATACTCCGCGAGCCACCTTACGGTGTGTGGCGGAGGGTACTTATTGTACCACTATCTGATCCCCCCTTCCCTGTTCCATTCACGAATTGTGCGTGGGAAGAACGACTGCTTGTAAGTCTCCGTATTTGCTCTAATTTCTCGGATCTTTTCGTTGTGATCATTACGCGAGATATATGTGGGCGGTAGTAATATGTTGCCCATCTCTTCCCGGAATGTGCTCTCTCGTAATTTCGATAATAAACCTCTCCGTATTGCGTAACGCCTTTCTTGAAGTGTCCGCCACTGGAGCTTGTTCAGCATCTCCGTAACGCTCTCGCGCTGACTAAATGTCCCCATGACGAATCGCGCTGCTTTTCGCTGGATCATGTCTATCTCTTCTATTAATCCAACCTGGTAAGGGTCCCATACTGATGAGCAATACTCAAGAATCGGACGAACAAGCGTTTTGTAAGCTACTTCTTTCGTCGATGAGTCACATTTTCTTAGAATTCTTCCTATGAATCTCAACCTGGCGCCTGCTTTTCCCACTATTTGTTTTATGTGATCATTCCACTTCAGATCGCTCCGGATAGTAACTCCTAAGTATTTTACGGTCGTTACCGCTTCCAATGATTTACCACCTATGGCATAATCGTACTGGAATGGATTTCTGCCCCTATGTATGCGCATTATATTACATTTATCTACGTTTAGGGAAAGCTGCCAGCTGTCGCACCATAAATTTGAGACAATAAAATGGATTGCTGCTATAAAAGAGGACATGAAAGAGGCAGATATAAAACAAGATGAAATTCAAGACAGAAAATTATTTAGGCAAAAAATTCATGACTGGGTAGTTGGTCAAGCTGAAAAACCAAAGAAAACTGGAACCACATGGTCTGATGAAAGGAAAAGAGCTCATTCCGAGAGAATGAAAACAATTTGGGCAGAGAGAAAGTCTAAAAGAAAATAACTGAATGCCCCGTGATTGTACTTCGCGTGGTCCAGTAGGGCCCAAACGTGAATAATAATAATAATAATAATTATAGAAATGATTGATAGCTGTTATAACAATCCATTAGGTGTCAAAAAAACCAGACGGTAATTGTATGTATCATGTTGGATGCTTAAACTGTGAATAGAATAGGAGGGGAGGGATGGGGGGGGGGGGGGGGGAGGACCGACCCAATTGCTTGCAAAGTTTGAAGCAGTAAAACACATCAGCACAATGGTTCTGATGTCGGGTTATTGGCAGATTGCCCTGCATGAAGATTCAAGAAATATAGGGCATTCCTGTTTGAAGGAAGGTCTTACCAATTCCAAGTCCTACCATTTGGCCTAAATGTATCAGTGTCAGTTTTTGTAAGACCTATGGATAAAGCACTGGGAAACGAGTTAGGAAGTAAAGTGTTGTTATATGTTGATGACAGTTGTAATATCCACAACATTGGCTGAACTTTTTAAGATGTCGGGTTCCCAAGGTGTCACCATCAAATTGTCAAAATTGCAATTTGGTTGAAAAGGAGATGAAATTCTTGGGACATGTTGTAAATACTGTTGGTATTCAGCCATATCCTTAGACATTAGATGTAATCACAAAGTGACCAGAACCTAATAAAAGAAATTCATTGCCAATCCAATGCTTAATGCACCACGTTTGATGAGGTTATTAAAACAGAACATGTTGTGGAGATGAGAGAGAAATTGTCATGAAGAATTTTCAAAGATAAAAGAAGTGTTGGCAACATGTCGGCTATTGGCTTGCCAAAATTTTGCCATTCCTTATCATATGGCTCTGAATGCGTCAGATTATGGGTTGAAAATGGGGCTGATCACAAGTTAGAGCAAAAAAAAAAAAAAAAAATAGCTTTCGCCAGTAGAGTGCTCATGAATGAAACGTTAGCAATTGTTTAGACAAAAAGTTGCAGGCAACTGGTATATTTTGTGATCTATCAAAGACATTTGACTATGTAAATTACAATATCCCTTTAAGTAAATTAGAATATTATGGTGTAACAGGAAATGTTGCAAAATGATTCAAATCTTATGTCTCTGGCAGGAAACAGTGTTATTAGGAAAGATACATGTATTAAGCTATCAGGCATCATCCAACTGGGAACCAATTATATGTGGGGGTCCCCCACAAGGTTCCATCTTAGGGCCCTTAGTTTTTCTTGTGTATGTCAATGACCTTTCATCAGTAACGTTACCAGATGCCAAGTTTGTTTTGTTTGCTGATAATGCAAACTTTGCAATAAATAGCAAATCAAGTGTAGTCTTAGAAAGATCGTCTACTAAAATATTTGTGGACATTAATCACTGGTTCCTAGCCAATTCCTTGTCACTAAACTTTGAAAAAACACACTACATGCAGTTCAGAACTTGCAAGGGTCGTCCCACGAGTATATGCCTAATGTACGATGACAAGCAGATAGAAGAAGTGGACAACGTTAAATTCTTGGGATTACAGCTTGATAATAAATTCAAATGGGAGGAGTATTCCACAGAACTGCTGAAGCGTCTAAACAAACCTATTTTCAATATGAATTCTGTCAGGATGGGGGATATAAAAATGAAAACGCTGGCATGCTATGCTTACTTTCACTCCATAATGCCATACGGGATTATTTTTGGGGGTAATTCACCAAGCCAAGCTAAAAGTTTTCGGGGCACAAAAACGTGCAATAAGAGTTACATGTGGTTTGAACTCAAGGACATCCTGCAGAGGCCTGTTTAGGGTACTAAGGTTCAAATGGCTCTGAGCACTATGGGAGTTAACAGCTATGGTCATCAGTCCAGGGTACTAAGGATACTAACTACTGCTTCCCAATATATTTATTCCTTAATGAAATTTGTCATCAAAAATATATCACTTTTTCAAACCAGCAGCCCAGTTCGTGGACTCAATATTCGAAATAAAAATGATCTTCATTATTCTTGTACAAAAAGGTGTGCATTATTCAGGAACACACATTTTCAATAACTTGCCAGCAACCATAAAAAGCTTAACAACCAATGAAATTCAGTTCAAGAGAAGCTTAAAAGATTTATTGGTGGCCAACTCCTTCTACAGTATTGATGAATTATTACCTTATAAATAAATAAAACATTTCTTTTTAAATTTAAAATTCAGTGCATTAATGTGATCTTAGTAAATGAGTGTTCTAAAATGATCTTTTCATATAGGCTAGTGTTCATTTAAAAAAAGAAACACCGTTCCACTTGGGACCTGTGGAAGGTACATTAGCTTATTTGTTTTAGTTGTAAATATCTGTCATGTATTATTGTTTCTTCTGACATGTTTTACATCCTGGAGGACCACCTCACTGCAGATCAATTAGAACGAAAGTAAATCTAATCTAATAGAAAAGGAAATGTTATCAGAAGTGTGGGCATTCAAGAAATTTTAATGCCTGCTTGTGGGATATGAGACGGTAATACATACAGACCATAGTGCATTAACTTTTCTATTAAAGAGCAAACTTTAAATCAGTAGGCTAACACAATGTGCTCCCTTTCTACAGGAATTTCACTTAACTATTAAACACATAAAAGGAAAAGATAACGTAATACCCGATGCACTGTCTTGACTACCTATAGCTGTCCAGTCAAACCGAAATGTAACGGAAAAGGGCAGATTAGCTGTTTATTTTCTAAACGTAAATACATAAGAAAGATATAAACAATTTTTGTAAAAAATTGGAAAGTGAACAATGCAAGGATAGACACGGTTATATATTGATGCTTTATGCCAAAGACACACTGATTCAAAAGACAATTCGAAATTCTACAAAGGAATACTGTTTCGTAGGAAACAAATCACACAGATGGTTACCGTATTTACTCGAATCTAAGCCGCACCTGAAAAATGAGACTCGAAATCAAGGAAAAAAAAAAAATTCCCGAATCTAACCCGCACCTGAAATTTGAGACTCGAAATTGAAGGGGAAACAAAAGTTTTAGGCCGCACCTCCAGATCGAAACAAAGTTGGTCCACTGCAATATGAGACACAATTTAGGCCGAATGAATGACAGCTACAGTAGTTTGGTTCGAGTCGTAAGCTTAGCAGTTAAGCTTTACCAGGTAGCCATTGCTATGAGTCAGGCGCTCCGTCCGTATTTATACGGGTACCCTTCCTTTTCCACGAGCTTCGTCTGGTTTGAATTGATAACTTATTTTTCTTTGATCTGATAAGTGCTGTTCTCTTTGTTATAAGTGTTTACGTCACTCTAAGCTGAAAATGCATTACTGTACTGCGTCATGCATTGTTTTCGCATTCGCAGCATGGCTCGCTTTTGTGCGCGCTACCGCCGCTTACAATTAAAAAAAGAGAGAGAGGAATCGTCCCATTAGCGAAACAATGTCAAGAGACTGCTATTTGTTGTTACTTACACTGCTGCTTTCTTTGATAATGATCAACAAGAACCAAATAACAGACTGCGGATGATAGAAGATGTTCTGAACGAGAGTATAGCGAAATTTTTTCTCCGTTTGAAAATCTTTGCAGACGCCTCTTAGTACATTACATTCTGTACAGAAATTAGTCATCTTAAATTTAAAAATCTAGTAAATTGCCGTGCTTCATTTCTGACTGTATCACTATTAGGCATAAGAATAATACGAATATAAACGTGAAATAAGGATATAAATATCCTGCCGCGTTTGCTGTTGTCTCACTCTAGTTTCATAGTTTATTAGACAGACAGGATTTAAATGAGATAACAGCAAACACGAAAGAATACATGGCAAAATGTTTATATTCGTATTATTCTTATGGTGAAGAGAATACTGCATGTGATTCACAATTCATAAAAGTTTCTATTAGCAACCATCTCTTCTCACAGGTAGGAAAAAATTCAGAACATAGAGTTGGCCATATTGACTAACATCCCAGTCTTGCCAGTAGGATTTTCGTTGTTCATTGAAATGCTGCTACATTCGAAGATTTACAATACGGAATTTGTATTTACTTCGTTGGATAATGTAGAAAATGCAGTGGTCGAAACTCGGGGCGGAGAAAAAAGCTCGTCTTCCACCCCGTTTTTTTTTTTTTAATTGATTTACTGACGCAGAGGTTTTGGCGCCAGTATTTATCTTTGTGCCTGCAAAGCATGCTTGTGTAGTGCTATATATTCGACGGCAGAAGTTAGTTGTGGCGGCACCTACCAACATTTTGCAGAACTTCCGCGTACTCTGCACTCGATTCTAAGCCGCAGGCGGTTTTTTGGATTACAAAAACTGGAAAAAAGTGCGGCTTAGATATGAGTAAATACGGTACCGTACTATGCACCCCTCAAAATAGCATTAACCATTGTCCCACATAAGCCATGGGGCTTACTGGTTGTGAACTTTTATGGTCCACTGCCCAGAGGCCAGGCAGGAATGACATAAGTATATGTAGTGTTGGAATGCTGGACTAAACTAATACAATTATATCTGTTAGGGAAGGCAGCATCTCATAATGTTATAACGAAAGTAAGAGATCATTTGCTGTCGGATAGTGGGAAACCGATTTTAGCCAGGCAGTTTAAGGAATTTGTGGTGTGAGAAAGTGTGAACCATACATTAATTTACAAATATAATCTGCAAAGTAACCCAGCAGAATGGGTCATGCACAAGTTGGGCATGCTTTTTCAGACTTATTGCATGGGTAGATATTAAAAATTGACAGGTGGGGTGAGATAGTTTGAAAAGGTACTAAATGAATTGCCATATTCAGTTACAAAGGTTTCTGTAGTGGTTATAGTAGAACAAACAGAAGGAGAATCCATACTAAAGCATGTTGAATGACCACAGGAAGATGTTGGTACACAGGAGTCACAAAGCAAAAATTTGAGTGATTGGTAATGAGAGAAGGAAAAAGAGATAGTAGAAAGATACAGCCATACAGTACAAGGTGGGCGATTTGGAGTTTCAAAAGAGTGGAAAATATGAAAAAATATAAGCAAATTTCACACTTTATATGAGGGGCCACTCGTAATAACTAATGTGCCGCACCAAAAAACAGTCATTTTAACTGAGCCGGAGACAGGGAAGGACAAAGGTATGTACATTGTTCAAGACTTAAAACCATTCATCAGTGAGTAAGAGAAGGATAATAACAATACAAATGGTCTCAAAAGTCGTCTAGTGTAATTAGCAGATTGTATAACTTCAGAAATTTGTTAATCAGTGCAGAAGGTATTCACTATTTAACAGAATCCATAGATTGGGAAAGGTCATAAATGTTAGGAGGTTGTATACTGTGGAAGCTTTAGAAGAAAGATAGACATGAGGAAGAGAGAATCTGTTACGTAAGTATGACCGTAGAGCTATGAAGTAGCAATAGAATTTGAAGGGAGGCTCTGAAAAATAGGCAGCACAAGGTATGTGCTTACATTATTAAAGGTGTTAATGTGGGTGTTTGGAAGCAACTTTCAAATGTTGTGTTGTGTTGTGTTGTGTTGTGGAGTGAACAAATCAAACTGAAGTCTGGTTTAAAAGGATGAGTGAATCCAAAAGGTGTTGATCCAGTATATGTTGGCATGTACATGGAGACTAAAATTTCTGAAAAAAAGGCTGTCCATGGTGTAGAAAATGTTTGAATCTGTCACCCTTGCAGGAAGAGTACAAAAGATGTATGTAGTACATGGAATGCGAAAGGAATTGTAAAAATTGTAAGTGTATAAAACTTTAACCTTTCTTTGGTCTCTGATCTATAGAAATCTTGTCTTAAACAGCCAGATAATATGGAATATTAAACAAGACCTATTACTGGCTCACCAGGAATAAAATTTTGTGATTTAGAAGGGATTGTTTTACTCTTTCTTGAATGCTGGGGGAGGATTTCTATCTTTTTTATGGGAAAGTAAATGTAGCTTGAATAAAACAGGTCTGCAAAAAATATTTTTTTAAAGTTGTTTGAAATTTGATAACTGACTTTTATGTACTTTTCAGTGCTGATTTCAAAAATGCAATCCATTTTTTTTCTGTCATGTCAGGTTTTGTCACTGTTAAAAGGAAAGAAAAAATTCCTTGACGTCTATATTTATGTGCTGCTCCATGACTCTGCTGTCAATATCTTTATTCTTGGCTTGTGTGTAACTTCTGTGTTTTTCTTACAGTACATGTGTTTTTTCCGTATCCAGGGTGTAATTACAAAGCTAATAAAATGTTTTCTTGCCTTTAAATAATATTTTTCATCAGGTTATGGGCCCAGTATACGTGTAAAGGCAAACAACACAGTTTAATTAAAACAATATTTGAAATGGTCGTATGTCTGTAAAGAAACATGACTGCTAGCGGCGATTATAAGGTCAGCTTTGATAAGCTTGAAGGACCTGACGACTGGGCCAAATGGAAATGGCATATTTCTATGGTGCTACGTTCATATGGACTAGAAGATATTATTAACGGTACACGTGAACGTGTAGAGTTGCCGCAAGATGCGACAAGTGAACAAAAAGAAGCGTATGTGGAATGGCTGAAGGACGACGCAAAGGCAGCAAGTCTTACAGCAAGTGCGCTAAGTAAACCTGTTGCAGAACTCGTCTTAATGTGCAAGAATGCTAAAGAAATCTGGGACAAATTACGCGCCCGATTTGAACGTAGCAGTACTCAGCGTTTGAATATGTTGATTGAAACATTTTTCCGTGTTAAACGTGATGAATCGGAAGATATTAGTGCACATGTGGCCAAACTGCAAAAGTTATTTGTGGACCTGAACGATGAATTAGCAAAACATGAAGAAAATACGCTATCTGAAAGAATCTTAAATGGTCGAATTTTGTCTACACTGGGAAAAGACTACGACAATTTTAAGGATCTCTGGGATACGATACCGACAGAAAAGCAAAGCTTGAATTTATTGATTGAAAAACTCTGTACTATTGAACTGCGTGAACAAGACGTTAATGGAAGTGCAGCTTTTGTCGTTTCTAAAACAAGAAAACGGCAAACAAGTAATCAGCAAGTAAAGATGACGAAGTCACAATTAAAACAGAAGTTTCCGTGTAATAAATGCAAACAGTTAGGTCACTGGGCAGCAGAGTGTCCACAGAACACTCATGACAGCAATAATAGAAAAGAGAAGAAGCGAGACAGTGAACATGCTGCATTTCCTTCATACACTATGGGTGTGTCTACCAGTAATCACACTGACCCAAATAAATGGTATTGCGACAGTGGCGCTACAAATCATATCACTCCCAACAAACTGTATTTTATTTCGTATAGTGAATTTGATGTTCCTCAAGTAATTTCATTGGGAAAACAAGATGTCAAAATGTGTGCGTACGGTCAAGGAACAGTTTACATCCAAATCCGACGAAACAATAAATGGTACAATGCTAGAATGGACAATGTTTTGTACGTCCCTGATGCAAGTGCTAATCTGTTCTCTGTGAGAGCCATTGCCAGCAGAGGCTACAGTACTAATTTTAGTTATAATAACGTCTGTGTTCGAAAACAAGTCAGTGGCAATATTGTTATGACAGGTTATGTGAAAAATGGACTTTATGTGTTGAACATGTGTGTTGTTAGAAATGCAAAAATGAATCGTATGAGCTTGATGACTTCATCCGAAACATTGCAAGTGTACCATGAAAGGTTTGGTCATCAGAATAAACAACATGTGAAGAATATTTTAAAAGGAATGAACATTAATGTGGAAGATGCCAAGAGTGAATTTTGTGACGGCTGTGCGGTTGGAAAGATGCATAGGCTGCCATTCAAAACACGAACAATACGCGCTACCAGTACTGGTGAATTAATCCACGCGGATGTAAATGGACCAATGAGCATGAAATCTTTTGGAGGCAAGCATTATTATGTATGTTTCAAAGACGATTTTAGTAAATTTCGTCGAATTTTCTTTTTAAGACACAAAAGTGAAGTGTGTACTGTGCTTAAGCAGTTTTTAAATGAAGCACGAACTAATGGACATGTTGTCAAACAATTTAGATGTGATGGTGGCAAAGAATTTAACAATAAGAATGTCAGTGAACTGCTTGCAGACAGGGGAATAGAGCTACTGATTCCTCCTCCTTACACTCCTGAACAAAATGGTGTGGCTGAACGGGAAAATAGGACCATTGTTGAAGCTGCCCGGTCAATGCTAAATCCGAGTAAATTACCTAAAGGGTTGTGGGCAGAGGCATGTAACACAGCAGTCTACCTAATAAATCGTACTGGAAAATCTTCAGTTGAAAATAAAACCCCTTATGAACTATGGTTTAATCGACCAGTAGGATGACTTGATCATCTCAGAATTTTTGACACAGGCTGCTATGTTCACATTAACAAACAATTCCGTTCCAAGTTTGATGATAAGACAGTTTTTGGACGACTTGTTGGATATGTTAATGGCAAAGATGGGTTCAGAGTTTGGATTCCATCTAAAAGAAAAGTGGTGTTGAGTCACGACGTAAAATTTAAGCCAGAAATTGTTTGTGATTTACATAGTGATCATGTTGAATTTGAAGTCCCTCGGGAAGAATTTAATGATCCGAATTCATCTAAAGATGACCAATGTAAATCTCCTAGGCTGTACACTTCTGGAGGAAGCCAAACTCAAGAAAAAATTGGCACTCTCGATTCTAGAGAAAGTCAAGAGTCGCGTGAATCTGAAGAAAATAAAGAATTAACAGAATTTCTAAAAGCAGAAGCTGCTGAATCTTCTAATGAAGAGAAACAGAAGAATAAAAGACAACGAAGAAAACCAACCTGGATGGAAAGTGGTGAATTTTGTATGGCAACAAAAGTTGATGCACTTGGATACAAAGATCCAAACTGTTTTTCAGAAATATTGCAGTCAAACGAGAAGGAAGAATGGATGCAAGCTATTAGTGAAGAACTTCAATCACTTAAGGAAAACAATACCTGGGTGCTGGTTGACTGTCTGAAGAATGCCAAAGTATTGCAAAACCGCTGGGTTCTACGGCGAAAGGTCAATGGAGGTACTCGCTTTAAAGCCAGATTGGTTGCAAAAGGTTGTATTCAGAAAGCAGGAATTGATTATGACGACGCCTTTAGCCCCGTGGCACGTTATGACACCATACGAACTCTGTTGGCTGTAGCTGCTTCAAAGAAAATGCTGCTAGAACAATTCGATGTAAAGACAGCTTTTTTGAATGGAATACTTGAAGATGAAGTATATATGGAACAACCAGAAGGTTTCGAAGATGGTACAGGCCGAGTATGTTTCTTAAAAAAAGGTCTTTATGGGTTGAAGCAAGCGCCACGTTGCTGGAACAAACGTTTTGTTGAGTTCATGAAGAAAGCTGGTTTTTCAAACAGTGATGCAGACCCATGCCTATTTTATCGTAGACAAAATGGAAATAGCCTTTATGTGGCAATCTACGTTGATGATGGCCTGATTGTCGGCAGTAACAAGAAAGAAATTTCTGTTTTTATGGATGTTTTACAACATGAATTCGAAATAACAACTGGCAGTCTTGACAATTTTCTTGGCATAAAAATAAAGCAATATGAAGATGGAGCAATAATGATAAATCAAGAGAAATACACAGAAGAAATTCTGCAAAGATTTGGAATGGCAGAATGCAATACAATCTCAACTCCTATTGGACGTGAGGACAATAATCAAAACGAAGAAGTTTCGTCATCTGTACCCTACCGTGAAGCAATTGGTTGTCTCATGTACCTTTCAACAGTAACTCGTCCAGACATCACTTTTGCAGTCAATAAAGCTGCTCGAGCTATGGAGAAACCAACCACTGAAGACTGGAATAGAGTAAAGCGCATTTTCCGGTATTTGAAAGGGACCTTAAATTTTGGAATTGTATATAATAAAAAAGAAGAGTTAAAGATTTACGCTGATGCAGATTTCGCAGGTGACAACCGGACAAGGCGCTCAACAACTGGAATTCTTGCAAAGTACTCAGGTGGTGCAGTGTCATGGACAAGTCAGTTGCAGAAAGTAGTGGCCACATCCACAACCGAGGCGGAAATAATTGGAGCTAGTGAAGGAGCAAAAGAGTTAGTTTGGTTATATCGTCTGCTATCAGAATTAGTGGAAATGTCGGGGCAGCCTCCAGTTCTTTACATTGACAATGCTAGTGCATTGAAGTTGGCAATAAATCCAGAATATCATCGACGTTCTAAACATATAGAGGTCCGACATTTCTATGTTCGTGAAAGATATCTGAACGGTGAGATTTTCATGGAACACATTGATGGACACAACCAGTTGGCAGATATTTTGACGAAACCTCTTGAACGAGTTCGATTTAATTTTCTATGTTCAGAAATTGGCATGCAAGAGACAAAGCAATAATTTCATGATTTTTTCTTTTGGAGGAAGTGTTAAAAGAAAAGAAAAAATTCCTTGACGTCTATATTTATGTGCTGCTCCATGACTCTGCTGTCAATATCTTTATTCTTGGCTTGTGTGTAACTTCTGTGTTTTTCTTACAGTACATGTGTTTTTTTCCGTATCCAGGATGTAATTACAAAGCTAATAAAATGTTTTCTTTCCTTTAAATAAATTTTTTTCATCAGTCATAAAAAAGGGAGTATTTTTGTGTATAATAAGAAAATTTACCCCCCATGAACCATGGACCTTGCCGTTGGTGGGGAGGCTTGCGTGCCTCAGCGATACAGATGGCCATACCGTAGGTGCAACCACAACGGAGGGGTATCTGTTGAGAGGCCAGACAAACATGTGGTTCCTGAAGAGGGGCAGCAGCCTTTTCAGTAGTTGCAGGGGCAACAGTCTGGATGATTGACTGATCTGGCCTTGTAACATTAACCAAAACGGCCTTGCTGTGCTGGTACTGCGAACGGCTGAAAGCAAGGGGAAACTACGGCCGTAATTTTTCCCGAGGACATGCAGCTCTACTGTATGATTAAATGATGATGGCGTCCTCTTGGGTAAAATATTCCGGAGGTAAAATAGTCCCCCATTCGGATCTCCGGGCGGGGACTACTCAGGAGGACGTCGTTATCAGGAGAAAGAAAACTGGCGTTCTACGGATCGGAGCGTGGAATGTCAGATCCCTTAATCGGGCAGGTAGGTTAGAAAATTTAAAAAGGGAAATGGATAGGTTAAAGTTAGATATAGTGGGAATTAGTGAAGTTCGGTGGCAGGAGGAACAAGACTTTTGGTCAGGTGATTACAGGGTTACAAATACAAAATCAAATAGGGGTAATGCAGGAGTAGGTTTAATAATGAATAAAAAAATAGGAGTTCGGGTTAGCTACTACAAACAGCATAGTGAACGCATTATTGTGGCCAAGATAGACACAAAGCCCATGCCTACTACAGTAGTACAAGTTTATATGCCAACTACCTCTGCAGATGATGAAGAAATAGATGAAATGTATGACGAGATAAAAGAAATTATTCAGGTAGTGAAGGGAGACGAAAATTTAATAGTCATGGGTGACTGGAATTCGTCAGTAGGAAAAGGGAGAGAAGGAAACATAGTAGGTGAATATGGATTGGGGGGAAGGAATGAAAGAGGAAGCCGCCTTGTAGAATTTTGCACAGAGCATAACTTAATCATAGCCAACACTTGGTTCAAGAATCATAAAAGAAGGTTGTATACCTGGAAGAATCCTGGAGATTCTAAAAGGTATCAGATAGATTATATAATGGTAAGACAGAGATTTAGGAACCAGGTTTTAAATTGTAAGACATTTCCTGGGGCAGATGTGGATTCTGACCACAATCTATTGGTTATGAACTGCAGATTGAAACTGAAGAAACTGCAAAAAGGTGGGAATTTAAGGAGATGGGACCTGGATAAACTGAAAGAACCAGAAGTTGTAGAGAGTTTCAAGGAGAGCATAAGGGAACAATTGACAGGAATGGGGGAAAGAAATACAGTAGAAGAAGAATGGGTAGCTCTGAGGGATGAAGTAGTGAAGGCAGCAGAGGATCAAGTAGGTAAAAAGACGAGGGCTAATAGAAATCCTTGGGTAACAGAAGAAATATTGAATTTAATTGATGAAAGGAGAAAATATAAAAATGCAGTAAATGAAGCAGGCAAAAAGGAATACAAACGTCTCAAAAATGATATCGACAGGAAGTGCAAAATGGCTAAGCAGGGATGGCTAGAGGACAAATGTAAGGATGTAGAGGCTTGTCTCACTAGGGGTAAGATAGATACTGCCTACAGGAAAATTAAAGAGGCCTTTGGAGAGAAGAGAACCACTTGTATGAATATCAAGAGCTCAGATGGCAACCCAGTTCTAAGCAAAGAAGGGAAGGCAGAAAGGTGGAAGGAGTATATAGAGGGTTTATACAAGGGCGATGTACTTGAGGACAATATTATGGAAATGGAAGAGGATGTAGATGAAGACGAAATGGGAGATAAGATACTGCGTGAAGAGTTTGACAGAGCACTGAAAGACGTGAGTCGAAACAAGGCCCCGGGAGTAGACAACATTCCATTTGAACTACTGATGGCCTCGGGAGAGCCAGTCATGAAAAAACTCTACCATCTGGTGAGCACGATGTATGAGACAGGCGAAATACCCTCAGACTTCAAGAAAAATATAATAATTCCAATCCCAAAGAAAGCAGGTGTTGACAGATGTGAAAATTACCGAACTATCAGTTTAATAAGTCACAGCTGCAAAATACTAACGCGAATTCTTTACAGACGAATGGAAAAACTGGTAGAAGCCGACCTCGGGGAAGATCAGTTTGGATTCCGTAGAAATGTTGGAACACGTGAGGCAATACTGACCTTACGACTTATCTTAGAAGAAAGATTAAGAAAAGGCAAACCTACATTTCTAGCATTTGTAGACTTAGAGAAAGCTTTTGACAATGTTAACTGGAATACTCTCTTTCAAATTCTGAAGATGGCAGGGGTAAAATACAGGGAGCGAAAGGCTATTTACAGTTTGTACAGAAACCAGATGGCAGTTATAAGAGTCGAGGGGCATGAAAGGGAAGCAGTGGTTGGGAAAGGAGTAAGACAGGGTTGTAGCCTCTCCCCGATGTTATTCAATCTGTATATTGAGCAAGCAGTAAAGGAAACAAAAGAAAAATTCGGAGTAGGTATTAAAGTTCATGGAGAAGAAGTAAAAACTTTGAGGTTCGCCGATGACATTGTAATTCTGTCAGAGACAGCAAAGGACTTGGAAGAGCAGTTGAACGGAATGGACAGTGTCTTGAAAGGAGGATATAAGATGAACATCAACAAAAGCAAAACGAGGGTAATGGAATGTAGTCAAATTAAGTCGGGTGATGCTGAGGGAATTAGATTAGGAAATGAGACACTTAAAGTAGTAAAGGAGTTTTGCTATTTAGGGAGTAAAATAACCGATGATGGTCGAAGTAGAGAGGATATAAAATGTAGACTGGCAATGGCAAGGAAAGCGTTTCTCAAGAAGAGGAATTTGTTAACATCGAGTATAGATTTAAGTGTCAGGAAGTCGTTTCTGAAAGTATTTGTATGGAGTGTAGCCATGTATGGAAGTGAAACATGGACGATAACTAGTTTGGACAAGAAGAGAATAGAAGCTTTCGAAATGTGGTGCTACAGAAGAATGCTGAAGATAAGGTGGGTAGATCACGTAACTAATGAGGAGGTTTTGAATAGGATTGGGGAGAAGAGAAGTTTGTGGCACAACTTGACTAGAAGAAGGGATCGGTTGGTAGGACATGTTTTGAGGCATCAAGGGATCACAAATTTAGCATTGGAGGGCAGTGTGGAGGGTAAAAATCGTAGAGGGAGACCAAGAGATGAATACACTAAGCAGATTCAGAAGGATGTAGGTTGCAGTAGATACTGGGAGATGAAGAAGCTTGCACAGGATAGAGTAGCATGGAGAGCTGCATCAAACCAGTCTCAGGACTGAAGACCATAACAACAATAACAACAACAAGAAAATTTAAACTATTTATCACATTTTTTCCAACATTACAAAATTTTACTTATAAATCATGTTCTAAACTATATTTCCATTACACTTAATTTCTCTTTAAGCTCATAAGTCCTTATTATAACGCTTTCACTTTCTGTCGAAGCTTCTTTTATTGCTTTTCCAGCTGTGGACTCGTTGAGGATCATTTCTTTTTATCATCCTGCAGTAGTCTGCTATCATGTTGACGTTGATATCTTCTTTCCATTTCTTTGATGTCTTGGTGGAATCTTTCGCCCTGATTTTCACTTACATCACCAAGGTTTGCAGGGAAGTAGTCAAGATGTGTGTGGAGAAAATGAACTTCAATGCTCATGTTACAGCCCAGCTTCTTAAAGTTGTCAAGCATGTCTGGGACGATTGTCTTGTAGTTTGGATCTCTTTTGTTTCCTAGGAAGCTGTTAACAGCTAATTTAAAAAATGTCCATGTTGCCTTTTGTTTTGTTTCCATTTTGTCCACAAAGTTGGGATCTGTCATTAGTTTTCTAATGTCTGGTCCGACAAAGATTCCTTCCTTTAGCTTTGCCTCAGTTTACCAGGAAACTGTCCACAAAGATATCTGAAACACTCCCCCTTCTTTTGGCAATGCCTTAAATTGTTTCATCAGCCCCAACTTTATGTGAAATGGTTGAAGTAACACCTTGTTAGGAATTAGGATCCACAAGGCTTTTCCTCTCAACGTCTTTAACCCCTACCTGTAAGGTTTTTCTCAAGGGCCAAGCTTTTTTAAATTAGTGTTTCTTTCTGTCTCTAATGTCCCATTCACAGAGAAAGCAAGGGAACTTTGTATAGCCACTTTGTTGAACAAGCAGCATTGAAATCACATTTAAATCACCACATAGTGTCCATATATGGTATGAATAGCAGAATTTGCTTAAAACCAGTTCAAGGTTTTCGTAACATTCTTTTAAGTGAACCGAGTGTCCAACTGGTATAGAAGAATACTTATTGCCATTGTATAGAAGTACTGCTTTAAGGCTTCTTTTTGAAGAATCAATAAAAAGTCTCCACTCATCATGAGTGTTGGAATTATGTAATACATTTATATCGGATATGAGAAAGTTCCAGAACATCGTTCTAGAATAAGTTATATCGAGTATGTTCGAGAAGTATCGATTGTGGTGACAGCTATGTTTGTGTATATATGAGTGAGTGATGAGGCGCAATAGACAGTCTTCGTGCGTCTGTTGTAAAGTTAACATGTGTATATTTTAATAAAGTATTTTATAAGTAAAAGTGTGAACTTGATTCAAAACATGGTAGCAGGGCGTGGTTCTTGAAAAGAAAAGTAGAAGTTAAATATTATATTGTGGCCGTCGCGTGTTATTCAGAAAGTTCGACATGGCTGATATAACTATTCCTGTATTTGATGGCAAGGACTATGGGAACTGGAAGCAGTGGATAATCATGTACCTAAAAATGAAGAAATGCCATACAGTGACTACGAGGGCAAAAGTGAGTTCAGACAACGAAACGTGGGATGAAGAGGACTTAAAGGCTATCAACTATATTTATGGTGCAATCACAAATAAGCAACTAGAATTCGTGAGTGACAGAGAAAGTGCTTTCGAGATCATGAAGAAATTTGATGAATTATATTCGAAAGAGTCTACAGCCCTTCAAATATTATGCAGAAACAAGTTGGACAAATTGAGGTTAAGTGATTACAGTGATACGGGGACATTTTTCAGTGTATTTGAAAAAACTGTAAATGAGCTGAAATCTGCAGGCGCTAAAGTAACGGAAAAGGAGAAGTTAAATTATATGCTGCGAACGTTACCAGAGTCAATGAGCTATATTGGGGACTTAGTGGACGTCGTGAAGGAAGAGGACCAGACAGTTGAATACGTTAAAAGTAAGATTCAATTATTGAATGCAAAAACTGGAAATGAAGAGTAAAATCAAATGCATTTCACACAGAAAGAAAATTGAATTTAAGAAATCAGGAGCAAGTATGTTATCGATGCGGCAAAGCAGGTCACTTCAAACGTGATTGTAACCAGGGAAGAACAAGTAACAGAGGCACATGGCATCGTGGAGTACATTTTCAAAGCAGCAACAGAGGTAATGGAAATATGCAGTGTGGAAATTATGGCAACATGCAGCGTGGAGGTTATGGCAGCAGGCAACGTGGTTGAGGAGAGCAGCATGGTTTTAGCAGCGGTCGGTATCACAGCAAGCAAGGTTACCATCAGAGTGATCATGGTATGAGTAGTTTTATAACAGAGGTTAATTCTATAATAGGTCAAAATAAAACAGTAGAGTCAAGTAACAACAATCAAATTCAAATCAATTGGTTATTAGACAGTGGCTGTACTGATCATGTTATTAATAATGAGGAATATTTTTCTAAGAGTATAACTTTAAAACAACCTATAAATGTAAAAATTGCTGATGTAAAAATTTTGCAAGCTACTAAAGTTCGTAATGTAATTAGTAATTTTCCTGTCTAGGATCAAATGGTTCCAATTAATATGCGAAATGTTTTCTTTGTAAAAGACACAGACAAAAACTTGATCAGTTATGCTAAAATTACAGATAATCACAAAATTGTATCGGTAGGGAATAATGCTAAAATTTTTGATAAAGCTAATGGATTGATTGCGATTGCATGGAAAGAGAGTCGGTTGTATAAAATGAGTAGTACTATTAATAAAGGAGAAGTTAATGTTAATGTTATGAGTAAAGACAATAATATGACAGCAAAGGAAAAATGGCACCGCATTTTGGGACATGTTAATTTCAATTATCTAAATACTTTATGTAAACATCAATTGTTAGATGGGGTTCCTTCAGAACTAGAATCATAATTTATGAAATGTAAAATCTGTATCGAAAACAAAATGCATAATGTTCCTTTTAAAAATAATAGAACCAAAGCAAAAGAAATCTTAGAAATTGTTCACACAGATCTAAATGGGCCTCACTCAACTACTGGAATGCATGGGGAAAGATATTTTCTTTCTTTCATTGATGATTACAGTAAGGCAGCTCGTGTTTACACCATAAAATCTAAAGATCAAGTATACAAATGTTTTGTAGAGTATATTAATGAAGTTGAGAATCTCACTGGGAAAACTGTTAAAAAGTTAAGATGTGACAATGGGAAGGAATATTTAAATGAAAATGTCTATGAATTTGTGAGACAAAAAGGAATTGTATTGAATGCTTGTCCACCTTATGTGCATGAGCTTAATGGTACTGCTGAAAGGTATAACAGATCCATCATGGACATGTCACGGTGTCTGCTAGCCGAAGCGCGAGTAGACAGTGCAGCAGCGTACCTCAAAAACAGAACTTTAGCTAATACCATTGAAAAGAAAACTCCTTATGAGATATTACTGGGGAAAAGACCTAATGTTAATCATTTGAAGTTGTATGGGAGTAGAGTTTTTGTAAGAGTACCTGAGCAACTGAGAAAGTCGAAATGGGATAGGAAAGCCGATTTGGGGGTTTTAATGGGTTATTGTGAAGTAGGCTACAGAGTGCTAATAAATAATAAGATAGTTGTTGCTCGACATGTGAACATTGTTGAAAGTGGTGTTAAATGTATTGGGTTTAAAGATTATGATTCAGTAAGTGAATATTCTAGTGATTATGAACACGAAAGTATAGAAAATGAAACTGAACTAATAGAAAAACAGAAGGAAATTGAGAAAAATGAAAAGCTTTCTGATAATCATGAATCAGAGAAAGTACTTGAGTTGAGGAGATCATCTAGAGAAAGAAAACCAAAAATATTAAATGATTATGTTTACAGCAATTTTATTTATGTAAACTTTTGCAGTGCAAATAGTCCGGAAAGCTTTGAGGAGGCGATTAACAGCGCCAAATCAAATTATTGGGAAAAAGCGATGAATAAGGAAATTGATTGTTTGAACAAAAACAAAACATGGGAATTAGTAGATAAACCAGTTGATAAAGAAGCCATTGATGTAAAGTGGGTTTTCACAAAGAAATCAGAAAGTGTTTACAAAGCAAGATTAGTTGTCAGGGGATTTCAACAAAAAGAAATCGTTGAGGATATTTATTCTCCAGTAACCAATATGCAAATATTAAAGATTTTGTTGTCATACTGTTGTCCAGAAGGTTTGGTTATAGAACAAATGGACGTAGAGACTGCGTTTCTAAATTGTAAAGTTTTATCTGAAGTTTATGTAAAGCAGCCAAGAGGATATGATGATGGTACGGATAGAGTCTGTAAATTGTATAAAGCATTGTATGGTTTGCGAGAAAGCTCACGAGCTTGGTACAATTGTCTTGACGAGTTTTTAAGAAGTTTAGGTTTTAAAAGGAGTAAATATGATTATTGTCTTTATGTATTGCGAGATGAAGATGTCTTGATTTATTTGATTATTTTTGTCGACGATTTGCTCATTTGCTGTGTGAGAAAAGAAAAAATTGTTAAGATTAAGAACTTATTGTCAAAGCGATTTAATATGAAAGATATAGGTGAGGTAAAAAGATATCTTGGCATCGATATTAATTATGATTATGAAACAAGAGTTATGAGTTTGAGTCAAGAAAAATACATTGATTCGTTAGCTGCGAAATATAAAATTGAAGATTCGATCTTGTACAAAACTCCAATGGAAGTAAATTTAAAGTTAGAACCAGCGTATGAAGATTGTAATCACGTTAGATATAGAAACTTGATAGGTGCACTCTTGTACATAAGTTCAGGTACTAGACCAGATATTAGCTATAGTGTGAATTACTTGAGCAGATTCCAAAGTTGTTACAGTAGTACTCATTTTAAATTTGCTTTGAGAATTTTGAAATATTTATATTTAACTAAAGATTTGAAATTAAACTATTGTAGGAATGAAAGTGCTGAGATATTAGATTGTTTTGTGGATTCAGATTGGGCAGGTGATAGTGTGGATAGAAAGTCAACTTCTGGTTATGTAATTAGATTATTTGGTAATGTTGTATTTTGGAAGTCAAGAAAACAAGCGAGTGTCACAAAGGCTTCAACTTTCACAGAATATGTAGCATTGTCTGAAGCTGTAAGCGAGGTGAAACTTGTACATGATATTTTAGACATTTTTAATGTTAAATTTGAAAAACCTATTGTCATATATGAAGATAATTCAGGAGCATTAAATATAGCGAAGTTTGGTAATTTTACAAAGAATTCAAAATATATAGAAGTGCATTACCATTTTGTGAATGAGTATTATTTACAGGGACTCATTGATATTGTTAAAGTAGATTCAAATGAAAATGTTGCAGATATATTCACAAAGTCGTTATGTAAAGAAAAATTCATTAAAATTAGGAATATCTTAAACATCGCGATATAAATGTAAGGAGGCGTGTTGGAATTATGTAATACATTTATATCGGATATGAGAAAGTTCCAGAACATCGTTCTAGAATAAGTTATATCGAGTATGTTCGAGAAGTATCGATTGTGGTGACAGCTATGTTTGTGTATATATGTGTGAGTGATGAGGCGCAATAGACAGTCTTCGTGCGTCTATTGTAAAGTTAACATGTGTATATTTTAATAAAGTATTTTATAAGTAAAAGTGTGAACTTGATTCAAAACAATGAGCATATTCTATTTTGAAACATGCCATAAATCCAGGAACATCACCGCAAAATACCAGGTCACCTCCTTGAGAGAAGAAAGATACAAACTCCTTTTCCCTCGATCGATACCAAGAAAAGGATGTACCTGGAGCCAACATATGTTTATCTTTCTATCTAGATCCTAACACCTCTGCCAATTCTTTAGAAAGGCCTAGGTCTCTAACTACACTCCTGGAAATGGAAAAAAGAACACATTGACACCGATGTGTCAGACCCACCATACTTGCTCCGGACACTGCGAGAGGGCTGTACAAGCAATGATCACATGCACGGCACAGCGGGCACACCAGGAACCGCGGTGTTGGCCGTCGAATGGCGCTAGCTGCGCAGCATTTGTGCACCGCCGCCGTCAGTGTCAGCCACTTTGCCGTGGCATACGGAGCTCCATCGCAGTCTTTAACACTAGTAGCATGCCGCGACAGTGTGGACGTGAACCGTATGTGCAGTTGACGGACTTTGAGCGAGGGCGTATAGTGGGCATGCGGGAGGCCGGGTGGACGTACCGCCGAATTGCTCAACACGTGGGGCGTGAGGTCTCCACAGTACATCGATGTTGTCGCCAGTGGTCGGCGGAAGGTGCACGTGCCCGTCGACCTGGGACCGGACCGCAGCGACGCACGGATGCACGCCAAGACCGTAGGATCCTACGCAGTGCCGTAGGGGACCGCACCGCCACTTCCCAGCAAATTAGGGACACTGTTGCTCCTGGGGTATCGGCGAGGACCATTCGCAACCGTCTCCATGAAGCTGGGCTACGGTCCCGCACACCGTTAGGCCGTCTTCCGCTCACGCCCCAACATCGTGCAGCCCGCCTCCAGTGGTGTCGCGACAGGCGTGAATGGAGGGACGAATGGAGACGTGTCGTCTTCAGCGATGAGAGTCGCTTCTGCCTTGGTGCCAATGATGGTCGTATGCGTGTTTGGCGCCGTGCAGGTGCGCGCCACGATCAGGACTGCATACGACCGATTCACACAGGGCCAACACCCGGCATCATGGTGTGGGGAGCGATCTCCTACACTGGCCGTACACCACTGGTGATCGTCGAGGGGACACTGAATAGTGCACGGTACATCCAAACCGTCATCGAACCCATCGTTCTACCATTCCTAGACCGGCAAGGGAACTTGCTGTTCCAACAGGACAATGCACGTCCGCATGTATCCCGTGCCACCCAACGTGCTCTAGAAGGTGTAAGTCAACTACCCTGGCCAGCAAGACCTCCGGATCTGTCTCCCATTGAGCATGTTTGGGGCTGGATGAAGTGTCGTCTCACGCGGTCTGCACATCCAGCACGAACGCTGGTCCAACTGAGGCGCCAGGTGGAAATGGCATGGCAAGCCGTTCCACAGGACTACATCCAGCATCTCTACGATCGTCTCCATGGGAGAATAGCAGCCTGCATTGCTGCGAAAGGTGGATATACACTGTACTAGTTCCGACATTGTGCATGCTCTGTTGCCTGTGTCTATGTGCCTGTGGTTCTGTCAGTGTGATCATGTGATGTATCTGACCCCAGGAATGTGTCAATAAAGTTTCCCCTTCCTGGGACAATGAATTCACGGTGTTCTTATTTCAATTTCCAGGAGTGTAAATCCTTCACTTCAGATTGTGGGAATGGAATGGGATCGGTTGTGCCAGGATCGTAGCAATCTCTGTCTTCTTCACTATCACCTTGCTCAGCCAATGACTCGTGATCCTCTATATCATTCAAAGAATCTGGAGGAGAGGGTACAGGTACTTCAGGTCCATGAGGAACAGGGCGAATGGCTGATTGAATGCTAGGGTAAGAAATATCCTTTTTGTTTTCCAAATTGAAACCTCGTACATTGCAAGAACAAAAATAGCAGTCATCACTATGATTTTTGGGCTCCCTCCAAAATACTGGTATTCCAAAACGTAAGGCCTGCTTTTTACGTTGAAACCATTGCCTCAGTTCTTCGACACACACAGAACAAACTTTGTGTGGGGCCCAAGGCTTATCTTGATCGCCTAACTTTATACCAAAATAGGCAAAATATACTTTTTCAACAAAATCGGAAATGTTTTTGTTCAGTGTCCCTAGCAGAAGCAATTTGGCGAGTTTATACGTCCTCCAGTAGTCATTGTCCATTGTCCATAAAACAACTTCACAACACAAGAAAACAGTCACTACTTTAAAGCACTAGTAACAACAACATGTGAACAGCACAGTGTGAAGAAGTACTGTGAACTGAAGGATAATAGCAGAAGCTCACTGTTTGGTGATAGCGGGGGAAGGGGCAGCGTGACAGACAGGCACTGACATGAAAATACTGCTGGTTTCTCCTAATTACTCTTTCTTTTATGCATATCTAGCATAAAAACGGCTAAATAACAGTTTATGGAGATTAAAACCCAAAATTCAAACTCACTAGAGTGCTGAAACATCGAAAAAAGTTAAAACTAGACAAGCAGTTTGTGAAATAACTGTACATGATGGAATTTTTTCACTATTTTCCCCTAAATCAGCATTGAAAGCACTATAAAAATCACTTAATAAATTTGAAACAATTTTTATCTCGCAGACCTGTGTAATTATTGTGGGAAAAGGCATTACACATTGTACATTTTTTATGGTATGGGTTCCATGAGTTTTTGTTTGGTAAGGATAGTTGTACTTTGTTATTAAGTAGAATCCATTCCCATTCTGCAGAAATGAGCAGCTGTCTCAGAAATCTTTGAATAAGCAGGTGTATGATTTAGTACAATAGTCTCAAATTTCATTATTCTCTCCAGAAATCGAACTAGGCAACTACACTATACTTTCCATCAGCATTCCATAGTAAGGGGTAAGGATCACTTTCCAGGGCATGGAGTGGTGAAGGGCTGATGGTGTCCATTCTGTAGAATCGACAATCTCCACTATTTTCCCAGGAGGGTTGTCCGGGCTGTGGAGAGTATAGTTTTTGGGGTCTGTCTTCTGTCCTCCGGTCCTTGCACAGTTAGTTCTTCCTTTTTCTTTCTGCCTTCCCCTATTGAGGTACGGGTCCTATCCTCCCTCTATCCACATGCAATAATTCCACCACGTGAAGCCTTCTATATATTTGGCCTATAAAACTTGTTATTACAATGTTAGCCCAAGGTGGTGCAGCCCTACAAGATTTCTGACCCGAGTAGTGTAAACATTAGTTGGTAACTATGGGGTATTACTCAGTACTGTAATAAGATTTCAAAACATATTTTCATTAATTGTGTGCGATAATAAATTTGAACAGTATGTTACCAAACATTATAGTATATGGAATTTCCATGTTTGATGGGATAAACAAGCAATCTATTCTGTTTTATTTATCACACATCTGCTATCTAATTTCAAAATGTGATGGTAGATGAACTCGCAGACTCATATACATACACTAGAAAATTTAGTTATATATAGATGTAATGGATAGCCAGAAAGATCCAACAGTCTAGTGTGAATGATTAAACTTGTAAAATTCTTCCTATCCCATGTTTGTGGTGGTGATAAGTGAACGCATGAACTTATTACATTCTTGAATAAGTAAAAAACCAGGACTGCTTTTATTCAAGGGACTATTTTCACATTGCTTTATCACAGGTGGAAACTACTTAGCAGTCAAACACCTGTTCATTTATAAGGGGTGGCAGGTATGAGGGTACGAGATTTTACATGTAAAGTTCCAAAATAAATAATTTCATTGAGTGGAAGTGAAATCTCAAACTAATTTTGGATATAAATAATGGACCATTATTACTAGAATTACACATATTTTTAGTATCCAGAACCATAGTTCAGAACATGAAGTTTTAATTATTATGTAAGAAGATTAATTAGGAGATAAGCCCTGTTTTGTGTATAGTTTTTGGGGTCTGTCTTCTGTCCTCCTTTGGTCCTTGCACACTTCCTGTTTTGTGTATAGCCTTCTGCTGCCGAGCAGTGTGTCAGCAGTGCGCAAGTAGCAGCAAATGTCTTATTTAATGTTCATATAAGTGCAGTAGTCAAGTTGAAAATTTGTTTGAGTGTTCTTAGCGCACTTGTTTAGTTAAATCCGTCAAATCATTGTGTAGCTTCGTAATTAGTAGGGGCAGGTTTGCATTTTAGTATCTGTGACGTGTAAAGTCGTGTAGTCGTCTGTCATTTGTTTATTTCTTTCAAATATTCTTTGTACATTACTGACACTACAGTTGGCCTTCTGCCACCGAGCAATGTGTCAGCAGTGCGCAAGTAGCAGCATTACTGCATTTGCTAGGCAGTCTTGTATCTTAATAACCATTTAAATTTGTGTCGAATTGTTTGTGCTCTCTGTATATTAGTTCAGACGTTCTTTGCACAACAGTATTTAGCATGGATAGGGACTGCGACTGCTGTGTTCGGATGCGGGCTGAGTTGGCATCCCTTCGCTCTCAGCTTCAGCCAGTGTTGGCTTCGGTCACACAACTTGAGGCTGTTGCCAATGGGCATCACGGTGGGGGTCCGGATGAGGGTTTGTCGGGGACGGCCAGCTCGTCCCACACATCCCTCAATTAGACTATGGCTGTGGCTGCCCGGGATACTGCCCACATTGAGGCTGACCCCTCACCCGTGGTAGAGTGGGAGGTCATCTCGAGGTATGGCAGGGGGCAAAAGATATTCCGGAGGGCTGAACAGAAGGCCTCTCCAGTTTGTCTGACGAACCGGTTTCAGGCTCTGTCTCCGGCTGATACTGATCTTGGGCCGGACGTGGCTGCTTGTCCTATACCAGAGGTTGCAAGATCCGGGCAGTTGCAGAGGGTGGGCTTACTGGTAGTTGGGTGCTCCAACGTTAGGTGTGTAATGGGGCCCCTTAGGGATATGGCTGCAAATGAGGGGAAGAAAACCAAAGTACACTCCATGTGCATGCCAGGGGGAGTCATTCCAGATGTGGAAAGGGTCCTTCCGGATGCCATGAGGGGTACAAGGTGCACCCATCTGCAGGTGGTCGCTCATGTCGGCACCAATAATGTGTGTTGCTATGGATCGGAGGAAATCCTCTCTGGCTTCCGGCAGCTATCTGATTTGGTGAAGACTGCCAGTCTCGCTAGCAGGATGAAAGCAGAGCTCACCATCTGCAGAATCGTCGACAGGACTGACTGCGGACCTTTGATACAGAGCCGAGTGGAGGGTCTGAATCAGAGGCTGAGACGGTTCAGCGACTGTGTGGGCTTCAGATTCCTCGACTTGCACCATAGGGTGGTGGGTTTCTGGGTTCCCTGGATAGGTCAGGCGTCGCAGCTACACGGGTAGCAGGGGTTGTGTGGCGTGGACTGGGCGGTTTTTTAGGTTAGATGGCCTCGGGCAAGTACAGAAAGGGCCTCAAAGGGTGCGGGGCAAAGTCAGGACATGCGGGGACCAAGCAGCAATCGGTATTGTAATTGTAAACTGTCGAAGCTGCGTTGGTAAAGTACCGGAACTTCAAGCGCTGATAGAAAGCACCGAAGCTGAAATCGTTATAGGTACTGAAAGCTGGCTGAAGCCAGAGATAAATTCTGCCGAAATTTTTAAAAAGGCACAGACGGTGTGTAGAAAGGATAGATTGCATGCAACCGGTTGTGGCGTGTTTGTCGCTGTTAGTAGTAGTTTATCCTGTAGTGAAATAGAAGTGGATAGTTCCTGTGAATTATTATGGGTGGAGGCTATACTCAACAACCGAGCTAGGTTCATAATTGGTTCCTTTTACCGACCTCCCGACTCAGCAGCATTAGTGGCAGAACAACTGACAGAAAATCTGGAATACATTTCACATAAATTTCCTCAGCATGTTATAGTCTTAGGTCGAGATTTCAATTTACCACATATAGACTGGGACACTCAGATGTTTTAGGACGGGTGGTAGGGACAGAGCATAGAGTGACATTAAACTGAGTGCACTATCCGAAAATTACCTCGAGCAATTAAACAGAGAACCGACTCGTGGAGACAACATCTTGGACCTACTGATAACAAACAGACCCGAGCTTTTCGACTCCGTAAGTGCAGAACAGGGAATCAGTGATCATAAGGCCGTTGCAGCATCCCTGAATTTGGAGCTAAATAGGAATATAAAAAAAAGGGAGGAAGGTTTATCTGTCTAGCAAGAGTAATAGGAGGCAGATTTCAGACTACCTAACAAATCAAAACGAAAATTTCTGTTCCAACACTGACGATGTTGAGTGTTTATGGAAAGTTCAAGGCAATCGTAAAGTGCGTTTTAGACAGGTACGTGCCGAGTAAAACTCTGAGGGACAGGAAAAACCCACCATGGTTCAACAACAAAGTTAGGAAACTACTGCGAAAGCAAAGAGAGCTTCACTGCAAGTTTGAACGCAGCCAAAACCTCTCAGACAAACAGAAGCTAAACGATGTCAAAGTTAGCGTAAGGAGGGCTATGTGTGAAGCGTTCAGTGAATTCGAAAGTAAAATTCTATGTACTGGCTTGACAGAAAATCCTAGGAAGTTCTGGTCTTACGTTAAATCAGTAAGTGGATCGAAACAGCATATCCAGAGACTCTGGGATGATGATGGCATTGAAACAGAGGATGACACGCGTAAAACTGAAATACTACACACCTGGCGTGCCACAGGGGAGTGTTACTGGACCATTGCTTTTCACAATATATATAAATCACCAAGTAGATAGTGTCGGAAGTTCCATGCGGCTTTTCGCGGATGATGCTGTAGTATATACACTCCTGGAAATTGAAATAAGAACACCGTGAATTCATTGTCCCAGGAAGGGGAAACTTTATTGACACATTCCTGGGGTCAGATACATCACATGATCACACTGACAGAACCACAGGCACATAGACACAGGCAACAGAGCATGCACAATGTCGGCTCCAGTACAGTGTATATCCACCTTTCGCAGCAATGCAGGCTGCTATTCTCCCATGGAGACGATCGTAGAGATACTGGATGTAGTCCTGTGGAACGGCTTGCCATGCCATTTCCACCTGGCGCCTCAGTTGGACCAGCGTTCGTGCTGGACGTGCAGACCGCGTGAGACGACGCTTCATCCAGTCCCAAACATGCTCAATGGGGGACAGATCCGGAGATCTTGCTGGCCAGGGTAGTTGACTTACACCTTCTAGAGCACGTTGGGTGGCACGGGATACATGCGGACGTGCAATGTCCTGTTGGAACAGCAAGTTCCCTTGCCGGTCTAGGAATGGTAGAACGATGGGTTCGATGACGGTTTGGATGTACCGTGCACTATTCAGTGTCCCCTCGACGATCACCAGTGGTGTACGGCCAGTGTAGGAGATCGCTCCCCACACCATGATGCAGGGTGTTGGCCCTGTGTGCCTCGGTCGTATGCAGTCCTGATTGTGGCGCTCACCTGCACGGCGCCAAACACGCATACGACCATCATTGGCACCAAGGCAGAAGCGACTCTCATCGCTGAAGACGACACGTCTCCATTCGTCCCTCCATTCACGCCTGTCGCGACACCACTGGAGGCGGGCTGCACGATGTTGGGGAGTGAGCGGAAGACGGCCTAACGGTGTGCGGGACCGTAGCCCAGCTTCATGGAGACAGTTGCGAATGGTCCTCGCCGATGCCCCAGGAGCAACAGTGTCCCTAATTTGCTGGGAAGTGGCGGTGCGGTCCCCTACGGCACTGTGTAGGATCCTACGGTCTTGGCGTGCATCCGTGCGTCGCTGCGGTCCGGTCCCAGGTCGACGGGCACGTGCACCTTCCGCCGACCACTGGCGACAACATCGATGTACTGTGGAGACCTCACGCCCCACGTGTTGAGCAATTCGGCGGTACGTCCACCCGGCCTCCCGCATGCCCACTATACGCCCTCGCTCAAAGTCCGTCAACTGCACATACGGTTCACGTCCACGCTGTCGCGGCATGCTACTAGTGTTAAAGACTGCGATGGAGCTCCGTATGCCACGGCAAAGTGGCTGACACTGACGGCGGCGGTGCACAAATGCTGCGCAGCTAGCGCCATTCGACGGCCAACACCGCGGTTCCTGGTGTGTCCGCTGTGCCGTGCGTGTGATCATTTCTTGTACAGCCCTCTCGCAGTGTCCGGAGCAAGTATGGTGGGTCTGACACACCGGTGTCAATGTGTTCTTTTTTCCATTTCCAGGAGTGTAGAGAAGTTGCAGAATTAGAAAATTGCAGCGAAATGCAGGAAGATCTGCAGCGGATAGGCACTTGGTGCAGGGAGTGGCAACTGACCCTTAACACAGACAAATGTAACGTATTGCGAATACATAGAAAGAAGGATCCTTTATTGTATGATAATATGATAGCGGAACAAACACTGGTAGCAGTTACTTCTGTAAAATATCTGGGAGTATGCGTACGGAACGATTTGAAGTGGAATGATCATATAAAATTAATTGTTGGTTAGGCGGGTGCCAGGTTGAGATTCATTGGGAGAGCCCTTAGAAAATGTAGTCCAAAGGAGGTGGCTTACAAAACACTCGTTCGACCTATACTTGAGTATTGCTCATCAGTGTGGGATCTGTACCAGGTCGGGTTGACAGAGGAGATAGAGAAGATCCAAAGAAGAGCGGCGTGCTTCGTCACAGGGTTATTTGGTAAGCGTGATAGCGTTACGGAGATGTTTAGCAAACACAAGTGGCAGACTCTGCAAGAGAGGCGCTCTGCATCGCGGTGTAGCTTGCTGTCCAGGTTTCGAGAGGGTGCGTTTCTGGATGAGGTATCGAATATATTGCTTTCCCCTACTTATACCTCCCGGGGAGATCACGAATGTAAAATTAGAGAGACTCGAGCTCGCATGGAGGCTTTCCGGCAGTCGTTCTTCCCGCGAACCATACGCGCCTGGAACAGGAAAGGGAGGTAATGACAGTGGCACGTAAAGTGCCCTCCGCCACACACCGTTGGGTGGCTTGCGGAGTATAAATGTAGTTGTACACCACTGGCCATTAAAACTGCTACACCACGAAGATGACGTGCTACAGACGCGAAATTTAACCGACAGGAAGAAGATGCTGTGATATGCAAATGATTACCTTTTCAGAGCATTCACACAAGGTTTGCGCCGGTGGCTACACCTACAACGTGCTGACATGAGGAAAGTTTCCAACCGATTTCTCATACGCAAACAGTAGTTGACCGGCGTTGCCTGGTGAAACGTTGTTGTGATGCTTCGTGTAAGGAGGAGAAATGCTTACCATAACGTTTCCGACTTTGATAAAGGTCGGATTGTAGCCTATCGCGATTGCGGTTTATCGTATCGCGACATTGCTGCTCGCGTTGGTCGAGATCCAATGACTGTTAGCCGAATATGGAATCGGTGGGTTCAGGAGGGTAATACGGAACGCCGTGCTGGATCTCAACGGCCTCGTATCACTAGCAGTCGAGATGACAGGCATCTTATCCGCATGGCTGTAATGGATCGTGCAGCCACGTCTCGATTCCTGAGTCAACAGATGGGGACGTTTTGCAAGACAACTATCTGCACGAACAGTTCGACGACGTTTGCAGCAGCATGGACTATCAGCTCGGACACTACGGCTGCGGTTACCCTTGATGCTGCATTACAGACAGGAGCGCCTGCGATGGTGTAATCAACGACGAACCTGGGTGCACGAATGGCAAAACGTCACTTTTTCGAATGAATCTAGGTTCTGTTTACAGCATCATGATGCTCGCATCCGTGTTTGGCGACATCGCGGTCAACGCACGTTGGATGCGTCTATTCGCCATCGCCATACTGGCGTATCACCTGGTGTGTTGGTATGGAGTGCCACTGGTTACATGTCTCGGTCACCTCTTGTTCGCATTGACGGCACTTTTAACAGTGGACGTTACATTTCAGATGTTTTACGACCCATGGCTCTACCCTTCATTCGATCCCTGTGAAACCCTCCATTTCAGCAGGATAATGCACGACCGCAAGTTGCAGGTATTGTAAGGACCTTTCTGGATAAAGAAAATGTTCGACTGCTGCCCTGTCCAGCACATTCTCCAGATCTCTCATCAACTGAAAACGTCTGGTCAATGGTGGCCGAGCAACTGGCTCTTCACAATACGCCAGTCACTACTCTTGATGAACTGTGGTATCGTGTTGAAGCTGCATGAGCAGCTGTACCTGCACACGACATCCAAGCTCTGTTTGACTCAATGCCCAGGCGTATCAAGGCCGTTATTACGGCCAGAGGTGGTTGTTCTGGGTACTGATTTCTCAGGATCTATGCACCCAAATTGCGTGAAAATGTAATCACATGTCAGTTCTAGTATAATATATTTGTCCAATGAATACCCGTGTATCATCTGCGTTTCTTCTAGGTGTAGCAATTTTAATGGCCAGTAGTGTAGATGTAGATATTGTTGTTTGCATGCGGTATTTCGCCTCATCTCATACCGTTCCAAGGGAGCTGCGGAAGTACTTGTAGTCTTGACGGGAAGAGGCGATACAATCTTCTAAATCAGCCACACTGTCAAGGGATACCAATGGCCAGAAGTTTACATAAATAATGTATATACAGGATGATTATTATTAAAGTTAAACTTTCAAACCGCTGTAGAAATAACACCACTGGTCAGAATGACGCCAAGTTGCAACGGAATATTATCGGAGAAGGGGGAAAATGTATGATAGAAGAAAAATAAATAGTTACAAAATGTAGCAATGTGGCACTGTAAGCATCATAATTTAATAGTAGTCAACTACAAAAGAAAAATGAATCATACAACAGTGCCTAAAGTGTACGTTTGTCTTTAAACAAACTGTACTACCCCGTGTGCATGGGTGTACAGGTGTGATACTGTTTGTTACGTAAGCTCATCCATCACGGCAAGGTCATATCACATCGGATGGGAAAACGCAGTCTTTAATTGTCGTGAAGACAAAAACCGCATAAAAAATCAATTTAAATAAAATCGGATTATTAATTTCCGTGTGACTGGCGCAAAGCATGTTCAATATGCTGTCCGCAGTTTTCTGCAACAACATCAAATCGAGAAACAGTATCTTCCACAACTGATTGAAGTGTCTCCGGGGTCACGTTCAGAATGTGTTGTGCAATGTGTGCCATCAATGCACCCAAGTTTGCACAATCTGAACGCTGAACACAACATCTTTCAGATAGCCAGAAGTCGCACGGAATAAGATCGGATGATGGAAATGGCAGCTGATAATTCTAACATTTCCGAAATGGCACTTCAGCAGCTGCTTAACTGGATTTACAATATGTGGTGGTGCACTATCTTGCATAAAAATGATCTCATCCACACTGTTGGAGAGCTGGAATGACGTAGTTGCGCAAAAGACACTCGTAGCGCTTACCAGTGACAGTACACGTAACAGGACCAGAAGCACCTGTCTCTTCGGAAAAATATGGCGCTATGATAAATGATGCCTTAAACCCGCATCACACAGTGACCTTTTCAGGATGAAGTGGTACTAGTTGATTTGCGTGTGGATTTTCCGTTGCCCATATTCGACAATTTTGTGTATTGTCATATCCTGTTAGATGCAAGTGGGCTTCGTCTGTCCATAAAATCTTCCATGAACAATCACTGTCCACTTCCATGCGAGCAAGAAATTAGAGCAAAGGTCTCTCTTGCTGGCAGGTCAACAGGAAGCAACTCGTGCACATGGGTATTTTTGAATGGATTGCAAAGAAGGATGTTTTGTAGGATTTTACTCACCATGCTCACAGGTATGTCCAATGTTCGGGCAATTCTCCATGCACTACACGTTTGCACACCACCACTCGTCTCCTGCTGCATCACTGTGGTCACTGCTTCCACTGACGTTGAATCAATTTGTTTTCTCCCTCTACCAGGTTGCACACCAAAAGAACTTGTCTTTTCGAATTTCCGAATCATTTTCTTCAGACCCTCGACAGTCATCTGTAATGGCACTTCCTCGGACAAGAAAGAAAAAATAGCAACCAATACCCCAAAAATTTGCCCAAAACAAGTTCCAAATTCCATGAAAAGTGAACAAGTAACCAAAGTTCCATTTAACACTATTATTTGGATAATAACCAGTAATTGAAACAATAACTTTATACACTCCTGGAAATGGAAAAAAGAACACATTGACACCGGTGTGTCAGACCCACCATACTTGCTCCGGACACTGCGAGAGGGCTGTACAAGCAATGATCACACGCACGGCACAGCGGACACACCAGGAACCGCGGTGTTGGCCGTCGAATGGCGCTAGCTGCGCAGCATTTGTGCACCGCCGCCGTCAGTGTCAGCCAGTTTGCCGTGGTATACGGAGCTCCATCGCAGTCTTTAACACTGGTAGCATGCCGCGACAGCGTGGACGTGAACCGTATGTGCAGTTGACGGACTTTGAGCGAGGGCGTATAGTGGGCATGCGGGAGGCCGGGTGGACGTACCGCCGAATTGCTCAACACGTGGGGCGTGAGGTCTCCACAGTACATCGATGTTGTCGCCAGTGGTCGGCGGAAGGTGCACGTGCCCGTCGACCTGGGACCGGACCGCAGCGACGCACGGATGCACGCCCAGACCGTAGGATCCTACGCAGTGCCGTAGGGGACCGCACCGCCACTTCCCAGCAAATTAGGGACACTGTTGCTCCTGGGGTATCGGCGAGGACCATACGCAACCGTCTCCATGAAGCTGGGCTACGGTCCCGCACACCGTTAGGCCGTCTTCCGCTCACGCCCCAACATCGTGCAGCCCGCCTCCAGTGGTGTCGTGACAGGCGTGAATGGAGGGACGAATGGAGACGTGTCGTCTTCAGCGATGAGAGTCGCTTCTGCCTTGGTGCCAATGATGGTCGTATGCGTGTTTGGCGCCGTGCAGGTGAGCGCCACAATCAGGACTGCATACGACCGAGGCACACAGGGCCAACACCCGGCATCATGGTGTGGGGAGCGATCTCCTACACTGGCCGTACACCACTGGTGATCGTCGAGGGGACACTGAATAGTGCACGGTACATCCAAACCGTCATCGAACCCATCGTTCTACCATTCCTAGACCGGCAAGGGAACTTGCTGTTCCAACAGGACATTGCACGTCCGCATGTATCCCGTGCCACCCAACGTGCTCTAGAAGGTGTAAGTCAACTACCCTGGCCAGCAAGATCTCCGGATCTGTCCCCCATTGAGCATGTTTGGGACTGGATGAAGCGTCGTCTCACGCGGTCTGCACGTCCAGCACGAACGCTGGTCCAACTGAGGCGCCAGGTGGAAATGGCATGGCAAGCCGTTCCACAGGACTACATCCAGTATCTCTACGATCGTCTCCATGGGAGAATAGCAGCCTGCATTGCTGCGAAAGGTGGATATACACTGTACTGGAGCCGACATTGTGCATGCTCTGTTGCCTGTGTCTATGTGCCTGTGGTTCTGTCAGTGTGATCATGTGATGTATCTGACCCCAGGAATGTGTCAATAAAGTTTCCCCTTCCTGGGACAATGAATTCACGGTGTTCTTATTTCAATTTCCAGGAGTGTACTTAGTAATTTATCAACTTACAAAAGAAAGATAGAATCTCAGTAAACTCAAAAGTCAAAATCATAATAAATCGCAAAATCATTATAATTAAAATTAGCAAAGTAGAACCAACGATCTCAAAGAATACTTAGTGTGAGTACTCTTTGAGAATCGTGAGTAATGGCTGAGGAAAATTTGATCCATTGTCACTACGTTATGAGAGTTAGCTGAAGCTGGTCAGACTTGTTTGATTACTCGTATATGTAGGCGTGGTTAGAATGTTTTTGAGGATTGATAATTGCGATCTACTATGACGCAGTGAAACGAAACATTGACTTCAGCTATAACATCGTTTAGAATTCAGATAGAGGACTACCTTATATTAGACTGAAGTGAACTTTTTAATTAGATAACTCGAACACAACTCTAGTTAGGCATTGAACAGTGATAGACAATTAACTTCATTCGTAATTGCAAATGGACTCTGGAACTTGGCAATAGCTTTAAAGCAGACAATTTATAAATCCCACCACCACTACCTGGGAAAGCTTCTTCCTCACGGTCTTGTAAGGAAGTGATTGTTATTGTGAAATAAACAACCCTTTCGTGCCAATTTACGGATTTGTGATTCCAAATTACAAAATTGTTTAGAGACATTAACTGTAATCTTTTGCGTGCTGCGATAATATTTGACTGAAGCGCCGACGCATATATAAAAACTCTTTGACGTTAGGAAGCAATCGCAATGTTATGTCTTATTAGAGATTTGAAATTACAACCAAACTATGGGGAAGTTGGTGTCGGTGGAACTGAATTGAATTTATCATTAAGATTTTAATAGCAACTGTTAATCCATCGAATATAAACGAGTTAATTACGACGAGTAGCCTAATATTGGTCACAATTGGTGAAGTAAATATGACGCACACGTCGAGAGTTCAGTTCAGCACTGTTTTTTGTAACGTTGTCTTTACCTAATAAGAGTATCATCGCTCTACCGACTATCGCAGAGTTTTAGCCAGGGCAGATCAATACTAATCTATGAACTACCAACTAGAAAAACCGGTGACGTTACACATCGTACCAATGCGTTTTTTCAGACCCGCCAGTGTCCATAACTTCTGCAGAGCAACATTCTTGTAATATAGCTTTACAAGCAGAGCGCGACCCTGCATTGAGACAGTCATGGCGAACGTCGCAGACGCAAAAGGAAGAAAAGCCGTGTACCTGGCGTGTTTATACCAACTTCAATGGGTAGTGCACGTGACAGAAGTTTTCACTTACATATTCTGACAGTGCCATCTATTGATCAATTTTCACACCCTTTTTTTCCCTTCTGCGATATTTTTCCCCCTTCTCCGATAATATTTCGTTGCAATTTGATGTCATTCTGACCAGTGGTGTTATTTCTAAAGCATTTTGAAAGTTTAACTTTAATTAGGATCACCCTGATTATGTGTATTCAAAAAAAGCACTTGTTTTTTATTACCCAGAAAGTCTAATGCAAACAAGATATTTATCATTTAATGTCTGTTGTATTTAAAGGCGCAATAAATCCTTATAAGATCGGTTTACCAAATCCAGGTTTTTAGTAAAAATTATGTTATTCTACAGACAAGAAGAATATTTAACGAATTCGGGGATTCACAGAATATTTAGAGCTGAAGACCACAATGAGGTAAACTGAAAATGTAAATGAACCTCACAAGCTATTTATTATGCATACGTGCAGCCTCAGACATAAAACTCAGCCAGCCGAAAAAGAAACCGGCTCCCTCTCAGAATTCTTTAATCTCGCCATATGAGCAGTCTGGTGAGACTGTAAGGTGCAGAAGTGCATGGAGCAGTGATTGTCAAACTGCGGCTCACCATCTACATGTGGCCCAAGTCGATTGTTCGTGCGGCTAGCTTTTCTCAGCTGTATGTTACAATAATATGCATCTAGCAGCTAACAGAAAATTTCAAACCGTCAACTAATTTAAGAGCTTCTTAAGAGTGTAATTTTCCTGCTTGTTAACAAAAGTACTTACATCCACAGTAATATTTTAAGACGTGATTTTTTTAAACTGAAGAACAAGAACTTATGTATATCCAAAACTGGTAAACAATAAAGGCTTACCATTAGCTGCTGTTGGCTTTACCTGACTCCTGTCATATCAAAAATATACAGGAGGGATTATAGTAAGTACACGAAAAGAAAGCCGGTCACCTCACAGGTGAAGCTGGAAGCAGGGCAGACATTTCTCATTGCAAGATAAGATGGGATATTTTATTGTTTGTCTTCCAGTAGTGACACCCCATGGATGCTACGATACAAATTCCGAAGGTACACACACACACACACACACACACACACACACACACACAACGCACACACAGAAAACATAACACTTTGTCAGGTAATTATAGTCACAGCTGTGGGGTCACTACTGGTGGCAGCAATAAGAAATTGACAACAGTCAACACGAAAAGTGGTGTCGTCAATCAGTACTTAACCTGCCCTTACTATAGCTACCGTATTGAGAGCTAATTAGTAATTAATAGTAATTAATAGACGTTACTAAATAAGAATATTGGGCAAATAAAAATATTGGCTCTTGAGCAAAAAAGTTTGACTACCACTGGTATGGGGGAAGTGCTGTCACTCTTCATGAGCTGTTACAGTGCTATATGTGCTCGTGATCTAATGGTAAGTGTCTCATGATGTACATATAAAGTAAATCTTCCAGAAACCATTCCGCAAAACAGCTTGTGGCCGTGTCAAAAGCAGAACAGTTTATGCCCTACAGCAGCCACCAGTCACCAGCTACTGGCCATAGACCACCAACCGCCTAACACCAGGGGTATTGTCCACCAGGTGAATGTGGCGTGGGGGCTATGAGTGTAATTATCAACTGTCATTTCTTGCTTGAAATTCTAGTACTTATCTTGATATTACATATTGAATTTTGCATGCTTAAAACTTACAAATGTAGTTCAGGAGTTGTAAAACAGACTTACAAGTGGAAAAAGGCCTAGCATTTGCAACATATAGGTATGAAGGCAGCTGGGAACCTTTTTACTGTGTATGTGGTAAGTGCCTTTCGGTAAAACACATCAGAAAAGAATGTTTTTGTTTGAAGGAAGATTGTTCTGGCGTGAATGATCTACCATATTCAGGAAGTCTAGGTAGCAGACATACATGGTGAACTGTGACCACTTAAGCATCATGCAACATTTGCATTCAGTAGATAAGATTCAGACTTTAGGTTACACCCTAATTCAAAGTAACAAAAATCAAAGCTGCAATTATCCGGCAAAATGGAGTGTATACAAGCATTTTTCAACTTCCAAGGTAAGAAATTGTGACGAAGCAAGCTGGGATCTTTTACTTCATACCTTGTTTTGACATCTGCCTCCCTAAAATCATTTTTTCAGTTTTTGACTAATTGCCATTAACATATATTAGTATAATCTGCATTTTCATAAAAGAGAGAGGTTGGCCCTCAGTCTTAAGGAATATACCACCAGGTCTAATTTTGTGCTTAGTTTTATGAAGGTAATTAATTTATTGATTTATTTTGACTATTCCTAGTTAATATCCTTTGTTATAGGGTGAAATCGGTAATCGTTTCATGATTTAAATCCTATTGTTGACTTATAAACAAATATAAATTCCGTAATAATTATAAACATTTGGAAGAGGGACCACTAGCATTCTTAAAATATTCATTTGTCTCTATTCGAAAATATATTAGCAAAGTGAGCACTTAATTAATTCCAAAGTAATTACCAGGTTTGTCAAAAGTATTGTTTGTATAACTATATCTGTTAATTTCATCATTTAAACAAATAATTCGGCCTAACCCTCGTAGTAGATGGTTGGTTGGTTGTTTTGGGGGAAGAGACCAAACAACGAGGTTATCGGTCTCATCAGACTAGGGAAGGAAGTCGGCCATGCCCTTTGAAAGGAACCATCCCAGCATTTGCCTGGAGCGATTTAGGGAAATCACGGAAAATCTAAATCATGATGGCCGGACGCGGGATTGAACTGTTGAACATTGAACATTGCGCCACCTCGCTCAGTCTCACAGTAGAAGAAACTGTTAAAAAGAAGGAATTTTTCTACATATTCAATTAATTGAATGTTATGTTTTAATTGTAGTTTCTGGAAATTAAACTTCAGACAATGTATAGTTTCAGTACCTATTATTGCAAGGACATACAAAGGCTCAATGTTTGGTCCCAAGTTAGTCAGTCCATGGTCGATTTTTAGACTGGAAACCTGTATTGGTTAGTTTAACAACAATGTATCAACTTAACTGTGGAATATGTGTAACACATATAGGTCATGTATTAAAATAATGTCAGTGTCTGTTCAATAGTGCCACAAGTACTGTATTATTCTGCAAGAACGTTGTGGTTAGGTTTCTACTGCTCATGGATGTTCGATGGTTGTGGTAGTAGTGTGCTGACGTTTACCTGCAAACTATTAATGAGTCCTATAAAAATTTAACCATTAGTGAACTGGCCATATTAATTGTGTAAAACTGAGGGGTTGTGAATAGTGAAAGTAGACAACTGTGAAACACAACTGTGCAACTGTCAACTACATCATTTATAGTAGTCAGTGTTGAACATCCGCCCCCCATTTTTCTGCCAGTATAACAACGCAGTACATCGACACCAAGGACTATCAACGAAGAAATAAAGCAGGCGAACGTCACATTTGGTACCCCGGGTGAGGACCATTGTATTTGGGCACAATAAACTAGGACTTGTGTACTTTGAACAGTGAACTCAAGAACAGTTTACAATACAGTGATTTTAACAAATGAACTGCAACAGCCAATCAGTGCATGGGTTTCATGGCCACAGTCTGACAGCAGCCAGTCAGCGAGTGGGTTCTATGGAAGCAGCCATTGAGTACAGGAGCAGCCAATCAGTCCGCAGGCAGACACAGCTGACTGGGATAAACAACACGCATACTGAGAAAATTACAACTTGCAGCAGCCATGCAGACGATGAATCGAGATGACAACCACAGCAGCAGCAGGAGACGAGTGAATAAAAATAAGGTAATTCATAGCAAAAGCCATTTTATATTAAGTGATGCATAATGAGTGCCCTTAATGAACAAGACAGTGTGATGAGGAGAATGGACAGCAGGGGACTTATGTGATTGATAACAAAATTGTAGAGGTTAAGTTTTTAAATGAACAGAAAAACTTAGTGGGGACTGGTTCTGTAGGTCACAGTGGCTATAAATGAGACACAAATATAACTTTGAATGATGGGAACGAAAGTCTTATTGTAGATGAGATGATATAAGCGTCATTTACATTGTGTGGCGATCTGTGCGAAATGGACGGAAACAGTACTGAAGTGGGCGAAATCGTTATGGCTAATGGGGAGGAATCTAGTAGTGAAAGTCAGCAAGGACAAAAGTTTTTGGCAGATGGAAAATTGGAAGTAATGTTTTGGCAAACTATTTGTAGTATGAGTACAAAAGAAGACATTAGTAGTATGAAAAAAGAAATTAGCAGTGTGGAAAATAGTATGAAAGGAAACATGACTAGCATAGAGGATGAATTGAAAAAGGAAATTAAGGCAGTCAGCTCTAATCTTTCAGAATTAAATAAGACGGCTGACGTGGTAGTGAAAAAGTGTGATGAAAATATAAAGAAAGTAGTACAGAATACTAATGAGAAATTGACATTAATGAGTAGTAAATGCGTAGAATAGAGAAAGAAGGCTTGTGATGACTATAGCAGGAGGGTGGAGGCTTCTGAAAATCAGTGTAAAGATGAAGTTAATGCAGCCAGGAAATTCTGTGCTGAAAATAGGGTTAAACTTGAAAAACAAGTCCATCAAATTAAAAATGACTTGAAAACAGAGGTAGAAACCAAGTGTGCAGTAGTGGTAGAGGAAAAACTGGTTAAAGTATTAAAAAATTAGATTCAAAATTGGCTGAAATGGAGAGAAAGATGGAAGAGGTACAAAATCTAAAGCATAGAGTATGTAGTGTCCCAAACAGTCCTTCATTTGTTAGTTGTAAGAAATTTAACAATTTTGAACCATATGGGGAAGGGCATCCATTGGTTTCATTAGAGAATTTAATGATTTGCCTGAAACTTGGAATGACAAAGAGAAAATGTCATTTGTTAGATATTTTGAAAGGGAGTGCTTATGGATGGGCAGCTCAGGTAGCTGATAGCTGTACTTCATGGCAAAGCTTTGAGAAAGCATTTTTAGATGAATATTGGTCCAAAGAGAAGCAGCAGAGAATTTTGAGTGAATTTTGGGGAGGAAAGAGATTTGACTGTATGAAGGATACTGTGAAAGGTTTCTGTCAACTTTGGATAAACAAACTGAAATATTTGGATGAATCAATAATTATGGGCTTAGAAACTATGTTTGCCTCAGAAAGTTAGAGAACTGCTTGTACCTGCCCCTAGGGTTAATATTAGTGATTTTTTGAATTATGTTGATAAAATGGAGAGGGTGAAGCCTCAGAGGAAGATCGAAGGAGAAATTTTGATGACGACACTAATCAGTCAGGGAGATAATTTCAGGTAAATAGGATGAACAGGACTAATTATAGTAGAAATTGAAGGAACGGTTGGATGGAGGTTAACCAGAATGGGCACGGAAATGGTAGGAGAAATTCAAGTAACAGAAGTGGAGGAGATGATATTATTTCTGGATCAACTAATTTAAACCAGATACTGCCCAAGTTTTGGCTCACACTAGAGCAGGTAGTGATGAAGAGAGACAAACGTGTGGTTCCTGAAGAGGGCAGCAGCCTTTTCAGTAGTTGCAGGGGCAACAGTCTGGATGATTAACGGATCTGGTCTTGTAACACTAACCAAAACGACCTTGCTGTGCTGGTACTGCGAACGGCTGAAAGCAAGGGGAAACTACAGCTGTAATTTTTCCCGAGGGCATGCTGCTTTACTGTATGGTTAAATGATGATGGCGTCCTCTTGGGTAAAATATTCTGGAGGTAAAATAGTCCCCCGTTTTGGATCTCCAGGTGGGGACTACTCAAGAGGACGTCATTATCAGGAGAAAGAAAATTCGCGTTCTACGGATCAGAGCATAGAATGTCAGACCCCTTAATTGGGCAGGTAGGTTAGAAAATTTAAAAAGGGAAATGGATAGGTTAAAGTTAGATATAGTGGGAATTAGTGAAGTTCAGTGGGAGGAGGAACAAGACTTCTGGTTAGGTGAACACAGGGTTATAAATACAAAATCAAATAGGGGGAATGCAGGAGTATGTTTAATAATGGACAAAAAATAGGAATGTGGGTGAGCTACTGCAAACAGCAGAGTGAACGCCTTATTGTGGCCAAGATAGACACGAAGCTCACTCCTACTACAACAGTACAAGTTTATATGCCAACTAGCTCTGCAGATGACGCAGAAATTGATGAAATGAATGATGAGATAAAATAAATTATTCGGATAGTGGAGGGAGATGAAAATTTAATAGTCATGGGTGACTGGAATTCGATGGTAGGGAAACGAAGTGAAGGAAACGTAGTAGGTGAATATGGTTGGGGGTAAGAAATGAAAGAGGAATCCGCCTGGTAAAATTTTGCAGAGAGCATAACTTAATCATAGCTAACACTTGGTTCAAGAATCATAAAAGAAGGTTGTATACATGGAAGAAGCCTGGAGATACTAAAAGGTTTCAGACAGATTATGTAATGGTAAGACAGAGATTTAGGAACCAGGTTTTAAATTGTAAGACATTTCCAGGGGCAGATGTGGACTCCGACCACAATCTATTGGTTATGACCTGTAGATTAAAACTGAAGAAACTGCAAAAAGGTGGGAATTTAATGAGATGGGACCTTGATAAACCGGCTAAACCAGAAGTTGTATAGAGTTTCAGGGAGAGCATAAGGGAACAATTGACAAGAATGGGGGAAAGAAATACAGTAGTAGATGAATGGGTAGCTCTAAGGGATGAAGTAGTGAAGGCAGCAGAGGATCAAGTAGGTAAAAAGAATCGGGCTAGTAGAAATCCTTGGGTAACAGAAGAAATATTGAATTTAATTGATGAAAGGAGAAAATATAAAAATGCAGTAAATAAATTAGGCAAAAAGGAACACAAATAACTCAAAAATGAGATCGACAGGAAGTGCAAAATGGCTAAGCAGGCATGGCTAGAGGGCAAATGTAAGGATGAAGAGCTTATCTCACTAGGAGTAAGATAGATGCCGCCTACAGGAAAATTTAAGAGACCTTTGGAGAAAAGAGAACCACTTGTATGAATATCAAGAGCTCAGATGGAAACCCAGTTCTAAGCAAAAAAGGGAAAGCAGAAAGGTGGAAGGAGTATATAGAGGGTTCATACAAGCGTGATGTACTTGAGGGCAATATTATGGAAATGTAAGAGGCTGTAGATGAAGATGAAATGGGAGATACGATACTGCATGAAGAGTTTGACAGAGCACTGAAAGACCTAAGTCGAAACAAAGCTCCGGGAGTAGACAACATTCCATTAGAACTACTGACAGCCTTAGGAGGGCCAGTCCTGACAAAACTCTACCATCTGGTGATCAAAATGTATGAAACAGGCGAAATACCCTCAGACTTCAAGAAGAATATAATAATTCCAATCCCAAAGAAAGCAGGTGTTGACAGATGTGAAAATTACCAAACTATCAGTTTAATAAGTCAGAGCTGCAAAATAGTAACGCGAATTCTTTACAGATGAATTGAAAAACTGGTAGAAGCCGACCTCGGGGAAGATCAGTTTGGATTCTGTAGAAATATTGGAACATGTGAGCCAATACTGACCCTACTACTTATCTTAGAAGCTAGATTAAGAAAAGACAAACCTCCATTTCTAGCATTTGTAGACTTAGAGAAAGCATCTGACAATGTTGACTGAAATACTCTCTTTCAAATTCTGAAGGTGGCAGGAGTAAAATGCAGGGAGTGGAGGCTATTTACAATTTGTACAGAAACCAGATGGCAGTTGTAAGTGTCGAGGGACATGAAAGGAAAGCAGTGGTTGAGACAGAGTGAGACAGGGTTGTAGCCTATCCCCGATGTTATTCAATCTGTATATTGAGCAAGCAGTAAAAGAAAAAAAAGAAAAATTCGGAGAGATATTAAAATCCATGGAGAAGAAATAAAAACTTCAAGGTTCGCCGATGACATTGTAATTCTGTCAGAGACAGCAAAGGACTTGGAAGAGCAGTTGAACGCAATGGACAGTGTCTTGAAAGCAGGATATAAGATGAACATCAACAAAAGCAACACGAGGATAATGGAATGTGGTCAAATTAAGTAGGGTGATGCTGAGGGAATTAGATTAGGAAATCAGACAGTTAAAGTAGTAAAGGAGTTTTGCTATTTGGGGGGGCAAAGTAACTGATGATGGTCGAAGTAGAGAGGATATAAAATGTAGACTGGCAATGGCAAGGAAAGCGTTTCTGAAGAAGAGAAATTTGTTAACATCGAGTATAGATTTAAGTGTCAGGAAGTAATTTCTGAAAGTGATTGTATGGAGTTTAGCCATGTATGGAAGTGAAACATGGACAATAAATAGTTTGGACAAGAAGAGAATAGAAGCCTTTGAAATATGGTGCTACAGAAGAATGCTGAAGATTAGATGGGTAGATCATGTAACTAATGAGGCAGTATTGAATAGGATTGGGGAGAAGAAAAGTTTGTGGCACAGCTTGACCAGAAGAAGGGATCGGTTGGTAGGACATGTTCTGAGGCATCAAGGGATCACCAGTTTAGTATTGAAGGGCAGTGAGGAGGGTAAAAATCGTAGAGGGAGACCAAGAGATGAATACACTAAGCAGATTCAGAAGGATGTAGGCTGCAGTACATACTGGGAGATGAAGCAGCTTGCACGGGATAGAGTAGCATGGACAGCTGCATCAAACTAGTCTCATGACTGAAGACGACAACAACAACAACAACAGTAGTAAGACAGTGTAAATTCTAATTCTAGTGAAATGTTGAATGACAGTGCATGTAGCAATGTTTATCCTGTAAAAAGAGAGCAGGAAGTTACTATAATATAATGAAGTGACAAAACAGTGTGTTGCTGTTGATCAGGATGTCTAAAGAGTCAAAATGGATGGTAAATTTTATAAGAGATCATAAGGAATTCAGGTGTTTTGCTTTATGGTCTAATACTGGAAACAAGGATAAACTAATTCGCCAAGTATTTGAGGACAGTGAAAGTGACAGTGGTTCTGATTCTGATAGTAGCTGTAATATTGATAGCAGTGATGAGTCCAGTAGTGATGAGGGCGAGGGATTTGAATTTATAATTAATAATGGTGGCAATGTGTTAAGTAAAGAAAGGATAAAGGAGGATACTATTAGGCCTAATGAAGAGTTAGAGTTTGAGAGTGGTAATCAGTAAGAGCACCATGCTCTTACTGATGCTGTGATAATCATTTTGTTAAGCAGGAGGATAGTTTTTCCGGGGGAAAGATTAATGGGGATTTGTTGTATGAAGAAGATCACATGGGAACTAGAAAGGAAGTGTGGCACTCAGTAATAACAGAAAGTGTATAAGGTGTATATGTTTAGTGTTTTCTGGACAGTGGTAGTGATTTGAATGGCATTTCACAAGAGTTTTTTGAATCTATTAAGAACACAGAGGGTATAGTAGTGATGCATGTTTCTGGAATAAAAATTGTTGGTGCTTCTGGTAAGCTATCAAAGAATGCGAAACGAGAGATACTATTAACTGTGGAATTGGGAGGACAGCTGTTGAAGTGCAGTTTCTTGGCGATTGAAAATCCTAGCATTTACGTAATATTTGGGATTAATTTCTTGTGCAAATAGCAAGTAGGGGGCTCAACATTGTGTGTTGGATTCGTTATGTGGCGATAATGCTTACCCCAGCTGCCTGTCTTATTTTTCATATTTTCTGAGACAAACTCTTCTCCTAATTTATTTGTAGTTCATAAGTGAATCAGAAACATTCTATCATCACTTTCATGTGATTTTGTACAGCAACATACTTTAGTATAGAAATATTTTGTAAAAGGTTTCTCCAGCGTTATCTATATATATTATGTTGTGTGAGTGATAAGTAGTGTTTAGATCGATATACACTTAAAACTCACGAAATGTGCGCCAAAACTCCTCGAAATATGGAGTTAAAATATACTCTTACTGGCAGTATGTGCTTTTAAATATGCAGCTAAAATTCTTTAATTATGAATTTTCTCTTAGATAAATTCTTTAAAATATGCATTTTACTTGGGATAATTAATGAACAACCATCAAATATTTTCAATAATTGTTATAATTCAATGAATAAAATGAAGTATAACATAGTACTTACACACTAAGTTTGGTAAATTGTAATAATTAGAGTACGTTTGAACTACCAAAATTTGTTCCATATTCTCTACATGAAACTTTTTCCTGTGGTCAGATAATAACATTTTCAATCTCGAAAATGATCATGCAGCATCACATGACACTACGGGTAAAAATTTAAGAGCAGCAACATCAGATGATGTGAAATCATATAGATTCTTGGAGCGTTTCTCTCCTTCTAGTAACTGAGCAATCTTCCAAATCGTAGGCCAACCAGGATTTCTATGAAGAACTGCATCCTATTTTCTTCTAAGTCTCTCACCGATCAGACCTTGCCAACTCTTGCTCTCTGTCCTGAGTCCATCAACGAGTACTTCATAACTTACATGTTACGAGTCTTAAGTTTCTCAGTTAGGTCTGAAGGGCCACCTAAGTGTGCTCGGATGAAAGATAGGATGTGTAACACGCTGGAATTCTTCAGGGCGTCCTTGGCTTTTGGTATGGCTGATTTTTCGCTATCTTCAAAGCCCTTTGGGACCTGGAACAAGAAAGTAGTAATCTAGTTTCCAGCTTAAAACTGATGTTCAGAGAAATAAGCTTAGTATTGGAATTCTATGTTGTGTTCGTTTTCTTTGCTTATGCAATTTATCCAGAACTACATATGCATCCATACCTCTTCAACTTTTCTGTGGTTGTCTGCATAATAGTTTGCAACTGAAATCCACATTCCCCACTTCGTCAAGACCGGTTCAGGTGGCAGAGGACAGTCACCATAAGCAGTCTTGAAAGTTCTCTCTCTTTGCCAAGGTTATAAGGATGTTGACCTCTGGCAATGACCTCTACAGCGACTTGATGGACGCCATGAACCACACACGTTAGATGAGTAATTTAAGGGTAAAACACCCAGAGACATTCTGCGGCCTCTAGCATATATGCGGCACTATCTGTCACAATGGCCAAAACCTTGTTCTCCCCATGTTTCTGATCTTCACTTCCCCATAGCACGCCTGATAGAAAAACAAACGATTTTACACATTTTTTTATTACTGGCTCGGGACATAATGTGAAAATCTAATTATTGGCTCAGGATACAATGTGCAAAACTGCACTCTTATATTACCCATAATATATTGTAAACTATTTATTATTGGTGAATCTTACACAATGGTTCCAGCACTGTGCATGCAATCGTGGCGTGTGTCATTCGTTCTAGTTCTTTGCACGGTATGAGGTGTCCTCGTCAGCAGAGAGTTTTCCAACTATGACATGCACCATATACCGACCGCAAGAATCAGTGGTTTCGATGTCAGATGGACAGACTGGAGAATCGCCAATGTTTTTCCTAATATTCACCAATTTCTGTACCAGAGAAACTAAATTAAAAACTACACATAAACAAGTGGACACTATTAGGACACATACACACGAAAACAAACTATATCCAGTTTAGCACCTACCTATATTTACACTATTTTCTTATTTATATACATTGACCAAAATAATAGCCATTTAATTCGTACAAAAAATTATATTCTTTAAAAATAAATTTACTTCCTTTTTTGCAGTGAACGTTTCGAGACAATCTGTCTCCTTCTCAAGTCCTTTCTTCATTGGTCTTTTCGTTTCTTGGAAAACTTCACTCACTTTAAATTATGTTTCTTTCTTTTTTTTATGCTCAAGTAACAATGTTCATTATACAAAAATAAACATTCAAACATAATTTAAATTTATTTTTCGATTTTTTAAATTGAATAACTACTATATTGGCCTGTATATATACCAAATTATATCAATGGATATCCATTGACTTTCACTTACCTACGTTGATAAAAATTACCGAAAACATTACCTTTTCATACATTGGGTCACATAGTGCTTGCTGAGCATTGACTCGTGAGGAATATCTTTCCCTGTGTATTTTTTCAGGAAGGTCCTTAATCCTTCATTCTCCAGAATATTCAAGGGGATGCTTGCTTTTTTTAAAGCCTCACAAAGATCTTCATTGAACTTTTTTTTTGTCATTCACATGCTTCGAAAATGAGATCAATGATTGCAGTGAAGTTTTTAACCGTGTCTTGGTTATGTTGTTCTGATGCTGAGATGTCTTTTTATGCTGATCCAGTTGAAATTTTTTCTCAACCCTGACCTAAAGCATTGGAGAAGTGAATAAATATCAATAAGTACGTACAATTGTACAACAACGTAAGAGAACAGCGTGTACCCGCGAAATGGTCACTTAGAAAAGTGAATTAAGACTACAAATAAGTTTCTAAAAAGTGGAACTTTTATCGCCTTACAACATTTAACAATTTTTTTTTAATTTGCAAGAACGCCGAAGGTAATTCCTAAAGGTTTCTTTGTTCCTTCTCATTCATACATAGAAAACATGCACGCAAATTTACAAATGAATTTAATAATTGTTTTAATTTCTTGGAAAAATTATCGGAAAAGAAAAAACAAAATTAAACTTATCTCTTTTCAACATAGTTGACAGAATATTATTTTTCCATCCCTTGTGAAAGCACAATTGCTCTCAATCCATTTCCATACATTATTGGTTTGTGCTGGGCATGTTCGTAATTTGAAGAAGGTAGCAAAGAGTCGATGTGAACAGCACTGAAACACACACAATAATGATTCATATTCCGAAATGCCACCAATAACTAGTAGGGCATTGTTGGCGCACTGCAGAGATCAGGTGAGCGACCTGAACACACATTAACTGTGGGCAACAAATTCTGAAGTATGTTTCTACTTTGATAATCCATCTTGCAACAGTGAACTATCACATGTCTTTAGCATCCTTATCCGAGATACTACCTAAGTGGAAAAACAAGACTATGTCCCTCCATAAGCTACTGACGTTTACATGAAAGACTTCTATTCTGATGACTCATCCTGTATTAACTCATTTTGGAAATTTATTAGCCTAATATTCTGGGAGGTTCTTAGGTAGACAGAGAACAAAATGAACCTCAATATGACCTCTAAATTACAAAAATATGCATCTTTACCGCCATTTCCTCTAAGTATGACAATAATATGCCCAAACGCCAAAAATATGCAGATATATGCATTTTAAATTTGAATTTAAAGTAGCCTAGCACCTCCAAAATAACATAATTCGTAAAGATACAACACCAGGTACCATAAAAAATGATATGCAAAATCCTGAACTCTACTGATAAGTAATGTAATCATAAGAGGATGGAAGAAAAGGCAACAAAACAGCAGTGATATTTGGTAAAAATCTATGAGACACTGTGCTTATTCTGGTTTTATGAAATATGATGAAAGTAAATTGGTATCATGGTTAAAGAATTTGTCAAACAATTAAGGTAAACAGAAAATGACAGGTGTCAGCATATATGGAGGAGAAGATGCAGATTATCGGAAAACTGTAAAATCTGAAGTAATCAGCTTCATGTGTGAAGTTAATATAATTTGGTGCAGCAGCACAGGTAATATGCAGTAAAAACCATGCTGAATACTATGTCTTAATATTAATATTGGTATACTAGAAGTGTTGGTGTTCAGTGCAATGAGTATATGGAGATAAGTATCTACCTGTAGAAGTGTCATGGTACAGCCTCATCTAACATTAATGAAATACAACTTTAATCATAGTTGTCTGGAGTAATGTGTGAGGAAAGACTTAGCAAGATTTGTATGTATATCGCCCTTCAGGCTAGAATATCAAGAAATTTGATGGAATGCTGTGAAACAATAGTTTTTCTGGGTGATAATTTTGTCTAATCAGTAATGAGAGTTAAGTTTGCCTTAGCATAAGCATCTGCTACTGTGGAGTGTTTTCACTAGAATCAATTTTGCATTGGATAAGTAGAGCAGGTGTTTAAATTAGATAATGAAGCACTAATGGAATAATAAAATAATGAATAATGTTAGGGTCTTAATGGTTAGGGAGCCTGTCTCTGTAGTAGGGATATTTTTTTAGAATACACTCAACTAGCTAACGAGGTAAGAAATGTATGTAAAGTAATTGAGTTGACGGACAAGACTGAGTAATGAAAAAGATAACTGTATATGAATAAATGTGGTGATAAATTATTGAACTAGGCAGCATTGGGTACTGTGTATATTGCGCAATTCATGACACTGCAGCTGGGAATGAGAGCTTAACAGAAACAGCAATGCTTTAGTGAGGTAGAAGTCATATAATGCAGCATTATCAGGTCTATACGTTACCTGAAAACTTCTGTTTGTGATCTGAGGAATTATGAGCTTAAAGTGGCACTACTGAAACAAAGAAAAGTAATATTGCTGCCTAATTGATAGCTGTGGTGTTAGAGTGATGTGAATATTCTGACACATCAACAATTTGGTAACATTTTGTCAGGATTGAATTTTCTGGTTGAATGAGAGTAGAACTCAGAGTTGAGTGGAGAAGTAGGGCAATGATTTGGTATGACATCCATCCCCTTAATTTTTATTTGAGTAATAATTAAGTTATGTTATGCTGACAACTTTTTTCCATAATGTATTGATCAGTAAATCTATGCCATGCACATCTTGAGTTTTTGCTAGAGGTAATACACATATTTTGGACATTAAGGAGATATGAGTCCATAAATCATGTGAATTTCAAATCAGAATTTGGAATTTTAGTGATTTTGTAAATGGGAAAGAAACCCAAATCTTTCAAGTTTAACTAGTTTGAGACAGAATTATGACTTAGTGTAAGGTGCACTTGATTTTAAATTGTACTAGTCCCCACCTTTCGTAATATAGGCAGCTTTAGTGTTAATTATTGTGATGTTATGAAAACTGTTTAATGTATCTATTTATGAAGTAATGACTATTATTTGCCATTAGTGTGAAACATTTTTTCCTTATACTTAGTTAGAAGTGAAAGTGGGTGTACTAAAGTAGGATATTTTGTCTACTTTTTTCATGTACTGTGACTGAAGAGAACCACCTCCAAGGGAACTTATAGCAGTGCATTTCCTTACAAACTGCCACTTGGACCTGTTGAAGGTGTGGACAACTTGGTGAGAAGGTGTGTTAAAGCTGTTTAACATATTGAAGGTGCTTGTGTAAAATACTAAACATTAAAAAATGAAATTTTGTCTAAACATGAACTGCAATGTGCAGTGTAATTTAACTTTTGCAACCCATGATTATTTATTCGTCGAAGCAATACAGGACTTATATAAAGTGACATGTATCTTAGAATGTAATCTTTGTTTATCCATAAAGTGTAAGTAGGCTGTTTATGTTTTCTTATTGGCAACGTTACGTAGCGCTCTGTACGAAAATCACTGGCTGTGCTGTGTGCAGTCAATGGCTAGTTTGCATTGTTGTCTGCCATTGTAGTGTTGGGCAGCGGCAGCTGGATGTGAACAGCGCGTAGCATTGGGCAGTTGGAGGTGAGCCGCCAGCAGTGGTGGATATGGGGAGAGAGATGGCGGAGTTTTGATAATTTGTAATACTGGATATTATGAACTGCTATATATATTATGACTATTAAGGTAAATACATTGCTTGTTCTCTATTAAAATCTTTCATTTACTAACTATCCCTATCAGTAGTTAGTGCCTTCTGTAGTTTGAATCTTTTATTTAGCTGGCAGTAGTGGTGCTCGCTGTTTAGCAGTAGTTCGAGTAACGAAGATTTTTGGTGAGGTAAGTGATTTGTGAAAGGTATGGGTTAGTGTTAGTCAGGGCTATTCTTTTGTAGGGATTTTTGAAAGTCAGATTGCGTTGCGCTAAAAATATTGTGTGTCAGGTTAAGCACAGTCCTGTATAAATTTTTCTAAGGGGACGTTTCATATGGCGACCCTGCCAGGATACCTCACTGGAATCTTCTGATTTTTTCTTGTAGTTTGTGTATTTAGTGTAGCTTTTGTTTATTGCTAGCGCGTAATTATAGAGAGAATTTCCTTGGTATATTTTCAGTGCTATTTTAATGTGTTCCCCTATTTTGGCTCTTCAAATTGTGTTTTTTTGTGTTGTCGTGTGAAATATTGTGACAATAATGGCGTTTGAAAAACGTAACACTAGGCTCCAAAGTAAACTGAGAAATGACAGTGAAGACGAAAGCAGTGTGTTAACGCCACCATGTAATGAATTAACTAATATTCAAAGTAGTAATTTGGTAACTGTGCATAGGGAAATGGAGCGGGCGTCAAATAATGGTGTAGACAGTGAAACAGGTAGTAAACAGGGAAGCATTATCGATTGATCGGTCGGCAACATCTCGCCTCAGGAATCGGGAATGACAGAACACAATATTGCAAACACTGTAGACTCAGGTTTTGGGTTCTCACCGTTTTCTCAAATGAGTCAAGACACATTTTCCGCTTCTCAAAATGTGAATGTTGCCGGTGCAAATTCACTGCCGAAAAGCACTGAGGAACATGTTTCAGACACCAGTGCATTGTTATTACAGTTAATGCAACAAATGGGACAAAGGCTACAAAAGCTAGACACAACGCTTCAACAAAATCAGAAACAAATGGGACAAAATCTTCAAAAGTTAGACACAATGGAACAAAATCAGAGACAAACACAGCAACAGTTAGACACAATGGAACAAAATCTTCAAAAGTTAGACACAATGGAACAAAAGCTTCAAAAGTTAGACTCAGTGGAACATAAGCTTGAACAAACATGTGAAGATTTAACTACTGAGTTACATAACATTGAATCGAAATGTCAAAAAGTCTGTAATGATGTAAAAACACAAATTTGTGAGCATTTTCAACCTATTTTTTCGCGGCATGAAAATGCATTACAGAATCATGAAGGAGCCATAAAAGAACTCCAAACTATTGTACATGAAAATCACGACACCTTGCAAGCTAAAATTGACTCAGTTCCATCTGCCGATTCGGTTACGCAACTTGCAAAAACTCAAGAAAACTTAAAGGACACAGTAGATACGATTTCAACACAAATGGAGACTCTGAAACTTGGTTCAGAAAAACACACTGAGGAAATAAGTACACTATCGGAGAAAGCAGCCGAACTTTCGGATCAGTTCACTAACTTATCTGCAAAGGTAGATGATGATCTGAATGACACAAGACCTGTAGCCATGACTGACACAGAAGAGTGCCAACAAATTAGGAAATTCAAACAAAATCAGAATCAAATTAATACGCAACACCAAAGAGAAATCCGGGAAGTACAAGATCAGCTGACACAGGTAATACAAGAATTACGTATTTCAGAGGCCACTCGCGCTCCAATACGGGAAGAGGGACATAGAAATACGGAACAGCCACAAAATAATAACTCAGGGCACTTCGGAAATTATGAAAGAAATTGGCAAGGTACACCGAATTTTGAGATGGAACCGCCGACACGACGAACCAATGACCAATATGCGACTTGCCGACACGATGATTTTGACTATAAGCTGTTCATTACTACACATAAATTCAAAACGTTTAAGAATTCTGCCAACGACATTCATCCACAAGCGTGGCTCCATCAATTCTCTCATTGTTTTCCTCCCAACTGGTCATTGGAGCACAGGTTAGAATTTATGTGTGGCTACTTGGAGAATGAACCAGCTGTAAGAATGCGATCGGTCATTCACGATTGTCAAAGTGAAGGAGATTTTTATCATGCCTTCCTCTCGGCATATTGGTCTCAAGCTACACAAGACCAAGTAAAACATAGCATCATAATGATGAAACATTTCGAACAATCTGAATTTTCCAGTCTTGTGAAATATTTTGAAGACATGTTGCAAAAGAATCAGTACCTGTCAAACAGCCCCTCAGAACTCATCCGCATTTGCTTAATCAAACTGCCTGAACATTTACGACATATTATTTTAGCAGGACGTTGCAAAGACGACATTGAAGCTTTTCAGGGACTGTTACAAGAACTAGAAATTGACACTGACAATCGCGTAACGTGAAAACAGGAACACAACAACTACAGGTCACATCCGTCGCAATTCCGCGATGAAAGAAATAATAACTGGACACGACAAGGCTATTCTCACAACACAAATCGTGACCAAAACAGACACCACCCGTATCACAACCGTTGGCAGAGCAGTAATAGTTGCAGAGAAAGATCGCTTTTCCATAGTAATGAATATGACAGAGATTACCAAAGAAACAGACAATATGGGAACAAAAACAATTATTATCAAGAGAGACAGAATAACTTCAGACGCAACAGTTCAGCGCACAGTTACGATTCCAGGAGAAATTCTCCACCACATGACCGACAAACAAGAAACTATGTAAACTACCAACAGAACGACAGACCTGAATTCCATCAGAACTGGCGGGATTCAAACAGAGCAGAGCACTTTCAACAACGTGAATTTGTAGAAGTTAGGTCTCCTAATCCCAATAACGACGCGCGAACAAAGAAACAGACAATGACTCGCACCGCAGGCTGCCACGTGCGCCGGATGGCTCAGGGAAAAATAACATAGACACTAACCTTGAGAAAAATTCCAGTATTCTTTACGGACGAATACCGCATGATAATTGCGTTGAAGTTGAAACTCTGCGTACTAGGAAGAGTAAAGGATTGCACCACATTTCACATGTAAAACCGTTTATTGAAAGATAATCTGCTTTTTAACTTTGTCTTTGCCATAAAACTTTTCACTTCACGCTACTAGTACAATTTGTCACACTGAGAAACTGTTAACATGCAACAATGTTTTAAAGTTAACTATCAAGTCAAGAACCTAGGGAACTTAGACAGTAATTACCACTGCATTGTTATAGTGAACAGACGACACAGTGTTGTTATTTGTACATTCTTCCTTGTTAGTTGCACGATTACGTAACGACTATAAGGCTCACATACTTAGAACATTTACCAGTACTGCTAATGAGATTTTAATGCAACATTTTGGTTTACTTGAAAATACATTCTGAATTAAAGTACTTTCTGAGAGATACCAGATGACACAGTGGTTAGTTTATGTGACAGCTACACGATTATATCACGACGTTACTAGTGAGTGACAATTTACAATGTTGCTTTTGCGGTGTATCTGTTTTATATCTGCACAGTTTTTCTTAATTATTCTGGAAAGTAAAACATGTTTTAGTAGTAACTTTTGTGGTATAGGTACAAGGAGACAGGCTTTTCCGTAGCACAACAATACGTTACAGCACAGTACTTTCTTCATCACAACAATAAGCGTAATAACTACGATATCTATACGCAAGGCATTTCACTTTTGTTTATCATGAGGTAAGTACCTTGGTTTCTGCAGAACTTAGCTTTCGGAGGAAAATAACTACGACACTTCCACAGAGATTATCTTACAACAAGACGCACATTTAGCGCTACAGGACACGCATTTCAGTGATTAATTTAGTACTTAAAACATTTATTTTTTAAAATTTTTGAATTACAAAGAAAGTTTTCCGTGATACATTTCATTCCATTGCTGTAATCTGTAACACCTGAGGGTATAATTACATTGATCCTCAGGGGGGTACACGCTTGCTTTGTGTATCATGTGTTTGGCAAGCACAAGGAGCCCTAGCTATTATGGTATTTGCTTACACAACTTTACACATCGGTACCATATTTCTCTAACACAGAATTACACAGCTATCTGATTATTTACCAGAGAAACAAACATTTTTTTTACTACATCAGTGACACATGTTTACGCAATTACACCGTTGGGTAACTTCACACTTACGAAATTGTATTTTGTCTGTACTTTGTGAACTGTTCATATTTTTTTCAGACCCATTGTGATATTATGAGAGCTTTGAATTATACATTTGGTATGAGATCATGATTTTTAAAGTACGTTTGAGGTAGATGACACTACTGAAATGAGCAGAGAATTTTCTTTAGGTTTTGAAATTATTGCTGAAAGCTACGACGTTTTTGAGATTTGACTGAGGTGTTATGATGTCATTATTACGACGACGATGTGTATTATGCTGCTGAGGTATGTTTATGATCAATAAACTGATGCTGTACGAGGAATTTGATTATGCTATGTATTTATTATGATGAAATATTGAAGTGTCGTCGCAAGATTAACGTGTCGACGAATATATGTATGTGTAATAAGGTAAGGAGTAATGAATAGTGGTTAGGGACTCTGACTTGTGAAAAAGGATGTTGGAAACCAAGAATCGTACTTTAAGAGTTATGAAATGTGTGTAAATGCGTGAATGTATCACAATGCCGGCGAAAATTTTTTGCACACTGTTATATTCATAAGATTTTGTTTCTATGCATTTGTAACGTAAATTTTCGACCTGTGAAATATTTTTATATGAGACTGTCACTGTAGCGAAAACTGCTGTCGTAAATATTTCCGTAAGAAAGTTAAGTGACCACCTGCACGTAATGCGTCGTGGGCACCCAGCTGTGTCAGACGCCTGGAGAACAAGCCATTAGAGTGCGTGCCTTTTCAGAGGCACAGGTAGAAAAGAAAAAAAAAGGGGGGAGGCAATTATCCTCGCTATTGACATTCCTTTGTAGAAAGCGTCGTCAATACGACACCCTCAAACTTGAAAACATGATTTCACTGTAGAGTTATTAATTTATGATATTTACTGAAATGAAATGATGAGAAACATTTCGTGTCTATTGTCTTGCTACTTGAAAGATTATTTACCGCATTATGAAATGCCATATGGCTAGTGAATGACGTTTCATGCCTTGCTTTGCCTATTTTCTTTAATATCTAGTTTCTAGCTGCACTGCAGCATTGGTTAAAATAGAATTTTATGAATGTACTAATATAGATATTTTATGCCTACAGATCCAGTAAACAATAACTTAAAAAAAACGAAGGAGCATAAAAAGACATTTCCCTTCACAGGACTTGCATACATAATTTTCTTTTCAAGTACTTGGTAATTTCTTTTGTAGAATAAATTGTGATGCATCACTCTAGTGTTAAGATGTGACATAGGTATTAAACATGGTCATTTTTACTGTAATATTTTTTCTGCTTGAGCTATGTCATGTTTAGGTATAAGTTACTGCTGTTTGCCAGGCATAGTGTTACTGAATTCGACTTTGTGTTACTCTTCTAAGCTAGTTTTACTACTGATTTATTTTTCTTGTTTGCTGCACAGTGCCTGATATTAGTTGTAGTACTGCAATTGCTTTGCCTATTTAAAATTTTTGTCCTTGATGTTTGTGTTAATTGTTTTATGCTGCTGCATTGCCTCGTCCCTTAGTTTAGCATCTGAGCTCAGTAGATTTAAGTTAGCTTAAGAAGGGGTAGACTATATAAGAGAATGAGTTGCGATGAATTTGAAGAAATGCACTGAGAGGTTATATGAGAAAAATACAGAAAGCATGTTTGGATAGGATTTTTTTGGTAGAAGCAAAGGTTGAAATAAGACGAACGATCTATGGAATGAAGTTTTGGGTTGAACTGCAGTACCAAATGTTACACAAAAAACAAACCCTGTCCTTTCCTTTTGTGTTATCCCACTATGTGTTTGTGTACCCTTGCGTATTTGTTTTCTTCCTGTCTCTGTGTAGTTTCATAGAATTTTTTCTTCTTCTAATACTAAGCTACATTCACTATGATGAGGAATACTGTTATCCTCAAATATAATTGGCATTAATAATATGTTATTTACCTTGTAAATATGCTTAGACATTATTTATTCTGTTTTGTTTTAATGCTCATGTGTAAAGTTGATGTTTCAAAAGTTATTCTGATCTTTTATGTATTTACTTATGTCATAATTCCTGTAACACTAATGTATATGTTAGTTCGATTCTTTTGTAAAGCCTGTACTACAAATGTTATCTGTATTGTTATGTTCTTTAATGATGTATTTTGTACCTTTGTAATTGTATTCTTATGTTATAAAATTGTAATTGACACTAGTTCATCATATTATTAACTTGTAAGTTCCATTTCACTGCACACGTTTCTGTTGGTCATAGTATATGGACAATATGTGAGAAGTAGGGACTGTTAGTGTTTGCACATGTGTTGATAATTCAGCAAGGGACTGGATAACAGCATTGCTGGTTCTAAGGACAATTGAAAAAACTTCGTGAGTGTACAAGTGGTGGTTTATGGACTTGCTATATTCTCCGCAAGACTCTTCGATGGTGAATGTGCACCTGCACAGTCGCAACAGATGGCTGCTGGCCGTCTCTACATGGACTTCAGTGGGTCTACATCTTTGATGACTCACCAATATCATTATCTCTACAAGGACTGCAGTGGGTCTGCACCTTTGATGACTCACCAATACTGTAATCTCTACCAGGACTACAGTGGGTCTGCTCTGTGATGACCTACCTACCAATATTCTTCAAAACGTCGAATGACTCTGCTGTGGGTTTGCTCTGTTGTGGCCCATTACCTGTCAGCATGTCAAGAGTCAACACTGTCGTTCCGTTGGAAGGACAACACTACTTCTTCAAGACTGCATGGAAATCCACTACTTCTGCGTGCATTTTCTTTTACTGCTCAGACTTTGAGAAAAAAACTGCAATTTTACAGTGATAAACAATCTGGACTGTCTTTATGGACTGTGAGAAAATTTTAGCTTTTGACCAACATTGTATCAATAAGTGTGTGCATTTGATTTCTTTGTTATTGTAATTATGAAAAATTTTATCAAATCATTATTGGCCACTGCCCAAAACAATTTGTAAAATTTTTTGTGGTGAGCATGGGGGCTATGTAAGTAGGCTGTTTATGTTTTCTTATTGGCAACGTTACGTAGCGCTCTGTACGAAAATCACTGGCTGTGCTGTGTGCAGTCTGTGGCTAGTTTGCATTGTTGTTTGCCATTGTAGTGTTGGGCAGCGGCAGCTGGATGTGAACAGCGCGTAGCATTGGGCAGTTGGAGGTGAGCCACCAGCAGTGGTGGATGTGGGGAGAGAGATGGCGGAGTTTTGATAATTTGTAATACTGGATATTATGAACTGCTATATATATTATGACTATTAAGGTAAATACATTGCTTGTTCTCTATTAAAATCTTTCATTTACTAACTATCCCTATCAGTAGTTAGTGCCTTCTGTAGTTTGAATCTTTTATTTAGCTGGCAGTAGTGGCGCTCGCTGTTTAGCAGTAGTTCGAGTAACGAAGATTTTTGGTGAGGTAAGTGATTTGTGAAAGGTATGGGTTAGTGTTAGTCAGGGCTACTCTTTTGTAGGGATTTTTGAAAGTCAGATTGCGTTGCGCTAAAAATATTGTGTGTCAGGTTAAGCACAGTCCTGTATAAATTTTTCTAAGGGGACGTTTCAAAAGGACAACACTTGTGATAAAGATGCCTAATCCTTATTAAAAATATAACTTGTTGATATTTTGTGCCATTGTACAATATACTATATGTAAATATTTTGTATGAGGAATTTCATATGGACAGTTCATATAAGTAGAAATTTGAAAAATATATGAACTGTAGTTTCTGATAAGGAGAATTCTTATCTAAAATGATTTTGTGTGTAGAATGTTAAACCCACTTTCTGGGGTTACTTGAGGTCATTGAGTTGCCCAGTTAACTATTTCCAGTATCTATCTGGTCAATCCAATAAGGAGGTAATGTGTCGAAGCAAGCTGGGATCTTTTTACTTCCTACCTTGTTTTGCCATCTGTCTCCTTAAATTCATTTTTTCAGTTCTTGACTAATTACTATTAACATATATTAGTATAATCTGCATTTTCATAAAAGAGAAAGGTCGGCCCTCAGTCTTAAGTAATATACCACCAGATCTAATTTTGTGCTTAGTTTTAAGAAGGTAAGTAATTTATTGATTTATTTTGACTATTCCTAGTTAATATCCGTTGTTATAGGGTGAAATCTGTAATTGTTTCGTGATTTAAATTCTATTGTTGACTTATAGACAAATATAAATTCTGTACCAATTATGAACATTTGGAAGAAGAGCCACTAGCATTCTTAAAGTATTCATTTGGCTCTGTTCGAAAATATAATAGCAAAGTGAGCCCTTAATCAATTCCAAAGTAATTACCAGATTTGTCAAAAGTATTGTTTGTATAACTGTATCTGTTATTTCATCATTTATACAAATAATTTGGCCTAACCCTCTTAGTAGAAGAAACTGTTAAAGAGAAGGAATTTTTCTATGTATTCAGCAAATTTCATGACTTCTGTTTTAACTGTAATTTCTGTAAATTAAACATTGGACAATGTATAGTTTCAGTACCTATTATTGTGAGGATATATAAAAGGCCGATTTTTTGTCCCGAGTCAGTAAGTCCATGACCGATTTTCAGATGAGAAACCTGTATTGGTTAGGTCAACAACAATGCATTAACTTAACCATGAAGTATGTGTAACACAAATAGGTCGTGTATTGAAATAAAGACAGTGTCTGTTCAATAGTGCCACAGGTACCATATTATTCTGCAAGAACTGTGTGGTTATGTTTTTTTTACTGCTCATAGATGTTCGATGGTAAACTGTTGTAGCAGTATGCTGACATTTGTCTGCAAACGATTAATGAGGCTTATCAAAAGTTAACCTATGGTGAACTTGCCATATTAACTGCATAATAGTGGCGGGTTGTGAACAGCGAAACTAAAGAATTGTAAAATGCAACTGTGCAACTGTTGGCTACATCATTTACAGTAGTCAGTGTTGAACTTCCACCCCCCGTTTTTCAGCCAGTATAACAATGCAGTACGTCAACACCATGTACTATCAATGAAGAAATAAAGCAGGTGAATGTCACAAACAGATAATTTAAAAAAATATTTTAAAATCAAAATTATATGGGATTATAAGGCTTCTGCCTATGTTTAAATGTGTAATTAGATTTGGGACCTAGCTCATGATTTTATAACATAAAATATAAAAAGGTTTGTGTTTTTTTATCCCAGAGAGAGTGGTGAATAGAAACAGTACTCAGGATCTTTTTATTTTTTCATTTATTGGTATTTGAAGTGGACAGGGACATGTCTCAATCTGGTTTGGATCTAGGAAAAAAAAGAGAATTCATCTGGTTCAAAAAAGTTTTTATTCAAAGCAAAATCTAAAAATATTGTATGAATTGTGGTTTTTTATTCTGTTTTCCAAATAACAAGAGTTGTATTACTAATTACTTTATTATAACATTAAACTGATGAACTTGGTTTGCCTGTTAATACATAACTCACTGACATCATATTTAAAAAGTCTTTGAATCTGTGTTGTATTCCCAGAAGTAGCAAAGAGCTTTCATAAAATTCTCCTTGATTAAGAAAAAAAGACGCTGTTAGCCCAAACATGACTGATGGACTTGCTTTAACAAATAAAAATGAAGGAAATTCTTGTTCTTTGGCATAGGACACTTTCGATTGCTGTCTCTGTTCACCCTGCAGTTTCCAAAAACACAATAGTTCATTTTCAGTTAACATAAACACAAGTCATATTAAATTATATTTAAAACCAAACATCTGGTTAATGAAATGGGACTGCAAATTTGCTTACCATGTATCCAAATTAAAACAACATAATTTAGATTATCACAAAGTTTAAAGTAAGCAAAACCAGCACTACATCCGATATTGATCCTAGAGTGAAAAAAACATCAGCCGACAGTGTCACCCACAAGTAAATTCACAATTTTCCTGTTAGACTGGTTCACTATCAACTGAATCAAATAAATCTTTGAATACTCCCATTTGTCTTCTGATAAGATAGTGTATAACTTTTTTTTGAAGTTTCGTTTCTCTTTATCCCACTGCTTTTCTTCATACCATTATACGGAATTGCATTTTTGCTTGAACGCCATCTGTTCATACTTTGAATATTCCTGGTGGTGAGTTATTACATGTTTATGTGGTCAGTGTGAAGATATTCTACATCTGTTGGCTGAAGATGGGTGTTGTGCACTAGGAACTCCTCTCTGGAGGTGTGTCCATAGCAGCTGTTATTTGTTGCCAACAACTGAGATACCGTTTGGTCACAATGTAAGAAAAACAATGGACAATACAGCATTGTGTGTTGCTACTATACGCACTCTGCTGATTTGAAAAACAAAACTATCTAGGAGGTTGTTGGGAAGCCATCCATCACACACTAATCATTCTGAAATGTTCATCTCTCCCACCCCTTATCGAACACCCCTTTATCGAACACTGTGAAAAAATTCGTTTCTGGACATAATGCACATACCACTTTGTTTGACATCTTCTTTTACTCAGAACCAGTAGGTTTCTGCAGGCAGGAATCGTTTACCTGAGTATTGCCAGACTGTTTTAGATAATCTGAGAGAATATATTTTGCTGATTGACTAATGTTTACTTTTGTGTTCAATAAATTAAAGGAAAAACTGTTAAAATATGCACTGTAGTAACACAGACGAAATACAACTTACTTACCTCAGTAAACTTAGGATGAAAGTCAACTGTAATAAAACAGGAAGTATCTGTAACACGAGTGTGCCTATATCAGCATAAATAAGTAAACTATTATTCATTTTAGCATTTGAAATGGCCTATGTTTACTTGCTGTCCTATGCCATACTCAAGTAATATGGAAATGCAGAATTTCATAAATTGTGTATTCACAACAATCAAAAGTTATGTCAGCAGATGCAGGATGCTTTATCAGTAGTACAGTGCCATACGTTTTTCGCTCTTACGCTGTGAGGTACTGGAAGTTGCGAGAGGATATTTGATGGAGAAGTTTCCTTAAGATTTCCTTATCGATCTTCAATGTGATTGATTGTAACTATGTAACAGAACGGTTAAAAATATAGACTCCAGTGAGACTGGAACTACAAGCCAACACAGCCTTCATTTGACAGGTGACCATGTTACCCCAGAACTAGGCAAGACCTACAGTATCTCTTTCTGACTTACTGCCCCAGTAGTGACTAGGGCAGATAAATGACAATGTGAAGGATGAGATTAGTTGCAATTTCCATGTGGAATGATTTCCTGGACTGAAAACTGTAAACTGATAATCTTACATCTCACCTTCATATAAATGACAAATATTATTGAATGACAATCACACGTAAAAACAAGGAAATTTACCAGGACAGTTTGTAACCTCCCCCTCACTTATCGACCTTAATGACAGTGAAAAATTAAACCACGTGTACCTAATGGAAATTTGGGAAAAGCAATCGTCACCAAAGTTAATCTGTCAGTAAAGAGGGAGGAAAGGGTTACATCTTTATGAAAGGAAAAATGCTAATGAAACTGGTGGAAATTAATTTTGAAATAGGGGTAAAGTTAATAAAGAAAGTAAATGTGCGGCTGTTACGTTAACAATCAACTAGCGGTAATTAGATATTTGAGATTTGGGGGAAATTACGGTCGCCAGTCCTAAGGACAATTACTATAGTAACTGAAAAAGAAAGATTATTACACATATAATTAGCACTAGAAGCGGGGTAACTGAAGGTTGACAAGTGTAGTGTGAAAACTGAAAGTTTGTCAGAAGTAATAAATTTCGCTACACTCTGACTTAATTTAGCAAAAGAATTAATAAAACAGGAAAATCGAAAGTTAATTTAGTTATTGAAGTTAATAGTGAGCTTTCTTTCTGAAGCACATCGAAATTCAGTAAAATACGGTTAGTCTTGGACTACCTCAACAATCATTTCAAAAGCTACTTGAATCTACGCAATTTAGAAATAAGAGATTTAACTTTGAACTTGAATTGAATGATTCTGAACAATTAACAATAGTAAAATTTAGTACGTACCATGCTGAGCTGCAGTCACAGGTAAGCTAAAATACGGTAACAAAACTCGCACTCTTAATTTGTGCTTGTGCAATCTAAATACTGTAGCCAGCTATGAATACCTTAACTGAACTTTGAAATTAAAGCAGTGAAATAAAATGATGCTGGCGTTTGAATCTCAACGACACTCGGGTTCATTCCGGAAAAGGAAGGGACCCTGCTTGGTAATGCAACTGGGACAATGAGCAACAAAGGTTCATGCTAAGTTGCTGTAATTTTGCGAGGCAAATGGAACAATTTTAAAATTTGAAAAAGCTGAGGTCTGCCATACAGTTCTAAAACTTTACGTACTTCCAGTCTTCCTTGTTGGTTGATTGAAGGTTTGAAGCCGTCGATCGAGGAGGTGGCGACAGTCACTCATTGTCGGCTGTCGCTGTTGCAGAAGCTGGATGTTGGCGCGCCTTCTTCTCGACACGGTCACCAGACGAAACGGGCTCTTGATGTGAGCTAGTTAATATTTCCCGTCCGTGACACCATGTCAGAAACTATCATCGCAAGTCGAGTGCAATTACATGCTGCCAAACCCCGAAAGAACGGCAACTCGCGGGAGCTTCACACAACACACCTGCTCCACTCGCTACTCCAGCCAGACCCCTCTCTGCCCGCGCTCCACGCGACAGACTTAACACTACCAAAGATCCTACACACTTTGATTCTTCACACGACCTATCGATGTAATCGTTCGACAGCAGTTTTCCCTAGGCAAGACCCAGCGTAAAAATACAAATAATATTTACGAAACAAACCAATTATACATCGACATAAATGCATAAATATATATATACAAATAGTAAAACAATTACAATATGTAAAGACACAGAAATGTCATATATTCAGGTAACAAAAATAAGGAAAACAAATTTATAGTACAATAGATGCAAATAGGAGGATATGCATTTCCGGCGTTACAAGTTCTGTACCATCCAGGAAGTAACTCGTTGGTCACAGAGTTGCCAAACTTACTCTGGGTTGTTTCCAAGGTTTAATTATATTAACAGCTGAAACAATACCACTCAATGTGTGCCTTGAGCAAGCTCAGAAGTGATTACAGCTTATGTCTTAAAGATGTAGCTGTATCTCTCTCTCTCTCTCTCTCACACACACACACACACACACACACACACACACACACAAGATGAGTCAAGAGGACGTAGTAACATTAGTGATTCTGAGCAAAAAACTTGATGTGGATATATTCCTTATTCCGAATAGCTTCCGAGATAGAACACTTTTAATATACAAGGGTCGTCCACAAAGTAAGTTCCGTGATTCCGTGTCTATTTCTATCCGCGGCAGCGCTACGATCGCAGTTCTGACAAGTGAACTTCCCCATCGCACCCCCCTCAGATTTAGTTGTAAGTTGGCACAGTGGATAGGCTTTGAAAAACTGAACACAGATCAATCGAGAAAACAGGAAGAAGTTATGCGGAACTATGAAAAAAATAAGCAAAATATACAAACTCTGTAGTCCATGTGCAAGATAGGCAACATCAAGGACAGCTGGAGATCAGGAGCGCCGTGCTCCTGTGGTTAGCGTGAGCAGCTGCGGAACGAAAGGTCCTTGGTTCCAGTCTTCCCTCGAGTGAAAAGTTTAACTTTTTATTTTAAAACAATTATTATCTGTCCGTCCATTATGTTTTCATCACTTTTCTGGGAGTGATTATCACATCCACAAGAAAACCTAAATCGGGCAAGGTAGAAGAATCTTTTTACCCATTCGCCAAGTGTACAAGTTAGATGGGTCGACAACATATTCCTGTCATGTGACGCACGTGCCGTCACCAGTGTCGTATAGAATATATCCGACGTGTTTTCCTGTGGAGGAATCGGTTGACCTATGACCTTGCGATCAAATGTTTTCGGTTCCCATTGGAGAGGCACGTCCTTTCGTCTACTAATCGTACATTTTTGCGGTGCGGTCGCAAAACACAGACACTAAACTTATTACAGTAAACAGAGACGTCAATAAATGAACGGACAGATCATAACTTTGAGAATATGAAGAAAGTAGAATTTTCACTCGACGGAAGACTTAAACCAAAGACCTCTCGTCCCGCAGCTGCTCACGCTAACCACGGGACCACGGCAGTACTAAGCCCAGATTATCTTTGATGTTGCCAATGTTGCTCATGGACTACTCAGTTTGTATATTTTGGTTATTTTTTTCATAGTTCCACACAACTTCTTCCTGTTTTTTCGATTGATCTGTGTTCCGTTTTTCAAGGCCTATCCACTGTACCAACTTGTAAAAAAATCTGAGGGGGGTGCGATGGGGAGGTTCCAGTGTGAGCATGCGCGGCAGTTACTCTGAGTCAAGGAGAAGATATGTACGCCATTTTCAGGTCACTGCTGCCAACGTGTGCTTTGTAGTGCTTCTTTATAATTTCAGCCGTAATTGAAAATGTCGCCGCGTGTAAAATCAGATCTGTGATTAGTTTTCTAAATGCAAAGAAAGTTAAACCAAAGGAAATTCATCGTCAAATCTGCGAGGTTTACGGACAAAATGCTATGAGTGATTGAATGGTTAGAAGATGGGTTAGACTGCTCAATGAAAGACGTGGTGAAGTGCATGGTGAAGTGCACGATGAAGAAAAAATGGACGCCCACCTGTGGTTACTGATGAACTGGTTCACACAATTGAAGAGAAGATTAAGCACAACCATAAATATACACTTAGTGCCCTTGCTATGGAAGTTCCGCATATCTCACGATCACTAATTCATGAAATTCTTAATGGAAAACTGAAATTTCGAAAACTTTGCTTACGTTGAGTACCCAAAATTCTTACTGAACAACATAAAAAACAACGAATGGTCAGTGCACTTCAGTTTTTGACTCGCTGCAATGAAGAAGGCGATGGTTTTCTTTCTCGGATTGACTATCCGAAAACTTGGGTATTGTACGACACCCCTGAAACACATTTGTGATGAGCCTGGAATAGTAATTATGTCAGTGATGGGTGTAATAATTGTTGGTGGTACTGGCAAGACTAGCAAGCCGGTAAAGAACCAGATTTTGGTTGAATTTAGTATAAAAGGACAAAACTTTGAACACGGTTTTTTGGTTGTGCCAGATTTGAGTAGTGAAATGATTCTGGGAATAGATTGGTTGGATAAAGAAAAGATTATTATTGATTGTAGCCAGGAAGTGATCAAAATTAATAGTGCATCTAGGAATTTAGATTTAAAATTTGAGGAATATGGGAAGGTGTTCGATTCAGAAATTGATTCTTTATTGTTGGAGATTGATCAAGGGAATCATGGTTTGACAAACAAGTATGAGGTGTACCATGTCCAGAGGTTAATAAATGAGAGTGACAAGCAGGGGCATGATTTTAAAGAAATGGTGGAAAATTTGAAGGAGATATCTCCCGAACAGAAAACAGAATTGCTTGATATTTTAGAAAGTAACAGCACCGTATTTTCGGACAAAACTGGCCTAGTTAAGAACTTTGAATACCAGATTGAGACAATAGAGCATAAACCTTTCTTTGTAAGACCGTTTTCGGTACCCATATCAAAGAGGCAGGCTGTGCAAGTGGAAATAGATAAAATGATAGAATGGGGTGTACTCGAACGGAGTAGCAGCGAATATAATAGTCCCCTTATCATCGTGAACAAAAGGGATGTGGGAGTAAGAGTAGTAATTGACGCCAGGACTTTGAACAAAATTGTAAAAAAGGAAATAGACAGACCTGAAAATCTGGACGAAATGCTTCAAAAATTTTATAATGTGAAGTATTTAACTAGTCTGGACATGACCGCCGGATACTGGCAAATTCCTTTGAGTAAAGAATCCCGTAAATATACCGCTTTTCTATTTGCCGGGAAATGCTATCAGTATAAAGTAGTACCATTTGGGCTTAGCACTTCGGTGGCAGTATTTATTAGGGCACTGGACTTTATATTAGGGAGAGAATTGAGTTCCCAGCTAACCATTTATGTAGATGATTTACTGATTGCTACAGAAGAATGGCAAGAGCATTGTAAATTATTGCAGAAAGTTTTTGTTGCTCTACAAGCAGGTGGCATGACGCTTAAGTGGAAGAAATGTGAATTTGTGAAGTCGGAAATAAAGTTTCTGGGGCACATTATTACTACGACCGGTATTGGCAAGGACCCGGAAAAGTTAAGTGCAATAGCAGCATGTCCAGTTCCTAGAAATAGAAAACAGTTGAAAGTCTTTTTGGGTTTATGTGGGTTCTATAGAAAATTCGTCAAGGGGCAAGTTTTTAATAGTTCTCATCTGAATAATCTACTGAAGAAAAATAGTGCTTTTGTGTGGACCGAAGGGTGCACGAGAGATTTTGAAAGATTAAAAGGTGAACTTTTGAATGGCAATATTTTGCATCACCCCATACTGTCAAAACCTTTCCATATGAGTAATGACAGCAGTGCTTATGGAATTGGTATAGAAGTTTTCCAAGAAATCTGTGATGGCAAAGAAGTCGAACACAGGACTATCGCATTTGAAAGTAGAACTCTAACAAAATACGAGAGAAACTACACTATATCAGAAAAGGAAGCTTTAGCCATTATATGGGGGTTAAAGAAATTCAGAAATTATTTGTGGGGCCATAAACTCATCATACATACTGACCACAAAGCTTTAACTTTTCTTAAAGATTGTCATTTACTTAATGGCAGGCTAACTCGTTGGGCTTTGTACCTGCAACAATTTGATTACGAGATTTGCTATGTTAAGGGTACTGAGAATTATGTGGCAGATGCTTTATCTTGATTGCCTAATGGTATGAGTGAAGTACCCAATGAAAATGGTGAAGAGGGTACTTTTCAGATAAGGTATATGAAAGAGGTTTCAGGAAAAAGGAAAATGGAACAAATATGTAAAAATATGAGATACCATCAAAATGAGGATCCGACATGGAAATCTGTGAAAGAAAATTTTGACAGTGTGCAGTATCCTCAAATTAAGAAGTATTACAAAATCTTTAAAGGCATTTTATATAGGAGGAAAGAATTAACCACTGAGGAATGGAGAGTATGTTGGCCACACCAGCTCGATACCGAGGTCATAGACTATTTTCATTTAGCATTGGGGCATAGTGGTCCAAAGAAACGTTTGGATAAATTGAATAATGTAGTAGTGATTGCTGGTAGTGTCAGTAAGAGGGTAAAGGAACGAATTAAGTCGTGTGATGTCTGTCAAAGGGCCAAAGTACCGAACGGAACTAATAGAGGTCCAATGTAGAGTACATTACCTGAAGACACCCTAGAATTATTATCGGTAGATTTATATGGTCCCCTCCCAAAGACTTTGGGAAATTGTGCATATATTTTAGTAATTTTGGAAGTATTCTCAAAGTTTGTGAAATTATGCCCCTTGAAAAGAGCAACAGCAAAAGCTGTATTTAATAGGATGGTCGAATACTTCAGAACCACCGGGAAACCCAAGGCAGTACTATCTGACAATGGACCACAGTTCATATCCAAAATTTGGAAAGAAGGAATGGAGCAAAATGGTGTGGAGGTTAAATATATCTCAGCTTATCATCCTGCTAGCAACCCGGTTGAAAGGTACATGCGAGAAATCGGGAGATTGTGTAGAACGTACTGCAGTCATAACCATAGGGCCTGGGGCAAGTTTATATCGGACTTTGAGAATGTCATGAACATCTTGCATCATGAATCTACTGGGTTCCCACCGGAAGAAATTTTGTTAGGCAGCAGAAGTAAAAGTTTAATTGAGAAAAAACTAGAGTTTCCACCTTGTACAAGCTTGGGGTTGAGTCAAAAGAAAGAATTAGTCAGAAATAGGGCAAAGCAAAAAGCTGAATCGAGATCTAAAAGACATGATAAAAATCTGAAAGTTTCAAAATTTAAAATTGGAGATTATGTTCTTTTAAAAACCCATGAAAAATCTAGTGAACTGAACCATGAAATTTCCAAATTTAAATATATTTATAATGGACCGTATATAATACAGAACATTCCACACGATAATGCTTACTACCTGATCTACCCAAAATCCAAAAGACCTTTGGGTGTAAGAAATGTTGTGGACCTGAAACTGTATGTTCCGAGAAGTGAGTGAACTAAGTACAATCAGAAAACAATTTACAGTAAATATGCTGTATATTATGCTGAAGCTAATTTACGCCAAATATAACGAACTTTTGTAACTTAGGTAGACCAATATCAGTGTACTAATGTAATGATGTGAGTTTCAGATTACCAATTGTACTATAGATGTAAAGAGGTATGGAGAAAAAGGGCTGAAAAGAAAGGATAAATGCTGTCAGCCAGATAAAAGATGGGACTGTCAAAAATGAAAATGGGCAGTGTATGAGTCATAATATAAAGGACTGCCAAACACCAAAGAGGGCAGATAAATAGTCAAAGGAGAATTGTAAGTGTGATACAGGAGATGTGACATTATGAGGTGAAAAGGACTGCCCAAATCTGAATAATAGGCAGCAAATGTGTGTAGTAATTTTATAAATATTATTGTGTGTTTATTATTAGTAAATAAGGAAATGGACTGCCATTCAATACAAGCAGCAACAAATTGTTTTACAGTGTATATAGATATTTGTATTTGCTTTTGTAAATTAGTGTTTGTGTTCCAAATTTGGTTTTTATTTGTCTGAGAAATTGAACAATGATGAGTAGTTTGCTACTTAAATAATGTTGTGATAGGAGGTTGGACTGTGCCAAAGGCACTTAAGCAAACGATAGGTAAATGTTCTTGATATATTAAAAAAAATTATAGACTTATGTAAAGTGAGTGAAAGGAAGTTTGTGGTATAAAATTTTTTTTGATGGGACAATCACACAAAGATTCAGAACCACTGTATAAATATAAAGTTCAGTGTTCCCATCAAATTTACACTTAGTGAAATTTAATGGAAACAGGGGCATGTGTAACAACACTAACATTATCCTACTGTATATGTAATAAATTTTTTTCTTCTGAATTTCAATAAATTAGTATAATCGATGTTCTGATTTCATTTCTTTTTTTTTGTTTCATGCCATTATGTTGAAGAAGCTATAAACAATTTTCGATGTAAATTTTAATATTTATGTCAAATTTCAAGCAATGTTGTAATCGAAGGGAAGTGTACCTAATGTTGAAACTATTGTAAGATGTGAAAGTTGTATTTGTATGCCTGGTCCACACGTAGGCAGTGTATTAGATTATGTGGAATGTAAAACCTTTGGTGAATACCCTGTCTGTAGGGGAGCGGTAAAAGGTGGAGGCAGGCGAGCGCGGGAAAATGCACACGGGCGCTGCACGGCATAACGGGCTCAGCAGTAGTAGTCGGATTGGGCATCGATCTGAGAATCACGTGCTGGGTCGAGGAGGCTCTCCTGGGAAAAGTGGTTTCGTTGAGCCTCGGATGCGCTGTTTCCGACGTCTATACAGCATGACAATATTCCATAGGCACTAAATGGAAAAGCATTGCGACGCCATGAAGAAGTAAAGTGCCGATATTTCATGAGCCATTGCTGTAATTGCATGTGTGCTTTGTGCCTCGCCATCTCGCCGCCCGCCGACCGCCTCTTTGATACGAACAGGTTGAAACTTTCAGTACTGTATTCGTGTGGACCAGTGTCACTTTTGCTACATACTGTTCAATAATAACTTAAATTTTACCAGAACTGTCCTATCAATTAATTATCCTCACAACTAACCTAGACAGGGTCCTTTCCACATGTTGTGCAATCCGAGTATCCCAAGATGAAGATTTAAAGTTTATGTTAATAATAATTACCTGCAGACTTATCTATGTTAGAATGATGTTTAAAGAACTTTGTTCTTAATGAAATACTGGGCGAATAATATAGGTCTGACCAAGTTGGAAGATAATATTGAAATTGGGTTAGTAATGAAGTTTATTTAAATTGAGACAAAAATAACAGTAGTTAAATGGGCAGGAAATAAGACAAAAAGAGTGGTAAATCATATTTTGGAAATCTTGAATACCTAATACTCTCAATAATCAAACTTTCACTACAGTGATCTTAACAGTTTCAGGGTCTCCAACCCCCCCCCCCTTTTTCTTTTCTATTCATTTGAATTCTGAAGTGTACTGAACTGATTTGACCAACAAAGTTAAAGTCAATATAAAACCTAAATTTATCAGTGTTTTACCCTTCTTAAAATTGACATTGTATGTGTGTTTCAAAAGTGCTATTTCTAGGGTAACCTACGCCCGATTTCAGTCGGATCAATAGACAAAACGCAGTTTGCAGTAATCATTATAGTGTAATGTTGTGTATTTATAGCTTGTCCAAATTAGTACAGAAAGTGAAAATATTAGTTCAGTAGATTTTTCTGGTTCTAAAATTTACCATATAATGCAATGTTACTACGTGTTGTTATGCTTGAACGTACTTCCTCTTGTACAGGGAAGAAATTCAGTTAATGCCTAATTAGGCTGGCGACCGTATTATTAACAATTGGTAGCATCTGCTGTGTATGTTTCTTGTCCATTCTAACGTGTAGTTGCACTTTAGACTTGATTGGCGTATCATTGTTGTTACTGAGTGGGTGTAAGTCTGATTTTGCCTCCATTCAGGTACACGCGGTCAACATATTTACTAAAATCCTTTCTTATAAGGTGAAGCCCGTCAACTTACCATAGTACAGGCTTTAAAGAGTTAACATACGCGAGAGCACAGACGTTACACCACTTCTTATGATTTGTCAATAAAAGCGAAAATTGTTAATGTAGCAGTACTCTTAAGACAGAAAGAATCTGAAATAACAACTGGTTCACCAAGCTGAGAGTGGTGCTGAGGTTTTATGCAGTGCCTGCACAGAGTGTTACTAATTCAGTCACTGACGTTTTCATATCAGTGACACCTCTGGGCTTCATGAACGTGTTGTTATTGTTCACTCTGTATTAAGGGGAGTTGGATGCGCTATCATGACAATATTAAATTTAGTGACTTGGCTTCCCTGTGTTTCAGGAACCACTGTAGCCATTGACTTGAAACTTTTACAGGACATTAAACTGTATGTTCTGAGGCTACTACGATAGTTGCATTTCAGCCGCTGCTTTCGGATATAATTTTGTTTAATTACACAGTTACAATTTTGTGTACTTTTTTGTACATTATCCAAAATAATTTTAGTTACACATAACATTATGTTGTTCTTTTAGTTCAGTAGACACAGGATATGTGTGTCATTACTCCAAGAAAATTTGGATACTCTACTCGAAGTGGTTTCTGAGATTTAGGGGAAAATGCAACCGAAAATTTAAAAAGACTGTAATTCACTTAATATATACTTAATTTTTTATTTCCAGTCACTCAGTAGCACCCTGCACCATACTGTATGTCATCCTCTTGATTCTTTCTCTTCTTTTCTTATTTCTGGACTCTTTAGTGGCTAACTGTGCTGCATACTCTGTTTTATCAATGTGAACCTTGTCCGCCCGTTTAAGTTCTCTGATGCAGTTTGCTCCAGGTTTAATTCCCATATGCTGTAGCACTTTTACCCTACCAATGTTGCCATCATTAAAAGCAATAACAGCATCACTGCCCCCCTCCCCCCCTTTAGTGCCTTCATTCCAACAAAACATTTTTTGGTAAGCGAGTCCATATAAGATTATTGAACGACTCATTGGGATTTTGAGTCTGACCATGCAGACACTTCTTCAGTTATGCAGGATTTACCAAGACTCTGTAAATATGTTCTACAATATCCATGACTTCTGCTGGGATGGAATTTCATGGCTGTATGAACTGTTTGAGTACTGGTACAGGAGGGCAGAGGTGGTGTATTGGTTTTTCATCAGTCTTTGACAGTCTGTGGAAGGAGGTAGCCCATACTGCCTTCTTCATTTTCATCAAATACTCAGTATTATTTCTAATGTCCATCCCATAATACTGCTGTAGTTCATCAATCATTTTGTCTGTCAGCCTGCCTCCAGAAAGTTTCTTGTCTCTCAAACTTTGTTTCAACTTCCTCAACCTGTGCCCATCCTCTTCTGGATGTGAACAACACTGTTAACCTTTATAACACAGCCTTCTATATAAAAAATTACCGATTTTATTAGGTCTTGAAGTAAATGCACATAAAAATTTTAATATTTTCAACCGGTGTATATTATATTTAAAAAATAAAATAAAATACTTCCCATGTGAGCTTATAAGCGATATATATATATCATTTTATACCGACTATTGCAAATTATATAATGAGATAAAAATCCAAAAAAGTGAAATAATTTGTTCCATTCTAATTCCTCTTAAGTGTACTGCATGTTAAAAAGCCTTCAACATAGACACGTTCCGCTTTCATTGACAACCAGCTCTACCTGGCTGTGGTTTGCTGTGACTCTGTCTGCTTGAATGGAAAAGAAAGAAAAGAGAAAGCACAATTATGTAATATGTATGGGTATTGAATACAAGTCCTGATCTCCTTCTCCCTCCTGTCTCTGTCCATATCCCCCTTCCCCTCTCTCTGTGCATCTCCCCCTTCGCCTCTCTCTCTCCATCTTCACCTCCCCCCTCTCTCTCCATCTCCTCTGCCCCCATCTCTGCCAATCTCCTTCTTCCTGTCTTCTATGACCATTTCCTCCCATCCCTCTGTCAATCCCTCTTTGCCCTCTCTCTAACCTTGAGCCTTGTTTATAGTTTTTGCACAGTCACATACTATAGTAGTATACTGATCATAAACTAATAAACAATAAATCAATAAATACAACTTTCTTGTTTGCTAATAATATTTCACACACACACACACACACACACACACACACACACACACACACATACACACACACACACTGCTTCAATTCAGTGGCAGAATTCTTAAACAATGTGAAGTACAGTAAGACATGAAGCAAGAATATCCAAAAGCTACTACTACCGCTAAAGCAAGATCAAATATAATGAATTTATTGTACTATAGCCCACATCTCGTGGTCATGCGGTAGCATTCTCGCTTCCCACACCCGGGTTCGATTCCCGGCGGGGTCAGGGATTTTCTCTGCCTCGTGATGACTGGGTGTTGTGTGATGTCCTTAGGTTAGTTAGGTTTAAGTAGTTCTAAGTTCTAGGGGACTGATGACCATAGATGTTAAGTCCCATAGTGCTCAGAGCCATTTGAACCATTTGAACCATTGTACTATAAATATAAATGTTGAAGTTTTGTGTAAACTGTGTGTGTGTGTGTGTGTGTGTGTGTGTGTGTGTGTGTGTGTGTGGAGATTTACTGGATGAATAAATAAAATATAATATAAACACACACACACACACACACACACACACACACACACACACACACAGGGTTTAAAGGAATGTACGGCACAAATCGCAGGACACATTCCTGACACATGGACAAATAAATTATGTTACTACAAATGTTGGTCTGGAAGTGCTTTATTTCAATGTTGCAACTAATTTTCTCCAACTTATTAAACACAGAAAACACAAATAACAGAACGTTACAATCATGGGGAACATGCACTCTTGATGACGTCTGATTCCATTGTGCACCACAACTATTTTGTTTTACATTTTGCTGTTGCCATGTGACGTACACCAGTGCTTGTTTACAGGAATTAATCATCAAGCTGTTGTCAATACATAAACAAGAAGACAAATACGCCATTAAACATTATCTGACGAGTTTTGGCAGCAAGTAGCAAATACAAAGAAGTTTCTAAAAACATTGAAGCAATTATAAATATAGAGTACTCCTGATTAGTCATGTGCGTGCTATCTGGTTTTCATACAAAAAAAGATATGCAATATATTTATCTAGGAAACAGCAATAAACAATCTGTCATGTGACAACAAATGCCATTTGCATTGTTTAACCAACTCCCATGTGCTTCCAGTGTATTCACTCAACTTCTTCCATGTAAATCGAAAACAAACTCAGTTCTCTGCTGTTAATCTGCATTTAAGTGTCAACAAAGCAAGTTAAAAGAAGTCTGTAGAAGAGATGACGGAGAAACAAAAGAAACATGTTGACATTAACACAAAAATCAACTGAAAGATATGAGAATGGGGAAGCTGCTGAAAAGCTAAGTGATGATTATTGTACTGGATTGCAGGGCATGATGGGTGCTGGAAAAGTTCAATTTTTCATGAATCTCTAGGGTTAAAGGGAGAATTTAATGCTTCATCTGGCTGGCAAACAAGATTCAAACATCATCATGGGATTCACGAACTTACTGTTCAAGGAGAATGCCTTAGTTGAAATGTTGCAGCAGCTGGTACCTTCCAGGACGAGTTACATAAATTTATGGAAGAAGAGAATTTCATACCAGACAAAAATTTTAATGGAGATGAAAGTAGTCTGTATTGGAAACACCTACAAACAGAGCCCTTACTTTTAAGAGAGAGGTTCATGCTACAGGATATAAGTTCCCTAAAGAACACATTACATTTTTGTGCCCTGCTAATGATTCTGGGAACCACAAAGAGAAACTACAAGTGGTTGGAAAATCAAAAAACACTGAGCATTCAAGGATTCACAGCTAAGGATCTCCCTGTGCATTATTACACCAAAAGAAGAATAGATGAATAATGAAATTTTCAAAAACTGGTTCCACATACATTTTGTACCACAAGTTCGGCGATTTCTGAAAGAGAAAGGTTTGTCACAGCAGGCTACTCTTGTGCCCCTTCACATCATGATGAGAGGATTCCCGTTTCTGATGATGGTCCCATCATAACTAAGTTTTAAATCTCGTAATGCTATTATACAGCCAATGGATCAAGGGGTACCTGCATTGGTAAAACAGAGCTACCAGGTAGGTCTACTAAGAATGCCATATGATGAGGATGATTTGGTGGTATTCTGGAAGTACAATGACATTACTGATTCGATAGTCATGTGAAAAAAATCCCAATCCTCTCAGAAGCAGATCAACATCACAGACTATTTTAAGAAATAAATATGACTACAGAACGAACAATACATGTTTGAAAATATCTCGATTATTCGTGCACCCTCTTCCCCACATTATCCTGAGTAATTGGGAGTATACTATAGTCACCAAGTAGAAATTAATCAAAAGTTGTTCATGGAAAGTAAACACATAAGATTTGCATGCATTACAAGTTCATCGAATGTAAGCTGAATCTGTGAGACGAATAGGTCAAGAAGGCAACAAGAGTATGCAGTAAACATGCTCTGCTAAGTTAACGATGACTGGCGGTATGCATTTCAGTTCAACAACTACTAACGACATGGTGTAGACGAAGTGATCGCCGGCAACTACACTATGAGCCTGACAACTGCAGATGACGATTCATATGTGGTATACACTACGTTTACATCGGCTCTCAAAACCGGATTTCGTAAACCAATTTCCCAATACTGCTTTTGGTTGGTCATGTAAACACTCGAAAACCGTTTCTGAAACATGCTTAGGCTGTCAGGCTAGGATTTGTTTTAAAAAAATTTGGCTAATTACAGATGAAGTGACTTTTTGCACAGTTCAGGAGAAGTAGAAATATCACACTGAGCATGATCCTGTCTTCTTCCAATATTTAACTGAAGACAAATAGCTATTGTGGCGACTAAATCAGAAACTGGAGCAGTTGATTTCCAGACACCATATTTGACTGGGCTAGCAAATCCGCTTCAGATCTTAACATGTAAATGTGACAGCGTAAAACGAAATTCAGTTTTTGTCTTCCAGAAGATGTGTCGAATATAAACATAATGTGTGACTATGCAGCGCAATCCAATCTATAGAAACACCATGGGTTCTTTTCCTTTAAGACAAGATGAACTGTGGAGTGATGTCTTAATTGTAACTGTTTTTGTCAGTTGATAGAGTGAAATGATAAGGTTACAAAGTCAATTTGTCAAACAATCTTCAATTTAGAAAGAAAAATAGTTGGGGGAATATAGTTCATTACAGAAAGATACAAACAATAAAAATTAAATAATTTTTTGTCAATTACTTTACAGTAGCACTTTTGTGATTTATTACATTAATGTGAAGATTGATGAAATGGCTCTTGTAGAGGGAAATATTACTTTAGAAACAATTATGAAGATGACTGCACAGCAGTCAACAGAATCGATGCAGGCAGTTTTAAATAGTTGAACAAAAATAAAAGCAGATTTGAACATAGGAATTTTTAAAATGAATGAAGATTTGCTCAAATAGATGAAACATTTTGTCAAACTGATAACACATTGGTCTTAATTGAAATGAAAACTATCTCACACAGATGATAAACTTGTACATGAGTACATGATTGTTTAGATCTAGTGGAAGAAAAGTTGAAGAGACAGATAATATCAGTTCAGAAGAGGCTGTTCCAGTAACTGATGGGCAAATGTTAGAAGGAGACTTGTTGGAAACAACTTATAATTTGGAACAAATTTCAACTAATGATGTATAAACTGTTACAGTATTTACAGATGAAGTGGAACCACTTATTAGAGAATAGGATCTAGTGTGAACTGCTATGATAATGAAGGAACTGATCATATTATAGATGTTATAGTCGATATCCAGGTCAATGAAATTTATTATCATCCATTTTATCATATACATGATATAGGATTTGCCATTTAGAAAGAGAGAGAGAGCGCAATTTACATTCTTAACAAAGAAAAAACATTATTTTTAATTACATTTTACATATTTGCACAAAATTGTTGTGTTCCTTATACATATAGGCAGAATAATTATAGTTCACAAAAATAAGTCAAATCTTAAAACCAGTATGTTTTGATGACAAAGAAATGCATGAACGCCATAGTAACTTTCAATTAACAATCATTTCTTTAATTCTTATTTAAACTTATGTAAGTTGTTTGATTTCTTTAAGGAAAGCATTGAACATTATTTTTGGAACATACATCGCACTATTATGGTATAGGGCTTCTGAATGAATGTCTATGAAAATCTTGCCTGTTTCTGGTTTCACAGTTGTGTACTTCACTGTTTAGAATAGAGAATTCTTGGTGTAACATAAGAAAACATATTCATAAATGAATAAACTAGTGAGGGTCAAAGTTTTTAATTCCTTACTGAGCTCTCTACATGGCTCTCTGTGGGTAGCCCCCTTGAGAATTCGAATGGCTCTCTTTTGGAGCTTAAACAATTTTTTGTAAATCCTGTAGTCCCTCAGAATGTAATACCATACCTTATAAGGCTATGTATATAAGAGTAGTAAGCACATAATACTGTTTCAGAATTGCAGTATTCTTTAACTTTTCTTAACATATAACAGCATATACAAATTTTTTATTCACTAATTCAACATTTCTTTCCCATCTTAAATTTTCGTCCAATCATACACCTAAAAATTTTGTGAAATATGTTTCTTCTGTCATACAATTCCCTGTTTCTATTTGTCTATTCATATGTTATTTTTTACTTTGTACTTATGTGCCTAAAATTCATCCATGTGTTTTTTGTCATTGATAACCAAACAGTTATCCCTGAACCATTCTGCTGCCTCATTTGTTGTTGCAGTTTTTTTCTTCTATGTCAGCTTCACTCTATCCTTTGATAAAGAGGGTCGTATTGTCTACAAAAAGTATTGATTCAGCTCTTGTTAGATGGTTTGGAAAGTCTATATAAAAACCAAGAAGAGCAGGGAGCCTAAAATGGAGCCTTGGGGTACGCTACAGTCAATTTTCTTGTATGCTGAGTAATGTTTTCTGCCACTATGAGTAATTTCAATGCTTTGATACCAGTTACACAGATGTGATTCAAACCAATTGTATGCTTTTCCATCATCATCATAGCAATTCAACTTCTCTAGCAATATGTCATGGTTAATGAGGTCAAATGCCTTCAAGTCATCATTATCTATTGCAACTAAAACCTGTTCTAGGAAGTGATACACAGCTGTAATAGTAGACCTGTTTTTCCGGAAACCATTCTGTGCATTGGTAAGAATTTTACATCTGTTTATGATACTCAACAGTCTCTCATACATTATCCTATCAATAAATTTAGCAAAGCCTGATACTTGTGACAATGGTCTGTAATTTTGTACATCATATGTATAGTAGTTTGTATAATGTGGTTTCATTAATGATTTCTTTAAGCATGGAAGGGAATTCACCAGTTTTAAAGGATACATTAATAATACCACTTAATTCAGTTACTATTTTGTATGAACTATGTTTTATGACACTATCAAGAATGCCAACACATCCACAAGTTACTTTATTTTTCAGCTTAGGGTATGGAAAGATTGTTCTTTCATTTATAGGAATATTTATATTTTTAACTTTTCAGTTGCCTGAGTTTGTGGTAAGATTTTGAGGATTTTAATACATAGTCATTAAATATATTAGCAATATTTTTATTGTCTTTTAACATTTTTTCCTTCCTTTTTTATAATGGGAATTTTGTTTGTCAATTTGTATTTACCTGTGTGATAGTTTATGGCATTCCAAATGGATCTGGTTTTATTGCTACCTTTTCTGATACTTAAATCATTGTACAGCTTTTTTATTGAATTTATAACCTTTCTATAGACTTTTCTGTAGCATCTAAGATGTGGCTTTAGCTCTGCACTGTAGTTTGTAAGCCTTCTGAGATTCCTAAGATCGCCTGCAGATTTCCTAATTCCTGCAGTTAGCCATGAATTATATTTGGGTGGTAACTGTTTTTCTATGAGGGAAGGCAACATCAAAGCAGTATTTTTATTTGGTGAAAAATGAATCATATTTAGTATCTATAGTTTTGTTTGGGATTATGTCCCATTTAACACTCTGCAAGGGGTTACGAAAAATCATATGGCTACTTTCTTAATACATCTCATTTCTATATATTTCACACTGGCATGTTTTTTATCTGCTACTTCAACATTAGAATTACAGGTCTGTTTATTAATAAACATCTGATGAGATATTGTCTCGCACACATCTCCATACCTGATGATATCGGCTACTGTAGCTTCGAGATTATTTGAGGTAAAGAGATTTAGTAACTTGTTCTTTTGTGAACTATTATTACTTCTAAAGTTGATGTTGAAATCTCCCAGCACAATTGTGCATTTTGACCTGTTTCTCAATTTATTCATTAGATCCTCTACATTTTAAAAAATAAGGGGATATTTCCAGAGGGTGACCTATTTAAGCAGAAAATTATAAGACCACAGTCTGTCATTTCACAGACATAATATTCAAATTCCTTTTCTAGACACTTAACATTGCTTAGCTTCATTTTAGAACTGAGATTTTGTCTTACATAAATAATCAGACCTCGACATTTGTGCTTTTCTTTGCAAAAGTTACTAATGGTTTTAAAACTGGGAAGAGGTGCTGTACATATTTGTGATTCATGTAACTAACGTTTACTTACGCAAATAACAGATGTTTACAGAATGAAATTTTCACTCTGCAGTGGAGTGTGCACTGATATGAAACTTCCTGGCAGATTAAAACTGTGTGCCATATCGAGACTCGAACTTGGGACCTTTGCCTTTTGTGAGCAAGTTTCATATCACCACACATTCTGCAGCAAAGTGAAAATTCCTTTCTGGAAACATCCGCCAGGCTGTGGCTAAGCCATATCTCCACAACATCCTTTCTTCCAGAAGTGCTAGTCCCTCAAGTTTCGCATGAGAACTTCTGGGAAGCTTGGAAGATTAGATTAGATTAGATTTACCTTCATTCCAATTGATCCGTAGTGTGGAGGTCCTTCAGGATTTGGAATGTCAGAAGAACAACAATATATGAAAAATATTTACAACTAAAACAAATAAGCTGATGTACCATTCCACAGGTCCCAAGTGGAATGATCGTCATTTTTTAATGAACACTATATGAAAGAGTCATTTTACGAATACTAATGCACTGCATTTAAAATAAAGAAGTTTTTTATTTATTCATAAGGTAATAAACATGTAATACAACTAATATAATACTTATTTACAATGAACACATTACTGCACTGAAATGGTGCAGAAGTTAGATTGTACTTACACACACACACACACACACACACACACACACACACACACACACACACACACACACACACAAATTTTCAATGAACACATTACTGCACTGAAATTGTGCAGAAGTTATATTGTACTTATATACAACAGTTGGTTTTACTGAGAAATTCGTCAATGGAGTGGAAGGAGTTGGCCATCAATAAATCCTTTAGGCTTCTCTTAAATTGAATTTCATTGGTTGTTAAGCTTTTTATGGCTGCTGGCAAGTTATTGAAAATGTGTGTTCCTGAATAATGCACACCTTTTTGTACAAGACTAAGTGACTTTAAATCCTTGTGTAGATTATTCTTATTTCTAATATTGATTCCATGAATGGAGCTGTTGGTTTGAAAAAGTGATATATTTTTAATGACAAATTTCATTAAGGAATAAATATATTGGGAAGCGGTAGTTAGTATCCCTAGTTCCCTAAACAGGCTTCTGCAGTATGTTCTTGAGTTCACACCACATATAACTCTTACTGCACGTTTTTGTGCCCGGAAAACTTGAGCTTGGCTTGAAGAATTACCCCAAAAAATAATCCCGTATGACATTATGGAATGAAAGTAAGCATAGTACGCTAGCTTTTTGATTTTTATATCCCCTATGTCTGACAAAATTCGCATTGCAAACAGAGATTTGTTAAGATGCTTCAGCAGTTCTGTGGTGTGCTCCTCCCAGTTGAATTTATTATCAAGCTGTAATCCCAAGAATTTAACACTGTCCACTTCTTCTATCTTCTTGTCATCGTATGTTAGACATATACTCGTGGGACACCCCTTACAAGTTCTGAACTGCATGTAGTGTGTTTTTTCAAATTTAGTGACAAAGAATTGGCTAGGAACCAGTGAATAATGTCCACAAATATTTTATTGGCTGATCTTCCTAGGACTACACTTGATTCGCTATTTATTGCAATGTTTGTATCATCAGCAAACAAAAAGAACTTGGCATCTGGTAATGTTACTGATGAATGGTCATTGATATACACAAGAAAAAGTAAGGGCCCTAAAATGGAACCTTGTGGGACCCCACATGTAATTAGTTCCCAGTTGGATGATGCCTGATAGCTTGATACATGTCTCTTTCCTAATAACACTTTGTTTTCTGCCAGAGATATAAGATTTGAACCATTTTGCAGCATTTCCTGTTACACTGTAATTTCTAATTTACTTAAAAGGATATTGTGATTTACACAGTCAAATGCCTTTGATAGATCACAAAATATTCCAGTTGCCTGCAATTTTTTTGTCTAATGAATTAAGCACATTTTCACTGTAAGTGTAGATAGCCTTCTCAATATCAGAACCTTTTAGAAATCCAAACTGTGACTTCGACAGTATGTTATTTGAGATAAGATGGTTATAAAACCGACTGTACATTACTTTTTCGAAAATTTTTGAGAATGCTGGCAACAGTGAAATTGGACGGAAATTTGATGCTATTTCTTTATCTCCCTTCTTAAATATTGGCTTAACTTCAGCATATTTCAGCCATTCAGGAAATATTCCACTGATAAACGACTGGTTACACAGATAGCTTAATATGTTACTTATCTCAGAATCACATTCTTTAATTAACTTTGTTGATATTTCATCATACCCACTAGATGTTTTTGATTTTAAAGATTTTATGGTGGACATTATTTCTGTTGGGGTAGTGAGGGTCAAATTCATATTATGGAAGTTACTTGAAATATCTGGTCTGAGGTATTCCATAGCAGCATCTACCGAACCTGACAACCCCATCTTTTCAGTAACAGTTATAAAATGTTTGTTAAAAAGTTCTGCAACACTATACACATCAGCCACCAATGTATCATTTACTCTTAATGCTAATAATGGAAATAATTGCCCAAGAAAGGCAAAGATCACGAGTTCGAGTCTCAGTCTTCATTTGACAGGAAGTGTCATCATACACTCCTGGAAATTGAAGTAAGAACACCGTGAATTCATTGTCCCAGGAAGGGGAAACTTTATTGACACATTCCTGGGGTCAGATACATCACATGATCACACTGACAGAGCCACAGGCACATAGCCACAGGCAACAGAGCATGCACAATGTCGGCACTAGTACAGTGTATATCCACCTTTCGCAGCAATGCAGGCTGCTATTCTCCCATGGAGACGATCGTAGAGATGCTGGATGTAGTCCTGTGGAACGGCTTGCCATGCCATTTCCACCTGGCGCCTCAGTTGGACCAGCGTTCGTGCTGGACATGCAGACCGCGTGAGACGACGCTTCATCCAGTCCCAAACATGCTCAATGGGGGACAGATCCGGAGATCATGCTGGCCAGGGTAGTTGACTTACACCTTCTAGAGCACGTTGGGTGGCACGGGATACATGCGGACGTGCATTGTCCTGTTGGAACAGCAAGTTCCCTTGCCGGTCTAGGAATGGTAGAACGATGGGTTCGATGACGGTTTGGATGTACCGTGCACTATTCAGTGTCCCCTCGACGATCACCAGTGGTGTACGGCCAGTGTAGGAGATCGCTCCCCACACCATGATGCCGGGTGTTGGCCCTGTGTGCCTCGGTCGTATGCAGTCCTGATTGTGGCGCTCACCTGCACGGCGCCAAACACGCATACGACCATCATTGGCACCAAGGCAGAAGCGACTCTCATCGCTGAAGACGACACGCCTCCATTCGTCCCTCCATTCACGCCTGTCGCGAAACCACTGGAGGCGGGCTGCACGATGTTGGGGCGTGAGCGGAAGACGGCCTAACGGTGTGCGGGACCGTAGCCCAGCTTCATGGAGACGGTTGCGAATGGTCCTCGCTGATACCCCAGGAGCAACAGTGTCCCTAATTTGCTGGGAAGTGGCGGTGCGGTCCCCTATGGCACTGCGTAGGATCCTACGGTCTTGGCGTGCATCCGTGCGTCGCTGCGGTCCGGTCCCAGGTCGACGGGCACGTGCACCTTCCGCCGACCACTGGCGACAACATCGATGTACTGTGGAGACCTCACGCCCCACGTGTTGAGCAATTCGGCGGTACGTCCACCCGGCCTCCCGCATGCCCACTATATGCCCTCGCTCAAAGTCCGCCAACTGCACATACGGTTCACGTCCACGCTGTCGCGGCATGCTACCAGTGTTAAAGACTGCGATGGAGCTCCGTATGCCACGGCAAACTGGCTGACACTGACGGCGACGGTGCACAAATGCTGTGCAGCTAGCGCCATTCGACGGCCAACACCGCGGTTCCTGGTGTGTCCGCTGTGCCGTGCGTGTGATCATTGCTTGTACGGCTCTCTCGCACTGTCCGGAGCAAGTATGGTGGGTCTGACACACCGGTGTCAATGTGTTCTTTTTTCCATTTCCAGGAGTGTATATTTGACTTAGACTGTCACTTAACAAGACTTCTAGTTTACCTAGCTCACCACGTAAGCCCTGTAAATTTTGATATAACATTGTTAATTGATTATGAGTGAACATATACTTGTCTCTGTTTTCCTGAGGTTGTTTGGCAGCATTTCGTGCAAGGTATATGGGATCCTCTGTTTGGCACTACAAAGTCTTTGAGGTAATTTGATTGCTGATGGTGTGGCTGGAGCTGATTTTACAGTTGATTATGTTATTAACCTCTTCAGATCCTCTACCCTCTAAACTTACTTTTACTATAAAAAATATTGAGTTTTATTTGATGTTATGGTCAACATTAGTAAGGAAACATTGTTCTTTAAAAATTTTTTTGATTGGTTTTTTGAGAATCTGATGTGTCATATACGACACACTGGTACTGAAGGCAGACAATTATGGAATGAATGTATATGACTCCATATGTTATAATATAAATTTATTGGGCAAGTTAAATAAAGAAACTAATTTCATTGTACAATATCAAAGTGTTAATATTTTTAAATTACATTATTTTAACATCCACTGATTTTTCTTGGTGAGTTCAGTTCGTGTGAAAATCTCGAAAACAATTGCTACCCTTCATGAGGCACAAATGAAGCTTGCATTCTGTGCAGAAAACTCGTGCTCTTAAACTTTTACATCCTGGTCGCCTACAATGAAGAGTCTTTTCATCGTTGGTGACCTCTGGCATGTGAATAGCACTGCTCTTTCGTTTAGCATCACTCGGAATTGGTGCTGGAATACTTTTTCTTTTCAAGGAGCTGGGGGCGATATCAACTTCTTTATCTCCATCTGTAGATTCGTCATTAATATCAGATATATCATTTCCTGAATGGATAAGCCACTCTGATACGTCAATTTTAAATTGTAGGTAGTCCATCGTATTCTTCCTTCTTTTCTTCAGTGCATTACAGTCTCTCCTGTACTCTATCCAAGCTGCAGCACAAGCAAAATCAAAGAGATGCAGGATCATTCGCACTGTCCACTTTCTTGATCTTGCACTTTGTCTGTAAACAGCAATGATACGATCCAGCATGTCGACCCCACCCATATTTTCATTATATTTTTCGATAGCAAGAGGCCTGCTGATATTTACGTATTGTTTGTCTTGCTTTGACCAACGCCTGCACCGTCCCAGAGGCAATTTTCCTTCTGCGGATGAGGCAACAATTACAGATTTGTTGTCATACCATTTAATAACGGCAATTTGTCCATCACCACGAACAGACTGATCAGCTGCACCCCGACCTGCCTTTTTCATTTCTGTATCCGTCTGAAGATCGCTCAGACTTGGAACTTTACAAGACTGTATTGTCCCTGTAGCCTGACAGCCTCTGTCTGAGTGTGGACAGTCTAGGAGCTCAACCGACGTAAAGTATCGGTCCATATAAATTATAGACCCTTCAGGTAGCGTAGTTGCCAGTCTCATTACTACCTTTCCGCCAATGTTCAAGTAATCATAGCCTTCCAGTATACTGTCACCTTTCCCTTCATACATGAAAAAGTCAAGTGGTAATCCATCTGGAGATGTGGAAACGAAATTCTTGAGGCCAAACGGATTAGGCTTTCCACGAATGTATTGCCGCATCGTTGTCTTGCCCCAGAAAGGAATCATCTGCTCATCAATGGACACCTTCTGTGTCCTAGGATTTTGTAAACAGCCTGCTCTGACGGTGTTTAGCAAAGGACGAATTTTCCAATATTTATCTTTTGCTCTCACATCACTAGACACATCATTGTCTGTAACTAGTTTCAGTGCACTTCTGATTGCAAAAAACCGTTTCCTTGACATTTTCCCTGCTACATCAGTCACTCTCGTCCCGAAAGCCCAATACATATTTAATCTGGGGTAGCCAAGGCATGACATCTTGATTGAGATGCCAAAAATGTCATAATCTCTTCAGGAGTTGTATTTAGTGATTTCCCTGTGCGTGAAAAAGATGACTGATTGCTACAGGATGACAACAGCTCAAAAACACAGTAAGGAATATATTTAAGAAAATATTCTCTTGTCTCACAATGTTTCCCTTGCCAAACAGTTTCTTCAAATGCTGGTGCAGGTGGTAACGGCTCAAAGACGTCTGTATGGCGCCAAGGGGGAACATTTCTGGATTTCTATCTGCCAAACTGATCAGTCACAGTATCTGAGACAACTTCACACGAATCGTCATCACTTTCCACTTCTGGTGCTAAAACAGTATCTTCATTGCATTCTTCATCACTGGATAAACATTCAAGTTCTGAGATGTCTCCATCGAACTCCAGAGGTCTGTCCAACTCTTCAAGGATCTGTGCATCTGACACTGAAGAAGTCAAGAAAGGTTTAATTACTTTAAATGAAACAAAAACCTGTAATTATAATTACAGTATCAAACAATTAATGCAACGTTTGTAAAATAAGTCTAAGGATAACGATTGACTATTGCTCAATAATTTTTAGGACATGTTTTCTAGTGTACACAGAAATACACATTCAGTTCCAATGTGTCCTATCTGACACACGTGTACAAAGCCCTTTGTAGTACAGTGAAAAATATTATTTCGTTGTTTTAAAATGCTCACATACCGAGCAGTAGTGTTTGCCTCAAACATTATGCACGTTAAAGTAATACAAAATGTAAATAACTTTACATAAATGGGTACTTACAATATCTTGACATCATTTTGTCCGCCTTTTCACGCATGCACTCAGAAAACAAAGCTTACACTCGTCACTTTACGCGCCAGACCGCTGAAACTCGCGGGAATCCATGCTGACATCTCGCGGACGTCTGGGAAACTACTTAGACATGTGTCTCTGGCGTTACATTGAAGCTGTGGCTAAACAAAGTTCACCAATTTGGTGTGTCGTATACGACACGCGGGATCTGAGGAGGTTAAAAGAATTACTTCTGCTGTTGTCGGTGCTGTTTTTTGATTGGGTAACACTGCTATTGCTGAGAATGTTGCAGTTAGGGAAAGCTGAATGCTGAAATGGGTGAGGGGTTACTATGAAGCTGGTGTTGACTGTCTTGGTGCTGGATTAATTATTGCTTTTCCTGCTGGGTTATTTGTTGTTGGTGTTGCTGTTGTTGTTTGAGCTGTTATTTTCTCCTGCTGGATTATTGTTGTTGCTGTTGTTTGAGCTTTTATTGGAGTGTTTACTGCTGATATTCTTGTGATTGTTTCTGATTCATGAGAGCTCATTGCTGATTCTAGGGAATTATCTTCTGGTGCCATGAGTGATACTATTGGCGCAGGCATTGGTGTTGTGGTTGCTTTTCTGATGGAGTGTTAGATTTTGTTGTAGAATCTGCTGCAACTTATTGACTAATTTCAATGTTTTTAGTTGATACAGTGGCCGACGTTATATGTTTACTTGTGCACATAAATTCAATTATTTGATTAGTCTTACAGTAGAGGAGTTCTTTTCCACGAATATTTAAGTTCATGCTCCATCTTTTGAAGCATTGCTTATTCAAGAATCCCACACCAAGAAAGTTTATTTTCCTGTGTGCTTTACATAATTCACGAAACTGACTGTTTGCTCTGACAATTTCGCGGTTTACACGAGAAGACGGTATTATACCGTATCTGTGTAGTGTTCCTATAATAATTACACTTTCGTTGTTTACTGTATGCAGTGCATCCTTCAATCTGTTAACAGCACTGTTCAATTCATTGCCATAAACATAACTAGCACCACGAGTTGTAACATGACACTGGGTATCTGGTTTAGCGCTTTTGTCACAATTTAACTTCTTAACAATTTCATGCATGGGTGTCCCTGGTTTTAAGTTAGAAATGACATTTAAATTGTGATAATTTAGTGGAAAGTCAGTGAGTCGATGTCCATGGTTGTCACATAGACGCTTAGTTTGGCTGTTTTACGATGCACACTTAAAACCATGTGTTTATCTTCTGCTTTCTGCTGCAGACGTTTATGATTGACCATCCTCTGTGTCAAATTATAGAATACTACATTACTGCATAATGGAGATTTACACTGCTTAACCCTCTAGTACCCCTAGTTGCATATGTATAACCTAGGTTTTACATGGGTGTTACTGGTCTTTAGCCAGTTCTAGTTCACCAATGCCCACTGTTACACATTTGTACAAGCCATGCTGCGCATTTTGTGAGGAAAAATTGGAACTACTACAGAAATATTATCTATGAGCATGTTTGTAGCTTCTCAGGTGCTCCAGGGCAGAAGTTGGCCGGGCATCATTTCGTGCAAGGTATGTGGGATACTCTCTTTGAGTGGAGAATATGTTTTTAATCAGTATATATTAAATAGTTTCTCTTTATAAGTGCTAGTGAACCAATTCTTTGTATTCTTTTGGTTTTGCGTATTGAAACACCCCAGGAATATTGAAATGAACTCATGCCATGTATATGTAACAATGACCTTTTAGGTTTATGTTTATGAATGTTCATATTGTGACGTGTAGGCATTTTCTTTTAGTTCCAGTAACGATTGATGACATTCTTGAGATTCTAAATAATCCCAATGAGAATGATGTTTTTGAACTTGATGATGAGGATGATCATGATGAAAATGGTAGCATGTATCATGACAGCAGACAAACATCTACTTCAGAGGTGTTGCAAGAGTCAGCTGTTTTTGATTCAGTAAATCCTGAGGATGTTCCAGAAGATACAGAGTTGTCGTGGATCAATGGTGACTTTACTCCAACAATTCATCCATTTGTGCAGCTTCCAGAAGACAAACCTGAAGAAGTGTTGACCAACTTGCAGTACTTCAGATCTCTTGTGACACATGAAATACTGCCACTCATGTGTTCAACAAAATAGTATTTACAGTGCTCAGAAATTGGGTACAATTATTAACATTATCATAGCAGAGCTGGAGCTGATTTTAGGTATTTATTTGCGAATGGGCTTAGCTCAAATGCCTAGTGTGTGATGTTATTGGAAAAAACACATGGCATATAATCTAGTTTCTGATATTATGGCTCAAAGCCACATTCAGAAACTAGTATCTCTGTTGCATTTCCAGGACAATCTTATTGTTATTGAACTAACACAGAAAGAAGATAAGCTACAGATAATTCACCCTTGGCTTACTTTGTTCTCACAAGCTTGCCTGAGAAAACTGCCTGAACAGAATCAGTGTGTTGACAAAATAACGATCCCTTTCAAAGGATGCAGTAGTCTTTCACAATATATACAAAACAAGTCAACAAGAAGGGGATTCAAAATGTGAGCTAGAGCTGGTTTCTCAGGATATCTGTATGATTTTGATGTTTACCATTGTGCAGCTTTCAAGGCAACAAAGCACATACTTGGGAAAGGTCTTGGTTCCAATGTTGTGATGAAGCTAATTGCAGCATTGGAAGACAAAGGCTTTTTTAGGATTTATGCAGACAATTTCTTCACATTATATCATGTTGCTGAGAGCCTACTGAAGAGGGGTATTCATTATACAGCCACAATAAGAGCTGGAAGATTCAAACAATGTACTCTTCCTGACGAAAAGCAGATGAAAGTGGAAGGACACAGTACTACAGCTTCACAAGTTCACACAACAGGCAAGTTCGTCGTTGTGAAATGGTGTGACAACACATGTGTTACGTTGTTATCTTCACTAACAGATGTAGAGCTAAAGGACATGGCAAAAAGATGGGATAGAAGTAAGAAAGAGCATATTCTTGTCCCAAGAGCATCCATTGCTCAGATTTACAATTGTAATATGGTAGGAGTAGATTTTTATGATATGTTGACATCACTATGCAAATATCATATAAAATCCAGAAGATGGTATTTGTATATCTTCGGCCACACGATAACAACAGCTGTTGTCAATAGCTGGCTGAAATACAGAGAAAATTGCAAGGCCCTGTCTGAAAAACATGTTTCTCTCAGATAGTTTCAAGCTAATCTTGTAAGTGCATTGATATCTGCTGGACAATGAAAGTTCAAGAGGGGACTTCCAAGTATTGAAGATATGTCCAGAAAATTGAAGAAACCTGCTACTACAGTAACTCCAGTGCCAGAATGCCAAATGGACAAAATTGAACACTTTCCTCAGTGGAATAACACAAGAGGAAGGTGCAAGATTTGCAATAAACAGAATACTTTTGTTCAGAGCCAAAAACACAAAGCTTGTCAGTTTAGTGTTGATCAGAATAAGTAATGAGAGAAATGTCTGAGTACGTTCAGTTTTGCTCAGCTGTTTGAAAAGCAAATAACGCACAGTAATTCACAACTTTTTCTAAGGGGACGTTTCATATGTTGACCCTTAGTCGAGGATACCTCACTAGAGTCTTCTGATTTTCTCTTGTAGTTTATGTAATTAGTGTAGCTTTTGTTTATTGCTAACGTGTAATTGTAGAGAGAATCTCCTTTGTAGTTGCAGTCTTTCATTGTTATGTTAATGTGTTTTCTTATTTTGCTCTTCAAATTGTGTTTTTCTGTGTTGTCGTGTGAAATATTGTGTCAATAATGGCGTGTGAAAAACGTAACACTAGACTCCAAAGTAAACTGAGAAATAATAGTGACGACGAGCGTAGCTTATCAGCACCACTGTGTAATGAATTAACTAATGTTCAAAGCAGTAATTTGGTAACTGTGCATAGGGAAATGGAGCGGGTGGCAAACAATGGTGTAGACAGTGAAAAATTAGTGAACAGGGAAGCATTATCGCTCGATCGGTCGGCAACAGCTCGCCTCAAGAATCGGGAATGACAGGACACAGTCTTGCAAATACTGCAGATTCAGGTTTTGGGCCCTCACCGTTTGCTCAAATGAGTCAAGACACATTTTCTGCTTGTCAAAATGTGAATGTTGCCGGTGAAAATGCACTGCCAAAAAGCGTAGAGAAACAGATTCCAGACACTAATACATTATTATTGCAATTAATGCAACAAATGAAACAAAATCAGAGACAAACACAGCAAAAGTTAGACACAATGGAACAAAATCTTCAAACGTTAGATACAATGGAACAACACCAGAGACAAACACAGCAACAGCATCAAAAGTTAGACTCAATGTAACGAACGCTTGAACAAACACGTGAAGATTTAACTGCAGAGTTACTTAAAATCGAATATAAATGTCAAAACATCTGTAATGACGTAAAAACACAAATTTGTGAGCATTTTAAAACTATTTTTTCGCGGCATGAAAATCTATTACAGATTCACGAAGCACCCATAAAAGAACTGCAAACTATTGTTCATGAAAATCACGACACCTTGCAAGCTAAAACTGACTTAGTTGCATCTACCGATTCGGTTACACAACTTGCAAAAACTCAGGAAAACTTAAATGACACAGTAGATACGATTTCACCACAAATGGACACTCTGGAACTTTGTTCAGAAAAACACACTGAGGAAATCAGTTCACTATCGGAGAAAGTAGCCGAACTTTCGGATCAGTTCACTAACTTACCTACAAAGGTAGATGATGATCTGAATGACACACAAGTCCCTGCAGCCTTCACTGACACATAAGAGTACGAACAAATTAGAAAATTCAAACAAAATCAAAATCAAATAAGTACACAGTACAAAAGAGAAACCCAGGAAGTACAAGATCAGTTGACACAGGTAATACAAGAATTACATATTTCAGAGGACACTCGCGCTCCAATACGGGAAGAGGGACTTAGAGATACGGAACAGCCACAAAAGATTAACACAGGGCACTTCGGAAATTATGAAAGAAATTTGCAAGGTACACCGAATTTTGAGATGGAACCGCCGAAACGAAGTAACAATGCGAATCACCGACATGATGATTTTGACTATAAGCTGTTCATTACTACTAAATTCAAAACATTTAAGAATTCTGGCAACGACATTCATCCACAAGCATGGCTCCATCAAGTCTCTCATTGTTTTCCTCCCAATTGGTCATTGGAGCACACGTTAGAATTTGTGTGTGGCTACTTAGAGAATGAACCAGCTGTAAGAATGCGATCGGTCATTCACGACTGTCACAGTGAAGGAGAATTTTATCATGCCTTCCTCTCAGCATATTGGTCTCAAGCTACTCAAGCCCGAGTAAAACATAGCATTATAATGATGAAACATTTCGAACAATCTGAATTTTCCAGTCTTGTCAAATGTTTCGAAGACATGTTACATAAGAATCAGTATCTTTCAAACCCATACAGCCCCTCAGAACTCATCCGCATTTGCTTAATCAAATTGCCTGAACATTTACGACATATTATTTTGGCAGGACGTTGCAAAGACGACATTGAAGCTTATCAGGGACTGTCACAAGAATTGGAAATTGGCACTGACAATCGCGGAACGCGAAAACAGGAACACAACAATTACAGTTCACATCCGTCACAATTCTGCTATGAAAGAAATAATAACTGGACACAACAAGGCTATTCTTACAACGCAAATCGTGGAAAACAGACACCACCCGTATGACAACCGTTGGCACAGTAGTAAGAATTACAGAGAAAGATCACCTCTCCGTGGTAATGACTATCACAGAGACAATCAGAGAAACAGGCAATATGGGAATCAAAATAATTATTATCAAGGGAGACAGAATAACTTCAGACGCAACGGTCCACCATGCAGTTACGATTCCAGGAGAAATTCTCCACCACATTACCGACAAAAAAGAAAAACTATGTAAACTACCAACAAAACGACAGACCTGAATTTCATCAGAGCTGGCGGGATTCAAACAGGGCAGCGCCCTCTCGACAAGGTGAATTTGAAGAAGTTAGGTCTCCTAATGCCAATAACGATGCGCGCCAACAAAGAGACAGACAATGACTCGCACTGCAGGCAGCCACGTGCGCCGGCTGGCTCGGAGAAAAATAACATATACGCTAACCTTGAGAAAAATTTTAGCATTCTTTACAGACATATACTGCATGATAATTGCGTTCAAGTTGATTTGCTGCGTAATGAGGAAAGGTAAAGGATTACACCACATTTCACATGTAAAACCGTTTATTGAGAGATAATCTGGTTTTTAAATTTTTCACTTCAGGTTACTGGTACTCTTTGTCACACTTAGAAACTGTTAACATTCAACTATGTTTTAAAATTAACTATCCAGTCTAGAACCTAGGGAACATATTTAGACAGTAATTACGAATGCATTTAGTAGTGAACAGACAACACGGTGTTATTGTGTGTACATCTTCCTTGTTAGTTGCATGATTACATAACAACTATAAGGCTTACAACTTAGAACATATACTGGTACTGTTAATGAGATTTTAATGCAACATTTTGGTTTACTTGAAAATACATTCTGAATTTAAAGTACTTTCTGAGAAATACCAGATGATACAGCGGTTAGTTTATTTGACAGCTACACGATTATATCACGATGCTACTAGTGAGTGACACAATTTATATTATTGCTTTTGCGCTGTTTCTGTTTTATATCTGCACAGTTGCTCTGAATTCTTCTGGAAAAGAAAACATGTTTTAGTAGTAACTTTTGTGGTATAGCTTCAATGAGACAGCCTTTTCTGTAGCACAACAATACGTTACAGTACAGTTCTTACTTCACTATGGCAATAACCGTAACAACTACAATATCTATACGCATAGCAATTCACTTTGTTTATTATGAGGTAAGTACATTGACTTCTACAGAACTTTGCTTATGGACGACGATAATTACGACATTTGGCACATTTTTTACGCTTAAGTAATGACAGAGATTGTCTTACAACAAGATGCACAGTTTAGCGCCACAGTACATGTATTTGAGTGATTGATTTTGTATGTAAAACATTTATGATTAAAGATTTTTGAATTACAATGATACAAAGGTTTTCCGTAATACATTTCATTCCACTGCTGTAATCTGTAACACCTGAGGGTATAATTACATTAATCCTCAGGGGGGTACACGCTTACTTTGTGTACCATGTGTTTGGCAAGCACAAGGAGCCATAGCTAATACGGTATTTGCTTATACAACTTTACACATCGGTACCATATTTCTCTAACACAGAATTACACAGCTATCTGATTATTTAACAGAGAAACAAACATTTTTTTACTATGTCAGTGACACATGTTTACGCAATTACACAGTTGGATAATTTCACACTTATTAAATTGTATTTTGTCTGCACTGTGTGAAATGTTCATATTTTTTCGCAACCATTGTGATACTATGAGAGCTTTGAATGTCGTATTTGGTAAGGGAGCATGATGCTTGAAATACGTTTGAGGTAGATGACTTTATTGAAGGTCTTGAAATTATTGAAAGAAGCTGCGACGATTTTGAGATGTGATTGATCTGTTATGATGTTATTATTACGATGACGATGTGTATTATGCTGTTCAGGTATGTTTATGACCAATAAGATGATGCTACCGTATATGAGGAATGTGATTACGTGTTTATATGTATATGAATAATGAGTAGTGGTTAGGGACTCTGGTTTGTGAAAAAGGATGTTGGAAACCAAGAATCGTACTTTAAGAGTTATGAAATGTGTGTATATGCGTGAATGTATCACAATGCCGGCGAAAATTTTTTGGACACTGTTATATTTACAGGATTTTGTTTCTACACATTTGTAACGCAAATTCTCGACCTGTGTAATTTTTGTATGAGACTGTCACTGCAGCGGAAACTGCTGTCGTAAATATTTCGGTAAGAAAGATAAGTAACTTTGACATAATGCGTTTTGGGCACCCAGCTGAGAGATAATCGTCAGATAAAAGAAAGCCATTAGGTGGAGAAAAAAAAGAGGCCATTATCCTCGCTATTGACATTTCTTTGTAGAAAGCATCGCAAATACGGCACGCTCAAACTTGAAAACATATGATTACACTGTGGAGCTCTTAATTTATGGTATTTACTAAAATGCCTAAAGAAATAATGAGAAACATTTTATACCTATTGTCTTTCTAGTTGACAGATTTTTTTTGCCTTTGGAGACGCCATTTGCCTAGTGAATGACGCTTCACACATTGCTTTGTATATATTTGCCTATTTTGTTTAATATCTAGTTTCTAGTTGCACTGCAGCATTGGTTAAAATAAAATTTAATAGATGTACTAATATCACTATTTTCTGTCTACAGACCCAGTAAAGAATAACATTATGATGTACTTTTTTCCAAAAGAGAGCACAAATAGACGTTTCCCTTCACAGGAATTGCAAACATAATTTTTTCAACGATTTGGTAACTTGTTTCGTAGAATAAGTCAAGGTGATGCATCACTCTAGTGTTAAGATGTGACATAGTTATTAGACGTTTCCTATCTTTACTGTAATATTTTTTTCTGCTTGAGCTATATCATATTTAGGTATAAGTTATTGCATTTGCTGCTGCTGTTTGCCAGGCATACTGCTACTGAATTTCACTTTGTCTAACGCTGTTAAGCCAGTTTTACTACTGATTTATTTTTCTTGTTGCTGCACTTTGGCTCATATAAGTTGTAATGTTGCATTTGCTTTGCTAATTTAGATATACTGCTGCTTGATTTGCCAATTTGCATTTTTTGTAATTGCTGTTTGTGTTAATTGTTTTGTGCTGCTGCATTGCCTTGTCCCTTAGTTTATGCATCTGAGCTCAGTAGATTTAAGTTAGCTTAAGATGGGGTAGGCTATATAAGAGAACGAGTTCTGATGAATTGGAAGAAATGCATTGAGAAGCTATAAGAAAATGGTCTGGCCAAAAAAGGATTTTGAAAGAGGATATGAGCAAAAAAGTAGGGTTTAGGGACAATAGGTTTAGGTAGGATTTTCTTGGAAATAAATGATGAGGTAAGATAATGGAAAATAAATAATGAGGTAAGAAATATGTTAACACATAAATACAGAAAGCATGCTTGGATAGGATTATTTTGGTGGAAACAAATGTTGAAATAAGAGGAAAGATCTATGGAATGAAGTTTTGGGCTGGACTGCAGTACCAAATGTTACACTGAAAACGAACCCTGTGCTTTCCTTTTGTGTTATTCTGCTATGTGTTTGTGTACCCTTGTGTATTTGTGTTCTTCCTGTCTTTATGTGTTTAGCTGATAAGAGTTATGTTGTAGAATTTTTCTAATAATATGTTATTTCCTTTGTAAAGATGTTTAGACATTATTTATTCTGTTTTGTTGCTCATGTGTGAAGTTGATGTTTCAAAAGTTATTCTGATCTTTTATGTATGTACTTACATCATAATTCCTGTAACACTAATGTATATATTATTTCGATTCTTTTGTAAGGCCCGTATTACAACAAATGTTATTGGTATTGTTATGTTCTTTAATTATGTATTTTGTACCTTTGTATTCTCATGTTATACAATTGTAATTGACACCAGTTCATCAAATTAAGTAACTTGTAAGCATTCATTTCACTGCACCCATTTCTGTTGGTCATAGTATATGCACAATATGTGAGAAAAAAAAGAGGACTGTTAGTGCTCTCACATGTGTTGATAATTCAGCAAGGGACTGGTTAACAGGATTGCTGGTTCTAAGGACAATTCCAAAAACTTTGTGAGTGCACAAGTGGTGGTTATGGACTTGCTATATTGCCCGCAAGACTCTTCGATGGTGATTGGGCACCTGCACAGTCGCAACAGATGGCTGCTGGCCATCTCTACAAGGACTACAGTGGCTCTGCATCTTTGATGGCCCACCACTACTATTATCTCTACAAGGACTGCAGTGGGTCTGCACCTTTGTAGGCCCACCAATACCATAATCTCTACCAGGACTACAGTGATGACCTACCAACCAATATTCTTCAAAACTTCGACTGACTCTGCTGTGGGTTTGCTCTGTTGTGGCCCATTACCTGTCTGTATGTCAAGAGTCAGCACTGTCTTTCTGTTGGAAGGACAACACTACTTCTTCAAGACTGCATGGAAATCCACTATTTCCGTGTGCATTTTCTTTTACTAATGAGACTTTGTAAAAAAACTGTAATTACTATTGTGATAAATGATCAGGACTGTCTTTAAGGACTGTGAGAAAATCTTTGCTTTTGACCAACAGTGTATCAATAAGTGTGAGTATTTGAAATCTTTGTTATTGCAATTATGAAAAAATTTTTCAGATCTGTATTGGCCACGGCCCAAAAGAATTTGTAAAATTTTTTGTGGGGAGCATGGGAGCTACGTAAGTAGGCTGTTTAGGTTTTTATGTTGGTAACGCCATGTAGCGCTCTATATGAAAATCACTGACTGTGCTGTGTGAAGGGCTCGTTTGCATTGTTGGAATTTGCTATTGTAGTGTTGGGCAGTTGGCTGTTAACAGCGCGTAGTGTTGTGCAGTTGGAGGTGAGCCGCCAGCAGTGGTGGATGTGGGGAGAGAGATGGCGGAGTTTTGAGAGCGGATGATCTGGACGTGTGTCCATCAGAGACAATAAATTTGTAAGACTGGATGTCACGAACTGCTATATATATTATGACTTTTGAACACTATTAAGGTAAGTACATTGTTTGTTCTCTATCAAAATCTTTCATTTGCTAACTATGCCTATCAGCAGTTGGTGCCTTCAGTAGTTTGAATCTTTTATTTAGCTGGCAGTAGTGGCGCTCGCTGTGTTGCAGTAGTTCGAGTAACGAAGATTTTTGTGAGGTAGATGATTTGTGAAAGGTATAGGTTAATGTTAGCCAGGGCCATTCTTTTGTAGGGATTATTGAAAGTCAGATTGCGTTGCGCTAAAAATATTGTTTGTCAGTTTAGTGTTGATCAGAATAAGTAAAGAGAGAAATGTCTGAGTACGTTTAGTTTTGATCAGCTGTTTGAAAAGCAAGTAACGTAAGGGGTTTATCAGCACAGTAGTTCATAAATTTTTCTAAGCGGACGTTTCATTAGACTGTAATTGAATATGGTAATGTTATGGTATGTCCATTTGCAAATAGACAACTTGGCATAGTGTAAATTAATGTTTAAATGTGAGGGAAATCCCCGAGAATGCGGACAATGCAGGTTGGCGCGTGAATTTGGCAGTAGAGAGAGATGTGTTCTGGAACTGTTCAGATGCAGAACAGAGATTACGCGGCGCGAAAGTGACGTTTAAGTACGGTACGGTAACGTTGCTTGTAGACAGTTAAAAGTGAGCTTACAACAAACACGAACTGGATTTATGGTGTATCAGCAAGTCAAATGGACAATAAGGCTTGCAGTATGCAACATTTGGACAGAGATGGCTTGTGAGTGATATAGTTGCTGTTCCCACTCGAAAAGCACATGGCACGCCTTGTGGAAGTCTGCGTAATTTACGACAGACTGCAGCGACCAGCAGCAAGGTATGAAGTGACCAGTGTCTGCAGCTAATGTTGCAATGTGATCTTACTACCATATGAGAGCCATTGATGAGCTCACGCCAGCACAAACAACGAACTAGTAGTTATCGTACGACAATGTTTTTATGAACAGTGCATTTTATACAGCCGCCATAATAAGTACATTTATCCGTAGCGAACCAGTTTATGTATTTATCAAGTCAAGTTCTCTACAGGGTAATGTCTGAGTGAAATAATAAGTTTGTGATTCAAAGTGCATTCCACGAGTGTCATCAATTATTTACAGAAAATAGTTCATTATTATCCCAAATCCATCACTGTGTGCACAGCAATACCAGTAAAAAGGCTATATTACGTGAGTATCGGCATATTAATGCAACAAGGGAATATAATCGGAGTCTACGCCGAAAATTTCCAACTAACGGCGGATTATACAACTGACAGAAGACGCCAGGTACTGTGCCACATTAATTACAGTTGAACTCGATGTGGTAGCTTTTCAGTACATTATTAACGTAAAAGCTCATTCAGTTTCAGTAGAAGAAAATGATTCTAAAGTAATGTTTTTGACATCTCTAGTAACCATCAGTTCTATAGTGTTCATTGAATATTCGATTAAAGAATTTATTGCCACCACTGTACTCATTATACCTTCAGTACAATGCAAATTCAGTAACATTAAAATCATAACTGACAGTTGGTGTAGATCAATCTAACTTACAGTAATTTCAAGTGTTTATTATATGTGTGTGTATATTGTGTTACATAAATGTTGTTTGCCTGCTAGGCGTGATTAACGTACACCAGTTAGTGCATTCTGTTCAGTCACTTCGAAGAGGTTATTTTTGTTAATGAAAATCAGAATTCATTTAACATTCGATTTCTTGTACGCCATCGCCAATATTTATTCAGCAATTCCGTGTAGTAGTCTGAACTACATAGCAAAGCTATTCAGGCTTATTACATGCGATAGCCGCTTTCCAGACGTCCGATGCCGCATTGTATAAAAATATTACAGTACATTCGGATAGTGGCATCGCATATGGCTTCGCCGTGACAGGACTCATCACAGTAGCCATTTTTCGTGGTATTTGACCTCCAAGTGGCGACCGTAGGCGAAAGGGGCATTAATCTTAAATTATTGTCCCGAACTTTGCAGTTAAAATTGGGTGTATTTTAAGTAATACGATCTCTAAATTTTTACGGATTTCCAAGATGGCGGAGAAGCGAAAATTATTAAGTGACATGGACAAAGTAGAGCAAGATGGCGGAAGTCCAAATAGTAACAGTGGGGAAGATACAAAGACCTTGTAAAAAATAACTAGACTCACTGATGGCGCTGCAGTCGCGGGATAATTTGAACCTTCGGCTGGACGCCATTATAGTGGTCGTAGTCTGATGTGTTGTGTAGTACTGTTGTTTATGAAGACCCTGATTCAACGTTGTATATTTGTTGGGGCGTACATACAGTATTAGTTACTCGTAATTCTACTGTCTGTACGTTCCAATCAAAAGAAGTATAATGGTGAAGAGTTGTGCAGCGATTAATTGTACAAATAAATTCGAGAAAGGAACGAATATTACATTTCACAGGTATGTGGATATTTTAAGTTATTTCGTATGTCAGTGCACTTGCTTAGTAAATGTTTTTGTAACACGGTATTAGCATAATGTCTGTGCATATATTTGCAGGTTTCCTTTCTCAAAACCACAACTGTTACAAAAATGGTTACACGCTGTCAGGAGGCAATATTTCCGACCGACAGAATACCATTTTATATGTTCCGATCATTTTGAAGAAAGTTGTTTCCTTGAAAATTACGTAAATCGCAGAAAGCTGAAAGATGATGCTGTTCCATCCATCTTTCGTTTTTCGGACCATATACAGCAGAAGATAAATTTTTCTTTGTGAACCACATTTTATTTTAACTGTAAAAGTGCCGGCCGCGATGGTCTAGCGGTTCTGGCGCTGCAGTCCGGAACCGCGGGACTGCTACGGTCGCAGGTTCGAATCCTGCCTCGGGCATGGGTGTGTGTGATGTCCTTAGGTTAGTTAGGTTTAAGTAGTTCTAAGTTCTAGGGGACTTATGACCTAAGATGTTGAGTCCCATAGTGCTCAGAGCCATTTGAACCATTTGAACTGTAAAAGTTGAGTTGCAAGCAACACGAAATTTGAGTTAGCAGGCTTTTTATCGTTATAAAATGCAACTGAATGTGTGTAATTGTAATCTGTTTTCACAACTTCTCTCGATGGAACAGTTGTTGAGTTTTATTTATTATATGAAAAAACCACAAATATAAACTGAAGTGTATATCTTCGAAAGTAAGTATTGTGACTAATGCGATACTGGATGCCTGCCTGAAGTCTTGTTTGTTGTAGCTGGCTGATCGGTAGTGTTTTCATGGTCTAGGTTAGGTTGAAACTTGATAATTTGGTCGTGAGTTGCCAAAGCACTACGCCATATATAACGCACTTTTCGTCATAAAATCTAAAGCAAGGTAGAGTCAGAAAATATCTATTAACATAGTGGGCAAATCTTAGAGTATTTTGATGCATTTTGCGTACATCTATCGTAAATGAACTACGAAAAATGCTAGGGGTCCAGTGCATAACTTTTAGCTACGGCAGATTCCATGTACTACGTAACATAAATTCATAAACAGTGACTAGTTGCTGTTTGTTCATAAATTTAAAACTATATTGTAGTAACGTATTTAAATGAGGCATTATGTTTGTGACCTAACTCTAGGGAAGGCATTTTATAACCGAAAGCGATGTATAAACATTCGAAATCCGCGCGTCAGTTTACCACTCTAATGGCCGCCGGCCAGCTATTCAGTTTGTCCGCTCTTCACAGTTGACCACTCGTGCGGTTGTGGGGGCCTGGGAAGATAACACATGTGAACCAGAGATGGCACAGTATTTGAGAGTAAACCTTCGACCATAGATACTAGTAGACTGGCCTTGCTGTGCAGAAGCTATACGGCTGGTGTGGCTCCAACATAAACCACATGACTGTTGGCAAAACGTGGCGGGATTTCAAATCAGCGGTCTGCCATCCTATGTTTGTATCGGATTTTCCCCACATTTCTCAATTGACTGCCAAACGCTTCCAACAAAAACTACTTTCTTATTTGTGAAAAATTATGCCAGAACTACATTTGACCTGGATTTGTTCAAAGTACCATTTATAAAATCTAACAAATACATCGAACGCCACTCTGGTGGGCAGTGGGACGAAATTAGTATAAACTATCAATTATAGTAAAATGTCGTTAAAATTCTTTTAAACAGTAAGAGTGGGCTCGTGTCAAAACTTTAAACATTGTACTCGCCACGTTTCGAGTTTAGTCACTTATAAAAGAAAATGGGCTATGGGAATTATGTCAATTATAGGTGTCAAAATTGTTTACTTTAGGAGCAGGTCCATTTTAGAGTATCAATTTTAGGTGCACTAAAAGGTTCAGTTCCCACTATTTTTACAAAAGTTTAAACTATTAGTTTAAAAAAATGATAGTTTAGACGAAAGGTGAGACTATGCAATTTCAGAAAATAATTTTGGAGCCTAGGTTTAAAAATGACAGACACTGTAAATACAAATTATAGATATACATTGTAAATAATAACTAACCTATCAAAACACTTCTCCTCGAAGTGCTTCGAGCAAAGGCGCGTATGTGCAAATGACTTAAAGTTTTTCCGTTTCAAGCCCTGTACCCAAAGCTGCCTTCGGTTTTCATCCTTACAGAACCTATGAGTAGGAACGAGAAACAGTTATACTTACTTCTGTAACTGAATCATCACAGATACTTTCCAAAATGTAATATGAGTCTGAGTTTACATGCATCACTTTCAACACTTTAATTTATGTGATACTCTATTTCAAGTGTAAAAAAAGATATAAAAGTCACTTCAGCAGATTTCAATAAACGTATCTGCACTATCTTAGACACACTTACACGTGAAATGTAATGCCATTTCCCCAACAAAACGGTGAGTACAGCCATAAGCGCAAAATGAAACAACCATGTTTTGCCAACATTCACGTGACTTCAGCCCAGAGATGCTGGAGCCACGAAAATGACGTCAGGGCCAGTCTATTATATTTATGGTCGAAGGAGTAAACCCTTCGACTATAAATATCTATGCTCGAAGAGTGAACCAGAACGAGTTCGATAGTTGTGCAAAGAGTAGTGGGGCTGAAGAGGACTTACAAAAGACAGTGAATGTAAAGATCGAAACTATAAAGCAGGAAGTCACAGATAGTGACCAAAGTAATTTAGAAGGACAACTGGATACCCAGTACATGTAGGAAAAATAAAAATGGAACACGTAGTGGAACCCACTTGGAATTTAAGTATGTTGGTAGGCATGTTGCAAAAAATGAATGGAAACATAGGCACAATAAATGGAAATACAGGTTTGCTGAAAGAGGACATGAATGAAATAAAAGGGGAAGTGAATGAAAGAATAGGCTCACTAGGCGAAAAAATAGACACTGTAAATATAAATATGGAGGCATCATTGAAAGTAATGGGGGACAGGCTAGACACCTATGTATGACGTGTTAGTGCAGTTGAAAAGAGTAAACCTTGAAGTCAAACATATTAAAGAAACTCATGAGATAGTAGCTCAGGAAATGAAAACTGAAATACAGGAATCCGTTTCTCAATTAGAAACCAAGATTGTTCATATTCAGTCAAGCACTGAAACCAAAATGCAAGCAGTTGAAGAGGTGCCACAGGGAAATTAAGTAAACCTGTGAAGAAACAAGTGTATTTGTCTTTCAAAATGGGCAATTGTGAGATGGAAAGTTATTCCTAATTTAGGTATAAATATGATTATAGGCTCAGATTGGATGATGGAAAATCAAGTAATAATTAATTGTGACCAAGGGCTGATACTGTTTAAATATTTGGGTACAGAATATACAGTGAATTTTGCAGGACACATGGTATATGAGAAGGAACCATTAGGTTGTCTCAAAATAGTGGAAGGTTCAGTTGTGGAATGTTGTGAAGAGTGGGTAGAAGGAAATGTTGGTGAAAGTGAGAATCGATGGTTAGACAAGAACAGGTTGTTCCATCAGAAGGTGAGTGAAGTGGACAGTATTGATGAACAACAAAAGGAGGAGCTGTATAATCTGTTAGTAGAAAACGAACAGGTGTTTTCTGAGGAACCAGGAAGAGTAATCGATTTTGAATGTAGGTTAAATATTAAACCTCATGAACCATTTTATAGAAGACCATTTGATATAGCTATAGCAAAGAGGAAGGCAGTAGCCGCTGAATTGGACAGGATGGAAAGACTGGGAGTAATAGAAAGAAGTAATAGCAATTATAATAATCCGATTATATGTGTACAGAAAAAGGATGGTGGAATTAGGGTAGTACTGGATGCCAGGAAGCTAAATTCAATAATAGAAAGAGAGTGTGACAAACCAGACAGTTTAGATGATATAATACAAAATTTTAATGGGATTAAATACTTAAGTAATCCTGATTTAACAGCGGGATATTGGCAAATAGGCCTGGCAAAGGAGCATAGAAAATATACGGCTTTCTTATTTGGAGGAAAATGTTACCAATATTGCGTGGCACCATTTGGTCTGAATATTTCAGTATCCATATTTATATGGGCTCTAGACAAAGTATTAGGAAAGAAGTCGAGTAGCAAAATTACAGTGTATGTGAACGATATACTCATAGCTACCAAAAGTTGGAAGGAACATTGTACTATATTGAGAGAGGTGTTTCATGCATTGCATAAAGGAGGAATGACATTATGATTGAAGAAATCTGAATTTGTGAAAAGTGAGATTATGTTTGTAGGTTACATAATTAGTAGTCAAGGAATTAAGAAAGATCCAGAGAAGATTAAAGCGACAAAGGAATTCCCTGTGCCCAAGTGTAGGTGGCATTTGAAAGCTTTTCTAGGATTGTGTGGTTTCTACAGAAAATATGTGTCAGTCCAGGGATTTAATAGTCCAGCACTCAATGAGTTACTACAGAAAAGTAAAGCTTTTGTTTGGTCAAAAGAGTGTCAGGAGGCGTTTGAACATCTGAAAGAGAAACTTAGTGATGATAGTATTTTAAGTCATCCAGACTTAGGTCTGCCCTTTTGCTTAGAAATGGACAGCCGTGGATATGGATTAGGTGCACACTTATTCGAAGTAGTCAGTTTGGAGGAGCATGAGGAAAGAAAATCTATAGCATTTGCAAGCAGGAGATTGAGTAAATGTGAATGTAACTATACCATTTCAGAAAATGAAGGTCTAGCAATAATTTGGGCATTTAAAAAATGTTATAACTTTTGTGGGGACATAAAGTAATAGTGTATACTGACCATGAGGCTTTGACATTTCTTAATAAGTGCAAACTAGTACATACCAGATTGACACAATGGGTGTTGTATTTACAGCAGTTTGACATTGAAATAAATTATATAAAAGGTGAACAGAATGTAGTATCAGATGCTTTGTACAGGCTACCTATAGGAATGAGACCAGAAGAAGGAGTGCTAGGAGAAGAGGGTTACAAGAGAATTCACTACATAAAAGGGATGAAAAATCAGAAAGAAATCAAGAGTATATGTAAGAATTTAAGAAGGGAACAGAATAAGGATCCATTTTTAGTATTAGTGAAAACTGAACTTAGAAAGAGGGGTAATGAAAAGATGCAAAAATATTATTGTGTATTTGATGGACTATTGTTCAGAAGGAGAGAGGAAACGTCAGATGTGTGGAGAGTATGCTGGCCGGACGAACATGTAGTAGCATTAATTGAGTGCATACATTTAAGTTATGGGCATTGTGGAACAAAGAAATGTTTGGAGAAATTGACAGAATTAGTATATTTTAACGATATGGCAAGGAGGATCCATGCAAGATTGAAGACGTGTGACCTCTGCGAGAAGGTGAAGGTAACAAATCAGAAGAGTAGGGGTCTGATGTAATCCATTTTACCCAAAGATACTTTAGAAATTGTGGCTTTGGATTTCTATGGTCCATTACCTAAGACTATAGGAGGTTTGTGTTATATTTTAGTAGCAGTAGACGTATTTTCAAAATTTGTAAAATTATATCCTCTGAGAAAAGCTACAGGAAAAGCAGTGCATGACAAATTGATTAAGGACTATTTTGTAAAGATAGGCAAACCAAATGTTATACTGTCAGATAATGGGTTTCAATTCATTTCAAAGAAATGGAAAACGAGTATGCAAGAGCAAGGATTAGAATTAAGTTATATAGCAGCATACCATGCAGCAGGTAATCCGGCAGAATGCTTTATGAAAGAGATAGGTAGACTCTGTAGGACATTCTGTCATGATAAACATAGTAGTTGCGGAAAGTACGTACCTGACATTGAAAATGTTTTAAATAACCTGTGGCATGAAAGTACAGGAATTACCCCAAATGAAATAATGATGGGAATAAAAGAGGCTAACATAGTTGAAGAGAATATTAACATCCCTTCAAGAAAGGAGATTACTTTAGAAGAAAAGAAAGGGCTAGTTAAAGAACGTATGGAAAAACATATGTTACGGAGGAAGAAAAGACATGATGGGAAAGGAAAGTTAACTAAAGCAGAAGTAGGAGACCTTGTATTGGTCAAATCCCACAAGAAATCCAAAGAAATTACTTCAGAAATTTCAAGGTTTTTTCAGGTATACAAAGGTCCCTTTAAGGTGGCTGACATACCTCATACCAATGCATACTATTTAATCTTTCCTAAGTCAAAGAAAAACTATTGTGTACGGAACATAGACGACTTATAGCTGTATAGGAAGAGACTACAAGAGTAAAAAGTTCAAAAATAAAGAAAGAGACTCTAAAAGTAGAGGAAACCACTATTGTATATAATTGTAGAAGGTATTAGTAAAATTTTATAAAGACTATAATAATAGGGCAGGTTTTGATACTGTGGTGGTATGGCAGAAACTAAAAAATATATGTGTAATATAAGACTGTATTTAATGAAGGAATTAACATGTTACTGTGTGATTTAAATTAGAATAGGCAAATTGAACTGAAAAATTATCATGTTGTTTATTAGTTCTTAATCACCATTATAACCATAGTATTTTATATGTGTGCTGACACATGCCTGTCTTTCCAAGAGAAATTCAAAATAATTTAGCACATTCAAGTAATGGCTTCAAACAATAGTAAACATGACAGGGGCAGGATGGTATTTCATCCCGACCTTGTATAAACAAACCTGGGATGAAATAGAGGGGCATATGTAATGCCACAACGAAGCATAGCCAAGGCACAGCAGTTGAATAAGTGAACGCTCATGCCATCTGTTGGATAGTTGCGCAAACAAAAGCACAGGTGCTTCCGCCTGGCGGCAGTCAAATGAAATAGCGCTACGAGTAAGACAGTATCTGAATAGTGCTGTGCTCGGACGACGAAATAAAGAAGCATTAAACTAGGATAATATTATTACATATAGTAAAAATATTAATTTAATATATATATATATATATATATATATATATATAATGACTGTAATTGAATATGGTAATGTTATGCTATGTCCATTAGTAAATAGACAACTTGGCATAATGTAAATTAAAGTTTAAATGTGAGGGACATCCCCGAGAACGCGGACAATGCAGGTTGGCGCGTGAATTTGGTAGTAGAGAGAGATGTGTTCTGGTACTGTTCAGATGCAGAACAGAGATTACGCAGCGCGAAAGTGACGGTTTAAGTACGGTAGGGTAACGTTGCTTATAGACAGTTAAAAGTGAGCTTACAACAAACACGAACTGAATTTATGGTGTGTCAGCAAGTCAAATGGACAATAAGGCTTGCAGTATGCAACATTTGGACAGAGATGGCTTGTGAGTGATATAGCTGCCGTTCCCACTCAAAAAGCACATGGCATGCCTTGTGGAAGTCTGCGTAATTTACGACAGACTGCAGCGACCAGCAGCAAGGTATGAAGTGACCAGTGTCTGCAGCTAATGTTGCAATGTGATCTTACTACCATATGAGATCCATTGATGAGCTCACGCCAGCACAAGCAACGAACTAGTAGTTATCGTACGACAGTGTTGTTATGAACAGTGCATTTTATACCGCCGCCATAACAGGCACATATATCAGTAGCGAACCAGTTTATGTATTTATCAAATCAAGTTCTCTACAGGGTAATGTCTGAGTGAAATAATAAGTTTGTGATTCAAAGAGCATTCCACGAGTGTCATCAATTATTTACAGAAAATAGTTCATTATTATCCCAAATCCATCACTGTGTGCGCAGCAATACCAGTAAAAATGCTATATTACATGAGTACCGGCGTATTAGTGCAACAAGAGGATATAATCGGAGTTAACGCCGAAAATTTCCAACTAAAACCGGATTATACAACTGACAGAAGACGCCAGGTACCGTCCGTGCCACATTAATTACAGTTCAACTCGATGCGGTGGCTTTTCAATACATTATCAATGTAAAACGCATTCAGTTTCAGTAGAAGAAAATGATTCTAAAGTAATGTTGTTGACATCCCTAGTAGCCATCAGTTCTATAGTGTTCATTGAATATTCGATTAAAGAATTTATTGCCACCACTGTACTCATTATACCTTCAGTACAATGCAAATTCAGTAACATTAAAATCATAACTGACAGTTGGTGTAGATCAGTCTAACTTACAGCAATTTCAAGTGTTTGTCATATGTGAGAGTATATTGTGTTACATAAATGTTGTTTGCCTGCTAGGCGTGATTAACGTACACCAGTTAGTGCATTCTGTTCAGTCACTTCAAAGACATTATTTTTGTTAATGAAAATCAGAATTCATTTAACATTCGATTTCTTGTACGCCATCGCCAATATTTATTCAGCAATTCCGTGTAGTAGTCTGAACTACATAGCAAAGCTATTCAGGCTTATTACATGTGATAGCCGCTTTCCAGACGTCCGATGCCTCATGGTCTAAAAATATTACAGTACATTTGGATAGTGGCATCGCAAGTGACAAAACTCATCAGTAAATGGTATGTCTTGGAACTAGCCAGTTAGGATTGTAGCTAGCTCACTCCCCTTCAAATATTATTCCACTGCACATCATTCACTCTGCTCTTGTGACAACCTTCAATAATCAAGCATAAACTTCAAATTTGAATGCTACTTCTTTACTGTTCACCTTATGTCAGCACACATTCGCACCACAAATCGAAATAGTAACACTAACTTCATGAAAATATTTGTTTCTGACAATCCACACAGTCTTCACATTACAACACATTCTGTCTCTCTTAAAAGCAAAAAAGCTACTGACAATAGTCATGCGCTGAAGGTGTGTGAAGCCAAAGACATTCCCAAAAGATATCAACTACAAAGGTATTACAAAACCATACTGTAGTAATATTACATGCAAAAATTCATATGAGAGGCAATTATTTCCTATGTTTCACTATCGCCCACTACCTACTTGTGTCCACAGCTCGTGGTCTTGCAGTAGCATTCACGCTTCCCGTGCATGGGGTCCCGGGTTCGATTCCCGGTGGGGTCAGGGATTTTCCCTGTCTCGAGATGTCTGAGTGTTGTATTGTCTTCATCATCATCATCATCATTCATCGCCATTTCGGTCAGAGTAAGGCAATGGCAAACCTCCTCCACTAGGACCTTGCCTAGTTGGCAGTGCAGGTCTCTCGCATTGATCCCTATGCTACTCAGAGTATGGGACCTCATCATCATCATCATCATCATCATCATCATCATCATCATTACTTATAATTTGGCCTGTTGCAGATAGGTCGCCACAAAAACAGAGCAAAGAAACATATTTCATAAAAACCATGCAATAACACTGAACAGTTCATACAGTACACATCATACTAATGAAAAGTAGCGTATCCTACAAAAGAAAAATAATATCAAGAAATTAAAAAAAAGTATTTGAATTTTTTTAATATTTAAGTCCCTTCCTTGTGCTCCACATAAGCAACAGTTACACACTCCAAAAGTGCAAAATAAAAACATACATTAATGCTTTCAATAAACAGCCGTTTTGGTGATATTATGAAGTTTAACAAAACATGACAAAATTAACACACCATGTCCTTTGAATGTGACCCTCTCCTCCTTCAACATATTAAAATCGTCCACCTGCGACACACAAGTGCTTGGTTGCCTTCTCTGTGTCGTCAGCAATGTGGTAGCTGCTCACCACTCCTGACGTGTGTTGTCATTGTTATCAAGCAGGGTCCCTTTCCTTTCCAAGAAAATGAAATACAACCAGCAAAAATAAACACTAGCATTAGAATCTGACCCACATATCCATCTGCTAACTGAGATGAATACAGACCTATCACTCCCTAGCTAGACATATCTTAAGCAATATTACTAGTACAAAGTAAACAGTTTATACAAGGCCTGGCAAAGTGTGACTCATCAGACATCAGCTCTAGCGAGTGCTTCTTCCTCCAGATGTGATGCCACAATGGTTTCACTATAGCCCACTATTCGTTTGCTGGTCTGCACTAGATAGAGATTTACCCACTTTAATTCTGTTGCTTGGAACAAAAGGTTTGGATATTTTTAATGCTGCTAAAAAGTTTGAGGAAACTGGAGGTTTTCTAAAATGCTCTATAGTTTGTATTGATAGTGCACCAGATATGTTCGATAGCAAAAATGGCTTCATTGGTCAATAAAGGGAAAAAACGGGATGAATTGTTCAACTTTTCATTGAATTATTAATCACAAAGCACTAAGTGGGAAAAGTATCAGAAAGCTGTCAACAGTGAAAGATGTAATGCAAAATTTCGAATATACTAGCAATACACAGAGGAAACCTATTGTTATCTTACTGAAAATTTGAACAGGTTTTGGAAGGAGCTGACAGGGGATAGAGAGACATACTTCCTCAATCCGAAATCTGCTGCCTTATTGCAGGAAAATGTTTAAATTGTTTTTTTTCTTTGCTATTAGAAGAGAACTTTTCAAGTTTTCGAATACAGAAGTAAAACAGGATGCCACAGAATTTGAAAATAAACTGAAGTATTCAATTTGTTTATCAGATTTAGCACTCCTAAGGGACTTTACAAATCACTTAAATAATTTGAATATAAGATTACAAGAAAGGGAACACACTATTTCTGATATGTTGGCGGATATTAATGGTTCCAGTCTAAACTGATATTGTTTAAATTCCAGCTAAATGAGATTTACTTCCATTATTGATCAAGTCTTGAAGAGTTTCATAGTATTTTTATAGAATTTAAATCTCTATAATTGGATGACATTTTCTTTCATAATTCAATGAAAATCAGTCTTGTGAGCATTAGAAGTAATCTTCAAGAAGTGTGCAATTTACAATATGATCCCTTCATGCTATCTACAATGGTAAGAGATGCCACAATTTTTGACGTCCTTCCACGTCATCAGTATCCAAAAGTCATTGAGTTGGCTCTTAACATTAAATTATTTTTCAAATTGACACACATTTGTGAAAGTACATTTAATATGCTCAGCATAATACAATGAGTAAGTCATTGAAACATCAATTTCGATTCACTACAAAGCAATCTCAAATTGACATTACAGAATTGTCAAAAACAAGTTAAATAAACCTAACATGTACATGTAAATATTAATGTATGTAAGAGATGAGCAAATACAGTGAAATGAAAATCAGGTCTCAATACAGTAATGGAAAAAATCACAATACCAAGAAGGAGTTGTGCAAAATAAACAAATGCTGATAGGCATGTTTCTACATTTTGCAACATCGACAGTGCAGATAAAATAACTTTTGCACCATGTTGATAACTTGTAATACACTGCTATTTCTGAATCTGTAAGTTTTATTACAGGAACTATATTTAATACATAAACGATGTAATAGTTTATTTCTTTGTGAATGTATATAACTGACTGAATTATAATGTAAATATTGTAAATAGTTGGGTAATTGCCTAGGCAACTTTGTTTAAATGCATCGATAGCAACAATGAAATAGCAGTAGGTCTGCTGTTGTTTATCTTTGTGTAAGAAGACTCTCTGTTGCGCAACAACCAGAGATGAAAGCAGCAGCTTGAGTCTTGAAAGAGTGTGGAAGTGTTTGTTAGGCGCCCCTGCAGACCCAGTGTGCAGTTAAGATCATGGCAGTGTAGGTGGACCAACTTCAATAACCTGCCAGTGTTGAGAGCACCGTCGGTGTGGACACATGGAGGAAGCTGCAGTTCTTACTATTGCCTGTCCACTCATTATTTATTTATCACCAGAACGCGTTTTGAAGGCTTAAACCTCCATCAACAGGTGGATTTACATTTGTTATTATGACATTTGTGTGTGTGTGTGTGTGTGTGTGTGTGTGTGTTTGTTTGTGTGTGTGTGTGTGTGTGTGTGTGTGTGTGTGTTGTGTTACGATTGTTGGACGAATTTGTGGCACTGTCTAGTGGAGAAAACAATACACTATTTTAGAACATGGTTTTCTGTTCCTTTTGACAAAAAATTAAATGTATATCTAATGGTAAACATAAAAAAAGTAAAATAAAGTACCTCCAGTGGTCACAGGTTCCTTTCACTGTCATACTTCGTAAACAAATATGGCGTCTGGAAACTGTTTGGTGCAAGGATCGTATAGCAGAAGAGTTAACATTATAGCAAAGTACAAAGAATGTACATAGTAACAACATTATAAATATGGATGTGGATGTGTTTGTTTTGAAGTGTCAAATACATGCTTTGAAATAAATACTTGAGGTGATAGATAAATCCGATTTTGACAAGTTAAAATAGCTTAAACTTCATATTCGTTTATACAATCAGGTGTAAAGTTAAAATAGATTGAACTTCATATTCGTTTATACAATCAGGTAAAGTGTTGTAAACTTTAAGTACAATAATCATATTTGCTACAGCAGTAAAATTATACATACATTACAATTTTGATTGAGATTAATTGACAGATATGAAAGGCTGGAGGCAGAGGGAGAGGAAGAGAAAGTGAGAGGGAGAGAGATAGTGGGAAGAGTGATTGTGTGAGAGCAAACTTTCCACGGCATGGGGTCTTAAGATTATAACTGTTACATGTAACAACTGCCTAAAGGCTGGAGTAATACATTGGTTAATGATTTAAAATATACTTGTGTTGTTAACATGGTGTTTTGTTTCATGCAAGTGGGTGGCATTGCTGGTGAGTGGTATTTTTTGTTTTATAATGCTGCTGTGAGTTCTTTGAATCTAATCTCAAATGATCTGCCTGTCTGGCCTATGTGGAATCAGTCACAGTCCAAACATTCAATTTTGTACACATCTGTGTGATGAAATGGGTTTCGTGTGCTGATGTTGTGGGGTAGCTTTGTCCAATCTTGTTGTCTGTGGTAAATGATATGCTTATGCCTTTTCGTTTCAAGGCATTGGCACTCTGATATGAAATGTTACCTATAAAGGGGATTGTATGAAAGATATTATTTTCTTTTTGTTTTTTGTGTTGTGATTGCTTTGCCATTATTGTGTGTTTTAGGGTGTCTACTATGGAGCTGTTATAATCATTTGCAATAGCTGTTTGTTTTATTATTTCAATTTCTTGATCAGATTTGTCTTCAGAGAATGGTAGTTGGATAGGTCTACTGATCATGTACTGGAATGCTGCCATTTTGTTGGCTGTGGGGTGACAGGAGGAGTTGTGTACTGTAGTGTGTGTTGTGGTAAGCTTCTGATAAATTTCAGACTGATATCTGTTATTCTTTATTCTAATGGTTAGCTATAAGAAATTTATACCGTCAACTGTTTGGAGCTGTTGAATAACTGGTTCAGCTCACTGATGTCATTTTTAGTGCCTTTGATTAAAATGCTGGTACCATCTACATATCTGTATTAGTAGATGAATTTTTGAGGAGTTGATGATTGGAATTCAGGATTTTGTCTTCCAAGTTACTTATAAATATTTGACATTTTTGAATTCACACTTTCACACAACTATTTTCAATTTAAAACTAAAATCGCAAACAAACAGATGGTCTGGCAATGGGCTCGAATCTTCCTGGATTGCTAGCAGAAATATTTATAAGTAACTTAGAAGACAAAATCCTGAATTCCGATCACCACCTCCTCAAAAATATCATATACTACCACAGATATGTAGATGATACCATCATTTTAATCAAAGGCACTAAAGGTGACATCAGTGAGTTGAACTAGTTATTCAACAACTCCCATGAAAACGTAAAATTCACACCAAAGAGATGACAGTATAAGTATTTAGTTATGTTACTATGACAGCTGCTGAGAGCACAACAAATTGACCTCATTTACTTATATATCATCACACCAACAGCTTCTACCCCTTGTCAGCTTGAAACTATATATATATATCATCTACTGGCACAAATTGTAAATCCATCTGCATATTTTAAAGCGTTAACCAATGTATTACTCCAACCTTTAGGCAGTTATTACATGTAACAGATATAATCTTAAGATCCCTTGCCATGTAATGTTTGCTCTCATACAATCAGTCTTTCCACCATCTCTCTCCATCTCACTTTCTCTTTCTCTTCATCTCCCTCTGCCTCCAGCCTTTCATATCTATCTATTAATCCCAATCAGAATTGTTATTTATGTATAATTTTACCACTGTAGCCAATTTGATTATTGTACTTAAAGTTTGCAACATTTCACCTGATTGTATAAACAAGTATGAAGTTTAAGCTATTTTAACATTTCACCTAACTGTATAAATGAGTATGAAGTTTAAGCTATTTTAACTTGTCAAAATCGGATTTATATACAACCCGAAATATTTATTCCAATGCATGTATTCGACGCCTCTAAACAGATACCTCCATATCCATATTTATAATGTTGTTACTATGTACATTCTTTGTACATTGCTATAATGTTATCTCTTCTGCTATACGATCCTTGCACCCAATAGTTTCCTGACTCCATATTTGTTTATGAAGTATGACAGTGTACATGTCATGTGTTATGACAGCGAAAGGAACCTGTGACCACCGGAGGTACTGTAGTTTACTTCTTATATGTTTACCATTAAATATATGTTTGATGTTTTGTCAAAAGGAACCGAAAACCATGTTCTGAACTAGTGTATTGGTTTCTCCACTAGGCAGTGCCCCAAGTTCCTCCAAAAAATCGTAACACAACACACACACAAATGTCATACTAACAAATTTAAATCCACCTGATGATGGAGGATTAAACCTTTGAAACGCATGGTGGTGATAAATAAACAATGACTGGTAACACTAAACTTGTTATTACATTTAATATCAATAAAAGTCACAGTAAAGCCTAACCAAAAATGTTCGCATTTAAAGTATTGCCTGTCCGATAACTATCCATGGCTCTGGAGACAACTCGTGGCTCCCTACCAACAGCACTGTCATCAGCTACAGTCTTTCTCATCCACATAGCTACAACATAGTAAGACTGTTAACTGACGCAGTATAACTAACATATAACTAACATATAGGCATTTCGTTAACAAACTTTAATGACTAACTTTCTTGTATAATTACCTGCTACAGTTAAGACTTGTAGGGCACCTGTGTTGTCATTGTCCATAGTCAGTGTTACCAAGCAAGGTCCCTTTCCTTTCCATGCAATCACCAAGTCTCGTAAAACTGTGAAAATTGATCTACTATTTTGCTGCCAGTTTTGTTTGTTAGTTAATGACCAGTTTCGGTCTAAATTTTGCTGCCTCAGTAACTGTTCATTCTTGTACTGCATAACAGAGGCTTAACTAACTTGGAATTTTGAGTATTAACTTCAGTTACTTAAAGTAAGGTAAAATATCACTGGCAAAACTAATAACTAAAGATACAGCAAAAATTAAGATTGCACAATCTCATTTATTCTGTATTTAGCTTAGTGAGTGATGTCTGCTAGCTCAGAACAGATTTTATTGTTCTTATGTTAAAAGTAAATCACTTGTTCATTCGCTTAAATTCCGTTCAACCTTTCAATAAGTAAAAGTGAATTGCTGGTTTGTTTCCAAATTTTGCATTACATTTATGCTGAGGTTACTGATAGTGATTTTTTGTGTAACAAAGTTTCAGTTACAGTCTGTGATTTATGTAACCGCCAACTTCATTTAACTTTGTTTCCAGAATTTAATATTTCAGAATATGTAACTGCAAACTTAGTGATTTCTCGTGAACTGTTGTATTGTAGTAAAGCGTGACAACCTTCTTTTTTGCCAAGCAGTTATTATTTGTTAAATTTTCTTTGCCATCACCTTTCTTAGGATTCTTAAATATTCACTTGCCTGGTGGGCTGCTGACCATTTTATCGTCCCCTTTTTTGGTGATAAGTATTTTTTGTATTAAATATTACGTGGTACCATTTTGCCCGTGTGGTTTGTGAGTGATTGCAGTAAATTCCATCCATTTCTGAATTATTATCAGTATTTAGTTTAGGTTTGCAACAGATTCTTCCTTCAGAAGGGTCTGTTGTACACTTTCCTCCAAGTAACAGGAATTATTTTCCTTTGGTACCAATAACCTTACTCACCATAAAATTTCTTAAGGCATATGCAATCATGGTCATTTATATCACAGCCCAATAGGCTGATGAGGAAGGGGAGGTTACACGTGGCGCCGCTGGTAGCAGGACAATGTCAATTTGGTATTGTTTTTCCACGATTTTTGTACTGTGTGGATTCGTAGCGAATTAAACCCTTTTGATATGAATGAAGTCACTCACATACATTAATAGTAAGTGGTGGAAATAAGCCACAAAATTTCTAAACTTGCATTAATCGGTAGAATAGGCAACATAATGAACATAAATGAAATCTATAATTTGATTGTACTTAACGGGGAACAGTCGACAGAACAACGGAGAACAATGGCAGCAGAACCCATTGTCGATGTGACTAGTATTTCAGACGCACAGGAACTGACAAAAACGGAATTACTGGCATTTGCAGATGCTACAGAATTCGGAATAAACCTCAATCCAAAAGAATTAATTCTAAAATTAATGATCAGTCCAAGTCAATAAAAGCACAACTGCATCAATTAACAGTAAAATTGATGCACAATCACGAAAAATGGATCATCAGATTAAAGCCATCAAGATTATTACACTAATATTGGATCCGTTAACATGAAAACAGATGAAATCAAGAAAGAAATAAATGTATTGAATACCGAAATCGATCATCTTAAGCAGGACATGACAGAGGTACAGTCAAAAACATGAAGCACAACCACTTGTTTGAGGAGGAAGTAGGAGAGGATCGAACAGAAAGTGGAACAGACTTTTGATTCCATTATTGGAAATAAAGTAATTGAAAAGGCAGAATTATCTCGAAAAGCCGATAGGGAAAAGGTAACAAATTATCAAACTTCAGTATCAAACATAGATACCAGAGTGAAGAAATAGTTAACTAAGCATGATGAGAAAAAGAGGCAAGTGGAAACACGTTAGTGACGACCACTTGCCATATAGTTACAAAAGTAATCGAACTAGAAAGGGATTAGATGAAAAGCAGCACCGTATTTCATGCCATGTACATAATACTGAAATCTTAGTGAAGGAGGTGCATTTCGATCTCCTCAAAAAGTAGGATGGATTGCACGATACCGACTTCATTAAGAATTGGACAGCTAGGATAAATATTAACTCTGTTATTGACATGCTAGCAGTCGAGGCTAAGCTATAGCCCTCAACCCTCGATGTTGCGAAGTTGAGCTTTGAAGAATTTAAGTATGCATTCTAGAAAGAATATTGGCCAGAGCAGAAGCAGGAGAGTGTATGGCGCGATTTCGTTGTGTCAAAATCCTACGGAGCAAACTCACATGGCTCAATGGAAGAATTTTGCGAAAATTGGATCTGCAAATTAAAATATTTGCGTCATCGGCAGACTAAATCGGACATTGTCTGGGAGTTCTGGAAGAACCTTCCAGACGATGCCAAGAGATACATAGGCAGTAGTTACAGAACAATTATTGCAGTCTTAGAAAAGGTTGAAAATGAAGATAGTTGGCGAAATAACCCAGAAAATTTTAAAAGCCATGGTAATGGCAACAGTTACCACAACAGCAACAACCATAATAACAATAGCAATGGCAGTAATGGTAACCACTACCTTGGTAATAACAACTCACACCATTATAACAATAACAGTCATAATGGGAACAATAATAGTAGAAATGACAGATACCAGTATCAAGTGAATATGGTACGTGGTTTGCTGCAGAATGATAATAGGCAGGGAATCGATTAGCCATTCCATTTTGAGGCCCACTGGGCATGGAAAGACCTTGGTGGCCCAGAAGAAAGCCTAGATAACGTCGCTGTGACATATCCTTATGGATAAATCGGCGATGGGAGAATCTGCAAGAAGACAGACGAGTACCCACACACACGACAACAATAACTGAAGTTGAAAAGGCAGCCAACAAAGTGATCACTGTCCGTTATAACGATGAAAATAAGAGTACCAGTCCATAAGAAAGAGCCAGCTGCTGTTAAAGCAACAATGGCACCACAGACTCCAATACAGTGTGATTCGCAGACGGAATTTAAGAACTCAATATAAAACTTCCGTTATCGCTCAGGGCAAGACAGAGTGCAAGGAGGTGTGGCTAGATCGTTTCAATCAGATACACGACAAACTGAGGAATTATAGAAGATTCTATCACTGTGCTAATGGGGAGAGCAGATAATATTTGAAGCTTCTGAACTCGCATGAAATTAGGCTTTATGAAGAAGTGGAAAGTTCTTTACCAAAGAGGCAGGCTTGTCAAAATGTAGCAACTGAAGTAGCGAACCCCAGCGACGCTCGTAGTAAGGAAAACTGAGGCCAATTTTCTGTTTTTGATTTGTGGAATCACTTGATGTACTGCACTCAAAGTTCCAAAAGAGTTCTGTGTGTGGATGGTGCATCCATCGTGCATGAAAACTTTAACCAACTATAGAACCACTGCAATAACATGACAAATGAAATTGTTCAGTACTTTAATGAAAGCCACTTAAATGTAAGCAGTAGTAAAAGATGTCTCATGGAGTTTGACAGCAGTTGTTTTAATAATGAGATTAAACTATACATAGGCAATGAATTAGTAAAAAAAGAATTTAGTGTAAAATTCGTAGGTTTAACAATTAAAAGCAATCAAAGATGGGCCACACATGTCGACACTCTAGCATGTAAGTTGTCTAAGAATATATTTGCATTAATATAATTACCAAGTTCTGCAATTACACTATTGTCCTTGTTAAAATTGGAAATAAAAATTACGAAGTTCGTCAGATCTGTGATGCTTTATATCTTTGGCATGTAAGACAAGTTGAATCTGTGCTGTGTAAAACTGTTTTTTTTCCTCTTTCTCTTTTACATCTTGGAGTTCGAGTATGTAATGAAACTGTTAGCTAGTCGGAAATAAACACTCTTAACAGGTTATGGGCCCAGACCGCGCATGAAAAGCCATGACGTGTTTGTTTTCGCTCGCCCGTGAATTTATAACAAATAACGAGAATCTGCTCGTTATTTTTTTGTGTGTTCAAGGTAAATTGCAGCCTGCGTTGGTGATTATATGACACATGTGGACAAGCTTGAAGCGCCTGAAGACTGGGTCTAATGAAAGTGGCATATATTGATGCTGTTGCGAGCATATGCACTTGAAGACACCGTCACAGGTATGTACAAGTGTCCTGAAGTGGGAGAAGACGCGACCGCGGAAAAAAGGGTGGCACATCACCAGTAGATGAAAGACGATGCGGGAGCGGCTAGTTTATTAGCAAGTGCGATAGGGAAGTCAGTAGCCGAACTCGTTTCAACATGCACTCATGCAAGTGAAATTTGGGACTAATTACGTGTGCAGATAGAGCGTAGTTGTACACAACGACTGAACATGTTGATAGAGTCATTTTTTGTGTTCAACGTGACGACACTGAGGATATTAGCACTCAAGTCGCGAAATTACAGAAACTTTATGTGAACTTGAGAACGACGAAACGCAGAAGCACGAAGAAAATTTTTTGTCTGAAAGAATCTTAAATGGCCGAATTTTATCCACACTAGCAAAAAAAATGACAACTTTAAAGACTTGTGGGACACAATTCCGTCCGAAAATGAAAGTGTGAATCTTCTGATTGAAAAATTGTGCACCATTAAATTGCTTGATCAAAGTACAGTTGAATCAGCTATGTTCGTTGTACGCAGTAGTCCTAAGAAGAAAATTCAGCAAAATAAATGTGATGATAGTGAAAAATCGAAAAAGAATGTGGAACGTGCAAAACAAAAATGTCCATGTCATAAATGTGGGCAGGTAGGGCATTGGGCAGCAGTGTGTTCGATGAAAAAGATAAAAACATTCGCATCAATCAGTCTGAAAAGAATGTTGCATTTCTTGCACATGTTTTTGGTGCCTCAGTCAATAAAGGTGTTGAAGTCGACAGTTGGTATTGCGATAGTGGTGCCACAAATCACATCACTGCAAATAAAAAATTCTGAAGAGATTTGGAATGGCTGAAGCTAAAGGAGTTTCTACTCCAATTGAATGTGAAGAAAGTGATGTCAAGGAGAAGATCACAACCAAAGTTCCTTATCGTGAAGCAGTGTATTTGAGTACAGTCTCCCATCCAGATATTGCTTTTGCAGTGAACGAAGCGGCTAGAGCAATGGAAGATCCTACAGTTGAAGACCGGAATCGTGTGAAAAGAATTTTTATATACCTGAAGAATATGATGACTTGTGGAATAATTTACAAGAACAACAGAGTTTGTTTAAAAGTCTACAGTGATGCTTATTATGCTGGTGACAAGGACACAAGGCGTTCAACAACAGGTGTTGTCGCAACACTCACCCTTTGGGGCTGTTTCATGAACCAGTCAATTACAAAAGATAGTGGCAGCATCCACTATGGAAGCAGAAATAATATCAGCCTGTGAAGGAGCAAAGGAATTGCTCTTGCTGAAAAGGTTACCGTATGAACTGATTGGAACATACAAACAAGTGATGCCTCCCACACTCTATATTGACAGTGCAAGTACAGCAAAGTTGTCTAAAAATCCAACGTATCATCGAAAGTCGAGACGCACTGAAGTCCGCCACTTTTACGTGAGAGAGAGATTTTTGAATGGGATCTTGGATTAGAACACATAGACGGGACATATCAAATAGCTGATCTACTAACCAAGCCATTGGAAAGGGTCCGATTCGAGATGCTGCGTGAAGGAATTGGAGTGCAGATTATTTCCGTGTGACTTTTAGTGTTTTTTAAATATTTTTTGTTTGGAGGAAGTGTTAAAATTGGAAATAAAAATTACGAAGTTCGTCATATCTGTGATGCTTTATATCTTTGACATGTAAGACAAGTTGAATCTGTGCTGTGTAAAACTGTTTTTTTTTCCCTCTCTGTCTCCTATATGTTGGTGTTCCGAGTATGTAATGAAACTGTTAGCTAGTCGGAAATAAATAATCTTAACAGTCCTAAGGACTGCATACCAATCTCTATTTTCCTCTCACCTGAATTATGGAATAGAAATTTGGGAAGCAACAACCGAAGCATATCAAAATAAGCTACAGCCATTTCAAAAAAGGGCTATACGAATCATCTGTGGACTACAATACAAGGAATCGCGCCATGGCTTGTTTCCAAAAACTAGTGTGCTAGCCATAGTAAATATGTATATTTTAAAATCCATATTACTTGTTAAAAGACTGTAAGCCTATATTTGTTCTGATTTGCGTCAGTACAATACCGAAATAAAGAAAAATTTTACACCAGCACTCACAGAACAGCACCCTGTGAAAAAGGTTTATAGTATGCAGGTTTAAAGTTAGCCAACGCACTGCCCAGTAAAGTTATGACCCTACCTACAATGAAGCTTAAATTTCAGCTAAGCAAATTCCTGTTACAAAATACCTTTTACACGTTAGAAGAATACCATAGTTAAATACAGAATAAGGTGTGCTTCAAAAAGGTATGTAAGTAGTGTTAATCAATGACGTATCCAGGAGAATGTATTATTGTGCTATGTATAAAGAATATGTAACTTGGTTTTAAACATAAGCAAGGGATTATTCAATGTTGAATAAAATATTATTACTATAAAAGAAGCAAGACGAGTTTGCTGATGATGATCAGGTATGACTAATTGAAAGCCATGTAGGTTACAACATTTATAGGGTTAAGGCTTGTAACACCACAGCTCTTATGCTGTATGGATTTATTTAGTTTTTTTGCTTTATTTAATGTTATGAATGGAACTGTGTAGCGCGCGCAAATTGTGGTTGGCACAGATGGAAAAGGTGGAACTGATAGTCAGTCGGGGATGAGCCTGCAGTCGGAGACGAGCTACCAGTCGGAGACGAGCTACGAGTCCGTGCACTGCCATGTAACAGATGCATATTGCGCTGGTTCCGAGAGAGGTTTTTCCTGCTTCTTTCCAAGGCCTCGGATGGATGGATATATAGCTGGAACTATTCTGGTGTTTGTATCTATCATCGCCACCAAGAAATGACAGAGTCCAGCAATTCTGCCTACAATTCCACCTACCAACATGCAGTTGCCACCACATTGCGCAATCATTGCAACGTAACACTATAATGATGTACAGTGAAGGATCAGCTTAATGGATGTGCTAATGTCCTGCAATATAAGGTAATTTGTAACTAGAAATAAATCTAGACACGCAAGAGCAGAATGCAACCGAGAGCAGTTCAAGCAGAAGTAGTTAGCATTTTACAAACATAGAGTGAACATAAAACGTCCAGCGGCACGAACCTGTACATTAGTTGACAGAACTAGTAGTGAAAGTTCAGTTTAAATTATAAATAAAAGGTATCAGTACTTAATAATAGCTAAAATGGACAGGAAACTATAAATAAATCTAGACACGCGAGAGCAGAATGCAACCGAGAGCAGTTCAGGCAGCACACCAACAGATGGCATGACGCGTGGGTTAAATTACGTACGTTATCACGCAGACGTTAATAAACAGATCGAAGCTATGTGTGTAGCGCGTACTAAGCAAGACAATGTAGGCGATGTTGTCGAAGACAGTGGCTATGCTGATGAATCGAGGGATATGTTCGAATCACCAAAAACTGAAAGGAAAGTAGAACCTGAACACGAAAATGTAGCAGAACATGAAAGTGAAAAGAATTCAGATATGATAGAATTGTTAAAAATGTTGTCTGCACAAATTGCAGGACAGGGGCAACAAGATGCAGCAGAAAATGACAATATTAAGGCACAAATTGCAGCGCAAAATGACAATATCAATGACAATATTAAGGCACAAATTACAGCACACAGTGACAATATTAATGCACAAATCGAAATGCAGAGTACCAGACTTAGTAAACAAACTGAAGAAGTTAACTCAAGGGTAGGAACAGTGAGTAATGAAATCAAAAGTATTAAAAGCGAAATTACTGTCATCAATGGCAATATTGCCAATGTACAAGGACAAATTGATGACATTAACGAAAGATTTGATACTGAAGTAATTAAAATTCAAGATCAAATAGAACCCTTAGTCTGTACTAAAGTGGATGAAAAGGTATTCGGTATTAAATCCGAAATACAAACAGAATGTAACGTGGAATTTGCACAGATTAAACAATCTGTAACAGAAACAAGTAGAGAATTAACCAAACAGATTGTTACTTGCGAAAAGAAGTGTGAACATAACACTTCACAAATCCAAGGCAAAATGTATGACTTGGAAAGAAAAATACAATCAGGACCTACACATTTTACTGAAAAATTGCCTTTCAGTAAAATATTAGAGGGCGAGGAAAAATTCGACCCAGGAAAGAGACATAACGGCTGGCACCCCCTTGATTTTGTAAAGAATTGCGAAAGAAATTTTCCTGAATATTTGTCTGACCAGGAAAAAATTAATGTTGTAATCAGTGCATTAATGGGAGAAGCAAAAAGGTGGGTGTTGAATCTTGATACTAACCAGATGTCTTTTGAAACCTTTAAACAAAAGTTTATTGACGAGTACTGGTCAGAACAAAAACAAGACCAGTTGTGGCGTGAGTTTTTAATGGCCAGGTTGTATGACATCAGGGGTAGGCAAACCATGAAAGAATTTTGCGAATCATGGTACAGAAAACTGATACACCTAAAAGCAAGAAGAACTGAAGCCGAGATCGTTTGGGTTCTTTGGCAGAAATTGCCTGAGGATTCTAAACAATATGTTGGGAGCACACACACAAGTTTTTCTGCAATTTTGGAAAGGGTAGAGGATGAAGATCACTGGCGAAGAAATCGCGAATCTCGTCCCCACAATAACAACAATTATTTGCGAGAAAGTAATGACCAAAATGAACGACCTGAAAACGAAAGATATCGTGTAAACGCGATTCAAAGAGGTCGTGCGAGAGGGGGGGGAAATTATACTACGCGCGGTAGAGGATACATGGTACGGAATTCTCAAACTAGAGACGAAATGGAAAACTGAAAACCGCGTGTGTTACGGGCCGGATTCACGCGGAGACCGATTTTGGGTCCAAAGAAAAGATGTCAAATAATAAATTTGAGAAGGAAAGATATAAAGCCCAGGGCAGGAAGGTTAAAGACGCGCCTATGAAAGACGGGCGCGGAGTGATACATAGTGGCGTTCCCAGTGCGAAGTCACGTGACAGTTTGTGCTCGGGGCAGTGCTTGCTGGAGCACCGTACATTGCACTTGGCAGCACATACAAATGGCAGACGTCAGAACAAGATGGCTGCCGTAGAGAGAAACAGGAGAGGCGGGATCGGACACTTTCGTTGGCCGGTTTCAGTAGTAGACGAACGTAAAACTGAAAATAAAGTTAATATGTCATATGATAAAGATAACTCAGTATCGGAATCGTGCGAAAAGACTTTATTAAAGAATGAAAAGGAGACAGAAAAGGCGAGTGAAAAGGGGAATAATGGTACTGTTAATGATGTGTATGAGGTAAAAGACGTAGATGTGGGGGAGGTTATGATGAATAAAGAGGAAAGGGAGGTAGAATATGCCACGCAAAAGACGTGTGCACAATTAAAAATAGGTGAAAATGATGTAAAGGAGGACGTTAGTGAACATTGCATTATAAACAGTGCAGACAAAATTGTTGTTTATGGAAAGGTGTTCTATGATTCTAATGCAGAAGGGTCTAGTAGGAATTTCGCACGATTGTCTGAAACTGATAGTAAGGAAGAAAATGAAATGAAGGTTATCGAAGTATATGACGATTATACTAAGTATGAAGTTAAGGCTGAAATCGTTCAAAGTGATACAACAGAAGTGCCTGAGTCTCCAAACGACGTGCAGTGGGTAGAAAATGAGTCGAAAAACGAAGTGGCTGAAATATCTAGTGATAATTTGCCTCACTGTTTAAAAGTTGCCTTCCTGCTCGAATCTGATGACGAAAATGAATTCAGTGACAGTTCAGATGATGAAGGGTATATGAATACAGATAAGAATGAGTATACTAACTTTCTCTATTGTTCAAAAGTCACGTACTTAAGTGAATCTGGTGGTGAGGAAGAGAGTAGCGATGACTCCATTAAAGATGAGTTTTTAGGTGTAAACGAAAGTGAATATACTTTTACTGAAAGAGGGTATGAGAAAATTAGTGACATTTTACCAAAGCCAAATACAGAAAGTAGGGCTGGGCCAAAACCGAATGAATTATTCAGTAATGTAACACAGGGGCATAATTTGCAGGAACCTCCAGATGATACTATACTGGGGCAAGCCTCAACAAATGTTTTGAAAGAGTGTGAATTACAGGAACAAAAAGATCCACCTGGTAAGATAATAGCAGAACAGGATATCATGTACCTTGCTAAGGACTTTGAAATTCCAAAACCTAAAAAGCCCCCTGATGAAACAAAACGTTGGCAAGATCTGAATAAATTAGTGAAAGATGTAGAAAACAGGAGGCCTAATAAGCCACCAGATTTAAGTGACTGTTTTATGAATCATAAAAGACTGCCTTGTTAATAAAGAGACTGGGGGCAGGCTGCTGTATTTGAATATAATTTTAATATAATGCATGTCTTTATTATTATTGTATCTGAGTGTTACCTGAAAGTGGATTATTGTTTTGTTGATCTTGAGGCCTGTGGCAGGTGTTGCTTATTTACTGTACTGTGATGTTTTACTTTGTTTAGGAACTGTTCATTTTCAATTGAATACTTATTGTTGCCAGTCTAATTATGAAGACAGGGCCATGTAGTGTGAGAAACCTGAAAACTTTATGAATAATGATGCTTACGGTAACATTATGAAAGTGCAAAGAACTCCACAAGATAATAATTAATTCCTAATATACTTAAAAATCAGAAAGGGCTTACGTTTGCACTATGTTGTTCACTTAAAGGTACATGTCCTCAGATGAGGATTGTTAAGCCTCAGGGGACATGCACTCTTTGCATTGTCAGGCGCCTGACGAGCACCAGGGACCCGAGTTGTTGTCAGCACTACTTCCATTTCTTTTCGTGCTGTCAACCTTCCTCTTCATCATTCAGAACTTTTACTATCTTCTTTCCTTCTTCTCTATCAGAGCGTATTGAATAGTGTGGAAATAATGTAGAATACTGTGTATTGTTTGTGGACAAGTAAATGAATAATTAAATTGGGTACACTAGAAAATGACCAAGAATAATGGAAGCATAGTGGGTATTGTAAACGAAAAATGTAATGGAAAAGTAATTGGAAAGAAAATTATGGATGAGAAAAGAATAGCTTACTGAAAAGGTAAATGAATGCCATAATATGATTATATGTAAATGTTTTTGAAAAAAAGGAGCATATATGGTGTTGAAAAACTGTATATGTGTTTAAAACTGAGGAGATGAACCTGGCTAATGTATGTGAAATAGGTGTGTGAGGTATGTGTCTAGTGCCAGCAAAAGGGTTGGCAGAAATCACTTGCAATAGGATATGAAATTATTGTCCTGATCTTGATGTATGTAATGACCTAACTGTGTGTGGAAAAGCAATGGTAAAGCAGTAGTGAGAAATTCTTAATCCTGACTTGATCCAAAGTATGACATTTAATTTTTTTCTTGATTAATGTATATGTTACCTGAACATTGTCATTATACCAAAAATGCCATTTAAAATTTTCTCTATTAATGATGCATATGTTACCTGATTTGGTCATGGCGTAAAGAAATGATTTTGTTGCCAGTGTCTAATTACTGTTTCAAAGTTACAGGTTTCATGTTTTATACCACTAATGCAAATTTTGCCAAAGATGTGACAGAATGATGAAAAACCTGGAAATGATGACAATAAACTGCTCAAAAATGTGTTGATGGGCAGCAAAACAAGACAAAATAATAAAATTTTGTGATCCTGAAGTTGAGGGCTACCAAATATGCTATGTGAGCAGTAGCCAAAGGACTTGCCATTGTGGGGCAAGAAGTTGATAAGTGGTCACGAACTGCCAAACCTAGAGGATGGGGCAGTGTGTCAATTTAAAAATGTGTATTTTAGTAGTCTCAATCTAAATTGTGTTTTTGTGTCTAAATGTTTACATATAAAGACTGCCAAACCAATAATGGGCAGAATGAGCAACATGGACTGCTAGTGCTGAGGCAAGCAGTGAACTAAGTTAGGTTTTTTGAGCAATATGTTATGAACTGACTATTCTTATTGAAGTCAGTGAAAAGTTATTATAAAATATATATGCATTCTTATTTAAATGGATGTAGATGTTTTTGATACTATGTTTTTTTGAAATAACTTAAAGTTTTGGACTGCCTTGTTTTAAAACACATCAGTGATGATTAAAGATAGGCTCTGAATATGTTAGTGTGTTTATGTGCAACAAATATTTTGGACTGCTATTAATGAAGACCAGCTTTAAATTTAATTATGTTGAAAAAACCTTGCAAAGTTACTTTGGTATTTAAAGGGTCAGTTGGAAAAAGGTTCTCATAGTTGTTTGTGTAAATATTTGTGCATATCTGGATGCAAACTAAAATTTCCAATATTACATTAATTGTTGAATCTTGTAAAACATACTGTGACCATGAGTATGCTTGGGCGTCTGTGAATATTTACTTTCTTTGAAAGTATTGAAAGACTAATTTCTGCTTTGTTAAGTTAAAATGTTCTGTGTTATTGTATATGTGTTTATTCTTTTATTTTATTTTGAAGGCTATTCCTTTTCTACTAATATGCAGATTTATTTTGTGTACTGATTGCCTATTAATTGAACTGTGTGTGTATGAAATGAACATGCTTAAATATATTTTTGTGTAATGATGAAAATTAGTATCCTTAAACCAGTGTGAAATTGAAAATTGCTTTAGATGTCTTATTTTGAAAATATTTTGGAAGAATGGTATGAAGTTTCTTAGTGTATATACTGTATGTTTGTAATATGCATTTTTTTTTGTCCCAACTTAAGTTGGATGGAATAAATTTTTTTTTTTCAGCCAACAACACTTAGGTGTTATAGATGTTTCCTTGAAGTATCCCTTACAGGAAACTTCAACGAAACATGGGGCATGTGTAACACCACAGCTCTTATGCTGTATGGATTTATTTTGTTTTTTTGTTTTATTTAATGTTACAGTGTTGATCGTCTGTAAATGTGTTTGAATCGATAACATAAAATTGTGTACTCTTTCTTTGTCAAACCTTTGATGTCGTGATTTGATTCTATGCAAAGTAGTGTATCTGCAATTTATATTCTTTGTCCCATTTGGAGGGAACAAAACTTACTGTATACGATTGTAATTTTGTGTGAATAATTTTTTGTAGAAGTTTCAATATGTGAAAATGTTCTGTTTTATTTAATGTATTTGTTTGCTGTTATGTAAACTGCTGACCTTCACTTAGGGTTCTTAGTTATTCTGTATGTAAAAGGTGTAGTGGTTCTCCTTGGGAACGGAACTGTGTAGCGCGCGCAAATTGTGGTTGGCATAGGTGGAAAAGGTGGAACTGATAGTCAGTCGGGGACGAGCCAGCAGTCGGAGACGAGCTACCAGTCGGAGACGAGCTACGAGTCCGTGCACTGCCATGTAACAGATGCATATTGCGCTGGTTCCGAGAGAGGCTTTTCCTGCTTCTTTCCAAGGCCTCGGATGGATGGATATATAGCTGGAACTATTCTGGTGTTTGTATCTATCATCGCCACCAAGAAATGACAGAGTCCAGCAATTCTGCCTACAATTCCACCTACCAACATGCAGTTGCCACCACATTGCGCAATCATTGCAACGTAACACTATAATGATGTACAGTGAAGGATCAGCTTAATGGACGTGCTAATGTGCTGAAATATAAGGTAATTTGTATCTGAATTTATGTACCTACCTTGATTTTCCCCTTCATCATAACACCTCTCAGGTTCCTCTCCGTTTTGAGCTAAAGTGATATCCGAGTGTCCTTACTAAAAGAAATTAAAGCCTAGAGTTTTGCTAATTAATGCCTCTTGAACTTAGTAAAAAGAAAGTTAAAGTTAATGTGGCAATAGAGTGAGTTAGAGCAAATGTTATTTGCTCAAAATAATATTCCTATTAAAACTGCTTATTAAAGTGCTGTTGCCAACTTCGATATTAAAAGTTCATAAGACTGAGGCTTATAAGGCAAATGATCACATTATTGTCTGTAGTAAATTCTAAAAGGTGAGTCAGTTTCTTGCAATTTGGTCAGTATTGTGTTTTGCTGTAGTAAAAGTGAGAAAGCTGCAGTTGTGAAACAATATATATTCATGTTTGCTAAGTGTTTGTGTATCTTGTGTATTAGAAGTGCATGTTAATAGTAATGTTATAAAGACCATTCACTTTAAGGAAGCCTGAAAGTAATAGGGTGTTTCGGTATCTCTTATAATTTAGCAAATAGTTTGTGCTGCTCCAGTTGTTAGCTTCAATCTTAAAACATATGTGTGTCAGAGTTCATTGCACTCGCGTGTGGCTAAGTCTAGGTTGTGTTTATCCACTAAAATTAATAATAAATATTTTCTTGAACGAGAATGTTAATCATTCTCTTGCCTAGTTAGGCTGGTGACCATTTTCTTTAATCATTAAACAGTGCAGATAAGCCAAATTCCATTTGTTACTGTTCAAATATTAACGTAATTCTGATTTTCATTTCCGATAAGCCACCTCCGTTAGGAACAACACGGTCAACATAACAAAATTCCTCTCAGAGGGTAACACTGCTCTGTTACTTTATACCATAGTTGCTATAACAAAATAATTCTGTTTTGCAAACTGCCTCCAGCTTCGAGGTTAAGGTATAGCAGTAGCAGACAGGAGTGTTATAGGCTGACATCATACAGTCAGAGAAGAGTGGTGTGAGTTGCATGAGCTCGGGAGGAGAATTAGAAGCAAAAACAGAGCGCATTTCTCCAAGAAATTCGGAGGATGATAGCCATCTTTACAAAGAAAATTTATCTGACTTGAGAGGTAGCGAATTGTTGGTAAAACAATGTTTGTTAACCAAAGAAATTGATAAAATGGTTACAGTGTTGGTGTCAAAATGGTTTTAACAACCGCAGGACAGGGAAATATAAATTAAGAATGGCCAAGAACAGAAAATTAAAAAAAGACACCAAATAAACTGCTATCGGTATCAGAGAACGCGGATTTTTCTGGAATGACCTTGATATGGATGAGAATTTACAATGGGAAAAATCAAGAGCTAGACACAGGTAAGTGTAGACAAATAATAGTGCCGTTGACATCCACGGCCTACAAATGCATCTTGTAATTGATACCAGGCAGAGCTAAGTGCTATGTACAGAAAAAAATTTAATTTGTTAAAAGAAAGACCAGGAATAGCAGTAACGGCCGTAATGGGAGTTAAAATAATCAGTGCTACCGGAAAGCATACCAGACCTATAATCCATCAAATATTTGTCCATTTCGGAATTCAAGGGGACCTATTTGAACACGAATTTATCGTTGCGCCAGATTTGAGCATCGAGATAATAATTGTGTTAGATTGGTTATTGAAATACTGTGAAATAACTGACTAAAACAATAACGCGCATTTCAAAAGATGACTGAAAATAACATGAGTTTTAATGAAACAGGTGGTGATGTTAGTAGTCAATACTAACCTATTGACAATGTTACTCGTCCTGAAGAGATTGGTTTAGCCACAAATATGGAATACTACAGAATGTGGAATCTAAATGTGACAATAATATGCAAGGCAATTTAACGGGACATCCTCCTGTAGCATTAGTTTTCCTGAACAGTATGGTAATTGTCGATACCACAATTACTTTTCGAAATTTTGATTGGTCAATTATAACTTTACACACAGTATGTTACATTTGAAGATAAAATTTATGAAAATGAATTACTTTACAAAGCATTTTAGTCTCGATGTTATAATCGATAAGTACTAATTCCGAATGTACAGCTGAAATTATTTTTTAGAAACATTTGAAATACGAATTATTGGCACACTTAAAATTTCTATTATTAATTACACAATACTAGTTACTATGTTTATTTCTGGATTAATTTATGAAATAATGATCGAAAGTAACTAACATATTTTTGTATTTTGTGTGAACAATGCAATTTCGGCTTTGTTAACATGAAAAATCAAAAAGGCTGTTGTTGTTGTTGTTGTTGTGCTCTTCAGTCCAGATTGCTTTTATACAGCTCTCCATGCTACTCTATCCTGTGCAAGCTTCGTCTCCCAATACCTACTGCTACCTACATCCTTCTGAATCTGCTTAGTGTATTCATCTCTTGGTCTCCCTCTACAATTTTTACCCTCTACGCTCCCCTCCAATACCAAATTGGTGATCCCTTGATGCCTCAGAACATGTCCTACCAACCAATCCCTTCTTCTAGTCAAGTTGTGCCACAAATTTCTCTTCTCCCAAATTCTATTCAGTACCTCCACATTAGTTATGTGATCTACCCATCTAATCTTCAGCATTCTTCTGTAGCACCACATTTCGAAAGCTTCTATTCTCTTCTTGTCTAAACTATTTGTCGTCCACGTTTCACTTCCATACATGTCCACACTCCATACAAATACTTTTAGAAAAGACTTCCTGACACTCAAATCTACACTCCATGTTAACAAATTTGTCTTCTTCAGAAACTCTTTCCTTGCCATTCCTAGTCTACATTTTATATCCTCTCTACTTCGACCATCATGTTATTTTGCTCCCCAAATAGCAAAACGTATCTACTACTGCAAGTGGCTCATTTCCTAATCTAATTCCCTCAGCATCACCAGATTTAATTCGACTGCATCCCATTATTCTAGTTTTGATTTTGTTGATGTTTATCTTATATTCTCCTTCCAAGACACTGTCCATTCCGTTCAACTGCTCTTCCAGGTCCTTTGCTTTCTCTGACAGAATTACGATGTCATTGGGAAAGTCAACGTTTTTATTTCTTCTCCATGGATTTTAATTCCTACTCCGAATTTTTCTTTTGTTTTCTTTACTGCTTGCTCAATATACAGATTGAATAACATCTGGGATAGGTTACAGCCCTGTCTCACTCCCTTCCCAACCACTGTTTCCCTTTCATGCCCCTCAACTCTTATAACTGCCATCTGATTTCTGTACAAGTTGTAAATAGTCTTTCGCTCCCTGTATTTGACTCCTGCCACCTTCAAAATATGAAAGAGTATTCCAATCAACATTGTTAAAAGCTTTCTCTAAGTCGACAAATGCTAGAAATGTAGGTTTGCCTTTCCGTAATCTATCTTCTAAGATAAGTCATAGGGTCAGTATTGTCCCACATGTTCCAACATTTCTACGGATTCCAAACTGATCTTCCCTGAGGTTGGCTTCTACCAGTTTTTCCATTCTTCTTCTTCTTCTTCTTCTTTATCGTCGCCTTGTCCCACGTCACGTAGGGTCGGCGTTGCTCTTCTGGATCCTTCTCCTCCATAGTACTCTATCCATTGTCTCTTCCTTCTTCCATCCTTTCTCCCTTAGGTCCCCAGATATCTTATCCTTCCACCTCATCTTCAGTCTTCCTCTCCTCCTCGCTCCTTCAATCTTTATATCTTCAACTCTGTTTGTGATATATTCTTCCTCTTTTCTCTGTAAGTGTCCGTTCCACCTTAGTCTGCTTTCTTGTATCTTTTTCCCCATGGGTCCCACTTTCACAGATCCTCTAACAAATTCATTTCTAGTCCTGTCCTGCCTTGTTATCCCACACATCCACCTCTGCATCCTCATTTCCGCCACTTCCATCTTCCTTTCCTGGGCTACTGTGGTTGGCCATGTCTCTGCCCCGTATATCATAGCAGGCCTTACCAACGACTTGTACACTTTCCCTTTCAACCCAATGCTCACCTTCTTGTCACGCAACACTCCACTCATTTTCCTCCAGTTGTTCCAACCGCAATTTATTCGGTGTCGTATCTCACTTTCCAGGCCTCTGTCCCTCTATATGTACGACCCCTGGTATTTAAATTTGCAGACCGATTTCAGCTCATCATCCGGGATCTTGCAAGACCTCATTTGGCCATCTTTCAATACTAAATATTCTTTCTTTTTCCTGCTAATTTTCATCCCTCTTTCTTCTAGTGCCTTCCTCCAATCCTCCAGCTTTTCCTCAAGTCTGTCAATGTTCTGCTCACAAAGAACCACATCATCCGCAAACATCATATTCCACGGCACTTCCTTTTTCACATCTTTCATCAGCACGTCCATAATCAGGTCAAAGAGGTAGGGACTAAGTGCAGACCCTTGATGTAACCCTACTTTTACTGAAAACTCCTTTGTCATGCCCACACTACTAATCACCTGTGTCGTTGCTCCGCTGTACATTTCCTTCACTAGCCTCACACACTTCTCTGGCATGTACTGCTCTCTCATGCTTCTCCATATTTTGTCCCTTGGGACTCTGTCATATGCTTTCTCCCAATCAATGAAAGCCATATGTAGATCGGCTTATAGCTGCCCGTGTCTCTCCACTATCCGCCTTAAAGCATGTATTGCATCAGTTGTTCCCCTTCCAGGCATGAACCCAAACTGTTCTTCACACACCACAGTCTCCTTGCATAATCTTGCTTCTATAACTCTTTCCCAAATTTTCATTGTGCCTGCCATCAGTTTAATACCTCTATAGTTACTGCAGTCTTGCACATCACCTTTCCCCTTAAATATTGGGATCAATACACTAGTTTTCCACTCGTCTGGCATCTCCTCCTGTCGCCACATCTTCTTCATTAAAGCCCAAAGGAGCTCAATTCCCTTTTTACCGAGACACTTCCATACCTCAACGGGGATCTGGTCTGGGCCAAATGTCTTCACATTTTTCATCTTTTCAACTGCCCGTTCGACTTCATCTCTACTTATATCCATCGTTAATCCTTCGTTTGCCCCTCCTTCTTCAGTTTTCACTCTTACATTTTCTTCATTCAGCAATTTCTCGAAATAATTGAACCACCTTTGGATTATTTTTCCATGGTCATGCAGAATTATTCTTGTTTCATCTTTCATTTGTTTTATTGATGTTAGATCCTTAGAAGCTTTATCTCTTGATTTGCCTATCCATGTGAGTTGTCTCATATCCTGATTTTTCTGTAGTTGTTCGTATGCCCCCCTTACTGATTCAGCTTTAGCTTTAGTCACAGCTCGTTTTGCCTCCTTCTCTGCACTTTTGTATGCTTGCCCATCTTCAAAACTTCCGTACATATCCCACTTCCTCTTAGCGTCTTTCTTTTCCTTCACAACCTTCTACACCTCTTCACTCCACCACCATGCTGCCTTATCTTTTGGCACCCCTCTCTCAGATGTTAACCCAAACACTTCCTCCCCGGTCTTCCTTATAACAGCACTATTTATTTTCCACCACTCCTGCACACTCTCTGCCAATTTTACCTTTCCCATTACTTTCTCACTAAATTCCTCTCTCAAATTTTTATCCTTTAATCTCCACCATTTAATTTTCCTTTTACATTGATTTATGTGCCGCTGTCTTTTACATACTTTCATCTCACAATCCACTACAATCAACTTATGTTGTGTTGCTATTTCTTCACCATGTGGAGTTGCTAGTCTCCCATCAGGCGCCTCCCCGGGTGGCGGATAGGGGAACGTTCACCAGATATGGTGGGTACTGGGGAAATAAAATACCCAGGTTGGACCAAAACTAGCAAGCCTCTGCTCCTCTAACAAGGGAAGGGGGTTGGCGGCAGGAAGGGCATCCAGCTGTAAAAACATTACCAAAACAAGAGGAATGATGGACCAGTTTTTCCATTCGTCTGTAAAGAATTCATGTTAGTATTTTGCAGCCGTGACTTATTAAACTGATAGTTACGTAATTTTCACATCTGTCAACACCTGCTTCCTTGGGGATTGGAAAAAGACTGTATGATATACTAAAATGTGACAAAACATATACATGTGAAAACAAAAATTCTGCAACAACAATCTTCAAACTTATTTAGTTTAATTCAACCATGAGGACCTAAAATGTGAGAATTATACCTTCAAGAATCAGACCCCTAGACAAGAAGAACTAGGGCCCACTCAACATGACAAGCTAAGTAAACTAGGAAGTTTTCTGCAATCTTCACACCTCTCAAATTTTTCACAAAAGACTTTGCTTATAGTGGACAATAGCTGCAAGCAGGAAGGAGGAGGTAGATTACAGCGAGTTACAGAATATTGTGGACAGGGCAGCAAATGCTACACCTGAACAGAAACGAGACTTGTATAACCTGACTGCGAGAAGTAAAAACGAGTTTTTGAATAAACCAGGGCTTGTTACTGAATATCAATGCAATGAAATGTTACGCTCCACAAACATTTCTTTGTCCAACTGTACGTAGTTCTGCTGTCCAAAAAGAAGGTTGTACGACTAGAAATAGATCGAACGCTGGCATGGAATGTTATAGAGAGGATTACCCATACCAATAACAATCCCTTGATCATTGTAGCAGAAAGAGATGGGTGTGTCAGATTCATGACAGATGCACGTACGCTAAACAAAGTTGTTCAACATTAAGTGGATAGACCAGAAGTATGGAGCAGATACTGCAATTATTTTATAAAGTAAAATTTATGACTAGCCTCGACCTCATGGATAGCTACTGACAGATCTCTCTTGAGGAATAATGTAGGAAATATACCCTTTTGTGTATGTGGGCAATTGTTACCCCATACAGTAGTACTATTCAGACCGAACATATCAGTGTCTGTCTTCATGAGGGCGTTCATGAACGTACTAGGGGCGGCCGTAAGTTCCAGATTGACAGTGTACATAACGATTTTTTGTTGGCAAGTGGGACATGGCAAGAACATTGCGATCTTTTTGACGAGATTTTAGTGTGTTATGCAGAGGTGGAATGATTCTGAAAATGGAGAAGTGTGACTTTTTGAAGCAAAAATTGAATTATCTTGGCCATGTAATTACTACAGCATGAATCACCAAAAATCTACAGAAGTTAGAGGTAATTAAGAACTGTTCACCTCTGAAGACTAGAAAATAATTAAAAAGCTTTCTAGGATTAACTATCCAAACGTAGACAACTTATAAAGCAATAATACACTGTTTGTGTGGACCAACGAGTGTCAGGAGAGACCGAAAAGCGAGTTGTTACAGAGTACCTCACCTTTCGTTACCATTTCACGTGGGAATGGATTCGTCAAATTACGGTTTAGGTGTGGAACTGTTTCAGGAGACGAGAGAAGAAGAGAACAAGGGACACCAGAAGTTTGCATTCGCAAGTCGTACCCTGACGAAAAAGTGAGCGAAACTATACGATTTCCAAGAAGGAAGGTGTTGCAATCTTATAGGGTTTTAGGAAATTTTAAAGTTACGAAAATTGATAATTCACACAGACCGTAAGGTGCTCATTTATCTCAAAGATTGTCACTTACAGCAGGAAAGATTGACGAGATGATTTCTTTCTTTACATCATTTCAGTTATATGTTACATAAAAGGTACAGACAACTGTGTAGCAGCCGGCCGGTGTGGCCTAGTGGTTCTAGGCGCTTCAGTCTGGAACCGCGTGAGCGCTACAGTCGCATATTCGAATCCTGCCTCGGACATGGATGTGTGTGATGTCCTTAGGTTAGTTAGGTTTAAGTAGTTCTAAGTTCTAGGGGACTGATGACCTCAGAAGTTAAGTCCCATAGTGCTCAGAGCCATTTGAACCATTTTTGAACCAACTGTGTAGCGGATGCATTGTCACGTTTACCTGAAACCGCCCAGTGAATAGTGGAAGACGACTTGGAAGGAGTTATGAAATTGTTCTACTTTCAAGACATAGAAGGACGAAAGAAGATAGACAGTATTTGTAAAAATTTGCTTTGTCATAAAAACGAGGACGAATTCTTGAAAATAGTGAAGATCAAATATGATGAAAAGAATAAAGACGGAGAAATGTCGAGGAAGTGTTACCCCATGTACAACAATATCCTGTATCTACGCAAAGATGAGTGTAGTGACACTTGGCCGGTATGTTGATGCACCAACTGCATCACCGAAATGGTAAAATTATCACTTAGCCCATCGTTATTGCGTACCAGTGAAATGTACAGAGAAAATGGCTGAAGCTGTGAATTTAACATGTTAAAAGAAAATAACAGATACAATAAAGACTTGCAAGAAGTGTCAGGCGGTGAAAGTTACAAACTGCACAAATCGTGGTCTATGCGGAGCGTAAGACCTGACGATGTACTAGTGTGCGTGGATTCTATGCCCCCCTGCCAAAGACCTCAGGTAATTTCGCCTAAATATTAGTGGTCCTGGAAACCTTTTCGAAGTTCATTAAGGTATATCCGATAAGAAAAGCGACTGCTAAAGTGGTATACAACAAACTTGCAAATGATTGCTCTGTGCACATCGGCAAACTGAAAGTGATTTTGTCCGATAATGGGGCACACTTTACTTGCAAATTATGGAATGAAGGTATGGAAAGGAATGGGGTTGAAGTGATACACATCTCGGTCTACTTCCCGGTCAGAAATCCAGCGGAACGACACATGCTCGAGGTGAGACGATTTTGCCGAACATGTTATCACCACAATTACAGAGCGTGGGGCAAATATATAAACGACCTTGAAATGATTATGACTGCTTTGACGCACAAATCTACAGGATTCACTTGGAGACATTCCTATTAGACCATAAGTGTAAGAGTTTGGTGGGAGAGATAATTGATTTCTCTATGCGAGTTAGTATTGACATTGAGGTGTAGAAAGAACTTTTACAACAGGTAACACTTACTATTTACCTTTTACTAATTCTGACAAGGTGTTAGGTGTATGTAACATTGTTGACTTGAAATTGTATCAATCAAGAACTGATTAACCTAAGAAGAATTTCCATTAATAACTTAACAGATATTGTAATTTTCAAAATTTACTCCAAATTTCTTTCTCGGACCACACGGTCATCAACGAATTCGCAAAAAGTATAACTAGAAATTTAACTTATAGAGTAGGCAGCTGAAATGAAAGGAAAATCCAAGCAATGACCAATGTGTATAAACGTCACTCTGGTGTATGCATCATTTGTACTTTTGTAAATAATATGTTGTAAAAATTCTTTTACACCATATATTACATAAGTGAATACCGTCGCACTCAGGCAATGTATAAGTTTTAGGTCTCCGCATGCGTATGAATATGGGCAGTGTTACGTGTGGTAGAAATATAAGAACTCTCTGAGATCGCTCTGGAGTGAGTTTTCAAAGAACGCGAGGCAAGTGGACGTTCTGGAATGCCGCTGCACAAACAGAGAGATCAAGTGCGCCACTGTGGCGCACACAACAGTGCCACGTCTCCACTGGGCTGCTGCACGCCCTTAAGAATGCTGCAGCGTCCTTTGAAAATACACGTGTGGAAAATGACGTTTTTCTTTTCAGCACAACCAGTGTAAAACTTTGATGTAAAAATATAAGTTTTAGCTCGTCGCTTGCTTGAAACATATGAACCATTTCAAATGTGATGAATTTTTAAATGAACACACCATTTCGACGAGTAGGCAGGATACTGCAATAATGACAGAGTTTTGTCATGTTAATTAATTATGTGCCCCAGTTATGATAATTAATAACAAGCTTAATGAGTGATAACAAAATTTATGTAGACAACACTGAATGCCTTAATGCATCTGCGTTTCTGTTTGTATTTCTTCGGACATTCCTTGATTCTGTTTCCCTTCAGGAAATAACTCATGGAATTTGGAAGCACACATAGCACCGAAAAAACAGATAAAATACCTTCTGCACCACCCGAAATTTTTCGACGCTTGATGTCTGTTGATAACTTGTCATATATGCTATTTCTGACGCTGTAAGCTTTATTACAGAAACTATATTTAATACGTAGCAGATGTAATAGCGCATTTATTTGTGAATGCATACAATTAATTGTAATTATAAGGTATATAATATAAATTGCTGGGTACCTGCCAAGCGAATTTTCTTTCGATGCATCGATAGCAACAATGAAGTGCCAGTAGCTGTGACCCTGTACACGTTTGTGTAAGAAGACTCTCTGTCGCACTTTGGGCAGAGACGAGAAACAGCAGCTTGAGTCTTGAAAGAGTGCGGATGTGTTTGTTGAGCGCTTCTGTAGACGCAGTGTGTCGTTATGATCGTGCCAATTAACCTACGAGTATTGAGAGCACGGTCGGAGTGGACACGTGGAGGAAGCTGCAGTGATAAATAAACAATGACTGGTAACACTGTACTTGTTGTTTCATTTAATATCAATAAAAGTCAAGCCTAACCAAAAATGTTCGCATTTAAAGTATTGCCTGTCCCGTAACTATCCATGGCTCTGGAGACGACTCGTGGTTCTTAACCAGGAGCAGCTACAGCTCAGCATTGTCGTCAGCTACATTCTTTGTCCGCACAGCTACGACATTGTAACTGACAGAGAATAACTAACATTGTACAGGCGTTACCTGGCATTTAATGACTAACTTTCTTCGATATGTTGTTGTTGTGGTCTTCAGTCCTGAGACTGGTTTGATGCAGCTCTCCACGTTACTCTATCCTGTGCAAGCTTCTTCATCTCCCAGTACCTACTGCAACCTATATCCTTCTGAATCTGCTTAGTGTATTCATCTCTTGGTCTCCCTCTACGATTTTTACGCTCCATGCTGCCCTCCAATACTAAACTGGTGATCCCTTGATGCCTCAGAACATATCCTACCAACTGATCCCTTCTTCTAGTCAAGTTGTGCCACAAACTTCTCTTCTCCCCAATCCTATTCAATACTCCCTCATTAGTTATGATATCTACCCATCTAATCTTCAGCATTCTTCTGTAGCACCACATTTCCAAAGCTTCTATTCTCTTCTTGTCCAAACTATTTATCGTCCATGTTTCACTTCCATACATGGCTCCACTCCATACAAATACTTTCAGAAACGACTTCCTGACACTTAAACCTATACTCGATGTTAACAAATTTCTCTTTTTCAGAAACGCTTTCCTTGCCATTGCCAGTCTACATTTTATATCCTCTCTACTTCGACCATCGTCAGTTATTTATTAAACTGATAGTTCGGTAATTTTCACATCTGTCAACACCTGCTTTCTTTGGGATTGGAATTATTATATTCTTCTTGAAGTCTGAGGGTATTTCGCCTGTCTCATACATCTTGCTCACCAGATGGTAGAGTTTTGTCAGGACTGGCTCTCCCAAGGCTGTCAGTAGTTCTAATGGAATGTTGTCTACTCCGGGAGCTTTGTTTCGACTCAGGTCTTTCAGTGCTCTGTCAAATTCTTCACGCAGTATCATATCTCCCATTTCATCTTCATCTACATCCTCTTCCATTTCCATAATATTGTCCTCAAGTACATCGCCCTTGTATAGACCCTCTATATACTCCTTCCACCTTTCTGCTTTCCCTTCTTTGCTTAGAACTGGGTTTCCATCTGAGCTCTTGATATTCATACAAGTGGTTCTCTTTTCTCCAAAGGTCTCTTTAATTTTCCTGTAGGCAGTATCTATCTTACCCCTAGTGAGATAAGCCTCTACATCTTTACATTTGTCCTCTAGCCATCCCTGCTTAGCCATTTTGCACTTCCTGTCGATCTCATTTTTGAGACATTTGTATTCCTTTATGCCTGCTTCATTTACTGCATTTTTATATTTTCTCCTTTCATCAATTAAATTCAATATTTCTTCTGTTACCCAAGGATTTCTACTAGCCCTCGCCTTTTTACCTACTTGATCCTCGATCTTCGATAATAACCTAGAATAGTTACGACTTGTAGGGCACCTGTGTTGTCATTGTCCTCAGTCATTGTTACCAAGCAAGGTCCTTTTCCTTTCCATGCAATAATCAAGTGTTGTAAAAGTATGAAAATTGATTAACTATTTGCTGCCAGTTTTGTTTGTTTGCTAATGACCAGCTTTGGTCTAAAGTTTGCTGCCTCAGTAACTGTTCATTCTTGAGTTGCATAACAGAGGCTCAACTGATTTGCGATTTCGATTATTGACTTCACTCATTTAAAGTAAATTAAAATTTCAATGGAAAAATCAATAACAAATGATACAGCACAAATTAAAGGTGTGTGATTTCATTTATTCTGTACTTAGCTAAGCGAGTGACTTCTGCTGGCTTGGTGCGTATTTTATCATGCTTAAAAAGTTAATGTAAATCAGGTGCTCATTTCCTTAAAGTAAATTCAATTCATCCTTTCAATGATCAAAAGTAAACTGCTTGCCTTTTTCAAAAATTTTGCATTACATTAAACTGAGGTTACTGTTGCTCATTTTTTACACAACAAAGTTTCAGTTACCGTCTGTGATTCATTTAACCAACAACTTCATATAACTCGGTTTTCAAAATTTATTACTTCATAACAGGTAACTCCAGACTCAGTGATTTCTGATTAATTTATGTTCTCATGAACCGTTGTGTTGTGGAAAAGTGTGACAACCTTCCGTTGTCACACCAGTGATTATTTGCCTAATTTTCTTTGCCATTGCCTTTCTTACAATTTCAGATATTCATTGCCCTTATGGGCTGGCGACCATTTAATTATCCTATTTTTTGCTAATCAGTATTTTTATATTAAATATTATGTTGTATCCTTTTCCCCCTGTGTGGTTCGTGAACGATTTCACTAAACTTCACCCATTTCGAATTATTATCAGTACTTAAATTAGATTTAGAATAGTTTCGTCCTTCAAAAGAGTCTGTTGTACACGTTCCTCCTACTAACCGCTATTGTTTTTCTTCGACGATGATACCCTTACTCATTGTAAACTTTCATTAGGCACACGTGAACATTTGTCATTTATATTGCAACCCAATAGGCCGATTAGGAAGGCGGAGGTTACAGTCTGAAATACGTCTGTTCAAATTTCGCGCCAGTCACACAAGAGTAGCGCAAGTAGCGCCACTATTAGGATACAAAGCAGGTTTGCTTTAAATACACACTGTAACGGTCGTGAGCATTAGTTACCTTTGAGATTGAATGTGGGAAGTGACTTTAGTCAAGAGTGCCTTTAAGATGACAAAGAAGCCATTATCAGCACCTCACTGAACATGGGTGTCGTGTATGGGCTACGAGAAACTGCATGTCCCTTCTGTGATATTGCAGAAAGACTTGGCAGGAATGTAGCCACTGTACAAGACTGCTGGCAGCGGTGGTGTCAAGAACGTATGGTCACAAGAAGACCAGTTTCTGGACGGCAATGTGGCATTACTGAGAGGGAAGACCATCATGTTTGGTGTAAGACTCTAGCGCATCATACTGCATCTGCAACAATTTGAGCAGCACTTGGTATCACAGTGATACTGTACAACAAACTGTCACAAATTGGGGTAACTCAAGGACAGCTCTGACGAAGACGTCCTGTTTTGTGCATTTCACTGACCCCAAACCACCACCATTTGCTTCCCACGCGGGTCTGGGGGTAAGAATAGGTCCGAGGTATTCCTGCCTGTCGTAAGAGGCGACTAAAAGGAGTTTCACACGTTTCGGCCTTTATGTGATAGTCCCCTGTAGGGTCTGACCTCCATTCTTCAAAATTTTCCAAAAGAGCTATCCAATTGGGGAAGGGCGCCTCACATGGTGCATCGTGTCTATCGAGCGTTGAGATCTTTAGCCCACTTTCTCGAAGTCGCATTGCAGTCCCGCCAATTCTCCATCTCTTGGGCGAGGACACCTTCCTGGGTGCTCTCCACCATGCAATGTCGCTTTTTTGCGTCGACAGTGACCATGGACTTAAATCCTGTACATATGACATAGTCTTATGCCACCACTACAACAGTTCTGGCACCATCAGCTCCGCCAACCCCAGTCACCTCTCACAGCTGAAAGACTACACCCTTGATGGTGGGGGCACTTTCCTCCCTGTTGCACCCACACCACCTGCTTCGGGAGCAACACCCCCCCCCCCCAACCCCCGACCATCGGGGACATCTATCCCCACTTCTAAGCTAGAGAAGCATAAGTCTTCTTTGGCTTCTCTCGCTAGGAAGGGGTACCTTGGGTCACTCCCTTCCCATGTTTCTGCTTGTAGGAAAGATGAAACGCAGCAGTGGCTGAAGAGCTCGAAAGCAGCTGGTCATAGGGCTCCATGCTCATCCTCAGTCCCGGAGACTGAGCCAGTGAAGTCCTCCCAGCCAGGGAAACCCAAGGAGCAGCGAGAGCAATTCAAAAAGAAGACCCCTAAGACCAAGGAAATTGCGGTGGTATCCACACCACCGCTACCTACAAGCTCTGCTTGTGAGGATGGGGTGGAGATTCTGGTGTCCACCGAGGACTTAGACCTCGCCAGACCCTCAGACACAATGGATATAGACTGCTCAGGCAAAAATTCGGTGGCAGCAGGTGACCCTGAGACGTATACTGCCTCATTCAATGTTCCATGCCTTCCCAGTCTCACAATGATGTCATCCTACAGTGGAATTGCGGCGGTTTTTTCCACCGCCTGGATGAGCTATGGCAATTGTTAAGCTTTACACCTGCTATCTGCATCGCCCTCCAGGAAACCTGGTTCCCGGCAATGCGGACCCCTGCCCTCCATGGCAGTAAGGGATATTACAGGAACCATTGCGACTATAATCGAGTGTTAGGTGGAGTTTGCGTTTATGTCCTAAACTCAGTTTGTAGTGACACTGTGACCCTTCAAACCGCTATTGAAGCTGTGGCTGTCAGAATAAGAATGACGCAGGAAAGAACTGTCTGCAATGTATATCTTCCTCCAGATAGTGCAGTACCCCTGAATGTATTAGCTGCACTGATTGATCAACTCCCAAACCTTTCCTACTTTTGAGAGATTTTAATTACCATAGCCCCCTGAGGGGTGGCACCGTTCTTACTGGCCAAGTCAGAGATGTCGAAACTTTACTGTCTCAGTTCGACCTCTGCCTCTTAAGTACTGGGGCCGCTACACATTTCACTGTGGTTCATGATAGTTACTCGGGCCATTGATTTATCAATTTGCAGCCCAGGACGTCTCCCATCTATCCACTGGAGAGCACATGACGACCTGTGTGGTAGTTACCACTTCCCCATCTTCCTGTCACTGCCATGGCGTCAGGCCTAAGGACGCCTACCCAGATGGGCTTTAAACAGGGCAGACTGGGAAACTTTCACTTCTGCTGTTACCGTTGAATGTCCTCCACACGGTAACATTGATGTGATAGTTAAGCAGGTGACTACAACAATTGTTTCTATGGCAGAAAACGCATTCGCTCGCTCTTTAGGGTCCCCCTGGCGTAAGGCAGCCCCTTGGTGGTCGCCGGGAGTAGCTGAAGCAATTAAGGAGCGCCGGCGACCTCTACAGTGTACCATTCCCTGGAGCACCTCATAGCCATTAAATGGCTCCGTGTCCACGTTCGCCAACTTATCAAACGACGGAAGCAGGATTGTTGGGAGATACGTCACCTTCCCATGTCTGGGCAAAGATCAAACGTATTTTCGGGTACCAGACCCCAATAGGTGTTCCTAGTTTTACCATAAATGGCGTGTTCTCGACCGACGCAAAAACGATTGCCAAGCACTTTGCTCAAGTTTCTGCATCGGAGAATTACCCCCCACACTTTCGCACTCTCAAACAGCGGCTGGAAGGGAAAGTCCTCTCTTTTACTACATGCCATTGTGAATCCTATAACACCCCATTTATGGAGTGGGAGCTCCTCAGTGCCCTTACACATTGCTCAAACACAGCTCCTGAGCCTGATTGGATCCACAGCCAGATGATTAAACATCTCTCATCTGACTACAAGCAACATATCCTCGTCATCTTCTACCGGATCTGGTGCAATGGCGTCTTTCCATCGCAATGGCGGGAGAGCACCATCATTCCGGTGCTCAAATCCAGTAAAAACCCGCTTGATGTGGACAGCTATCGACCCATCAGCCTCATCAATGTTCTTTGTAAGTTGCTGGAACGTATGGTGTCAGTTGTTGGGTTGGGTTCTGGAGTCACGTGGCCTACTGGCTCCATGTCAGGGCAGCTTCCACCAGGATCGCTCTACCACTGATAATCTTGGGTCCTGAAATATTTTCAACATTTCACGGCCGTCAGCAACTGTATAAATATTAATTTTAATAACCAACAGCTTCAGTTGCAATGTTTACCTAGACATACCTAGGTTTCAGTCGGGATAACCCAACCTTCTTCAGAATAAAAGTCCACAGTGGACAATTTCAAGCTAAAACTATAAATCCATAAATTATCGTCGGACTGTAAAAACTTATCAGAAACTGCCTCAGCCCAATTTCGCAACCGCGATGTGGCAGCCACAAGTGCTGTACTGGAAAAATTAAAATCTTGTGTCCTTCGAGTCTGCCATCCGAACAGCCTTTTCCAGACACCAGGTTGCCATCTTTTTTTACTGACATACAGCATACGATACGACATGGCGACATCATTGTATGAGTGGGGTCTCCGCTCTCAATTTTTATCCAAAACTTCCTGTTGCTTCGTAATTTCCATGTCCAGGTTGGTGCCTCCCATAGTTCCATCCATATCGAGGAGAATGGAGTCCTGCAGGGCTCTGTATTGAGTGCCTCTCTATTTTTAGTGGTCATTAACAGTCTAGCAGCAGTTGTCGGGCCCTCTGTCTCACCTTCTCTGTATGCAGATGACTTCTGAATTTCGTACGGCTGCTCCAGTACTGGTGTTGATGAGCGTCGTGTACAGGTAGTCATCCACAAGGCACAGTCATGGGCTGTAGCCCATGGCTTCCACTTTTCCGCCACGAAGACGTGTGTCATGCATTTCTGTCAGCATCATCCCGTTCATCCTGAACCAGCACTTTACCTTATTGACGATCCACTCACTCACTGTACTGGAGACATTAGTTTGACTTGGCTTCCTCATCTTTGTCAGTTTAACGGAAATGTTGGCAGCATCTCAATGCCCTCCGCTGCCTGAGCAACACCAACTGGGGTGCAGATCACTCCATGCTGCTGTAGCTCTACAGAGCCCTTGTTCAATCGCGCCTTGACTATGGGAGTGTTATTTATGGTTCAGCAGCGCCCTCAGCATTGCATTTGCTTGACACATTGCACCATTGTGGAGTTCGACTAGCGACGGGAGCTTTTAGGACGAGTCTGGTGACAAGTGTACTGGTGGAGGCTGGAGTCCCTCCATTGAAGATCAGACGTGCACAACTGCTCACCAGTTACGTTGCACACATTCATAGCTCTCCTGAACATCCTAATTACCACCTCCCACATAGGCGGCTCAGGTCAGGGCTAATGAACGTGGTTCACGTGTGATCGCTTCTGTCTGAACTGGAGTCCTTGCCTGTACCACTTCTCCTTGAAGTACATTCACATACACCTCCGTGGTGTAGCTATTGGCCGAAGCTTCGCCTGTACCATTTGCGTCGCTCTAAGGACTCCATTAGCCCTGCGGCTCTCTGCTGTCACTTCCTCTCAATTCTTGAAGTGCTCCGGGGCTCTGAAGTGGTTTACACCAATGGCTCGATGGCTGATGGTAATGCTGCCTACGCCTTTGTCCACAGACGCCATACTGAACAGCATTCCTTGCCCGATGGCTGCAGTGTATTCACTGCAGAGGTGGTGGCCATATCTCATGCACTTCAGTATATACGTTCATGCTCCAAGGAATCGTTTCTTCTGTGTACTGACTCCTTGAGCAGCCTACAGACTATTGACCACTGCTACCATCGCCATCCTTTGGTGGCGTCCATGCAGAGGTTCATCTATGCCTTGGACCAGTCTCGTCGTTCAGTGGTTTTTGTGTGGACCCTAGGACAAGTCAGCATCCCAGGCAACGAACTTGCCGACAGGCTGGCCAATCAGGCTATGCAAAAACCGCTTCTGGAGATGGGCATCTCTGAACCTGACCTATGTTAACTTATGCCGCAGGGTTTGTTGGCTTTGGGAGATGGAATGGCATAACAGTACACACAACAAATTGCATGTCATTAAGGAGATTACGAATGTGTGGAAGTCTTCCATGCGGGCCTCTCGCTGGGATTCAGTTGTCCTCTGCTGGTTCCGCATTGGCCACTCTTGGGTGACCCACGGTTACGTCTTGCATCGTGAAGACCCACCTCAGCGTTGGTGCAAACCCAGTTGACAGTGGCCCATATTCTGGTGCACTGTCCCACTTTGACTGCCCAGCGACGAAATCTTGGGTTACCAGACTCGTTGCTGCTCATTTTATCTGACAACGCCTCATTGGCTAATTCAGTTTTACATTTTATTCGTGTGGGTGGCTTGTATATGTCTATGTAGGTTTTAGCACATGTCCTTTGTCCCTTGTGCTTTTAGGGTGGAGGTTTTAATGTGTTGCAGAGTGGCTGGCTTTTCCTTTTTATTCTTGTGGTCGGCCAGCCACTGTAATTTGCTTTCTTGTTTTACTCTCTTCTGTTTCTAGTGTCTCTCTGTTGTTTTCTTGTCCTCTTTAGTTCCTTTTAGTGTTCGTGGCCTTTCCTTTGTTCTTGTTGTTTTTCCTTTCTTTCCATTTTGCGTTATATGTCTCATCTGTTTTATTCTCACACTTGTGGCATTGTTTTATTAGGAACAAGGGACCGATGACCTCATAGTTTGGTCCCTTCTCCCCTCTTTTAAACCAACCAACCACCATTTGCAACTTCAGTGGTACCAAGTGAGAGCTCATTGGAGGGCAGGGTGGAGGTCTACTGTGTTTTATGATGAAAGCTGGATCTACCTCGGTGCCAGTGATAGCTGTGTGTTGGTTATGAATAGGCCAGTTGTCGGTCTGCAACCAAACTAGACACACTAGACCTACAACTGGAGCTATTACCAGGAGTGTGGTTTTGCATGACACCAAGAAAGCTCTTGTGGTTATCCCATGCACCCTGAATGGAAAATTGTGCATCGGTTTGGTGATTCAACCTACTGTGCTGTCATTCACGAACAGTATTCCAGGGGGTGTTTTTCAACAAGATATCGTTCACCCATATATTGCTGTTGCAACCCAACATGCTCTGCAGTGTGTTCACATGCCCACTGTCCTGCTCAATCGCCAGATCAGTCAACAACCAAGCACATATGGGACATCATCAGATGTCAATTCCAGTGTCATTCACAAACCACATGAACCGTCCCTGTATTGACTGATCAACTGCAACAGGCATGCAGCTTCATCCCAGAAACTGATATTTGGCATCTGTACAACACAATTCATGCATGTTTGCATTCAACATTCTGGTAGTTACACTGGTTATTATTACCAGCATTTCACATTTGCAACAGCTTATGTTGCACTTACACTAACCAGTGATATGGTTCCTACAAAAATGTATTCCCAAAAGTTCGTTACTGTACATTAATTATATTTTGGTGTTGTTATTTTTACTGTCAATGTAGTTTCTCTTGACATTTGTGTATTGGGACCAGACAAGGCTCATGATCCATGAAGACTGACAGTTGTCCTGGGAACTACCCAGCATTGCTGTGGCAGCACTGTGACATCACCAAACAAGTTGAGCAGGAGGGGAAAAAGTTGAGCAGCAGGGGAAAGCACTCCTTGGAGGGGCATGGCTCAGAAGCCATACTTTGCAAATCCTGCTTCATACTATTTAATGAGAGAGAGAGAGAGAGAGAGAGAGAGAGAGAGAGAGAGAGAATAAATGATTTAGTGGTCTAATAGACCTCATTCCACTCCAATATGTTGCACCCACTACATTAATATATACAGGGAGTACATAAGTCCGGGAACACTTTCAATTATTTATTGCACAAGAACTAAACATTGTACAGATGTCAAACATATTACATTTTGAAGAGAAACTCTTAAAGTTTTTTTTTTTTACAAACATTCAATATGCGAACTATGAGTGACCCAGCAGACATCAAAACGATAAACGAACTCTTACCATACCCATCACAGCACAGCATTGTCGACTGTGGCAGTCGTTTCCCGTATTCTTTCCCGGAGCTCTGCTACAACACGTGGTAGAGGCAGTACATACACCAGATCTCCAATGTCTCCCCATAGAAAAAAGTCACACGGAGTGAGATCTGATGATAGGGGAGGCCATTTCACGAAACAGCTGTCCGCTTCTGTGGCATGGCTACCATGTTTGTGACTAACGCTGACTGTCAGCAAATTACCAAACTACGCTGTGGCAGTATAAATGGAAAAAAAAACTTTCAGGGTTTCTGTTCAAAATGACATATGTATGATATCTGTACAATGTTTGGTTCTTGTGCAATAAATAATTGAAAGTGTTCCCAGACTTTATGTACATCCTGTATTTAACTATTTAGTACATTTACACTGTAATACAGGTATAAAAATGGTTCAAACGGCTCTGAGCACTATGGGGCTTAACATCTGAGGTCATCAGTCCCCTAGACTTAGAACTACTTAAACCTAACTAACCTAATGACATCACACACATCCATGCCCGAGGCAGGATTCGAACCTGCGACCATAGCAGCAACACCTAGAACCACTCGGCCACAGCAGCCAGCTACCTAACATTACAACATGTCCTTGGTTCTTGCCACCCACCCAGCCTTAATTTACATTAATTCCTTCTGTATCAGCATTTATTCACAGTAACTACTCCTTTCCTCACACGGTTTCAGTTTTCTACATATTTCGTTTTTTTAACCTGTCTATTTTTTGCTGTCCCCCCTCCCACCTCTGTTACATATAATGCAATTAGCTTTTCACTCTTATTAACTCGTGCACAATGTTTTAGTAGTAACCTCTGTCTTGCATATTACCCTGCCTTCTGCCATAAGCTCTCAGGATTTCAAAAGACATCTGGTACAGTCCCCAACAACCAGTCTTTCCTTCTCATCCCACCTGGTAAGTCTGCCCTGACCTGGGGTTCTGGATGACTTTTCTAAACTGTACCCCTTTCTCTATAAACCTCTCCAGTCGTTTTACTTCACCCCTGTTCCTTCGCCTTAAATGCTTCCGCCAGAAGAAGAAGCCACTGGTTCCGAAAGCTTGTGAAAGTTCAGCCCCCTTTTTCTGTATGTTTCCCTGCCACCACTTGGTGAGTAGATGTTTTTATCTGTCCATTTACATTATATTATCAATAATTGATTATTTTAGTTGTTATACTAATGATAAGCAGGTATCTAAGAAATGTTGCAATGAACAGGTGCCTGGTGGAAAAATTAGATTGTGTGTAAGTAATATCTTGGACAGTTTATTTTGCAAGGGTTTGATTTTGCTGGAGTCCCTTGGTTGAAGTACACCAGATGCAAGAGTTGTAAATTTGTTACATACACCAAACCAGAACAGTCTGTGCCCCTGTAGATTAAATTACAGACTGGTTTTGTATTGAGAGCAAATGTAAAGCTAAAAATAAGGTATTTGAGGAGAATACATTCTATACTGGAGTACTTGTTAGTGGTAGTGAACCTAGAGCAACTGATATAGTTCAAAGAAAAGATAAATATATTTCATATATGGTAATAAATATTGTGTATCTGACACTATGTAAAAGAAAAGGATATATAACATTGTGCATAAAGGTTTTGTTTACATATAGTATACAACATAATAACAAACATGACCCACCTATCCCACAGTGCATCGGTTTTAAAACCATCCATCTCAGATCACCATGCAGTACAGCTTAAATTGGAGCTCCATCAGGCCCCCACTGTCACTACAAAGCAACAGTTTGTAACTAAAAGAATAATGTATAATGACAACATAAACAGACTAAAGTGCATGCTAGCACAAATAAAATGGTTTGAAAATAATAGCTTTTCATATGATAGCTTTGCTGCTGACTTCTATTACTGCTTTGATACCACATGCCCAGTTGTAATCACAAAAATGAACAAACAAAAAATATAAACTAAAATATTTGGATAAATAGTAATGTCACTGAAGCGAGGGAAAAATTAAAACTACTCCACAGTGCAATGCTGAATAATAGAGAGATTCCTGAGCTAAAGGAAGCCTTCAAAATATATCAAGCATACTATACGGACTTACTCACACAGACCAGGAGCAACTATATTGCAAATAAGCTTCAAAACTCACACAACGTAACTGCTGGCATCTGGGCAGTCATAAACATTTTTAGAACCTGCAATGACAAATCCTGTATGGACTTTACTATTAACCACAATGGCATGCTCATAAAAGACCAACTGGAAATTGCAAATATTTTAATGAATATTTTTCTTCTGTAGGGGAAGCCATAAATGACAAACATAAAAACATGCACTACAGCAGGCTGTTCCAGCTCGTCGGCTCCGTTGTGAGCCGCGGAGCGCTCCCTGCTCCACGGAGCCGTGTAGCTCGCTGTGACCATTCAAGTGGGCCGGCACGTGGCACGGCTGGCTGAGGCAGGCGGCAAGGCAAGCGTTTTGATGTGCCAGCTGCGTCTTAAAAGATCGACAACGTCGTACTCCTAGCTGCTAATACGTGGTGACATGCTACACCAGGAAATACGATGTTCATGAAACAAATAAGAAACAACTGTTTTACAAGAAATTGCATGCTAAATTTATTGGGCCTCTGTAGCTTGACATTTTCTTTTCAGTACAAGATCGGAAATATCAGGCGTCAAAGTGTTCGCAGCGTTAATGCGGAAGATGGCCTTCATTGTTGCATCCTGAAGAAACTATCGTTCCTTACTTTTTACTCTTTTCATTGCTAAGAAAAGCTGCTGACAACAATACGTAGATCCAAACATGCACATGATCTGAGCGGCATTGTTGTGAAGCTTGGGAAATGTTTTTTGCTGTAATGGACGATACCATCGTGACAAATCCAACGTGTTGTAGTACCTCTCTTTCAACAAAGTTGAATTTTGCAAATCAATAATCTCCAATTGAAGTGACGATGACAAGTCATCGGGATAAACTGAAAAAGGACTGCTGAACACCTTAAGTTCCATTTCCAAACTACTGAGGTCTCGGAATCGTGTTTCAAACGACGTGATGAGCTGCTTTAACTTTGTTTGGTAATCGCCGAAAGTAGTACCTTCAGGTAGTTTTAAAGAAGCAAGACGATTGCAGAACGTTAAATGTACATTACTCATCTTCCTCTCAAGTAAATGTTCCTTTTCCATGAACGCTTTGATCTGGTCGTGCATATCAACGATTAGCTGCCCTTTGCCCTGCAATGACAGATTTAATTTATTCAGATGCATAGTTATGTCAGCTAGGAACGCCAGGTCTGATATCCATTTTATATCTTTCAGACAACGCATTTCTTCCCCTTTCATTTCGAGAAAAAGGGATATTTCCTCACAAACGGCAAAGAAACATCAAGAACTTTTCCCCGAATCAGCCAACGCACTGTACTGTGGTAAGGTGTATCCCCATACTCCGCTTCCATATCTTTCAGGAATCCTTAGAATTGGCGATGATTCATACCGTGACGCTGCACAAAATTCACACACTTCACGACATCTTTCATTACGCCACCTAGCTCTACTGTTTCACCACACTGTGCCTCTTGGTGAATAAACAATGAAGAGTCAAAATGTCTTTCCCGAATTCGTCCATGAGTTTATTTTTCAAACGAGAAGCAAAACCTTGGTGACGCCCGATCATTTGTGGTGCACCGTCTGTCGCTACAGAATGGAGCTTATCCCACGGCAAATTCATATTGTCCACTGATTCACAAACAACTTCAAAAATGTTACGTCCTGTTGCGGTGTAATCGAGTGGTACCACATCCAAGAGTTCTTCAGTAACTTGCAGCTCCATGTCGACACCACGCTCAAAGATTGCAAGCAGTCCGATATGTCGGTGCTTTCGTCAAGCGCTAGCGAAAATTCAAAAAAGCTCTCCGCCTTTTTTCTGAACTGTGTCTCTAAACCCGCTGTCATGTCCAGGATTCGACGAGACAAACTACATCAAATGCCTGCACCTCCCTGGGAAACAAACATTCTGCAACTGCTACCATGCACAGTTTTACGAGTGGTCCCACCGAAAACGGTTTGCCACTCGTCGCAATGCTGTGAGCGACCCCTGTAGGTTGCTCGAATTGCAGATTCAGTAGTTTTTTTCCGCTCTCATTCACCTGAAAATTATAAACGCATTACAGAACACGAACTATGTTGCACGTTTTGATACCCTCCGTATTACGAAACCGATTTTAAACTTACGTCTCCTGGTATGTCGTTCTTAAGCCTGACTACCAGTTCTGTGCGTGCAACGCCTTCTACCTGTTCGTAGTGCACTGCATGAAGGCGTATGTAATGTCGTTGTATATTGTACCTCTTCGCAGAATTAAATACTTTATGACATACAAGACACTGCGGACGACTATCCCTCTCAATGAATAGAAAGGTATCCTACAATAGAAGTACAGGGCTCCCGCGGCTAGTCATAGCTGTCATTGAACACGGATTATTGCGTCAGTTGCGGCTGCATGCGGCCAGGGGGCAGTGAGTTCGCTTTCCCCCTCCACGCGGGCTCCGAGCTGCCGCAGTGAGCGCTCCGGCTCCCTGGAGCTCGGTTGGAACAGTCTGCACTACAGTTTTAAAGGTAATACATGTGACCATAGTATATATCTAGCCCCCACAAACTGTGCAGAAATAATGGGCATCATCAGCTCTCTAAATCCCTCTAATTCAGCTGGGCATGATGGCCTAAATACTAATGTTTTGAAAAGTCTGTAGCCAAAATGTCTCTGTACCTCTGTCTGCAGCCGTCAACAATATAATACAATCAGGCACCTGTCCAGATAGACTAAAAATAGCACAGGTCACACCCACTTTTAGGTCACACCCACTTTTAAGAAAGGTGACAACAACAAAGCAGAAAACTACAGACCAGTCTCAATCCTTCCTGTCTTTTCCAAAATAGTAGAGAAAGTTATATACAACAGGATTATAAACTTTCTTAACAAACACAACCTGATGTTCGAAAATCAAAATGGATTCCTAAAAGGTAAATCAACTAGCACTGCAACTGCTCAACTAATTGAAGAGGTGTTAGGGGGTATCGAAAGCAAGGAACATGTGACAGGTGTATACCTAGACCTGTAAAAAGCCTTCGATTGTGTGAACGTTGACATCCTATTAGACAAGCTATGGAACATGGGCATTAGAGGCATTGCTTATGACCTAATAAAGTGTTATATGAGCAATAGAAAACAGTTTGTTCTGCTTAAAACGTAAAGTGGTGTCTACAAATCAGAGATCACTTGCATAAAATATGGCGTGCCCCAGGGCTCGGTGGTGGGCCCCATTCTGTTCTTGATCTATGTAAATGATATTAAATACTGTACTATAAATTCCAAAATTGTTCTGTATGCCGATGACATGTCCATTGTATGTAAAAAGGAATCCTGTAATGAACTAGAGGCCGAGTGCAATAATGTGACAAAAGAAATTGTTCAGTTTTTTAATGAAAGCCACTTAAATGTAAGCACCAGTAAAACATGTTTGATGGGGTTTAACAAAAGTAGTTTGAATAATGAAATTAAATTATACATGTGCAACGAATTGGTAAAGAAAGAGTCTAGTGTAAAATTCCTTGGCATAACAATCCAAAGCAACCTGAAATGGGACACACATATTGACTCCCTAGCAACTAAGTTGTCAAAAAATATATTTACAATCAGTACTACTAGCAAGTTCTGTAGAGACACTGTAGTCCTAAAGACTGCATACCATGCTCTTTTCTCCTCTCACTTGAACTACGGTATTGAAATTTGGGGGGCAACACCCAAAGCTAATCTAGATAAGCTACTCATTCTTCAAAAAGGGGTGTGAGAATAATCTGTGGAGCAAAATATAGGGAATCTTGTCACAACTTGTTTCCAAAAACAGAGGTGTTAGCTGTTATAAACACATACATTCTAAAAGCCATATTGCTTGTGAAATGACTGCACCCAAACACTTATTCAGATTTCCACCAGTACAATACTAGAAATAAAGAAAGATTTTACATTGGCAGCCACAGAACAGCACTTTGCGAAAAGGGGACTCAGTACGCAGGTATAAAATTAGCTAATGCACTGCGTAGTGCAGTCATGGCTCTTCCTACAGTTAAACTGAAACATCAGCTTAAGAAATTTTTAGTAAAACACCCTTTCTACACATTAGAAGAGTAGCATACTTATATGAAGAACAACAAATGCTTTGTGAAATTATGTGAATAGAAATCAGTAAACATCTTATTGTAATTTTGTTGTAAATTAACGACATATTCAGAAGAATGTGTCTTGTGTATTGTACAAATAACTTTAATCATTACTGTTTCTTTGTACATGTGCAGTGTACCATTCGATGTTGAATAAAGCTATTATTATTATTAAAAATTTTCCTTGATACCATAGCCCCAAAAAGAAAGAAAGAAAGAAAGAGAGAGAGAGAGAGAGAGAGAAGTTCTCTCAGATGCCATTTGATTCACTCACTTGTCCCATGACATCTGCCCAATGCTTCAGCCACTTGCAATGTTTCAGTCTCACTAAACAACTTGAGGATATTGTCTACATATGTAGGAAGTAACTTCATATATCGTGCAAAGTAGCGGAAATGATGTCATAATAAATATAGCCAAGTAGATAAAACAGGGTTATGAAAACTTCTTCACATGTGAGAGAATACATGGACATTTCTTCCAATCGGAACAAAAGTTACTCAAAATTCATTAACTAAGAAAGAATGGACAGATTGATTGAAGGAGACAACTTTCATATGTTGACAGAAAATAAGTAGAGGCAGCATTAGAAAATCCTACATAGATAGGAGTACTTGTGCTCTTTCAAGGCACTTGTCTTGACATGAGATTGTACCCACATTTTGAAAAACTACAGTAATGATATAGAAAAGTGTTAATGTTATACATTTCTTAATCTAACCATTCTCAGTATGACTATTTTTTGGTTTGTCAATCCACATCTTCCCAATATACCAACTTCTCCGTGACAACATTTCTAGCTTTCTCAATCTTCTAGAAAGATAGGCATTTTCAAAACTGTATGTTTGAAACAAACTTATAAGTAGCAGTTTGAGTCAAATCTATTAATTTCACAGTTTGGTTAGCTAAACGATGGTGGGATTTCCTTGGGAGAATTTGCTGTAGTGTTCTTACATTTTCAAAACGTTGTACTCTGTAAGGTTACACACATTTTGGCCAGCAAATCAGCCGCCCAGTATTGGTATGAGTTAAGATGAATTTATTGTGCACACTACCAGTCCAGTCGCGTCCAGGTGCTGAGACAAGGAGCATGTGACTGGGAACAGAAAAACGTCAGTATGGAAAATTTTGAAGCTTAAGAGGACAGATAATACTCCAAGAAATGGCAGTGTGTCAGAAAATCTGAAAGATGGCTAAATTATAGCTCTCTGAACTTTGACACTAAATCACAGTTACATATTAAAGTGAATTTGAATACATGTGATCTCAGAAAAATGATGCACATCCAGTGATGCAATAATATTTCAAGATCTTCAAAACCACAGAAGTCAATACTTCACAGCGAAGAAACATTTTGACAATGACCCTCCGAATTAACGACTTTAAATTGCAACAACAATTCTAACATGTTACAGTATTCTGTGATCCAGGTCCCAAATACTATTGCAACACAGGCAGTTTGGATGGGGGCTCTGAGCAAATGATTTTGCAACAGTTGCATGCATGAGAATGGATGGCAAAAGTTAGGTGCCTAGAAGTTTACCATGGAACTTCAAGAAAGAATAAAAATGCTATGCAGAGGCATACTGAATTCAACTGGAGAACTCGATGGCGGCATAGTGGCAGTGGTGGCCATGGCAATGTGAGTCACCAGCGGCGACTTCGAGTTAATCAGCATGGACAGCTCTGGCAGCAACAGTATGGCAGAAGCAGCCAGCATGATCGACAAGTTAGGTACCTGGGCCAATAGTGTTAACGTGTGTGGATCCATCAGTAATGGAGCTTTCAGCGATTAAGCAATCACAGATTATGTGTGGTTCAAATAATACTAGTGGGTCAGGCAGTTCAAAACATGAACATGGTGACAGGTACCTTGATAGGGACAATATTAGTGGGACAAATAGTCCGAAACCAAACACTGGTGATTATTTGTGACTGACTTAACGGCATGGTTAAGGGAAACTCTGGAAAATTTGAGTTCTAAAATGGTAATATTGGGGACAGAGATAGGACTAATAAAAACAGAGATAAGTTCAGTAGAGGCAAGTGTAGCAGAAACAGTAAAACCAGAGGTGCAGAAAATTAAATCAGGTATTGAAGGCATGATTGAGTCAAAATTAAAAGCTATAAGGGCCGATGTGGGCAAAATTTCTGAGGAGGTTGGGCTTGTTCACAGCAGAGTCAACACTGTAGGAAAAGATTTCAGTGACACATTAGAAAAGATACAGATCAAGCTGGGTGGCGAGATAAAGAAATGTGTGCAAAGGCAAAATGCACTTGAGGAAGCGACTACTAAATTAGCAAACAATTTGCCAGGTAGAGTAGCAAAATGTGAGAAAGAGGTGCTTAAGAACAGAGACCATTTTGAAGCTGTATTAATTAAAGAAGGTGTGCACTACGCACAGCAGTTTAGAGACATGAGGGCAGAATTAAATTCTTTGGCAACAAATCAGTCTACTACACTCACAGGTGTTCCATGGGTTAATTTCTATAATATATTGACAGACGTTTACTGGCAGTTGTTACGAGACTTAAGTGTAATAAAGTTTGTCATGATTAAGCAGAAATAAGTGAGGATTTGTTTAAGAGAGAACAGGTTTTATGTTGGCAGTTAATTGTGCGAATATTGCAGCTACTGATATCGTCAGTTCAGAGGAAAGAAACATTATATTTGACGCTTGTGAGGATGAGAAGATGCAGGATGACTTAGAGGTGGATCAGGAGTATAGAGAAGTGGATAATTGGGAAAGTACGTGTTTAGGAGGTGATGTTAGTACTGAATGTTACAGCAAAGAAGAAAGTGCCTGCTCTATAAATGACTGGATATGGTATGGAAAAATAATGAAGTTATTACTGCCACACTGCTAGGCACAGGAGGAATTTAAAGTAGCTAGATGTCTTGAATATGAGAAAAGACAAAACTGCGGCGAAGGAAGTGTTTAATAAATTGTTTGATAATGGTAATGAAACTGACGGTTGGTCAGATATCATGATGTGTGCCATAAATATGAAGGAGAAAGGCGGGGATAATGAAAGTGATCTTTTGAAGGAACAATGTTCAGAGAGGGTTGAAATTAAAAATGTGTAGCCTACAAGTAAAACAATCCATATTGATAAAGAAAGACAGTGTGCATTTCTTCAATCAAAAACATAAAATCATTACCTCATACTTTGTCGTCATACTTGTGTGTTTGTTTACTGAACAGTTTACTATTTTTTCAGTTTATTTATTTAAATGATGATTGCAAGTGCAATAAAAGACTGTGCTAATTTAAAAATAGTCAATTGCATGAGTAAGCAGACACTTAAAAGGAGAACCAAAAGGCACTTCTGTCAACAAGGCATAAATGATTGCTTTAACAAATATTTAATGACAATCTTTTGTTTTTTACTGTGAGCTTGTTTATTTATTTAAAAAAAAGCTTTACTTATATCCCTTGAGCAAGATCTGGGTGTGACCGAATGTTTGTAACATTTATTTTATTTAAATATTGTTGTAATATATTAGTTTAATATGGAAAAGTGGTCAGATAAATCACATCACATCTGCAGTATGTAAGAATGATGTGTTTTGGTGGGGATGGCCTTCAGCCAACAGAAAACCAAATAGCAATGGAACACTGCAGGAGTAAAGTGAAGACTGGGACTTTTTGAGTGAAGAGCTCAAAGGAGCAATTCTGGACACTTTTATGTTTTTGCTGGAAGACAGACCAGCCTGCGGTAATGTGCATGATTTGGACATATAGAGGACAGATTCTGCACTGTGAAGAGCCACTATGAGACACATTTCAGTGATGGTACATCTCGAAGGGATGCTTTCGTCCAGTAGTAATGAGCGATATTCGATTATGGAGGTGTTTGATTCTGGGTGGTGAATGGCAGCTACCGTATTTCAACTTCTTAACAGACTTTGTGTGTTAATCAGTAAATTGTCGTGTTGAACTCTGAACTGTTTTGAGCTGGTGAACATTTTTGTGTACTGTATTACGAAAGGGACTTACTTTTCCCATTTCTTTGATGACCATTTAGTTTGGGGATTCTGCTACCATTCTCATAACACTCTCAATGTAACTTAATTGCTTTTGATAAAAACTGAATACCATAGGACCGCATACTATTTATTTGAGGTATCATTTCTTGAATAAATAATATTCAACACAATTACAGACTGTAGAATGCAACCTCTATTATTAAATTATTGATTTACCTTTTACTTTATATTTCTGTGTGTTTTAGTTATTTTTCAATCTAGCCAATGCACAGATAATTTGAATGCAGAATGAAAGCTGCAGGGTATTATTTGCAATGAATTAGCTGCTGGGCATGAAACCAGACTTTGCAGCTTGACCCTATGAATAAATTGAGCTATCCTTTTTTAAAGAGAGCTGTGCTTAGCCCAAGTACATAAGGCATGGGCAGTATCAGGCAAAGTTGCAACAGGCTTGCTCAAATGGAAAGCTGCTTAGAAGAGCACCTATGCTAGCAGTAACTATTTTGTACTGTCACACCTCCATGTTTGTGTTTTTACGTTGTCATATGCCACTAAACATTAAATGACTTCCCCACAGTTACTGTTACAAAACAGAATTTTATCACGAATTGAAAATACTCTTTCACCACACTTGACACAAGCTGCTGTAATTTTAGTTGAATACTTTCACTTGAGGCATTGTGTAAATTATACAGCACATGCTACCAACTTCAAAAAGATTGAGTAACACAATGACACACTGTCTGCAGTCCAAGGTTCACAATGGCTTATGGGGAGTGCTACACAAATGCAAGAGTAAATCTTTAAAAGTTGTCAGTTGTTGTAGCTCAATGAGTTTTAAAGTGCATGTAATGTTTACTGTCTTTGAATATATCTTTTGAAGACATTTTGGTGTATGCACCATAGCTTTTGGTCAAACCCTTTTAATTCAGGTGTATTTTGTCTTGCAAGTGAAGTAAAGCATGTTAATTCTGTATGTACAGCTCCAGTGCACGTATCTTGAAATAAAAACAAAATAGAAACTTTACTTTCTCTTGAAGTTCCTAACAGTATTACCTTTAAAGTAGAAATCTGAAAGGGTGTGGCTGGCATAAATTATTTTTATCAAACACTTCAGCAATTTAATTGAATAGATAAAAAGTCGACTCACTAAGTGGCAGCAGAAGACACACATAAAAGAAGGTTGTAATTAGGCAAGGTTTCAGAGCCAGTGCCTTCTTCTTCAGGCCGGGAGCAAGACTGACTGACTTTCCTTTTCATCCCATGTGGTAAGTCTCCCCTGACCCAGTTCTGCGTGCCTTTCCCGAAATTTACCCCTTTTCCTAGACTTCTCCAGTCATTTTACTTCACCCCTTTTCCATTCCCTTCAACCCTTCTGCCTGAAGGAGGAGCCACTGACTCCAAAAGCTTGCATAATTACCACCTTCTTTTGTGTGTGTCTTCTGATGCCACTTGAATCTAAAAACACTAATACATCCCAGGTTCATATTCATCTTATTCATAGTGTTCTTCTTCCTTTTTCTTTTGCAGAATTCTTGTTTCTTTGGTGGCTTCCGACACTGATTTCTCTGCTTCAAAGAGCCGCCTGCAGTCAATGGCAATTAAATCTCATTGCATATTTGATCCACCAGGCACTCCCATCAATTCCATAACACTAAAGTTTGACACTGTGCCATCGCTGAAAACTAGCACAGCATCTGGCACACCTACACTCCTGGAAATGGAAATAAGAACACCGTGAATTCATTGTCCCAGGAAAGGGAAACTTTATTGACACATTCCTGGGGTCAGATACATCACATGATCACACTGACAGAACCACAGGCACATAGACACAGGCAACAGAGCATGCACAATGTCGGCACTAGTACAGTGTATATCCACCTTTCGCAGCAATGCAGGCTGCTATTCTCCCATGGAGACGATCGTAGAGATGCTGGATGTAGTCCTGTGGAACGGCTTGCCATGCCATTTCCACCTGGCGCCTCAGTTGGACCAGCGTTCGTGCTGGACGTCCAGACCGCGTGAGACGACGCTTCATCCAGTCCCAAACATGCTCAATGGGGGACAGATCCGGAGATCTTGCTGGCCAGGGTAGTTGACTTACACCTTCTAGAGCACGTTGGGTGGCACGGGATACATGCGGACGTGCATTGTCCTGTTGGAACAGCAAGTTCCCTTGCCGGTCTAGGAATGGTAGAACGATGGGTTCGATGACGGTTTGGATGTACCGTGCACTATTCAGTGTCCCCTCGACGATCACCAGTGGTGTACGGCCAGTGTAGGAGATCGCTCCCCACACCATGATGCTGGGTGTTGGCCCTGTGTGCCTCTGTCGTATGCAGTCCTGATTGTGGCGCTCACCTGCACGGCGCCAAACACGCATACGACCATCATTGGCACCAAGGCAGAAGCGGCTCTCATCGCTGAAGACGACACGTCTCCATTCGTCCCTCCATTCACGCCTGTCGCGACACCACTGGAGGCGGGCTGCACGATGTTGGGGCGTGAGCGGAAGACGGCCTAACGGTGTGCGGGACCGTAGCCCAGCTTCATGGAGACGGTTGCGAATGGTCCTCGCCGATACCCCAGGAGCAACAGTGTCCCTAATTTGCTGGGAAGTGGCGGTGCGGTCCCCTACGGCACTGCGTAGGATCCTACGGTCTTGGCGTGCATCCGTGCGTCGCTGCGGTCCGGTCCCAGGTCAACGGGCACGTGCACCTTCCGCCGACCACTGGCGACAACATCGATGTACTGTGGAGACCTCACGCCCCACACACACCGGAAGCAGCTACTAGGGTAGCAGAGTACGTGTGGCGTGCACACGGGGGTTTTTTAGGTTAGAGGGACCCCCCCTTGGGCGAAACGATAAAATACCTGACGGCTTACCAGAGAGGACATTATCATCGTTGATAAAGAACGTCCGTCCTCAGAGACCAAAAACAGGAAAAGTTAACGTAATATTGGTAAACTGCAGGAGTATCCAGGGCAAGGTTCCTGAATTAGTATCTCTTATTGAAGGAAATAGTGCGCATATAGTATTAGGAACGGAAAGTTGGTTAAAACCGGAAGTGAACAGTAACGAAATCCTAGACACAGAATGGAATATATACCGCAAGGATAGGATAAACGCCAATGGTGGAGGAGTATTTATAGCAGTAAAGAATTCAATAATATCCAGTGAAGTTATTACCGAATGCGAATGTGAAATAATCTGGGTTAAGCTAAGTATCAAAGGTGGGTCAGATATGATAGTCGGATGCTTCTATAGACCACCTGCATCAGCAACCGTAGTAGTTGAGCGCCTCAGAGAGAACCTGCAGAACGTCGTGAAGAAGTTTCGTGATCATACTATTGTAATAGGGGGAGACTTCAATCTACCAGGTATAGAATGGGATAGTCACACAATCAGAACTGGAGCCAGGGACAGAGACTCTTGTGACATTATCCTGACTGCCTTGTCCGAGAATTACTTCGAGCAGATAGTTAGAGAACCAACTCGTGAAGCTAACGTTTTAGACCTCATAGCAACAAATAGACCGGAACTTTTCGACTCCGTGAATGTAGAAGAGGGTATCAGTGATCATAAGTCAGTGGTTGCATCAATGACTACAAGTGTAATAAGAAATGCCAAGAAAGGAAGGAAAATATATTTGCTTAACAAGAGTGATAGGGCACAAATCGCAGAATATCTGAGTGACCACCATCAAACGTTCATTTCTGAGGAAGAGGATGTGGAACAAAAATGGAAAAAATTCAGAAACATCGTCCAGTACGCCTTAGATAAGTTCGTACCGACTAAGGTCCAAAGCGAGGGGAAAGATCCACCGTGGTATAACAATCATGTACGAAAGGTACTACGGAAACAAAGAAAGCTTCATCATAGGTTTAAGAGTAGTCGAATCATAGCTGATAAGGAAAAGCTGAACGAAGCGAAAAAGAGCGTAAAGAGAGCAATGAGAGAAGCATTCAACGAATTCGAACATAAAACATTGGCAAACAATCTAAACAAGAACCCTAAAAAGTTTTGGTCATATGTAAAATCGGTAAGCGGATCTAAATCCCCTATTCAGTCACTCGTTGACCACGATGGCACCGAAACAGAGGACGACCGAAGAAAGGCAGAAATACTGAATTCAGTGTTCCGAAACTGTTTCACTGCGGAAAATCGTAACACGGTCCCTGACTTCAGCCGTCGCACGGACGCCAAAATGGAAAATATTGAAATAAACGATATCGGAATTGAAAAACAACTGCTATCACTTAGTAGCGGAAAAGCATCCGGACCAGACGAGATACCCTTAAGATTCTACAGTGATTATGCTAAAGAACTTGCCCCCTTTCTATCAGCAATTTATCGTAGATCGCTGGAAGAACGTAAAGTACCTAGCGACTGGAAGAAAGCGCAGGTCGTTCCCATTTTCAAGAAGGGTCATAAATCAGATGCGAATAATTATAGGCCTATTTCGCTTACGTCAATCTGTTGTAGAATAATGGAACATGTTTTGTGTTCTCATATTATGACGTTCTTAGATAATACAAATCTCCTTCATCATAACCAACATGGATTCCGCAAACAGAGATCATGTGAAACTCAGCTCGCCCTATTTGCCCAAGAAATTCACAGTGCCGTAGACACTGGCGAGCAGATTGATGCCGTATTCCTGGACTTCAGGAAGGCATTTGATACGGTTCCGCACTTACGTTTAATGAAAAAAATACGAGCTTACGGAATATCGGACCAGGTTTGTGATTGGATTCAGGATTTCCTAGAAGAAAGAACACAACATGTCATTCTTAACGGTTCAAAATCTGCAGATGTAGAGGTAATTTCGGGAGTACCGCAAGGAAGCGTGATAGGACCTTTATTGTTTACAATATACATAAATGACTTAGTTGACAACATCGGTAGCTCCGTGAGGCTATTTGCAGATGACACGGTTGTCTACAAGAAAGTAGCAACATCAGAAGACTCGTACGTACTCCAGGAAGACCTGCAGAGGATTAATGCATGGTGCGACAGCTGGCAGCTTTCCCTAAACGTAGATAAATGTAATATAATGCGCATACATAGGGGCAGAAATCCATTCCAGTACGATTATGCCATAGGTGGTAAATCATTGGAAGCGGTAACGACCGTAAAATACTTAGGAGTTACTATCCGGAGTGATCTGAAGTGGAATGATCACATAAAACAAATAGTGGGAAAAGCAGGCGCCAGGTTGAGATTCATAGGAAGAATTCTAAGAAAATGTGACTCATCGACGAAAGAAGTAGCTTACAAAACGCTTGTTCGTCCGATTCTTGAGTATTGCTCATCAGTATGGGACCCTTACCAGGTTGGATTAATAGAAGAGATAGACATGATCCAGCGAAAAGCAGCGCGATTCGTCATGGGGACATTTAGTCAGCGCGAGAGCGTTACGGAGATGCTGAACAAGCTCCAGTGGCGGACACTTCAAGAAAGGCGTTACGCAATACGGAGAGGTTTATTATCGAAATTACGAGAGAGCACATTCCGGGAAGAGATGGGCAACATATTACTACCGCCCACATATATCTCGCGTAATGATCACAACGAAAAGATCCGAGAAATTAGAGCAAATACGGAGACTTACAAGCAGTCGTTCTTCCCACGCACAATTCGTGAATGGAACAGGGAAGGGGGGATCAGATAGTGGTACAATAAGTACCCTCCGCCACACACCGTAAGGTGGCTCGCGGAGTATAGATGTAGATGTGGATGTAGATGTAGATGTGTTGAGCAATTCGGCGGTACGTCCACCCGGCCTCCCGCATGCCCACTATACGCCCTCGCTCAAAGTCCGTCAACTGCACATACGGTTCACGTCCACGCTGTCGCGGCATGCTACCAGTGTTAAAGACTGCGATGGAGCTCCGTATGCCACGGCAAACTGGCTGACACTGACGGCGGCGGTGCACAAATGCTGCGCAGCTAGCGCCATTCGACGGCCAACACCGCGGTTCCTGGTGTGTCCGCTGTGCCGTGCATGTGATCATTGCTTGTACAGCCCTCTCGCAGTGTCCGGAGCAAGTATGGTGGGTCTGACACACCGGTGTCAATGTGTTCTTTTTTCCATTTCCAGGAGTGTATTTTCCAAGTATTTAGTATTACAAGAAAGGTTTTTGGTATTCATCCCCATATACAGTTGTTAAAACTTGGATTTTGAGTCTACAATGTGAAAGCTTCACTGATAATCTTTTTACTAAGATCCCTTGAAGTGTTTTTGACCCTCTTCTTATTCGTTTGGAACTGAGTCGGAAGACTCACATTTGATCTGTCACCTGATCTTGTGTTAAGTCACCATTAATTATCTTCTTCATGTGGAGGACCTGAAAGGTGTATCTCTACAGAACAATGTGTACTCCTGGAAAGACTTGAACTCTTCTCCTTTGGAGCTGTTACTGGTGGAATGAAAAACAATATCTACTCTAATTATGAAATGGCATCAACATTTCATCATTGACTGTCTCATACTTGTTTCAATGGGTATACAAATCAAAATTACTTTGTAACTTGGAGCATATACAATTTAATTTGAACAGAACATCAACCTCAAAGGCTCAACAAGTAGTAGTTCATAAGCATCATACTTCATTTTAGAGCTCCTTTGTTCATTGCTGTTTACATTCTTGAAAAGCGCGTCTGCTTCTTGACAGTCAAGACACCATCAAGTCATGACATCAAAACATAAAATGCTCTGACCACAGCAGGTGAAGATGTTTACTCACCATGGCATCTTGCCAATTACTCGAGCAGCACATCGCTCCATTCAACTGTGCATAAACGTGAAACAAAATGACTGCACACAGTGCCTATTTTGTGACTTAGGTAGGGATAACTAATCTACTTTACTATTTTTTAACAACAGTCTTTCCTTATCAAGAATAGGGAGGGGGAAATGTTGGTTGCATAAATGGCATGTAACAGTACAGATTCTCCTGATTTAAAGGAAAGATGTTACAAATCAATTCTCATAACATAAAACTATGAAACACCTAACTACTTAAAGCTAATTGACCCCTTGTTAAAGAGAAAATACTTGATCTTTGATAGGCACAAGTCTGGCATAGTCCCACCCATTTCCAGTTCTCAACACTATTTTTAGTATTGTGCTTTCAGTTTTAATGTTTTAAGAAAATTATTAGTATTTTATTTAGTTTCAGGCAGATTCTGCTATCAGTATTACTTTATGAGTATTTATTTCACATATTTCACATTCTGCTTATTTAATGCAGTATACTTGTGTAATCACCAGTCTATCTACCAAGATAGATATATCATTTTAATATGTATATGGATTACCTTGGCAAGATTTAAATAAAACAAATTGTTTAAACATCTTCTTGTAGGTTTGGCATTTATGCTCCTAGCTACTACGCTGACTTTAATCTCGTGTACAATACATATTTCTGTTTCTATTATGTGATAATTACATTCTTATTTTATTTGAAGTAAGTATATGTACGTACGTGAGTTTGAACATACACACATCAAAAACAGTTTTGCATCACCCCAGTTCCCAGAAGTCCCGAAGATAGATGTTGACTGTGGATATTGTATCACAGACACAGTCCCTTTGACTGTTCAGAGATGCCACTAAACCCGCCCAAAGATGTAAGCAAGCATGCATGAGCTGTGCCTATTAGACGGAGGGGATCCGACAGCTGATCAGTTCCTGTCATTCCACCACGAAGGAGGTACATGGCTCGTGTTGTCTGTAGTTCAACCATGCCTAGACGGTCAATACCGCGGTTCAATCATGTCCGCATTGTTACTTTGTGCCAGGAAGGACTCTCAACAAGGGAAGTGTCCAGGCGTCTAGGAGTGAACCAAAGCGATGTTGTTTGAACATGGAGGAGATACAGAGAGACAGGAACTGTCGATGACATGCCTCACTCAGGCCATCCGAGGACTGCTACGGCAGTGGGTGACCGCTACCTATGGATTATGGCTCAGAGGAACCCTGACAGTAACGCCACCATGTCGAATAATGCTTTTCATGCAGCTACAGTATGTCGTGTTAAGACTCAAACTATGCACAATAGCCTGCATGATGCGCAACTTCACTCCAAATGTCGATGGCGAGGTCCATCTTTGCAACCACGACACCATGCAGTGCCATGCAGATGGGCCCAATAACATGCCCAATGGACCTCTCTGGATTGGCATCATGTTCTCTTCACTGATGAGTGATGCATGTGTCTTCAACCAGACAATCATCGGAAACATGTTTGGAGGCAACCCGGTTAGGTTGAACGCCTTAAACACACTGTACAGCGAGTGCAGCAAGGTGGAGGTTCCCTGTGTTTTGGGGTGGGATTATGTGGGGCCGATGTACGCCGCTGGTGGTCACGGAAGGCGCCACAGCGATTGTACTATATGTGAATGCCATCCTCTGACCACTAGGGCAACCATATTGGAGAAGCATTCGTCTTCATGGACAATGATTCATGGCTCCATTGTGCACATCTTGTGAATGACTTCCTTCAGGATAATGAGATCGCTCGACTAGAGTGGCCAGCATGTCCTCCAGAAATGAACCCTAGTGAAAATGCCTGGGATGGATTGAAAAGGGCTGTTCATGGAGGACGTGGCCTACCAACCACTCTTGAGCGATCTGCGGCGAATCGCCATTGGGGAGTGGGACAATCTGGACCAACAGTGCCTTGATGAACTTGTGGACAGTATGCCAGGACGAATACAGCCATGCATCAATGCAAGAGGACGTGGTACTGGCTATTAGAGGTACTGGTGTGTACAGCAATCTGGACCACCACCTCTGAAAGTTTGCTGTATGGTGGTACAACATGCAATGTGTGGTTTTCATGAGAAATAAAAAGACAGAAATGATGTTTATGTTGATCTATATCCCAATTTTCTACACAGGTTCCGGAACTCTTGGAACGAGGGGTTGTGCAAAACTTTTTTTGATGTGTATACTTTCCAACACTCTCATTCACTGTTGTTAACTGAGGAGTTTCCTGTCGAATATATGTCTACTATACGATCTCCAGAGCCAGATCTCAGTACATATGAAACTTTCTGACAGATTAAAACTGTGTGCCAGACCAAGACTCGAACTTGGGCCCTTTGCCTTTCATGTGCAAGTGCTCTACTGACTGAACTGCATGAGCATGACCTGTCGTCACAGCTTTACTTCTTCTTGTCTCCTACCTTCTAATCTTGACAGAAGCTCTGCCGTGAAACCTGCATGACTAGCAGTCCTGGAAGAATAGATATTGCAGAGACATGGCTTAGACACGTCCTGGGGACTGTTTCTGCAATATTCTTTCTTCCACGAATGGTAGTCTTGCAAGTATCACAGCAGAGTTCAGTGAAGTTTGGAAGGTATGAGCTGAGGCACTGGCGGAAGTATAGCTGTGAGTCATGCTTGTGGAGCTCAGTCAGTAAAACACAGCCTGCAAAAGGCAAAGGGTCCCAAGTGCGAGTCTTGGCCTGGCACAGTTTCAATCCATAAGGAAGTTTCATCAGTGCACACTCCACTGAAGAGTGAATTTCATTTTCAGTATATGCTCTCGTCAACTTGTGTAACCATCCTTCATCTCACTTTCTGGGTAAGTCAATTCAATTTTATAACTAACTTGGAGAAAACTTCCATATCATGAACATGAGTCACTATATGACTTCAAACTTACATATTAACTCCACTTGCACTCGTTCTAAGGACAGACACTGTGTCAAACCTCTGCACCATTATAGATGTGGGTGTTCCCATTTTCACACAAAAAATAAGGTACTGGTCATAGGCCACCCTTTCCAAGGGATTCACCTATACCTCTCCTACCTTCGTAAATCGATTCACCTGACCAAGACATAGGCCATTCCTCCTATGGACCTACCTAAACTTTTCTTCTCTGGCAGTTATTTTGTGATTTTTGGGTATGCCCCATGTTAACTTCATCAGTAACACACAGCTACTAGCCCTTATCTATTAGCTATACTCATTTTAAGTGAGAAGTTTCTCCATAATCATTATACGCCGACTTTACCTGATTACTCTCTACTTCTGCATTTTAACTCCTCTTTTTTTCAACTTTTTTTCCCTTTTTACTATTGTTTATGACATGTCAGACTTTATACGTGGACAATGAAAAACATTCCCGGATTTCCCGACTAAAAGTACACTTTCTCCCAGGTGAAAACACACTTTTTCCGTGTTAAGTGACAGTATATTTTCCCTCGGAACTGTAAAACTTATCAACCTTTTGAATGGTTACCATTTTATACACGGGCGTAGAATTTCCCGGCACTTTATGAAATGAAACTCAGGTGAAAAAAAAACACGTTTTGGAAAGATATTTGATGTTAAGCAACATTTACCCTGCGTATTTTCGTATTAAGAAAGTATAAATTCTAATTCCACCAAAAACCGCATGTTACTTTCCCAAGCACTGAAATTGAGATTGCGATGCACTTTTGTAAGCCAGTCATAGCCCATGTCACGTGATCTCGCCAGCCGATGACAGTGGATATTCAGAGCATAGGACACGTGATGTAGTCAGCCAATTAGCAACATCACTGTTAAGTAGTGCGGACACAAAAACAAGAAAAGTTAATGGTTTAAATTGCTATACATAGTGTTACTACTAGAAAAGCAAAGCTTTCACGTATAATGTTGGTTTCTAACGTTAATAAGCTGCAAGAGAAGCTATGCTTCCATATATAATGTTGAACTTTTTTCGTGTGTTACACTTTAAGTGGGGGGGGGGGGGGGGTTGGACGTCAACCGGGCCGACTTACAGCAGGAGAGGCACCACAGGACATTTTAATTTCCTCTGTCTATACTTTGACAAATAAATTCATAAAAATTTGTCAGCATGACCAAGAAGTATTCAGGGCTCACACTGATGGCAGTGGACATTGAAAAACATAACAAAAGCAATTTGTTTTATATGTGAAATTCGACCATTTTTTCCGTTACCATTGGCTGCATTAATTGCTTTAGGTACACTTTTCTTCATAAGTAAGAGAGATTCTTCAATGAATTTTCCACAGCTTACAAAAGGAGTATGAAACTCTAGAATTCGTGTAATTAAGAAAAATTGACTGAGTTATTACATTTTAAACTTCATGTTTGAAAAAACTCAAATTTTATCGTTGATTATCCCAATTTTTAATAGATTTGGAAAATTCTAGAGTTTTGCATTAAAGAGTTTGTGTTTAATAAGCATACCAAGTTTGATAGTAATAGGATAATTATTTTGGATGCTACATGTACCTAAGTACAGAAAATTGTGTTTTGCGGAAATGGCTGTTAAAGTTTCTGCTTGTATTTGGCATAGTTTTAGAACTGTCCAGCACCATAAGCAGGTTCTTTTTCGTGTTCAATATCAGTTTCCTTCCTCTTCACATTCCTATTATGCACTCTTCTTGATTTTATGACCTACAGAAATGATTTATCTACTTTCACTAGACGCTTTCTGTCTATCGCATACAAAGCTTTGATACAGTTCACTCCGGGCTTAATTCCCACTTTCTCTAATACATATTTCCTGCTTTGAACACCGGCATTAAAACGTGAAACTGCATCATAAACACCAATAGCAAGTGCATTTGTTACCACAAAAACGGTTTTTGGCAATCTTTTCCATATACATTGGTTAAAAATTTCATTTGGGTACCACCATGAAGGAATTTCTTCAGTAAGTTTTCATTTGCAAGGTCCCTGAATAAAGGTTTGATGGCTTCCATTACAGCAGTTGGTAGAGAATTCCTATGATGATATTCTTCACCACCAACAATTGACCTTCGGTAGCCACACCGTGATTCACTTCCTTTTGGGCATAAGTTGGGGATAGGGTTATTATCTGTGGACTTTTGTGGAAGTATAAGGCCCAAACTGCTTGCTTCATATTTTTCTAAGTCCCCTGTGTTTCTTCTTATTGCCAAACCATAATATGTCCGTAGTTTGTCAATTTCTGCATCTGTCAGCAGCCCTCTCTCTCCCTTTCATTCCCTTCCCATCAGATAATTTTTTCCTGACAAATTTTGTCTCAGCCTTCTAAGTCTAGTGCCAAGTCTTTTCGGTACATATCCCACACATTCTAACTTCTGCACAATAGTCTCAGTTCCATATGGTGCACATTTTTGAACCTCAAAGAAAGCTTTACTGTCACCATCACATGACACAGGCCACGTGAGGCAACAGATCTGGTAAACAAGCTTACAACTCCCTGCACTTCCATACCTCCACTTGAGCCTTTATAGTTCATATTACATACATGATCTGCAATCCCTTTCACACACCTATGACAAAATTTACTCAGCACTTCAACATCTAGTACCTTACCAGTGTCAACAGATGTTGTTACAACTGCACGCCTTTCAAAACATAGAACAAACAAAACCAGCGATCTTGTTCCAAGATGGCCGCCGAGTAAGTGACGCCAGAAACCATTTCCAGAAAGTTAAGTGATTTAGACAGGAATACAATTTAGTTTAACGCTGACAACAAATTAAATACATGCATTAGTCTATAATTTAGTCTTGCCGTTAAAGGTTTGACTTTTCTTTGCGTATTTTTTCAGAAAACACGAAAAGATCGTAACTTCGCGAAGTCGCGCTTAGGCTTAAATTTTGTAAACGTGTTTGTTTCTTGTTTCACGGTAATTTAACTAATTTCTCGGTAACAAATAAGTAAACTACCGTAAATAGCGTATAACTTTATTGTTTTAATACAGATATCAGAAAAACAGCGTAACTCTATATCAGGAACGTGCTTATATACATTTGTTTATAGGCCTAATTCTCGTAACGTTTTTGGAGAATCAAAGTTAAAGTATCTCGTTTAATTGTCCTTTTTTTCATTCCATCGAGTGAAATATAAAATAAATAGCGTATACCTTCATTGTTTTAATACAGATCTCAGAAAAACAGCGGAATTTTAAATCAGAAACTTGCTTATATACATTTGTGAATAGGCTTAATTCTTGTAACGTCTTTTTTGATTTTCGGTAATTTAATTGATTTATTCTAGCTAACGTATTATTTTTGCCATGAGTGAGAAGTGCCTGACTTGCCGTAGAATTGTTAGTTCTGGGATTTGGTGTGATGGATGCAGTAGTTTTTTTCACTGGGGGGACTGCAGTGGCGTGGGTGTCGGGAAAGTGGATCAGGCTCATCAGTGGTTATGTAGGATTTGCAGCAGAGATAGGAAGATAGTCGAACAGGAGGGGAAAATTGCTGCCCTTCAGGCTGAGCTAGATCAGGCTAGGGAAGATCTGGACAGGTTAAGGAGGGAGAAGGGCAAAGAGAGGTGGGAAGTGGCAACAGGTAGTAGAAGGAACAGGCCTAGAACTAAGTCTGACAGTTCTGTGGTGAATGTCAAAAATAAGTTTGACCTGTTGCTTCAGTTAGAAACTGATGAGCCTCAAGCAGAGGTAGGTGTAGACAGGACACAACAAACTTTCAATAGGAAATTGAAAAAGAATGTAGGAAAGCCATCGAAAAGGAAGAAAGTTTTGTTGTTAGGTAGCTCTCATGCCAGAGGTGTAGGCCAACTTCTGCAGGAGGAATTAGGACCAGAATACCAGGTCACAAATTTTTTCAAACCAAGTGCTAGTCTGGATCAGGTGACAGAGGATTTAGGTTCACTCCGTAAAGGATTTACCAGGGAAGACACCGTGGTTATTGTGGGAGGGCCAGGGAACAGCATCGACAGAGATCCTGGGTACAGTATAGAGTGTGACCTGGTAAAGATTGCGTCGGCATCGAGACACACCAATGTTGAATTTGTATCTGTCCTGAGACGCCATGACCGGCCTCATTTGAACTCTTCTGTTGGGAGAGTTAATTTGGAGTTGGAACGGCTGCTTGGGTCGGGTGCGGGGGCTCATATTGGTGTGGTTCCTGTTGATTCCCTCAGTAGGTGGGACTATACCAGGCATGGCCTACATCTCAACAGGAAAGGGAAGGGTAAACTGGCTGGGGTAATAGCAGGAAATTTAAGGGGGGGAGGCACTGCCATGAATGGTAAAATACCAGTGGTTACAGGTGTTGGAGCAGCACCTTTTTTAGGATAGGTAAGGCAGAAAGCTGTCAAGTTCTACGAGAGGTCAGGATTGAAACAAATCTTCAGTTTAGGAAAGAAATTAAACAGCACAATTCTAGCACATTGTATCACCAATCACAGCTGTCAATTATAAATTTTCACCAATCACCAGAAATTTTATCTCCACCAAGTTGTATCTCAGTCCTAGGTAATTGCATTGATGAATTAAAGTCACCCAACCCAGTTGACATAATCTGCCTCTCTGAACACCATGTGACCACTGGTATAGCAACTAGGCCTAAGCACAATGAGAAACTCAGACAGGAGAGTACTGCAAATGTTAGAATAAGGAAAGGTTCTCATGAAAGTATAATTAAAAATAATGTAAGTATATTTCATCAAAATATCGGGAGTTTAAAGAATAAAATAGATGAGCTTCTGGTTTGTTTAGAAGATTTAGAAGCTGAGGATGAAATAGATATACTATGCCTGTCTGAGCACCACATTGTTACTGATATGGATAAGGTAAATGTAAGCGGATATAAGCTCTCTGCACATGTAATGAGAGAAAATATGGAGAAAGGAGGAGTTGCCATATATGTCAAAAGTTATCATTGTGCAAAAAGTATAGAAACAAAAAAAGTTTTGTGTAGAGAAACATATAGAAGCATGTGCCTGTGAGCTTAAATTAAATAAAGGCACATTTATAATTGTAACTGTATATAGGTCCCCATCAGGAAATTTTCATCTATTTCTGAAAAATTTGGACTCCTTGTTGTGCTATCTGTCAGACAGGGGGAAGCAAATTATTATTTGTGGGGACTTCATTGTAGATTCTATGAAAGAGGGTAATAGGAAAAATGACCTCGAAGTATTACTCGGTTCTTTCAATTTGATACCCGTTATTGATTTTCCTACTCGGGTGGTAAAGGATAGCAGCTCACTGATAGATAACTTCTTTATAGACCAAGATAAGTTTAACCAGATAAATGCTCAGCCTGTTGAGAATGGTCTTTCTGATCATGGTGCACAGTTAGTTACAATATATGACATAGATCCATTCAGCAATACTAAACAGTCCTACAAAGTAGTACGTTCAGTCAACGATTTAACAATTGCAAATTTCAGGGAAAGCCTACAGCAGTTAGACTGGGATGAGGTGTACCGTGAACCTGATGCCAATTTAAAATATAATTTATTTCATGACATTTTTGTAAATGCATTTGAAAACTGCTTCCCCAAGAAAATAGTTAAATATACTCGTAAGAAACCTTGTAACAAACCATGGCTTACTAAGGGTATAAAAATATCTTGTAACCGGAAAAGGGAAGTGTATCTGACAGCAAGAAAGAGTAGTGACCCAGAAACTATCAAACATTATAAAAACTACTGTGTTATATTAAGAAAAGTTATTAAAAAATCCAGTAGTATGTGTATCATGTCTGAAATCAGCAACTCTGATAATAAAATTAAAACAATCTGGAATATTATTAAAAGAGAAACAGGTCAACCAAGAGCACAGGAAGACAATATTACCATCAAATTGAATGAAAACTTTACGAACAAAAAGTCAGATGTTGAAAATATTTTTAATAATCATTTTCTAAATGTTGTGGATATAGTAGGATCCAGGTGTTCATTAGAAGATGCTAGGCTGTTACTGGAAGAGGCCATACCTATGCAATTTGATACAATTGAAATCTCACCCACTTCTCCCTCTGAAATTAGGAAAATAATAAATTTGCTTAAAAGCAAAAACTCACATGGAATTGATGGCATTTCCAGCAAAATACTAAAAGCTTGTTCTCAACAGATAAGTAAGATTCTCAGCCACCTGTGTAATAGCTCTCTGGAACAGGGCATTTTCCCTGATAGACTGAAATATGCTATTGTTATACCTTTGCATAAAAAGGGGGATAGATCTGATATCAACAATTACCGTCCAATCTCCCTTCTAACAGCTTTATCCAAAATTTTTGAGAAAGTAATGTATTCAAGAGTAGCTTCACATATCTGTAACAATGAAGTACTAACAAAATGTCAGTTTCGTTTCCAAAAAGGTTTTTCAACAGAAAATGCCATATATGCTTTCACCAATCAAATTTTGAATGATCTGAATAACCGAACACCACCCATTGGGATTTTTTGTGATCTCTCAAAGGCTTTTGATTGTGTAAATCATGAAATTCTGCTAGACAAGCTCAAGTATTGTGGCATGAGTGGGACAGTGCACAAATGGTTTAACTCGTACCTAACTGGAAGAGTGCAGAAAGTTGAAATAAGTAGTTCTCATAATATGCAAAGATCAGCACATTCCTCAAACTGGGGAACTATCAAGAATGGGGTTCCACAAGGGTCAGTCTTGGGTCCTTTGTTGTTCTTAATATATATTAATGACTTGCCATTCTATATTCATGAAGAGGCAAAGTTAGTTCTCTTTGCTGATGATACAAGTATAGTAATCACACCTGACAAACAAGAATTAACTGATGAAATTGTCAATACTGTCTTTCAGAAAATTACTAAGTGGTTCCTTGTAAACGGACTCTCACTGAATTTTGATAAGACACAGTACATACAGTTCCGTACTGTGAATGGTATGACGCCATTAATAAATATAGACCTTAATCAGAAGCATATAGCTAAGGTAGAATATTCAAAATTTTTAGGTGTGTCCATTGATGAGAGATTAAATTGGAAGAAACACATTGATGATCTGCTGAAACGTTTGAGTTCAGCTACTTATGCAATAAGGGTCATTGCAAATTTTGGTGATAAACATCTTAGTAAATTAGCTTACTACGCCTATTTTCACTCGTTGCTTTCATATGGCATCATATTTTGGGGTAATTCATCACTGAGGAATAAAGTATTTATTGCACAAAAGCCTGTAATCAGAATAATAGCTGGAGTCCACCCAAGATCATCCTGCAGACATTTATTTAAGGATCTAGGGATATTCACAGTAGTTTCTCAGTATATATACTCTCTTATGAAATTTGTTATTAGCAACCAAACCCAATTCAAAAGTAATAGCAGTGTGCATAACTACAATACTAGGAGAAAGGATGATCTTCACTATTCAAGATTAAATCTAACTTTGGCACAGAAAGGGGTGAATTATACTGGCACTAAAGTTTTTGGTCACTTACCAAATAGTATCAAAAGTCTGACAGATAACCAACAAGTATTTAAGAAGAAATTAAAAGAATTTCTGAATGACAACTCCTTCTACTCCATAGAGGAATTTTTAGATATAAATTAAAAAAAAAATTAAAAAAAAAATAAAAATAAAAAACAAAAAAATGAAAGAGTTGTTATATTAACTTCAGTATGTTGTTAAATTAACTTAATTATGTCATGTATTGGAAAATTTGACTCGTTCCACATCATTACGAAATATCGTATTCATGATCCATGGAACTAGTATTAATCTAATCTAATCTGCATGTCGTAGCAGCAGAGAAAGTATCGATATCGACAGTCCTTTGTTTCACGTATGACTATCTTCGGCACAAATATTACATTCGAATTCTACAGAGCGAAATACACTTAGGTATGACAGAAGAATACTGTGCAGAGTGGCGTGCCGCTGCACCTTCATACACTTAAGACCAAATTACGTACCTTATAACTCCTCAAATACATATGTTTTATACATCAAATTATTCAGGAAGATGTGCGTTACAAAATAAGCATATTTTTAAAAAATCGATTTTTTAAAATTTTTGACGTCCTACCCCCCATAAGATATATCACACAAATGTGCCAGTAAAAATTTTAATAACGAGATAAATGTCTGATCTGCTGGGCTCGAAATTCTTCTAAATGACTCGTCATCAAAGAGTTGATTTTTAAATGAGAGTCAAACGCTGTGCGATTTAAGAAATTCATCGTACATTCTCGCATATAGTTCAACTTGCGTAAAAGGAAATTTACTTTGAAAGTAACGCTTTTCAAATCACTATTCGCAATATTTTCCCGCGATCTGTTAGAAATAGGTTCGTTTCAGCAGTTGCCAGAGAGCGCCAGATGGCAGGAGCCACCGCGGTTCGGCAGCTACGATGACGGCGGAGGCCCGTATGTTCGTAATTGTAAAACATTAAAAGATCTTACATTATGTCATAAAAGAAACAAGATATCAGAGGAGACCCCAGGAGCATCGGAATGTGCACATTTAAAGTGCATACTTAAAGTGCACATTCATATGTCCAGATTCCCAATGAAGTAGTCCTCGACCTGATAATATAAGCTTTTCAGTGTGGTTTTCGGGATGTAAATTTTCTTGGAGTGCCAGTACTGTATTATCTCACGTTTGGTTCTTTATTATGGCATAAATCCACACGTGCTAGAAGATGAAAACGTGCACTTGAAATGCAGTGAACAGTTGAACCTAGCCAATAGTGTGGAATTAAACACTTCGTTTCAAATACACTGACTGCCTCAGCGGAAAAGATTAATAAAAGCCTAATTTCTTTAGCATACCGACAAAAACAACTTCGTTAATGCTTGACTATCAAAAAGGTGGAAATAAAATAATATCTGAAAATAATAACAAATTTTGCCTTCTGTAATTATGTGAATGAACACTCCTGGAAACTGAAATAAGAACACCGTGAATTCATTGTCCCAGGAAGGGGAAACTTTATTGACACATTCCTGGGGTCAGATACATCACATGATCACACTGACAGAACCACAGGCACATAGACACAGGCAACAGAGCATGCACAATGTCGGCACTAGTACAGTGTATATCCACCTTTCGCAGCAATGCAGGCTGCTATTCTCCCATGGAGACGATCGTAGAGATGCTGGATGTAGTCCTGTGGAACGGCTTGCCATGCCATTTCCACCTGGCGCCTCAGTTGGACCAGCGTTCGTGCTGGACGTCCAGACCGCGTGAGACGACGCTTCATCCAGTCCCAAACATGCTCAATGGGGGACAGATCCGGAGATCTTGCTGGCCAGGGTAGTTGACTTACACCTTCTAGAGCACGTTGGGTGGCACGGGATACATGCGGACGTGCATTGTCCTGTTGGAACAGCAAGTTCCCTTGCCGGTCTAGGAATGGTAGAACGATGGGTTCGATGACGGTTTGGATGTACCGTGCACTATTCAGTGTCCCCTCGACGATCACCAGTGGTGTACGGCCAGTGTAGGAGATCGCTCCCCACACCATGATGCCGGGTGTTGGCCCTGTGTGCCTCTGTCGTATGCAGCCCTGATTGTGGCGCTCACCTGCACGGCGCCAAACACGCATACGACCATCATTGGCACCAAGGCAGAAGCGGCTCTCATCGCTGAAGACGACACGTCTCCATTCGTCCCTCCATTCACGCCTGTCGCGACACCACTGGAGGCGGGCTGCACGATGTTGGGGCGTGAGCGGAAGACGGCCTAACGGTGTGCGGGACCGTAGCCCAGCTTCATGGAGACAGTTGCGAATGGTCCTCGCCGATACCCCAGGAGCAACAGTGTCCCTAATTTGCTGGGAAGTGGCGGTTCGGTCCCCTACGGCACTGCGTAGGATCCTACGGCCTTGGCGTGCATCCGTGCGTCGCTGCGGTCCGGTCCCAGGTCGACGGGCACGTGCACCTTCCGCCGACCACTGGCGACATCGATGTACTGTGGAGACCTCACGCCCCACGTGTTGAGCAATTCGGCGGTACGTCCACCCGGCCTCCCGCATGCCCACTATACGCCCTCGCTCAAAGTCCGTCAACTGCACATACGGTTCACGTCCACGCTGTCGCGGCATGCTACCAGTATTAAAGACTGCGATGGAGCTCCGTATGCCACGGCAAACTGGCTGACACTGACGGCGGCGGTGCACAAATGCTGCGCAGCTAGCGCCATTCGACGGCCAACACCGCGGTTCCTGGCTTGTCCGCTGTGCCGTGCGTGTGATCATTGCTTGTACAGCCCTCTCGCACTGCCCGGAGCAAGTATGGTGGGTCTGACACACCGGTGTCAATGTGTTCTTTTTTCCATTTCCAGGAGTGTATTTTAATTCACTTGATAGCTTCCGGCCACAGAAATCCGTTTTGTTTTCATTTGACGTGAGATATTTAACCAAGAAGAAGCAGCAAGATCACGGGTCACGTGGAGACTACCCACTTTCCCACTATAGCTCATACTGCTCAGCACATCAGCCCCGAATCTATGATATTTTTGAAGCGGGACAATACTTGATGCCCCCCCCAGCGATTGAGATAGGACGTAAAAAATTTAAAAAAATGGAATTTTCAAAAATATGTTCATTTTGTAGCGCACACCTTTCTGAAGAATCTGATACATAAAACATATGTGTTCGAGGAAATGTAAGACATTTGATCTTAAGTGTGCCAACGTGCCTCTCCACACGGCATTCTTCTATCGCACGTCACTGTATTTCGCTCTGTGGAATCGAAACTTGTATATTTTGTAATGGATGCCATCAAACTATATTAAGGATTGTGGAAAATAAAATGCCCTGTGGTGCCTCTACTGCTTTCAATCGGCCGGTCTGACATCCTGCCCCTCTTAATATTATTATATTATATTAATATTGGATGGGAATATTTGTAAACGGGAGAACAAGAACTCTTCAGAATATCTGCACTCTTTATTGCCTACTATCTAGTAACTTGATGTTTTGTGTGACGTAAAATTAAATGTAGGATACATAAAACCAGTAAAGACAAGTAACAAGCAAGACAGCACACATTTTTTCTTTCAGCCAGTAAAGACAAGTGACAAGCAAGACAGCACACATTTCCTCAATCCTCAGTTCCTAGCATTTTTTTTTCTCTCTAATCTTGCTACAGCTTTACACGGCGTGCTTTCCTTTCTGCGAAAGACTCTTGTTACCTTATCAAAGGTCGTTAAACGTTTTCTACATGAAAAATAGAAATGACGTTGTCTAATACTGAAAAAGCTGTTAATTGAAATAGCGTGGTTTCTCGATCTGATTTCGTCTATTTTGTCACTGTTTGCTCAATAAAACAAAATTGGCCTTTGTAATATTGCAGCAGTTTTAACACACGCCAAATAACGAGCCTGTTTTGACACAAATAGTCAGTTTTATAACACGACAGAATATAATTCAGGAAGTACCAATATCAAATGCCTTTTAGGCCTACTACAAGCAAAAAGCTTTACGTTAGGAAATAGTTTCACATTTCATTCATACGCTCCACTTTCTCAAGCATGAGATAGAAAAATAGTAGTACGAAATTGTTTTATAAATTTGGAATCATGATATTTTTTCCATAATTTGTGTGATGTCCCCGTTTCTTCTCCTTCCTCGTTCCAACAAAGAATCTAATCACTAATTCTGTAACTATTCCTGCCACTGTCAAAACTTATTCGCTGGTTAACTTTACTAACCCTGTCAGAATCGTCGATTTCGTTACCCCGCGATTATTCTCCGGTTAGGCGTTGTTAAATGTCCACAGAACACGTTTTCCTCGCTGCTTCCAGAACAGTCCGCGGCTGCTAGCCTGGGACTGTACAACCGGCACTTACTAGTGTAGCGATCTGGCCAAAAATTTTCTGTCAAAATTTCATTTTCTTGTATACACTGAGATGATTCGTAATCTTTCTTACGTGTTATTCCTGTTAGTCGTTCATTTCCACTCTGGTAGTCTGAATCTATGGATTTCGCTAGTAAACATAACAACGCTGATCATTCGTAAACCCAATCAACCACGTAATCAGACAGCGATTGGCATTCATCCGCTCGACTTTATTTCACTCAGCCACGGCCGCCTGTATTACAGGCTGAACATTGTTTACATAACGTTGGTATATGACATGTGTCATTTCACAGTGGCTCTCCCTTTCATAATATATGTATCGAGGAGTCATACTGTAGGGAGATGGATCAGAAGGAGCGTAGGTTCTGACAAGGATATTGCGGAGATTGGGAGGGTGAGGTATGGTGGGAAAAATCTCCGACAGGATGGATCTCCCTTCAGGGCATGATTTTAGAAGTCATGGCCTTGTTGAAGTCCCTGATTAATACATTCAAGACCAGGATAATACTGTGTGACAAGTGGCATTCACTGAAGTTGTTTCTTGGAGGGCTCAGCAGTACCAGGATTGCATGTGATGGCCCCGGAGATCAGAATTTGTACTAGCCTGTTGGGAAAATTAAGTCCAGTGAAGGCTGAAGCGTGAGTGGTGGTGTATACAGCAAAGAGGTCATCAATGTACCTAAACCAGTGGCTGAAGGCTTAGGGATCCCAGGAAGGCGTCTCCAAGCGTCCAGTGAAAAGGTTGGCATAGTAAGAGGCTAATCTTGTTCCCATGGTCATACCCTGATCAGTTTGTATGTCTGCCCCTCAAGTACGAAGTAATTGTTGTTAAGTACAAAGTTAATTGAGGTGAGCAAGAAGGATGTTATAGGTTTGGAATCAGGATGGCGCTGACTGAAGAAGCAGAAAGACCATATATGTGGGGGATGTTGGTGTAGAGGGAGATGGCATCAGTTATGGCAAGCAAGTTGTGTGGTGGGAGTGGAACACACACAGATTTAATATGATATAGGCAATGGTTGGTATCTTTAATATAGGAAGGAAGTCTTTGTACTATGAGTTGCAGGTGTTGATCAAGTAAGGCAGATATACGTTCAGTGAGTGCTCTGAAGCCAGCAACTATAGGACAACCAGGATCATTAGATTTGTGGATGTTAGGAAGAAGATAAAAGGTGTGTGTGTGTGGTTTGGGTAGGATAAGAAGTTCTATGAATTTAGGTGTAAGTCCTTGTGAGGGGCCTGAGGTTTTTAGGAGGGGCTGCAGTTCAGTTTGAATCCGAGGGATGGGATCTTGATGGTAGATGGTGTATATAGAGGTGACACACAGCTGGTGTAGACCGTCACTAGATACTCCTGTCAATCAAGTACTACAAAGCAGAGAATTCTAGTGGAGTGGAAACTGGCAGATAAGGCATGTAGGTCACCGGTTAGTCGGGTAAGTGCAAGAGAATGCTGTATTTGAGACTGTAAAAGAGGCTGGTGCAGAGTAGGACTAAAGTTGGAAAGGAGTAACTTCAAGGGACAAGCAGGTTCCAAAAAATAGAATGTGGGACCTTAATTTTGATGGTGCAAAAACATGTTTTCGAAAAGAACGGATTTAATATTTGAGGGGATTCCTCATGGCAAGAGAGGACAGTTTACAATGTTCGTTGGTGGGTGTGGCAGAAATGAGAGGCAGAGGATGGAAAAAAGATATAAAAACAGAAGAAATGCAGTGGAAAAATCATAAAAATGAAAAATTATGGCTGGCAGATGTGGCCGGTCAGTTCTAGGCGCTTCAGTCTGGAACTGCACGACTGCTATGATGGCAGGTTCGAAGCCTCCTCGGGCATGGATGTGTGTGATGTCCTTAGGTTCATTAGGTTTAACTAGTTCTAAGTTCTAGGGGACTGATGACCTCAGATGTTAAGTCCCATAGTGCTCAGAGCCATTAGAACCATACTTTGAAAAGTTATGGTTATCAAGAGGCAATGATCGGGTGAGAACTTCTCGCCACAAGAGTGGTCTACTATGATTGGAGGGGGGGGGGGGTGTGGAAGATACACAAAGTCAAGTCGTGAAAGTGGCCAGACAGCAGACAGAAACAGAAGCTCACATGAAATAATGTGAACTACTTTGCTTGGTAAATGGTCTGTCTGCTGCTGAGCATTTCCTCAGTCAGCGTCAACCTTATTCCAAACCTATAACATCCTCCTCGCTCACCTTTATACTTACCAACAATTATTTCACCCTTGAGGGGCAGACTTACGAACAGATCAGGGGTGCAACCATGGAAACCAGATTGGCTTCTACCTATGCCGACTTTTTCATGGGTCCCTTAGAAGGGCCTTCCTGGGATCCATAAGCCTTCAGCCACTGGTTTGGTTCAGATAAATTGATGACATCTTTGCTATATGGAGTCATGGTGAGGCTGACTTGTTAAAATTCTTGGAATCTCTAAATACCTTCTCCCAATTAAATTTCACGTGGTCCTATTCTAAATCCCATGCCACTTTCCTTGATGTTGATCTCATACTCACCAAAGGTCAGCTACACACTTCTGTCCACATCAAACCTACAAAGAAACAACACCTACATTTTGACAGTTGACATCCTTTCCATGTCAAATATTACCTCCAAATACAGCCTTGGTATTCAAGGCAAGCATATTTGTTCGAATGCAGACTCTTTACAGCAGTACACTACCACTCACACTTCAACCTTTACTAAAGGTAATTATCCAAAATCATGCCCTGAAATGAGATCCATACTGTCTGGGATTTGGCCCACCCCACACCTAGAATAGCTTTTCATCACTCTATCAATCTCAACAATATCCTTGTTCCTTCTGCATGCATCTTTCTACCCCTGATGCTCCTACCCTTGTGACCATCCCCACTGAAAGACTTGTGCTATGCACTCTCCTACCACCACTCTGTAACTGGCAAAACACATACTACCGTAAGGAGAGCCATCTGTGAAATGACATGTTATATACCAGCTGTTGTGTGAACACTGTTCAGCCTTTTTACATCGGCATGGCTACCATCCAGTTATCAGTCAGGATGAATGGCCTTAGGCAGAGGATGTATACAGATAATACACAGTATCCTGTAGCAGAGCATGCTGTATAACATGACAGTGATGATCTCCATGCCTGTATCACCCCACACACCAGTTTTTCAAAACTCTGCATGTGGAAACTAGCACAACAACATGTCTTTGGTTCTCGCCACCTACCTGGCCTTAATTTAATTCCTTCTGTCTCTGTATTTCTTCACTCCATTTTAGTTTCCTACATATTTCATTTTCTGGCTTGTCTATTTTTCGCCGTCCCCCCTCCCATCTCTGTTACATACAATGCACTTAGCTTTTCATTCTTATTAACTCATGCAGAAGATTTTTTTATCTATCCATTTCTATTATATTATCAATAATTGATTATTTTCATGAGTATACTCAATGTACTTCCATTTAATATACTAGGAGGACGTTTGCATCTCCTGTGCTGTAAAATCCTTCCTTGTGAACAAGAGTTAATGTTCTAAACTCCTATCCTGGATAACATATGTCTTGTTGGAGATAAGTTAGCATACCACCTTATTAGCTTGTTGACTCTTTAAGCATTCTATCTCTTGTTCTATTACACGTGTTAGCCCACCATCAATTTCCCTACCTTATTATTTACACATGACTGACTTCTCTAAACAAAAAACATTTGTAAACACAACCATAGCATTCTTCTTTATTCATTTTTTAAAATGTATAAAAGCAATAACATTATTCTATTAATTTCTAAGTAGTCATTTTAATATATTCATAGTTTTCACCTTTCAATGTGTTTTACAGTACTATACATTATCCCAACTCCTAACACTCTTATATGAGAATACAACTAAAATCATTCTTATTCTGTTTTTCATGTACCACATGTACACAGTGACATACAATTACATAAACAACTTGGAAATATTAACTGCCACATAGTCATGACAAATTTAATCTATGGTACAGTTAAATTTATGGAGTAATTGATCATTTATCATCTGAACTTGCAGTTCAAGTCACAAAACAAGCACTAGACACTATGATTTAGCTGTTGTAGACATAGGGGCCTTCCTGACCATTTTCGCATCGAGCTCACTCCCTTTCTGGTTCCTTACAATTAGTTTTACTGTAGCAGTAGTAGTAAAAGGTATTACTTTGTTAAAAGATAATAGGATAGTTGAAGAAAAAGAAACTGTCTTTAGGAAAACTAAAAAAGAAATATGGGAACAATTTTAACTGGTGTGGTGGATGCACACATCAATTGAAGATAGACTGTGAACTTATGTAGCATGCAGGATGCACCAGTATGGACAGCTTTAATCTCTTTGGTTCTGATTGTCTAATGTTTATTCACCATAAAGTCTGTGAAGTTGTTCTCTGCATATGTGGGCATACAGGGTGAAGCGGAATTCGTGCACTTGGGCTACGCAGCACGACTCCTCACATGCCAGTGATTAAAAATATCTGTCTCACAAAATTTTGTCTGGCAAGTACATCTGGCAGAAAGAGGACGTTGAAGAGTGGAAATCTGGCAACACTGTAACCACATGCATGGTAATTACCTCTGTCAGCACATATTAGTAGTGCAGAACAGTTGTTGCAGGGAATAGAGTTTTGGGTTAGCATGCATGTGGTCGATGGTTTGATCCTGGGTTGAGACATATGTTTTTTATTTGGTAAATGTAGTCCAGGTGCTACAGTATCTGGCATCTTAATCATCAGCAGCAATTGCAGCGGATCCTCTAGAAAACATTTGCACTTACATACTACAATCGTAGAAATGAAAGACAAGTCAGCCTTGAAAGAAGCCCTTCCACATCGTGGGCATGTATTTATCTGGACCACTTCATCTAACAAATGCGAAAGCTGTTTAGAGAACTCCAACAAATGTGGAAGAATTGGTAGCATATATTCATGCTGCTCTTGTTACTGTGGATGCACCTTTGCTGTGAAGGGTCAAGAGCTATATGATCCAATGGATTGCGCAATGTTTGGACATGCAGTGAGGTGGTTTTGAGCATCTTTTGTTCTGAGGACAACGTATTCTGCTGTGAAGGTCATGTGGTCATTAATATGGACATTATTACTGTCACTGGTTGCTGACGTGAGACATCTGAGCACTTATATTACACGTAGTATAAATGACAAGTAGATGTGTTATTGTTCTGTGCTACCATTTTTAGCATCTCTAAATTGATACTGTTGTTGCAGTTATTCTGTCCTGTGCCAAATCATTTGTTTCAACTGTCTATGTCTTATTTATCTAAATATGTATTTGTTATGTTCAATGTTACAAAATGTCGTAAACTCAGGTTACATGTGACCTAAGAAACCCTGTACATAAGTAAAAAAACAGCCCCAACCCAGGATCGAACCATCCATCTCCTTCATGCTAACCATTGCACCACATGTACATCACTACTGATGCGTACTAACAGAGATAGTTACTGTACATGTCCTTACAGTGTTGTCAGATTGCCACTCTTTAATGTCCTTTTTCTGCCGGATGTACTCACTGGATGAAATTTAGTGTGACCTTTTTTTACCACTGGCATGCGAAGAGTTGCGCTGCGAAACCAGAGTACACAAATTTTGCTTCACCATGCATAAATAATTGTGAATAATAAAGGGGGCTCACACAGGGTGTGTGTGTGTGTGTGTGTGTGTGTGTGTGTGTGTGTGTGTGTGTGTGTGTGTGTGTGAGTGTGTGAGTGTGTGTGTGAGAGAGAGAGAGAGAGAGAGAGAGAGAGAGAGAGAGAGAGAGAGAAACGGAAGATCTATTTTTGCCGTCAGCTTCTGGTGTTGTACAGGCATCTGCTGCTCCTGCATATGTCTACAACAGCACCAATGATAACAGATTTTCAAACATTACAATTCTGCACTTCTGGCCCACACGAGCACAACTTTGGCTTACCCAAGTAATAGCCATTTTCAGGCTAAATGGCATTGCATCGAACACTGACGGATTTACTTTGATTATTTCTCAACAGGATTTGAGTATTATTGAATAACTGGATAACATTTTGACCCATCAATTGTATTTATTGTTCATAGAAACTGTGCTGCAGCATATCCTTTTACCGGCAGAGGTGCCGTTGCTGTGCATTTTAGATAATGACGTTTGTGTCAGTGATTCCCCCTCCCAAATGTTCCATTCATTGCACTTGTTGGCAGGAAACCCACTGTTGTCTGAACAATCATGAGAGCTATTCCAGCTCTGCAAGTTGCTTCAGAATGCAAGGGCTGTCCTTCCTGCTTTCTCCGACTTCTCTCTAGATGAACTCACATGCAAAGATGATGCTGTGGCAATTGCTTGTTCAATTAATAATTATTGTGCTGCAACGAGTAAGGTTATGGACGGCAGCCCCAAACCGTGCACGCTAGCGTCGGCATCTGTAAACACCCTCCAGGTCTCTGTATTTCACAGTGCACAGCCAATGCCGCAGCTCCAGAGCCATCTATGAACAAACTGCTCAATGAATTGTCCACGCTGACAGCACAGCTTGCAAAGAAGGATAGCAACAGTAGGAATGCTCGTGACTCCACCGCACACTATAATTCTTGGAGTTGGTTCCACAGGCGTTTGGAAAAGCTACAAGACAGTGCACCCGTTCTTGCAACTACCCAAATGCAGTTGACGAGTGTCCGTGGGCACGCACGCTCTCGTCCAGATTACTCACAGTGCCTACCTTATACACCAAATGATATGGTGTCGGCAGTAGACTGATCTGCAAGATTATTCATTACTGACCGAACGTCGAGGATTCATTTTCTAGTGTTGTTCCACAACAGGAAGATGACTGCCAACATTCCTCTAATCCACAACAGGAAGATGACTGCCAACATTCCTCTAATCCACTTGCAGCTCCGATTTTGAGTTGGCAAATAATGTGCACATCCCCATGTCTGCCAAGAAGACTAAGGAGACAGGGTATTTATAAATGGTTGAAAAATCGAAAATTTTTTAATGAATTTATTAAATTCTATAGTCTTTCCTGATTACATTGATATATACATTGTGGGGTTTCAAATGAAAAATGGCCTTTATACAACAAATTTTAAAGTTACTGTCATGTATGCCGCCACACCCCCTTTATTTCTGTTACGGAAAACAGTATTATTTCGAAAAGAACTATGAACTTTCTGTTTCCAGCGATTATATATATGATACATTGTATATGTTGGTAACAGTTCAAGTTTCTAGTGTCTGTAAATGATTATCTTTGCTACCCTTTAGTGCACAATAAATAAGAACTATGCAATGCACCAAGAAATTCAATAAAAGGACATTCCACGGTAACCATTCGCAAGCAAAGCAAGCCACACTGTTGAAAGTAAGCTAGGTATCAGTTCTTCGCAGAAGAAACTCCCACACGGTATGCCTCCTGGTGATTAAAATTTTTGTGCAAACGACGACTCTGTAGTGGATTTGTTGTTGATGATGATGATTACATCATATCTTCTTTGACAAAGGAAGTGGCGAATGTAAACAATGTGATGGTGTAGGCTGACTGGAAATAACCGAACAACGAAGTAGCAGGAAGGGTTTAACATCAAAATTAGTTGTTCTGTGGACATCCTGCAATAACTTTACCTTGTTCATGAGTTCGAACATTGTGCATCATTCATATGATATGAATTTGAAGTTGGTGTATTCAGTGCAGGCAATAGGAAAAAAAGGCTGCTCAAACATTTTGTGGTTTGATGGACAGTCCTCATCCTCCCAGTAGGATCATCATCATCATCATCATCTAAGACTGATTATGCCTTTCAGCGTTCAGTCTGGAGCATAGCCCCCCTTATACAGTTCCTCCATGATCCCCTATTCAGTGCTAACATTGGTGCCTCTTCTGATGTTAAACCTATTACTTCAAAATCATTCTTAACCGAATCCGGGTACCTTCTCCTCGGTCTGCCCTGACTCCTCCTATCCTCTACTGCTGAATCCATGAGTCTCTTGGGTAACCTTGCTTCTCCCATGCGTGTAACATGACCCCACCACCTAAGCCTGTTCACCCTAACTGCTACATCTGTAGAGTTCATTCCCAGTTTTTCTTTGATTTCCTCATTGCGGACACCCTCCTGCCATTGTTCCCATCTACTAGTACCTGCAATCATCCTAGCTACTTTCATATCCGTAACCTCAACCTTGTTGATGAGGTAACCTGAATCCACCCAGCTTTCGCTCCCATACAACAAAGTTGGTCGAAAGATTGAACGGTGCACAGATAACTTAGTCTTGGTACTGACTTCCTTCTTGCAGAAGAGAGTAGATCGTAGCTGAGTGCTCACTGCATTAGCTTTGCTACACGTCGCTTCCAGTTCTTTCACTATGTTGCCATCCTGTGAGAATATGCTTCCTAAGTACTTGAAACCGTCCACCTGTTCTAACTTTGTTCCTCCTATTTGGCACTCAATCCGTTTATATTTCTTTCCCACTGACATTACTTTCGTTTTGGAGATGCTAATCTTCATACCATAGTCCTTACATTTCTGATCTAGCTCTGAAATATTACTTTGCAAACTTTCAATCGAATCTGCCATCACAACTAAGTCATCCGCATATGCAAGACTGCTTATTTTGTATTCACATATCTTAATCTCACCCAGCCAGTCTATTGTTTTCAACATATGATCCATAAATAATATGAACAACAGTGGAGACAGGTTGCAGCCTTGTCTTACCCCTGAAACTACTCTGAACCATGAACTCAATTTACCGTCAACTCTAACTGCTGCCTGACTATCCATGTAAAGACCTTTAATTGCTTGCAAAAGTTTGCCTCCTATTCCATAATCTTGTAGAACAGACAATAACTTCCTCCTAGGAACCCGGTCATATGCCTTTTCTAGATCTATAAAGCATAGATACAATTCCCTGTTCCACTCATAACACTTCTCCATTATTTGTCGTAAGCTAAAGATCTGGTCCTGACAACCTCTAAGAGTCCTAAACCCACACTGATTTTCATCCAATTGGTCCTCAACTAATACTCGCACTTTCCTTTCAACAATACCTGAGAAGATTTTATCCACAACGCTGATTAAAGAGATACCTCTGTAGTTGTTACAATCTTTTCTGTTTCCATGTTTAAAGATTGGTGTGATTACTGCTTTTGTCTAGTCTGATGGAACCTGTCCCGACTCCCGGGCCATTTCAATTATCCTGTGTAGCCATTTAAGACCTGACATTCCACTGTATTTGATGAGTTCCGACTTAATTTCATCCACCCCAGCCGCTTTATTGCACTGCAATCTATTGACCATTTTCTCCACTTCCTCAAATGTGATCCTATTTCCATTATCATTCCTATCCCATTCTACCTCGAAATCTGAAACATTACTGATCGCATTTTCACCTACATTGAGCAACTCTTCAAAATATTCCCTCCATCTGCCCAAGGCATCCACAGGATTCACCAGCAGTTTTCCTCACCTGTCCAAAATACTTGTCATTTCCTTCTTACCTCCCTTTCGAAGACTGCTAATTACACTCCAGAATGGTTTTCTAGCAGCTTGACCCATAGTCTCCAACCTGTTTCCAAAGTCTTCCCACGATTTCTTCTTGGATGCTGCAATTATCTGTTTGGCTTTGTTTCTTTCTTCAACATAACTTTCTCTGCCTACCTGGGCTCTGGTATGTAGCCATTTTTGATACGCCTTCTTTTTCCTTTTACAGGCTGCCTTGACTGTATCATTCCACCAAGCTGTTTGCTTCATCCTACTTTTACACACTACTGTTCCAAGACATTCTTTAGCCACTTCTAGTACTGTGTCCCTGTACCTTGTCCATTTCTTTTCCAATGACTGTAATTGACTACATTCAACTAACTGGTACCTTTCTGAGATCGCTGTTATGTACTTGTGCCTGATTTCCTTATCCTGAAGTTTCTCCACTCTTATCCTCCTACATATGGACCTGACCTCCTGCACTTTCGGCCTCACAATCCCAATTTCACTGCAGATTAAATAATGATCAGTGTCATCAAAGGATCCCCTGAATACACGTGTGTCCCTCACAGCCTTCCTGAAATCCTGATCTGTTGTTATATAGTCAATGACAGATCTGGTTCCCCTGCCTTCCCAAGTATACCGGTGAATGTTCTTATGTTTAAAAAAGGAGTTTGTGATTACTAAGCCCACACTGGCACAGAAATCCAAGAGTTGTTTCCCGTTCCTGTTGGCCTCCATATCCTTTCCAAATTTACCCATAACCTTTTCATACCCTTCTGTTTGATGTCCAATCCTGGCGTTAAAATCACCCACGAGCAGAACACTGTCCTTGTCCTTTACTCTAACAACTACATCACTGAGTGCCTCATAAAAACTATCCATCTTATCTTGATCTGTCCCTTCACAATGCGAATATACTGACACAATCCTAATTTTCTTGCTAGACACTGTCAAATCTATCCACATCAGTCATACCTTATTGCAACTACGCTGGGTTCCATTTCTTTCCTGATGTAAAGCCCTGCACCCCATTGTGCTATTCCTGCTTTGACTCCTGACAGGTAGACCTTGTATTCTCCCACTTCCTCTTCTTTCTCACCCCTTACCCGAATGTCACTAACAGCTAAAACGTCCAGCCCCATCTTACTTGCAGCCTCTGCCAGCTCTACCTTCTTCCCAGAGTAGCCCCCATTGATATTAATAGCTCCCCATCTCATTACCATTTGTTTGCCAAGCTGTATCTTAGGAGTCCCTGGTTTGTCATTTAGAGGTGGGACTCCGTCACACCCAAAGGTCCGAGGCATTTTGCTCTGATTGTTGCCAGCATCATATTTAAAGTACCAGGGAAGCAGGTTGCTAGCCTTACTTGCCCCGAGTCCCATTGGGTTTTACCCCTAATGGCTAAGGGACTAACCGGTGGATTTGGTAGTCTTTGCTGTATGAGCACAAAGGTGACCACAACTCTGTTCCAAGACGGCCGCCGAGTAAGTGACGCCAGAAACCATTTCCAGAAAGTTAAGTGATTTAGACAGGAATATAATTTAGTTTAACGCCGACAACAAATTAAATACATGTATTAGTATATCATTTAGTCTTGCCGTTAAAGGTTTGACTTTTCTTTGCGTATTTTTTCAGAAAACACGAAAAGATCGTAACTTCGCGAAGTCGCGCTTAGGCTTAAATTTTGTAAACGTGTTTGTTTCTTGTTTCACGGTAATTTAACTAATTTCTCGGTAACAAATAAGTAAACTACCGTAAATAGCGTATAACTTCATTGTTTTAATACAGATTTCAGAAAAACGGAGTAACTTTATATCAGAAACTTGCTTATATACATTTGTTTATAGGCCTAATTCTCGTAACGTTTTTGGAGAATCAAAGTTAAAGTATCTCGTTTAATTGTCCTTTTTTCATTCCATCGAGTGAAATATAAAATAAATAGCGTATACCTTCATTGTTTTAATACAGATCTCAGAAAAACAGCGGAATTTTAAATCAGAAACTTGCTTATATACATTTGTGAATAGGCTAAATTCTTGTAACGTCTTTTTTGATTTTCGGTAATTTAATTGATTTATTCTAGCTAAAGTATTATTTTTGCCATGAGTGAGAAGTGCCTGACTTGCCGTAGAATTGTTAGTTCCGGGGTTTGGTGTGATGGATGCAGTAGTTTTTTTCACTGGGGGGACTGCAGTGGCGTGGGTGTCGGGAAAGTGGATCAGGCTCATCAGTGGTTATGTAGGATTTGCAGCAGAGATAGGAAGATAGTCGAACAGGAGGGGAAAATTGCTGCCCTTCAGGCTGAGCTAGATCAGGCTAGGGAAGATCTGGACAGGTTAAGGAGGGAGAAGGGCAAAGAGAGGTGGGAAGTGGCAACAGGTAGCAGAAGGAACAGGTCTAGAACTAAGTCTGACAGTTTTGTGGTGAATGTCAAAAATAAGTTTGACCTGTTGCTTCAGTTAGAAACTGATGAGCCTCAAGCAGAGGTAGGTGTAGACAGGACACAACAAACTTTCAATAGGAAATTGAAAAAGAATGTAGGAAAGCCATTGAAAAGGAAGAAAGTTTTGTTGTTAGGCAGTTCTCATGCCAAAGGTGTAGGCCAACTTCTGCAGGAGGAATTAGGACCAGAATACCAGGTCACAAATGTTTTCAAACCAAGTGCTAGTCTGGATCAGGTGACAGAGGATTTAGGTTCACTCTGTAAAGGATTTACCAGGGAAGACACCGTGGTTATTGTGGGAGGGCCAGGGAACAGCATCGACAGAGATCCTGGGTACAATATAGAGTGTGACCTGGTAAAGATTGCGTCGGCATCAAGACATACCAATGTTGAATTTGTATCTGTCCTGAGACGCCATGACCGGCCTCATTTGAACTCTTCTGTTGGGAGAGTTAATTTGGAGTTGGAACGGCTGCTTGGGTCGGGTGCGGGGGCTCATATTGGTGTGGTTCCTGTTGATTCTCTCAGTAGGTGGGACTATACCAGGCACGGCCTACATCTCAACAGGAAAGGGAAGGGTAAACTGGCTGGGGTAATAGCAGGAAATTTAAGGGGGGGAGGCACTGCCATGAATGGTAAAATACCAGTGGTTACAGGTGTTGGAGCAGCACCTTTTTTAGGATAGGTAAGGCAGAAAGCTGTCAAGTTCTACGAGAGGTCAGGATTGAAACAAATCTTCAGTTTAGGAAAGAAATTAAACAGCACAATTCTAGCACATTGTATCACCAATCACAGCTGTCAATTATAAATTTTCACCAATCACCAGAAATTTTATCTCCACCAAGTTGTATCTCAGTCCTAGGTAATTGCATTGATGAATTAAAGTCACCCAACCCAGTTGACATAATCTGCCTCTCTGAACACCATGTGACCACTGGTATAGCAACTAGGCCTAAGCACAATGAGAAACTCAGACAGGAGAGTACTGCAAATGTTAGAATAAGGAAAGGTTCTCATAAAAGTATAATTAAAAATAATGTAAGTATATTTCATCAAAATATTGGGAGTTTAAAGAATAAAATAGATGAGCTTCTGGTTTGCGTAGAAGATTTAGAAGCTGAGGATGAAAGAGATATACTATGCCTGTCTGAGCATCACATTGTTACTGATATGGATAAGGTAAATGTAAGTGGATATAAGCTCTCCGCACATGTAATGAGAGAAAATATGGAGGAAGGAGGAGTTGCCATATATGTCAAAAGTCATCATTGTGCAAAAAGTATAGAAACAAAAAAGTTTTGTGTAGAGAAACATATAGAAGCATGTGCCTGTGAGCTTAAATTAAATAAAGGCACATTTATAATTGTAACTGTATATAGGTCCCCATCGGGAAATTTTCATCTATTTCTGAAAAATTTGGACTCCTTGTTGTGCTATCTGTCAGACAGGGGGAAACAAAATTATTATTTGTGGGGACTTCAATGTAGATTCTCTGAAAGAGGGTAATAGGAAAAATGACCTTGAAGTATTACTCGGTTCTTTCAATTTGACACCCGTTATTGATTTTCCTACTCGGGTGGTAAAGGATAGCAGCTCACTGATAGATAACTTCTTTATAGACCAAGATAAGTTTAACCAGATAAATGCTCAGCCTGTTGAGAATGGTCTTTCTGATCATGGTGCACAGCTAGTTACAATATATGACATAGCTCCATTCAGCAATACTAAACAGTCCTACAAAGTAGTACGTTCAGTCAACGATTTAACAATTGCAAATTTCAGGGAAAGCCTACAGCAGTTAGACTGGGATGAGGTGTACCGTGAACCTGATGCCAATTTAAAATATAATTTATTTCATGACATTTTTGTAAATGCATTTGAAAACTGCTTCCCCAAGAAAATAGTTAAATATACTCGTAAGAAACCTTGTAACAAACCATGGCTTACTAAGGGTATAAAAATATCTTGTAACTTGAGAAGGGAAATGTATCTGACAGGAAGAAAGAGTTGTGACCCAGAAACTATCAAACATTATAAAAACTACTGTGTTATATTAAGAAAAGTTATTAAAAAATCCAGAAGTATGTGTATCATGTCTGAAATCAGCAACTCTGATAATAAAATTAAAACAATTTGGAATATTATTAAAAGAGAAACAGGGCAACCAAGAGCACAGGAAGACAGTATTACCATCAAATTGAATGAAAACTTTATGAACAAAAAGTCAGAAGTTGAAAATATTTTTAATAATCATTTTCTAAATGTTGTGGATATAGTAGGATCCAGGTGTTCACTAGAAGATGCTAGGCTGTTGATGGAAGAGGCCATACCTATGCAATTTGATACAATTGAAATCTCACCCACTTCTCCCTCTGAAATTAGGAAAATAATAAACTTGCTTAAAAGCAAAAACTCACATGGAATTGATGGCATTTCCAGCAAAATACTAAAAGCTTGTTCTCAACAGATATGTAAGATTCTCAGCCACCTGTGTAATGGCTCTCTGGAACAGGGCATTTTTCCCTGATAGACTGAAATATGCTATTGTTATACCTTTGCATAAAAAGGGGGATAGATCTGATGTCAACAATTACCATCCAATCTCCCTTCTAACAGCTTTATCCAAAATTTTTGAGAAAGTAATGTATTCAAGAGTAGCTTCACATATCTGTAACAATGAAGTACTAACAAGATGTCAGTTTGGTTTCCAAAAAGGTTTTTCCAACAGAAAATGCCATATATGCTTTCACCAATCAAATTTTGAATGATCTGAATAACCGAACACCACCCATTGGGATTTTTTGTGATCTCTCAAAGGCTTTTGATTGTGTAAATCATGAAATTCTGCTAGACAAGCTCAAGTATTGTGGCATGAATGGTACAGTGCACAAATGGTTTAACTCGTACCTAACTGGAAGAGTGCAGAAAGTTGAAATAAGTAGTTCTCATAATATGCAAAGATCAGCACATTCCTCAAACTGGGGAACTATCAAGAATGGGGTTCCACAAGGGTCAGTCTTGGGTCCTTTGTTGTTCTTAATATATATTAATGACTTGCCGTTCTATATTCATGAAGAGGCAAAGTTAGTTCTCTTTGCTGATGATACAAGTATAGTAATCACACCTGACAAACAAGACTTAACTGATGAAATTGTCAATACTGTCTTTCAGAAAATTACTAAGTGGTTCCTTGTAAACAGATTCTCACTGAATTTTGATAAGACACAGTACATACAGTTCCGTACAGTGAATGGTATGACGCCATTAATAAATATAGACCTTAATCAGAAGCAGATAGCTAAGGTAGAATATTCAAAATTTTTAGGTGTGTCCATTGATGAGAGATTAAATTGGAAGAAACACATTGATGATCTGCTGAAACGTTTGAGTTCAGCTACTTATGCAATAAGGGTCATTGCAAATTTTGGTGATAAACATCTTAGTAAATTAGCTTACTACGCCTATTTTCACTCGTTGCTTTCATATGGCATCATATTTTGGGGTAATTCATCACTGAGGAATAAAGTATTTATTGCACAAAAGCGTGTAATCAGAATAATAGCTGGAGTCCACCCAACATCATCCTGCAGACATTTATTTAAGGATTTAGGGATATTCACAGTAGCTTCTCAGTATATATACTCTCTTATGAAATTTGTTATTAACAACCAAACCCAATTCAAAAGTAATAGCAGTGTGCATAACTACAATACTAGGAGAAAGGATGATCTTCACTATTCAAGAGTAAATCTAACTTTGGCACAGAAAGGGGTGAATTATACTGGCACTAAAGTCTTTGGTCACTTACCAAATAGTATCAAAAGTCTGACAGATAACCAACAAGTATTTAAGAAGAAATTAAAAGAATTTCTGAATGACAACTCCTACTCCATAGAGGAATTTTTAGATATAAATTAAAAAAAAAAAAAAATGTTAATAAATAATAAAAATAAAAAACACAAAAAATGAAAAAGTTGTTATATTAACTTAAGTATGTTGTTAAATTAACTTAATTATGTCTTGTTTTGGAAAATTTGACTCGTTCCACATCATTACGAAATATCGTATTCATGATCCATGGAACTAGTATTAATCTAATCTAATCTAAAAGAATATGTCCGAGATGCCCAGCCTTATTCCAAAGTAACTGGTATCCCGACTGTCGGGACCACTCACTTGGCCACTCATACGTTGCCCGTGGTTCATGAAATAGGACATGACTACAGGAACCCACACCATGAACCAGTAGGGTCAGCAAGTACATAAAAATACTTTTAGGTTCCTTTACAAGTCTAAAGAATCTATGAAGCGTGCAGTAGAACAAACTGTAAATATTAGTGGAACCAGGGAGATTGCTGTTGCACTTAAGGGGCCATGGCAACATCAAGGACACTGTTCCTTGAATGGCGTGGTAAGTGCTACTTCTCTGGAGAACGGAAAAGTTGTTGGTGCTGAGTGCTTATGTAACTACTGCCGCATGTACCATAGTAACACTGAAGGACATAGTGATCATCAGTGCTCTAAGAATTGTGATGGTTACAGTGGAGGTATGGAGTGTGATGGAGCTATAAAAATATTTCAGAGGTCAGTGCCCATTTATAATGTTAGATATATGAAGTACCTAGGTGATAAGGACTCTAAAGCTTTCAATAAAATTAATGAGTTCACAAAACTGGAGTATTGTGGAAATGTGCAAAAGAGTATGGGTGCTACATTGAGGAAGCTACAAACAGAAATATAGTTGCTATCTGTTGGAAAATCTCTGCCTGGTCATTAGGCGAACTGCACCTCTGAATGAAATTACAGAAATGAGAAAGGCTGTATGAGCCACCTACTTTCATAAGTTGACCACAGATGACTACCCTGTTCAGGGACTTTGTCCTACAGGAGCAGATACTTGGTGCGGTTACCAAAAAAGCAAAAGAAAGTGGTCAAATATACCATCGTAAGTATTCTCTACCTGAGCCCATTATGAATGAAATAAAACCAATTTTTAGAGAACTCAGTGACCTTGTTTTGCTTAGTACATGTCTTTATGGGGGCACTCTGAATACAAATGGAAGTTTCAACCATTGCATATGGGAAAGATTACTCAAGAATATTTTTGTACGACTAAATACATTAAAAGTTCGTGAATTAGATGCAGTGATGTTTCAATGATGGAGTGATGGGAAGTTTGGAAGTCCTGAGAAATCTAGGAATAAAATGTGGCTCTAATACGGAAGATGAATTGCTTGCGTGTGACAGACAACAGGTGCATAAAGCTGAAAGATTTGCTCTTCACATTACCAAAGAAGCAAGAAGTGCTGAAAGGAATGCCAAGAGGGAGCTGAAGATGAAGAAATGCTGCAGGATGAAGATTATGCTTCAGGAATGTTCTGAAGCACAGTTTAATTGAACTAATATCTTCATTCACAATTTACTGCATGTTGCATTCTTTCAGAAATCAGGTACAAATATTTCCTTAAGTTTATAAAGCATTGCTCAAATTTTTCTCTGTAACTTGCAGTAGTCCATACTTATGTAGTACACCTAAGCTTTATTGCTGAGTCAACTAAACCATAGGGAAAAAAAAAAAATGTTTTTATTGGGGAAAAATTTATAAAAATTAAAATGTAAGAGATTTTTTTATCCTTGTAATATACATAATAGGTGGAATTAAATGGTCTAGTACCTCGGCCATCATGTCATGCGTATCTGGTAAAAATTTGGTCTCCTTCAAATGTGTAACACTGGATTAAATGGTACCTCAATTTGAGAAAGCATTTTGGAAAAAATTGCATCTATTTTTTGTAATTTTTTTAATAACCCTAAGCAAGTTCAAAAATAATCAAAATACTTCTAATATGTTTAGAAAGTGAGCTGCATTACCTGATACCAACAAAAAATCTGTAAAACATATACATTATAAACAGTGCCTGAAAGAAATAGGTGTTGATTTTTACATAATATTGAGCCAGAGAAGTACCCTGCATCTTTAAATTTGATGACGAGTTTTCCCCTTTGTGGATGTTTGTGGTTGCTGATGTTTCAGGTCTGATATTGGGAGCAGACTTCCTCAAGCAGTTTTCTTTGTAACCTGATTTGGTACACTGCTGCTGATGAATTTACCCGTGTCTTCTAAGTGCCAGGCCGCATACTATGCGAAACCAACTTTGGCTGTGTGAAGAGTTCTGGGACAACCACACCTACCGTAATTTAAGTTGTTACAGCCTTCGTGTTTGCTTGAATGTGGAGCGCACACATGCACTACGGGAGAAGATGTTGCCGTTGCGTGACAGTTTCAAGCTTGCTGTGTTACAGGTGGTATATGTGACGCTTAACGCAAAAATCTGCGAGATCAGTGTCTTCTATGCCAAGGAAGTGCAGAATATTGCTACACTATGATGGAACAGCAGCTGGAGAGCAAGCTTGTGGAGCTAAGGTGCCTGCGTGATGCAGCCACTTCCCCTACCTCTGTGACCCCCCTCCTTTTCCTTGCAATTGCCACCAGTGGCCAATGACCTGAGACAGCTGCTTCTGCAGGATTTCCCAGCGCTGACAGATCCTGTTGTGGTCCAGGGTAAAGTGAGGCATTCCATTATGCACCACATACGCACTATCCTGGTCTGCCCGCAGTTAGTAGGCGTAGATGCTTACCTTCTGAAAATTGCACTCTGCTCAAGATGCTGTGACGAAGCAAGCTGGGATATTTTTACTTCTCCTCTTGTTTTGACATCTGCCTCCTTGAAATTCATTTTCACTTTTAACTAAGTACCATTATCATATGTGAGCATAATCTGCATTTTCATAAAAGAGAAAGATTCGCCCTCAGTTTTAAAGAATATAACACCAAATCAAATTTTGTGCTTAATTTTATGTATATAATTTATTTTTTAATTTATTTTCACTATTCCTAGTTAGTATTTTTTGTTATAGGGCGAAATAAGTAATCGTTTCGTAACTTAAATTCTATTGTTGACATATGAACAAATATAAATTCTGTAATAATTATAAACATTTGGAAGACGAAATATTAGTAATCTTAAAGTATCTATTTCACTCTATTCAACAACTTGTTAGCAAAGCCAGCCCTTAATTAATTCTAAAGTAATTAACAGTTTTATATCAAAAGTGATGCTTGTGTAACTATATTTGTTAATTTCATGATTTAAACAAATAATTTGGCCTAACTCTTGCAGTAGAAGAAACTGTTAAAAAGAGGCAATTTTTCGACATATTCAGTTAATTGAATGAAGTAACTTTTAATTGTAATTTCTATAAATTTAACTTCGAACAACGTATAATTTCAGTATCTATTATTGCGACGGTACATACGGGCCCGATTTATGGTCACGACACAGTCTGTCCACGGACGAGGAACCTTTCTCGGCTAGAATGACAACAATGCATCGACTTAACAGTAAAGTAAGTGTAACACCAATAGGCCATGTGTAAAAACAATGACATTGTCTGTTTCCATACTTACCTGTTTATCTTTCAAGAACTGTGTACACTGTGGTAAGGTTTTTACTGCTCGTAGATGTTCAACAGTATACTATTGTAGCAGTATGCGGATGTTCACCTGCAATCTATTAATGAGGCTTATGGAAGTTTAAACAATGGTGCAATGGCAATATAGCTGTGTAATATTGGGTGGGTGGGTGGGTTTGTGAAAAGTGAAAGTAAAAGACAGTGAAACGCAAGTGCCCATCTGTCGGTTACATAATTTACCGTAGTCAACGTCCAAATTACAAACATCATTTTTCAGCCAGTGTAGCAGGATGATAGTTTTTAAAGGAAACAAAAAATCAATGAGGATTTGTTGAATGAAGAACATCACATGGTAAGCAAAAAGGAAGTGCGTCACCCTGTAATAACAGCAAGTGTACAAGGGATACAAGTTAAGGGTTTACTGGACAGTGGTAGTGATTTGAATGGTATGTCACAACCATTTTTTGAATCTATTAAGAACACTGAGGATATAGTAGTGATGCACGTTTCTGGAATAAAACTTGTCGTGTACATAGTTCTGCGTAGTCAGTGCGTACACAACTTTCCCACTACAGCGGGCCCGGTAAGCACAACAGTGCAGGCGCAGCGCTCGTCCGTCTCCCCACTATGAGAGAGATGGACCAAATTCTGCTTCCGCCGATCTGTGTATTAATATGTCACGCAGCCAATGAGACTGCTGCTAACGTAGAACCTTTTCGCCTCGCGGATCACATTCGCGCAGTGATACCTGAACGCGCGAGGTATTATAACGAGTGGACAGACCTCCGATTAGTCAGTCTGCATTTGTCTGTACCAATCTATAGTCAAGTTTCAGTCTGCACCTAATAAGATTATCATATTCCTGTACATAGCCATGAAAATAAATGTGTTCAACATTCTGTGTTGGATTCATTATGTGGCAATAATGCTTACCCCAGCTGTCTGTCTCATTGTTAATGTTTCCTTTGGCAGTCAAACTCTTCTCTTATCCTATCTGTAGTTTATAAGTGATTCACAAACATTCTATCTTTGACTTTCATGTAATTTTGTACAGTAGAATTTCTGTCAAACAATGGGGTAAGGTAAACTGAAAATGAAAGGTGTCAGCATATGTGAAGGATAATTAACATCTGAAGTAATGAGCTCATTGGTGCAGCAGCAGAGGCAATGTGCAGTATAAACCATCTTAAATAATAGATCTTAATATTAACTGTGGTACAATAATAGTGTTTGTGCTCAGTTCAATCAGTGTATGGAGATAACTATCAGTGACATGGTACAGCCTGTTCTAACAGTAAGGAATTCCAACTTTAAAAATAGTTGCCTGGAGTAATGTCTGTGGAAAGATCAAGCAAGATTTGTACGTACCGGGTGATCAAAAAGTCAGTATAAATTTGAAAACTTAATAAACCACAGAATAATGTAAATAGAGAGGTAAAAATTGCCACACATGCTTGGAATGACATGGGGTTTTATTAGAACGAATAAAATAAAATAAAGTTCACAAAATGTCTGACAGATGGCGCTGGACAGCAAAACTGCTACCGTGATGGGTGAGAGGTACGCCGATATGTTACAGAATCGCATCATCCCCAGCCTGTCTGATGCTGGAACGTATGATGTTTATGGAGGATGGCGCTCCACCGCATATTGCTATACGGGTGAAAGATCTCTTGCGCACGTCGTTTGGTGACGATTGTGTGCTCAGCCGCCACTTTCGTCATGCTTGGCCTCCCACGTCCCCAGATCTCAGTCCGTGCGATTATGGCTTTGGGGTTACCTGAAGTGTACCGTGATCGACCAATATCTCTAGGGATGCTGATAGACAACATCCGACGCCAATGCCTCACTGTAACTCCAGACATGCTTTACAGTGCTGTTCACAACATCATTCCTCGACTACAGCTTTTGTCGAGGAATGATGGTGGACATATTGAGTATTTCCTGTAAAGATCATCATCTTTGCTTTGACTGACTTTGTTATGCTAATTATTGCTATTCTGATCAGATGAAGCACCATCTGTCGGACATATTTTGAACATTTGTATTTTTTTGGTTCTAATAAAACCCCATGTCATTCCAAGCATGTGTGTCAATTTGTACCTCTCTATCTACATTATTCCATGATTTATTCAGTTTTCAAATTTATACTGACTTTTTGATCACCCGGTATATCGCCCTTCTGGCTAGAATGTCAAACAAATAATAGTTTTTCTAAGTGATAATTTTGTCTGTTCAGTAATGAGAGTCACGTTTGCCATAGCGTAAGGATCTGTTACTGTGGAATGTTTTTCTGTAGAATCAATTTTGCATTCAGATGTTAATTTATTAGTTAATGAAGCAATGATGATATAATAAAACAATGAATAATGTTATGGTCTTAATGTTTAGGGAGCCTGTCTCTGCAGTAGGGATATTTTTTGAGAATGCACTCCACAAGTTAACAAGGTAAAAAATTTAAGTGAAATAATGGTGCTGACAGACATGATTAATGCAAAAAGTAACTGTATGCACACAAATGTGTTGTAACTGTATTGATGATTAATTGTGAACTAGGCAACACTTGGTACTGTTTATACTGTGCAATTCATGACAAGGTAGCTGGGAATGAGAGATTAACATAAACAGCAACATTTTAGTGAGGTGCAAGAAATATAATGCTGCATAATTGGACCTGTATGTTATCTGAAAACTTCTATTAAGAGCTTAAAGTGGTAATACTGAAACAATGAACAATAATTTTGCTGATTCACTGATAACTGTGGTGCTAAACTGGTGTGAATATTCTGAGAAGTCAACTATTTGGTAACATTTTGTGAGGATTTAGATTCGTGTTTGAATGAGAGCAGTGCTCAGAGTAGAGAAATAGGACAATGATTTGGTACAACTTCCATCCCCTTAATTTTGATTTGATAGTAAGTAAGTTAGGTGATGGTGACTATTGTTTATTTCATAATGTAATGATTACTAAAGCTATGCCACCGCACAGCTTGAGTTTTTATTAGAGGTAATGAACATATTTTAGGTGATATTTTGCAAATGGGAAAGAAACAAAGGTCTTTCAAGTTTAACCAGTTTCAGACGGTTATGACTTAAAAGAGTCATATTTAGCAGTGTAATGTGCATTTGATTTGAAAATAAAAAATAAAAAAAAACAAAAAAACAAAACAGAAGTATTGGAGTGCTTTTGACAGGGAACTACAGGCTTTCTGCACCCCACGTCTGGTGTGACACGTCAAGCAACAGGGCCCGTCCTTTCGTCCCACCAGGTTGGTGTCAGTTGCTTGTGCCTCCGTTAGTTGGTCGAAGTCAGGGTAGGCCGATGTGGTGGCAAGTTATGAGAGGTTGTCAGCCATCATGTTTTCTGCTCCCTGTACATAGCAGACACCCATAGTATATTGTGAAATCAAGTCCAGGTGGCGGAATCATCAATGGCACGTCCAAAACCTGCTATCTGGAAACACAACGGGCCTCCAGCTCAAGCAGTGCACCATTGCCGGCACAATCAAACTAGTTTGGTGCGACGTATCCCATAGTAGATGACCAGTCATCCCATAGAATTTCAAGAAGAGTTTTCGACATCCTCTGTAACCTGTCTCATCCCGGAACATGCCCAACACTGAAACTCATACCAGAACGTTTTGTTTGGAATAACACTAAAAAGGACTCTGCTGGTTGGGCGAGAGCCTGCATCCAATGCCGATGCGCCAAAACAATGTCAGGCCCTACCACCCTTTGGGAAATTCCCCATCCTGAAGGGCTGTTTCCAACTTGTCTACATGGTCCTGGTGGGACCACTCCCAGATTCAAACGGATACCAGTACATCCTGCCAGCTACAGACAGGACAACTCGATGGCTGGAGGTCACACCTCTGATTGATATCTCAGCTGTCTCCATCGCCTGCGCTTTCATCACAATATGGATTGCAGGCTTCGGCTGCCCATGGTCCCTGAGAACTGACCAGGGCCAGCAGTTCGAGTCAGCTATGTTCTCAGAGCTCTGCCACCAGTTCCACATGATGGCCTACCATCCTCAATCCAACGGTCTTGTGAAATGGTGGCACTGCACTCTCAAGACAATGCTCTTATGCCATGACCAGGAGTGGACAAAGGCCCTTCCATGGGCACTGCTGGGCATACGAACTGCCTAGTAAGTTCTAGACACCTCGCTGGCAGACGTGCTTTACGGGGAACCGATCACCTTTGCAGCAGAGTTTGTATCACAAACTACTAACCACCAACCCCTTGGACATCAACCTGCTGAACCTAGTGAAATGTGTCTGCATCCCACCACACCAAACCAAACATATTTGTGCACAAGGACCTCCAATTGCATACACACATCATGCTCAGGTCTGGCGCCGTCAAACCCGACCTCCACCTGCATAGGGGCCCGTACAAGGTGTTGAAATGAAGGGCAAACACTTTTGATATCTTGTAAGCTGGAAATACAAGTGTCGCTGAACTACCTAAAACGAACATGGACTTTAGCAGACACACCCAGTGTTTACCATCCACTGGCCCCAGCTCAAGGCTCCACAAACCAATTTACAATCTGCCCAGACATGCGAAACTACTTCCCAGAAGACATTTCCGTAACACTGCAGCACTCACTATTTATGGTTATTGCCAAATTCGAAAATAGACAATCAGACTACAATACAGTCTCAAGGTCATTGGAGCACTTCACACACATTCTGCCTACGATCAACACAGCAGGTCTTAAATCCATTCCATGGGTACTAGCTGATGTTTGCCCAAGAGCACTTCATAATGAATGACACCCCAGACCCTGCCACCATTGGACCAACAGCCTCACCAACACTGGACAACACACCACCAGCCATCAACACTTCAACGGACACTGCCATCGCCCCATTGGCACCACCGCCACCATCATGAGCCTGTTGCCCTTTACGGTGCCCAGGCACCTAGCAGACTACAATGTTGGCCCTTGTCATCACACCAGCGGGGAAAATGCATTACGACCAACCAGTCACTGTGCTCCGTACTGGTGGTGGTGGTGGTGGTGGTGGTGGTGGTAGGGGCTCTGGGGGCACATGGAACCACTGGCTCTACCATGAATATTGCTGCGCTACCGCAGCAAGAACTTTGCCTGATCAGTTCTCTGTAGTATGTGCTCTATGCTGCACACATTGTGCATGTGCTGTGAGAATAAAAGTATTCATAGTCAGGGACGGGAGTGCGAGTGATTATTTATTGTCGAAATTACTACGCCTGCTCCCCACCACCTACACTGTTTTTCTGTATAGTGAGAAATGGCCATGTAAACCTTTCCAACATGGGTTCTACAAATGTTTTATTCCTATCTCTACTGAGCTAATCCTATTGACATATGCTGTAGGTCATTTCGAATTAGCTGAAATTCTGAAACTAGTTGTTCCCATGTAGTACATTTCGTAGAACAGTACATTCTGCAAAATCGTCCGAATTTATTTTGTTGTTCTGCAGAATCTTCCTTAGAATTAGTGCTTGTGTTAGTTAATTCTACTTTCTCTTGTACAGCATAATTCACAAAATTCCTGTAACCATTCCTTCAAATCAGATATAGACTTGGGTGTTCTAATTATTTCCCCGAATTCTTTGAATTTTTCTAATGCCGTAATACATTCACACGAAATTGACTTCAGTTGATGTATTTGTTGGTCAACAATTGTAGAACTGTGGAATGCATTCAAATTTCATCACATGTCCAAAATATATTGATTCACTTTCTTCATACTACTGGCAATATATTCTTAAGTCTACTTTCTGTTCCTTTGGCAATACTGTAATCTCCCACTTAGGCCGGTATAACTCCATCATATTTATTTTTCAAAGCTGATATGTCAAAGAAATTTGATAGTGTAATATGGAACTTTGTCTGATCTTGCCTCTTGTCAAATAAATGTGATCAATGGCCTCACTGTAGGTTTGATCATAAAAGTCATACATAATCTGTTCACCACAATACAAGTGTTGGCATTGCTACAGCTATTTTATGTCTGCAGGGTGTACTGTGTTTGTAAACATGGCTAAAATGTTTAGTTGGTGTGTTCCTGCGACTAACAATCTAGGTTTGACTGGGTGGGGTTAGCAAGGGACACAGCGCATGTTAATCGTGTACTGATAGGACGGTGGGCTATGTTGCAGGTGACTTCAAATCCACAATCAGAGCTACAGCCATCCACCTCTACATCTAGAAACATCCAGGCAGCGTTTCAGCAAGCTGGGATGGAGGATGACACACTGTTTCTTCTTCTTTTTTTAAAAAAAATCTTAGTTCTCAATTGAACTTTGTCTAATTTTGGATTCTGGACGCCACAAAATGCACTTCATCATTTCGTATCTTTTATCAGTTTTGCAGTTGTTGGAAAACCATCTCTGTTATTTAAATTATTCAAAAATAAAAATAATTCTTAATAACCGTACTGTGTACTAAATTTATCTTCAGATGTTACTCCTTCAGTGCTCTATAAATAACTTCAAATGACCATGGAATTATTTTGGTTAATGTGCACTGTGGTATATTGCTGTATTGTTAGCTCGAGTAGCTCTCTGCTGTAGCAAGAAATCGCAGCATTATGGTGAGCCCCTCTTCTGCAGACACAGATTTTCTGGAGTGCGTATGCTAATATGAAGACCCATATCATTGAGCAAACACTGAAATGCACTCTCATCCATTCATAAGTAATTTATACACAATTCTGGAATTTATATACAGACTTGATGTCCTCCACTTGAATATCTCTTAACAAATTTTGCTGAATGCTTTTATCATGTTGACATAAAATCCAAGTAGGTTCCTCTTTTTTCCTGCTGCTTCCTTTCCAAATGCTCTCACGATGTAATTGTGGCACATGCAACTGCATCACATAATAACAAGTTGTTGTCCGCCGTCTGGAACTTTGATGAAAATATGATGAACGTGTAATACCCCCTTTGTAGCACCACATCAAAGTTCTTTGTAAAAGAAACTTGATGAATATTTGATCACCCTGCAAAACAGCATCTCCGTAGCACAATGTGTAGCCCTTGAAAGACTCGAACTCTTCTCCTCTGCAGCTGTTACAGCTGGAAGGGAAAACACCATCTACTCTACGAAATAACATTGCTACCTTATCAATGACTGCCTCGTATTTGTATCAATGTGTGTACAGATTGCAATGTCTTAACTTTAAGCAGATGCAAAGTGACAATTATTGAACTACATGGGGGGGGGGGGGGGGGGGGCTGAGAGAGAGAGAGAGAGAGAGAGAGAGAGAGAGAGAGAGAGAGAGAGAGAGAGAGAGAGAGAGAAATCATAAATTAGTTACAAACTACAGTGTGTGCACACTTTATTCAATGTGTACTTGTCACAACAGATATTCAGATTTCGGTTTTGAGACATTCGATATGTAGCACAGATGAACACCGAAATTCTCAATGACCAACTGGCAGTTTAGTGGTTATTGCTGTAATCTTGTCTTTACTACAGCCCCACAAAAAGGAATTACATGTGTTCAGATCCAGAGAATATAGCGGCCAATCTAAGCCCATGCCAGAAACCTCTGGGTACCCCAGAACCAGAATACACTTCCCAAAGTGCTCTTCCAGGACATCAAACACACTCCTGCTTCCATTGGGTCAAGCTCCTTCTTGCATGAACATCATCTTGTTGAAATAAAGTTCACTTTGGATAATGGGGATGAACTAATCTTCCAAAACTTTCACGTACCGTTTTGTAGTCACCGTGCCATCAAGAAATATTTCACCAATTATTCCATGACTGGACACCATACAGTCACCTACTGAGGGTAAAGAGCCTTCTCCAATTGTGAAATGCCAATTCTCAGTCCCCCAAATGCGCCAATTTTGCTTATTGACAAACCCATTCAAATGAAAGTGGATTCCTCGCCAAACCAAACATTCATGCACATACTAATTTCCACCATGCCCCGTGGCCAACCATGCAGTTTGAACGTCCTAATGCACACCGTTCAGAAGTTATGACAATTTTCTTTCAATTGCTCAATAATTGTCACCCTGCACAATTTAACTCAAAGAGCAGCCATGAAAAGAAACCCACTACTTCCATTCTTAATACATCTTACTAACTTCATGCCAACTCTCAACTACTACTTTGAAGAAATGGTATTCAAACAAATCTGTGGCACAGTCATGGGCACTTGAATGGCACCCGCCCTGTGCCAACCTGTTAATAGGCCATCTAGAGAAAACCTTCCTAGCCTCTCAAATCCATGGTCTCATAAAGTATCATATACTATATCTTCATCACCTGGACTCTGGGGTAGGACATCCAATCCTCATTCTTTTACAACACTTCCTCAACACTTAACCTTCCTTCCACTTCACCTGATCCTCAAACCAACATGTCCCCTTCCTGGATGTTAGTCTCAATCTCTCTGATGGCTTCATCCCTGTCCTTTTTAAACCTGCTAATTGCCAATAATATCCACATTTTGATAGCTGGCATCCCTACCACAGCAAAGAATCCCTCTCTGGCTACCTGGGGACAGCATATCTACAGCGAAAAAACTCCACAGTCCAGTACGGTAAAGGTCTCACAAAGGCCTTCACAGACAGGAACTTCTCCACAAACCTAGTCAGGAAAGAGATTTCCTGTGCTATAATGTCACCCCCTCTCCCCCCCTAGAATCAGATACAAAGTAATGCCCACTCGTCACCCTGAAACACAACCTTTGTCACAACAGTCAATCATTATGCCCTGAAATGAGATACATCTTACCAAATATCCTTGTCACTCTCCCCCTAAACTTCTGTTCCATTGGCCACCCAACCTGCGCAACATTTCATCCATTCCTATGGCACTCCCACTCCCTTGCTTCATGGATCATATCCCTGTGGAAGACCTGCCCACTCCATCCAGCCAGCAATTCCTCCTCTGCACCTGTCACAGACTTATCCCATCCCACAGACTCTGCCACCCATTAAGAGCACCTTTTTCACATACCAACTCAGCTGCAAACACTGCACAGCTTTCTATGTCAGTAAGACTACCAACCAGCTGTCCACAAGACTGAATGGCCACCACCAAATCGTTGCTTTGAACTAAGTTCACCAGCCAGTGGCCCGACATACACCTGAGCATAAAATGCCCAATTTCAATGTCTGCTTCACAAGCCAGGTCATCTGGATACTGCTCTCCAGCATCAGCTTTTCTGAACTACACAGCTGAGAGTTATCCTTACGACACATACTTGCTGTAACTGTCCTGACATCAGTCTCTGTTAACTTCACCCAGCAGTTCCTCATCCTCCGTACTATCACTGCCTCACAATTAACGCCACTGCATATCGATGTGATTACCAGAGCCACTACTTCTCAGTCAAGTAGCTCTTCAAATGGCCTCACAAGGGCCAAATGCAACCCATTTGCCAACATCACTCAGCAGATCTGGATGGTTACCCACCTTACAGCTAGCCAATCCCAACAGCACTTAACTTCGGTATCTAGCAGAGCCAGTGTTACTACTGCAGCAGTTGGTGTTTCTACACCCACAGATGCATTATTCATTTCACTTGTGGTAATAGGCTGGACCTGCATTGTACTGGTTACACTGTGAAGCTGAAATGATTTCTCAAGCCAGGTAAGGTAATTGAACAATTCAGTGGAACGTAATTTTCATAGTCCTTCCCACCACAGCTAATAACTTGTCACCTGCATAGTTAAATACCTTGCTATTGTGCACTGTTGATATGTCAGTATGTGGTATGAACATTATAAATACAAAATCAAGTATGGGTAATGCAGGAGTGGGTTTAATAACTAACAAAAAGGGAATGCAGGTAAGCTACTACGAACAGTATACTGAATGCATTATTGTGGCCAAGATCAGACACGAACCCGAATTTGTTTGAAGGTAATGCCTTCAAAGGATAAGTAATTGTGGGTGAGGATGTAGTTGGTCATGATGAGGATGGAGGTGGTTGGTTTGGAATCTGTCAGGCACTGTGAAAGGTAGTGTTCAATAGCGGTAAGGCTTTGGGCATTAGGAATGTTAGTGTACAGGGAGGTGGTATCAATAGTGATGAGCAGGGCACTATGTGGTAAAGAGACAGGAGGAAATGTGGAGAGTTGATGGAGGAAATGGTTGGTTATCTTTTACATACGAGGGTACGTTTCGAAAGGAGGATATAAGATGAACATCAACACGGGCGAAACAAGGATAATGGAATGTCAAATTATATCAGGTGATGCTAAGGGAATCAGATTGGGAACTCGTAGAAGCAGTAGATGCTACTTGGGCAGCAAAATACTGATGATTGAAGTAGAGAGGATATAAAATGTAGACTGGCAATGGCAAGAAAAGCGTTTCTGAAGAAGAGAAATTTGTTAACATCGAGTATAGATTGAAGTGTCAGGAAATCTTTTCAGAAAGTATTTGTATGGAGTGTAGCCTGTCTGGATGCGAAATGTGGACATTAAACAGTTTAGACAAGAGAATAGAACCTTTTAAAATTTGGTGCTAGAGAAGAATGAAGAAGATTAGATGGGTAGATGATATAATTAATGAGGTGGTACTGAACAGAACTGGGGAGAAGGTGAATATCTGGCACAACTTGATTAGTAGAAGGGATCGTTTCTTAGGACACATTCCAAGGCATCGAGGGAACACCAATTTAGTACTTCAGGGAAGTGTATGAAGTAAAAATCATAGAACAGAAGGATGTAGGTTGCAACAGTCACTCTGAGATGAAGAGGCTTGCACAGGATACAGTAGCACGGAGAGCTGCATCAAACCAGTTTGTGGACTGAAGACTACAACACAATTATTACTATTGTTATGTACCAGATCATAGTGTAGTTGAAACTGAGTAAACTTTTCAAAAACCATGTTTTTCTTGCAATAAATTTTTGATAATGTTTTCTAACCTCACTGCAATATTTCTTGTCAAACACTTAAGATCTGAATTAAATTGATCAGTAGTACTATAGCGTAATACTGTTATAAAAACAGTTTTTAAAACATTGAAAAAATGTTGGACCACTGTGTGTATCAGTACCATCTTGATGTAAGAGAGACAAGTAATGATCCAGGAACAGTTTAATATTCCATCAACATTGTAACATACTAAGTAAAGTTGTGGAAACATTCAAGAGTATGGGTATCTTGTCCGACTGATCAGACAATAAAACAAAATCAATTTGGAGTATTGTCGAGAGAGAATGACCACAGGAGATATGATTTCTGTTAAAGAGAATGGGGACGTTTAAAAATAAAGTTAATGTTTAGCAGGTAATTTTAATAATTATTTCTTGTGTGAGCAAATAGTTCAGAACAAAAAAGAATAGTATACCAATGAATTGAGATACAGAACATTTAGTAAAATAATTAATCTCTCTCACCTCATTCTGAAGTAAGCAGGATCATGACTAAAAATTAAGTTCACATAGGGTAGCTATCTCCAATAAGAAACTAAAAGGTTGTAGCTCTATAATAATGTCTATAATGTTCTTTGTCACGTATATCACGCATCATTAATTCGGGGGTTTTCCTTGATACCAATATGTCATTGTCAGGCCCCTTTGTAACAAATGACTCCAGACACCAGTAACTACCAACCAGTGTACCTTCTTTGGCTCTTCTGTGGCTTATCAATGTATTGGTAATTGATAATACAGGTTGTTCCACAAAAAATCGGTATGCCTCACATAACAGTTTATCATCTCTATAGTCCGTTCATCATAAGAATAAACCTGATGTAAGCAAACACAAACCCAATGATTTGTCAGAAGCCAGAGAGAGAGCGCGCGCGCACACACACACACACACACACACACACACACACACACACACACACACACACACACACACACACACACACTGGTGGTGTTACGTTCTTGGAAGGAGGTCATACTTGTGTATCAATGTATTATTACAAAGTTACGTTAAATGAAACTTTACAAGATATTCAAATGCATTAACAGCCATTAATGTTTTTCTTAATCACGCTTTAGCTATGTAGTCTTTATTTAAAAAATTCTTTACATTCACAGCCTCTGCACTGCTGTGCTCAGATTATCACACTGTTAATATGTAGTACAAAAATGGCCGAGGCTGCTGCTTCCTGTCCTGTCGTGAATTACGCATGTGGAGCACAGTTAAAAAGTTCCGAGAAATAGGTTGTTCTTAACATTTTTTGAATTTACAGAGTTAATCGGCTTTGAAGTTTTCCGAAGGACTTTATTAGATACAGTTGAGACATACAAGCACGCCGAATACGTAGTGGAGATTGTTGGGTAATAGATTCATAACCTACTGCTATTCCCTCTTCGCTGGTTCAAGTCTTGCCTCAATCAAATGTTTTCCTCATTCAATCTGGAATACCTACGTATCTTAATTGTACAATTAATTATTACTTTTTATGATTAATGCACGTCTCATTTCCAGGGGCAGATGTGGACTCTGACCACAATCTATTGGTTATGACCTGTAGATTAAAACTGAAGAAACTGCAAAAAGGTGGGAATTTAAGGAGATGGGACCTGGATAAACTGAAAGAACCAGAGGTTGTACAGAGTTTCAGGGAGAGCATAAGGGAACAATTGACAGGAATAGGGGAAAGAAATACAGTAGAAGAAGAATGGGTAGCTTTGAGGGATGAAATAGTGAAGGCAGCAGAGGATCAAATAGGTAAAAAGACGAGGGCTAGTAGAAATCCTTGGGTAACAGAAGAAATATTGAATTTAATTGATGAAAGGAGAAAATATAAAAATGCAGTAAATGAAGCAGGCAAAAACGAATACAAACGTCTCAAAAATGAGATCGACAGGAAGTGCAAAATGGCTAAGCAGGGATGGCTAGAGGACAAATGTAAGGATGTAGAGGCTTATCTCAATAGGGGTAAGATAGATACAGCCTACAGGAAAATTAAAGAGACCTTTGGAGATAAGAGAACCACTTGTATGAATATCAAGAGCTCAGATGGAAACCCAGTTCTAAGCAAAGAAGGGAAAGCGGAAAGGTGGAAGGAGTATATAGAGGGTCTATACAAGGGCAATGTACTTGAGGACAATATTATGGAAATGGAAGAGGATGTAGATGAAGATGAAATGGGAGATACGATACTGCGTGAAGAGTTTGACAGAGCGCTGGAAGACCTGCGAAACAAGGCCCCTGGAGTAGACAACATTCCATTAGAACTACTGACGGCCTTGGGAGAGCCAGTCCTGACAAAACTCTACCATCTGGTGAGCAAGATGTATGAAACAGGCGAAATACCCTCAGACTTCAAGAAGAATATAATAATTCCAATCCCAAAGAAAGCAGGTGTTGACAGATGTGAAAATTACCGAACAATCAGTTTAATAAGCCACAGCTGCAAAATACTAACACGAATTCTTTACAGACGAATGGAAAAACTAGTAGAAGCCGACCTCGAGGAAGATCAGTTTGGATTCCGTAGAAATACTGGAACACGTGAGGCAATACTGACCCTACGACTTATCTTAGAAGAAAGATTAAGGAAAGGCAAACCTAAGTTTCTAGCATTTGTAGACTTAGAGAAAGCCTTTGACAATGTTGATTGGAATACTCTCTTTCAAATTCTAAAGGTGGCAGGGGTAAAATACAGGGAGCGAAAGGCTATTTATAATTTGTACACAAACCAGATGGCAGTTATAAGAGTCGAGGGACATGAAAGGGAAGCAGTGGTTGGGAAGGGAGTAAGACAGGGTTGTAGCCTCTCCCCAATGTTATTCAATCTGTATATTGAGCAAGCAGTAAAGGAAACAAAAGAAAAATTCGAAGTAGGTATTAAAATCCATGGAGAAGAAATAAAAACTTTGAGGTTCGCCGATGACATTGTAATTCTGTCAGAGACAGCAAAGGACTTGGAAGAGCAGTTGAACGGAATGGATGGTGTCTTGAAGGGAGGATATAAGATGAACATCAACAAAAGCAAAACGAGGATAATGGAATGTAGTCGAATTAAGTCGGGTGATGTTGAGGGTATTAGATTAGGAAATGAGACACTTAAAGTAGTAAAGGAGTTTTGCTATTTGGGGAGCAAAATAACTGAAGATGGTCGAAGTAGAGAGGATATAAAATGTAGACTGGCAATGGCAAGGAAAGCGTTTCTGAAGAAGAGAAATTTGTTAACATCGAGTATAGATTTAAGTGTCAGGAAGTCATTTCTGAAAGTATTTGTATGGAGTGTAGCCATGTATGGAAGTGAAACATGGACAGTAAATAGTTTGGACAAGAAGAGAATAGAAGCTTTCGAAATGTGGTGCTACAGAAGAATGCTGAAGATTAGATGGGTAGAGCACATAACTAATGAGGAAGTATTGAATAGGATTGGGGAGAAGAGAAGTTTGTGGCACAACTTGACCAGAAGAAGGGATCGGTTGGTAGGACATGTTCTGAGGCATCAAGGGATCACCAATTTAGTATTGGAGGGCAGCGTGGAGGGTAAAAATCGTAGGGGGAGACCAAGAGATGAATACACTAAGCAGATTCAGAAGGATGTATGTTGCAGTAGGTACTGGAAGATGAAGAAGCTTGCACAGGATAGAGTAGCATGGAGAGCTGCATCAAACCAGTCTCAGGACTGAAGACCACAACAACAACAACAACATTGTTTTTAATTACATACTACACGCAAAATACCTGTTTTCATTTCAAATATAAATTCTTAGTTATCAATATTTTATGAAAGACTTTTAATAAAAGTTTCTTAAATTAAGAAAACCTAAAAATTTAATGTTTGAGGCAATAATGAAAAATCAAACACACTGTTTGGACAATGGCCATTGTTTTATACTACAGATGCAGATAATTGTCGTAGAAACATGAAAAACAATCATTTTCACAGCATCGAGCACACCATACAAAAGTTGCACTTCTCCATTCCCACTGTACCATTACAAAATGAACCCAACAGAACTGATTTGGAACCAAGTTAATGGATTTGGCCTGAGAAGTAACAGGCCTGTTAAGCTGTCAGACATATAGGAACTAATGCATGCAGTTTTTCCCATGTCACAGCTGAACCTGGCAGAATATAGAATGTCATGTCATAAAAGAAGAGGAGAAAATGCGGCGCCTGGTTGGCATCATGGATTCAGTTGTTGATCGACTCGTTATCAACATAACAGATGACAGTTCAAGAGCTGAAATGTATTTCTCGAATTCGAATAAGGAAGGAGTTAAGATATTACCAGATGACTGACTGTAATTAATACCTTCAGTGGCTTCAGCATTCAACAGTACAGTGAAATCCCTGCAGTATGCTTTTGCGTAACACATAGCTCGCTCAGAAAAATTAACCTGTGTTTAAGTTAGAAATTTTCATCACTCCTGTTTGTAATTAGAATATCATGTCAGGTGAGAAGGAGAGCATTTTATGCTTTCCATCTGGACACCTAAGAAGCGCGCAGAAGTGCTGTTATCCCATTCTCTTTAAAAATTAAATGACATTTGAAGCTATACTGTTTCTTAAGCTCATATTTTTTTTTTATGTCTAACTGCAACTGCTCACATCATTGCAGGTTAGTTGAACTGCTGGCTGGTCAGCTCTTTCCAAGATTACAGCTGTTGTCCCGCATTATTGCTCAGTTTACGTGCGTATAACACAGCATAAAACGTATCCTTATGATCGTACCTGACTGACTGGTCACAGCTTTGCTTCCGCTCCACGTGAAATGAAATCCAATGAGATTCCAGAAAACGCTGAAGAATACAAGGTGTAGTGTTCACATCAGGTTTAATCTTGTAATAAACAAAGTATAGTCAAACTGCTTGTTAAGTGGCAACAGCAACTCTCAGTACGCAAGGCCATCACTTCTATCATCTGTTATAAAAATGTACATGCATGTTTCTTAACATTACACTAGGGTTGAAGAAAATACATTTAAAAATGTTTAACAACAACGATGCTAATTACTTATTTGGCTAACTGGTTTCAGGCTTTGCCCATTTTCACAAATGACCTATTACAGAGAACAAAATTTGTTATGAGTGGATGCACTGAATGTGGATAATAAAGGTATCAGTAAAAGTGTGGTTCTTATGGTACTTACTTACCTGTTTTATATTTTGGGTGCACTTGGTGTGGACAAACTATTTAAGTCTTCATACTCAAATGTGGCTCAGGACTGTGTTTACACAATGGTAGCTACACATTACTCTATCATGTTATGTATGAGCATAATATATATTTTCTTGGTTGTGGTACCCCCCATTATTCACCGTGGTCTGATCCAAGTGACAATCATATTTTATATACAATGGAGAATATGTTCTCATTGTAATGCACTGTGTGCCATCTGACATATTTCATAGGTGTTATTGTAAAGTTTACAGATGTTGATGGAAAGTACTTTATTATCATGTCTTTGTAGCTATAATCTCTGATACACCCATCGTTAGACTGTTCCATCACATCACAGTTTTACAATAACTTGTTTCATTTCATTTTCAGCACAACTCAACAGGAAACACATTTCATTTGTATTTCAGTGGAACCTATGTACGATAGTACTGTTATACTTGTCAGAGAATAGTTTTCATTTATTTGGTGAGTGGTTAAGGTGGGATGGATAGGTTTATCATATCAGGAGCTCCAACGTTTGGTGAGTTATGGAGCCCCTTAGGAAGATTCAGGGCTGGAAAGAAAGTCAATGTGTACTTGACATCTGCCATGGGGCCTTATCTGAGACATGGAGACGACTTTGCCTGGCTATCTATCGTGCAGGGTGCGGTTGTGGCACAGCGAGATGTAAGATGGGGACCCATAATGACCATTGATTCTGCACAACTATTCTATTAGCAACCATAAGGATGTGACTTTCAAATGGGAACCACAAACGTTTGATGACAAGTCAACCAAATCCTTCACCAAGAAACATTCTGGTGTGTCATATGCTAGGACACTCTTATTGACACATCTCATTTGTCAACTGTTTCACGAGTTAGACATGCCTACTTACCTGATATAGGTGTTCGTATGAATGTGATCACTCCCAAAGAAATGATGAAAACATAATAGTTTGTCACATAAGCTGCAGCAAATGAATGCACCAGTTTCACAATCACACAGTTTCTCTGTGCTCTACCAAAACATATGTTTTCTAAGTTTGTTAAGTTGTGCTCAGTTTTGGAAGTCTTGACTCTTGAATTCCTTTGTTGTAACACAGTTCACACTCATTTATTTGTTGTTTTCCTCTCTGTGAGATGTCCATGGTCACTTTGCTTTTTTTACAGTTCAGCACACCCTCTTCGTTTTCATGCTTGATGCTTGAGCTGTACCCAGTTTTTGATGGTCTATCCACTGGGTCATCTTACAACTAAATCTGGGGGAGGGGGGGGGGGGGGGGGGGGGTGCGCAATGGGGAGTTTTCCTTGCTAAAGATACAGCCGAGAACCTGAGAAAGTTCTGGTCCTACGTAAAATTGCTAAGTGGGTCTAAGGCTTCCATCCAATCACTCATTGACCAATCTGATGTGGCAGTTGAAGACTGCAAGAGGATAACCAAAATTTTAAATATCACGTTTAAGAAATTGTTCATTCAGGAGACTGCGCAAACATACCAGTGTCTGACCATCACACAGAGTCCCTAATGAAAAACATAGTAATAATTATCCCTGGTGCGGATAACCAACTGAACGAAGCAAAAACAAATAAGTTGTCAGATCCAGATGGAATCCCAATTCAATTTTAGAATGAATACTCTACAACACTGGCTCTTTACTTAGCTGCATTTACTGCGAATCTCTCGCCTAGTGCAAGTCCCAAGCGACTGCAAAAACGTGGAAGTGACTCAAGTATATGAGTGTGAAAGAACAGACCCTCAAAACTGGAGACCAATATGTTTAACACTGGTTTACTGCAGAATATTAGAACACAAGCGTGAATATAATAAATTTCCTTTGGACCAAAAAGCATATGTCCATGACTCAGCACGGTTTTAGAAGTGGTCGTTCATGCAAACTCAGCTAGCCCTGTTCTCACGATATACTGCAAACTATGGATGAAGGAATGTGCACAGCAACATGAAATGGCATGAGCACGTGAGGATGGCAGTAAGTAAGGCGGATGCTCGACTTCAGTTTATTACATCAATTCAGAGATGGGCTGCTAGATTTGTTACTGAAGACTCAAACAGATGCTATGGGAATTCATCTGGGAATCCCTGGAGGGAAGATGAAGTCCTTGTCTAGGAACACTATTGGTAAAATTTAGAGAACTGGCATTTGAAGCTGGTTGCAGAACAATTCTACAGCAGTCAACATACATTTTGTTTAAGGACGAAGAAGATACAAGAAACTGGGCTCATGTGGAGGGTTATAGATAGTCTTTTCCCTTGGTGTATTTGTGAGTGAAACAGGAAAAGAAATGTCTAGTACTGGTGCATGTTACCCTCTGCCAAGCACAATATGCTGGCTTGCAGAGTACATATGTGAATATGTTTTTGGGTCCAAACCCAAACATATTTTTGAAATTACTTAAAAGTCTTAAAAGTTTAGAGCTAATGTGGATGTTTTAGGAGAAGATGGGTACGTCGAGTGCAGACTTCTGCTGCACGCAAACCATCAATGCATCTGCATTACATGAGAAAGTGAAACATCTACAGGGAACTAATAGGGAAGAAATGGAGCTTTGTTACTGCAGCTCATGGATTTGTGAAACCCAAAAGGTCCATTACCAGCAATGCCACTCATGCAACATAGGATACCAACAGGGAATAATGCTCCAGTGTATATCAAATTCCAGAGTGTATGCACTCAATAATGGAAGAATTGACCGACCAGCAGCTAGATTGAGTATACTGACAGTCCCTGGGGGAACTCTCATAATCTCGGTCCTAAAAAAGTCACCAGATAGCATTAGAACGAAATTCTGATTTTACTGTGATTACTGATACATCAACACATAAACAATCACTGATGTACATCCGCTACCAAACATTATAGGGGCTCTTGATGACTTAGGTCAGCATAACTATTTCTCCACTATAGATTTAAACAGCATATAGCAACTGGAATTAGCACCAGAGGCTCGACAAAAAACAGCTTTCTCTGTTTCTGGGGAAGGGGTCACTTCCAATATTGTCAAATGGCATTCGGACTCAAGAATGCACACACCAACTCTGAGACTGCTGATGGTATACTTGAGGGACTGATACCAAACAAATATATAAATTATCCCGTCATCACACTGTGTTTAAAAAGGATATGGAGGAGCATGTATGACAGTTGGAGGACTGAATATAACGACTAATACTAAGCATTGATACACATTTTGCAGTGATGGAATTAAAGTAGCTGGGAATGTAATTAGCAAGGAAGATCCACGCTTGGTCTCAGCCATCCAGAATTTTTCCACCATTGAAGGCAGTTACACGGTTCCAAAGTTTTGCCAATCTCTGTAATTAGTGTTTGATATGTTAAAGTGAGCACTGACACTGGATCCAGTTTTGATATTCCCAAATTTTGAAAAGAAATCTATCCTGTTTTGTGGTGCAAGTAATATGACTCTTGGATGTGCCAGGAACAGAACACAAGTAGTAAAGAGCATCTTTCATGATATGCAATCTAACAGCTGAATAAAGCGGAGGAAATTTATTCCACATCTGAGGAGGAAATGTTAGCAGTAGTCTACGGTATCACTTCCGTTGTTATTTATATGTTCGAAAGTTTAAAACAGTAATGGATCACGTTGTTCTCAAATGGTTATTAGGATAGAAGGATGCTTGCAGCAGATTAACAAGATGGGCCTTTTGAATGAATTTGCTTACAAGATAATATACAAGCCTGGTAAAACACATAACACCACCAACAGTTTGTGGAGGAAAATTGCAGTTTTGCAAGCACCACTGCGGGAGTGTTGCTGAATGGTGAAAGGCTGAAGCTGCTGACTGTCAAGAATTCAAGTTGCAACCTTTGCTTCTGACGCACAACGGTTTGCTGTGCAGAACAACAAAGTGCGGACTATGAATGTTAGTACTGGCAGCTTTCCAGAACAAAGTTTTGAAACAAGCACTTTATCATATGTTGTCAGGACATGGTGTGTGAAGAGCAACTGATAGACGACTTACCGAAAAATTTTGCTGGGGACTAGAAAACGAGATGTCAAGCAATAGTTCAGAAACTAAATACCTTGTGCGCAAGCTGATCTTAACCACCAACTGATTCCATTACAACATCTACTGGAAGCTTCTAAACCATTTCAAATTCCTGGGATGGGCAGTTTAGGCCTATTTAATAAAACAATAGCAGGAAAGAAATACATATTGACTATAGCTGACCATTTATCATGTTATATAGTAATGGCTGCAATTCCTAACCATAAAGCTATTATAATTGCTCAAACATCAGTTACTGATTGGTAGCTCACATTTGGCATTACAGATACATTAATTACAGACCAAGATACCTATTTCATATAGAATATTATGAAGCAATTTATGTCAGCTGTTCCAAATTTGCAAGCTTCGAACAAGCCCATTCCAACCTCAAGTCAATGGGAGAGCAGGGTGTGTTCATCGCACGAGTTTGAAAATGTTGAACTATTACTTGAGCATCGGTCATGCAAATTGGGATGTATATTTAAATTTCGTGAATGATGCATACAGTTCTAAACAAAGTTCATACAACTGCTGGTCTTTCACAATGCAATGTAATATATGGAAGAAAAATGCCTTTTTTGAAATTATTAAGTCAAAGCTTAGATTCAAGTAAAGAAGTTTACTAAGAAATTACGAGATGTATGGTAACAAAACTATAAAAGCCTAACAACAACAGCACATAGGACAATGCATAGTGAAATTGCCGCAATGCAGGGTTGGCCAACGGTTATTAGTAATGGATCCATATACAATGAAAGGCAAAACAAAGAAATTCTTGACCCGACACCATCCATAATAAATAGTGTAAATGACTTCACCTGTCAATGTTAAAATAGAAATGCCCACAAAAAGTTCAATTAATCACGAGGGACTTATTACAGCTTTTAAGGCAGCTGTCAATGCATTACCACAGATGCTAGCGGCATAGTGCAAAACCTTGTGGAATACAGAAGAGACAGATTGCTTGTGACCAGCATATGTCTCAAATTCCTTAAGCCACATATGAAGTCTTCACGGGTTGTCAGTCGAGTAGCATCGTTGTCTCGTAGCAACGTTTCGATGGAATGCGTCTCCATCAACTTCAGGCGAAGTGTCGGGATATCGTTGGTCGCGGGCTTATTCTCTGCTGGACTGCTCTCCGCTTCCCGTGGCCGGCCAAACACGCTTCCCGCGGAATCGCCCGATGCGCCTGGATCAGCCAGTGGTGGGGGGTATGCGTGCGCGGGGTTCGAGTCCCCCCAACACCGGCCGATCCAGGCACATCGGGCAATTCCGCGGGCACGTGATTGGCCGGCCGCGGGAAGCGGTCCAGCAGAGATATAAGCCCGCGACCGACGATATTCTGACACTTCGCCTGGAGATGGTGGAGACGCATTCCATCGAAACGTTTCTAAGAGAGGACGATGCTACTCGGCTGACAACCCGTGAAGACTTCATATATGAAATTTGCCGAGAAAGCCTGCACTTGCATATCCTTAAGTCAAGTCAACAGATAAGATCCGAGATTGTTATTCACCCATATTACATAGTTTGTGTATAGATTATTAGGAAGTCATCCAGTTTTATTTTGTACTATTTGTAATATGTTTTAAAGTATTTGTTTATTTTTCATTATTGAGGGATTGATACAGTGCTGTTTCATATATATTGGGGTTGCATAGTTCTGCCTAGGTAATCTGGCCTTCTGAAGGGAGATAATGATGAATGTTCCTTTCTCACAGGTCGCATATTGGAATCAGGGTCCCAGAATAGTGTCATGGTCATGATGATGCTGCACCTTGCCAGAAGGGGAGTACCAACTGTTACAGGCACAACCTCTTCAAGTCTAGTGTACTGTTTTCTCCAGGCAGCCCGACGTCCTGCTGACAAACCACTGATGCATGCTTTAACTTACTTCCAATGCAAGGGAGATTACGAATGAAGTGCGTAGACTGCCAGATGCATTTTGGGAGTTGCATCAAGATGCACAGAAAGAAACATATTCAACTGCAGTACAATCAGAATACCCTCGTCTGAAAAACCAAGAGAACGAATTAGACAGGTAATGGGCCTGGTACCATGAACCTTAGTACATAAGAAGAGGGGTTGGTTAAATGCTGGTGGGAAACTACTACAAACAGGTTCTGGCTCAGCCAACAGTGAAGACATCCAGAATCTGAACAACACGATGGGATGAATACAAGTACGGAGGCCCCTAGATCAAGAATGGAATGACGTCACCACTCAGCTGTCAAACTTAGAACAGCATAGGCTACACCACAGGTTCCCAACAAAATTTTCTTGAGGACCCCCTCCTCATCGAGCGTGACTGGTACCTTGTCATATCACAGTATCAAGTACCTAAAAGAGCCAAATTAAGAGTCTTTTTATATGTTTTCTATTTTTGGTACTTAAAAAATGATATATTCATTATTGAAAAAATATTAAACTTAAAAGGTTTTCAAATTAGCCATCATTGTTATTGTTAAATTTTTGATTATTGCTCAAAATCTTTGTCTTCAAATCTGGGTGTTTAGCATAACAAACTCCTTTAAAAAAAGAGTGTGCTAGTGTCAGTTGGCTCTAGGAAGATGCCAGACGCAGCAGTTAGCATTCGCTAAAGCTCTGCTCATGTAGGAAGTGGCCAAAACAAAAAATCTGTTATCATACGAAATATATTTTTTATTCTTATAGCATCTTGTGGACCCCTCTGGCATAGTTCGCGGACCCCTGGGGGTCTGAGGACCACTTGTTGGGAACCACTGGGCTAGACAATACCAGCATAGTGCAACAACTGATTGCCGATTGGTGCAGAATAAGAGATACTGCGGAGGCCTTGAACAGTGACTCACGGACAGTGCAAAATTGACTGAATGCATTGGACAGTAGAGTGGGCATAGCTAGGCTGCTATGTGCACTGAGAGTCTGAATGATGCAATGACGGGAGTAGCTACACTACAAAAATCAGTGTATCACACCATCCACGGACAGTTAAGTTCTACTTTAATTTAATACCACCACAGCAATTCCTAACTGGTCTACGCAAAGCACAAAAAGACTATACAGCAGAATTACGGCACATACTAGAATCAACAGAATTTTTTAATGTGTGTTCTATGTTTATACTGTAGATATATTCCACAATGTTTATTGTAAAAATGACCTACGGAAAACAATTAACTAGCAAAGTATTTTCTTTCTAAGTTTCTCTCTAGAAGCAATAAAGTTCTAATCAAATTGGGTAACAGGCAGAATAATTTGATACAATGCGAACATCTACTTCATCTTTCTGGTATTCTGTGGCGAAAGAGGCATTGATGGAAAATTTAATTAATTCAGAGCAGCTTCATTTTAGATGTCACGGAATCTGGCACTCTCTGTAATAAAGACAGTGTGACAATCTGTGCAGGCACAGATATAATTAATACACAATTATGTCTTTGCCGCTGATCAACGTATCTGACACCTCACATGTGCAGTAGTGCAGTCTGTGAGTTTAAAAAGGATTGAGTGAGTACTGGAGCTTCTGTCTTTTGGCCCACTCTGAAGATGGCTGAGTGATATACAGCTGAAATATAAGAAGCTGACTTGATGTAGCTGCACACTCACAATTTAATCGAACTAGGCTTGACTGGTTTGCAGGTTCAAAGGTAGGTAGGTAGGTAGGTTCCAGTCATTATGCAGAGATGAAGAGCTACGTACAATGTAGACTTGTTAGGAGAGCTGCATCAAACCCGTCTTCACACTCTAAGAAAACATTTACTATTCCTCCACAGTTACAAGAAACTTTGACAACCACATAGGTGATGTCAGTACATGCGAACAGCAATTATATCTCTGATTGCAACACCAGGGCAATAGCAGAAGTTAGGAACTGGCACACATTCAGTCTGTAGAATTGGCAGAAATACCAACTGCCACATTGCAAGCAGGATATACATTGTCTTATGATCTGGTGAAGCAGTCACACTTGCTTCTCTGGTGGTCCATGGCAAAGTTAATACAAATTCTTTAATTTTCACAGCACAAAAATGAATGCTGTCTGGTGGCACAGAGGGCATGACATGATAAGGAAAGTATGCAAGTGCAGACTAATGGGGAATAAGTCTAGCAGTAATATGGTACCAGAAACGTGTTCCAGTGGTTTGATGAGTGTGATAGCTAACTTGCATTGTCTTGACCACTAAAATCACAAAATCTAAATAGGATAGAACACATCTGAGACGCTATTGGGCACCAGCTATGCACACACAATTCACAAGCCTGCAATTTACTGGAATTAGATGACAAGTGTGGACATCTACTGGCATCATAGATCTAGGAAGACTTGGCGAAACCTTGCCATGCTCGTAACATTTAGCTTACCAAGATGAGCAGAGAAAGTCAGTAAATGTCAATTAAAATAAATTGCTTGGTCAACTTTTCTAACTGATTCCAAGAATTCATGAACTACCAAATTAAGTAAGTGTTGCATTCAAAAACAAAATGCCATGTGGCAGCTGACACAGAAACAGTGCAGAGTCACACATGAAAAATGTTGGGAATAGATTTTATTTGGGGAAATCTTCACACGTGCCTCGAGGAAAAATTTATGCACGCTGCTTTGGAAATGTTATCTTTTAAGATGTCAACCGAACCAGCATTCAACCCGTGGTTATTGGTGCATTTGTATCAGTGCTAAATGTATACTGTACTGTGAAAAGAACCGACTTCAGTGTGATGACATTAGCTGAGCAATGGCTATAAATAGTGGCAATTAATGCAGTATGTCACAAGCATTTCTAAGAAAGTTCTGGAAAACTACCTGTGATTTTGATTTTACTGTATCTTCTGTATTACAAAAGGGGCAAGAAGAATTGCTCCACAATGGGTGCCAAAATGTAGCAGTCCAAAGGGTAGCTGTGGAAAAACCAGTGTGGAACCTGAGCAGTTCTTGCTTCTCAGAGAGGGTTCGAGTCTTCCTGTGGGCGTGGTAAGGTCCGTAGATGGTTTGGGTGACAAGTGTGGCGTATGGGAAGCGTGGACAGACAAGTGTGGCATATGGGAAGCGTGGACAGACAAGTGTGGCATGTGGGAAGCAGCAGACAGACCAGTGGTGGACATATACACAGTCCTATAACTATCATCCAATGAGATACCTCCAAAGACATGAACATATCTTTAAGTATTCCATCTGGCTCATACATTATCAAATGCACTTTCGTTCTTCACGTAGTATTTTACACTGAGCAACTGGTATAGTCACAACCAGTGGTACAGGCAGGTAAGCTGCTTACACAGGGAGTGCTGTCATGGCGTGCTGACTGACAGTGTCGATGCTGCATGTGGATACAGCTGGTGTGGCAGTAGATCACGGAGATGCCCAGAATGTAACTGAATTGCTGGCTGCGTTGGTGGTGGCGAGTGATCCTGAAGTGATGTTGCTGGAGCAGTGTTGGCCACCCAGGCCAGAGGTACCTCCTCTGTGGGGTAGGGGCAGCAAATTACAGCAATGGCACTGACATGACACAGACTAGGCATCACTGCCCAGCTGGCTGAATGATGATGGCCGGTACAGCTGTGGTTAAACATTGCTTACATGTGACAAGTTGCAGAAGGTGTAATGATGTGACTGTGTGCCATGCCGAATTACCTGGGGTGAAGGCAATGACTACCTGTTGAAATTGGCAGTGGATCGAACTGCAGTTCTTCCTGGTTACTGGCCTGGTTTCACCACATGAATGGTACTGCTGTGGACGCTATAGAAACCCACTCCGCTCAAGGGTCGCTGACTGGTGCCTGGACGACTGCTGTACATGGCCTTGTAGGAGTTCAAGGTTCTGACTTATGCTTCAAGTTGTTCTAGAGTTTTTACAATACCAAATTCAATAGCTGGTGAGGCTGGATATTTCAAACTCATGTTTCATAATTTTAGGGGAAATGCATGCAAGACTCCTTAATTTTAGACCAATTATTCTACCTGAATCATTATCTATAACTAAAAATTTATTGGTAATACTACAAATATGAGATCACGCCACGAGAAAAACTTAACTATTTAAAAGACATCAATCAAATTTTTTGCTATGTTTCGTTGGTGATGTTAGTAACATTTTGTTATTGAATACTGGGTACAAAAATATATTTGTACTTTCGCTCCTACCATGAAGTAATGATGGAAATAATGAATTATTAATGAGCAAGTTCTAGGATAAAACAAGAACATGTTGGAACAGGTTGCAAGTTTTTCCATCAGTTTATTTCTTTTACAAAATAAATACAGGGTTTAATCAGTAAGAAGCAGAACTGAATTAATTTCAATATTTTTAATGAATTACCTGGTACTAATCCTTAAAATTCCTCGAAGTAGCACCCTCGTACTTCGACAAAGCGTATGACGCGATTCCCACTGCACGTATGCCTTCTGGAACTTGCTTTCCATGATCCTCTTTAGGGACACTGTCACAACATTTTGGACGCCTTCTACGGAGCCGAATTGGTATCCACTGAGGTTCTGTTGGAGAGGAAGAAATCAGACCTGGACTAAGGAGGGTGAGGCAATGTGGCAACCCTGTGCTTGGCCACGTGTTCCAACATCCGCAGCATGCTGTGACATGGCATGTTGTCATGGTGCAGCTTCCAACAAGCAGCAGTCTGGCCATACTCTGAGGACAAATTTGCACAACCTTTTAAGCACTTCCACATAACATTTAGCATTCACACAGCTCCCAGTGAACCACACCCTACCAGAAAAAAAAAGGGCAATGTGCCACTCAGCACTCTGGTGTTTGGTCTCTGGGTTGTACTCTAAACACCACAATTCGTCACTGGTAATCAAATTGTGAAGAAAATTTGGGGTTTATTGGACACAGTTCAGAATCTCCTGGGAAATTTGCACACAATTCAGTTTTTGTTTGTCACTCAGGATTTTAAGCATAAACTTAGTGCACAGCTTTCGCATGGGCAAATCCTCGGTAACAATTTTTTGTATGGCACCTTACAACATCCCCAATGCATCACCATCAGATGAATGTTTAAGCGCCCGCCAGAGTCCAGGAGCACTTTCACTTTGGCCACATTTTCATCAATCCTTGTAGGATGATGGGGGACCGGTGTGCTGGTCATCTCCAACGAGCTCCCACCCCTCTAGAAACAGCTTGTGCCACTAACAGTGTTGAGCAGTTCAGGGGAATATCCCTGTAGGCGTCCTTAATCATTCCAAGAGTCTCCATTGAGGTTTTCCCAAGTTTCACGCAGATTTTTCTCCATCTCTAAACGCGACCACACTATGGATCGGAGGACCACAAAAACCGATGTGCTCCTCACCGTTTTCCTGCATGTAACTGGAAAAAATATCACTCACTCCGGAAGGTTCCTAACTATGACGCCCAGATGGTCCAATCCCCTCCACTGCTCTGTTCGCGCTACAGAAATTCAGTCCTACTACTAATTGATCATACCCTGTATGTACTTCCTTTTAATGTTTTTACAGAGTTTAATAACCGTAACTGCATTCTCTCAAGACACAAAAGGAAATTCATTATAAACTTATACACTACTGCCATGCTCTGGTACATTGTAATAGGAGTGGCATCATGTATTACAATATAAAGGCTTTGTGTGAATCCATCTATTCTCCCAAATCACTGAATTACATTATAAAAACTATGTGTGTGTGTCCATATACTCCCAAATCACAACAATTCAAATCCCTTCTATCACTTCCTGTGCCCCACATGCAACACAATCTATTCTTTTCAGCAATGTCAGTATTTTGTTTTTCCTACTTTGATACCTACCTGTAACAACTGATCAAATTTCTTTGCTTTCTTCTTAACGCATCTTTTTTCTTTTTTATACTGCTATCACAGCATTTTCCAACTCACTGCTAAGAATGTCAGCTCAGCTGAGTGTACTAACTGTAATCAGGAGAGCACAACAAACTAATTCTGTAAATTAACCAGACTGAGTTTAATATGATGTGACTCAATAACAATTGCAGGGAAAGAAAGCTGTTTCCTGTTAGAAATAAATTAAGGATAAGAATACAAGTGTAAAGTGTAAATTATCATGATTATAATATATATTACAATAAAGTTTTACTTTAAACAATGGACAGTCCAGGTTGGAATATCACTAATATTATGAAAAGGATACATTGCTACCACTGTAAAGACAACATACTGAGCTACAGACAGGTATAATGAAAAGACTATTAGTCATTCAGCTGTCCACCAAAGCCTTTTTCAGAAAAGAAACACTCTTGCATTCACACTCACAGGAACATGTCATGTACACATGACTGCTACATCTGGCATCTGCAGCTATAGTGCAATTCTTGTGTTGAACAAAAGCACCAATCCGGAGTTAGGGGAGGGGGTGTGTAAAGAGAAGAGAGAGCAGGGTATGGGTGGGGGTGCGGAGGAGGAGCACTTTCTGGGAAAACATACAAGGACTAGATGGTAGCAGGAAAAGGCTGCCAGGTAGTGTCAGGAGGCGGCGGCAGTGGTGGTGGTGGTGGTGTGGGAGGGGGAATTGGGTGGGAGGGGAATGGGGACTGGACAAGGGAAGGTGAAGAGAAGGGGAGAAGATCAATGGGGCATTAGCTGAGATAAGCACACAATGAGGGTGAGGGGATGTGAATTGGGTGGAGGTGATAAAGACAGAGGGGACAGAAACTGTTGATAGAAGGGTGTGGGGACAAAGGCCACCTGAAGTTGAGGCCAGTAGAATAATGGGAGTGAAGAATATGTTGGAAGTATAACTCCCATCTGTGCAGTTCACAAAAGCTGGTGGTGGAGGGGGGATCCAGATGGACTGGGTTGTGAAGCAGCCATTGAAATCAATCAGGTTATGTTCAGCCGCATATTGTGCCACATGATGGTTCACTTTGCTCTTGGCTAAAATTTGGTGGTGGCCATTCATCATGTTGGACAACTGGTTGGTAGTCATATCAATAGCAAAAACTATGCCAAAATGATCCCATCCAAAAAGCCCAACAAACCTCCAATCCCTGCTTGAAGCCTTACACCCCCTTCCCAGACTGTCTTCCCTGAATCCTTTTCCCTTTTCATCCTGCACACCCACAGACTACATGCTCCTCAAAATCACAAACCCAACAATCTTATACACCATGTTGTAGCTTCTTATTGTGTCTCAACCGAAAGAATTCCAGCTCTAAGCCAACACCTCCAAAAACTAACCAAAATCTAGCCTTCCATCTAAATAAAGACACCAACCACTCCCTTCAATGACTCTCCACAATCCCCATCCCTTTACCTTCTGGATCCATTCTTGTCACTGTTCTACATCTAACACTGATACTCCACAAGCAGCTGTTCCACCTGCAAATAGAGCGTGGGGCATAAGCAAACATCTACATGCCTCTTTATGAGCCCTAATTTCTCAAGTATTTATCTTCTTGGTCCTTACGTGCAATGTATGTTGACTGCAATAGAACTGTTCTGCACTAAACCTCAAATGCTGGTTCTCTACATTTTTTCAATAAAATTTCTCGAAAAGAATGTCGCCTTCCCTCCAGGGATTCCCATTTGAATTCCCGAAGCATCTCCGTAACACTTACATGTTATTTGAACCTACCGGTAACAAATGTAGCAGCCTGTCTCTGAACTGCTTCGAAATCTTCCTTCAATCCAACCTGGTATGCATCCCAAACACACTAGCAGTACTGAAGAATAGGTCGCACCAGCATCCTACATGTGGTCTCCTTTACATGTTAATCACCCTTTCCTAAAATTCTCCCAATAAACCGTAGTTGACTATTCAGCTTCCCTATTGCACTTATCACTTGCTCTGGGGAGGGTGGTGGTGGTGGTGGTGAGTGCCCTCCCCAACCCTCCTAGCCACATGATCAGCAAGCTCATTAGCCAGGAAACTCATGGGGCTGGGAACCTAAAGGAAAGCAGGATAGTCAAGATCAGCGAGAAGGTCAATAGCCTGAAGGCTACTCATCAAATACATACATAACAAAACTTGGGTGAGTGTTTGCCATCAGTTCCACATGAAAAACCACTGAGAGTGTAAAAACAGAAGCGCGAAAGATGGCAACCTCGAGCTGTTGCTTCGCTGAGGCCACAGAGTGGGAACTAACCTAAATACAGAATCATACACACAGAGAGCAGGGGTGACTAACAGTCCAGCAGAGGCCGTAAGTCCATTAATAGCAATGAGAAATAAAGAGGACACTTAATATGGCCCCTCAGAATGCAATTATCCTGGATCAGTGGTCAGTCTAGAATGTTGCCAACCGTCACTCTGAATGACCGGTGGGACACGAACTTGCAAATAACCTTCGGAGTGGGACCCGAAAGCCCCATTCCAGGAATGGAAGAGATGTGATGATGCCAAGCAGTGATGTAGGTCTTACGACAGAAAACAGACAAGATGATAGCGCTGAGAAAAGGCCTGCCAAAATGTGGTTTCCAATTGAAGCAGGTAACTGTTGGGTGCCATCGCCCCTCAAATGCGTACTAGCAACAAGACAAAAGGTACCGAGATTCAAAGACCCAATTGAGCTGACGGTCCACCATCTATTCAAATAACTCACAGTGGACAACACTCAAGACTGATGCACCAGTAACTATCAAAAGACGACATATCCTTACCAGGCTTAACCATAATGCCGTACCTCCACTGAGAAGGGAAAAAAAAAAAAGCCTTGCAGCCAAATATGGTTAAAAACTCTGACGAGATATTGTCATTGTGGAGGACTGAGGTATTGTAGTAATTGGTTATGAATGGAATCAGGGCCTGGGGCCAAATCATGGGAAGAGTAGAAGGCCAGAAGTTTCCATACAGTAAAAGGTTTTCTGTATGATTATGATGGACAAGGGGTAAACACACATGGGAAGCTTCACACCACTGTCTCCGAAAGATGGCGGCGGCTTTATAGGAGGCTGCTGCCGATTCTGTCACAAAATGGGTCGCCAGGCCAGGGATGGAAGACTGCCGCTAGCAACCTTGGAGGGTGCAGAGAATAGCCCACACCCGTGATGAAGGGACTGAGGGAGCTAGGGAGGAAAAGTGGTCCCAACACACTTGCTTGCTCTGTTTAAGTGAAGGGCTTTGGTGCAAAGACATTTAAATGTAGTAAGACTGGCAGGGACAGGTGCCACTGAAGACACTGGAAGGCCCAATGGTGATCACAGATGGCAATGGCTGCGCTCCACCAAAGGACTAGGCAGCAGTGAAAGACACCAACTGAGTGGAGATCGGCAATGCCGCTGGTGTGAATAATTCTGTTGGACGTGTACAGGAAGATTTCATCAGCAAAACCTGACAAAGATGGGGTGAACAGGAACTGGGAGGTATACAGAGGCTCAGTGTGATGGAAAGTGCAGCAAGGTAACCTGGCCGTCAGGAGACAGGAAGGGAAAGGGAGAATCAATGGGAAATGATTACGATCTCAGATGTCACTGCAACAACCAGTGTTATGAAGGGAGAAGGGGAGCAGAAGTGAGCGAAAGGTGTGTGACAGAGAAAATGTCATAAGCAGCACTTAAATGGGTAGGGTCTGCAAGAAACTTGCCTATGAGGTACCCTGACTAGATGAAGAAGCACTGCCTGCTCCACAAGGAGTGGTGGGTGTTAAAATCACTGAGGAGGAGGAAGGGAGGGGGTAGTTTCTGAAGGAGGGAAGACAGGGCAGCGAGTGTTGGTGACCTGTCAGGTGTAGCAGAACAGGGTGGTACACATTCCCATTTTGTTTTGTTATTTGCCTCCTCAGATGATAAGGTTTTTCTTTCTTAATTATCATTAGTGCTAGTGAGAGCTGTGCCAGAAGATAAAGCTGTCGTTTTGTAATTCCGAGTACAAAACCAGGCCCAACTTTGCTAAATTACTTTGGTCTGAATAATTTCCCAATTAATTTGAAACCATTTTGAGGAACTCATTTCCTAAAGCTCAGTTTAGTTAAGTAACAATTTTTTCCTATTCTAGTTGCATTGTTGACATGTACGCAGATGAAATTACTACATTGCTGACAAAATTAGAAAAATAACCTATAGAAATCCTTGAAGTATTCATGTAGGTAATTTCAATACATTGCTGGGAAATCAGCACTTAATTATTTTCTGAGTAATTAACACACATGTATGGAATTGTTTATTTATATCTGAAAAGAAAGATGATGAGACTTACCAAACAAAAGCGCTGGCAGGTCGATAGACACACAAACATCACACAAAATTCTAGCTTTCGCAACCAACGGTTGCCTCGTCAGGAAAGAGGGAAGGAGAGGGAAAGACAAAAGGATATGGGTTTTAAGGGAGAGGGTAAGGAGTCATTCCAATCCTGGGAGCGGAAAGACTTACCTTAGGCGGAAAGACATTTGTCTGCTTGTGTCTGTGTATATGCGGATGGATGGGTGTGTGTGTGTGTGTGTGTGTGTGTGTGTGTGTGTGTGTGTGTGTGCGTGCGCGCGCGCGCGCGCGTATACCTGTCTTTTTTCCCCCTAAGGTAATCTTTCCGCTCCCGAGATTGGAATGACTCCTTACCCTCTCCCTTAAAACCCATATCCTTTTGTCTTTCCCTCTCCTTCCCTCTTTCCTGACGAAGCAACCGTTTGTTGCGAAAGCTAGAATTTTGTGTGTATGTTTGTGTTTGTTTGTGTGTCTATCGACCTGCCAGCGCTTTTGTTTGGCAAGTCTCATCATCTTTCTTTTCAGATATATTTTTTCCACGTGGAATGTTTCCCTCTATTATATTCATATCATTAATTTGAATTGTTTATTTAGCTATTTTTACAGTTTTCATCATCAAGAAGGCTTACTTCAGTCAAAACCCCAATTGTAATATAAAGTTCAGATCAAAACCAATTTTTCTGGACTATCCAATAAGTCTGAGATATAAAATTTAATTGTAAATTATGCACATTATGTATTTAACAATGAGAAACTTTAGCAAGCTTTTTGTAAAGCTATATGAGCACTGGGCCTGAAGCCATTTAAAGTCGGCCTGTTCCAGGATTTCGTGGATGGAACCCGTCTCAGTCAAAACCGCAATAACATAATGGTACAATGATGTGTTGTTGTGAATATGAAGATGGACAGTGAAGGACAATTAACAATGATTACTGATTAAGTTGTTATATTAAAGTGCCACATGTATCGTTCACTTGAGTGACTGCTGTAGGTTGATTAGATTTTACTGCACAGTGACTACTGAATAATTTAGAAAGCGCAGTACGTGCATATCTGGTAAATGAGGCTTAACAACTTAATTAAGACATGGACTAGCCATAACTATACCAGGGCCGGTGAAACATGTCACTTGACGGCTCGCATGTGTTTGGCTACACTGTGATTGCAAAGTTGCAAATAGCTGCCACCGCACACGCCCACAACTCCGAAGTAAATTTTGTAAATGTAAGCTACTATCAATGTTTATACGTAAGTGCAATAAAGTAAGTTTTTCTAACAATTGAGAGAACGACGGAGACTAAGCATTTGATAGTATATTAAACCAGGAAATAAAAACACCCGAAGTTAATGACAATATCTACGAAAAGTCATTCCAAATTGTTACAGTAATAGCTGCATGTAAAACGTTGTATAATAATGTAATCTAAGCATACCACGTAACAAGCTAGAAAGATTAAAGCAAAACATGCATAGCCTACCCGATTGCAGAGAGAAAAAGAATTAATTCTCTGTACATTTACACTCGCCAATTTACAATGTCAATGGTGCAATTCCATCCTGTTCTCCTTCACTGTCATCGGAATCGGTGCCAAAACCACTATCATCATCATCAAGAGAAATCATTAATTGTTAAGTTTTCATTTATAATGCCATCTATAGCCTGTGATTCTCTTATTAGTTTAGCAACATGGTCTACTTTTTTCCTCCATGTGGTAGCATCTACAGTGTCAAGACCATGTAGCAGTCTTTCCACTTCTGTAACAGTAAAAGTCTTGTTGTTACTTCTAAAGTACGCCTTGACTTCACTCCAAACCAATTCAATTGGATTAAAATTACAGTGATAAGGCGGTAGCCTAATTACCAAGTGACCCTGATCGCTTGCAATTTCATCTACAACGTATTTAGGCATCACTTGTTTTGTTTCACGAGCGAGTATAACAGCAGCTTTGTCATGTCCGCAGCTATGTCTCTTGCCTACAACCATTACACCATAGTTTCTTTACGGTCACTAGTGGTGGGAGTTTTATTTAAAATCATGGAATGGTACAGTGCATTGTCCATCACAAAAACTGTCAGAACACTAAACTAAAGCAACAAATTTTTAAACCAGTGTAGAAACCGTGGGCGGTCTATATCCTCATGATACTCATCTTTTTTTCCATCAAAAAACTAGAAGTCCTTCAGGCACAAAGCCGTTTGAAGATCCTGCATGGACCACAATTAATCGGGATCCTCTTCCTGTTGACTGATGACTGCTGTTTTTCGGAGTACCATCTGTCCAGCATTTCTCAACTTATTCTCCAGCGTTGACCCGGGTTTCGTCTAACCATATGACTGAGTGTATGTCCTTTCCTACAATTTTGTGTAAGAAAATGGTATGAACCGCAATGACGTGAGCTTTTTCTAGTAACAGTTTTCATCCATCTAACTTTTTAAAATGGAAGCCCATACTTTTTAATATCATCTTAAGTGACTTTTCCCCCCTCAGAAAAATTAACTTTCTTTTAAAGAAAGTAGCAACTTAGCTATTGTGGGGTATTCTTTCCTTTTATAGTATCCGTGTATGTGCCGACGAATTGCATCGGATTGGAAAGAATCAATATCTGTAACAGGACAATGCTGCTTTTTCTTTCTTGCCCGGAGTACTGTTTCTTCCACAGGGGCTTTGTTCCACACTTCACTGTCTTGTAAATCTTGAAGTAGCACCCCTTTCCTTATAACTGTTCTTTCACTGAGTCCTAGAATTTTCGAGGTTCGCTCTAAAACTTTATTGGCAGGAATCGACGCATGCCCATGAACAGAAACAAAACTTTATTGGCAGGAATCGACGCATGCCCATGAACAGAAACAAATTCTTTTTCTTGCTTGAAAAACTCATGGGTCCTCCGTAGCAATTCCAACGCATGACTATTTAATGGCACTCCACGGCGCAACGAATTGTCGCTTGCTGAACGACATTGTTTTGGACACGTTGTTTAACAAACTAAAACTGTAGTCGAGGTGGTAACACAACACAACAGTAGGCATTCACACACCAACATACAACGTTTACATGGAAACCGGCAGTGTGGTAGTGTTGACACAGGAACCGGCTTTTGTTCGGGGCTGTTACTGGTTCAGAAGACGTGGAGCCTCCAGTTCCTCACTTGTTTGTTAGTTATACTACCAACTCAACTGCACTTAGGGAGTGACATGTTTCAGAGGCCCGGATGTAATTCAGTGAGGGGATCTGGCATTTACGGAAGTAAAACTTGTGAAACCAAATGAATGTGAATGTGTGTGTGTGTGTGTGTGTGTGTGTGTGTGTGTGTGTGTGCGCGCGCGCGCTGGGCGGGGGGGGGGGGGGGGGGGCTGCAACGCCACTGTGGACTGTGGAACTAGAAGCTATTTGATGACCAGGTATGTCAGGAGGGGGGGATTGCAAATCATGACCGCAGAGTCCAAGTGGACTGACAGCAACCACTTCCAAATCACTAGAAACAGGGAGTGATGTACTAACAATGTCCATACAGACGAACAAGCAGAAGTCACCGAAAGCCCTTAACGGGAGACAGAAGGCAAGTGGACTTCAAAAATTCGATTTTTAAATTTTAGCCTATTTGAAATGCCTGGTCTTTCCTGCGTGAAACAGTTTTTGTATATGTATGACAATTTTCTCGTGAGAGATGATGGTTTTCCTGACGTTCTGTGAAATCTGGGGATGGTGACAGCAAGGCTTATGACCGGTTATGTGCAGAACAACCCTGTGGTCCTAATGTCACAATTTCTAAATTAGAGTGCATTGGGCATGTCCAGAATATTATGGGGTCCAGGTTGAGAAAATTATTGAAAGGAAAGTAAAAAATAGTACCAGAAGATTGTAAGAAGATAGGTGGTAAAGGTCACCTGACAAATGTTGAAATAAATAGATTACAGAATTATTATGGTTTGGACATAAGAAGAAATGTCGGGAATTTAGGTTGGTTGGTTGGTTGGTTTGGGGAAGGAGACCAGACAGCGAGGTCATCGGTCTCATTGGATTAGGGAAGGACGGGGAAGAAAGTCGGCCGTACCCTTTGAAAGGAACCGTCCCGGCATTTGCCTGGAGCGATTTAGGGAAATCACGGAAAACCTAAATCAGGATGGCCGGACGCGGAATTGAACCGTCGTCCTCCTGAATGCGAGTCCAGTATCTAACCACTGGGAATTTAGAAAACATGAAAAAAGCTGTATGGGCTATCTTTTCCCAAAGCTTTCCATAAATGAAAACCCAGTGCACGGTCTTTGCCCAAATGATGCTGACACGTGGCGCAAGTGCCAGATATGACCACAAACATTCTTTACCTGCATCAGCAATGAATGAAATTAAACCCATAGAGACCTTTGTACAGATACCTTGTTGAAGAAATGTCTTCATGAGAAAACCCCAAATTTAAATGAATGTGCGAATTCTGTCATTTGGAACCAGTTATCGAAAACTGTATTTGTTCAGCTTACAACCCTCAAATTTGGTGTTTGTGATGCTATTTTATGTGTCGATGATAGTGTAATTAGAAAACTAGATGTTTTGGAATTAATGGGGAAAAAATCTAGTGGAAATACTGCAAAATCCTTGGTGCAAATAGATGAAGAGAGAATCCGCAAAGCAGATATTGCTAATTTAAAATGCACAAAAGAACCAGACAGAAAAGAAGAGGGACCAAAATAAGAAAAGATCAGTATGGTGCAGAAAAATATTAGTGGTAAGTAATTCTCATCAATAACTATACTAGAATTGCAGTATTAAACTTTAAATGGAATTTTCTCAGAACTACATATTTTTACTTTCAGATGACATTATTTGATAAAATAATGGGGTTAGAAACATGAAATTTGGTAAATTTGTACTGCAGATGGTAATAAGTTATTACAAGTAAACTGAGAACCACCAAACAATCAGAAACTGTTTTATAATAATTAATGTACAAAAAAGTTAAATTTTACTAGTGAATGAATAATTTTTTTTTCCCTTCAAAACCATAAGAGGTATTATGTTCATTTTACTTGCAAACTGAGGCATATATATATCTCCTCTCCAACCTCAACTCCTTTGGTTCCATCAGATTCACCTGGTCCTACTCCAAATCCCATGACACTTTCCTTGACGTTTACTTCCATCTGTCCAATGGCCAGCTTCACACATCCGTTCACATCAAACCCACCAACAAGCAACAGTATCTCCATTAAGACAGCTGCCACCCATTCCATATCAAACAGTCCCTTCCCTACAGCCTAGGTCTTCGTGGCAAATAAATCTGCTCCAGTCCTAAATCCCGGAACCATTACACCAACAACCTGAAAACAGCTTTCGCATCCCACAACTACCCTCCTAACCTGGTACAGAATCAAATAACCAGAGCCACTTCCTCATCCCCTCAAACCCAGAACCTCCCACAGAAGAACCCCAAAAGTGCCCCACTTGTGACAGGATACTTCCCGGGACTGGATCAGACACTGAATGTGGCTCTCCAGCAGGGATACCACTTCCTCAAATCCTGCCCAGAAATGAGATCCATCCTTCATGAAATCCTCCCCACTCCACCAAGAGTGTCTTTCCGCCGTCCACCTAACCTTCGTAACCTCTTGGTTCATCCTTATGAAATCCCGAAACCACCTTCCCTACCTCTGGCTCCTACCCTTGTAACCACCCCCGGTGTAAAACCTGTCCCATGCACCCTCCCACCACCACCTACTCCAGTCCTGTAACCCGGAAGGTATACACGATCAAAGGCAGAGCCACATGTGAAAGCACCCGTGCGATTTACCAACTGACCTACCTACACTGTGAAGCTTTCTATGTGGAAATGACCAGCAACAAACTGTCCATTCGCATGAACGGACACAGGCAGAAAGTGTTTGTTGGTAATGAGGATCACCCTGTGGCTAAACATGCCTTGATGCATGGCCAGCACATCTTGGTACAGTGTTACACCGTCCGGGTTATCTGAATACTTCCCACTAACACCAACCTATCAGAACTCTGGATATGGGAACTTGCCCTTCAATATATCCTCTCTTCCCGTTACCCACCAGGCCTCAACCTCCGCTAATTTCAAGTTGCCGCCGCTCATACCTCACCTGTCATTCAACAACATCTTTGCCTCTGTACTTCCGCCTCGACTGACATCTCTGCCCAAACTCTTTGCCCTTACATATGTCTGCTTGTGTCTGTATATGTGCAGATGGATATGTGTGTGTGTGTGTGTGTGTGTGTGTGTGTGTGTGTGTGTGTGTGTGTGTGTGCGCGCGCGCGCGCGCGCGCGTATACCTGTCCCCTTTTCCCCCTAAGCTAAGTCTTTCCGCTCCCAGGATTGGAATGGCTCCTTACCCTCTCCCTTTAAACCCACATCCTTTCGTTTTTCCCTCTCCTTCCCTCTTTCCTGACGAAGCAACCGTTTGTTGCGAAAGCTTGAATTTTGTGTGTATGTTTGTGTGTCTATCGACATGCCCGCGCTTTCGTTTGGTAAGTCACATCATCTTTGTTTTTAGATATATTGTTCCCATGTGGAATGTTTCCCTCTGTTTATAAAAATTTCATTGTTTTATCACTTATAGTTATTTAAAAAAGGGTACCTATTCAAAAGGTAAAATAGCATTGGCGGAACAGGTATAAAAATTGCCTTCCGTCTTCCCTTAACCGGGCCGACCTGGTTCTTACAAAGCACAGAGCCCATGAAGGGTTGGTGAGAGACCATCAGGAGAATGAGATCCCTGGAGAACGACAAGCTGCGGAGTAAAAGGAAATAACGGATTGCAGCTCTGGAAGTTGACTGTAGTATCAACTACAATTTCATTGTATAAGCGTGGAGCAGGGATCCAACTGGTATGAGAATGGTCTGTAACCTGTCACACTGCTGGGGTGATGTCCATAAACGAGGTCCGACTCAGATTATGAAGGAGAGTTGCACTTCTGTGGGCACTGGATGGGCCTTGTCCTCTGACTTCAACCTTAGGCATGTTGACTGTGGGTCCTGTGGACGACTTGTAGCTGCAGGCTTTTGCTGCTGCATCTGGGAGATGCCAGAGGGAAGGGGTCAGGGGAAGACATAACAGGTTGATTTCATCATACAGGCCATGTCAACTCATGGTCATGAATTTCTCTGGAAAAAATATATTAGCCCTCTAGATCACAAGTGTTAAGAAGCAAAGTATTTTTGTTTTATCTTAATTTTTGTAAATGGTATGGCCCTTTGGAAAATGTATATTTTGTAAATGACTCCTAAAGCAATAGAGAACAAAGAAAGTAGACTAAAAAACCAAACGTACTGGCGACCTGGCAGATGTTTTGCATTAAAGTTCCCTCTTAGTGTGTTGAAATTTAGTTGACATCTGCACACTAACAGGCTTCCTTTAACTCACAAATTTAATAGCAAAATACGAAACTTAAGTTAATTTTTTTCACTTACAATTTCTTTTTCTAATTTGGAAAGTGACAGAACCCTATCTTTTCTGTCATATTACCAGATGCTACAGATGTAATTAGTATAAACAATATCTTCTCTCCAGCTATTTGTATTATGTAAATATTAATTACTAAAAATGTAAAACATTGCATTTTTATGAGTTTTTACAAACCCCCATCTGAAAACTTTTGATAACAGCACAAAATATTGTTTGGTTAAATGTTTGTAACCAGTGCAAACACAGTGGGCAACATTTTTCAGCGTTAAGCGTTAAATTTTTTTTTCAACATTTTGCATATTTTGCATCACTGAATATCTAGTGTAAAATAAGAATGTTGGCAACACTCACATAAACTATTCTGCATCAAATTTTGTGTTTTGTTTGAACATTTTGTTACATACAATTTCAGTGAGGAAGTACAGCAGTGAAAGAGTTAGGTGTGTGGATTATGAAAAAAGACACAATAAGATGGTGTTTCAGAAAGTGAAAATCCCTTCACAGTTGTTGGAAATCTGTCAGAGGTGTTGCAGAAACACCTTGGTCCTCAAGTAATGGTATTAGCATCACATCCATGTGCAGGAATACACTAACTACAAGAAGAAATTTAGTGACACCCCACCTGAACAATCATCATCCGAATGTGAAACTGAAGACAGTGTGGATGGTTTTATTCATGGGCCTGAAATTATAGATGCACTGAATGTCCCCCTTAAAGGTCCAGGAGAGATAAGAAGCACAAAAAGTAAACAGTATGTAAAAAGAAAAGTTGAAGAAATTGAAACTAGTTTTATACAAGCAATATCTTCAAAATTTTGTGAAGTGTATAATGTAGATGCACTTGGTGCAGAACCTCAAGAAAGTGATATGTGCATTGTGATGTGAGGTTTCAAAACCTAAATACTCCTATCCCAGCAACCACCCATACCAAGAAGGTATAGTTACTAACACTGATACCAGGTAACTAATCCAAGCAGCAGGTACAGAAATACATACCCACTTCCTCGTATTACTTGATTTCAAAAGCTCATAAAATAAAGAATGAGAAAGGTATTTGGGCATGCCCAGATTCTCACTGTGGGGCATCTGTTGCAAGATGATATGCTTACTGTTGCTCTCTGGTATCACGTAAATGATGACAAAGACTTCAGCAGGCAAAGTCCTGACCAGGCTGATGTTATCTCTGTTAGTAAAAACTGTGAAAAAGTTAAGAAGGTAGAAAGATGTCTGACAAGGTCAATAAGAGAAGCATGTCGCCTAATGAAATGGAGAACCTGAATCTAAAAATTGGATTCTCAAAATTTTATTCCTTACAACTAAAATTCCAGACACAGAACAAAATACGCAGCACCAATTTGAAACTTGTTTGTTTCACCACAATCAGTGTCAATGGAAAGAAGTACACAGAGATGGACCTGATGCTTTTGTGTGTATGACAAAAGCTGCAAGGTGGTAAATGTTGGATGCAGGTGTTTGCAATGTGCCCTGGTGCTGAACTGATGACTGTTTAAGCACTGCATCTTTAGGATACTGACACTGATGTACCGTATTTACTCGAATCTAAGCCGCACCTGAAAAATGAGACTCGAAATAAAGGAAAAAAATTTTGGTAAACATTTTTGGAAAGCAGTGATCAATTAATTGTTATATTTTGACTAAAGTTCAGTCTTGATCACTCATGTATGTTTTAATGATATAGGTAACCGGTTTCGGTTCTTTCTACAGAACCATCATCAGACCTGTGGATAAATTTTAAGAAATACTAGATACCAATCTTTAAATAAAATGAAAGTGTCTAATGATGTCAAAATTTAACAAGATAAGATAAAATTAATTATACCCATGGCTCCCTTAGGATGGTAGGCGGAGCTCTCCTCGCTGCTACGCAGTCAACTGATGGTTTGAGTGCTGAGCACGAGCTTAAATATGCAGAGGCTCCGCCTACTTCCTGTCACACTACTTCACAACTGCCAATCAGCGTTCATAATATGACGCCATCGTCAAAGTATGAAAGTAGGATATACACTAATAACATAAAATTGATTCATTTAAATGTCTGATTAAAAGATAGTTAGTATGTCTACAGCTTATTTATATTTTGGATAAAAACAGTGAACTACGATGTGTGATAGTTGTGCCCTCTATGGGCAACCTTAGTACTATTACAGTGCCGGTTACATCAAAGATGTGAAAGTCTTTGGCGTTGTGGTATATATCGATTATACCGAGTCGCCTGCATCATAATTGCATCTTTGTTGGATGCTGCATAATCGTCTTACTTTAACTGCAGTTTTTATAGCAATATTCTTTATAGTTGTAGAGTAGCAGCCAAGAGTACGTTCCACATTATGTATATCTGAATAACTGATGAGACTGCTGATTAAATTTTTTAATCATCGATCTAAAAGTTCTTATAATAATCAATGTCAATTTAATATTTTTTTATGTTGTGCTGTATATTTTACATACATTGCTTTTGCCATGGGTATAACTAGTCTTATATTTTATAAAAAAACGAAGGAGTAGATGCTTTTACTATAAAATTTCGTCAAAAAGGTCGTAATAGTATTTTTCGCGAAAATCTAATTGTTCATTGAGCAGCACTGATGATTTGGTTTTCAAATGAGCATATATCTCTATTTCTTCTAGGATATTCATAAGTAAGCCTTTATTTGCATAATGCAGAACTTGTAAATTCTGTTCTACTGTCCCCTCAGCATGATTATTGAATGCTATATGATGGCCAAATACAGACTTTGTTCGTGAGGTACCCGACGTATGTTCTTTGTACCTTACTGCAAAATTTCGACCTGTTTGGCCGATATATATTTTCTCACAGTCTCTACATTGGATCTTTTACACTCCTGATCTGGTAGATTTTCCATCGTCTTTACTTACTGTATGTCTTAATTTTTGTTGTAAAGTATTGTCAGTTGTAAATGCTACTGTTATTTCAGAATTTTTGAATAAATTAGTAATTCTATCTGATATGTTTCCCATATATGTCATCTTCATATATTCTGGATTACCTATTAGTGGAGTGCTTTGTGATTGTTGTACTTTATTAAAAATGATATCTACCTGTCGTGTGTCGAAAGAGTTGGTTTTTGCAATTTGTTTTAAGATGGTCATTTCCTTTTTGATTTCATTAGCTTCTAGCGGTAATTTTAGTATTCAGTGTATCATAGACTTAAAAAATTCTTTTTTATACTTGTCAGGATGACATGATGTGGCATTAATAATAACATCAGTGGTTGTAGGTTTCCTGTATATGGCAAATAAATGTTTCCCATTGTTATTAGTTATAGTGAGATCTAGGTAGTTGATAGATTTTCGATTTTCATGCTCAACTGTAAATTGTAACTTCGGATGCGTAGAGTTTAATTTTATAGTAAGTTTCTCAATTTCATCTTTTGAGCCATTATAAAGCAATAATGTATCGTCTACGTATCGCTTGTAATATATGATTTTATTTGCGATATCAGGGTTATTTTTCAGGAATTGCGTCTCAATGTGGTTCACGAAAATGTCTGCAACTGTCCCAGCTAAAGAATTTCCCATTGCTAAGCCATCTTTCTGACAATAGATTTTAGTATTAAAAGAGAAATAATTGTAATCTAAAGTGCATTCAAGCAGTTCTATAAATTCGATTATTTCGTCTTTAGTCATATTTTTGTATTGTATTAAGTTATCCCTAATTATATTAATTGTCTCATTAATGGGTATATTTGTATACAAATTTTTAATAGACATGCAGTAGTTGGAATGTCTATATAGACATTCCAACTAGTGCAAGTTCCGCCTCATTAGATATTAAAAATGGAAAATCTACCAGATCAGGAGTGTACAAGATCCAATGTAGAGACTGTGAGAAAATATATATCGGCCAAACAGGTCAAAATTTTGCAGTAAGGTACAAAGAACATACGTCGGGTACCCCACGAACAAAGTCTGTATTTGGCCATCATATAGCATTCAATAATCATGCTGAGGGGACAGTAGAACAGAATTTACAAGTTCTGCATTAAGCAAATAAAGGCTTACTTATGAATATCCTAGAAGAAATCGAGATATATGCTCATTTGAAAACCAAATCATCAGTGCTGCTCAATGAACAATTAGATTTTCGCGAAAAATACTATTACGACCTTTTTGACGAAATTTTATAGTAAAAGCATCTACTCCTTCGTTTTTTATAAAATATAAGACTAGTTATACCCATGGCAAAAGCAATGTATGTAAAATATACAGCACAACATAAAAAAAAATATTAAATTGACATTGATTATTATAAGAACTTTTAGATCGATGATTAAAAAATTTAATCAGCAGTCTCATCAGTTATTCAGATATACATAATGTGGAACGTACTCTTGGCTGCTACTCTACAACTATAAAGAATATTGCTATAAAAACTGCAGTTAAAGTAAGACGATTATGCAGCATCCAACAAAGATGCAATTATGATGCAGGCGACTCGGTATAATCGATATATACCACAACGCCAAAGACTTTCACATCTTTGATGTAACCGGCACTGTAATAGTACTAAGGTTGCCCACAGAGGGCACAACTATCACACATCGTAGTTCACTGTTTTTATCCAAAATATAAATAAGCTGTAGACATACTAACCATCTTTTAATCAGACATTTAAATGAATCAATTTTATGTTATTAGTGTATATCCTACTTTCATACTTTGACGATGGCGTCATATTATGAACGCTGATTGGCAGTTGTGAAGTAGTGTGACAGGAAGTAGGCGGAGCCTCTGCATATTTAAGCTCGTGCTCAGCACTCAAACCATCAGTTGACTGCGTAGCAGCGAGGAGAGCTCCGCCTACCATCCTAAGGGAGCCATGGGTATAATTAATTTTATCTTATCTTGTTAAATTTTGACATCATTAGACACTTTCATTTTATTTAAAGATTGGTATCTAGTATTTCTTAAAATTTATCCACAGGTCTGATGATGGTTCTGTAGAAAGAACCGAAACTGGTTACCTATATCATTAAAACATACATGAGTGGTCAAGACTGAACTTTAGTCCAAATATAAGGAAAAAAATATTTCCCGAATCTAAGCCGCACCTGAAATTTGAGACTGGAAATTCAAGGGGAGAGAAAAGTTTTAGGCCGCACCTCCAAATCGAAACAAAGTTGGTCCATTGTAATATGAGACACAATTTAGGTCGAATGAAAGACGATACAGCTACAGTAGTTTGGTTAGAGTCATAAGCTTAGCAGTTAAGCTTTACCAGGTAGCCACTGCTATGCGTCAGGCGCTCCGTCCGTATTTATACGGGTACCATTCCTTTTTCACGTGCATCGTTTGGTTTGAATCAATTGCTTATTTTGCTTTGATCTGATAAGTGCAGTTTTCTTTGTTATAGGTGTTTACGACAGTAAGCTGAAAATGCATTACTGTACTGTGTCATGCATTGTTTGTCGCATTCTGATAGTGCGTGTTTACGGCCTGTCGCCTTTGATAATGATCAACAAGAACCAAATAATAGATTGCGTATGATGGAACATGTGCTGAACGAGAGTTAGGCGCAAATTTTTCTCCGTTTGAAAATCTTTGCGGCCGCTTCTTTAGTACGTCAAATTCTGCACAGAAATTAGTCATCTTATATTTAAAATCTAGTCAGTTGCTGTGCTTCATTTCTGACTATATCACTATTAGGCATCAGAATAATACGAATATAAACATGACACGATACGTATATTCTTCCGCGTTTGCTGTTGTCTCACTCTAGTTTCGTAGTTTATCAGGCGGACAGGATTTAAATGAGATAGCAGCAAACACGAAAGAATACATGGCAAAATGTTTATATTTGTACTATTCTTATGGTGAAGAGAATACTGCATGTGATTCACACTTCATCAGGTTCCTATTAGCAACCATCTCTTCTCACAGGTAGGAAAAAAATCTGAACGTAGAGTTGGCCATATTGACAAACATCCCTAACAGTCTTGCCAGTCGGATTTTCGTAGTACATTAAAATTCTGCTACATTCGAAGATTAACAATACAGAATTTGTATTTACTTCGTTGGATAATGTATGAAAATGCAGTGGTCGAAACTCGGGGCGAAAAAAAAAAAAAAAAAAAAAAAAAAAAAAAAAAAAAAAAAAAAAAAAAAAAAAAAAAAAAAGGTTTTGGCGCCAGTATTTATCTTTGTGCCCACAAAGCATGCTTGTGTAGCACTACATATATTCGACGGCAGAAGTTAGTTGTGGCGGCACCTACCAACATTTTTCAGAACTTCCGCTTGCTTTGCACTTGATTCTAAGCTGCAGGCGGTTTTTTGGATTACAGAAACCGGAAAAAAAGTGCGGCTTAGATTCGAGTAAATACCGTAACCTATGCATTGGCGAAGAAGACAGTACAGCCACAGAAGTTCGTTACAGAGGTTAGGCATTGGGCCATGAAAAGAAAACCCCATCATATCCGGAGGATTCACTGACAGGCCACAGCAGAAGTAAAATCAGCCACATCCCAGAATAGTGACACATTAGTTCCGCATTTCAATTATATAACAGCTAGTTGAAACTTTTATTTTCCAGTAATACTCTCTTCCTCAGATATGACTGTGCATCAGGAGTGGTGCACATAGCCATATAAAGCTTCTAGTTTCATCTAAAGTTTAAAATGGGCCACGTGCATCATATTCGATCACACCATATTTATCAGATCAATACCAATTTAATACAATTTCATGCACGATCAGATATACTAACTTCAATATTTTAAAGTAATATGTAGAAAAAAAGTCACGGCCAAAATGAAACATTTACCAAAATGTTTCCGGCAGTCAAAGAGTTAAAAACCACTTTCAGCTTTTTCATTACTGAAGTTCACGAATTATGACAAAAAAATGGATACATTCAGCAACAGGCCATGGACAAAGTGTATGTGATGGGGTAGGTCACTGTAAACACCTTGCAACAAGATTTAATCTCCAGCATGAAGCTGTTGATGCTATAAGAGGTGCTACTGGATTTGTACACATCATATCAACATTAGTAACACACATAAAACTCTTAATTCTAAGTGAAAGTATATTAAGGGAATTATGTTTAAAAAAAGATAGAGTGGTCTGCTATGAAGCCTGTGGTAGGAATTCAATTAAGTCACTACTGGGCTGCAATCCAGAGTGGCACATACATTGCAAGAAAAGTTCTCTACGAAATGCAGCCTGTTACTGTGTGTGAAATGCAGATACCTCCATACACATTAGAAGAGTTTGTAGTGAGACATTTCATTTCTTGTGTGTATGACCACCAGTGGTGGGTGGGGCAGATGGTTAGTGTCTCTCATGGACTACAAGATATAACCATCTCCTTTATGACAGCCCACAGTCCTGCTAATGCTTTCAAATGGCCACCATAAGATCAGTGTACAGTTCCCATTTCAAAAGTACTGCTCTCGTTGGATCATCCTTGTCCGTGTGCAAATTCAGCTTGGCTATGGAAGTTCAATGAGGAGGAGATGAGAAAACAAATTAACTATTTTCAACAGTGCAGTGTTGATTGTTACATTGTATGCAATTTTAATTCACGGAAAGTCATGAAGCAGTAAAATGGCGCAAGACAATAATAATTTGTGAATAATATGAAAAGAAAAATGGGTATAAATATTCTACATCTCATTTTTGTTATAAAATGCTTTCGAACAAAATTATGAGTTGTTTTCCCACTCACGTATGTCACTAACTTAAAATCAGTGATCAATTTAAACATAAAATTTCTCACATTTTGCAAAGCCAAGTATTGCCCACTCTGTACATTCCCTAAGTACAACGACCAGCTGAAGTACCATGAAATTTTTAGAAAGGTGTGTTATATGTACCATTTTACAGTTATTCTGTGACTTTTATTTCGAGAAATACACGAGTACACAGCGTACAAACTGCCAGCAACTAACAATTTTCTTCTTATTGTCCATACTTCCAAACGTTTTAAGTGCCAAAACGTACTAGAACAAATAAAATGTCTATAAAACGCCACATTTTACAATGTGTTGTGGCGAAAGTCTCAATTCCTTCAATCCATAGCCTCTGGCCTGCTGAGGAGCACCACAGTTTTGGGTCCATGGATACACTACGAAAATCTACTGCATTATGCAACACAGAAATAGACCTGGCCTCTGGTCAGACCAGTGAGACTAGATTTGATGGGCAGGGCCTGCACATTAGTGGGAACCGAATGGCTTCAGATCGGCAGGCCCGATCCATTACAGATACCCGCAGAAATGGCCTGCAGTTTTGGTCCGTCGTGAAAGTCCAATCTTGTGGACAGCTATTAATGAGTCACAGACATAATGTTGATGAAAATAATAATGAGGATAGGTAGTAACTCACCATAAAGATGATTGCCAAGCTGCAGACAGGTGCGCAGAAATGACAGCACTCTCACAAGTAAATTTTCAGCCACAGCTTTTGTCCGAAAATGGAAGCACACACTCACTCACACTATCACTCAGACAGCACACATGCCCACAGTCTCCAGTCCCTGCATTCAGTGTCTGAGAATCATATCCAAACAAACCACTCCTCATGCCTCCCTGTCTCTCGTCGGCAGCTGCTGACTAGTGGCAAGAAGTGGTGGCAGCATTGACTGCAAACTGAGGGGAGTGGTAGGAAGGGCAGAAGCAGTAATAATGAGGAAGCAGGGAAGTGGCACACATTCTCAGCTGTCCCCACAGTGACAATCACGACACCTCAGTGAGCGAACCATTTCACCTATTGAGGCAAAAGTGAGATTTTTCCAGCGGTTTTTTCAAATTTCCCTAAAGCGTTTTGAATTCCCTGATATTCTAGAACCTGTGACAAACCTGATCTTACTTAGAATCCACTTCGCCAAACTTCTGAAGAAAAGTTTCTACGAAAAATAATGGGTAGAAGTGTCCCTGTCATTCCTGGCGCAGACCGGATAGCAGGGAAAGTGTTTCACTCCAAGCCAGCAAGCCTGGCCCTTCTCCCTGGGTGTAGCCACAGAAGGAAAGCCCGTAGTGTTACAAGCAGCAGCACTGAAAGGTATAGTGGTAACTAAAGAGACGGCCTGGTTGAAGCTTAATATATCTCACATGCAATGTGTTTGCCCTGACACCACCCACTCCTATCTATGGCTCTCCCGTGGGTGCCACCCACCTACAGCAAGGGCCATTTGGCACAGCGAGCATTGCCTTGAGTTCTCATGTTCCAGAATGACAAGCAACCACTCGTAGGCATACACGAGAGGTATCAGCTTCTGTATCAGAAGTGAGATCCCTGTGTTGTCAGGGGGCTCAACCAAAAACATTATGATCCCACAAAATTGACCGACTATACAGCATTGAATGACAACAGTGTCAAGGCAAAGTTGGAAGAGGTGGTAAGGCACACACCAAAGATGCTAAGTAAAGTGTTCTTTCCCAGATGGCACATACTATGGAGAGAAAATTCATAAGGGCAGATCCAACCCCAAAAAGGGACCAACAACATCAAAAGGAAAGGTGAAAAGAAGAAAGCAAGAGGAACAAAAACTGGGAGCAATACCAGAAATCAGGAGAAGAGCCAGGCAAATGTAGGAAAGGACACACAGAGAGAGGAAAAGGGAATTCAACCATAGAGGGAAGAAAGGGCCGCAATAGCTCCAGGCCCCATGTGATCATGTATGAACTCTCAAAAGGGTTGTGAGCCACTGGGGTGCCCGTTACAAATTTCTCCAAACTACACAGATGGATGTTATCCTTGCAACACATCCTTAGCTCCAGTACCTATCCTGGCATCAATCTCTGTTACTATCCCCACACCCTCAACCCACAGTTTTTGCCGCCTCTGACCTATGATCTCCTCCCAATTCACATCCCATCACCCTCGTTGTCTGCCATTCTCTGCCAAAGCAGCCACTGATTCCCCCCCCCCTCCCCCTTCTCTTCTAGTCTCTTTTCCCACTCCCTGTCCCCCCCTCCCTCCCCCACAGCCTTTGGATGCTGTACCTGGCAGCCTAGCCCTACCACCACCTTGTCCCTACATGCTCCACCAGACATTGCTCATCCCCCCCTCCCCCAACACCTTGCTTTCCCTCCCCCTTCCTTGCCCAAAGAGTTGCGTTCTAATTGCAGCACCCAGAAATTGCGGTCATGTGTGAGGGAGGTGTACCTGCTTGTGTGTGTTTCGTTCTCTGAAGGAGGTTATAGCCAAAAACTCAATTTATAGCAGGCTTTTCATTGTGCCTGTCTACAACTCTACGTATCATCTTTACAGTCAGTAGCAATCTATTATTTTGTCGATAAAGTTTTACTTTACTCAGTCATAGTGTCAAACTGGCAATTTGCATCAATCACAAGTATCGAAACTGAAGAAAAACACACAATAAAGGAAATGTAGCAATTAACAACATTACAATAAACTTAATGCATTTGATACATATTTAGTTCAAGAAATTTAGTTCTTTCTCTGTATTGGGATTTATAAACCTTTTTCACTAACAACATAATTTCAGGGTCATCTGAACTGATATCTATAGCTGAAAATAACCAACTATGTTATACATATGAAGATGAAAATACAGTATGTAGATCAAATTTGTGTCTGGTAGAAGCTTGTTAGAAATGTAATAAAACAGTTGGATAAGGCTGAAGGAACCAGCATAGCTTTCACACGATGATATTTAGTACACCTCATTTGTCAGTTATGTGTGTACTTTTTCACAGAAAGAATGAAGACTAGCCTAAAATGTAGTTAGTAAGTAATTGTAATCACAAAGCAACTGTGAATAAACCACCATCTAATTATTCAAGCCATTTCAGATCCAATCACCAATTCCCACAGTTCAACCTTGCCAGGTCTTCCAAAATTCCTAAGACCCATTAGCTTATAGGTGTGAAGAAAAATTATCTTCAGTTTGTAACACCATAGCTCTACTGCTCTACTGATTTATTTTGCTTTTGTTTTATTTAATGTTACATCGTTGAGTTTCTGTAAATGTGTTTGATTGAATAGATAACATAAAATTGTTTACTCCTTTCTTTGTTAAAACTTTGATGTCATGGTTTGATTTGATGCAGTGTAGTATAACTGTCGTTTAAATTCTTTGTCCCAATTGGAGGGAGACAAAACTTACTGTATATATTTGGAATTTGTTTAAATAATTTTGTTTAGAGCTACCTATATGTGCAAATGATATGTTTTGTTTAAAATGATTGTTCTCTGCTATGTAAACTGCTGACCTTCACTTAGGATTCTTAGTTAAGTTGTATGTAAAACGTCTAGTGGTTCCCCTTGGGAATGGAACTGTGTAGCGCGCACAAATTGTGGTTGGCTAGGTAGAAAAGGTGGAATCAAGAGTCAGTCGGGGACGAGCTACCAAACTGTGCACCGCCATGTAAATGTTGCATATTGTGCTGGTTCCGAGAGAGGCTTTTTCTGCTACTTTTCAATGCCTCGGATGGATGGATAAATAGATGGAACGATTCTGAAATTGGTATTCATCATCGCCACCAAGAAGGGCCAGAGTCCGGCAATTCCGCCTGCGAATCCACCTACCAACATGCAGTTGCCACCACATTGCGCAATCACTGTAACGGAATACTATAATTATGTACAATGAAGGATCAGCTTATTGGATGTGTTAGTGTGCTCAAATATAAGGTAACTTATAACTGAAATTATGTACCTACCTTAATTTTTTCCTTATCATAACACCTCTCAGGTTCCTCTCCGTTTGAACTAAAGTAATTACCGAGTGTCCCTACTGAAAGAACATTAAATACCAGTGTTTTGATAATTAATGCCTCTTGAACATAGCAAAAAGAAAGTTAAAGTTAGATTGAGTTAAAGTTAATGATGCTTGCTGAAAATAATTTTCCTAGTAAAACTGCTTATTAATGTGTTGTTGCCAACTTCAAAATTAAAAGTTCTTAAGACTGAGGCTTATAAAGTTTTGCTTAGTAAATGATCACATTGCTGTCTGTAGCAAATTCTAAAAGGCGAGTCAGTTTCTCGCAATTTTGTCAACATTGTGTTTCACTGTAGTAGAAGTGGAAAACTGCAATAGTAGAAAATTATATGTTCATGATCGCTAAGTGTTTGTCTCTCTTGTGTATTGGAAGTGCATATTAATAGTATAACAGGAACCTCAGTTTGTCTATTATGCTAACGCTAGGTAACGAGTAATGGGAAGACCACTATTTATGAAAACCATAATTTCTTTATAGTGCAAAATGGCTAAGCAGGGATGGCTAGAGGACAAATGTAAGGATGTAGAGGCTTGTCTCACTAGGGGTAAGATAGATACTGCCTACAGGAAAATTAAAGAGACCTTTGGAGAGAAGAGAACCACTTGTATGAATATCAAGAGCTCAGATGGCAACCCAGTTCTAAGCAAAGAAGGGAAAGCAGAAAGGTGGAAGGAGTATATAGAGGGTTTATACAAGGGCGATGTACTTGAGGACAATATTATGGAAATGGAAGAGGATGTAGATGAAGATGAAATGGGAGATACGATACTGCGTGAAGAGTTTGACAGAGCACTGAAAGACCTGAGTCAAAACAAGGCCCCGGGAGTAGACAACATTCCATTAGAACTACTGATGGCCTCAGGAGAGTCAGTCATGACAAAACTCTACCATCTGGTGAGCAAGATGTATGAAACAGGCGAAATACCCTCAGACTTTAAGAAGAATATAATAATTCCAATCCCAAAGAAAGCAGGTGTTGACAGATGTGAAAGTTACCGAACTATCAGTTTAATAAGTCACAGTTGCAAAATACTAACGCGAATTCTTTACAGACGAATGGAAAAACTGGTAGAAGCCGACCTCGGGGAGGATCAGTTTGGATTCCGTAGAAATGTTGGAACACGTGAGGCAATACTGACCTTACGACTTATCTTGGAAGAAAGATTAAGAAAAGGCAAACCTACGTTTCTAGCATTTGTAGACTTAGAGAAAGCTTTTGACAATGTTGACTGGAATACTCTCTTTCAAATTCTGAAGGTGTCAGGGGTAAAATACAGGGAGCGAAAGGCTATTTACAATTTGTACAGAAACCAGATGGCAGTTATAAGAGTCGAGGGGCATGAAAGGGAAGCAGTGGTTGGGAAAGGAGTGAGACAGGGTTGTAGCCTCTCCCCGATGTTATTCAATCTGTATATTGAGCAAGCAGTAAAGGAAACAAAAGAAAAATGCGGAGTAGGTATTAAAATTCATGGAGAAGAAGTAAAAACTTTGAGGTTCGCCGATGACATTGTAATTCTGTCAGAGACAGCAAAGGACTTGGAAGAGCAGTTGAACGGAATGGACAGTGTCTTGAAAGGAGGATATAAGATGAACATCAACAAAAGCAAAACGAGGATAATGGAATGTAGTCAAATTAAGTCGGGTGATGCTGAGGGAATTAGATTAGGAAATGAGACACTTAAAGTAGTAAAGGAGTTTTGCTATTTAGGGAGTAAAATAACCGATGATGGTCGAAGTAGAGAGGATATAAAATGTAGACTGGCAATGGCAAGGAAAGCGTTTCTCAAGAAGAGAAATTTGTTAACATTGAATATAGATTTAGGTGTCAGGAAGTCGTTTCTGAAAGTATTTGTATGGAGTGTAGCCATGTATGGAAGTGAGACATGGACGATAACTAGTTTGGACAAGAAGAGAATAGAAGCTTTCGAAATGTGGTGCTACAGAAGAATGCTGAAGGTAAGGTGGGTAGATCACGTAACTAATGAGGAGGTATTGAATAGGATTGGGGAGAAGAGAAGTTTGTGGCACAACTTGACTAGAAGAAGGGATCGGTTGGTAGGACATGTTCTGAGGCATCGAGGGATCACAAATTTAGCATTGGAGGGCAGCGTGGAGGGTAAAAATCGTAGAGGGAGACCAAGCGATCAATACACTAAGCAGGTTCAGAAGGATGTAGGTTGCAGTAGGTACTGGGAGATGAAGAAGCTTGCACAGGATAGAGTGGCATGGAGAGCTGCATCAAACCAGTCTCAGGACTGAAGACCACAACAACAACAACAACAACAATTTCTTTATTCAAAAGGTAGTGAGAAGCAACCTGTTAGTGGATTCCAATTAACTTCCATTTCAAATAGTAAAGTATTGATTTGAGAGAGACTTAACGTATGTCCAATTTATGACCCTGCAGTGAATATTAATAGTAATGTTATAAAGACCATTCAGTTTGAACAAGTTCTGAAAGTAATAGAGTGTTTCGGTATCTGTTATATTTTTGCAAATAGTTTGTGCTGCTCTAGTTATTAGCTTCAATCTTACCATAAACATACGTATGTGTTGGAGTTCATTGCACTCGCGTGTGACAAAGTATAGGTTAAGTTTATCTGTTAAAGTTACTAATAACTATATGCTCGAACAAGAATGTTAATCATTCTCTTGCCTAATTAGGCTGGTGACCGTTTTCTTTATGCATTAAACAGTGCAGATAGGCAAAAAATTCATTTGTTACTGTTCAAATATTTACGTAATTCTGACTTTCATTTCCGATAAGCCATTTCCGTTAGTTACAACACAGTCAACCTAGCAAAATTCCTCTCAGAGGGTAACAATGTTCTGCTGCGTTATACCATAATTGCTTTAATAAGATAGTTTTATTTCACAACCTGCCTCCAGCTTCGAGGTTATGGTATAGCTGTAGCAGACGGGGGTGTTAAGTTACACTGCAAAACATTTTACATTACCTAAATAACTTTTTCAAAACCAAGAGGTATTATCTTAAAAATTATGACTGCCTTAATAGCCTTCTCTCAGGAAGAGAACAAATTTTGGATTCCGCCACATTTATAAAATCTGAGTTATTACTGTGGTCAGAATGGGATTTTCACTCTGCAGCGGAGTGTGCACTGATATGAAACTTCCTGGCAGATTAGAACTATGTGCCGGACCGAGACTCGAACTCGGGACCTTTGCCTTTCGCTGGCAAGTGCTCTACCAACTGAGCTACCCAAGCATGACTCACCCGCCGTCCTCACAGCTTTACTTCTGCCAGTACCTCGTCTCCTACCTTCCAGACTTCACAGAAGTTCTCCTGCGAATCTTGCAGGACTAGCACTCCCGAAAGAAAGGATATTGCGGAGACATGGCCTGCCACCGTTGCTCAAAATTTGTCTGAAGAACATTCTGAACAACTGAAGCGAATGAATTAGCCACCCATCAAACAATATGAAACATAATTGAGGGATCAGTTCATGAGTAACATCTTGCACCGGTGAACTTTCACTATTATGAACAACTATAGCGACAGCATGGCTCAATATTTCTGCAGGGGACTACTAATGACTTGCTGAGACCATGCCATGTTGAGTTGCTGCACTATGCCAGGCAAAATAAGGTCTGGCATGATATTAGGAGGTACCTCATGACTTGTAACAATATATGTGCAGTGAAGTTCCTTGTACAAGGCTTCCACAATTAGAATTTAATGGGGCAATTCCCATTAAATAGCAGCAATTTGACATGAATAATTGCACACCTCACCACTGACTACTGTGTGATCTGCTCATGAAACTTCACATGCACACTTCAACTATTCCTGTTTGAATGACAGGCCACATACTCTACTGTGTGTGTACGTTTTCTCAGTAGGAATAAAGACTAGTGAAGATTTTATTCCACAAATTGATTCAACACAATGCAGGTATTTTTGAGTTTTTTTGTAAACATATGAGCAAGCAAAATGTTTTGCCTATTACAACATTGTGTTTATTAGTGAAATCTCTCAAGATTTCTGCTCACATATTACACTGACTAGGGGCTATTGTGCACAGGAGTGTAACTGGCAGTGGACAAATGCCATACTCTTGTTGCCCACTGCAAACTGATACGGCTTGCTTGAAAAATAATACCACCAAAAACAGAGGAGAAAATGTAGGTATTATGACTAATTGATAAATTGTGTTGTGTATTATTTCAATGAAGCAAAAAAGTTATTTTTGTAACTACACCTATGAACAAAGTGTTTGCATACAGAGGATTATGAGATTGCTGTTTGAAGTTACTGACCTGTTTTTGCTGACAAATTGTGCTCAATTGTAAGACAGCTTGCTTGCTTTCCTTCCAACAACAATATTATATGCAAGATCAATATGTATTTCCAAACCGACCAACGATTATAGATGCTAGGAGGAGTCTTACACAGTCGCATTTCTTTACCTCTGCAAAGAATGAAACACAAACGCAATTAAACAATACATATATTTGGAAAAATGGTTCAAATGGCTCTGATCACTATGGGACTTTACATCTGAGGTCATCAGTCCCCTAGAATCTAGAACTACTTAAACGTAACTAACCTAAGGACATCACACACATCCACACCTGAGGCAGTATTCAAACCTGCGACCGTAGCGGTTGCGCGGTTCCAGACAGAAGCGCCTAGAACCGCTCGGCCACAGCGGCCGGCATATATTAGGATAAAATATGAATGCAATGCAACTAAAATGAATTTTGAACACAATTCAGGAAAGGTTGTGCTAACTTAATAAGCCAGGTCTTTAGTAAGATATGTAATGAACTACTGGCAACAGGGAATTTTCCAAACCGGTTAAAATATGCCACTGTTAAACCTCTTTATAAGAAAGGTGCCACGAGAAAAACAGTCAAATTTCTTAACTGATATCTTTTTCCAAAATATTCGAAAGAATAATGTGCTCAAGAGTAGTCTCACATTTAAATAGAATCAATTTAATTAACACATAACAGTTTGGATACCACAATCACTTTTAAGAATGCTGTTTACACATTCGCCCACCAAATATTACAAACCTTAAATAATATAGTAATAAGAGTTGGGACTTCTTTGATCTTTGAAAGGCTATTTGGGCTGCATTAAATGCAACTGTGGGGCAACAAGAATCAGTTAGGCCACAATCAGAAACCCGAATTCTTCCCACAGAGCTGAATCTTGCTCCTGTGCACGTCACTGTTCATCTTATCAGCCAAGAGAGGGTATAGCAACTTCATTTTTTCCCCCTTGCTCAGAACATTCAGCTACTGTATTAGTAAAATTAATAATTTTTTTTTAGCTCCACTTCAAGTACTGGCCCTTGCCCTTCTCCAAGGATGTGAAAGTATCTCGCATAATCCTTGATGGGCCAGAAACTGCTTCGTCCCTCATCACGAGCTGTATTAATTTGTAACACAAGTTACTTCACTATGGCTACATACTCAAGGTTCTGTAATTATATAACTATGGTTGGCAGCATCCAGACATAAAACATGAGCCGACCAAAGCTGACTGACATTGACAACTACTGCCGATTGAGAGCCCTTGTTCATCACTTTGTGTACAGACTATAACTAGGTAGGATAATATGAATCAAAGTTATGTTTTAAGAGTGTGTAAGAAAAGTAAGAGAATTATTTAATAAAGTAAGAGAAATAAGAGAAAGTAAATTAATAAAGTAAGAGAATTATTTAATCACATTTTCTTTCTGTAGTTCCTCTGATTACGTAGACACATAATTTGAGGTTGAGAGGGTCGACTGATTACTGCGTCTTATCACATTTACCCTAATAGCATTTATTATTTGACATTTGGCTTCATTATGTCATTGTTGGATGGCAATTAATTATGGGCCTTTTACGCAAACCATCGAAGCTGGAGGAGCTGATGTTTTACCCTGACAATACAGATGATTTGAAACACTTTTACAAACTTAAAAAATTTCAGGCGAGACACACGGACAGAATGTTTGCTTTGAGATCAGGGACACACGGACACACACTACGGGAGAGGGGTGGGGGTGGGAATAAATGCATCTTGTCTGTTCTTTTGGATAAGCCTGAAAGAATGGATGCCACACATTCATATAATTTACTTGTTTTGATGGGCAATAAATCCACAACCTTTACTTCATGGAGGACACTGATGGGGACTGGAGAGTTGATGCTAGATGGGAATGTGGGCTGGCTGGGCAGCGTGCATATACAGGGTGTTACAAAAAGGTACAGCCAAACTTCCAGGAAACATTCCTCACACACAAAGAAAGAAAATATGTTATGTGGACATGTGTCCGGAAACGCTTACTTTCCATGTTAGAGCTCATTTTATTACTTCTCTTCAAATCACATTAATCATGGAATGGAAACACACAGCAACAGAACGTACCAGTGTGACTTCAAACACTGTTACAGGAAATGTTCAAAATGTCCTCCGTTAGCGAGGATACATGCATCCACCCTCCGTTGCATGGAATCCCTGATGCGCTGATGCAGCCCTGGAGAATGGCGTATTGTACCACAGCCATCCATAATACGAGCACGAAGAGTCTCTACATTTGGTACCGGGGTTGCGTAGACAAGAGCTTTCAAATGCTCCCATAAATGAAAGCCAAGAGAGTTGAGGTCAAGAGAGCGTGGACGCCATGGAATTGGTCCACCTCTACCAATCCCTCGGTCACCGAATCTGTTGTTGAGAAGCGTACGAACATTTTGACTGAAATGTGCAGGAGCTCCACCGTGCATGAACCACATGTGTCATACTTGTAAAGGCACATGTTCTAGCAGCACAGTCCTATGTTATTTGTATTGTTATGTGATGAAAATAATGAGAACTGCGAACGATTATTCCTTCACACTAAGTATGCTGGTTGTCAAAAGGTTCATGCTTAACAAGATTTTTTGAGATGTTTTAAGAGTTTTTGTACGCCAAAGATCCCATTTCTACAGAAAATTTAATCGAGTGGACACCAGACATTGCTTTTTCAACAGATTTGTTTACTAAAATTGATGAGGTAAACTTGCAGTTACAAGATGAGAGTCTAAACATAAAAAAACACTATGCTTTGCGCTTTCCTTGCCAAAATGAACCAAAACTGTACAGCGCAAATTTTCAGTTTCCTAATTGGTCACAAACTGCCAGGATGAGAATGATTCAACATTCAAATGCCCCTTGAGGGAGGGAGGGAGGGGGGCGGGTTCTTTGGACCTCTCATCCAATGCACTCCCCCCCCCCCCCTCAAATTATCTCCATTATCCAAGAGTCTCCCTTTCAACCCTACACCTGCATTTTATCATGCTCCTTTGTTGAAGGATCTGCTTTCCTTTACAAGTAATGTCAACTGGAAATATCACTTTGCAGCCCAATCCCAAAACCTTTCCAACAGCAAACCTGAAAATCAGCCCTGCCTTGAAGAGATCGCAATGTGATCCTCCTCCTCCATCTTTCATTTTCTGACTCCTATTTTTCACTGTCCCCCCTCCCACGTCTGTTACATACAATGCAATTCTCTCTTCATTTTTATCTCTTATTACATCGTGCATTAGTAGTAATCTCTGTCTTGCGTATTATCCTGTCTGCCACCTTTATAAGCTCTCGTCCAATGCAGTCCCCAACAATCAGTCTTTCCTTCTCATCAAGTCTGGTAAGCCGCCTCTGACCTGGAGATCCAAGTGACATTTTTAAACTGTACCCCCTTTCCCTAAACCTCTACAGTCCTTTTCCTTCATGTCTATTCCTTGCCCTTCAACTCTTCTGCCAGAAGGAGTTGCTTGCTCCGAAAGCTTGTAAAAGTTAAATGTGCGCCCACGCGCCCACTTGGTGAGTGGATTTTTTATGCATCTATTTACATTATATTATCAATAATTGATTATTTTTGTTGTATTGTGGTTTATGATAGCTTCTCCACCTACATACCCCATTCCAATGTGTTTCAGTGCACTTCTCTATCTTCTTAATAAATAAATTAAATCACTGATCAAGGGGATTTAAGATTACAACTAATTAAATTGTATTCAAATCAGGGTGTATACGTGGTCGGGGGGAGGGGGGGAATCGCGGATTTTTCCCAGTTAAAAGTAAATTTCCACTTTTTCTGTGTTAAGTGAGAGAATACTTTTCCTCAGAACTGTAAAACTTATCAGTCTTTGGAATGGTTATGGTTTTATGCATGGGCGTAGAATTTCCCAGCACTTTAGAAACCGAACACGTTTTGGGAAGGTGTCCGACGTGCAGCAAAATGTACACTGCACATTTTCATATTACGAAAGTATAAATTCGAATTCCACCAAACACCGCATGTTACTTTCCAAAGCACTGAAATCGTGATTGCGATGCGCTTTTGTAAGCCAGTCATAGCTCACGTCATGTGATCTCACCAACCAATGACAGTGGATATTCAGAACATAGGACACGTGATGATGTCAGCCAAAAGCAACATCACTGTTAGCTAACGCGAACACACAATAGGGAAAGTTAATGGTTTAAATTAATATGCATAGTGTTGCTACAAGGAAAGAAAAGTTTCCACATATAATGTTACTCCTTTTTTGAGCGTGTTGCACTTTAAGATACATCACACAAATGTGCCAGTAAAATGTCTAAGAACGACATAAATGTTAGATCTTCTGGGCTCGAAATTATTCCACATCATACTCAGAGTGTTGATTTTTAAATGAAGAGTCAAAAGCTCTGGGATTTATGAAATTCAGCGTACATTCTCGCACATAGTTTATCTTGCGTAAAAGGAGATTTACTTTGAAAGTAACGCTTTTCAAACCACCATTCGCAATATTTTCCAGCGACCTGTTAGAAATAGGTTCATTTCAGCACTTGCCAGAGGGCGCCTGATAACAAGCGTCTTACATAATGCCATAAAAGAAACAAGACATCAGAGGGCACTAAGAGCACGGGTATTTCATGAAGCATACTAAAATTCATAATTCGTCTTAAAGTGCACATTCATATGTCCAGATTCGGATGTAAATATTCTTGGAGTACCAGTACTGTATTACCTCATGTTCGGTTCTTTATTATGGCATAATGCCATAAGTTCTAGAAGATGAAAACATTCACCTGAAATGCAGCCAACAGTTGAAACTAAGCAATAGTGTGGAATTAAACAACCCGTTTCAAATAAATTGGCTGGTTCGGCGGAAAAGATTAATAAAAACCAAATTTCTTTTGCAAATTGATAGAAATAACTTCATTGTTCTGCAATGCGATTAATGCTTGACTGTCAGAAAGGGGAAATAAAATAAAATCTGAAACTAACAACACATTTTAGCCTTCCGTAATTATGTAATTAATTTGATAGCTCCCGGTCACAGAAATCTGTTTTGTTTTCATTTGACGTAAGAGCAATAAACGAAAAGGAAACAGCAAAATCACCAAACACAAACATGGGTCATGTGAGACTACCCACTTTCCCATTACAACTTAAGACTGCTCTTTAGATCTGCACCAGATCTACAATATTTCCGAACCAGGGCAATACTAGATAGTTTGAGGTAGGACACCAAAAATTTAAAAAATCGACTTTTCAAAAAATGTCCATTTTGTAGCGTACATATTTCTGAAGAGCCTGATATATTAAAATATGTGTGTTTGAGGAAATGTAAGGCATTGTTTGGTCTTAAATGTGGCAAAGTGCAGTCCCACACCTCTTCACACAGCATTCTATCGCATGTCACTGTATTTCGTTCTGTGGAACTCAAACATGTAACATTTTGTAATGGGTGCCATCAAACTATATTCAGAACAGTGGAAATTACAATTTCTTGAGGTGCCTCTCCTGCTCCGAATCAGCCAGTCTGACAACCTGCCCGTTTTAAAAAAACTTAATAGATACTGGATGGGATTATTTATAACCGGGAGAACAGTAACTCTACAGAAAATTTGCACTCTTTATTGCCTGTTAGCTAATAACTGTATGTTTTGTGTGACATAAAATTAAATATAGACAAGCAAGACAGTACACATTTCTTCAATCCTTAAGGCCTTGCATTGTTTTTCTCACTAACCTTAGTACAGCTTTACATGGCGTGCTTTCCTTTTGGGTAAGAATCTATTAGCTCAATGAACTTCGTCAAATGTTGTCTATACTGAAAATGCTATTAATACGAATAGAACCGAAGACTGGCGTCGTTTCTCGATCTGATTACGTTTATTTTGTCATGAAATAGGTCTGCCTAATATTGCAGCAATTGTAACACACACTGAATAAACGACACTGTTTTGGCACAAATGGTCATTTTCATAACACATCAATGCCTATAAGGCCTACTACAAGCAAAAAGTTTCATGTTAAGAAATAGTTTCACATTTCATTCATACGCTCTAGCTTCTGAAGCAGTAGTACGAAATTTTTATATAAATTTGGAATCGTCATATTCTTCCATAATTTGTGTGATTCCCCGTTTCTTCTCCTTCCTCGTTCTAACAATCTTGTCATCACTAATTCTGTGAATATTCCTGCCACGTTTAAAACTTGTTCTCCGGTTAACTTTACTAAACCTGCCACAATCACCGTTTTATTTATCCCGCATTTTTTCTCTGGTTTGGTGTTATTACGTGTTCGTGTTTTCCGCGCTGCTCCCACAATAGAACTTTAGCTGCTGCTAGCTGGGGACTGTACAACTGGCCCTTATCAGTGTAGCGTTCTGGCAAAAAAGCCGGAGAAGGTACTACTTATCCACGACTGAACTGCGCATGCGCATGAGCTCACTAGCAACTGCTCAAATGAATCTACTGTAAGCAGTTGTGACGTCACACTAATCGGAGGCAATTTGCTGTTATGAAGCATTGCATACTCTTCCTAAAGCTGTTGACACATTTTGCTGTTGGCAGACGCTGGTATGAGCACTGTGTTTTGTTGCTGTATATGGCACATTTCCTTGGCAACTTTGTTTTATTTTCGTTTTTCTCTCTCTCTCTCTCTCTCTGAGCACTATGGGACTTAACTGCTGTGGTCATCAGTCCCCTAGAACTTAGAACTACTTAAACCTAACTAACCTAAGGACATCACTCACATCCATGCCCGAGGCAGGATTAGAATCTGCGACCGTAGCAGTCACGCGGTTCCAGATTATAGAGTATAGAACCGCACGGCCACTCCGGCTGGCTTTATTGCTGCAGTATTGTTCTGCAGTAGTGAAACACAGTAATGTCCTTTGTTAGAGTATTGGTTCTTACCGGTCAAGGTCAATGTTACAAAAATTTAACTGAAAACTAAAACAATGACAAATTCCCCGGATGAAAAATTCCCGGGTTTTTCCTGGCTCTCCCGGATTGTATACACCCTGCAAATATTGAAAAATGTGTGAATAAATCATTAGGCGACTTTCTTCCATTAAAAGCACCCAAGTATTAATTGTACTGGACTTGTGTTTAATGTAATATAGTTTAAAACATGAAAGGTGGGGCCTACACGATGCAGAAAAAATTGACACGTGGTCTACGAGACGAGGTTAGGGAACCTCTAGTATACACCACACTGGCCTCCCATGAAAAACACATTTTAAGGAATTGATGGCTTTACATACAACTGGTCTGAACCACACTTTAACAGAATGCAAAAAGATGTGCTGAATAATTCAGCAAACAATGAAAAAGCAAAAAAATACTAGTGACGAAGTTCAATTTTGGGTCCAGTTCTATTCCTTATATATGTTTTTTTTTTTTTTTTTTTTTTTTTTTTTTTTTTTTTTTTTTTTTTTTTTTTTGGGTTTGTGGTTTTAGGGCGCAAAACTTCTATGGTCATTAGCGCCCAGCCCGTGACTTAAGACAGTAAAAAACCGAAATTGAAAACCAGCAGCAATGGGAACAAAGTCAGAAAATTGGAGAAACTAAAAATAGAAGAAAGCTTAAAAATCTGCTACAGAAAGGGGGTGGTTGTCCCCAAAAAAAGCTTCAAATGACTGACGTCATTTCACTGTCACTAATAAACTGGAGAACGCGGTCGGCTGAGCGCGTGTCATCTGCTAAAATCGACGATAAATCAGGCGATAGCTGTAGACGGGAGCGTAACGGATTAAAATAGGGGCATTCAATTAAAAGGTGTCTTACCGTCCACAGCTGAGAGCAGTGGGGACAGAGTGGGGGAGGATCGCCGCTTAAAAGATGTCGATGGCTAAAACGACAGTGCCCTATCCGGAGTCTAGCTAAAATTACCTCCTCCCGACGATCCTTATATATGTGAATGACCTTCCATTTAACATGCAATGAGCACAATTCGTACAGTTTGTAGATTGTAGTCTTGTTTTCATCAATTCCATTAGAGAGAAAGCAACATTAGAGATCGTTAACTGGTGTTTTACAATGAACTGTTAATTGGTTCACTGAAAATGGATTACCCTACATTTTCATTTTCAACAATGTAGGAAAAGATACGATTGCTATTAACTGAAACAAAGACACGTTAAGTTATACACAGGCACAATTAAAAAACATTTACATACAGCTTTCAGACATAGCCTTCATCAGCAGAAGAGAACATACATCATTCATACACAGAAGCAAGCACACCACCTGCAAAAAACCGCCTCATATTTCCAGTCAGTTATTATGGAATAATTTTCTGGAGTAACTCATCACTTACAGACAAAAGTATTAATTGCACCAACTTCAGCAGCATGAATAATACAGTGTTCGTCTGTGATCGTTGTGTACATACTTCAAAGAACTGATCACTTTAACTGACCCATCACAACACATGTATTTGGTACTGAAATTTGTCATACATAATCTGTCAAAATTTGATACTAGTGATATCCATATCCACAACCCTAGAGGGGAAAATGACCTTTATTACTAGTTATTAGAGCAATCAGTGGATAAGAAAGGAGTTCAATGTGCAACAACAAAAATTTCTGATCACTTGCTCAGCAACATAAACTGTCTGACAGGCAGCAAAACAAGTTTTAAACCTACCCTAAAATCATATCTCCCTGACAACTAACAGTCCATGGACCACTTCACTTTTTTAACTGGTAGCCAGTAAAAAAAAAAGCCCACTCAATACGAAGTGTGGTAGTATGAGTAGTGCTAAAATAATGTGTTCATTAATTGTAACACTAATAATGTATATGTATTCTGTAAGCAGACTATTCACATTTCAATAAAACAATACAAAGAGGACTTGTCTATGAAATACAACCAAGCATTCTCTTTTTAGATAAACCTAAGTATACCCCCCTACATAGGTATGGCTTTTTTTAATTCCACACGTAATATCACAGTCATTTGTCCAATTGCCAAATTATTATGTACATGCATACCCTCTCCTTCCAGCAAACCCACTTAACAGTAATTCCTTTAACTCCGATAGCCTTTATTCTTACTTCTTGCAAATTCACTTTTTTTTGTTGCTATGGGGGGTGGGGGGGAGGGGGTGAGGGTGGGGGGGAGGTTGTGCTGTCCCTCTGTTCCTGTTAATCTGTTTCCACTGCTTCTCCCTACTTTTTCACACTTACTCATCAGAATTTGGCAAGTAGTAAAACAGCCCCATGCCTCAATATGGACCCTAACCTTATTCTCAGAATCCTTTCAAGAGTACACAGTGGAAGCAGATCTCAAACACACTGAGGTGACTAAAGTCATGGTACACCATCTAATATGTGCATAGTGCAGCAACTCTACATAGCATGGACCCTGCAAGTTGTTGGAAGTGCCCTGCAGAAATACTGATGAGGCACACTGTCTCTACAGCTGTCCATAATTGCAAACGTCTTGCTGGTGCAGGATTTTGTGCACAAACTGACCTCTCTATTATGTCCCATAGAAGTTCGATGGGATTCATGTTGGGCGATGTGGGTGGCCAAATCATTCACTAGAATTGTTCACAATGTTCTTCCAACCAATCACAAACCACTGTGAACCGCTGACATGTTTGCAAATGTGAATGCTGTGAATGACTGTAAATGGTCTCCAAGTAGCCGAACAAACATTTCCAGTCAATGATCAATTCAATTTGACCAGAGAACCCAGCCCATTCCATGAAAACACAGCCCACACTATTAGGGAGTTACCATCAGCTTGCACAGTGCTTTGTTGACAATTTGGGTCTATGGCTTCATGGGATGTGGGCCACACACCGATCTTACCAGCTCTTAACAACTGAAATCAGAACTCATCTGAGCAGGCCATGGTGTTCCAGTCATCTAGGGTCCAACCAAGCCCAAGCCCAGGAGAAGTGCTGCATGCAATGTCATGCTGTTAGCAAAGGCACCTGTATTGGTCATCTGCTGTGGTAGCCCATTACTGTCAAATTTCGCCACACTGTCCTAACAAATGCATTTGTTGTATGTCCTACATTGATTTCTGCTGTTATTTCACACAGTGCTGCTTGGCTCTAAGCACTGACAACTCTACGCAAACGCCACTGCTCTGTCGTCAAGTGAAGGCCGTTGAACACTGCGTAATACATGGTGAGAAGTGACGTCTGAAATTTGGAATTCTCGGCACTCTTTTGACACAGGGCTCTTGGAATATTGAACTCCCTAATGATTTCCAGAATTAAATGTCCCTTGCATCTAGCTTCAACAACAATTCTGCATTCAAAGTTCTGTTAATTCCAGTCATGCACCAGTAATCAATTTGGATACCTTATCACATGAATCACCTGAGTACAAATGACAGCTCCGCCAATACACTGCCCTTATGGTCTCGCGTACACAATATTACTGCCACCTTTTTATATTGCTATCCCATGACCTGACACTTCCCAATGTACAGTCCCTGTAAATTTATCCAAATCACTTCCAAAAGAATGATGTCCCTTTTCTTCCACATATGTCCTTTTCTTCCACATATGCCCTTTTAAGTTCTCTCCTTTTTGTGAAAACTATACTGACTTGTTGTGATCCTAGCAATGCATCTCTGAATTCATTCTACACCTACTTCATAGAACCTAACCTCTGGAATTGCACCAGAACTAGTCACATTGTCTTTAACAGTGTTTCTCTTAAAGAGGCTTGTAACTTTCGAAGACACCCCCCACCCCCAAATCCCATCTTCCGTTCACCCATCTTAAAATCAATTTCATGTTTGTACAAATTAATCACTTCATAATACTTAACGATGAACCACACACACTGTGATGATATTGTGTGATGTCCTTAGGTTAGTTAGGTTTAAGTAGTTCTAAGTTCTAGGGGACTGATGACCATAGATGTTAAGTCCCATAGTGCTCAGAGCCATTTTTGTGATGATACTACCAGGTTACTTTGTTGTAGGTGTTATCTTCCGTTTATTCATATTTAAAGAACTGCCACTCAATACATCTGGTATAGTATCCAAATTATTGTCACACTGCCTTTCAATTAACTATCAACACTGTTTTTATGCTCGTTGCCACACTGAGAAGGGTGCTACTGAACATATCTGATGAATTATTCTCTCTCTCTCTCTCTCTCTCTCTCTCTCTCTCTCGTGTGCTCCCACACTGACAGAGTCCTTGTGTGTCCGTCCTGGAACTTACTTTCATTTTTTGATAAATATTGAACACAGCAGATGAAAAAAGCCTTGACTCATAAAATTATTATGAAATCTCTCAGATGGGTATCCTCTTTTTTAGGTATTTTGGAGATCTAAGATGAATTCCACCTGCATTTACTAGTTGCAAAATATCAGGAAAGTACAATTCAGTTCGTTTCACTTTAATGCTTTTCCTCCATCCAAACTGACTAAGGCTAAGTCCTACATGGGCGAACGACAGCTTCAGGTAACGACCATATATATAGATAAAGTTGATATCAGGACTACCTTTTAGTTTGATATTCTGGATGTTAAATATGGTGGACGGGTCGCATATTGGGAAAAGTGTAGTTGAAAAAAATCATGTTTCATAAAAAGTTCAAGATATCAAAATGAGATTTTTTGCACATGACAGCGAGCAAAGAGCATGTATTTCGTCTATGATTGAAACTCTATACATCTTGGTAATATGTTTGAGGTGAGTGGAAACAAAACCACTTATAAATTATACAATTGGTTTTCTTCTGAATTTTTGTAGCCAAACAGAGTGAAAAATGAACAAAATGGATACCTAGTTGACTACTGTCAAAAATTTTAATTACTGGGAACTAAATAGGCTAATTAAAGAAACTTTCTGAATTGTGGGAACAGTGAAATATTTCATGAACAGCTGTTGCTAGATAAGTAAATGAAATGCCAAAAAGTCTATCTTCAAGGACTAGCTATTCTGCACATAGAAAGCTACAATGGTGTGATTTTTACCTGCCACAAAGGCTTCCTCCGAATCAAATGCGAAATGTAGGACATTTTGAGAACAGAACGTGCTAGGAGGGCAAACAAGGTGTCAAAAAGATCATGCCTTCCAGTGGGGTAGGGGTCTCCACCAAATGTATTGTCTAAAAGGAAAAACGAATAAATTAAAGTAACATTTTTAAACCATGTACAGGAAATTAGGTGCAGCAAATGTTTCATTATCTCTTACTTTTAGACAAATTACTTCACAGAAGATTTGACCTTTTCTCAAAAACATTTTTATATTTTAAGGAAACTATTTAGATGAATTGAAACATCTGGTTGATCACTGATGAATTATGTTCCCAACAATCAAATTTCAGTACAATTTTGTGGTTGTTCATTGTGTCTTATTAAGACACTGAGAAACCATCCTAGTTGTTGGAAGGCAAAGCTCTGTTTGTTATGAGCTGCACAGCAATAGAAGAAAGAAGTAAATCTTAAGGAACTCGTAAGTGTCAATTTTGTCTGTACATCTTATAAGGATTCTAATTTTTTGTGTTACTGATGAAGACTATTATTACCTTTATTTTGTTGAGTATAGGATAAAATTAGTACTTTAAGCATACATCCATATGTTAACTATTGCTTTTATGAAAAGGGTGTCAACTTTAGATTTAATAATACAACACGAGTTTTGTACCTTATCTAAAAGCAATTTTAATGTTGTTCATAATGATATCAGTTTTATTAAGCTATGTCACTTAGAATGCATAAATGACACAGGGTGTCAGCTTTGAGCACTCGTTTCGAAGTGGTGAATTTAGGAGTTATCTTATTGTAAATCTTACTTTCTAGTGTAAGTGTCCTAAGTAACTTATTTTCACCCCCTCCCCAGAAACATGTATCCTAAGAAATATCAACAATAGTCACGAAGTCTATGAAAGATGCCACTGATGCAGTGAACCATGGAGTGAGCTATTGTTCTGCTTCAAAGTAATTTGGGATTCTAAAGGTAACTTCGATGAGCGAACACAAGGGGCAGGTCTCATTAGAAATGAAAATTGGTGTTGCTACAGCATTTTCAACAGATCAAGGAAATTTGCTTGCAGAATGGGTTATAATGAGGAAAACTGGGTTCCCAATTTCGAAAGAGACATTATTGTATTCTTCTAAAAAGTTGGCTGATGAATTAAAGCTTAAAGTAAAAGTGTCTTTTCCCAGTAAAAAATGGTACAAGTAATTTATGCGAAGACACCACACCTTAAGTCCAAGGACTTGCCAAAATTTAACTACATACCAAAGAAAAGTCACTTGAGATAATATTAAACACTAGTTGCAGGAGGTTCATGGTTATTTTGAGGAGAAGGGGCTAATTTCAGTGCTTGAGCCCCTAGTAGACTTTTTAATGGAGAGGAAACTAATTCTTTCCTCAATCCAAACGGCAGAATGGTTCCGGCTGAACGAGGAAGCAAGACAGTGTATCAAGAGGCTGCAAATGATGAAACTGAGAACATTATAACACTCATTATGTAAAAAGCTGTTGTGAAACCTGTTCTGTCAATGACTGTACGTAGGTAAATACAGTAGTTTTACTTGTTTGTTAGCCTAGTTTACACTATAAACATTTTCTTTCTGGTACCTCAGAATATTCAGCTACAATGGCAACAGCAATGCTAAAGGAATAGGCCATTGGGCATTCAGAAAGTGTGTGGATGAACAACGGAAACTTCCATGAATACACTGTCAACATTCTTCAGTTCCCAGCTGTTCTGTTTCTAGATGGTCACACATCACAAGTCATTGCCCCTGAGTCAAAGGGATTGAAATGGTGGATATATATCCAAATGCACACACATTTTGCAGCCTATGGATGTTGTGTTGTACAGAGTTTCAGGGAGAGCGTAAGGGAACAATTGACAAGAATGGGGGAAAGAAATACAGTAGAAGAAGAATGGGTAGGTTTGAGAGATGAAATAGTGAAGGTAGCAGAGGATCAAGTAGGTAAAAAGACGAGGGCTAGTAGAAATCCTTGGGTAACAGAAGAAATATTGAATTTAACTGACGAAAGGAGAAAATATAAAAATGCAGTAAATGAAGCAGGCAAAAAAGAATACAAACGTATCAAAAATTAGATCGACAGGTAGTGCAAAATGACTAAGCAGGGATGGCTAGAGGACAAATTTAAGGATGTAGAGGCTTATCTCACTAGGGCCAAGATAGATACTGCATACAGGAAAATTAGAGAGACCTTTGGAGAAAAGACAGCCACTTGTATGAATATCAAGAGCTCAGATGGAAACCCAGTTCTAAGCAAAGAAGGGAAAGCAGAAAGGTGGAAGGAGTATATAGAGGGTCTATACAAGGGCGATGTACTTGAGGACAATATTATGGAAATGGAAGAGGATGTAGATGAAGATGAAATGGGAGATACGATACTGCGTGAAGAGTTTGACAGAGCACTGAAAGACCTGAGTCGAAACAAGGCCCCCGGAGTAGACAACATTCCATTGGAACTACTGACGGCCTTGGGAGAGCCAGTCCTGACTAAACTCTACCATCTGGTGAGCAAGATGTATGAAACAGGCGAAATACCCTCAGACTTCAAGAAGAATATAATAATTCCAATCCCAAAGAAAGCAGTTGTTGACAGATGTGTGAATTATCGAACTAGCAGTTTAATAAGTCACTGCTGCAAAATACTTACACGAATTCTTTACAGACGAATGGAAAAACTGGTAGAAGCTGACCTCGGGAAGATCAGTTTGAATTCCGTAGAAATGTTGGAACACATGAGGCAATACTGACCTTGTGACTTATCTTAGAAGAAAGATTAAGGAAAGGCAAACCTACGTTTCTAGCATTTGTAGACTTAGAGAAAACTTTTGAAAATGTTGACTGGAATACTCTCTTTCAAATTCTAAAGGTGGCAGAGGTAAAATACAGGGAGCGAAAGGCTATTTACAATTTGTGCAGAAACCAGGTGGCAATTATAAGAGTCGAGGGACATAAAAGGGAAGCAGTGGTTGGGAAGGGAGTGAGACAGGGTTGTAACCTCTCCCCGATGTTATTCAATCTGTATATTGAGCAAGCAGTAAAGAAAACAAAAGAAAAATTTGGAGTAGGTACCAAAATCCATGGAGAAGAAATAAAAACTTTGTAGTTCACCAATGACATTGTAATTCTGTCAGAGACAGCAAAGGACCTGAAAGAGCAGCTGAACGGAATGGACATGGTCTTGAAAGGAGGATATAAGATGAACATCAATAAAAGCAAAATGAGAATAATGGAATGTAGTCGAATTAAGCCGGGTGATGCTGAGGGAATTAGATTAGGAAATGAGACACTCAAAGGAGTTTTGCTATTTGGGGAGCAAAATAAATGATGATGGTCGAAGTAGAGAGGATATAAAATGTAGACTGGCAATGGCAAGGAAAGCATTTCTGAAGAAAAGAAATTGGTTAACATCGAGTATAGATTTAAGTGTCAGAAAGTCATTTCTGAAAGTATTTGTATGGAGTGTAGCCATGTATGGAAGTGAAACAAGGACGGTAAATAGTTTGGACAAGAAGAGAATAGAAGCTTTCGAAATGTGGTGCTACAGAAGAATGCTGAAGATTAGATGGGTAGATCACGTAACTAATGAGGAGGTATTGAATAGAACTGGGGAGAAGAGGAGTTTGTGGCACAACTTGACAAGCAGAAGGGATCGGTTGGTAGAACATGTTCTGAGGCATCACAGGATCACAAATTTAGCATTGGAGGATAAAAATCATAGAGGGAGACCAAGATATGAATACACTAAGCAGATTCAGAAGGATGTAGGCTGCAGTAGGTACTGGGAGATGAAGAAGCTTGCACAGGATAGAGTAGCATGGAGAGCTGCATCAAACCAGTCTCTGGACTGAACACCACAACAATGGATGTTTCTGTGTTTCGTACTCACAGTATCTTGGAAGCAAAATATGTAAGAATGACATAGGGAGAACAGACACTTAAACAAAACTTTGCCCACGTGCTCAGTTTGTTTCTCGATGGTGTAACACAATGAGTTCCATAAATGTAGATTATTTCCCTGGAATGCAGCTGTTGTAATTCCAGAAATAGATATTCCTGTGCCACAAGTGGCAACAGCAATTCCAGAGATCCAGTTGAGGAACTATGTAACTTGGCTTGAAGATCAAATTGGACTTCAGAGATTGAAAATTTGTTGTGGGAAATAAAGGAGACTGGGCATGTCGAGCACAAGTTTTGTCCCTTTAGAACCACTGGAAGGAAGTAAATTGACAAGTTAGATATGTTATGCCTCAGTAAGCAATCTCACCAGCACCATCATCTGCACCACAGGATGCCTTGCTGTACTTGCCACAGTTTTCATCACTAGAACAACTTCCTCAACTCCAAAAAGTGGCAAAAATATCACAATCAGCTAGAACATAACACAACACAAAAAGCTGTAATGACAACAAATGAGACAAAACAGTCCATTAGTGCAGGTTTTGTACCAACACCCTTTATAAGAACTTTGCTTTGGCCTAGTAACACTGCTTCAACTAAAAATCCCAGCTGTTGTTACGTCTCCTTAACTGACAAACTACTTCCAGAAAATGAAGGAAAAGAAAACTACAAATGGAGAAACAAGGACAAAAAAGGCAAGACAGAACAAGAAAACAATTCAAAAAACAAAGAGGGAAGAAAAACTAGCCAAGAAATGGAAAAGGGAACTGGTGGTGTGCGATTCGGAAACATCAGATGAAAGTGAAGTTCCATTAATGGGTAGTGACTCAAGGGTTGTATGAAGAAGATTCTCATGAAATGGCATTAGAAAGTATCAGTGAAAAGAATAAGAAAGATGATTTCATCATTTCAAAATTTGTTGGAGGCAAACAAAATTCACCAGTCTTCAATTACCTTTGTGGTGTTCAAGAGGTTTCAAAAGATCTCATAAAAGTAATGGGATTCGGAAGTTTTTAGCTAATGAAACTGATATTTTATTTCACGCGGTCAAATAATATGTCTTAGATAGGCCTGAACTGTCAGTGATGGGAAAAAAGGATCAAATGTGTTTTCAAAAAAGCTTTTAATGTGAAAGAAAAGGAGGTCTAATACATTTTTCTGTCATTCTTTTGTAACCATCAATTTTCAATAGTAAGCTCCTTGCTTATTTTCAGATGCTTTTACTGACCTGTTTATAAACAATTTTGTAGGGAACATTAATTTCTAAGCACTTCATTTAAATGCACTTAAGGAAATTTGCATGTGCTGAAAATGTTTGCAGCTAATCTTAAATAATAATTTTAAAAAATGTGACTAGTATTGCAGTTTTTATCATCCTTGTCTAATTTTGTAGATATAGTCATCTACACGTGAAAAAAATTAGGGACACATCCATTTTACTGGGGATTTCAGGTGAAATTTGAGACAAGTTTCCGAAAATAATTTAAGAACCCCCAGTTACTTAATAGAGGGCTGTAATATTAGAAGGTAGAAAAAAAATTCTCTGAACACCAGACGTACCAGATTTTTCCGTATCCCTGAAAAGTACCATGTGGGTCATTTCTAGCTCACAGTAGAAAACCACCATTTTGATATTTTAGTGGTGTTTTGGGTGTGATCATGTTAACAAAACATTCAGGAAGATTCTAATATGTAACCTAAGGACAAATTGGTCTCTAAAATGAACAGTACACTGTCAAAAACATTTTCAGAAATAAAAATTTTTTATTTAAATTTTATGGAAGAAATTCCTCAGTATTTCATCAAACATTATTAAAACAAGCAAGTCTAACAATGTCACACAGCTTTTCCTTTATAAAAAGATTGAAACAAGAGTCAAAACATAAAGGAGTTCTAATAGTATTTTTACTTTTACTGACAAATAAGGTAAGTACCGAGCATTTGTAACAGATTCTAAAATGGAGCGTGTGACTAAAATGCACTGCATCTTTTCTTCCTTATTGCTTTCAAGGAACAAAAACTTAAGAACAACCAATTTCTATCTAGGATTATAGATACTGAGAAATATTTAGGTACAAAGGAGTGGAAAGAATTGTCTAAGGTGGGATGGGCTCTCAGTTTAAACATTCGGCAAATTTTGGTTTGGCAGAATTTGCACATGGACTAGTTGCACTTTGAACGTAACATTTTATTATAGTTTTTATCTTTGCAGCAAACCTGAATCTGTTCTAATGGTTCTGAGCACTATGGGACTTAACATCTGAGGTCATCAGTTCCCTCCTGAATCTGTCAACAAGCTGATCTGCTACTCAGAGTAGTCTTGCCATGAAACCTTCTAAGAGGTAAGTAACTTAACAATTGGGTGAACATTGATCATGGCAAGAAATGCACAGGCCACAGGTGGCTGACAGTTCCAACATTGAACAGTCTAGTCATCTGGTCAACTATATCAACTCCAACCACACTTTCATTATAAAACTTTACACTTTCTGAAAGTTGCCTCTTTGTATTCTCATTGGCCTGTCATCCAGCACGCATGTAACTCATAATAAGGACTTCTATTTCACTGTAAAAATACAGCAACCAGCCACTTTTTAATGCGTTTTATTTATGCTAATATGCACTTCGGGTTTGCAACCATCTTCAGCTGGCAAATTACATGGATCTTCAGTTACTACAGTAGTACAATCTCGACAGCAGTTTGGATGCTGCAGCAGGCCTGTGCAAAAGCAATTCCAATCATTTACTTCAATTTCGCGAGTTTAAAGTTACGCACTATCAGTTGTTCATTTTACTTACATTCTCATCTCCTTGTTTTTTCTTGGCTTTTCTTCTTTTTTGCAACAACACAAACACTTTTTATCACGTATTTTACACAGGCGCACTGCGTTATCCGCCATGTTGTCAAATGACTGTTTTTGTTCACATACAAACGTTTTATCTATGGACCGAGATATATTTTACAAAAGTTTTGAGGTCCTAAGATAAGCTACTGCTTTCTAAACATTGACTTGGGTGACAGAAGTATTTTAAGTACGATGTATACAATTTTTTTTTGGCAGTGCTGGAGATGATAAACTGACAACACATTTGTACAAAGCAGTAATTCATACATTTACAATATAACAAAGATAGAATTAAGATTTTTATGTTTTGTATTATTACATGCATTTGTTGGGTTTATATTAGATTATGTTATTTCTTGATTGTGCTTAGTAAGTGGTTTGATAAGTAGAGTGTGGAAGTTTTTCAGGAATGTTCGGTTTGGCAGCTCTGTTTGGTCGTTAAGTATGTCAGAAGGGGATGCATGTTTATGTGAATAAATTTCGATTTCTTCTAGGAGGTTCATTCTTTTTCCTTTGTTGGCTAGGTGGAGAACTTATAGGTTATGGGATATGTCTGTTACTTGATGTTCTTCTTCTGCTACATGTTGGGGGAATGTGGATTTATTTAAGTTTTTTAAACGAAGAGCATCCATGTATTCTCGCACTGCACTGTTATGAACCCTTATGCACCACGTCTACAAGCATAACCCAAGACCCATAAAGTTAACTGTCCCATACGTCCAATTGTTAATTCTCGGAGCAGCCCAACTTATAAAATCAGCAAGAAACTGAATGAGATCCTTATCAACACATTAAAATTCGAAGAGACATACTCAGTAAAGAACAGTTATGAACTTATTAATTGTCTATTCAGATTCCTGATACTGCTAGGTTTGCATCACTTGACATCACAAACCTCTACACAAACATACCGGTTAAAGAAACAATAGAAATAATTAAAAACAATTTACTTAAACATAAAAATTTGGCATTACCAGAAATATATGAATTCACTGATCTATTAACACTAGTACTATCACACAACAATTTTTCTTTTAATAACAAAATGTACCAGCAGAAAGAGGGCCTGGCTATGGGTAGCTGCCTTGCCAGTTTGCTTGCAGATATTTTCATCAGTAACTTAGAATGTAAATTTTTTAAAGAAAACCCCCAGATAGTGAACAAGATAATTTATTACAAAAGGTATGTTGATGATATAATAATCTTATTTGATGGCACAGCGGAAGAAATTGATAACCTTGTAAAAGAAATGAATAAAATGCATCAGAACATCATCTTCACTGTAGAACACCAAACAGAAGTAGGTTTAAATTTTCTGGATCTCTGCGTAAGTAGCTCCAACAACAAACACAAATTTCAAGTATATAGGAAACCAACATACACAGATAACACAATAAATCATCCTGCCACCCAGATAAACATAAGACGGCTTCATACAGAGCAATGCTAAACAGAATTCACAAAATACCACTAGAACCAGCTGACCAAATAGAAGAACTAAACACCATCAAAGCAATTGCTTACAATAATGGTTACAATCCAAAATTAATAGATGAACTAAACTCTAAGATAAATCCCCACATAAACAAATACAATAACAAAACATTAAAGAATACCACAACACAGCCAAAAAGAAAAATATGTAAGCTTGCCATTTGTAGGAAAGCTGTCATATAAAATAGCAAACCTGTTCCGAGGAACAGATATCAAAATCAGCTACTATACAAATAACAAAATAAAGAACAAAGGTATCCATAATATTAAAAATAATACCAAACTGTACAATCAATCAGGAATATATGAACTTAACTGCAACTCATGTCCAAAAACATACATAGGCCAAACAGGGAGAAACTTCAGCATACAGTTTCGAGAACACATGGATGCTCTTCGTTTAAAAAACTTAAATAAATCCACATTCCCCAACATGTAGCAGAAGAACATCAAGTAACAGACATATCCCATAACCTACAAGTTCTCCACCTAGCCAACAAAGGAAAAAGAATGAACCTCCTAGAAGAAATCGAAATTTATTCACATAAACATGCATCCCCCTTCTGACATACTTAACGACCAAACAGAGCTGCCAAACCAAACATTCCTGAAAAACTTCCACACCCTACTTATCAAACCACTTACTAAGCACAATCAAGAAATAACATAATCTAATATAAACCCAACAAATGCATGTAATAATATAAAATGTAAAAATCTTAATTCTATCTTTGTTATATTGTAAATGTATGAATTACTGCTTTATACAAATGCGTTATGTTAGTTTATTATCTTCAACACTGGAGGAAAAAAAAAGAAAGCATACATCATACTTAGACTACTTCTGTTACCCAAGTCAATGTTTAGAAAACAGTAGCTTATCTTAGGGCCTCAAAACTTTTGTAAAATATAACTGTCCATAGATAAACCGTTTGTATGTGAACAAAAACAGCCAGTTGACAACATGGCGGATAACGCAGTGCGCCTGTGTAAAATACGTGATAAAAAGTGTGTGTTGTTGCAAAAAAGAAGAAAAGCCAAGAAAAAACAAGGAGATGAGAATGTAAGTAAAATGAACAACTGATAGTGCGTAACTTTAAACTCGCGAAATTGAAGTAAATGATTGGAATTGCTTTTGCACAGGCCTGCTGCAGCATCCAAACTGCTGTCGAGATTGTACTACTGTAGTAACTGAAGATCCATGTAATTTGCCAGCTGAAGATGGGTGCAAACCCGAAATGCGTATTGGCATAAATAAAATGCACTAAAAAGTGTCTGGTTGCTGTATTTTTACACTGAAATATCATTATCCACAGCCACGGAGCTCAACAGTCCAAATATAATGGGCAAATTGTTATAAGGACTTCTATTTGGTTTGAATATCTGACTATTTTTATTCAAGCTCTAGATTAAGTGTTAGGAAGAGAACTACTACAGGCACTATTTACATATGTTGTTGATAGTCTGTTGATGTCTAAAACATTGAGAGAACATTGGACGCTGTTAACTAGAACCACACAAAAGTTTTATGAAGAAGGTATTATGATTAATCTAGCAGAACTTTATTTTGGTAGGGAAGAGATTTAAGTTTGTGCCATTTAGTGGGGTAGGTGGTATAAAGGCAGACCCCAACAGTTTAAGAGCTATAAAATTCTCCAGAACCACACAATGTTAGGCAATTACATTCATTCCCAGGATGAACTGCATTTGCAAATGTTAGTTTAAGCAAACACTAGAGGAATTATACATCCACACAGAAAGAACTGTGTGCCACTGTCTGGAGCACAGACAAATATCTTTATTTGGGTTTGAAACTAGTTATATATGTATACACACTGACCATCAAGCATTAGCCTTTCTCGTGGAGAGCAGACTGCTGCATTATCACTTGAAGTGGGTTCTATTTCTACAGCAATTTCCACTAGGGATTAACTATGTAAAAGGATCGGAGAACCATGTACCCAATGCAATGCATTATCCAGATTACCATTAGGTATGAACAATGTGAAATATATTAAGGACCCTTGGGTGATGTTCACAATTAATTTCTTAGGTATTAATGAGGTATATAGTCAAGCAAGGTATAAGAGATGACTACTTCAGTGAGAAGCATCAACGGTGTAAACAGGGCTCCCTGGTACCATCAGAACAACTTTCATTGGTCACAATAATATTTAAATTTAGAAAGTGCACTTACATACTGCATCTTGGAAATTACGCATACATCATTGTGCCGAGGATGCATTAATAATGGTTCATATACAATGGTTACACTAACGTATGAATAAATTTTATTAATCTAAGACTCTTAGTCCAAAAGTAATTAAACTATCACGAAATTAAAACATATCTCAAAAGGTTACAGAAGATAATAGTGATATAAACTATAAGCAGTATATCCTATAGTACCAAAGGGTTACATGATCTTACAATAGCTGACTTTTTTTTTTAGCAACTACCTAATGGTAGAAGGGGTGTGACATTTTAATGCTTGTAGAGTGTTAGTTGAAATATTTAACTCTTTCTCCAGTCAAGCAAGCGAATACAACCACAGTAGTCAATTGTTGGGTACGTCGTATGATCACATCAAAATAGCCTCCAAGAAACATTCTTTCCTGTTCCAGTGTTGTATGCTCTGTAGCCCTTACTATTCTATCAATATTATCAAAAGGGAAGCTTCCATTCACCATACAGCAGAGATGCCGAGTAGCAGACAGGCACAAAGAAAAGCCGGTCACAAATTAGCTTTAGGACAGTATGGCTTTAGCCCAAAAATAGGTAGCGCGTGCGTGCGCGCGCAGATACGCACACGGGGTTTCACTGTAGTATCTTTTTTTGAAAGAAAGAATATAACACTCTAAGTTGCTATGCAGATAACTGGAATGATCAGTTATGTAGTCTGTTTTCTACAGAAAAGACACACACATGTATCCTGTTGTGTGTAAGCGAGATTTTCAGTTTTTTATGAGGAACAACACAGTATGGGAGGGTTTCTATTTGTCTTGTATGTTCTGTTCTTTGTAGGTAGTTGAGATAATAGGCACATCGACTTCTGATTATTTTTTCCTTTTTTCTTCCGCACACTTACAATCAGATTTGTTAAGGTCAATTTTTGAGGTCTGCGACTGAAGTTTGTGACATGTCCGTTCAATACGGAATGCCAGACACTTTCTTCTTCCATAACAAAGAAGAACGTTAGGAAAAGCATGAATTCCTAGGGGTGGGGTAGCGGTAGTGGTGGTGGTGGTGGTGGTGGTGGTGGTGGTGGTGGTGGTGGTGGCGGCGGCAGGTGTTCTGTCTTTTGCGGCTACCTTCTTTCTGATGAAGGTAACGGGAGAAATCCTAAGCGTGTAGGGCAACTGTCTGAAATATGACACGCTAATGTTAAGTGTAATGAGCAGAAGACAGCAGTACGATCTAGTGAGAAGTTGAGAAGTTGATAAATTGATAACGCAGATGCGCATCAATAAAACGATATTGTTCTTCCAGCTTTCAATAGGGAGAAGGTGCTACACAAAGAATAGAAATAGCAGACACGAAAATTAGGTTATATAGAGCGTTTGAAAAAGAATTCCCAGGTTTTAAGTATAAATGTAATAGGGAAATTAATGAAAATTACATCAATGAGTATGTATCACAGAAGAGGATTTCTTCAAGTTTTGTTTGATGTTAGTAGACGTCAACATGGGGTCCATTTGTTGCCCTGCACACATCGAGACGATATTCCACGTTTTGCCTCATATTCACCAACGTTTCAGGTGCAACTGTCCCAACCGCTGCAACAATTCTTTCCCAAAAATGATTGACGTCTCTAATCTTTTCACTGTACACATTTTTTATATGGGGGAAAAATGAAACTACCAATCACACGATCTTCCATCAAACCACACTAGAAATTAACTTTGGGAGAGTCATGTTGATGCTGAGTAACTCAAGTTTTCACAAGCCAAATTACACACTGGTTTCTGTTGCAGAGTACACACAGTTGCTCTCCACAGCATGCAAGATTGGGCTGAACTGAACTCAATTGAACTGAGGAAAGAGAGAAAAAAAACAGCACGGTGCCGTCTCAAGGTCAAGCAGACCTGCCAATGCAGGGGAGCCAAACTTGGAGAGTTGATGAATCAAACATCACAAACTAGAATATTAGTGTGTCACTTTTTACAGATTCTAAGACACATTAAAACTAGATAGTTCTTTTTCAAACACACTGTATTTAAGTAACAATACTGTATCAGTCTTAGAAGACATGATTGATAGTTGATCACCCAGCTATACATTATGATATTAGCGATTTATAAAATAAGTGGAAATGGAGGGGAGAAAGAGTTACCTCGACTACCCTAGCTGGTTTTATCGTGAAGATAAAATCCATAGACTCTTCAAGGGATTAAAGTGGCAATTTCAGCCCTTGCTTTGTATACCTTGTGCAATGTTAATGATGAAGTGAGCTGTTTGTGTTGGCTAATAATAATTTTAAATACAAACATAGTAGTGGATCTAAACACCCTGAGAAAAAGAAAATGAAAGTGGAAATATTGTTAACCAAAGCTATATGTTAATGCAGATGTCTTTTGATGCTAAACAAGCATGTAGTTAAAAGCAACTCTGTACAGGCAGTACGATGCAGTATGCTTCGAAACTGGGTAAAGACAATTCATAAATGAAGCAAATCCTCCCTATTGGTATGTGAGAAATGAAACTGAGGTACTGTGCACACAGATTTTATATGGTGATTGAGCAAGTTGAAATGGACAGGTAGACTTATAGACGGGCTGTCTTACACCTAAGGTCAGCCGCAGTCAAAAAGAAATGCCAGTACCATATTTTCTGTACAGGAATATGGGGATAGTTATACATTATAGATGTTAAGTTCTTTGATTAGGTGAATACACAGAGATACCTGAACTTTTTGGGGTATGGAATGAACAGGGGACGTTTTCATCTGAAAGAACAAATGGTTAGACAGTGTCTTCTCACAGAAATGGTTGTGCTCAGTTATTAAAGTCGGAAAGGACAAGCTGCGTGACAAATGGTCACTCTGTCGAAACAGATATCCAAACTAGTTAGGAGCAAACCAATGTGTGGTAATCTGCTGATATTTTCAAATCTGAGATTTGGATGGTATGGAATTAAGGATACTAGTAATCACGGTTAATTACTACACACATCTTTCATGCTAACTCTTGAGACCAAGTAAATGATCATGCATGAACATTTGAAGAAAACATTCCATATATTGAGAATAAATGAAATGGATAACAAATTGTTACATGGTATCAGATAGATTACATTTAATTGTAAAGTATGCATTAAAGTAGTTTTGCATGACACCTTCTGTCTTAGTTGAGGTTTCTGTCACAGCATAGTATATTCGTGAGAATGACCATATTCCACTGAGGATGCACATCCTGGTGAGATATAGTAATGTGTGTTATAAACATTTTATGCAGTGTGAAAAATACACTGTGCACCCAGATCTGTCATCTATGCACATTGTGTGTATACAGTGACGTAACATACTAGGGGGCGAGGCTTGGCAAGGTGAGTGCATTAGCACTTGCTGGATGTCGACACTTATGCCTTGGTGATGCCCCTTGAAGGCGCCTAACATCTATAAAAAGTGTGCGTAAAATACTACAATTTAAACGCTCAAGACAAATGAAGATTGTAAATCTTATAAGACTTCTACCTATGAATGCTTATGATCTACACCTAAATATTCCTCTTGGTTAGTATACCTATGAAGTCCAGTCACCCTGAGACCTGTAGCATACGCAAGGACTGGCAGTGCAATTTTTATACTCACACCAGCTACTAAGGTCAGATCCAAGTACAAGAAAACTGGCACAGACACTAAGAACACCCAATGTGGATAATTCCAAAAATTTAGTTTCAGATAGAATGATTGCTTCTCTGATCTATATGGAACAGTGTATGGGGGACTTGGCCGCGTGCTCTCACTATCACTATCCTACGATTTGTTTTGGACCGATACACTATTTTGGAATCTGGCAGTTTTTAATCCATAACATACTGCCTTTTAGCAGTGTTTTGTTTTGACAGGCAACGAATGTTGGGGAAAAAAGATTCAGAGTTTTTCAACTGAATATGTGGCTTTTAGCACCCCAAACCAGTAGGGTACAGTAATGAAGGATCAAATATAGGTGAAGCAGTTAATACCCAAGATGAATTCTATTAGATGAACTTTTCGGACTACTCTTATATCTGAGAAAATTCTGTAGACTTTGATTTTCATTAACAGGTTGCAATGGGATACTGTCAGATGCAATTTGCCTGTTGCCCTTCATCCATAGTTCGAAGGATATCTTGCAAGAAAAGAGCAAGTTGAGTTGTGCATGAGGATGCTTTGTGTATCTGTATTTATTTGTTTACACACACTTCACTCCCCATCAAGGAAAATCATTAGACAGGGTGTACACAAAGTTCGGGAACACTTTCAATTTTTTATTGCACAAGAACTAAACACTGTACAGACATCATACGTATTGCATACATAAGCAAAACTCTGAAATTTTTAGTTTTTCTTTCTTTTTTTTTACAAAGATTTTATATGCGAATCGTGAATGACCCAGCAGACATCAATATGGTAATCGAATTCTTGCCATACTCGTCCCAGCATGACATCGTCGACTGTGGCAGTTGCTTCCCATATTCCTTCCCAGAGCTCTGCTACATCACGTGGCAGAGGCAGTACATATACCGGATCTTTAATGTGTCCCCACAGAAAAAGAGTCACACGGAGTGAGATCTGGTGATCACGAAGGCCATGTTATGAAACAGCTGTCCCCTTCTGTAGCGCAGCCGATCCACTGATGCGGCAGCTCCATCTTCAGGTACCGACGAACATCACAACGAAAATGGGGTGGAGCCCCATTCTGCTCAAGGATGAAAAGAGAGTCCAACTGAATTTGAGGCATCAGCCATCACCGCACCATGTTCAAGTAGGAATATCCAGTGACAGTGCTCTCTGCGAAGAAAAATGGTCCGTACAGATTTCGACACGACAAGGTACAAAAAATATTTACCTTTGGAGAATCGCACTCAAATCTGATGCATTTGTGTGGATGCTTTGTGCCCCAGATTCAACAATTAAGCCTGTTCACTTTCCCATTAGTGTGAAAGTAGCTTTGCCATTAAAAATTAAGTGATCAACAATGCCATCCCCATCCTCATTCAATTGCTGCAACTGCGAACAAAACTCAAAACTCTTATCTTTTTTGTTGTCATTGAGTTTCTGTCACCGGACTTTCCAGTCATCTGAGCCATTTCGAGTTCACAGGATGCATGGCGTACCAATTTCTTTGGACTCCTTATGAAGATCTCTCATATGCGAACCCCATTCACTTCACTCACACTGGGACGATGAATCTCTCTCATATGCGAACCCCATTCACTTCACTCACACTGGGACGTCCACTTCTGGGCATAAACAAAAAGTCATAAGGAATTTGTTGTGCTAGTGGTAAATGGCCTTCCTTGTTGGTGGCTTCTTACTATACTTGGTTCTAAACGTACGTTGAACAACTGTAGCACACTTTTTTTGTCGAACTCCAACACACAGCAAGCTCGCTCCGCACCTGAACTCACCAGGTTTACTACTAGTGCTGACTATGGCAAATTACCAATCCACGCTGTGGTGGTACACGTGAAAAAACTTCCAGGGTTTCTCTTCAAAATTTTGTGTGTGATATCTGTACAATGTTTGGTTCTTGTGCAATAAATAATTGAAAATGTTCCCACACTTTATGTACACCCTGTACTTTAGCGTAAGAGTTATGCTCAAGAATTCTACAGGAAATTGATGTTAAGGCTGTTGGCCTGTAATTTTTAGGGTCCAGTTCTTTTTTACCCTTCTTAGCTACTGGAGTCATCTGTGCTTTTTTCCAGTTGTTTGGGACCTTCTGCTGGGTAAGAGATTCACAATAAAAGCAAGCCATATCTGGCACAAATGCCAAGCAATACTCTGTAAAATCAAACTGGGATTCCTCAACATATTTCCAACTCTTTCCGCTGGTTTTCAATGCCAGGTATAGGTACTTCCATGTCCTCCATCAGGGAGTTTCCCCAGTTGCTAATGGAGAGTGCGCAATCCTGCAAGGATGATTTTTTAAATGTGAACTTTAAAATGTCAGCTTTCCTTTTGCTGTATGATATTGCTACCCAGATTAGTCTACAAATAACTGAATAGATCCCTTTGATCTGCTCAGTGATTTTACATAGGATCAAAAATTTCTAGGCTTCTCGGCATTACCTTTCACTAAAGTATGACTGTAGAAGCACTTGCTTCATGCATTCATCTTGGTGAATGCTGCAAAAATTTTTATACTGCTGGCTGTCAACATTTAAGCACTCTGTTTTGACCCATGAATGCAACAATATTTTCTCAGCATTTGCTGAATTTTGTTATTAAATCATGGCATATATTTTCTGTCTTTAATCCAGTGAATCACCACACATTTCTCCAGAGCACAATGTTCAAATAATTTAAACTTGCCCACAATTTCTTTACATCCATCACATTTGAACTATGTGACATCCATTTACTGTGGAAGTAGAACGCAAACTACTGCTTATCTTCTCCAGCATGAAAACTAAATCACATTGATGGATTTATTAACATTAGCAACCATCGTGTCTATGATGACATCATGAGTGCTAATCCTTTCTTTATACCTACAGTAGCACTAAGGTCAAGTGTACTTGTAGCTAAAAGGTCTCCATATTTCTGCTAAACGTGGCTTGTCACACTAGTTGCATAAGACACTTCTGGAAAATTTATTCAAAGCTACTACTACAGACTGAATGACCATATCGTCTGCAACAAATCCATAGATACTGTCCTCTATACTTTGTACATTAAAACTGCCTCTAATACTGCATGAATGCAATACTTCTGTGTTACTGAGCAAAGGTATTCTTTGAATGAATCTAGAACTGTTACATTGGAATTGGGTGGACAGTAAAAATTGTTATTATTTATCGTTTTTCACTGAAGGTGGTTACTCACATCTACAAACCTTTGTAGTGAGAATCTGTTGACTTCACTTGGCATAATATTCTGTAAATTACAATGAAGACTTTTGAAACCTCTCTTCTTGACATCTAACCTGTCTTTTCAATATACATTCCATATCTCAAATATTTTGAAGCTTTCAACTTTGGGACCCATACAGAGAAGTACAACCAGGGACTTAGTGACAAATGCTTCAGCCATTTATTGTTACAATCATGACATTAGAAGTTCTTTCCACTGTGGTAAGATTTCATTCTCTGCATATTGACTGGTAAGCATTCAAAGAACCTCTAACTTGTCAAGCCTAAGAATATCAACGAGCACTCAAAATTTATTCTGCCACCGGAGTAGCTGCTGCTTGTGTTCATGTACCCCTGACTTACCTAGTTGAATCCTGTATCTCTCCACTCCATACCAAAGGCCTAGAAATCTGCAGCAGAGAGAGTCAAGGAAACAACAAAGCTTCTGTCAACAATGAAGGGAACAATCAACGGAAAACATCTCTCCTATAATTATTGTTCATGAATAGATATGTAGAAAGCTAACTTTACTGGCCACAGCAGGCAGAGAGAGTGATCATGCGTGTTTCTTTTATTTCAGAAGGCTTTGTGGCCAGAAGCTGAAATGTGTAGCAATTTTTTTCATTGCACTGGTCTTTGACTCAGCATCTTCTCCGTATTTAAGTAGCAACCTATCCTTCTACAATAATATGAAATCTAAGCCTTAAGTCAGGTAAATTTACTTTTGTTTCCAGCACGTATTATACAGTTACACAAAATATTACACTTATACTGTCAAACACCACTTCATACTCTTTTGGATAAACTTACAGCAGTAAGGCATTGTGTTCTGAAGTTTCTCCACATTAGCCTATAAAAATTCTTCCAAGTCCAAAATAAGAACGAGTTCTTACCAACATAGGAGAGGGAGAAACACACACACACACACACACACACACACACACACACACACACACACACACACACACACACGACAATGTTCTTCAGTCAGTTTTAAAGCTATTGCGGAGCTTACATGTTTCTTCCCATGTAGAGGAGCAGAGGCAGCAGTGAGAAATGCTTTATCCCAGAGGTCTCCAAACACCTGTCATAGAAAGTAACAAAAATTAGTAAGAAGGCGCAAACATCTATGGTATGAGTAACCATTAATGCTTTTACGTAAAATAACATGGGCAATAGCTTCAACGTCACTAAATACTTTAAAGTATTAATTGGGTTCCTGAAATTTCTAATTCAGATGAAGAGTGCAATGTCTTTTTATCGTGCATGGAGTTTCATTCAAGCTATTTCTTGCCAGCCAACCAGCTGTCTTGATGGACATAGTAAAAGACCAATGAATTCTGTAACACAATTACAGGCTCATTTATAATAACCATTTTATGAAAGAATAGGACTTAAAATATGAAACCAACAGAATATTCGGAACTAAGGAAACCTGACTGCATCACTCAACTATTCATTACTTTGCAATAACAGTGACGAACAGAATCAAGACTGTCACTTGACTGCTTTCAATGAATTCTGGATATATCATCAATCAAATCTTTATTCAACAAGCTTCACTACTTGAGAACCAAATCAATTTCATAGATGCACCGTAGAAACTCACTAGTAATCCACTCCATCTTACCAATGGTAACAGCAAGCTGGGTTAAATGGTTCCACGCATGCTGCAATACCCATTTAACAAAAGCTGGCTTCAGTCCTTGACAGAAACTTAACATATTATGGTGTTCATTACATACAATATCAAACATGTAATCATGCCCTTCCATAAAAAACAGGCTCATAGGCGAAATTTAAACCCAAAATTACTCAACTTGACTACCTCTTCCTCTCAACGAGAATAATAGTTGAATGTTGCTATAAATTGACAATAACATGGAAACTTTTTATAGTTTCCTTTGTCTAATTACAACTTATTGCTTCATGAGGCCAAGACTGTCATTCTTATTAGTAAAACGGATTGCGCCACAAACAAATTCTTTCCATTCTACTTTACTGTGATCAGGTATATCCCTGCAGTAAACGCTTTAATTGTTTAAACACTAAGTGCATACAGTGCAAAAGAAATGCCTTATATATATTTCTAAAAGAGTGGCAATGAAAAAGAAGTTCTGATAATATACTTTAAAACCATTATATATATTATGCACCTGCCACTCACCTGAATTTATGTATCTTGTGTGCACTATCTCCTGGTGTTCTATTTTTTTGTTAATTTGTTTTCATCCCTGTGTAACACACTAAAGATGAAATATATACTGTAAAATGTACATGTGCCCTTGAAGATGCTACAATGTCTTGTACAAATTACTTACATAAATCCAGTTTATGTTACCCATTATAGTCTGGGATAATCTGACAACTCTCGTTTACACATTACGCATAAGTTCTGAACAAACTTCAGAATAATTGCCATTAAGAAAGCACAGTCTGACATGTAAAATGTTCAATGAAATTTATAGATTCTTTTTACTGGTCAGTGTATATCAAGTGCACCTGGATTCTAAGCATCAGACGTTTTAAACCTTCCTATAACAGAACCAAGTTTTCAACTAAAACTCTAGCAGAACATCAATGACATCTTTTTACACACATTAGGCATTCAGCATCTAAAAAATTCAATTTACAGTCTAAATTTTACTTTCACTTCCCTAAAGAACTCCCCACCGGATGATCAAAATGTGTACAAATTGTGACTAATTTGATTGTATTATTTCATCTTTGTACACATTTCACCAGCACCTATAATTACAGAATGAATTTTGTTTGTCTAAACTACCACATAACAGCATTACGATTATTAAGGGCAGCCCTATAAGCACTGAAGAGAGTGTGTGTGTGTGTGTGTGTGTGTGTGTGTGTGTGTGTGTGTGTGTGTGTGTGTGTTTCAATCTCCTTTATGCACTAGACAAATTATTGTATTATTTTGATGCTGTTAAATGTACGTACCACTAATTCAGCCCACTTTGCTAAACTTGAAGTGATGTATTAGAAAGATTTGTATGTGTCTAGCAAAATAACTGCATCTCCCAATCATCCTGTTACAACGAACTATGTAATTTGATGGGTGGGTAGATTGTCTATATATTATTGTCACTGATTAGGATAAATTTTAATTTCATTATTTAATAAGCTGTCAAAATTTATTACAAAATGTTCAATGTATTAAAGGACTTAATACTCACAGGCTCAATTCAGTGTACCCATTTTAACGCATATTTCTCAGTCAAACATTATGGAGACAGTGATCACTCACCTGACCAATTAGACCACGATAGCATCAGTGAAAACATTCCCATGGGAAGAAATATTTCAACTCTGATACATTTTTCTTCTAACGTAGTACTAGGAGACGTTGCTTTAAGTTGCAATCTCAATTTTCATCTTTCTCAATTCATGTAAGTAACCTTCCCTCCAACAATACACCCGGTCTGTACATACACGAATTAATCTCTTAATTGCTGCCTCTTCTTTCAATATATATTTACTGCTCACCAAGAAGACATAATTTTAAAACTAACTATTTTGCATTATTCAATCATCATAATTTGATTTCAGATCACAACCGTATAATCTCTTTTCAACTACTCTTGCAAAACAACTTTAATACTGATCTCACTGAAAGTAATGTACACAAAAATACTCTTTATTGATAGGCTTGGGTACATAAATTTTAAGATGATTTAGGCATGTCTCTTGCAACACCAGTAAGACATGTCATCCCAATTTGAGTTCTCATGCACTGCACCGTGAAGTGTTGAGATAATGTAATAATATGGGGTTATGATCAGTATATCAAATAAAACAACTTCTAAATCATTTTGTTATTAGTATGTCATTTTTGTTTTATTGATTTAATTACTGAACATGAACATTTTTAGATACAAACAAATCAACAGATCTATTAACTGTCAAGTAATAAAACCACTGTCTCAAATAATCCTTTTCGTTGTCCTTTTATCTGTAACTGCTGACAAGCTGTTCTTCAAAAATAAATACAAAAACTGCTGGAATGTTGTCATGTTCATTACAATGTTTAAAGGCGGCTATGAAACATGGAATTCAACAAATTCCAAATACCATCTGACATTACTCCACTATATAACAGAACTGTTAACTGTCATTCTGATAATTTACTTATTATACAAATGCAGGCCAACAGTCAAGTGAAAGAAAAAAGTGTGTATAAATTTTGTGTGCCAAGAACTAAGTAAAAATCTTCGAAATAAATTACTACTGGCATCTGTCATGCCACAGTTACTCTTATACATGTATAATCTAAAAGACACCTTGCAGTAAGAAGAAATACCCACAATCTACACATTTCTTGAAGTATGCTGTACTAGAAACCACAACTCTACATTAATTAAAGAAACTGTAGAACCTATGGGGTGATCAGTTCAGATCTTCCTTTCATTAAAATAGCAAGAAAGTCTTAAAACTGTAAGGTGCTACTTTAAACATCACTTTCGTTAGGGACACCACAAAGTTGCAAGAAATCAGATACTCAATGGCCTCACTAATCACACCATTATCAGGTTAAGGGCCATAACAGTACACTGAGTCATTTTGTTTGTTCTTAGTAGCGGCGTGACTGACCGCCATAATCACGTGATTGGCCATAGCCAGCAGAACTGCCACCTGCAATAAATTCAATACCAACATACAATCTTTTAAAATTGTTTCCTTTCTAATTTGTCTCTTAATACTAAAACAGCAAAAAGAAGAAATTTTTGAAATCAAGTAAAGGTTGGAAATATATCACCAGAGGCAGTGAGTGCATTTATGTTTGTTAAGAATGACATGGATGATTAAATGTAACAAGCATTTTTGAAGTTCTCCATTATTCTGACATTTTGCTACTGTACCATCTTCACTGTGTCTTCAAAACACTTATCATCACTACAGGTAATTCGAGACTACATTGTTCAGTAAAGTATGTTTATGACTTTTCCACGTTTTGTACTTTTTACACCTTTATCACGTGGTTAGCACTTTTTCATCAAAATGGGCTTGTCAGCTTAGGGTTTGTTACATCTACTTAAATGCTTCTTTTTTGTACTTTTCCTAACACAACTGAGCACAAAGTTCTCAGCTCACTACAACTGACCAGTAATTATGTTATACATCAACTGCTTTCATATTCTTGCCTCATGAAGCTTACACAATTTCTTGGTATTTTTGTTGTACGTGGATTTTATTGTATCCCCACTGATACAAAATGCCTACAGTACAAATCTCCTACAATGTAACTTCGTTTGAGTGCTAAAATGATATGTCAACTTGCATTTTGTATCATCACAGCTAAAAAATTTCAAGTGTAATTTAATCATAATGGTAAAAATACACCATTCACCTTCAACAACAGCTTTGCAAAATGTTTTTATAAGAAGGTAACATTACCACCATTTGTCATATTTGTCTTATTTCACGAACTTCCCCGACATTAGTTCTCCAAATTGATGCATCAACAAACACAAACTAAAGAACATTACGGCTTCAGTAATGGCTGCATTATTTTTGCTGAAGGCAAATCGTCCAAGAAAAGTGTTATATGACAACCGAAGCCCAAAGTTAAGCTATTCAATCAACGTTTATAAAGCTCAAAGGAAGTCTATTGTTTGAATTTTGTGCAAATCTTTTGCAGGATTAAGTTTCCATCAAATTAAAATCTCAGAAACTTGCCAATTGACTTTAGCAATTTATCATCAACAATTTCAGTGACCTTCCTTTGAACTATATCCTTGCAATTATTAATGGTTTCACGATGTTATAATTACTGTATACATACCATAAGCACCTGTTGAATATCCTCTATCATCATAACCAGATGCAGTGTTGTATCCAGCACCACTGCTGTAACCACCACCATACGCATCATGAGCTGGTGCTGGAACAATTTTACAGAAACATCATATGACTTATGCATAAACCTGCAACTGGTCGATCTGTTAAGCAGTCTTTCACTCTGGTTCTAGTACACAAACAAGGACATGGTAGCAACACTGCTGTTCCACTTTCTTTATACAGTACAAGAAACTCACCCCATTTTTAGCAGTAAATGCTTGTGTCAATGACATCTGGTCAAAGTCACATTGCACCTACACAATTACACAAGTGAATGACAAAGGGGACATTAATTTTATCATTAACATTTTCCCATTTCAGACAATAATCGTATCACTATTAACATATTCCCATTTCAATCAACAATGGACTGTGATGATGATCCCATTTAACAATATGTAGGATCTATTTAATTTTATCTTCTTGGACTATATGAAAGGTATCTGCAAATTTTCTAGCCGAAGTTTAAGAAATATCAACTACTACTTTTAAGAGTTAAGGTTATCAACATTTACATTACACTCTCTTCTTAGGAAAATAAAGCTGTAATCTTAAAACACACTGTCTTCCGAATATACTGCTCTTGGCTTAGAGCACACAGTGCTGTCACCAGCATGAAGTTAAATCACGATTATCACGCAAATTTGTGGGCGTCTATAGAGTCACGCTAAAAAAGCAGGATAGCTGCCATCGTTGTTGAATTATTATTGAAGAAAAATAGTGACCAAAATCAGAGTTTTTAGAGATGTTTACGTGAAAAAGTGAGAACCAAGAGATCACCTTTTAATGGCTCTGTATTTCTCGCACACATTCCACAAACAATGTGTTTACAGTAAAACCCACTTTTAACTTTTTCAGTGGACTGACCATAAAGTGTAAAACGCAGAAAGTATAAAATAAAGGAAAGCATGGGGAAAACAAGCAGTAGCTTTCGTGCATGTTGTTCTCCTTTTACGAAGACTGCCAATTCAATGTTTTAATCAGTGGTTTTTTTTTTAGTCTTATTTACAGTAATTTTTGTAATGATTATCATTGTCTCACATTATAACAAAATTTTGTTTCATGTGGTTTCACAAACGACTTTTGCGCACGCGTGCGCTATGCTATGCTATGCTGACAAACAAATAAATGCCTTAGTTCTGATCGTGTCCAATAGAGTAAATGAAACAAGTAAGCAAACATCTTTCGTGAAACCACATCAAAAAGATATTAGTGTTCTAAAGTCAGATTTATCATTGATAATCATTATGAAACTATAGTAAATAAAACCTTTAACATAATACTAGTTAAAACACTGAATTGGCAGCCTTCATAAACACAGGACAACAGGCTCGAAATCTACAGCTTGTTGCCCCCACGGTCAGGGATGTAGTGGGTGAGAAAAGAGGGTGGAAATTGTCATGTTATGGGGCATCTTGAGGAGGAATTTTTATTTTTGACGTCAGGTCGTATCAACCTACAACCAAATCTAGTACAGATTAGCGCATTTCATGCTGAAGTAATGATTTGTGAAAGCCCATTATACAGATGGGTGCCTTCAAAAGAAGCATTTCTTTGTATAAATGACAAATTATATTATAGCTGTTGTAATAGAACACAATGAGCAGAAGGAAGGTTGCTGCTAGAGCCTATCGTCAGATCGTGTCGTAATGCAGCGGATTTTCATGGTTTATCCATGGACATTGGCGATGGATTTCAGGAATTTACTGCCTCACTACTAGCACGATGTACAATGTGGCATTTTATAGACATTTTGTTTTAGTACATTTTGGCGAAAATTGTGGCAGTCACTGATGGTTTGTATGCTACATATGTATATTCCTCAGAAGAAAAACAACAAAATACCTGTAAAATAATAGATATAACACAAGGGTAGTAACCAACCATAACAAACATAGTAGAGCCAACATTTTGTTGGCAGTCACCTACAGTTTTGGTTTATGCAATTCTTCCCCACCTTTACACTTTCTTCAAGTGGCCTACCTTTTTCTGAAGTTGTTTATGAAATCAGTGAAGGTATTTTAAATCTGTCTTGCAACTCCAAGGAAATGTGTAATTTTTATGAAATCAGTGAAGGTATTTTAAATCTGTCTTGCAACTCCAAGGAAATGTGTAATTTTATCACCAAATGTGTTTTGTTTTATTGAAATAAAATAACATCAGTGGTCTGAATGAAAAACACATACTGTTTGGCCTGCTTTCTCCATCTAAAAACAGTTCATTACATATTATGTTGATGTTAGTACTTAAGATTTTTGCTCCCTTCAGGAAAGGCCATCTGTTCGCAAGTTTTTAGGCATTTCTTCATTTGCCCTGTTTCTTGTACCGTAGCTGCGAATACAGACTGTCAACTTACATCTTAACTTACCATAGAGATCTCAAAATTTGTAGGGGAAAGATGCTAGAATTTGTCTGGAAATCTAGGAAGTATCAGGGAATTTCACTTCGGGATATCTGTGGCAACCCTCCATTAAGTATGGGTATTGATGATTCAAAACACTGATGGATTCTTATGGTTCAAAAACACTGATGGATTCTGGATCATTTGCGGACAGTGTATCTAGGACTCGTCAGAGAAAGGGTTACTACATGTAGTGAGATGTCACTAACATATTTCGAAGCTCAGTTCCAAGCACAAACCTTAAATTTAGTACTAGAACAGAGATTGGCAGAGCTTGCTAGCCTTCACCATTTGTCTCAGCAGGCATTTGGTGCATTGGGGGAGAGCTTGCTTTCTCCTACCAAATAAACTTCAGCAAGTTGGTTGCAGAAAGTTACTTCTGCATGTTTTATATGGGAACACTCTCAGCAAGTAACTACTGCTAGTTTGGTGTACTTGGCAGAAGCAGCTTAAAGTTTGTGGACGTGGGAACAGCCCTCATCCCCACCTAAGAGATTTGCTTGTTGACTTTTCGTCACACACACACACACACACACACACACACACACACACACACACACACACACACACACAGAGAGAGAGAGAGAGAGAGAGAGAGAGAGAGAGAGAGAGAGAGAGAGAGAGACCCCCCACACACAGATCCGGCCTGCTAGCATATCGCCGAGACTATATCTGATGGGCAGTGTCTGCGCATCAGTGGGAACTGAATGTGCTTCGGATTGGCAGGCCCAAGCCATTACAGACACCTGCACATACGGCCAGTGGTTTTGGGCCGTCGCGGAAATCCACTCGTGGCTAGCTACTCATGAGCCATAGGCAGCATGTTGATGAAACGAGACCACAGTAATCAATCCATGCAACAGATAACTTATTCAAATACTCTCGAGAATCAATAATAGTAGGACAGATAGCAACTCAAAGTATAGATGATTGCTGAGCTGCAGACTGAAAAGTAGAAAAGACAATTACACTTGCACAACTAAATTTTCAGCGATAGCTTCTGTCGAAAGACGAGAGCACACACTCATTCACACAATCACTCAGACAACTCATGCACACATTCAAACAAACCACTCCTCAGGACTCCATGCCTCTTATTGGCAGCTGCTAAGCTAGTGGCAAAAAAAGTGGTGGCAGCACAGACTGCAAGCTAAGGGGAGTGGTAGGAAGGAGAGAAACAGTAAGAATGAGGGAGTAGGGAAGTGGCACACACACACAGCTGCATCCGGCCAGTGATGATGCATGACACCTCAGTAAAGAAACCATTTCATCTACTGAAACAAAAAGAAAAATATTTTTGAAGGTGTTCTTTTCCTTTTCTTTTTTCCTCTTAACTCTTAAGTTTGCTTGATATTTCCCTGATGTGATATACTCCCTGATTTCCTAAACTTGTGGCAATCCTGTTAATGGCTAATGCAATGCTATATACGCTACTCTTATTGTTGGTTAAGTTAAGATTCACACTGGACAAACAAAAAAACACAAATGGGCTTCAAATTATTACAAATGTGGAATGAAGGCACCTGGTAATAAATAACAGTAATATTAACTGCCACTTCAAGGCCACTTTAAAGGGTTTGTATTCCAGAATGAATTGTGTAATAGCTGGGTGTCAACATGGTAAGGGTGGTGGTGGGAAGTTAAGGAAATATTGGTGTTGCAAAATACCTTATTCTTGTGAAAAAATGAGTTCAGTCACACATGATTTTAACCAGCTAACCAAGTCAGTTATCAGCAAAGAAACAAGAGATCAGACATGTAGAACTTTTTTGCAGTGGCCATGGCACTGATGGAAACAAAGCTCACAACTCATTCATCATTAAGTCACAGATGGCAATAGCACTGCTGTTTGCAAACATGTGGTTGATGAACTGTGTTTCAGTTGAGAAGTTAACAGTGCAATTTAAACTGTTGTTCAGAAATATTTTATATTACTGAATTGGCCTAGGAAGGTGTGTGCCTTATCTCCTGGTAAGTCAGAATGAAACTTCCATTTGGATTGCTGCCAGTGGATTATGGATTGGTTCACAACTCCCTGAGGGTGTTAGGAAATTTTTGCAGTGATACTGGCTGAACATGAGGCACTGAAATGGCTACCATATTTACTCTAATCTAAGCTGCACTTTTTTTTTCCGGTTTTTGTAATCCAAAAAACCGCCTGCAGCTTAGAATCGAGTGCAAAGCAAGCGGAAGTTCTGAAAAATGTTGGTAGGTGCTGCCACAACTAACTTCTGCCGTCGAATATATGTAGCGCTACACAGGCATGCTTTGTAGGCACAAAGATAAATACTGGCGCCAAAACCTCTGCGTCAGTAAAAAATTTTTTTTAAAAAAGGTGGAAGACGAGCTTTTTTTCTCCGCCCCAAGTTTCGACCACTGCAATTTCATACGTTATCCAACGAAGTAAATACAAATTCCGTATTGTTCATCTTCGAATGTAGCAGAATTTCAATCTACTACGAAAATCCGACTGGCAAGGCTGTTTGGGATGTTTGTCAATATGGCCAACTCGTATGTTCTGAATTTTTTCCTACCTGTGAGAAGAGATGGTTGCTAATATGAAGCTGATGAAATGTGAATCGCATGCAGTATTCTCTTCACCATAAGAATAATACGAATATAAACATTTTGCCATGTACTCTTTCGTGTTTGCTGCTATCTCATTTAAATCCTGTCTGCCTAATGAACTATGAAACTAGAGTGAGACAACAGCAAACGCGGAAGAATATACGTACCGTGTCATGTTTATATTCATATTATTCTTATGCCTAATAGTGATACAGTCAGAAATGAAGCACGGCAACTGACTAGATTTTTAAATCTAAGATGACTAATTTCTGTGCAGAATTTGATATACTAAAGAAGTGGCCGCAAAGATTTTCAAACGGAGAAAAATTTTTGCCTAACTCTCGTTCATAACATATTCTATGATACGCAGTCTATTATTTGGTTCTTGTTGATCATTATCAAAGAAAGCAGCAGTGTAAGTAACAACAAATAGCACTCTCTTGCCATTGTTTCGCTAATGAGACGATTCCTCTCTTTTTTTTAATTTTAAGCGGCGGTAGCGCGCACAAAAGCGAGCCATGCCGCGATCGGCGACAGGCCGTAAACACGGACTATCAGAATGCGGCAAACGATGGATGACACAGTACAGTAATGCATTTTCAGCTTAGAGTGATGTAAACACCTATAACAAAGAAAACTGCACTTATCAGATCAAAGCAAAATAAGAAATTGATTCAAACCAGACGAAGCACGTGAAGAAGGAAGGGTACCTGTATAAATATGGACGGAGCACCTGACGCATAGCTATGGCTACATGGTGAAGCTTAACTGCTAAGCTTACGACTCAAACCAAACTACTGTAGCTGTATCGTCATTCATTCGACCTAAATTGTGTCTCATATTACAATGGACCAACTTTGTTTCGATTTGGAGGTGCGGCCTAAGACTTTTCTCTCCCCTTGAATTTCCAGTCTCAAATTTTAGGTGCGGCTTAGACTCTAGTAAATACGGTATTCAATCTCCCTTCAGTTAAGGAACCTAAAAATCTCCCTTCAGTTAAGGAACCTAAAAATCTCCCTTCAGTTAAGGGACCTAAAAATCTCCCTTCAGTTAAGGGACCTAAAAATCTCCCTTCAGTTAAGGGACCTAAAAATCTCCCTTCAGTTAAGGGACCTAAAAATCTCCCTTCAGTTAAGGGACCTAAAAATCTCCCTTCAGTTAAGGGACCTAAAAATCTCCCTTCAGTTAAGGGACCTAAAAATCTCCCTTCAGTTAAGGGACCTAAAAATCTCCCTTCAGTTAAGGGACCTAAAAATCTCCCTTCAGTTAAGGGACCTAAAAATCTCCCTTCAGTTAAGGGACCTAAAAATCTCCCTTCAGTTAAGGGACCTAAAAATCTCCCTTCAGTTAAGGGACCTAAAAATCTCCCTTCAGTTAAGGGACCTAAAAATCTCCCTTCAGTTAAGGGACCTAAAAATCTCCCTTCAGTTAAGGGACCTAAAAATCTCCCTTCAGTTAAGGGACCTAAAAATCTCCCTTCAGTTAAGGGACCTAAAAATCTCCCTTCAGTTAAGGGACCTAAAAATCTCCCTTCAGTTAAGGGACCTAAAAATCTCCCTTCAGTTAAGGGACCTAAAAATCTCCCTTCAGTTAAGGAACCTAAAAGTTTTATAAGCAGTGAAATTCTTTGTTGTTGAAACTAAAAAAGGAAATGTTTAGTTTTTAATTCTGTTAAGAAAACCCTTGTGAAAGTATCCAATTAAATCTGAATAGCAACATGCTCAGCAAATTGTAGCAGGAGCAAACACATGCGAAAATTAAGGAAATATGCAAGCTTTTGCAGCCCATGGCGGCAGCTTTTGACAAAAGGGTTGAAGGGGGAGGAACAAAAAAGAAGAAAAAACGAGTGGCAGTTTAGATAGTGGGAGAATAACAGAAAAGCCACCCACAACCCTGGGTTAGGGGATACATACTAGGATGAAAAAACAAACTTCCATCCCCCGAACTGGAGTTCTGAGCAACTTTTCTGTAATTCCCCATTCCCTATGCTTCACCACTCCTTTTCCTTTGCCCCCTTCAGTCCTTCTGCCAGAAGAAGAAGCCATTAGCTCCAAAAGCTTTCGTATCTCCTGAAGTTATGTATTTTGCACTCCTGCTGTCACTTTGAGAGTAGACTTGTTTCTAGTCAATTATATTTTTAAAACATTTGATTATTTTAGTGAATAACTCTGAAATTCCTGGCTGGAACAATAAATAACGTAAGGGAATGCAACAGTTCACCTACAGCTGACAAATGTGGCACACACGCACGCGCACGCACGCACACACACTTTCTACTACAAGTAGAGCCAGAGACCTTGGAAACTATTTAACACTTTTCTGTTTGGTGTGTATATGTGCCATATATCAGTCTGCTATAGCTGAGGGGTTGTCTCTAATTTTAAAGATCTTTTAAACCTGAATAACCACTGGTCGCAATGATTGTAGTACTCCAATTATATTTACGCTTGTCCTGTGTTGACTACAAACAATGTACTAAAAATGTTCCTTTGACTAAATAAGTAAAGATCAAAAAGATTGAAAAAATGCTAGACCAGATAGTGAATGAAGTATCACTAATACTTCATGTAAAAGCTTGAGGATACTACAGTTTCTCAATGCCAACAAATCTGAGCCTGCCACTGGTCTCATTTGTAATGGAGCTTATGTGCGGTTTATTTTCTTTATTCTGACTGACTGACCGACACTTTTTTCATGTTTGTTGAATTCGACAGTTTTTCTACAATAAGAGATAACTGCCACATGTGGACCAAGGTTGCCGTTTATGCAGAAACCTTATTATATACTACTACAATTTTTATTGAACACTTTCTTAAATACCCATTTAATCTGCAAATTGTGATTTTATTATCCAACACTCGCGAGTGAGCAAGTGAGTGAGTGAGCGAGCGAGCGAGTGCGCACACTAATTCAGAACAAGGATTTTTGGCCAAAAGTTTAGCTGTCTTTTTGTTGTGCCTGTCTGCAACTAAATATCTGAACTTTATGGAGAGTAGCAATCTATCCTTTTCATAATATTATCACTAATTCATTCTGAATATTAAAAGTTACAAGTTTTCAATCCAGTCACATAGCTTCAGATATGTGCGAAAAACTATTTTGGTACCTTATGATCCATTTTGTTTAAGCAATCATAAAATGTTATACATGCACCCACAAGCAAAATTTATGACACACTCACTGGTGCATCAAATGGTAGTTTGTCACTACTGTGTATCTTATCTCCCTATCACTTGCCTCCTTATGAGCACAATACTTTAACAGCCTGGAGATACATTAGGTCTCTCCCATGTAGTCTCTCACACAACACAAGATTGCACAGCAGCATATTAATTGCTCAGCAATCCTACTATGTTTGCACAAAGGAAGTACGATCAATTTTCTACAACTTTTTTAGGGAGAAAACACCAGTCAATGAAAATTATAATTTGATAATTTATTGAAACCCTCAGCTGTCGACAGGTGTTGTTGCTATACCTTGACGGGGACAGCTGAAAACACTTTCAGCTGTCCCCCATCAAGGTATGTCAACAACACGTGTCGGCAGCTGAGGGTTTCAATTAATTATCAATTATTCTACAGAAGCTGCGCGGTCTGCAATGGTATCTGTTCTTTCGAGAACAGTTACTATCTTCATATAGAGAAAATTATCATTTTTTGTTTATAGAAAACCTTTCATTATTTAAAGGACTCAGATAATGTAGATTCAGCCTATCTTAATAAAACTGCGCAGAATGCAACCAGCAACTGAACAGGAGGCAGAAGTTTGACAATGTCAACAGTGAGGTCATAGTGATGGAACACAAGCTAAGACTGGTGAATAGATCAGTAATGTCCTTTTCAAAGGAACCATACAGGCATTCACCTCAAGTAATTTTGGGAAACTACAGATAACTTGCCTGGATGGCTGCATATGTATTTAGACCAATGTCATCCCAAACGCATCTCATATCAAGTTTCGTAACTGCCTCATTTGGTAGCTTAACAGAAGATACCTCATAGGTTTTACACAAGAGTAAGTCAAACATTTCAGTTCACAAAATTCAAAATTAATGTTACTTTTATAAAGTTAAATGCCTGTGCACACACTAATTCAGTTATAATGTCCTTTGAACTTTTGATAACCCTGACATTTTAAATACTGTATTAACCAGTTGAAATGAAGCCTTTACAACCTAATTAAAATACAAGTGCCATCTTTATATCCATATGAGTACTAATGAAACTTTGCAACACAAAAGGAGACCTTTCCTTAGGCAGTTTAACAGAGATTTTTCCGATAATGCAAAACAGATGCCTCAAAATTTGAGATTACTTAACAGACGCTGTTCCATAGTGAATTGTAACCAGATGAACTATTTATTGGAGACAGGTTGAAAACGCAAAAATCTTGCCAATCCTGGCCTATGGGATGGAGGTTATATGGGACCACCTAACAGAAAAAAATCTAGAAACACTAGAAAAGGTAAAATCGACCTATCTAAAAAGAGCACTAGGTCTCTCAAAGACAACAAGATCTAGACTAGTGTACCTGCTAGCGAGAGAGACATTCCTAATTGAAGACATCAGACTTCGATATATGATGCCACACACCAGGGCTTCCAGAAAGCAACTGAAGATCATGGAGGACAAACGAGAAAAAATATGGCCGGAGTTTTATGGCACCGAAGCAATGACGAACCGCTCATGGACAGCACCAAACTTCGAACAGCGACATGTTGTAACTAGACTTTCTACTCACGGCTTTCATCATCTAATCTGCAAAAACAAAACTTACCACGACCCAACCGCAACATGTGTATGAACTGTGTAACGAAGCCTGTGTGCAATAAAAGAGTGAAATCGATAAATAAATATGCAAAAATGTAAAATGTAAATGTAAAATGTTACGCAAAGTAACTGTATATGGCTATTTGGCTGCAATTTTATTAAATAAGAAAAATCTTTACTTTTGCATAGAATATCGAAAATGTAAGCAGTTACTGGCATTAAACATCTGGCGAAGCCCAATTTGGAAAGATATGTGCGCAAGAACCTATGTGCGAAATGAAATGGACGGATGCAATGATGTATCAATATGCCAATGATCTGGTGCCATTCCAATTGCAAACAGTCGAATGGTCTCTCTACGATATACAACACGCAACGCAACTTAGTACTCTGCTACGGCACCTAGCATTTTATAAGGAAGAAACGTATAGTTTTTGTTATCTAAAGTTCAAGAAACAGTATAATGCAGACAGTTTTAACATGGCAAATTAGGCAGCAAATGTTTTGAACTGTAATTGCATAGAATACAACTAGAGCTTGGACCTGAGCTGTCATTAACAATATTCTGTTATCTTCAAAAGGTAACTGCGCAGTAGCCCATCCCCAATGCTTTGCTTGTTTTCTTATTTTGAAATAAGGGCAGTGACTAATCCTGGTATATCAAGGACACTATTACGACCCTTACAACACGAGGAAAGATTGGCGATCCCTGTGACAATGTGTCAGTTCTGCTGTAAACTGCTGCACAGCAAAATGGAGGTGGGATATGTTTCGCTGCACCACTCCTTCCCCTTTGTCAGTCAAAATTATAGTCTGCTTACACTTGCCACCATCTGAGACTATATCCTATAGCACCCACACTAAGTGACTGGAGAACAAGAAACTTAATTTTTTCAACAGCACCAAAAATGTTTCCCGTAACGTTAAAATCTAGCTGACATACATTTGGTTCTACTTTACGCTACGTGCCTTGCCAGTTCTGTCTGTAGCGATGTCAAGCATGGATATAGGGCTATAAATGCCCACGATAAGTCGAAATTAATGGTACGCAGACTTTCCTCTTCAAATTGGGCGAGAAAAGAATGTCCAAAAACATCTTAAATCGAAGACACATTCACTTAAATGGTGGGAAAATGCTCCTGCTTTTCAAGAGAACGTTCATTTTTGAAAGCTTAAATACGGCCAAACAAAGGAAGCAAAAGGCCATTTTGGAAGAAAAAGGAAGTTTTTATGAAAACAGAAACTCCAGTCAAAGCTCCCAATTTGCACTAACAGTGTGGCAACCTTTTAAACTTCCACATCTAATTTACAAACAAAGAAAATAGACGCTAATTTCAACAAAAATAGATGCCATATTTTCTGGTCCATTCTTATAGCATGTAATTCACTGAAAATCTGATTACAACATACAGCAACACTTACCTGGTTTGTTGTAGGATGGATACGGCTCTGGTGGTGCAGCTGAATAGCCACCAGAAGGTGCTGGGGGAGGAGCACCGTAACCTGTTCGTGTATCTGGCGGTGGAGCATTATATGCATAATCTCCGCCATCATAGCCTGAGCTTGTATAGCCACCCCCATATGACTGATTTGAACCCGATCCTGGTCCATATGGTGGTGCACCATATGCAGGTGGTTCATTTACTGGAGCATCATAATGAGCAGAACCGTGCTCAGGTGGGAATGACTGGGGCTGATATGCATTTGGATCTCCCCTAAAAAGCAGTCATATAATTATTACAACAATTTTATAAGAAATTTATTGTAGTGAATCATAACATTCAAAACAGAACCTCTTAATAACCTTATAATCTTTTACTTCAGAATACGAAGGGTGTAAATATTTACATTGTGCATCAAAGCTTTTTTTGTGATTGACCACTGCTGTGAAATCAAATACACACGAGGATTAACCCAACTCCTGAGAAACGTATTCGATGAGACTAACAACAGCAATCACAATAAAATCGTAAGTGCCACCCATAAGGACTCGCCCACAGTGCAATTTTTATTTAAATCTGTTTATTGTTCAAATCCAACAATTACTGAGCATGTGTGTAGTGACTATCTCTTAAGTTATCGTGGCTCAAAGTAGAATTACACCAAAAATCAATTACAATATACCAAATACTAGTATGACTCCATTAAATTGTTCTCTGAAAGTGGGTTGATACCACTAGGTATCCATTTCACTACCAAAATACTTGAAGAGTATTTTGCAAGGGAAACACAGATGCAGAAGCAACATTGCCCTAGCAAACAAGAATGTTACTAGTGTAATAAAGAGAAATGAACTAGTGGTATGGGCACATTGTGCGAATGGATCAGAAAAGACCAGCCAGAAAATGAGATAAATGACCAAGGGTGAAGACCAAATGTGAGACCCAGAAAATGCTTGACACAGTTAATGATATGTGGGGAGGATAGGATCCCAACAGAAATATGTCCGCGAACAGATGGTAAGCACTTTAACAACTGTTATACCACACCAGGAAAACCAGAGCTGGGAAATAATTACTTGCCACTCACACGTCTCTATTACATATCTAGCACATCTTAACATCTCTAATCAAAATGCGTCCAATCCTCTCAGTCTGAAGTGTCTTTTCCTCCAGTAATTTTGCATTTACAAGCCTTTTTATGAAGGAAAACAAATTACAGAATCTAATGATTTAATTGTGAATTCTAAATAAAATAAAAAAAAAAGGAGAACAAATCTTTGCTGAATGCAAGCAACACTGCTTGTTAAACCACTTACAAACCAGTCTTTTCTCTACAGTAGATATTAAGCAAGCAACACAAGATTCTACCATATAGAAGTTTATCATTACTGGTTTTTTCACCAACTGGTAATTGACTTCCGAGGGTCAAATACATAAATTTTATTGATTTGCCCCATCCTTCTACGCGTAACAGGAATAAAAGAACAAAATTGTCAATTACATACTGTCACTAGTGTGTGAATATGAAAGCACTTTTAATTTTGTACAAGATGCTCCTAATTTCTGATATATGGCATCCACATCTGATATGTGTAAGTGGGGCTAACAAGGCATCAAACCACAGTGGCCAAAATTGCTAGTCTGGTGCAGCTATCATTACTGCCAACACAATCCCAATATAGAAACATCAAATAGCTGACCACTTGATAACTGCCAACGTGCTGAAAGTGGTCATCAAAATCAACATATTTTTATACAGCTGGAGTGACCATTTAATAACATATTATATGGAATAACCATTTTAGCTGTACAAGAACAATTCTGCCTTGACAGTTGTGGGTAGATTGCTACCTAAGAACACAGTCCTACATGCAGGTATCTTGACAGTTTTAGTGAAGTTTTTTCTTCAACCAGAACTGCACAGTCCATTTGAACTACCATGCTATCATTTTCATTTTCAATGGATTGACATGGTATTAATAAAAATATAGAAGACTTACATCTACACAGCCTGCTACTGAATTAACAAATGCTGATGTTAGTTTGGGCAGGACATTTATGAACAACAGATTTCAAGTGGTAAAGGAAGTTCACAAAACAACGTAACTTTTTTGGTACATTACAAAGTAATTAGCATGTCTGAACCTCAATGATCACAAGTCTAACACTAAATCAAGTTACAAAATATTTAGTTATTTATATATACCTGTAACGTTTACTCTGCCCTCCACAACTGAAAATGCATCCTTCCAAATATAAGACATCAAACTGAAAATCTCTCACAGCTATTTGAGAAATTCCCGAAATATACCGCAACCAAATTTTAGCAAATAATTCTTACAGTTTGCTCCTACAATGCAACTTGCATAAACATAACCTAATGATAAGCAGTATTTTGCAAAATCATTTTGATACATTGTTCAACATAAAATGAACACACATTGTTAACATTAAAGTTTTGGAACTGGGCTGGTATCTCTATGAATTAAGCACTTCTTACTGGCACCACCTGACATATCACTTCATTCCCATGCCAGAAGACTCATTGCCTTCATAATTTTACATGTTTTTACGTAACAAGGCTCTGGTGGTCACCAAAAAGCAAATTATGATTACTTTGTCACTGACTACAGTTGACTATAAAGGGTACCAACTGTTCATGTGTCAGTTCAGACAGGTTAAAGGAACGCAGTGCACAGTATTGCATGCAATTCAAATACTGACAACAGCAATTCCAGAAACAGCAAAAAGTTAGCAAGCAGTGCAACATACATTTATTAATCAGTTACTCATCTTTAGCCATTTATAGAAGGAGTCTCCGAAATACAGCCCACACTTGCATGAACGTTCTCTGGAGGAGAGAAATTCTTCCTGCAAATTTAACTCTAAGGGAGACCGCTATGAGTGTGGCAGCACTAAGCATTTCAAAATCATCTTCACTTGTTCATAAACAACAGATGCCACCAGAAGCACTGATTGCAAGTGATCAACTTCCTGTTCCTGGCTGGGTTTGCTATGTCAAGTGTTATTGCAAGTTTTCTTTGTTTGGAAAGTGCGTGCAATATGACTGCTGAAGCTAAAAGGAGATAAGTGGATAGTAAGTGGTGTATCTTCAGTAAAATGTGGGCTATGAAATATTTCACTATAGAAAAAGGTAACAAACCAATGTATTTTATCTGTAATGACATCATTACGGTTCTTATGGAATGTTGTATTCGTCACCACTACGGAAAATGCATGGTGCACCGTTTGGTAAATTCAAGGACACGATGTGTGAACATATTCGAAATCTTGAAATAAGGACTGTTTTCGACAAAACATTTTTAGGAAAAATGTTCAGGAAAGTGAAGCCTGCACAACTCAATGAACTGATCATGAAATCTAACAAGGAAAACCATTTACTAACTGATCACACAAAGAGGCACATTTTAATACAGCTGAAGACATGTTCCCTGACAAAACCGACAGCAAATGCAATGGCTCATTGAGTTAAAAAGATTTTGCTTCAAATTTATCAAATCAGTTACAGGAAAAGGGATTTAAGATAGTTTGGCACTCAATAACCCTCAATGAATCGTAGCTTAATTATTTCTGAATCAGGAAAAAAATCATTGTCAAGTCCTCTCAGACAAAGAATGGCTTTGGAAACTAGTTTCCTGGGCTGATGTTGCCATACATTTTAACGAATTTATTAAAAACTTCAGGAAGAAGACAATGTTATTTGTGACCTTCACACTGTTGAAGTTTCAGACAAAGTGATACTTTTTGAAGACACTGCATACAAAATTCTCACTTTGCCAATTGTCAGCCACTGAAGGATGAATATTGTTGTCTTCCACTCATTTGCAATGGAATTTCTTGGTGATCTAAAGAAAGTTCTCTTTCAGGTTATGATTTAAACACTCATCTCAACATATCAATTTTCCAGAACCCTTTTCTTGTGCAACAGAAGATGTTCAGACAGCACTGATCTGCAACCTCATAATACGATGAACTTCAAGTTTAAAGAATGAAGCCTTATTCAGGCTTACAAGTTTCTCCCAGAACAAAACTACCCCAACATCGAAGACCTTGCACAAACTTCGTCTTCTGTATTTGGCACAACCTACAAATGTTAAAAAATTTTCTTTGCTGAAATTGACAAAATCTAAATACAGGAGTAATCTGAGTGACATACACATTTACGACATATTTTATTCTAACAATAGCCTAAGTTGGAGTGTGTGATGTCATGGTGGCGTGGCATTTTTGAGTCAGGTAGTGCTTGTAGATGGTGTGTTGCAGTATTTGATGGCTTGAACATTTTGCATGTTCAGTTCGTTCCTGGGTGTAATTGCAGCTTTTGGTAATTTTGTGTGTGTGGTGTGTGTGTGTGTGTGTGTGTGTGTGTGTGTGTGTGTTTTTTTTTGTCAGCCTAGAATAATGTGAAGGTGGCTTTGATTGGTAATAATTTTTTGTTGTTTTACTGTAGCATGTGTGTATGTATGTAATTGTTTGTGTATATAAAAAATGTAATTGTGTATATAAAAACTGGCAAGGATTTTAGTTTTCATACCTCTCTCAGTTTTTCTTGTTAGTGTTTGACAATTGTGTTTGCTGGTTGCTGGCTATAGTCAATATTTGTTTACCATAACTGGTTAGGTTACGTTACATTTTTGATGGTTATGAGAGTTTTGACTTGCTGTACTGTGGACTTCATTTCAGATAGAAAGGGTTACATCAAGATTTCAAATACTGATTTGACAATTTGTGATGGGTTTTTGGTACTGCTGGTTTCATTTTAGCTATCACATAGGTCAAGTGAAAGTTGTGGTTTTGGGTTTGAAGTTATGTCTGGGTTTATGAAATTGAGGTCTTCATCTGTGCTACAATGGTCAAGCGAAACTAGCGATACTAGGCTTTCAAGTTGTGAGGGGGTTTTTGGTATTGAAGGCTTAGTTTGAAATACATTGGTCAAGTAAATTTACAATACCTATGGTTTTTATTTTTGCATTTTTTGGTTGCATTAAAAACCAAGAACATCTCTTTCTTGATCTTTGGATTAATATTTGTTTTGGAATGTTGTCTTCCTTGTTGTATATTTAATTTGTCCCTGTCCAAAATGCCTTACTTCGCACAGTTGTGCTGTTAATTTCCTTCCACTGTTGGAGTTAAAAATAGTTTGTGTGTGTAATGGGTCGTCATAGTTACCATACTGTATATGTAAGACATAGGGTGTCCCTCTCGATTTTGCGGGTCAGTGCAGATGGGTGGAACTGCAACCTTCAGTGATCCCAAAGTCTTATCTCGCCTCTATTGAGAATTTAAACTTGATGTGTTGCCCTCATGGTCTACTAATTTGGAGACCCCTGCTTCAAAAGATTATGTACTTAGACTTGTAATAAAGAGGCCAAGGATATTGCTATCCCAGTACCTCCCCCCCTCCGATGGTTGAATGCAAAGAAAGTATTACTATTTTCAGTAATTTAATTTAGATCTTGAAATACTGACCAGTTCTTGCAATTGACTTATTTCAGCACAGCACCTTGAAATTCAAATAAAGTGCTCTGTATTGGGCACAACATAACAAGGCTCCACTGTTAAGAGCAGCACACTAGAGCACAAACTTCAATGACCATCATGCAGTATGAAACAAAATGAAGAATTTATAATGTTTAACAACACAGCTACACAAGAAATTTTAAACAAAAGTTCCAATACATTTTAAGTTTCTAAAATTTTCAATGTATGCCATTTACAAAAATTAGTGATGTATACAATGGGGAGGCTGCGACTTAATATGCAAACTGACCAATCACAAAATACTGGATAAGGTTTAGGGTTTGATTTGACTTATTCCTTAGAATGCAATTTCTAGAAAGTTAAATGTACGAAATTCCTCTAAAAATCCCAACTCTTGCAATTTATGAATAAAAAGGTTGCTGATCCTGAAACTATGTAACAAAATTCAGTAATAAATCAATGAATCCAATTATTCTTACAGTTGATAATTTGCATATTGAGACTAGCCATTTTTTAAAGGTTGAAACATAAAACAAGCACACAAAGCTTTTTCCCAATAATCAGCCAACTAGATTTACACTCAACATACAAAAAGCTTGCGTGAGCATGCTTTCCCATAATTTGCATAAGCATGATACTGAAATACTGCTACTTAGTTTTTTTAATTCCTTAGAGAAGTAACATAGTATTTGTTTAACTTATTCCTTTTATTATTTCTTGTGATAGCGCAACAGAAGTTGTGCAAATCTCGATATTTCACATCCAACTAACCAAATCCATTAAGGTGACAAATCAAATGAAAATACAGAGCAGCAATGGATAGTTACAGTAAGTCCTTTTATTCTAAACATATAGTAACTTTACACTGGTAATCTTTGCTTGTACTAACAAGCCACAGTGAAATCCTTCATCAAATTTTATGACAAAACATTACTTCACTAATTGGGTCTTTGAAGTAGGTAAACCTCAAGACATATTGTGCATTTTGAGACATTACACAGACAAGCTTCAAGTATTAAATTATACGAAGTTTTTCTTACTCAAAGCTCTTCCTTAAGCATGTATTTTCTGAGATTTTCTTCCCCGGAGTCATTTTATGTATAACTATATCTACATTATTAACAAAGCTCTCAGCACAATTTGGTCTGATACCCACTTGAAATAAGGAAACTTCAAGAGATATTGTGCATTAAACAGTCCAGTTACGAGAATGCCACACACCAACAGTGTCTCTTTGACTCCACATTTACCTTAAAATTCTCTTTTTTAGTCCACAATGAAGGACAGTGATACAGAATCATTTGTTTCACTAATTTGACAACCTTCCTCACAATACAGCAATATTCTGCACACAAATATACCTCAGCTACCAATAACACGTGTGTGTGTGTGTGTGTGTGTGTGTGTGTGTGTGTGTGTGTGTGTGTGTGTGTGTTGTTATGAGCAACTCTTTGAAAATTAACAAACAAGCAAATTTAGAGAGCCATGAAAGATCAAAGAAAGTGCAAGACACCACAATGTTTCCCCCAATATATTTTCCAAATTTTTGTGAAGTCAACCAGCACCAAATAATGCATTTCAGAATTTTAAATTCAGAACAAGAACTCACCCATAATATGAAGCACTGGGTGATGAATAGTTATTGGACGTTGGTAACACTTGAGATTCATAACCGCCATAGCTTGACAGGAGAAACAAAACAAAATATAATTTATTGACTTAATAGTAAGATGTACATGCAAACTCACGACACTCAAAATACATTTCTGTACAGTAACTACAAAACCAATGTCACATGGGCATTTACTTGAAAATACATTAATGTTGTCCAGATCATGCCCAAGTAACTTCCATAAATTTATACTTCCATGGTAGCTTCTGCCTCTTGTATGACAATCAGAACCAATGGAACTTCTTAATTGAAATTGTGTAATCAAAACCAATAAATATTTAGCTGGTAACTTCTTTAATTCTACTATTTACTTCAAGACCTTTATCTTTACGAAACTAGTTTCAGTAGAAGTATAGGCCTTGTCCAGTTTATAGAACAACAAATAGCAATAATTGCCTTACAGCATAAAATATTTGCATTAAAATGAGTACTTAACATTTTCCATTAGACAGCCTGCCTGCATGCATGCATGCATGCATGTTCCTGAGACAGCAGATGATGAAAGATCTGCAGTCACCCGCCCCTGCCTATGTGCCTGCTCTTGCAACAAATTACTTATGCACGACTGACAAGATACTGCCTGGTATGTTACTAGCTCTAAACTAGAATGAATGAACTTCACACTGACAAAAGTATCCGGTGGAAGATTGCCTTGAAACAGCTTTGATTTCGCCGGAAGTACAGAAATACCACTTTCACATTCCTGGAATTAACATTTTCCCACCATTTACAATATTTTTCATCGTTCCCATCAAATTCCCTACGTTTAAATTTTAATAGGCACTAATTTTTGCACTAACATATAATTTTCCAAATTTTAATAGCCACCAATTTTTGCACCAACATATAATTTTCCCATGATTTAAAGCTTTATAAAACAATGGTTGAGGAGCAAAAACTCAATTGACATAAAATGATACTGACATGGTTGTTGCTTATGAACATTAAATGGCTAAGTTTCTTGACAACAGGGCACTCTACTCATTAGATTTGAACTTTTAAAATTTGAATAATTTTTGCTTAGTCTCCTTCCATTGTCACGCTCTACTCAGTGTGGTGGCTGATGGGAGTAACTAGATTTGTTGGAATAAATGTATCATAACTGATCATGAGCATCTTCAAATTATTTCTACTGCGCATGCACAGTTTCATGATAGTTGTGATCCTCTTAACACTTCTGCATTACTAGAACACACATTGCAGGTTTTTCGTTGTTTGGCCACTTTTAGCGCTAGATGACACCTTTGCTCTCTTTGCACTACTCAAATGTTTCTGGTTTAAACAATGAAACACTGCAACATTTTGTGCGGTTTTTCTGCACAATGAAGGTGGTCCATTACCTCATAATTTCAAAAACACAAAAACAGTGTAATAACACAAATGCAAAAATCGCACCAAAGCTTAAATATTTGTGTCTGACAATAGGACTAAATTCTTGAAATGTGCTTTGTTGAGTGTGAAAAAGAATCAAAATACACAACTGGTGCAATCCATTATTTAAATAATAACTCAGTAGCAGGCTTTCCAAAAAGAATTATAGTGTATAAAATTAAACATTTCTATTTTCCGCACAGTTACAAGTTCAAGTTACATCTGCAGGCAAACATCTTTATTAGATAATAAAGAATTTTCTGACAACTATTTTGATGTTTATTACATACATAATCTATGAAAACGTGAGGGGATCCTACACACAACCTTTACCACTTAGAAAGTTATTTCCCACTGTTTACGTGTTTTACATCTTTTTTGTAATCGATCGAAAAGTATAAAGCAGTGTTTTACGGTACTTTAAAAAGTTGCCTCACTATACAATAAACTTTCATACATATACTTTGTTTTTCCTTTTTCTAGAATGTTGGGTAAGTCTCATTTAACTATTTGCCACACATTTTCCAACGAACTGAGATTCAATCCACTATTTTTTCTCTAAATTTACAGATTTTCCTTCTCTTTATCGAGAGCTATACAGCCTTGTTGATACAATTCTGTGAAAAGCACAGATCTCTCACAAATTTAAGCAAATTCCAGGCTTTTTAAGTTAGCCATACTTGTCTTGTTACAATAAAAAATATTATAAAAAATTTTAAAACTTATAACAAGTATGCATGATGTGAAAAACCATAAGTCACAGTTTACTACCTTATTTCTATGACAACCAGCAATGTTTTATTTGATTCAGTTAAAACATACAAAAACTTATAAATCTGTGACATTACTTGAAACTTGTGTGTGTTCCAAACATTCCTGAAACCATTCATTTCTTAAGTTTAGAAGTAATTTATATTTTTCTTTCAGCCAGTAATCTCACTTTTATCCATTTACTGACCTCATTTTCAGACTTCTAACAGACTGGAGACGTAAATGCAATTTTCTCCACTGATTTTTAAATCTCTGTGTTCATGTCAAAACAGTGGCAAAGTACTAAAAATAAAAAATTCTGTTGGCCTTACGTTCCATTCTTAATCTCTGAAGGAAAATCACAAAAGTCTGGAATGCAATAGTCATACCTCACGTCACTGGACACCAATGATACAGTCATCAATGGCTATGTCAGAATAAGGAATGTGGTTGAGGAAAGAGGGCAGCATGTCAGGTGCAAGACAAGGGGGGGGAGGGGGGGGGGGGGAGAGAGAGAGAGAGAGAGAGAGAGAGAGAGAGGTGGGGGGGGAGGGAAGGGGGGGAAGGGGGGGGGGGAAGGGGGGGGGGGAATCCAACTAGAGCTGCTTCTGCTGTCTGCGAACTTAACTTTTTCAACCACGTACCTCAAGTTGGTTCAATATTAGTCCATGTACATTAACTAAATATTCAGATGCATGTGACAGCTACAAGTACAGTCACTTGTAAAGCATAACTTTGCGAAGATATTATGTATTCTAAATTGACTTGCTTTTCTGACTTAGCATCCATATAACTAAACAGTCCTTGATCTTAAGGCACGTAGTTCTTAGGTTCAATGCAGGAAAAATTTACTTCTGTTGCTACCATTAGATACATCTATTTTTACAGCTGTATAATGAAGTAATACTTTGAACATCTTGCCTATTATTACTCAGTTTATAGTTTGAACATTTCTAGAGCAGATCAGCAAGTAATTGGCGATGTAAAATGTGAATACCACAACTCACAAAACTATTATAGCCCCACATCTGGATGTGAAACCCATTTAAATCTTTTTAGCTCTACATTTATGAAGTCTTGAACTGGTGTTTGTACTGCTTCATTCTGAATATTTACATATATTTTTACAACTTACATGAAGATGAGTCTTCTTAGCAATTGCTAAACAGGAACTATTACTCTGAATGCAAATTTTCTATTTCACAGAAACAGTATTTCATTCAAACAATGTGTTGGAGCCAAATTGCAATGGATGAAATACAAATGCAATCAATACTAGTTAAAACTAAAGATTGTGAAAGACATTCAATGCCTGTTCACTGTGTGCTGCCACCCCTACATTCTCTCTCAAGTTTTGCAAACTGATGAAAACTTTTTTTTTGTTCCATAGTTTTGCTCCCATCGTGAAGTATTAACCCTCCAGCAGTGGATGATTATCCATTTCTCTGTATAACATCACGGATTAACTTTATTGAATAATTATAATACTTTTAACAATTGTGTTAAAGGAATATAAGAACAAAACCAGAAAACTGAATTTAGAAGTAATTTATAATTTTCATTTAACATAAATGACGCGAGAAAAGCTTCCACACGCAAGCTCACAAAATTGCTGTTGCAGAAATATCTGTGCAAGTCAAACCTGACAAGATATACAACACAACAATTTAAAGAGACTATATTGACTTCCAAGGCAATGTACAAACAGACCAGGTATTTTATCTAACGTAACCGCAAGCCCTGAGGAATATTATGAAAAAAGCTAAAGACACATCCGCAACTGGAGGGTTAAGTACACAGTTTCAAGCTGGATGACTTGCAGCAAGAACTATTCCCCAAGATGACCCAATACAAATCCATAACAAATGGAAACCTACCCACAGAAGAGCTTTCAGAAAATAATTCTTAACCACTGCATTCAAAAAAATTTTTCACACAGCACAATTTCAATAGTGATTTTACTAAAATGTTTCCATAAACTGAGAAATAGTGACATGTGATGTCTGGCTTCTGGAAACTGTTCATTACATCAGTCTGCAAATCTAGCAAAGTTCGTCAACGGAACACCTTAATTTGAAATACAGAAACTGTCTAGTTATTTTGCTACTTCACAAAGTTGTAATGTGTTTTCCAGTAATTACATTTTGTACACCTATTTATAAATTACACATAAAATGTAAAACGGAAATAAATATAGAAACCAGCTACATTCAGCAACAGAAATGGAACTGAACATGTAAATCTTTAATGCACTAAAGTCAGAAGTGCTCTTTAGGGGGAAACCCATTAATTATTTTTAACTTTCGATCTATTTTCCTACATTTTCTGCACCCTTTGTTACACACCATACTAAGTTTTATCCTTTCCTCTTTTCCACAATTCCTGCAATGCATTACTGTAAAGCTACTTCTTGAGTGCTAATGCAAGGGTGTTAGGAACAGAGGGTTCATGATTTGACCAGCACAGAGAAGTTAGCAGTTTGGGGGGGGGGGAGGGGGGAGTGCAGGAGAAACATCTTTTAATGGTGTCTCATTCCAATCCACCTCATGAACGCAGCCACTACATGCTTCCTGCTCAGATGAAGCACCTGCGAAGTTTCTGATCTAACTGCACAACCAACTATTTTTCAGCATTCGGTACTTGGAATGGACCGTCAACTGCTACTGATGTAACTTTAATACAAATAGCCAATAAAAAGCATTAATAGCTACTGCACACATTGCTGCTGCATTTATAAATTAGACTGTGATCAGTGACAAACTACTTGTTATCAAGTCTTCAACTTCTCCTTACTCAGGTTTAGGGAAATGAGCACTCAAGAAAAAGTTTACAGACAGCAGTCTGCCATTTGAAGTCTAAATAACTTACTCTGTAAGGTCAAGATCTGACAAATTTTCATTAGCAACTATGCCTCACTGCTGTTACTGAGATGGCAGTATTTCCCTTAAACAAATGGTATTAACATTTACACACAATATGTTCACACTGATACTTTTAACTGGGGCCACAGAAACAGTAACTAAAACTGCTAGTTTTCTCACATTTTCATTAACAGGAACACAATGCAAATCATACTTTTCTATATCAACATTACATTGCATTGCATTTGTTTAAATGCAATTATTTCTGTGAACTTTTTACATATTTATTCCTTCTTCTGTGGATCTGATAAATATATGTCCACAGCCAATTTTTGGGACATTCTTGGTGTTAGTTTTACCTCAGCACAGCAAAGCCATGAAAATCTGTTACATGTTTCACACCTTGTAATCTTTAAGTAAAATGAACTGAATATTGCCTTATGTGTGACACCATGCTATTTAAAGTCTATCCATATAGTTTCACCAACTATATTGTTCTGTAGATTAGTTTGTTAATTACCATGGTTATTTCAATTCACCAGTCTTCTGATCTCTTACTTGAATGCAAGTTTTACTGCTTAATTCTGTGCAGCCTTTGACCAAATCCAGAGGTGTTTTCAGTCAAATTTGGTGTCATATCTTGTACAATTTCAGTGCTATTTTTGACCTTGTTTCATACTTGGTTACATGAGAAATGAATTGTTACTTAAAGATTATACAAGTACATGACCCTCAGCCTGAAGGGAAAATTAAAGCAAAAAGCAATTTCAACATTGAACAACTATCAATTACAAATACAAAAAAAATTTTTGTTACCAGGTTTATTACATTTTTATTCAGGAAAATAACTAGTTTCAGTATTTTGTAACAAACACAAATTTCACGTTACTTTGCTAAAAAAAATTCCATTATATTTTTAGTGAAATTTTCCTGTCCCTACATATCAAAAATATCTAAATTCAATTTGTCAAGTAACACACTTAACTTGAAAACTGGAATATAACTACTCTAAATTTCTCCAGAATTTTAACCTTTCTATGTGTTTACAAAATACTGGTGAACTGAAATGGAACACTAGTTCAGCATGCTGTCCACAGTTTAAAATAGATCATGATCACACAGCGACAATTTGTTCATACATATTTTATGGAAATTTACAAAATGTAACAATAGTGAAAGCTTTTATTGGACAAGTAATTCACAACATGTATTGAATTAGAACTTGATACACATTAAGGATTTTTCCAGTATCAAGCCCAGATCAAGGAAGTTTAAGGGAAATGTTTTGAGCAGCTGAAACATTAAGACACACTATCGACTCTGGAGAGGTCTCTAGCATTACATTACAATGAGTAATAAAATAATTCGCATTATCTTTTTTACTGCTATAACCACACAGTGCTAAAATAATACCAACATTATAGCTGAAACACACCAGGAAGAGATCTGCCAGAAATCTTTAAAGATAAAGATGTAACATGAATCCTCAAATCTGAGATTTCTACTGGTGATTTGTTAAAATTACCAATATGGAAGCATAATTTCAATTATCAACATTACACTACTAGCATTATCTCCAAAACTTCTCAAAGCCAATGTTAAGTTTCACTGTGCACTGTTGGTTTATTTTAGTGTTAGCAAAAGCTTAACTACAAGATATAACTAGGAATACTAGTTGCTGCAAATAAGTTCTCAATATTATTGGACAGTCTAATAATTTGTATTCCACCAACATTAAGAAGTTAATTTCATACCTGAGTGCTCGATTGACTGTATGTACCTATTTTTAAATTTTGGTGATGTCTTCCTGGCAATATAGTAACCTCTAAACTACACAGGTAAGCAAAAAAGAAACCAGTAACACAACAATCTGTGCAAGAAGTTGCTTAGAAAGTCATTTTGTGTAAATAGCAAACTTAAAACTATAAGGACATATTTTCTCAGTTGTATGTATTCCACTGCTGCTCTGTTATGAACATCAAACAATTCATTTTTACGAATATCTGCATCCATGCTGGGAAGGATAAAACTTAAAAGCACCAATTAACCAAACTAGTTACTGGAATGGTACTATTTACCTGCAGTAAAATCAACCGATACTATAATGCCACTATTACTTAAAACCACCGACTAACAGCAATATTTCCATACTGGTTACAAGGGATGGAACTAAAACGGTTTTCTCAACACATCAACAAAAACTTCATTTGCACAGCATCTCAAATGATTAATAGTTGCATCAGTCTTCATCCTCCACTAGAAGTGCTCGTAAGTGACCCCAATTCAAATGTTTCAGTTCTATATTTCTGGCATAACCACTATTAATGATCCAACGAACTATAAAGCCCAAGACATATAAATGATTTCACTCATTCTTAAAATTTGTGGTACAGTGCACACAAAATTGCATAGTGGTAGTCTTGATACCATGACATTCTTAAATATAGCCAAGAATGTTTCAGGACTCTTCAGTGCACAAACTCCATCTGACAAGTTAACTAAAATTTTCTTACCTTGGAGGATGTGTCATGTATCCATTAGCCCCTGGACCTCCATCAAATCTGCCACGCTTTGGTGTTGGGCCTCCTTGGCTCATACCTCCTCTCTTACCTGGAGGTCCACCATACCTGTCACCACCTCCTCTCCCACCTCTATCACCCCTATCAAAGCCACCACGTCCTCTTCCACCGCGGTCCATTCCTCTACCTCTTCCTAGAAAGAGGATAATTATTTCAGGTCAATCCATTTAATACGTGTAGCAAAGCATGTACAACTTTTCACATAACAAAGTAAAAGCTGGGATGGAATAACAACATGAGTTAGGATAGATTGGTATGCATAACAGAGGAGGCACTGAGCAGCAGATTGGCACAATGTTGTCACATTTCTGTTGATGACAAGCTTCAAACACACTGACTTTTGTGCACTTTAACTTTTCCGGAAATCTTCTGTCTTTTCATATCGTTCCACAAACTCTAATTTTCTTTTCAAGTAACTTCTCTGCAAGTTCTACACTGTTATAATAATTATCCATGTATAGGTGATGCCACTTTCCATAAGAAGGTGTCATTAGTTCCATCACTGTTTTTGCTAAAGGTTGCCTAGCACCTTGAATGAGGAAATGTATCCCGTACTCTAATCACACAGCATCCGAATGAGTATGCCATATTTCGTAATTTTCGACAGATTGTAAAATTCAAAATTTAACTGTCCACGCCACAGATCATTTCTTCATCAATTGAGATGTTTTGACTCAGATTAAGCGTTTCTTTAAATTTTTTGGAAAAATAATGATTTGCGAATTGCACTTCGAAAAGCCAGTCGGCATTATCCGGTTTACTGTTGTTGGAAAAATGTAAAAATGATAATATTTGTCTGAATCGGTTGTGGGAAATCATTTTGCAAAATATCGGTGTGTCTATCAATGGATTCGTTTACCAGTAATTATCGATTCTTGCTTTTTAACAATTCCCGTAAGGGCAGCAAGCCCAAATCATTTTCTATGTTCAGGTCCCGTAACGTCAACAAATTGGGCATTTTTTTATCCAGTTTCCTTCTACTGTAATTTGGACTGTAAAACTTGTTGGTTTCATTGCTAATATGTTCAAATAGATCGTTCCCAATATATAATTCTAGGATATCCACATCACTCTGTATCTTTGGGTAATGTGTGTGGACCCAGAGATCCTTCAATTTTATTACTGGTCCTCAGTAAATCATTGTCTTCTTCATCTGATTCATCCGAATCAGTTGGCAACCATAGCGTTTGCAGAATACTTCTTGGACATCTTTCACTATCTTCCGACGATTCTGCTCCTCTTTCATTTTTTTTGATATCCAGTGTCTTCTTCCCAATCAGCCAAGTCGTCCGGAACGTCAGACAAGACGTCCGCACATTCATCGTAAATAATCGTATCGTCTCTTGTCTGCCATGATGAAAGTGCACAAGTACTTATAAAAACAAAAAACTTGTTGACGTGTGTAACTTCTTGTTACCTAAACAAAACACAAACAGAATGAAAAGATACTGAAGTGCTGTCACCAGCCACTGCACGATACTATGCTCACGAAACCACTGTGGTGTCGCCAGCCACTGGCCGCTATTTCATGCACGACACCACTGTGGTGTTGCCGGTTGGCAAAGTGTTAACAGCCAACAGTCTACTTCTCATTGTGCTGCTCAAATTTTCACTTTCTGTGCCATACAATAAGTTACTCCAATTCTTTGATCCATTGCACTATCTTCCTGCATTTAACTTTTCCACAAATAATACAAAATTGTCATTTCTTAATTAGGTATGGGAAATTTTTGGAAGTGGTCAGTAATTTTGAAAACTGAATAGACTTATTAGAAAACATTTTATACAAGTTTATGAGACATGAGAAGTGACCCACCGTATTACTAACGAAATTTGGAACAAATATAAAATACTGAAATTCTTGATAAGTCGGGAGACTTACGAGGAGCTCTGCACGTGACTGATCAGATTGCCATTGACATCAGAGACACAATGTTCAGTAATAGCAAATACTGGTGCCAAAAGAACTTCAACACCAGCAAAACACATACCGAACAAGTGAACTCAGTCTCGTCATCAGAATCATCATGTCAGTTTGCCAAAAGCAAATTAAGTATCATATCAATGCACGATAACCACTGCCTTACATTAGAAGTCATGTATTAATGTCATCCCATAATATTTACGGCACCTTCAATGAACGATCCAGTAATTTAGAATTTTGCAGTACACAGATGTGCAAGAACGTATTTTGGCAGTAGCATAGGATTTAAGTTAACAATACAGTGTAGGAGAATAATGATGGGAGTTCAGCAAACACTGCCAAACTTAACAAGTGACAGAACACCTACAGAAAACCAACAATGACTGACGGACTGTAACTGCTTACACTATAAAAGTATCGTACCACTTATTTGCTGACAACCCCAACATATTTTTTCAATTATATTAATACAATTTACTGCCTAACTTCCATAAGTTAGAGCTTTAACCGTCAATTCTGACAAACTTATTAGTTCTGAACATTTTCGTATCTGGTCTTTATCATTAAGTATATTAAATAACAGTATTATGATCATTGCAATACACATCCACAATTTGTCACAAACTTAAACACTCAAAAAAATCAATTTGGCTTCCAAAGTCATATTTGACAAAGAGACAGCAAAGGGTAGTCATAACATCAAAGGAAAATACTACTCGAAATGGAGAACTATCTCAAGGAGGTACTACAAGCACCAATTCAAGGCCCAATTTTTTTTTCTTTCATAAATACCAGTTTTAATTCGCTGATGACACATCGGTACCAACAAAAAATAAGAATGCACAAGAAATTCCCGAAAATGTCGAACTCTACAAATCTAGATGCGTGGTTCCATTTAAATGGCCTAAAACTAATTTAAAAAACACAGCTTATGCATTTCAAGATAAAATAGTCAAAAATAAATGATATTCGAATAATGAGCAAGAGTCTGGAACTACACAAAGCAGAATGTGTTACATTCTCAGGACTGCAGTTGGACAGAAATCTAAAAGTCTTCACATGTACACTATTTAAAAAATAAATTGAACAGCCTGACATTTGCTATGTCAATCTTAGCCAATGTCACTGCCATAGACACGAGAAAGGTAGTATACCATAGCTACTTTGAGGCAATACTGAGATACAGCATTGTCTTCAGGGGAAATGCCAGCAATTTGTAAAGAATATTAGCTTTACAGAAAAAAGAACATGTGTAGCACAAAGCCACGAGAATCTTGTCGGCAACAATTACAAGACCTAAACATAGTAACTGCTCCATTACTGTATTTATACAAAATAATTCTTTTCACAAATATTAATCCACTATTGTCTACTTCAAATAACATCTGGCACATATATGAAACTACAAACAAAGAAAGTATCATGCTTCCTATACACAGAATCTTTTTGCAGAGACCCCACAATATATGGGGATGGAAATATACAATCAGTTAAAAAAGACAAATTTTCTAAAAAGACAGACTGATTCAGTAAAAAGAAAAAAAATGCTATTATGAATTTTTTAATGATGATCTGACCATTTCAACAGGATAAAAATTAATTTTGTGTGTGTGTGTGTGTGTGTGTGCGCGCGAATGTATACCTGTCCTTTTTTCCCCCTAAGGTAAGTCTTTCCGCTCCCGGGATTGGAATGACTCCTTACCCTCTCCCTTAAAACCCAAATCCTTTTGTCTTTCCCTCTTTCCTGACGAGGCAACCGTCGGTTGCGAAAGCTAGAATTTTGTGTGTATGTTTGTGTGTCTATCGACCTGCCAGCGCTTTTGTTTGGCAAGTCTCATTATATATATATATATATATATATATACTTACCAAACAAGAGCGCTGGCAGGTCGATAGACACACAAACAAACACAAACATACACACAAAATTCGCATAAGCACTCAAGAAGTCCATAATGGACTTCTTGAGTGCTTATGCGAATTTTGTGTGTATGTTTGTTTGTGTGTGTGTCTATCGACCTGCCAGCGCTCTTGTTTGGTAAGTCTTTGTTTGGTAAGTCTCATCATCTTTCTTTTTAAATATATTTTTCCCACGTGGATTGTTTCCCTCTAATATATATATATATATATATATATATATATATATATATATATATATATATATATATATATATATATATATATATATATATAAAGATATTTCACAGGTCTAGTAAATGTTGTATTCTACATATAATCTATTATAGTTATTAGCTTGACGAGCCTCCTGTACACTAAATGATTTATCATGTATGTTACAAGACTTGATGGTGAAATATATCCTTAAATAGTAAATAAACAGCTTTAGTTTTGTAATATGAATAGAGCTCTTTGGTTTGATTACTTTCACTTCAAATTTAATATCTTGCCTGTTAGGCATTCTGAGAAAAAATGTACAGATCTCAGAAAAACTTTGATATTAATGGCTTTTTACTGATTCTTTAATAATTGTGTCACTAACTGATCTGGCCTTTCGACATGGATCAATTTGGTATTATTATGTTGGTACTGTTGTCAGCTGAAATCAAGAGAAAAATGCACCTCTACTGTCAGATTCAGATAGAATCTTCTTGGATGAAATAATCAGCAATTCAGATCTCTGGGTGGGGCCTAACGAGGCAAATGTTTTCAGCAAAAACAAATCTGATTATCTACAGAATATGAGAATGGCTGTGTTGAAGTTATATGTAGTGGGATTTAGTTGAATTAGGTGACAAAGAACAGAATTTCTGATGAAACAAAAGAAAGTAGATATGTGGATGGGTTATGAACAGCACAGTGAACACATCATAGCCAAGATAGGTTACAAAGCCAGCACCAATTACAGTGGTACACTTTGGTTCCATATATGAATACAAAAATACTTTACACTGTACAATGACTTAAAAGAAAAGATATGGGTAAGGATGAAATTTACTTACGATGGGGACTGGAAGTAGGTAGCAGAAGAAAAAAATGGGCACGCTGGCGAAAAAGGATAGAAAGGGAAACAGCTTGGCAGAAATTCACACTGAGCAGCATTTGGTTTAAGAAACAGGAAAGAAAATTTTACACATAGAAGAAACCTCGTCAGGATGTTTCAAATGAAAAATACAGTGCTAAAACTTGAGATTTGGAAACCAGATTTCAATCTACAGAACATTTAGTCGCAGATGTGGCCTGGCACATTCCCTGTTTACGAACTGCAGATTAAACTACAGAAACTTATAAAGGTAGTAAATTATGGATATAAACTGAAAGATGATGAGGATGTTTAGAGTTTCAAAATAGTATTGGGCAAGGGTTACAAACATATCCACACTTCCAAACTACTGGCCCAAAGCCCACCAAATAAATCATGAAATGAATCAACAGCTCAATACAATTAGCTGCCTGAAATCATTCTTATGAGCCCCTTACCTCCAATCGTACTTTTAAATCCATATTTGACATTTTTGCTTAAATTGTTCATTTCAGTGGCCGAAAACTCCACAGTTGCTTGCATATCAAAACTTCTGCCCTTCCCCAAGTAACTAATGTTCCTTCGAAGTATTTTACTGGGACAACGTTTATTTGTAAGGTGACATTCTATATTCTTAATGAGACACTGAATGGTGTCTGCTCATCTATGCAATCATTTAACAGTTAATGTTTGTTGAGCAACATTTACTTTTACTGTAGGTTCTGAAAATCCCAAATTCAAACAATAAACATACATGTTAAGGTGACTTACTGCATTACACAATTTCTTTTGCTTTTTAAATTTGAAGTTTACTGATCATTAATACTAATATACTAGTGTCAGATCTTCGCTAATAACTGAAATGTGTATTTAGGGCAAAAAAATGAACAGTTACAATGAATTGTCGAAGCACCATACATACCTCTTGTAAAAGTTCCTCTTCCATCACCACCACCTCTAGAACCGAATTCACCACGGCCTCTTGTTCCCATACCACCTCTGCCCCTGAAACAACCGTTAATAACATACAATCAATGTAACAAAATTTGTGGCTGAGCTGTTACGACAATGTCTTAAACATGATTTTTTTGGTAAACCTGTCATCTCTCATCTTCAAAGATTTTATATGTTAATTACAATAAAAAGTATGTTTACCAACTAACTTTTGAATATGCTGCTGTCCTAAAGATTGACCAGACTACCAACAAAAATCAGGGCTCACATTCAATACCAGGGAATATCAAAGGCATTAGAACTTCGGAACATCAACCCTTGTACTGAAACTATCTACTCAGTCTCATCTGAATCATCTTGTCAGTTTTACTACAATCTTCGAAGTAACATGTCAAAATATGCATAATAATTAAGATCGAAAAGATGCAACATTTTAGAGCATTTGAAAATAAATTTAACTCTACATTATGAGGTCAACAGCTCAAAGTATGGTGGGCAGAGGTGTGCATGCATACACCCAACCAGGACATTGTCGACTATTTTATAAAAAAGATCACCACACAGCTATATGCCATATTGGGAAGAACTTGAAAAGTTTTGTAAAGGCTGAGATTAGCAGCAATGATGCGGCCACGGTTTCTAAGAAAGGTTATGTGGCTATTTCCTATGGTTGAGCAGATGGGTAGAGTACACTATTCTCTTTCTAAAGAGCTATTCTGTGGCTGGCTAATACAAAATCATGTGTCTTAAATTTTCTATTACACTCCCCTATAATAAAATTATTTGGTAGGGGAAAAAACAATTTCAACATTAAGGGCCGACTGTGTACACACTAACATCCAAACAGCAATTTTGACATTAATTCAGAAATTTAACTCCATCCAAGGCTCTGCTATGTTGCAGAACATTACATTTGGATCCACAGGCTGATCTAAGTTAGACTGAAAAATGCTTGGCAATACCACTAGAATCAGCTGTTGACAAGATTATTATGCTTCGAACACAATCGTTACTCTTACATTGTAGGTGTCATGTAAGAAAGATGGAGGAAACAGAAGCAGAAAAAAGGGGTGCTCCTGAAAGTTCTCCCCATACAAAAAAGGAGTTTGTTGCTGGAAACCACATTGTGCCAATACAGAAAACAGAATGCAAAAGAACCAATAAAGTTACTATGGCCAACAAGAAAAAGACCAACTTTTTATGTAAACACACTTAATGAATTCTGCAATGTGAGTCCTGTTAGCTTCATTTTCTGTTGCTATTGGGATTTCTTTGTAAGCAGATTCTCATTCTGATGTCATATGTGGCACTTCATGTACATTTTAAGAGAGTGGTTTAGCTGAGCATCACATTCCTTGTACAGTTAATGAAACCATCCACGAATATTTCAAAATGTCTTTCCACTTTTGGCACCAGGAGATTTGATGGAGATATGGGTGCACCAAATAGCACTAAAACACCAGGAAACTCAATATTTGATAAAAATCATGCTGGGTTGTCCCAGCAATTTTTTGGAAGCATGTTGATAGATTGTTTATTCAGTGAGGCAATGCAGCCTGTTATCTTGTGTACAGCTCTCCAAGCCGTTTCTGCATCTGTTATAAGCAGATCACAAACTGCCATCTGAAGCTTACTTTAGCATAAAATCGAATTGTTAGAAATAGCATGCACATCAGTCATTGGGTAGTTTCCTTTGGTTGGTTTCACAGATACTGAGGAACCTTACTTTTAACTGCTGCAAAGTATTTTTGTGTAAGTAAAACTTCAGGTTAAATGATCCCATTTAATTTCGAGAATGAGTTTGCCCTTTGTCTTCCTGATTAGGGACACATCAGAATATTCATAACCGTAAAGTAAATGAAAGGGAACAAACAAATTTCATTAAGGAATAAATATACTGAGAAGCAAGGTTTCTACATGATGTTTTTGAACTTACATCACAAATGATTATTACTGGACACTTTTGCATGCTAAAAACTTTTGCTTGGTTAGATGAGTTACCCCAGAATATGATCACATATGACAACAGAATGAAAGCAAGCAAAGTATGCAAGTTTTATGGTTTTTATCTTCTACATCTGACAATTCTCCCCACAAATACAGACTTGTTTAGGTTCTTCAGCAATTCTATGGTATGCCCTTTCCAAATGAATTTATTATCGAGTTGTAATCCCAGAAATTTAACACTGTCAACCTCTTCAAACTGCTTGTCTTCACATGTTATATACAAGCTGGAAGTAAATCTCTTACAGGTTCTGGACTGCATGTAATGGGTCTTTTCAAAGTTTCATGACAGTGAATTAGCTTTAAACCATTTATTAATGTTAGTGAGGATTTGATTAGCATCTATTTCTAAATCTGTACTTGATTTGATACTTATTGCAATGTTTGCATCATCCACAAACAAAACAAATTTAGCATCTGACAATGTAAAAGACAAGAGACAATTAATGTACACATAAGAAAACGAGAGACCCAAGATGGAATGTTGAGGAACACCACATTTAATTAATTCCCAAGCAGATGAAGAGACTGCTTACTGCACTGGTATTTCACAATGACACCCTTTGTTTCCTGTTAGATACAACACAAACCATTTTGCAGCCCTGCCAGTGATACCGTAATACACCAATTTACAATGCTGCAATTCACACAAATTGGAGAAAAATTTCAAAAACTAGAGCTTCCGAAACAATAGTATGACTGATGCCTGATAAACACCTTGCTAAATGACTGTTTTATTCATCAAAAAACTTGCAATTGTCAAGACAGCTTAAAGTACTTTTTCAGTAATTAAAATTAACACATGTATGGTTACCATGAAAAAAATTATTGACAAAATTATTTAATGGGATCAATAGAGTATCTACGCACCTCGTGACGGCCACACACACACACACACACACACACACACACACACACACACACTCTTTCAGGCAAAAGGGTTGAAGGGGGAAGGAAGAGGGGTGAAGGAAAAGGACTGTAAGAGACCTAAGAAAAGGGGTAGATTTTGGGAAAGTCACCCAGAACGGCAGGTCAGGGGAGGCTTCCCATACAGGATGAGAAGGAAAGACATTGCTGTGGACTGCATCTGACAAGATTTGAAAACTGGAAAGCTTAAATGTGGAAGACAATGTAATATGCCGACAGAGGTTACTGCTTGAACATCATGCATGTGTTAGTAACAGTGAAAAGCTAAGTGCATTGTATGTAACAGTGGTGGGAGTGGAATGGTGGACAGTGAAGAAATGTTGAGAAGGATGAAATTAACATAAATTAAGGTGAGAGGCAAGGACATGTTTTAGTGCTAGTTCCCACCTGCGGAGTTCTGAGAAACTCTTGTCTGGGGCAAAAATCCAGATGGCATGTGTGGAGATATACATGCTAAGATCAGGAATGTCATGTTGTAAAGCATGCTCTGCAACAGGATATTGAGAGTTGCCAGTATACACCCTCTGCCTATGCCTATTCATCCTAATTGATAACTTTGTGGTAGTCATGCCCATGTAGAAGGCCAAACAGTGTTTACATAACAGCTTGTATATGATAGATGTCATTTCTCAGGTGGCTCTCCACTTGATAATATGTCTTGCCAGTCACAGGGCTGTTAGAGATGATGGTAGGAGGATGGATAAGGCAAGTCTCGCACACTGTGTATACGGGGACAAGGAAAAAAAAAATAAAATTCCCGGATTATTCCAGGATTTCTCCCGGATATCCTGTTTAAAAAATATGCTTTTTCCCAGGCGAAAATACACTTTTTCTGTTCTAAGTGACAGTAGGTTTTCCGTAGATTTTCCCTCGGAACTGTAAAACTTATCAATCCTTTGAATGGTTAACGTTTTATACAATCACATAGAACTTCCCGGAAAAAAAAAAAAAGAAAAGACGGGGCAAAGAAGTTTTGTAGAGACTTTTAATATAATAATAATAATAATAATAATAATAATAATAATAAAAGAGAGAGAGAGAGAGAGAGAGAGAGAGAGAGAGAGAAGTTTTGGGAAGACCTTTGATTTGCAGCAAAATATACATTGCATATTTTCGTATTACGAAATTATAAATGCGAATTGCACCAAACACAGGGCGTTAGTTTCCGGAGCGTTGAAACCGAGGTTGCGATGTTCTTTTGTAAGCGAGTCATATCTCAAGCCACGAGATCTCGTCAGCCGATGACAGCAGCTATTCAGAGCATATGACACGTGTTATAGTCAGCCAATAGCAAGATCACTGGTTACATGGTGCGAACACGCAAGAGGAAAAGTTAACGGTTTACATTAATGTACAACAGAACCTAAGCTTTCACATGTAATATTGATTTTTTTTGCATGTGTTATACTTTAAGACACATCACACAAATGTGCTAGAAAAATTTAAAATTATGACATAAATGTCTCGGCTCCAAATTCTTGTAAGTGGCTGGTCCTCAAACTGTTCAGTTTCAAACGCTCTAATTTAGATGTCCATCCCACTTTCTCACACGTAACAATTCATCTTGCGTAAAAAGAAATTTACTTTGAAAGTAACGCTTTTCTAACTACCGTTCTTAATACTATCTGGAGACTGTTAGAAATAGGTTCAATTTACCAGTTGCCAGAGAGCACCAGAAAACAGGCATTATTGTGCGTGTGCAACTGCAGTGGTGTAGGAAGCCCGTATGTTCGTGTGTATAAAGCACTAATAGAGCTTACATTACACCCTAAAAGAAACAGTGCATCAGAGGATACTCCAAAGAGCATCGGAATTTCGTAAACCATACTAAAATGCATAATTCGGCTTGAAGTGCAAATTGGCTTTTTCCAGATTCACAATGAAGTAGGTCCCATCTGAAGTTTTGCAGTGTGGTTTTTGGGATGTAAATTTTCTTGGAGTACCAGTACTCTACGATCTCATTCTTGGTTCTTTATTACGGCATAATGCCATATATGGCAGAAGATGATAATGTGCACTTGAAATTCTGCGAACAGTTGGAACTAGCCAATACTGTAGAACGAAACACTTCGTTTCAAATAAAATGATTGCCTCGGCGGAAAGATTAATAAAGCAAAATTTCTTTAGCAAACTTGTAAAAAGAACTTCACTGTTCTGCAAATGCTTGACTGCTACTAACTTGGAAACAAAATAAAATCAGAAAACTGAAATTAATAATATATTTTTGCCCTCCGTAATTATGTGAATGTACTTTAATTCGCTTGATAGCTCCCGGCCACAAAAATCCGTTTTGTTTTCATTTGACATGGGAGCTGTACACAAAGAGAAGCTGCGAAATCACTTAACGTTAACACGGCTAACGTGGAGGTTAACCTCCTCCCCACTACAACTCAGACAACTCTGTGCAAGCGTGAATCTGGCAGCTAGGCCGCGCGAGAAAAATTTTTCTTGTTTGCATCTGGCTGCTTGCTGCTACTACCGATACAGCTAACAGCCAAACTTCAAGTAGCGGGAGAAGGTACTGCTTAATACGTGAGTCAAATGCGCATGCGCAACAGACCGCTGGCAATTGGTCAAACGAACCTAATGTGAACAGTTGTGACGTCATGCTCATAGCAAGCAGTTTATTGTTACGAAGAATTACAGTCTGCGCCTTACGGCATTTGACATATATTTGCTATTTGCAGACGCTTGTGCGTGCACGGTTTTTTGTTGTCGTAAATTGCACATTTCCTTTGCCACTAAAGTTTTATTTTTTCCCTCTCGTTTATATTTTATTGTTGCAGTATCGTTCTCCAGTAGCAGGATATAATAACATTCTTTGCTAGAGAATCTATTCTGCAGTCAAAATTACAAAAATTGAACTGAAAGCTAAAACAATGAAAAATTCCCGGAATTCCGAAAAATTCCCGGATGAAAAAATTCCCTGGTCGTATACACCCTGCTTGCAGCATGGATGGTCACGTGGGCAGGAGCTATAGGGCAGGGAGATGGCTGCAGAAGCAGCACAGGGTCTGACAAGAATTTTGTGGAGATTGGGAGGACAGCGGTAAGCTATTTTAGGTGTGATTAGCAAAAATTTAGGATGGATCTCATTTCAGGGCATGATTTTAGGAATTCATGGCCCTGTCGAAGTAGTTAATTAACACATTCCAGACCAGGATAACACTGAGTCACCAATGGTGTGCTCCGAAGTTGTTTCTTGGAGGGATCAGCAGTACCAGGTTTGGATGTGATGAGCCAGGAAATCTGTTCTTTAACTAGGCTGGTTGGGTAATTACATGCAGTTATGGCTGTGGTGAGAATGGTGGTGTATTACTGTAAAGAGTCTACATCTGAACAAATACGTTTTGGATGCCAAGGCTGTATGGGAGGGAATGGTTGACACGTAAAGTATGGCAACTGTCAAAATGTAAGTATTGTCATTTGTTGATATGTTTGGTGTGGATGGAAGTGTGTAGCTGGCCTCAGTTGAGGGCGAGATCAACGTCAAGGAAAGTGATATGGGATTCAGAATAGGACCCTGTGCAATTTAATTGGAAGAAGGTATTCATAGATTCAAGGAATATTAGCAGGTCGGCCTCACCGCGAGTCTATATGGTACAGTTATCAGTGTACCTAAACGAAATTCCACACATCCAGCAGTGCTTCACTACCCTTCCTCAGAAGAAAAAGAGTTCTGTGCAGAATTCCAAGCTCTATGTTCCCTAAAAGCTGATGACTCCATCATATTCTCCCAGCAGACAAGGATCTACCATTGTAGTACTTAACCGAATTTTGAAAACAAGTGAAGCTGCATGGTTTGCCTGCTTTACCACTGCCTCCAAGAAGAAAGTGAATCTTATCCAATGATACAATGATTTTGCTACCAAGCATGTACTAGATCTAAACCTCATGAATAACAGTAGCATACCTTCTTTTTGTTTCTTAGAACACCATACAGACAACGAATTACACTGGCATATTTTCACTTAAATAATAGGGTGACATGATATGAATTATAACTTATTAATTTATCCCACAAAATTGAAAATGTACAGGGTTTCGCCAATTTATATATAACTGATCAGATTGCCATTAACAGCAGAGACACAGTGTTCAGTAATAGGAAATACTGGTGCCAAAAGAACTTCGACACCAGCAATACACATACCAAACACGTGACCTCAGTCTCGTCATCAGAATCATCATATCAGTTTGGCACATCAAATGTCCATCAGTTTACAATAACCACTGACTAAAAGTAACCTTTTGCTGTAAACACACAATATGTGAGGCATCGTGAACAAATGATCCTTCAGAATTTCACTACACACAGGACAAGTAACCTTACCTTACAAATTACCTTCCAGTGTAAGACAAAGACAAAATAATCTAGAACCTGAAGTTAGGCACAAAGTCTACATCATTGTAGTTTATTATTTTTTTAAGAGACTTATTACTTTAAATGTTCAACAAGGCACAAATTTATATAAATTCAGTATTTAGTTGTCAAAGAGAGAGAGCACTAATTTTGCTATCTAGGTGAAGCTTAGGTCAGGTGGTAATAGCTACTAAGATTATAAATCTGGGCCCTTCAATGCCATCATCCTCACTCTTCCACTGAAGCAATTATTTTAGTACAATCTAATGCCGAAGTATCCCAAAACTGTACACAGTGTTTACCCCATTGTAAGGCAAGCTTTTTCCCGAAATACAATTGTAAGGCAAGCTCTTCGCAAATTCCATAATTTGAAAAATACAGGGTCATCTTGCATTCATTCACAGATAACACTATTGCTGTTGATAACATTTTTATCTTTCACAATATCTTAATATAGACATCTCACAGTTACAGATGCAGCTTTGGTAACAGGTTACAGGCAGAGTTTAAGATTACTGTCTGTGTCAGCTACTGTCAGTATATATGTGAAACATACTAAGTAAGATTATCATTCTATTGGCTACCCACAAACTGATTTCTTCCTAACCTGTGAGCATTAGAGACATACTAGTGTGAGGGGTTGTTTCTCTGATCTAGACTTCAGCCCAAGGGACAGACTGACACTAACAAAGGATTATCTCTCAGAAAACTTGCACCATGACACAACAAATGAAACACTAGCTTTAATAACAGTGCCAAAGCTACCACTGGTCTACAGCAATGCTGATTTTTTTAAGTTAGCTAGTTTTAATTCGAAGTTGCAAGACTTCTGCCGATTCATTTATAAGGAGCACTTTGCTATTATTGTCAGTGTTGTAGGAATCTTAAATAGCAGGTACTGATAATTGATGCGAATTCTGAATGAAGACGGAGATAAATTTCTACACCTTCATACATCACAGAATTCAAATCATGTACTGTCTGGTCTGGTGGGAGTGGGGCTCACATGACTACTCATGACGCACTCAGCAACTTCACACGGCATACAATGTGAAACTATTTAGCATCACAACCAATCTAAAGAAACATCACGACTATCTGCTACACCGTAAGGCCATAAGTGACCAGAAGCCTGTTTATTTTGGTTAATGTGAAGGGCATGGGCATTGAAAGTATTCCCATACAAAGTTCTGGCAATGAGAAGGCCAGAGTAACAGTAAGTTTGGGTGCACTAACAGGTGGATAGAATTTCTACCATATCTGATTCTTCACATGAAAACAACACTAAAAGAAAAACTGCCTGCATGACTTATCTTCAGATGCCAAGAAAACATATGGACGACAAATGACCTGGCACCAGATTGGTTTGAGGTGATTTGGAACAGAATACCAGGGCCTATCCTTAACAGAAGGAAAATGTTGGTTTGTTTTCATGGAACACTTCGACCAAGAAATTAAGGATCTGATAGCAAAGAACATGCAGTGTGGGTAACAATTCCCTGCGGCACGGCCTCAAAACTTCAAGTAATAGAAGTTGTGATGAAATCTCTCCAGGCTCAGCTGCAAGACCTTCACAGCGAGTGGCTTCAAGAAGGGGAGGGTTGTCCCTCAATATACATTACTGCCTGGGACAGAATCTTGAGTGAATCTTATACTTGGCACACACTTAATATTCCACAATCAAAGAGTCAAATGACAGTCTAACTATACTGTTCTCATTAAATACATCCAAAGTGTATAAAAAACAAGATACACCATGCTAAATGGATGCAGACAAGAAAGATATTACCAGATTTCCCAGATGAAAACACACTGTTTCTATGTTAGGTGACAATACTTAACCTTGAAACTGTAAGACTTGTCATTTGAATGGTTAAGGTTTTATACAATGGCATAGGACTTCCGATAACTTAAGAAACAAAACACGAGAGGGAGGGACCATGGGTTTTTGAAAGATCTTCGAACAGCAACACATATGCTGCAAATTTTAATATTACAAAAGTATAAATTTTAGTTACACCAAACACAGCATGTTAGTTTCTGAAGCATAGGAAAAGTTAATGGTTTAAAATGATATAGTAGAATTACAAGAAAAGGAAAGCTTTCACACATACTGGTCTCTTTTTGCATGTGTTACCCTTAGACTCATCACACAAACGTGCCAGTAAAATTTTAAGTAATGTCATCTGGTTCCAAAATTTTTTAAGCAGCTAGTCCTCAAAAAATCCAGATAACCCCCCCACCCCATGAACCATGGACCTTGCCATTGGTGGGGAGGCTTGCGTGCCTCAGCGATACAGATGGCCGTACCGTAGGTACAACCACAACGGAGGGTATCTGTTGAGAGGCCAGACAAACGTGTGGTTCCTGAAGAGGGGCAGCAGCCTTTTCAGTAGTTGCAAGGGCAACAGTCTGGATGATTGACTGATCTGGCCTTGTAATAATAACCAAAACGGCATTGCTGTGCTGGTACTGCGAATGGCTGAAAGCAAGGGGAAACTACGGCCGTAATTTTTCCCGAGGGCATGCAGCTTTACTGTATGATTAAATGATGATGGCGTCCTCTTGGGTAAAATATTCCGGAGGTAAAATAGTCCCCCAATCGGATCTCTGGGCGGGGACTACTCAAGAGAATGTCGGTATCAAGAGAAAGAAAACTGGCGTTCTACGGATCGGAGCGTGGAATGTCAGATCCCTTAATCGGTCAGGTAGGTTAGAAAATTTAAAAATGGAAATGGATAGGGTAAAGTTAGATATAGTGGGAATTAGTGAAGTTCGGTGGCAGGAGGAACAAGACTTCTGGTCAGGTGACTACAGGGTTATAAACACAAAGTCAAATAGGGGTAATGCAGGAGTAGGTTTAGTAATGAATAGGAAAATAGGAATGCGGGTAAGCTACTACAAACAGCATAGTGAACGCATTATTGTGGCCAAGATAGATACGAAGCGCACACCTACTACAGTAGTACAAGTTTACATGCCAACTAGATCAGAAATTGAAGAAATGGATGATGATATAAAAGAAATTATTCAGATAGTGAAGGGAGACGAAAATTTAATAGTCATGGGTGACTGGAATTCGAGTGTAGGAAAAGGGAGAGAAGGAAACGTAGTAGGTGAATATGGATTGGGGCTAAGAAATGAAAGAGGAAGCCGCCTGGTAGAATTTTGCACAGAGCACAACTTAATTATAGGTAACACTTGGTTTAAGAATCATGATAGAAGATTGTATACATGGAAGAACCCTGGAGATACTAAAAGGTATCAGATAGATTATATAATGGTAAGACAGAGATTTAGGAACCAGGTTTTAAATTGTAAGACATTTCCAGGGGCAGATGTGGACTCTGACCACAATCTGTTGGTTATGACCTGTAGATTAAAACTGAAGAAACTGCAAAAAGGTGGGAATTTAAGGAGATGGGACCTGGATAAACTGAAAGAACCAGAGGTTGTACAGAGTTCCAGGGAGAGCATAAGGGAACAATTGACAGGAATGGGGGAAAGAAATACAGTAGAAGAAGAATGGATAGCTTTGAGGGATGAAGTAGTGAAGGCAGCAGAGGATCAAGTAGGTAAAAAGACCAGGGCTATTAGAAATCCTTGGGTAACAGAAGAAATATTGAATTTAATTGATGAAAGGAGAAAATATAAAAATGCAGTAAATGAAGCAGGCAAAAACGAATACAAACGTCTCAAAAATGAGATCGACAGGAAGTGCAAAATGGCTAAGCAGGGATGGCTAGAGGACAAATATAAGGATGTAGAGGCTTATCTCACTAGGGGTAAGATAGATACTGCCTACAGGAAAATTAAAGAGACCTTTGGAGATAAGAGAACCACTTGCATGAACATCAAGAGCTCAGATGGAAACCCAATTCTAAGCAAAGAAGGGAAAGCAGAAAGGAGGAAGGAGTATATGGAGGGTCTATACAAGGGCGATGTACTTGAGGACAATATTATGGAAATGGAAGAGGATGTAGATGAAGATGAAATGGGAGATACGATACTGCGTGAAGAGTTTGACAGAGCACTGAAAGACCTGAGTCGAAACAAGGCCCCCGGAGTAGACAACATTCCATTGGAACTACTAACGGCCTTGGGAGAGCCAGTCCTGACAAAACTACCATCTTGTGAGCAAAATGTATGAAACAGGCGAAATACCCTCGGACTTCAAGAAGAATATAATAATTTCAATCCCAAAGAAAGCAGGTGTTCACAGATGTGAAAATTACCGAACAATCAGCTTAATAAGCCACAGCTGCAAAATACTAACACGAATTCTTTACAGACGAATGGAAAAACTAGTAGAAGCCGACCTTGGGGAAGATCAGTTTGGATTCCGTAGAAATACTGGAACACGTGAGGCAATACTGACCTTACGACTTATCTTAGAAGAAAGATTAAGGAAAGGCAAACCTACGTTTCTAGCATTTGTAGACTTAGAGAAAGCTTTTGACAATGTTGACTGGAATACTCTCTTTCAAATTCTAAAGGTGGCAGGGGTAAAATACAGGGAGCGAAAGGCTATTTACAATTTGTACAGAAACCAGATGGCAGTTATAAGAGTCGAGGGGCATGAAAGGGAAGCAGTGGTTGGGAAGGGAGTAAGACAGGGTTGTAGCCTCTCCCCGATGTTATTCAATCTGTATATTGAGCAAGCAGTAAAGGAAACAAAAGAAAAATTCGGAGTAGGTATTAAAATCCATGGAGAAGAAATAAAAACCTTGATGTTTGCCGATGACATTGTAATTCTGTCAGAGACAGCAAAGGACCTGGAAGAGCAGTTGAACGGAATGGACAGTGTCTTGAAAGGAGGATATAAGATGAACATCAACAAAAGCAAAACGAGGATAATGGAATGTAGTCGAATTAAGTCGGGTGATGCTGAGGGAATTAGATTAGGAAATGAGACAAAGTAGTAAAGGAGTTTTGCTATTTGGGGAGCAAACTAACTGAAGATGGTCGAAGTAGAGAGGATATAAAATGTAGACTGGCAATGGCAAGGAAAGCGTTTCTGAAGAAGAGAAATTTGTTAACATTGAGTATAGATTTAAGTGTCAGGAAGTCATTTCTGAAAGTATTTGTATGGAGTGTAGCCATGTATGGAAGTGAAACATGGACGGTAAATAGTTTGGACAAGAAAAGAATAGAAGCTTTCGAAATGTGGTGCTACAGAAGAGTGCTGAAGATTAGATGGGTAGATCACATAACTAATGAGGAAGTACTGAATAGGATTGGGGAGAAGAGAAGTTTGTGGCACAACTTGACCAGAAGAAGGGATCGGTTGGTAGGACATGTTCTGAGGCATCAAGGGATCACCAATTTAATATTGGAGGGCAGCGTGGAGGGTAAAAATCGTAGGGGGAGACCAAGAGATGAATACACTAAGCAGATTCAGAAGGATGTAGGTTGCAGTAGGTACTGGGAGATGATGAAGCTTGCACAGGATAGAGTAGCATGGAGAGCTGCATTCAAACCAGTCTCAGGACTGAAGACCACAACAACAACAACAACAACAACAACATCCAGATAAGGTATGCAAAATAAGAAAACAGGCCTCGGCATAGTATTCATTTCAAAACTAATTGAAAGTACTCTTAATTACTTTGCTATGTGATTATTTTAATTAACATAGAATTTTTTAATTTCTATTCCGCAATACTGTTATGTAGCACCCACATACCACTGCAAATAAAGAAGAAATACAACTAAAAGTTGTTTCTATACACCAGAACTAAGAACAGTAAGTTTTTTAATGACTTTTCCAAACTGTGTAAAAATTTATGTTATTTGTGAAGCCAAGAAACTGGCAGTTTATATTCTATTCCAGGAGTAAATATAGAGCCTTGTGGGGAGTTACACCAATAAAACACTGGGTGCTGCAAGTTCACATTATCGAAGAATGGCATTCTGTAAATTTAAGATTTAAACATAAACTAACAAATGTTGAAACATGTCTTGTGACTGAAAAACTATGTTTCATGGAAGGCAGATATGTAAAATTCTGCTAAAGCTGTCAATATATTTGAATATATAAATTATATATACAGCTGTCAATATATTTGAAACAAAACATTTTACTGAATACTACCGACCAAATCTGCTTACTTATTAGCCTTGAACTGAACAGAGCAATAGAATTTCGTGAACCATACTAAATACACAATTCGGATCAAAGTGCACATTCGTATGTTATGATTCAAAATGAAGTAGCACCCAACTTATTTGAGCTTTTCAGTGTGGTTTTTAGGATGCAAATTTCCTTGGGGTACCAGTACTGTATTATCTTGTTGGTTCTTTATTAGAGCCTAACGCCTTACATCCCAGAAGATGAAAATGTGCACTTGAAATTCAGCGAACAGTTGAAACTAGCAAATAGTGCGGAATGAAACACTTTACTTCAAATAAACTGACGTCCTCTGCATACAAAATTAATAAAATTTCTTTAACAAACTAACAAAAGTAACTTCACTGTTCCACAAGATGAATAATGCTCGACTGCCAATTACATAGAAATAAAATAAAATCAGAAAATAAGCTAATAACATTTTACTTTTCTGTAAATATGTGAACTATTTTACTTAATTTGATGGTTCCCAAGCAGAGAATTTTTTTTCCATTTGACATGAGAGTTGTGAATGAAGAGAAAACAGCAAAATCATGAAATGTAAACATGGGTCATGTGGAGACTACCCCCGCTCCCCCCCAAATACAACTCAAGACTGTTGTGCCAGAAAATTTCTTCTGGGCACAGATAGCATCTGGCTGCTTGCGGCTACAGGTTATATTGCAAATAGCGACACATCAAGTACCCAGAAGAGAGAGAGGCACTGCCCATACACAACATCTGCACATGCGTGTGAGCATGCTGTAAACTGCTCAAACATAATGTTAACAGTTGCTACATCATTCTCATTGAAAGCAGTTTTTGTTATGAAGTATTGCAGTCTTCATCTTAAAGTCTTTGACACATTTTGCTGTTGATAGATGCTTGTGTGTGCACTGTTTTGTTGCTGTTATTTCCGAGTTTTGATGTAGTTTGTTTTACTGCTGTAGTATTATTCTGCAGCAGAGGGATAAAGTAAAATTCCTATCAGATTATTGGTTCTTATCAGTCAAAAATTACAAAAAATTAATTGAAAACCAAAACAATGGGAAATTCTCAGAATTATAAAAAATTGTGGGTTTTTCCCAGTTTTGGTTTTTTCCAGGGAGTATAAATGCTGAAATAGAAACCCTTTAGAGAGGCAACATTAGTCAAGTACTGCGAGGTGAGAACTAGTCTAAAAGAAAACAAAATTAATGGAGAGAGAGTGAAAGGTGGTGAAAGAATGATTCACTACAGGCAAAAGAGGTATACAGTGGCAGTAAATGTAAGGGCAAGAAACTTGAACAATGAAACTTTAAACTTTATGAAAATTTATCAATATTTGCTGACATACTCAATATCAATTTTCCAATCAATTCACTCCTTTGCTGCAGTGGACAACCTGATGAATAAATTAAAATGTTTGTAATATGTTATCATACTAGTAATTACTTGGTGCTACATTTGCCACAAACTACACAGTACACAATAAACGCTTATGTACCACTACTTTGCCTTGGTTCCTTACAACAAATCTACCACAAATTTTGCACCAATGTTCAAGAATAGCAAGGAAGAGGTGAGATACTAAAATCCCTACTAGCATCCTAGATGTTCCTTGCAAAATGTAACAGAACTTACCTCCCTGGTGTGAATCCACCACTACCTCCTCCATGATCTGCTCCACCACGGCCCATACTACTACCCCCCCTTGAGGGAGGTCCTCCCCTGCCACCTCGACTCGGGGGTCCGCCGCGCATCATTCCTCTTCCACGACTATATTAGGAAACCACATTTCAACACTTTCTTATTGAATACCACTGAATGCAAATAATTTTACTGTTTTACACATGATACCCAAATGTTCTTACAACACAACTGTATAGGTTCTTAAAGTTGTCTCCATGTGAAAACTGCAGAAACCATCTGCAAAACTAATGATTTTAATATTTACACAAAAAAGTTCTATTAAGAAGCAACACACATCCTTTAATTAGGGTTATTTTGCATACTGAACATTACTTAAGGCTACATGGTTTCCTGTAAGATCAAAATTTAGCCACCAAGTTCACTGCAGAAGTTGCTCAGAATCTTAGCTCTTTATAACTGTGGAGGTTTTAAGCCCCCCCCCCCCCCCCATATATATGAAATTAACCTAGAGCTTTAACTACTCTGAGTTGTGTGCACCATGATAGGACATGGGCCTGATGCACACTGTGCAGAGCAAAAGTAAGATGCTTTACTAAAGAACTTTACTGCCAGAAGTACTAACAAGTTTTACATCTATAACCAGTGCCTAATAATGCCAGATAGTCATCCTACTTTAGCTCTTGATCCATCTGGTAACAGCACTTTCACTGTTCTTCTGCAGCCAAACTCTCAGCTATTGAGGAGTAGCAAACAATGTCCTCATGCGGGCCCAAGAGCCACAATGGGGCAGGTGATTTCACTATGGGGTAATTTCATGCCCAAAAGTTCCCACATGACCATCACAGATTTTGATATTTTGTATGAACGATCACACATGTTCCAAGTGTCACTATCATTAATCCAGTACTTCTGCAGATATAGCAATTTGCTTAACCCCATAGCACAGTTATCAACAGTGCACATTTGAGTATTTTGTTACACATATGCCTAGCAATATTTTCTCGAAAGAAACAAAACTTGTATAACTTTTTGCACTCTCTTAGGCGAAATAAAACATTTGCACATGGATAATCTGAAGCAAAATTCGCAAAAAAATAACAAAACACCCGTAATAATGGTCTTACTTAGATCATAAAATTTTGTTCAACAGCTTTAAACAGTTACAAATTGAAGATGAAGTCAACGATTTTTCTAAAAACACCAAAAATGGCTATTATTGGCCCAGTTTTACAAAGGGGTCTTTTGCAAACTCAAACCATTTTCTGTCAAAACACCCATGTTCTAAACAACCTAAACTGTATTTGGTTTTCCAATGCATGCTTGGAAGGCCCTAACAAGAACAACAAGGTGGAGTTCGATTGAAAATGAGCCATGTTCTGCTGGCACTCTAATCTGACATTTTTTTTATTAAGCTCTACAATTGTTTGATACTGTCTGGGGAAGACAATTTCAAAAGTCCTAATAACTAGGAAGTGAGAATGTCTGAATAGCTCTAAAAACTTAAAAATGTTGTGTGTTGGCCAGATATCTATGAAGAAATATTGATAAGACAGGAGACAAGAAATTGCAGTTTTCGAGTGTGATTACCTCAAATTGTTAGAATCACAGACAATAGAAAGTTATTTTAATTAGGTAGCTTAGTCTAGTTCACTTTTTATAAAAAGAATTTCAAGTTCACTACCTAGTTATCAGGACTTTTATACTGTCATCCCCAGGTAGCACTAAACAATTTTAATATACAGTAAGAGACATCAGATTTATTGTGAGTACCAGCAGAACATGGACCCATTTTCAATGCACCTCCACCTAGTTCCTTTTTGGGGCCTTATATGCTCACATCACGAAGTAGGTTTTTTTAGTTGGTTTGGAACAGGGTCTTTCTAATGAAAACTGTTTTAAACAGTTTGCAGAAGATATTTGTAAAAGTGCGTTTTTGAGAATTTTCTTAAGTTACCATTGTTTCTGCGTGCTCTATGAAAATTTTTTAGTAAATCAGTGTTTGTGATTTAGTTACTGCAGCAGCCTATATACATTACCTGCATTTATCAAAAATTAACTCTGTATTAGAGTGTTCAAAGAACTATAATGTCCAAACAGTCTCAGAAACTAGTAATTTTTATTATGTTTTTGTGCTGTCTTCATTTTCTAGAAATATTGTTTATTGTATTTACAGAAATTCTTATGGGGCATAAGTAACATTTCACCTCAACAGATACAGGATCTGTCATACTCGTTCACTTGACTGTGTGTAGGGTGTCAATTGCAGATCTAGGCAGCCTGTTACAGGATGTACAGAGACCAGGAAGGACTCGGGATGTTGTACCAACCCCCAATCTGAAGTGCTGTCTTTCATTACAACTTAGCCAGCAAAAATGAAGGTGACCAGTCTTAATTGTCAGCAGTTCAAACAAAAGGTGAATGATGGTACCCCTTTGGGAAATGGCAGCAAGGGACAGGAAAGTACTCCAGCCACACTCTTATGTATGCCTGGGGACCTCATTCAACATGCTGAAGAGGCTGTTCCAGCAGCCACTGACAGAACAGGGTGCAACAAACTGCATATTGTGGCATGCATTGGAATAAATGATGCCTGTCATCTGGGCTCTTGAGGCCATTCTAGTGACTGGCACAGAAGGTTAAAAAGAAACCTTGTGCATGCTCACAACTTGCAGCACTGTCCCCAGAACTGATCATTGCCCTTTGGTTCAGAGTCAAGTTGAAGGACTGAACCAGAGCCTACGAGGGTTCAGTGACAACCTAGACTGACTTCGTGGACTTGTGGCGTAAGATTGAGAACTGTAGGATTCCCCTAAATGGGTCGGACATGCACTAGGCATCAGAGTCTGTTGTCAGGTAGCTGACTATGTGCGGGGGTGCACACTAGGCATTTTAGATTACGCGCCTCTTCATCCGATCCCAATAATGATAACAGTAGGAAACCCAGAAGTAGCAGTGTAGGACCAAAAGAAATGCCTCTCACAGATAAGAGTATTAAAATCCTAATGGTAAAATTTTGAACAATATGGGACTTAACTTCTGAGGTTATCAGTCCCCTAGAACTTAGAACTACTTAAACACAACTAACCTAAGGACATCACACACATCCATGCCCGAGGCAGGATTCGAACCTGTGACCGTAGCGGTCGCGCGGTTCCAGACTGTAGCGCCCAGAACCGCTCGGCCACTCCGGCCGGCAGCAATTAAAGTGCCAGAGTTTGTAGCCCTCATGAATAGCAGTGAAGCTCGCGTAACACCAAGTACAGAGAGCTGGTTGAAACCTGCAACTGATAACTGAGATTTTTGGGGAGAATTTTAGTGTACATAGAAATGATAGGCAAATAGGAAATGGAGGTGGTATAATCATCGCAGTAGACAAGCAACTCAAAAACACTTAAACATATATAGAAGCCACATGTGACACTGTTTAGGAAAGATTCACTAAAAGGGGTGGGCACAAAATAGTTTGATCCTCCGATTGCCCACCAGACTCATCTCCTGGTGTAATCTAAAACTTTAGGGACAACCTCAGTTCACTTTTGTGTACACTCCCAAGAATACTGCAATCGGCAGTAGAGACTTTAATTGTCCAACAATTAATCGGGAAAATTGCAGTTTTATTAGAGAGAGCCTGATAAGACATGCTGTGAAACATTAATAAATGCCTTCTCTGTAAATTGCCTAGAATGTAGTTCAAAACCCCACTCATGATGGAAATACATTGGATCTAATGGCAACAAATAGACCTGACCTCTTTGAGGATGCTATCATTAAAAATTATCTGTGAGCACGACATTGTTGTGGCAACAATGATTACCAGGGTACAAAGGATAACTAAATCAAGCAGAAAGATAAGTGTGTTCAGTAAACTAGACAAAAAATCAGTACTGTCACATCTCAATGAGAAACTTAACTTTCAGCACATGGCAGGAGCATGTAGAGGAACAACTGCACAAGTTTAAAAGAACAGTTGACTATGCACTGGATAGATATGTACCCAATAGAACAATCCATAATGGGAGGGAACCTCCATGGTTTACAGTCACTGTAAAGGAACTTCATGAAATCAGTGTTAATGTCAGTGGTGTTGACAAACAGCTGAAATCGTTAAAACGGAAAAAGCACCGAGGCCCGATCGAATCCCTTTCAAATTCTATACTGAACCTGTGGCTTTTCTAGCTATAATCTATCTTACATAACTAACAAAAACCCTTGCCAGGTTCTTGGAAAAAGCACGTCACACCTGCCAACAAGAAGGGTAGTAGAAGTGATTCATGAAACTGCCGCCCAATATCCACGAGATTCAGATTTGTTGTAGAAGCTTAGAACATATTCCGAGCTGAAACATAACGAGCAATCTTTAACAGAATGACCACGCCAACAACCACGAGCACGGATTTCGAAAACATCTATCATGTGAAACAACTTGCACTTTCCTCACATGACTTACTGAAAGCTTTGGATCAAGGCAATCAGGTAGATGCAGCAATTCTTAATTTCCTAAAAGCATCGGACTGAATACTACACCCACACTTATTGTCAGAAGTATTATCATATGGGGTATCGAGTGAAATTTATGACTGGATTGAGAACTTTTTGGTAGAAAGCATGTTATCTTGGATGAAGAGGAGTCATTAGATGTATATAAATAACTTCAGGTGTGCCCGAGTGGAGCATGCTGGGACCATTGCTATTCATTTTGTATATTAATGACCTTGCTAACAATAGTAACATCAGACTTTTTGCAGATGATGTAGTTATCCATAACAAAGTACTATCTGAAAGAAGCTACATAAATATTCAGTCATATCTTCGCAAGATTTCGAAGTGGTGTGAAGATTGGCAACTTTCTTAAAATGTTCAAAATGTAAAATTGTGTACCCCACAAAACAAAATACATAGTATCCAATGCCAGTAATATCAATGAGTCACTGTTGGAATCTGTCAACTCATATAAATACCTGGGTGTAACACTTTGTAGGGATATGAAATGATCTCTCAGCTTTCAATTATGAGTTAAGCATGTGGTATACTTCTTTTAAATGGCAGAGTACTGGGGAAGTACAGTCAGTCTACAAAGGAGATTGCTTAGAACTCACCTGTACAATCCATGCTAGAATATTGCTGCAATGTGTGGGACTAACGGGCTCCATACAAGAATGGAATGAGAAGAAACCCTAATAACTAACAACAGGAAGTACCCTTCCGCCATGCACCTCACAGTGGTTTGCAGAGTATGGATGTAGATGTATTGTACATTAACTACTCAAAACACAAAGGGCTAACTAAATAACTTTTGACCTGTAAAAGTTATTTGTAGACTTCTGCAAAAATGGTTCACCCTTTCTTCTTCTGCAATATATACCTGTTCCTGATTTAAAGAATTTGACAATTTTAGGTTTCCTCCCTACCCCTATCACTTCTATCCTAGGGTAAGTTGTCATGCCACACAGGAATCTAGCTAGTTGAACACACACTACAGTTTTACTTCCCAACATTATGAAAAAGGTAGTGTTACTAACCACATAGTGAATACGTTAACGACAGGCATAACTAAGGCAGCAAACAACTAAACTTTTGGCCACCAGTAGACCTGCCCTCTGCAGTTGTTTGTTGTTCACAACAATGAATATTTTACAAATACCCTGTCCATTCTGTAGTTATGGAAGTTGGAGGCAAGCCAATGGTAGCATTATTGGTGTTAGTTTATTACACACATTTTTATTCCAATAACATACAAATTAATTGCACTTTTAAAACATTTTCGTTTACATTTTGCCACACATCTGCATCTGTCTGCTGAAGTTGCAATGTTTTCCTCTGAAACCACATTTTCTGTGGTGGGTGGCAAAGCACAAATTATTCTGTATGGATGGCCATTTCATATTTTCTGCTTCTGCTATTTACAGGCTTGCTTTTATTGGCTTATACGACTTGATTATATTGTACCCACTAACCCCAGGGGCCAAAAACGATTCCATTTCAAAGATCAGGAGGTACATATGATAAGAACCACTAATTTTCATTGTAATCTGGAGACAACTGATGTCTCCTACTATTATGTCACAAAGATATATAACAGCTCTAAAAATGCAAACGAAAGCAACTAGAAATAAAGAGAACACTGAGTCCATATGCTTTACCTGTAATGTAGCCCAGATAACTGGCACAATGTAGGGATGTATTTTGCTTCCAAATAAAGTATGGTTGCTGTGAAACGATCTCCACGGTATTGTTTTGTGACATAAAATTGAAAATTGTGAACACCGGCCCACCGACTAGCTCTCGGGTGTATTCTGAAATTATATTGAAATCCAATACCACGTCCTAAGTCGTAGGGGGCTTTATCTACTTCCTGCTCATAAAAATGTTCAAAGTTCACTGGTACCCTATTACATAGAACACTCATCTGCTTTACAGATTTACACTAAATGTGAAACATCTAATAATAAGCAACCTCCGCAAAGACAACACAAACAGGTCCAAATACAGCACAGCACTTACTGTAGCATAGTCTGCCCTGTGTTGACTTAGAAGCTGATAGTTACATTATCCAACCAGTTTCAGTCATCTGATGATCATCAGGGTCATAAAAGTATTCATAGTATCATGTTATCATGGAATGGGATGAGACTGACCTTGGAGGGTGAGATTGAACAAAGTTCAACTTTCTATTTGAAAATAAATTTCAAGCTAACAAGTACAGCTATTTTCCTTTCTCAGTGTGGGCACTATTTGTGAACTATCTTTGAGAGTGGTGGCCATCTTAAATATCAAGTGATGCTTACAGTTTGGAGAGAAGCACATTTTGAAGTTCAGTGAATTTTTTGCATTTTTCCACTGATCTATTTACGAATGCATGCAAGTTAAATTTGATTTAGGTATACCGTTATTTAAATATTATCTTTAGAATTGTTATTCCTTGGTCATTTAGCACTGTTTATTAATATTTTTGCAACAAGTCAGAAAACTGACTATAACTTCTAAATCTCCATGGAGTGAGATTGATCATGGCAACACAAAAATTCTCTGCTGGATAAATAGACATGATATAAAATCTGGAACCCTTAAATATTAGGTAATTTTACTATTAGTGAAAAATACAGAATGTTTACACTTCCTTGCTTGTTTTATTACAGTGATTCAAAATGGGAAGAACATATAAACATGCCCTGGGTTGTAGAGTATACGCTAATTACTCTGAATCCCAATTTGAAGAAGCTTTAAAAGATGTGATTGGCAACAATATGTCACTGAGGAAAGCAGCTACAAAGCACAAATTAGCGTATGGTACTTTATATAACAAATACCACGGACTTAGAATTTAAAAAATCTGGTGCTCAGACAGTTTTTAGCCAAGATGATGAAATAGCATTTCTGACATCTCTTGCCTCCTGGCGATTCCCATTGACTGTTAGACTTATGAATGTTTGTTATATCTTTCCTGGATGGACAAGGCAGAGTATGCACTAAATTAACAGAATCTCCCAGTAAATACTGGATTCCTGGAATCTTACAGCGACAAACATTTTGCCGGGATGTGTCTAGCATCTAACATTACAGTGTCCCATTCTAGTGTCTCACATGAAGTTGTCATTGCATATTCTGACAATATGTGTGAAAGAGACTCTTGTGAATGTGCCTCCAGCTAACACATTCAATTATAACCAAATCAATGTCAGTAATGACTCCGGGAAATCTATAGTGATCTATATACGTGGAACAAAGTACCCCCAAAAAGTCTGCAGTCACTCCAAATCACTTTGGCTGGACCAAACTGCATGAGGTTAACATTGATCACTTTTGGTCACTAGTACTGTAGTTTCATGCAGTAATAACGAGGTGGTTAATCTCACCCCAAATCAGGTTTAGGGTCGATCGCCCATATTTAATTTTTTTATGCTTTATGGGTAATGAAGAAAAACAGAACTTTTTGTGAACCCCTTCAACTTATTTTTATGAACAGTAATTTTTATCCTAATGAATTAAACTATGTTAACTCCAGCAGAAGTGATCAACCTCACCCGACTCCACGGTACGCGAAATATAAAATAATTGTCAGGTGATGGAATGATGAATAATACACTGATCATATAAAATAAATTACAATATAACAGTTTATTATGGTTTTATCACAGACGTTCCTGATTCTATATTTCCAACTTATATGATACTGTTAACACTTATGAACGTGATGGTCAGGCAATTGAACTTTATTGTACAAATAAAGTATTGTACCACCAACTCAAAGCATTGTGCCAGCAGCTCATGGTCTTGGGTTGCATTCTTACTTCCCGAGCATGGGTCCCGGGTTCGACTCCTGGCGTGGTCGCGGATTTTCCCTGCCTCGAGATAACTGGGTGTTTGTGCTGTCATCATTTCATCTTCATGAAGTGGTGAGGTTGGACTGAGCAAAGGTTGAGAGTTTGTACGGGTGCTGATAACTGCGCAGTTAAGCGCCCCACAAACCAAAACATCATCATCGCAGTGATACGACATTTTTCAAATGAGCTGTAGGCACCACTTACAAAAAATACATTGAAAACATCATTAGATTATATAAATCCAGTCTTCTGTCATCAAAGTGCCGTCACCATTTGTGAAAGGCATTATCTACACTCTAAGGTTAGAGCGTGGATGGCCAATCTTAACAAACCTGTGCCCATTAGTGCTACCCTTCTCTGTACATATTCAATATCCCATTAGTCCTATTTGGTATCCATCCCACACCCTTGAGCAATATTCTAAATAGTCTGCACACATGATTTGTTAGACTGACTGCACTTCCCAGTAACCTTACCCAAAACTCAGCCTACGTGATGACTCCACCTCATATCCCGATGAAGTGTTACACGCAGACATTTGTATAAGTTAGTCGATTTCAATAGTGACATTGATATTATAGTTGCATGATACAAAATTTTTCTATTTTGTAAAGTGCACATGATTATACATTTCTGAACATCTAAAGCAAGTTGCCAATCATTGCACCATTTTAAAATCTTATCAAAAATCTGAGTATTTATGCAGCTTTCAGACCTAGTTCATTAAACATAACAGCATTGTTTGCAAATAGTGTGAGGTTACTAGTAATACTGTCCGAAAGGTTATTAATTAGAACATGAACAAAGACCCCAACACACTTCCCTGGAGCACACTAAGTTACTTCTACATCTGACAATGACTCTCCATCCAAGATAACATACTGTGAGTTCCCTACCAAAAAGTTCTCAATACAATCACAAACATTGAATCATATCCCACATGATTGTACTTTTAACACGAATAGTAGGTGTGGAACTGAGTCAAATGCTTTTTGGAAATCAGGAAATACTGCAGCTATCTGATTACCTTGATCCAAAACTTTCTCAGTATGTCATGTGAGAAAAAAGTGAATCCAGTTTCACATGATTGATGTTTTTGGAATCTTATGTTGGTTACCATGGAGGACATTCCGTTCAAGATAGCTCCTTAAGTTTCAGCTCAGAATAATTCCTAAGGTTCTACAACAAATTGATATCGAGGATATTTGACGTTAAGTTTTGTGGATCACTTACTACCGTTTTTGTATGTGAGTGTGACCTGCGCTCTTTTCCCAGAACTGGGCATGGCTTTTTGTTCAAAGGATCTACAATAGAATATAGTTTAGACGATAGGCTAACTCAGCTACATATTCAGTACAAAATCTGGTAAGGATTCCATCTGGGCAAAAGGATTCATTCAAGTATAACTATTTCAGCTGTTTGTCAACACAACTGACACTAATACTTATTTCATTCATCTTTTCAGTGTAAGTGGATTAAATTAGGGCAATTCTCCTGCATTTTCCTTTGTGAAGAACATTTGAAAATGGTGTTAAGCATTTCAGCTGATACTTTGTTACCATCAATTTCAGTTCTAGTCAGATTCGCAAATTAGGTGCCACTAACAGCCTTTATATACAGCCAGAATTTCTTTGGATTATGTGAAAGATCATTTAACAATATTCTGTTGCTGTAGTCTTTAAAGGCAACATGCATTGCCCTCTCGAAAGCCAAAAAATCTCATTCAGTGCTGCTCTTATCTACAGCCCTACACTCTCCACCTATTATGCAGTAGTCTGTTTCTTTGCAGTGCCTGTAAACCACAGAGGTTCCCTCCCATTATGGAATGTTCTACTGGGTACGTATCTATCCCGTGCACGGTCTACTATTCTTTTTACTTGAGCCATTGTTCCTCTACATGCTCCTACCCTGTGCTTAAAGTTAAACATTTCTCATCGAGATGTAACGGTATTGATTTTTTTGTCTAGTGTACTGAACATATTTACCTTTCCGCTTAATTTAGTTGTCCTTTGTAACTGTGGTAATCATTGTTGCCACAATCATGTCATACTCACTGATACCATTTTTAATGTGGACATCCTCAAGGAGGTCGGGTGTACTTTATGCCATTAGATCAAATATATTTCCATCATGAATGGGGTTTTGAACTATCTGCTCTAGGCAGTTTTCAGAGAAGGCATTCAGTAATGTTTCACAGCAAGTCTTATCAGGCCACCTCCCCACTGATGATTACAGTATGGTTACAGCACATATGGAAAAGTGAACTGAGGCTTTCTCTAAAGTTTCTGTTAGGGAAGGCGCCAAGTCTGGTAGGTGACGTGATACATCTGAAAGTGTCCGTAATGAACATACCTGCCACCCAAAAACATCTATTCCCAAGGAATCATCAGAACTGTGATAGTTATACATATGATTGCCCACAATCAGAATGATTGAGTAATAGTGATGCACAGTTGCCTTCTTGACAGTGTCACTAGTTGAAGACTGGTTGTGTATGATTCCTCACCGTGTCCAACACTTTTTACAAATATTCAATAAGCAACAGAAGAAACCAATCACAAATAGGAAGAATAAATCCTAACAATCGATCAGCAAGTTCATACAAACAGGCAAACTGTTGAGCCAAATAAGAATTCCAGCAACCTCAAAAATAAGTGGTAAATTAAATTTAAAACCTAATGTAGGCTACCATTTATGTTTTCCAAGTGCTGTGTCAACCTAAGCATTACCAAACACACACACACACACACACACACACACACACACACACACACACACACACACACACACACACATATATTCGTACTACACGTGTACCAGTTCCTTTCAGGTATGTGATGCAATGAAACTATTGCTAACTAATGTTATTTTACTAATAAAATAGGCCTTCATTTCTTGTGAAAAATACACTAAGTTCCAATACAACAAAAACGTTAAAACCTTGACAAAATCAGACAGTGTCTACAAACAACAAAATTTGGTGGATGACGCTCACTTCCAATGATACATACCTCGAACCTCTCATGCCGTCACCGTATCCACCCCTTCCTCGTGGTGGTCCACCTCTACCAGGGCCACCCCGACCACGACCTCTTCCACCTCCAAAGCCACCCCTTGGAACATCTTCCATTCTGCTCTTCTAAATGCATGCAGGAAACACGGAAGAAACAAAATTAATGAACTCGACAAAAATATATCTAGTTTCTACATCTGTAACGAAAAAATGTACGTAATTATCAGAAATCGTAGCCAACAAACCTAATATGTTTACACTCTTTAATATCACAGCTTGATTAGCACAAATATGCAATCCGATAGGCAAATGCATATTCGCTGAAATCTTCGTGCGGAAGAAAAAAAAAAAATCAGAAAAGCGTTGACTGTATTAAATAATCCATACAAATCCACACAACATGGCCAACATCCCGGTGGATTCTATGCCAATGAAACAGCGAAGGTTAAAAGTCTACGACTGCCAAACTTAACACTGCAAAAATAATTACATGCAAAAACAAAATGTGAAAAATGATACTTTGGTGCTGATTCTTAACGCACGTAGATGACAATATATTAGTATTGTACTATTGTTTTGGACACAATAATACCCAAATATAAGGACATTAGAACTATTTTAACTTCGAAACATTAAAATAATAGGTTACTATCACTATGGTAACAACGAAGTTATAATGAGGAATATGATATATACTGAACACATCAATTTGGGAGCTTCGCCTACCCGATATGATTACTACCGGCATACACTAAATTAGGTGTGAAGAACGACTTACAAATTAGACCGTATTTCAATCTTCTAAAAACTACCAACAGTAAGGACATATGGTTATTTTGAATACAAAAACGAACAAGTTTACCCCCAACACAAACACAAAAACTTAAAAACTGCTAATTTACACACCTTCGCGCTTTCCTCCAAAATCAAAATGGATCTTCCACACGTACACCGTTCAGTTAATAGCGCTGGCGTTATCGAGAATGAACGCGCTCCCTTCTTGTTTCCGCTTTGAAAATCAATAATGTTATCTATGATACAAGGAAGAAACAATGTCAAACATTTAAATTTTCGTTCGCTGTGCAACATTATTTTTTAAAGTCACACTATAATCTTCAGAAATTCAGAATTTGAATATATAATCTGAAGAAATAAGAATTTTATTAGTTCCTCATTTCGTACAAAACGGATCTCGAACTATCGCAAATAGATGAACATTTCAGCGAATTCAAATAAAATAAGTGATTGAGCTCGTCAGCCCTTGAATACATGAATTTGTATTACATTTCCAGACATCGTTTGATCTCTTCAATAAATCTCATAAAGACAATGCTAAAATGAAACCAATGTGGAAAAGCTAAAGGGTGACACATGGGTACAGGTACATTACACATAAAGCAATTAAGTACAAAAGTGAAGGAAATAAACTACTCGAGAAACAAAATAAATTTAATTATTTTATTGTGCTGCAGCCTGTCACCATGCAGTGCGACACACAATATTATTTTCACTTTCTTGACACTTCTGCACAATTCACGAAAGTACACTTTATTTGTGATGTAGATTTGCAACGAAATAAACTGAACAAATTGCATGGCCAAATATTGAGGAAGATGCAACATAATTCAACATTAGTTAAGTGATGTATAATAATGCATATGGCCACTATATACACAACAATTTTTATGTAAGGAAAGATAAGGACAGGCAAGGGAATTGAAAAACAAATGAATCTCCAACAGAACAGAAAGCCACTATATAAAAGGTATTGTTTTACAGTTGGACATTAAATCCCTTTATATCATAAAATAGTATTCACTCATGTGATTAGTAATAAGAGCTCGAATGACATGTACTACTGTGTAAAGTCACAATCTCTCTCTTCTCACATAATGTACAAATTCATTGTCCTACTAACATTGCGCAGCAATAAGTGCAGTAATCTGACAATTTAGTCAAATCCTATAGGTTATTTCTGGGACATAATGTCTTACACTTATAAGTAGGCTGAAATGTGAAGACAACATCAGACTGTATGCCAGACAGGCTATTGGATATAACTGTTTAACTTAGTGGACAGGATTCTACCAGAAGAACTTACCAGTAATAAATATAACTTAATGTGCAACCCAGGCTTAAGTTTATTCTCTCTTTCTCTGCTCTACGAAATAGAAACGATAGTCCCACAACTAACAAGTTATATACACATTCCGTAAATCATGAATATGATTGCTGTCCTTGATGTTGAAAGAATATAAAATGACAACATATTTTCGTAATGAAGAATATGACAATATGCAGACCATTTACATTAGCATCTTATTCCACCTTTATTTTTTCTGTACAGTGACTTATATTTCATTAGCTTCAATATCACACACACACACACACACACACACACACACACATACACATTTGATTAGATTTATTTTTCATTCCAAAATATCTGTAATAAGTAGATACTCCATGTGTAGAACATGTCAGAAAAACAAGAATAAAAAATAAATATTTACAAAGAAAAATAAATATGCTAAGGCACTTTCCACAGTTTCCAAGTGGAAGGGAATCAAAGACATGTTCAGAAAATCTTCTATGGTGTACAAGGACTTTTCAGGAAGATACAATTTCAGTTTGCGTCTGAAGTTAAACATATTTAGTATTAGAGCTTCACATTGTTCAGTAAGTGGTCAGAGACTTTTAAGTTTGAATTCTGTGCCACTCTGGGGCTTAATGGTGAATGGTTTAAATTATTTCTAGTGTTACCTATTATGGGTGCTAAGGTTATAGTTGCAGCTATTTCTATTGATGTCTGAGGACAGTGTATTGTCAGTATTTACCTCATTCGCAGACTTATGATTATAGCTATTAGGAGTAATATGTTTTTCCATTGGTTAGTACCTCCAAGTACTAGAGGCAAAAGTAAGGCAGTATCATTTAATTTCCCTGTGCAGCAGGTCAGGTATTGAAGGTTGGATGCCTGGGTGCAAAGCAGGAAGTCTATACTGACAAGTGTAGTAAATCTTGTGACACAGTTATAACCATGCAGGAAACATCAAGTAGTAAATTATATGATCTCTTTGCAGGGAGATTGCTTGATGCAGAAAAGAAACAACCAACACATTGAAGCTGGTACATATTAAGCAACCAATTATCGCAATATCTGTACCCATAACCTAATACCTTGTAACTGTGAATATTATTATTATTTTCGAATTCTGATTCTATAACACGGGACTTGCATTTAAAGTTCTTGTTACTATCAAAACCTAAGAATTTAAAAATATTTCACTTCTTTTATTTATCTTATCCTCATGTTTTATTTCAATGATGTGGACAGCTGTTATGCAGTACAGATTTGTGTGTACTCTGTTTTATCCAAGGGCCATTTGTACAAATTCATGACACCTTTCAGTTAATCTCTGTTCCCATAATAGTATGGGAAATGTGTTGAATCAGTGCAGAATAACAGCAAACCAGAGTATAAACTATCTAGCGATTTCAGGTGGACTAGAAAGGTTCCCTGGGGAGTAAGTTAAACTAGTAATCAGAAACATCTACTAAATCAAATAATGATTACAAGATCTGGTATGATTGTTCATCTTAATGAAAAAGAATAAGAAAGCCTGATGTAGGACCAATTATTTTGAAGAATCATTGACTCAGTATTTGCCACTGCATTTCATCTGCTGAAGTACACATATGCAAATTCTTCTACCTTATAAATGACAAAGTGGAGAATGTGACTGGCAGTGGCTTTGTACCCATATTTACTGTATTAGTCTGTTGTTTACTATACCTGTACTACATGGCGTTAATGGGGACAAACAAGTTTCCTTACTGGTATCTCAAAATTTAATGTCACTAGTGTAACAGAGTTTGGAGAACAATGTTTTGTAGTTACATTCGGTACATATACTGGAAGCATATCCATTTGCACATTGATAAGACTCAAATTTATCTCCTACTTGAAACTTTCATATCCTTGCATTATCGTTGTTATATTATATTTTAACTCAGTCCTTGATTTGGTAAACATTGTGCAAAATAGCTCTTGTGGTACTGAAAATCTCTCCTGTAAACATATTTATAGTGTCACAACTATTTTCTCTTATTTGCTGAACGACAGATTCATTGATGTTAGAAAGAATCAAAATTAGCTCTCACTTATCATCACTTTGAACACTTCTATTTAGAGGGGTCAGTTTCTGAGAACTATATGACAATACTTTTACCTCTATTTTTGAAGAATTAGCCTTCCACGTTTGGTGAAAATCCGTCTAAGCTATATGACTAATATTGACTTACTTTGACTCTCTCATGTTTCATAGTCCCAATATCATCTTCATAATGAACTGTCTACATTTCACTATTGGTGGTAGTTACTGTGATATTTCTTTATTAAACAAGGCACTGAGTAAAATTCCAACAGTTTGCAAAGAAAAACATTGGTTACTGTGATTTTGCGTTTGGTGGATGTTAGGTCATACGTTTACACAATGTAGATAACACTTCGAATTTTTCTTTAAACATGAGACGAAATCTACGTCCATCTTCAGTCTTGAGAAAAATGATTGTACATATTCCACTCATTTCTTGTAGTGCACCCAAACTATGGACTGAAAATGAAATATTATTATTTATAACATCCCTCATTTCTCATTTATGCTTCGCAATATTGAAAGGAGTGTTTGGTAAATAATAGTATGCAAACCAGGCAGTACTTCAGCATATAATGAACATGCTAAACTTTCTTATCTACTGTAACTACAGACTTTTTGAATGAAATAAACTAATTATTTTAAGGGTCATTGATAGCTGGTATAACAAGAATTATTGTGTGTTTGTAATAACATAAAGGAAGGGATCACACGTTTATTTTTATTTTGAGCATGAGTTTTCATAAGCTGATGACCTGGTTTGCATTCAGTTATTTCTTTTATAATAGACTGTGTCATGAATTTCTAACAACTGCAAGTGCATTGACATGTGCTATAGAACACCTACTGAAGAGCCATTTAAGCCTCAGATGCACAAATAAAATATTGTCAAACATTCGAATATTGCAGTTTGATACTAATTACTACGTGAATTACACAGCAGTAACTAAGCAAAACGTTTCTCTTTATGTGTAAATAAATTTAAACCACAAAAATAAAATAATTTATGTAAATCTACGTAAGAAACGCTGTATTTTTATATTAATTCCGTGTATTGTCTTTAAATTGTCTTATAATGTAAAACTGTAATTGATTCGTAAATGTGAGGGAACATAGAGATGTTAAATAGAACATTTGTATCTTTCAATTGGCAAGTAATGCATCACACGCAGCACAGGCGGTGTCAACAATCAAATGTTATGCGGTCAGTCACGCCAGAAAGGAGCACAGCAAAGTCTCTCGAACATTTTTCCAAGCAAGAGGCTTCCAGAACAGGAAGAGACTGAGGAAAAATGGCAGTAAAGTTGCCTTAAGTTGTCTACTTGTATACAAAACATGCACAGCATGTGGCTCGCTCTCAGTGTATCTCTCTCTCTCTCTCTCTCTCGATGTTTCTCTCTCTTAAAGACCACTCTCCTGAACAATTTTGTACCTGAAAGATATTTTCAAGCTGTGTAAAGTATTTATCTACGTAAAGGTATCGTCAATATATTATTACTGTTATTGTTTACCAACATTTCATTTCAACAGCATTAACCTTGCTTGCCAACTTTTCTATGTTTCAGCTAGGAGAACTATAAGACTGTCGAAATATCATTTGCTGGCCACTGCCAAACGTCATTGACATTTGTAGCAGCCACTTGTGCGTCCCTGAGATCTGTAAGGCCAGTCTGTAAAGGTAGTTTCTGGGCAGCACTTTTGTGCACAATGCGTAATATTAATGATCGGCATGTGGCCAACAAATGATGTGCACAGTCAGTCCATTCTGTGTTATCAAAGCAGGTTAGACAAAATCCTGAATTATTAGTTTTCTCTCTCTTAGTGGTAAATTTATCTGTGCTGTGTGACATTTTAAACCTATCATTTTCGTTTTCTTACTTTACTGCTTGTTTTAATTAACGGCACTTCAGTTAATTTCCTGTTATCAAAATTTATTTTCCAGTTGCTAATAAAGAGCGCCACACAAAATAGAGAAAACTTTCTTTTTTGAAAATAATAATGCAACTGGCACCCATGCACTGGTGGAGTATTGAGGAAATAGATGCTGAAATGGTAAATAGATTCCTTTCGTAGATGATGAGCTTCATTTCCACTCCACTGCATCGGTAGAGTATTGAGGAAATGGATGTTGAAGCAGAAAATAGATTCCTGTCATAGATGACAAGCCTCACCTCCACTCCAAGGTGCAGTACTGCATGAAATGTATGGTTGCTTGCATGCTACCATCGCAGTATGTAATAGTGTTGCCCTGCATAGTCGCATCATTTCGTGGTCAGCAGAACCATTGTATTGTGCTTTCAGCATAGAACACTGTCGCTATTTAGGCCCTGTAGCGTAGAATTAGAGCTATAACTAAGCTGTGCCGCAACTGCAAGCAAATTTTCATGTGTTATGTTTAAGTTGTCTTGGTATTATGTCAGTTGTTGTGTCTATAAAGTTTCATTTAGTTATTCAGGCTAGATCGATGGAGGGTTCCATCTTTAGGCATAGTGGTAAATTCGCAAACATGGATTCTGTACAAGGCTGGCTCTAAGCACTATGGGACTTAACTGCTAAGGTCATCAGTCCCCTACAACCTAGAACTACTTGAACCTAACTAACCTAAGGTCATCACACACATCCATGCACGAGGCAGGATTCGAACCTGCGATCGTAGCGGTCGCGCGGTTCCAGACTGTAGCGCCTGGAACCACTCGGCCACTCCGGCTGGCCCTGTACAAGGAACTACTAACTAAGACGTTGGCGATGTTAGCAATGTTGCAGCTGATTCGGTAGCAATTGGAACTGAGCCAGATAATACAGCAGTTGGCATAACTGAGGAGTCTCTATCTTCAGGGGTGCCAAACAAAGCCCTGCACCTGTTGCAGAGTCTTTTGCAGCTTTATTAGACAGAATCGCGCACTTGATGAATGAATGTGAAGAAGCTTAAGCTACAAAAGAAAGAGAATGCGAGAAAGCAGAAGCTGCTAGGAAAGAGAACGTGATAAAGAGCTCATTAAGCAATCATGAAACAAAACAAGAAATACAATGAAATGCAAGTAGCGAAAGAAAGAGAACGAGATGAAGCACTGGCAGCGAAACTGATTGCTTGTTCCAAAAGTATAACAAAAGAATTCTTAGCACTGCAAAAAAGTCACTAAATACCCAACTGAAACAGCAACTAAATTAATGAGTGATGTCAGTGCTGTGCAAACTGCACAGAAAACCATTGAAGATACGATAGAATAAGCGCAAAGTGGACAAAATATGAAGGAAGAATCCATTGCGCAATTAGCACAGTCAGTAAATAGTTTATCTCTCGAATCAGATCCAGTTGCTATGGCTAAAATAGCTGAGCAAAGTTAGGCTATAAATAAAGAATTCCATGACTAATTGAGAGAAAAAAAGACAAAATGACAGGTGATCGGATTAAATCCGAAGTAAAGATCGCGATAGCCAGCGCTAGCGGCGAAGAAGCCGCAGAATTAAATAAAACTGAGAGAATAATAGCCACCGAGACAGAGCAGCTTAACCCTCCTAGTACCACTATGATAAATGAGACCCCATAAGCACATTTGAAATATATACATATATATATATATATCCCTTGTTTTCAAAACGCTTATCTTCGAAATTTATGACTTTGTCTTTCTAAGTTGCTTGTATGCAATGACATATTGTTCAGTTTTGCTTTTACAACATATTAAAATTTATTCAGTACCATTGGCATCAGCATGACCCCAATCTAAATTTTTGTTTTGTTTCTTGACTGTAACATTATGAAAACAGAATGACGAATTTTACGTTGAACAAATGTTATATGAAACACCTACAACAATGAAACTAACATTTCCCTCTTATTATTTATATGCATTGTTGCTGTTTCTTGCCTCAGCTGCTGTTATGTATTATCTCAGTTGTTGCTAGTGTTTTGCCTCAGCCTGTGCAAGAACTACATTATGCTAGAAAACGTTTGAGTAGTGCTGAAATACAAGCAATTTTGAATGAAGAAGAGGAATTAGGAGATATACTATCTGATGACGATGAAGAGATTGATGCTATTATTTCTGGAGGTAGTGAATCAACTGAAGATTCTGATGAAGAGAGATTTGGAAACTCAATTCCTGAAGTTGCTGACATCTCAAATCAGAATGTTTTCAAGTAAGTATATATAATCTACCATATGTTTGCAAAAACTTAAATGATAGTACTACTACTAATAATAATATGTAAGTTTATATGTAAAATAGTAATCCCATTTTTTCAGATCGAGAAATGGAAATGAAACCTTGGGAAAAATCCTGTTAGATTACATGGGAGACAGCCAGCACAAAATGTATTGAAGACAGCTCCAGGTCCCATGAGGCAAACTGTAAGGAACATAAATACTGTGCAGTCAGCATTTGAATTATTTATGAAGCTCAGCAATTTTGCAGATTATTTTGAATTGGACCAAGATGAAAGGTAACATTACTTTCTGTAACAAATGGACCGATCTTCATAGAGAAGAATTTGAATACTTTCTTTGCCTGCTTATTCTTGTGGGAGTGTACAAAAGCTCACAATGAGAGCATAATGAATTTATGGAACGAAGAGCATGGCTGACTTATTTTCCATAGTTATATGGCTAGGAACCGCTTTACAGAAATATCACACTGTATTCGGTTTGATGATGCTCAGTACTGGCGACAGAATCGTAGCCCTGATAAATTGGCTCCTATAAGCGATTTATTTGAACAGTGGGTAAGCATGTTACATGAGGCATACGAACGACACGAAAATATTACAGTTGATCAACTGGCAACTTTTAGGGGTAGGTGTCCATGTCGCCAGTACATCCTCTCAAATCTTGGAAAATATGGTATAAAGATATGGGCCGCATGTGATGGCACTAATTACTGTGTCACACACCTGCAGGTGTACATGGGAGAGGGCGAAGGCCAGCATAGACAAAAAATCAGGGAAAAAGAGTAGTGTTAGAATGGACAGAACATTTATCTGGGAGTGGTAGAAATACCACAACAGATAATTTCTTTACAAGATTGAAGTTGGCATAGGAACTAGAACGAAAACAGATGACTGTGCTAGGAACACTAAGAAACAGTTGTCGTTAATTACCCGCAGAATTTATCGAAGCAAGGGGAAGAACTGCAGCTTCATGTCTCTTCGGATTCCAGAAATCAGCTACGATAGTCTCCTATTGACCAAAAAAAGGGCAAGATAGTGGCATTTCTGAGTACTATGCATTTCAGAGTGGAAATAGGTGACAGCAAAACAGCAAAATCTATTATAATTCTAGACTATAATGCAACTAAATCAGATGTAGACACAATGAACAAGTTAGTTAGGATGTACACCACAAAACATATGACAAGAAGATGGCCCACGTTTATTTTTTATAATATTTTGCATATTAGTGCCCTGCATGCTTTCATAATTTGGCTGGACGTAAACCTGGACTGGAATAAAAGAACCAACTACACAATAAGAGAATTTCTTCTGGAATTGGAAAAAATCTAGTACAGAAAAACAGAAGTCAATGCAGTGAAGCTTCTCTTCCTCATCCTTCTTCAGCAGAAGTGCATATGTGGGGAAAATGTGGACGATTCTCCCTATTCGAACGTTCAGTGGATAGAAAACATTCAGAAACGTGCAGAAGAAGCTTTTCTTTTGTCTGTAAACAATATTCAGAGATTCTTTGTTTTAAATGTAAAGATCTATAATATCAGCGATTAAGACAAGATCTGTAACTGCTTATATACATGCTTTACCTGGTTTCAATCAGTAATGTATGATTTTATGTCAGTTCATTAAAATAAATAAAATACTGCCATTATATCCTGTGTTAATTACTTGGTGTCGTACCCCAGCGGTACTCAGTGTAACAAAAAAATTGTTGTAGTAGGAGGGTTAAGCAGGTTGCTGCAGACGAAATACCAAAGTGGTGCTAAGAAATCGCGACACAAATCCAGAGCGTTCTTCGCGTTGCGAAAACATTGCCGCAACAATCACGTAGTGTACCACAGCGTGACGTACACATGCGTGTCGGGTAAGAATCTGATCCAGAAAATGCACAATCAATTTATGAAGAGTATCAGAGAGAGTATCCCGACTTACAACAATCGCCTAGAGCGACGGGGGGCGGACAATACTTTGATGGGTATTTTAAAGGATGAGAGAACTTATTAAAACATCGGCAGTTTCAAGTATTCATACCAGATAAGAAGTCAGAACACTAAGTTGTATTTATCTGGTCATTTAGGAACGTGCTTCCTAAAACGTGCAATGAACAACAACTTATAAGCTCGTAGCGTCGCACATCCGAGGTGATGGAGCCTTGTGGGCGGGAGAAGCTATCGAGAATTATTATACATATAGTCAATTTGAAAAGGCATACTTGTCGAAATATTGGTCAGGAGGAGTACAAGAGAGATTACGAAAAAAGGCCTTTTCGCCAGAACTGTATAACCCGAAACTAAGAGGGTTACTCCGGTATACGTATATCAATCTCACTCAATGGCACAGAAAGAAATGCTCCAGCTGTTAAAAACACAGTTGCCACCAACTATATGAGACAAATTAATTACTGTTCCGGATGGGGACATAATCATTTTCTTTCGGTGCTGGACAGTATCGATTTGATGAGGATGGGAGAAGTAGCAACCAGCACCAAGAAAAACGGAATGATAGGCGTAACAGACAAGGAAACAATCGCCATAACAACGGCGGCTCAGACCATAACGGGGATGCGTCGCATGCCGGCACATCAGCAGATGGTGCCGGTAACGCAAATGGTCAACGAAAACAACCACATGCATGAAAACCGCGCAAGAATAACAATAGACACCAACCTGAGTAAGATAACACGAATAATCGCAACGGATAGAGAAATAGTAACAACAACCGGAACCATAATTAGCAGGGGCAAGGTAATACATCTGACGCACATGCCAAGAATCGAAATGTTGACCCAGCTGACAGGCAAGAAGTGCGCATAGTTGAGGCGGCAGAGGTGCTAACCTCAACTACGATGCCATCGACAAACTAAGTGCGGCTGACTCGTGCTGCCAGACAGCAGCTGTGGGACAGAATAGGGACAGAACTATGCTAGAGCATAGGGACGGTGGCAAGAGGGGGGGGGGCTATGGGGGCTATAGCCCCCCTCCTTAATGGAGTACCATTTTACACTGGATAAAATAACTTCAGAAATCAGTGAATGTATTACTACGACAGAGTCAATCATTTTTTTATATAATTATGTGGCAATTGGGTTTCAATGTATTTCAAACACATTTTAACAAAAGAATAAGAGCGGCAAACAGCTTACTATCTAAACCAATAAATATCATTTAACTTAAAATGGTCGTCTTATTATTTATTAATATGCACTAGATGTATATTAATGTACCACTTATAATAATCAAGAAAGCTAATTATGCTGCGTATGCCTACCAACACTTATATTGCTAACCCCAGACAAAAACTTCGAAATCGCCGGACATCTGAGTCAAATCGTATTATTTTCCCAGGCACGTACATTCTGTAGACGCGTTGCAGTGTTGGCAATGCCAGCGGGCGCGTGCCACTTACCCACCAGTTTATATAAACTACACACGAAAGTTACAGGAATTTGTGAAAGCGCATTATAGAGATGTTCATATATTTGTAGTAAGGAATATGAACGTAAATTAAGTCCGTTTTAATACAGCTCAATGAGTAGAATGCAAATGATATTTAAATTATTCAGTTGTCTGGAGAGCGGGGTGACGTTGCGGTGTATACGATCACCGATTGTTGGCGGCTTTTCATTATCTCAATACAGAAGTAAGGAAAATACAGGGTGTTCCAAAACGATCTTTACAACTTTGGTCATAGCTATTTCAGAAATGTGTTAAAAGGTGATGGTTCATTTATACATACATAAATTTACAGGGGAGCATCTGGTACTAAATTTTAAAAACCAACCAAAAACTGATATGAAAACCGAAGAGTCCGAAAGAGAATGTAAATAAAATAACTCAAACCCGAAAACTGACTGTAAAATTTATATAACAGCCGCAACCTAATGAAGAAACCGACTGTACGAAAAAACAATCGACTGACCAATCGATTGTTAAAAACAGTCGGTTGTCCTTCCAAATCTTCCACGTGCTGTCAGCGAACACCTGTCTTCCGAGTACGATTACTGATATTACTGAAGTGTGTAACTGAGTAGTGTGACCGAACCATGCGTCGTGAAGTGTCAATTTGTTGCTTCAATAATAGTGTATTAGAGATTGGAGTGAGTGATTAAAGAGGTTGCTGCAGTGAATCACAAACTAACGGATTATTTTGGAAAACCTGAGCGTAGGGCCAAAAACTCTCGTAAGGAATCTGAAGCTTCTGCTACAGAATGGAAACCGTCACAGGTTTGTGCATCTAGAGTCTGCAATTTCGATAACACATAACAATTGGTAAGGCTAATATCTTCTTAATTTTAAATAATACTTCCTTCATGTTACTGAGATATTTAATAGTAGTTATTAGTTTAATTAAGTAAGATTGGTGGTATTATGTTCAATCGATAACTAATGGTAATAATACAACTGGTTGAAAACATAAAAAGTAAGGTCAATTTTTAAAGACGCCACTCGTCTATAAGGCGGTAAAATATTTTCTGCACAAACCAGCATTATTTAATTAATTTGTACTGAAAAATAACACTTTATTTTTGGTATTAATAATAGTGACAAAATTTGTAAGATGCGAGATGGTGGTTGTTAATTCTATGACTGAGGACACAACTGTGTATGCTGTAATGACATTTGTTTAATGTTGCAAACTTTTCACAGATTAACACGCTTTTACACAGTTTACAATGTGGCAATGTTAAGACAGTTGTGAAAATGACGCATCTTGTCCTCTGAAACTTAACCAATCCTAAACACAACAACATTAAATTTTAGCTAGAAGTTTCTTTACAAAATTATTCTTACAATTACGTTATGATGTTGGTTAGTACTACGATAAATCATCCGATTCCGGTTCAAAGTTTGGTACTATTTAGAATGACAATCACGTCTACGGAGGATGGTTAGTTTTGTGACAAGCTGAGCAAAAGATTACCCAAGGTCACTCGAGTTTACAGTGGACGCAAGCTGGTGAACCAACAAGTTTATGCCTCTGCACATGGTACTTACCGTAACTGTGATGAGCTATCGTATGCATGGCCGCTCTCTTCCTCTGAAATTTCTATAAAAGCTTATTAAAGTTTTGCTGAATTTTCCAGCGGAAATTCTCCCTATGTTTCTTGTTATACGAGAAAGCAAGTACTCATCGCTATTCTTCGAATATGGCGATATACACGCGCATGGCTGGAGCAGCCTGCATATTATAATGCCCTCTCAGTTCTCTCAAGAACAGTTAACTAACTGGCTGGTTCATTTCTCCACTGTTGAAGCTAAACGACGCTACAGCTAATTTATAGCTGGATGTCAGCTGCTGTGAATGCAGTGTTCACACAAATTTCTCCTCTGCATCGTACAGAGCATTATGCACCCCATTCTGCACCTGACGCCTGTTTAGAGAAGAGTCCTCTAAAATTTCCGTCTTGTCTTTCTCGTAGCTGAACTGTCTCCCCACCTGGGTTCTTTCGTTCTCCCTGTCACGGCTTTTTTCGACCAATATGGTCTGAGTCACCTGGTCGGTCGGTCGTTGACTCCTGCCTTGGGACTCGCCCAAAGTGATTTCCGTGGTGTGGCCTTCGCCTCTCCTCGCAATTTCTTGCAAACCAAATTGTTTCCTCTCACTGCTTGTCTCACCTTCTGCTCACAGATATGCATTATATGATCGGTGTGTTAATACCATCGATTGAGTGTCACCCCTTTTGCATTACATACTTCGAGGCAAATTTGCTCATTACCGCTGAATTAAGTTAGGTGTCATATTCACCTTCCCATTGTGATATATAAAGCTCTTATGTAATGTGCGAAATTGACCTTCATGTATTCTGTCACCTTACAAATTATTCAAAGCTTTCTTTCTCAACAATATCTACTAACTTTCAGTAAAAGTCTATAAACATGTGAGAGCGTTTCAGAAGTTTCTAAAAGCTTTTCATACTACTAGAAGAAAGCTTATAGGCCTGCAGTAAGTAATGTGATGCAGAATCTTTACTGGTTTCTCTGTTATCAATCTGACTGAGACCGACTGATGGCACAGGGCGGAACCAACCAACGACTTTCACTGACATAGATCGCTAATGTCGTGTTACATTTTGAAGCCTTTCTGTAGGAACATTTGCAAACAAAACTTCCAGTCAAAGGCCATTAAATTAAGAGAAACTTAAATTTTATGTAGCTTTGGACTCATAAATACCGTTCACAGACCGGTTTCACAAACAAATAAGAGTTACAGTGTGTAAACTGTATCCTGACAGTCTGGAATTAGTAGAAGGCAGGTGATGGCAGTCACTTGTTCCAGGTTGCTGGTAACATTAGGTAGCTGAAACACTGTCTGAAGTAGCCATTGTTGTCTGCTTTCTTACTCTTTACTGCTTCACTGCTCTGAGTCTTTTTTCCTTCTCATTACTGTACGGATTTGCTGCAGTTAGTACCTTCATTAAGCATGTCAATACACAAGACCATTTCAATACTGTTTACCGAGTGCACCCATACAAATGTTTGTATGGGGAGGGGGCAAGACCGAGGGATATGGGGTAATCTTAATGTTTTGGAAGACAAATGGTGCCTTTTTATTGGTGATAATAAATTAAAATTATTTATATGTGTAAATAACGCTATATACTTTTGTGTTAAGCCACTTGTACATAATACTGACATCTAAAGCAGATTTAATTCACACGAAGAAAGACTAGAAAGGACTGAAACACATTATGACCCATATGATACAAGAAGAGCTGTTAAAGGCGCCTTACGTGATGATGAGAAGCTTACGTTTTTTAGAGAACACTTGGAAGACTCCTGCAAACTTTTCTTTTCCTACTTAATTACAAGGGAAGCAAAACCTAAGATTTAAGCATGAGTGGATAAGCCAGTACAACTGGCTTTCATACAGTAAAATGTTCTGTGGTGGATTTTGTACTGCATGTGTTCTGTTTTCTCCTTCAGGTGCCAGAATCGGCTCCCAGGTACTTATTACAGCTTTCCATTATTCTAAATAATTGAAACCTTTAACTGGCTTGGTAAAAAACATAAATAGCTTGTAGGTGTCGTTTTTAATCAGAAACGCTTGAGATACAAAAACATAACTATTCAAATAGTTTTTAGGCTTGGTTTTCAACAAAAATTTCTTTGTTACTAACATTTTGAGTGCTTACAAGGTTTGGTGGTTGCACTATTTTTTCTTTACTTAATTCTTTATCTAAGACATTTTTAATTTATTTTTATGCGCATTGAAAACACTGGTGAAAGAACCATTGGTCAAATACAAAAAGGCTACGGAAGATCTTCATCATCATGAAAACACATAATATCACAAATTTTCCGTGGAGAAGGCTATAGAGTTCACCAAGTCTATGGAATCAAGTAAAAAAAGTATTGCCATTGTCCTCGATATCAAGAAATCTTCAGTTATTGTAGAAAACGCTTGAGGCCTATTATAAAAACTATAGTCCTGTGTGCTAGAAATAACCTACCTTTACGAGTACAACATGCTCATGGTTTAATTTCTCAGCTAAAAGAAGAAAGAACTTATGATCTTCTAGAGGGAAAACATGGAGTGTTTCAGAGTCTTTTGGCTTTTCATGTGGATGCTGGTGATGAAGATTCAAAACGTCATTTCAGTACATGTGGCCGAAACAGTTCTATGATAAGTAACACAGTCCAAAAAGAAGTCATACATTGCATTGGTGACGCTATTCGCTCCTCATTATCGAGGGATGTGAAAAAGGATAAAAATTTTAGCATTATGTGTGATGAAACAACTGATGTCACCACTAAGGAACACATGACATTTTGTATTAGGTTCATTGACATAGATATCTTTGTTACCAAAGAAGACTTTCTGGGTTTTACTGAGCTTAAATCAACTACTGGCACTTCGATTGCAGAAGCCATCGATGAAGAACTCAAGACACTGAGGCTGAGCTATCAATATCTTTGTGGACAGGGCTATGATGGTGGCTCAAACATAGCTGGGAGATTTAAAGGAGTTCAAGCTCTTATTTTAAGTAAACAAGCATTGTCTATTTATACCCACTGTTTTAGCCACTCTTTGAACTTGTGCATTTCTGAGTCTTGTGATACTCCAATAGTTAGAAATATGATGGGAATTTTATGTTCAGTTTCAGCGATCTTGTCTGCCTCTACAAACAGAAAAAGTTCCCTAGAGGAAGCTATATCACGACTACCATTCACAGAGTCAAAGAAAACAAAGTTGCAGCATATTGCCTCTCTTTAACTCTAAGACTAAGCGACAGTTCCAAGGTCCTAAAATGGATTTAACAACTGCCATAAATCATGGCAATGACGTGCTTGATGTGTTCAACAATATAGGGACGGATTCGGAAACAGAATTCGGTAGTATTTTTGAAGACGCTGTTAAAGTGGCAGAAGATATTAGAAGTGTAATAGCAATGGCAAGAACTATTTCAACGCAAACCAAAAGAGACAACGTTCCTGCTTCAAACGCCGAAGGATACTTCTGGTGAACAGTATTTTTACCTGTTGTGGATCGTTTAATTGCCGAGCAAGAAACAAGATTTCCCCAAGATTTTCACACCATATTACCACTTGAAGGTCTTATTCCTGCATACTGTTTAAAATACAGTGAGGATGAAGCGATCCAGGCATCTGAGAAATATGATCAGTTTTTGGAGAGTTCTTCGCTTTTAATGAAAGGAGAGCTGAAACTATGGAAGAAAAAGTGGGTTGATGAAAGTAAAAGACCTGAAACAATAACTGAAGCATTAAAGAACTGTGACAAGCAGTTTTTCCCAAATGTATATGTTTTACTTGAAATATTTGGGACTATTCCTGTCACTGCAAGCACACCTGATTGAAACTTCTCTACTTTGAGACGAATAAAGACTTATTTGCGTAACACAATGGGGCAGGTGAGACTAAATGGATTGGCTCTTGCAAATATCCATAAAGAAAGAAATATGGACATTGAAAATATCATTAACATATTCAGTAAAAAGAAACAGAGGCGAATGAGCATGACAAATTGGGCAGAAGACGGAAATATAAAGTGAATTTTGTTACAGAATTTTTTTATATTCATGTCAAGTTCAAGTTTTTACATTCATGTCACCTTCTGTATCCAGAAAATTAATGAAAACGTATTTGTTGTAAGTTGACCTTTTTCATGGTTTATGTAATTTATGAAATCTCCCATGTGAAAATAAGTTCCGAAACAGCTACCAAAAACTGTTTTAAGCAACAACAAATTTTACTAATTTGTCGGCGGAGGACCCCAACTCTCCTTTTGTTAAGCGATATTCCACTCCCCCAACCCCCCTCCCCCAATTAGCCCCCCCCCTTGACCGACTTCTAGAACCGCCCCTGCTAGAGCATGTGCATATGCTCCGATACAATGATGACCAGGACATGAGGAAGGATTGTTTACAGGTAATGGAACAACTTCTGAACAGAATTGTGAATTTGTGCAGGCTGCTGTGCAAGCCATAGTAGGAGGTATTCCTACACTCATTTTTGATACTTGCTAGAGTGCGAATGTTATCAAAACAAATTTTTTACACACAGTCACTCACTACGTTACCAGTTCAGAATCATGTGGTATCCGGTGATATAGGTTCTGGAGGCCAACGAATTACGATACAGGCACAAGTATACATTAAATACGAGTGCAGAGCCGATAGATGTACGTTTCTCGTCGCGAGAGGTTTCACAGTGTCCTGTCTCGTAAGCATTGAGTGTATGCAGGCTATCCTGCATAGCTATCGACCTTCCACGTGGTCAATGTCGTTTGAAGTAGCCTTGCACCAGATGAGCAGCACATCAGCAGTATGACGTAAACTCTATCACCATTCAAATAAGTCCAAGGAAACAACGTCTTTGTCGGACGAATAAAGACGAGATTTATGTTTACTTTTGTAGAGATATGTTCAGGTCTTTTCCAGAAGGCCTGACGTCAAAAAAGGATATGAATACCGTATGGACGTATACCCCCATAAGACCTTTGCACATGCAACCTACTCAGTTTTGTGGTCTAAGCGCGTGACCATCAAACAAGGGCATAATAACATGATTCAGTGGCGCATCATCGAACCATCTTTCTCCCCCTACAGCAGCCCTCTCTTGGTGGTGGGCAAAGTAGGTGGAGGAGTGCTCCTTGTCCTGGATGCGAGGTCAATCAATACAATTATTCTCCCAGTGAGGACTCGACCCAAGAGTTTAGAGGACCAATTGTAGAAATTTCATGGTCATCACTCAACATGTACTACTTGTACTGGCAAATACAGTTAGCAGAAAAATCTAGAAAGTACAATGCTTTCATCTTTGCTGGCAGGTCTTACCAATTTAGGTTTTTGTCATTTGGTCTTAATGTAAGCGCCAGAATGTTTATCTCCACCCTGGACACGGCCGAAATTGCTGGATCGAGTAACACTGTATGTGGACGATTTGTTAGTCGCAACATCCACGTGGGAAGAGAGTACCTGGATATTCTAGAGGAGTTATGTGTGTTTGGTGTAGCAGCCAACTTAAAGAAATCGACATTTGCTAGAGATAAATTAAAATTTCTTGAACAGATTGTTTCTCCCACTGGCACATCACTTGATCCAGAAACGATGGATGCATTTTGCAATCTCTCAGCACCTGATATCTTTCCTTGGACCTGCATCATGTTTTCGCCGTTTTATACACAATCCATGGTAGACATACGAAAATTTATTGAGAACGCCAGGTGCTTAGTTTTCTCCAAATGTGCCAATTGTTGCATCAGCAACTAGCATGGTGGACTCTGCTAGTCCAGGAATATGATTACAAGATTGTACATATAAGGGGTAGGGAGAACGACTTAGCAGACGCTCTCTCTCGTTTACCACAACATTTTATCTGAGTATTCAGACTTAGTGGAACAAATGTCCAATTTCAAAATTATTATGATGAAAGACCCTTCAAACTGCCAGTATTATTTAGAAATGTGTAGTAACATGGCTGATTTACAGGATGCAGATGACAGGTGGGCCCAAGTCAAGCATATGCTTACTGAGTGGCTGCACCACAAACTGTCACCATACTTTACAGTCCATAATGACATGTTTTCAACTGCCAACACAGACAATCAGAGTCGTCATGCGTCTGCATACTGGACAGGTATAAAGAATATGTGATGTGGTACACTCATATTGCATGGGAGCATTTTGGGGTGGAGATATGTATGAGAAAAATTGAGCAATACTGGTACATACCGAACCTGCATCAGTTTGTGCATAGATTACTTCACACCTATGAGGTTTGTCAGCGAATTACGCCTTCTAATCTTTCCTATAAAATAGCACTGCATCCAATTATTACTAATAAACCAGGAGAGGTGGTGGCAATTGACGTCTCCGGTCCCCAAAGCCAGGTGGGCGGAGGTGTCAAATACAGGGTGATTCAAAAAGAATACCACAACTTTAGAAATTTAAAACTCTGCAACGACAAAAGGCAGAGCTAAGCACTATCTGTCGGCGAATTAAGGGAGCTATAAAGTTTCATTTAGTTGTACATTTGTTCGCTTGAGGCGCTGTTGACTAGGCGTCAGCGTCAGTTGATGCTAAGATGACGACCGCTCAACAGAAAGCTTTTTGTGTTATTGAGTACGGCAGAAGTGAATCGACGACAGTTGTTCAGCGTGCACTGAGAATCCGCGGGAAACAACTCAGTATGAACGTGACTCGCCTATGGTGAACGTTTTCTGTGCCATTTCAGCCAATAAAGTTTTTGGTCCCCTTTTCTTCGAAGGTGCTACTGTAACTGGACTACAGTATCTGGAGATGTTAGAGAATTGGCTGTTCCCTCAGCTCGAACAAGAAGCACAACAATTCATATTTCAGCAGGATGGAGCACCACCACATTGGCACTTATCTGTCCGTAACTACCTGAACGTCAACTACCCGAGGCGATGGATCGGCCGCCAGGCAGCCCGTGACATAGCACTTCATCACTGGCCTCCAAGAAGCCCTGATCTTACCCCCGGCGATTTTTTCTTATGGGGGTATGTTAAGGATATGGTGTTTAGGCCACCTCTCCCAGCCACCATTGATGACTTGAAACGAGAAATAACAGTAGCTATCCAAACTGTTATGCCTGATATGCTACAGAGAGTGTGGAACGAGTTGGAGTATCGGGTTGATATTGCTCGAGTGTCTGGAGGGGGCCATATTGAACATCTCTGAACTTGTTTTTGAGTGAAAAAAAAACCTTTTTTAATACTCTTTGTAATGATGTGTAACAGAAGGTTATATTATGTTTCTTTCATTAAATACACATTTTTAAAGTTGTGGTATTCTTTTTGAATCACCCTGTACATTGTTGCCTTGTATGACCTCTTCTCGAGATATTTACCTTTGTATGCCACTAACTCAGCAAAAGCAGCACCTATCATTAAACATATCCGGGAAGATTTCTTTCCCAGTTTCAGGTAGCCAGTTGCTATTCTATCCGTTAATGCACCAAATTTCACTGGCAAGAGATGGACTAACTTCATAAAGGAAAATGTTATCTGGCGGATATTAATAAGGAATTTCCATTCAGAATCCCATGGGAAGGATTTTCTGGGAATTCAAGAGGTTCATTTGAACATACATATCGAAATAAACAAATCAAATGAGTAGAATTTGTTTCACCATTCGAGAAGGTGGTAAAGAATCTTCCCCACAGAGTGACACAAGTTTCGCAAACGTCTATTAAGTTCGGTACTAAAGAGATGAATGAATGGGTCAACACACTGCCAAAATATTCTGATGATGAATTATCCAGAAAGGAACTAATCAGACGAGTGTGTATTGCTATTAATGCTGATGCACAGACTAGGAAGTGTGCTTAGGATAAGCAGCTTGACAATGTGCAAGAATATGAAGTCAGAGATCGTATGTTCCTGTGATCACATCCAAAATCTTCTTTACTTCTAAGGCAGAACAAGAAGTGGGAAACCTTGTACACCGGTCCATATGAAATTGTATGCATTCCTCATGAAAGCAGTTATTTGCTTGCCTACCTGGAATCTCGGAAGATGAAAGGCTTATACATTCAAAATGATCTCAAGAAATATGTACAGTGATGAACAGAATTCATATTTATCTGTGTAAACAAGGGCATGCAGCATTTTGTATTGTTTACCTTATTATTGATATCTATATTATCTTATAGATTTTGTATCATATATTTGTTAAGGTAGACAACCATGCAGTATTTCCTATTATTTTCCTTATTACTGTTATCTATGTTATCTTATGGATATTGTATTCATATATTTATTAATATAGACAAAATATCGACTATTAAAGGAACAAACAGAAATTGCAAAGACTTGACTAATTAATGAGAAAGCGTGTTAGTGTATACAACGTACTTACTAGCTTAATGCAGGGATTAGTAATAGTTTTGGTACTCGTTTATTGTGTTTAGCTGTAAAGTATTTCTTATGTTTTCTCTTTGTTTGTATATTTTATATTCATTCCTACATTAATGACTGTCATTCACACACTGTCACTAATGAACTGAACAAAGATAGCACCTTCAGTGCTTACAGAAAATAAACATGAACTGAGAAATTTTGCCAGTAAAGTAAACAGTAAGTATCTGGCGTAACTTCTGTACATAAATTTGTAAATAATTACTTTAAGAAGTATTCCTATTTCTATCTTTTATGCAGACAGCTCTATGACTATGCAGTCATGTTACTGACTCCTATTAATATTTCATTTTTCTAGGATTTAAAGAACCTTTGATTGAGTCATTTAAAGAATGTTTTATTAGGAGATTTATTATTGACGTATTTGCTCTATGAATAGCATAATCTCAAATTTAGCACCAGAGATGTGCTACAGAAATAATAACATGCACAGATCTATGTAAATAATAGTTTTAAGTTTTTGAATTCATAGTTAGTAAGCATTTAGTTAACTTCTACGCATTTTCCTTTTTACTGGTGTTTATTTATTGTATATATCTATATGCATTTTTCTGTGAACACAGTTCATGACACAGATAACCTTGTAGTAATGTAGTATTAGTATTATTTATGTGTGTTGCTGTAAGTATAATTTTGTAGGACCATGAGATGAACCGATTATGCTAGGCAAGACATAGGCTTGAGATATGCAGCTTTTGAGGCACATTTAATTTTGAAAACTCGAATTTCGGGTTTAGCTTTCCTTGTTTGAATCTTTTGTGCTTTGTTATCTGTGGCGTTTTTTGTTTGCCATTTGTGATTCATGGTGTGAGTTCCTGTAGTCATGTCCTATTTCATGAACCATGGGCAATGTATGAGTGGCCAAGTAAGTGGTCCCGACAGTCAGGATACCAGTTACTCTGGAATAAGGCTGGGCATCTCGGACATATTCTGAGTCGTGGTCACCTTTGTGCTCATACGGCAAAGATTACCAAATCCACCGGTTAGTCCCTCAACCGTTAGGGGTAAAACCCAATGGGACTCGGGGCAAGTAAGGCTAGCAACCTGCTTCCCTGGTACTTTAAATATGATGCTGGCAACAATCAGAGCAAAATGCCTCGGACCTTTGGAGGTGACGGAGTCCCACCTCTAACTGACAAACCAGGGACTCCTAAGATATGACTTGGCAAACAAATGGTAATGAGATGGGGAGCTATTAATATCAATGGGGGCTACTCTGGGAAGAAGATAGAGCTGGCAGAGGCTGCAAGTAAGATGGGGCTGGACGTTAGCTGTTAGTGACATTCGGGTAAGGGTGAGAAAGAAGAGGAAGTGGGAGAATACAAGATCTACCTGTCAGGAGTCAAAGCAGGAATAGCACAATGGGGTGTAGGGCTTTACATCAGGAAAGAAATGGAACCCAGCGTAGTTGCAATAAGGTATGTAACGAACGACTGATGTGGATAGATTTGACAGTGTCTAGCAAGAAAATTAGGATTGTGTCAGTATATTCGCATTGTGAAGGGACAGATCAAGATAAGATGTATAGTTTTTATAAGGCACTCAGTGATATAGTTGTTAGAGTAAAGGACAAGGACAGGGTTCTGCTCATGGGTGATTTTAATGCCAGGATTTGAAATCGAACAGAAGGGTATGAAAAGGTTATGGGTATATTTGGAGAGGATATGGAGGCCAACAGGAATGGGAAACAACTCTTGGATTTCTGTGCCAGTATGGGCTTAGTAACCATAAACTCCTTTTTTAAACATAAGAACATTCACCGGTATACTTGGGAAGGCAGGGGAACCAGCTCTGTCATTGACTATATAATAACAGATCAGGAATTCAGGAAGGCTGTGAGGGACACACGTGTATTCAGGGGATTTTTTGATGACACTGATCATTATTTAATCTGCAGTGAAATTGGGATTGTGAGGCCGAAAGTGCAGGAGGTCAGGTCCATATGTAGGAGGATAAGAGTGGAGAACTTCAGGATAAGGAAATCAGGCACAAGTACATAACAGCGATCTCAGAAAGGTACCAGTTAGTTGAATGTAGTCAATTACAGTCATTGGAAAAGGAATGGACAAGGTACAGGGACACAGTACTAGAAGTGGCTAAAGAATGTCTTGGAACAGTAGTGTGTAAAAGTAGGATGAAGCAAACAGCTTGGTGGAATGACACAGTCAAGGCAGCCTGTAAAAGGAAAAAGAAGGCATATCAAAAATGGCTACATACTAGAACTCAGGTAGACAGAGAAAGTTATGTTGAAGAAAGAAACAAAGCCAAACAGATAATTGCAGCATCCAAGAAGAAATCTTGGGAAGACTTTGGAAACAGGTTGGAGACTACGGGTCAAGCTGCTGGAAAACCATTCTGGATTGTAATTAACAGTCTTCGAAAGGGAGGTAAGAAGGAAATGACAAGTATTTTGGACAGGTCAGGAAAACCGCTGGTGAATCCTGTGGATGCCTTGGGCAGATGGAGGGAATATTTTGAAGAACTGCTCAATGTAGGTGAAAATACGATCAGTAATGTTTCAGATTTCGATGTACAATGGGATAGGAATGATGATGGAAATAGGATCACATTTGAGGAAGTGGAGAAAATGGTCAATAGATTGCAGTGCAATAAAGCAGCTGGGGTGGATGAAATTAAGTCAGAACCCATCAAGTACAGTGGAATGTCAGGTCTTAAATGGCTACACAGGATAATTGAAATGGCCTGGGAGTCGGGACAGGTTCCATCAGACTGGACAAAAGCAGTAATCACACCAATCTTTAAACATGGAAACAGAAAAGATTGTAACAACTACAGAGGTATCTCTTTAATCAGCATTGTAGGTAAAATCTTCTCAGGTATTGTTGAAAGGAAAGTGCGAGTATTAGTTGAGGACAATAGGGTGAAAATCAGTGTGGGTTTAGGCCTCTTAGAGGTTGTCAGGACCAGATCTTTAGCTTACGACAAATAATGGAGAAGTGTTATGAGTGGAACAGGGAATTGGATCTATGCTTTATAGATCTAGAAAAGGCATATGACCGGGTTCCTGGGAGGAAGTTATTGTCTGTTCTATGAGATTATGGAATAGGAGGCAAACTTTTGCAAGCAATTAAAGGTCTTTACATGGATAGTCAGGCAGCAGTTAGAGTTGACGGTAAATTGAGTTCATGGTTCAGAGTAGTTTTGGGGGTAAGACAAGGCTGCAACCTCTCTCCACTGTTGTTCATATTATTTATGGATCATGTGTTGAAAACAATAGACTGGCTGGGTGAGATTAAGATATGTGAACACAAAATAAGCAGTCTTGCATATGTGGATGACTTAGTTGTGATGGCAGATTCGATTGAAAGTTTGCAAAGTAATATTTCAGAGCTAGATCAGAAATGTAAGGACGATGGTATGAAGATTAGCATCTCCAAAACGAAAGTAATGTCAGTGGGAAAGAAATATAAACGGATTGAGTTCCAAATAGGAGGAACAAAGTTAGAACAGGTGGACGGTTTCAAGTACTTAGGATGCATATTCTCACAAGATGGCAATATAGTGAAAGAACTGGAAGCAAGGTGTAGCAAAGCTAATGCAGTGAGCGCTCAGCTACGATCTACTCTCTTCTGCAAGAAGGAAATCAGTACCAAGACTAAGTTATCTCTGCACCGTTCAATCTTTCGACCAACTTTGTTGTATGGGTGCGAAAGCTGGGTGGAGTCAGGTTACTTTATCAGCAAGGTTGAAGTTACGGATATGAATGTAGCTAGGATGATTGCAGGTACTAGTAGATGGTAACAATGGCAGGAGGGTGTCCACAATGAGGAAATCAAAGAAAAACTGGGAATGAACTCTATAGATGTAGCAGTCAGGGCGAACAGGCTTAGATGGTGGGGTCATGTTACACGCATGGGAGAAGCAAGGTTACCCAAGAGACTCATGGGTTCAGCAGTAGAGTGTAGGAGGAGTCGGGGCAGACCAAGGAGAAGGTACCTGGATTTGGTTAAGAATGATTTTGAAGTAATAGGTTTAACCTCAGAAGAGGCACCAATGTTAGCACTGAATAGGGGATCATGGAGGAATTTTATAAGGGGGCTATGCTCCAGACTGAACGCTAAATGGCATAATCAGTCTTAAATGATGATGAATGATGATGATGATGAATAGGAATTTCACCTGCACTGGGCAACATGGGACAGTCATGGCCTCATATATGTGTGATGATGATCTTGCACATATGGGTCACTCAGTAGGAATGTTAAACCAGACCGCTGAAGTAAATTCTATAGCAGCACAATATTTCTATGCAGGCTTGGTTTCAATGCAAACAAGTTTAAGATGCATATATTTTGTAAATAGTTAGATATTTTGTATATCGATTTCGAGTATTCAGGCAGCAGGGACTCACTTGTAAATAAGATAGAAACACATAAAAGTGTTTACCTGTGACACAAATAGTACCACAAGGACAGGTAGACAATAAAGTGCACTATTAAGTGAACATGGGACACGCACGCGAGTGCAAAATGCGGACTTCGAAGTGTTTATGAAACTTATAATCACGCGAAAGGGGTGGTGAACAATGGCTATGTTCGAACTAACCATTTATCGACTGTTTGTAACAGCTGACAGGAGATGAATCGATGTCTTCAGCTTCTTCTTGCAGCCTAATTCAATGAGTAATACATTTTTACACACACACAAAGCAATATAGTGAAGTGCAGCATAGTGACATGCTACTTTTAAGGCACAAACTGTGACCAACTTCTCTAAAGACACAGTGTTGGGAGATGTGTTGTCGACAACACATAAACAGTGCAATTACATATCATGTGACACTACAGAGCGATGAATAAACTGTGTAAACAGAGACATTTCATAAATGCCTGCTTAAAAAGAGGTGTGTAACCACACTAAATAAGTGTAACAGACAGTGCTGAGACATGTTTGTTGTGGTTGTTCAAACCAGGAACCATTTTAAAACAGTATGACTAACTTACATTGCGTGAACTGTTAATGCTCTAGTGAATAAACAGTGACGGTTTACATGCATGATAGAGGGATAATTATCACACAACACATGTGCTAATCAGAACCTTTCTCCTATGACACTGTAGTGTGTAGTGATAAATAAAGGACCGGTTCTGCCACGATTTTTGCATTTCATTAAAGCAAGAAGCATCACGTAGATTGGCACCACATGTATACATGCACCAACCCAGCTCAAATCACGTGCACAGAGCATGACTGCCTTCATCATCCCACCAGCCAGCAGCAGGGTGCACGATATGTGGCGCATGATTGAGTGATGTCATTCCTATGAGATGGTGTTAACAGCGACGGTGTGGCGCCACTGCTGCTCGATGCTCTTCGCTTGTCCTCACACTGCACACTGAGCCAATATGTTCGATCAACTGACTTTTAACTAATTAAATGTGCAAAGTAGACTGAATTTTCTGGTGAAACATGAACAAATGTGTGCCAAGAGTACAGTAAAGAATACATTTTGTGTGTTTTCTTATTTGTGAAACATGTTTACAGATGAAGTGACATTTATGGAACTTTTATGACTTGTACATTAATTTGTAGAACTCTTAATGAAATGATTGATCAGTTGGGCTTTAGAGATTCAAGACAATTTTCGTAAACACGAACATTAACAAAACTCTAATTAAAAAGTGAAGGTCCTATGTAAAAGTTTACCTGCTACCTGACTTCTACATTCAAATGAATTTTACTTTTTATTTTGTATGTTATAAAACTAAAAAGTATTGTTCAAGGTGGCTATGAACCGTTTCTTTTTTTGTGTAAATAAATGTAAGCATTTATATAAACCTATGTAAGAAACGCTGTATTTTCTTTATTAATTCCGTGTACTGTCTTTAAATTTTCTTATAATGTAAAATTGTAATTAATTCTTAAATGTGAGGGACCATACAGATGTTAAAGAGAGCAATTGTATTTTTTAAGTGGCAAATAATGCGTCAGATGCAGCGCAAGCAGCGTCAATAATCAAATCTTATGCGACCAGCCACGAATATAAGGAGTGCAGCAAAGTCTCTGAAACATTTTTCCACACAAGAGGCTTCTAGAACAGGAAGAGACTGAGGAAAAATGACAGTAAAGTTGTTTCCAGTTGTCTACTTGTATATAAAATGCTCAGTGTCTGGCTCTCTCTCTCTCTGTATCTCTCTTTCTCACTCGATATTGCTCTCTCTTAATGATCTTTCTCTTGAGTAGTTTTGTACTTGAACAGATATTTTCTAGGTGTGTAAAGTATCTATCTATGTTAAAGTATCGTTAACATATTGTTATTGTTTACCAACAACATTTACTGTGCCTGCCAACTTTTGCATGTTTCAGCTAGGAGAACTGCAAGACTGCCAGTATATTGTATGCTAGCCACTGCCGAACATAATTGATGTTCGAATCTGTAGCAGCTACTTGTGCATCTCTGAGCTCTGTTGAGCCAATCTGTAAATACGTTTCTGAGAAGCACTTCTGTGCATAAAGCATAATAATAATGATCGGCATGCAGACACCAAAGGATGTGTGCAGTCAGTCCACTCCATGATATCAGAGTAGGTTTGACAAAATTGTGAATTGTTAATTTTCTCAGCCTTCGTGGTAAATTTATCTGTGCCATTTGATAATTTAAACTTATCATTTTCATTTTTTCTTGGGTGTTTCTTTTAATTAATGGCACTCTACTTAATTCCCTCTTATCAAATTTTATTTTCCAATTACGACTAAAGGGCGCCACATGAAATAGAGAAAACTTCCTTTTACAGAAAATAATAATTCAAAAGGAAATTCTTGATACAAGCCAAATAGAAATCTCATTACCACATCAGATTCAAGTACACTTAATATCCAGACTATGGAGTAGGTAGGAATATTTTTTGTCAGCACAGAAATCACTAATTAGCTAAATTCTTTAATGAGCACCAAAGCTCACTAGAATTTATACTTGTCTCTTATTCTGTTCACATTGTGTGCATTATTTCATCAGAGTTTTCAGTACAATAGATCAGCAATGTAAAATACTTACAACATTCTTTGTAATAAATGAGAAATTATGCAGTCCTTTATTAGAAATGTAAACATATACTGATTTTCAGCTTCAGCATTCATTTTTAACTATATGGCTACTATTAAATGGAAGCACATTTAATTTGTAACTCCAGTTTATGTTAGTAAAACGATGGAACTCATATTTTACTTATAAAGTAATCAAATGCAATTCGTATTGTTAATTTCTGTGTATTACCTCGTTTCACACTTCTGAACTGTTTCCTTCACAAACAACCTATACACACTCATCAGGAACTAATGTACCTAAATTACACTGTCCACAGTTTATCTCTTTGTATTAATTTTCTATTTTGTAAATTTACGTTTTAAACAATACTATTGATTTCACTAAAAGTAAACATGGATGAACAGCGTTGTCATTACTCAGATTGTAGCCAGAGAGCCAACGTGCAGGCAGTTTGTAACATCAATTGTTCATCGTTGCACAGCACCTATGTAGTAATAAAAGAGTTCATTGCAAGTCTTGAACTTTATTGGTTGTTTCCACAATGTGACAAGATTGCTGCAGTTTGTTACAGCAAAATATTATGCATAACAGGGCATCAGCAACAAAGCAGATAAGAAGATCTAAAACTTGAATATTAAATTTTGCTGCCGAAGTTACATCACCAAAAAACTTTATTGACATTTTCATTTTTATTAGTCTAAATTTTTGATGTAACACATCGTGTTCTGTACCTGGTGGAGAAGCCTTTTTTGTTATTCATTTGTGATGAGACTATTGAATGATATTTCAAAGTGAACATTACTAGTTAGCAGTTTTAAACAATTATATTTAGTCATATACCCAGCAGCAGTGTTTCAAAGTGTTTTTAGGAGCTGGGATGTGTTCACTATTTGCAGCGCTGATATTGTCTGAAAGTTTCAGGTTTGCATGTTTTTGAACGATTTGAACTGTGGACCATTGTGGACAGTTACTGAAAGGACCTGTGGGCATTCCAGTGAACGTTAATTCCATGCCATACTGCTGACCGACATCGCAGTGTAACAAAAGAAGTTAAGTACTTTCATCAGTAATGCTTTTCAGTTGGTTTATTAGTGCTTGATAAGCCATGTACAAAACTTGTGCTAGTATTGCACTGTGTTCTTAAAATTCAGCATGTGATGAATTTGTACTATTTTTTTCAAAATGAGCATCAACACTATAAGTGACATAGGCAAGTGGATCGTAATAACGACGAAGTGCAGCAATGTCTGTCAGCAAAATTCAGTATTAATTACCAGGGAGGAAGAGGATCTTATCTGGAGGTTTGTTCAACCTCTCTTTAGCTAGATATTTTGTCTAATACTAGATAGGCTTCATTTCAGTTGTATTTAGCAGAGCAGTGTTTTAACATTAATTTGCATTTATATCTGAATAAATAACGTCCGTCACGCTTTCGTAGCCATTGTGATTTACTTTTTCTTCTACTTATTTCATATGTCTATTGAAGGTTGAGTTTTTTATGTATTTATTTATTTGTCCATATAAATCTGATTTCCAGTACATATTTTGTACACAAGACATTGGACAAAAACTCTTATTGCCTATTGGTTTTACAACTAACAAACACATTATATCATTCAAATTTTTATAACAAATTGGGTCCATTTAACGAACACTTACAAATTTGAGTACATGCTGTACATTTACAACATATTGCTACCGTTAAAAGCATCAATCTCATGTTCCCATGCTTAAGATAATGGGATGTTTGAGAAAGAAGTTTTGTATAGTTTTGTTCCAGCATGATTTAAACCATTTTGGTATAATGTGGTGTTGCAATGACTAACATGTGTCACTGTCTTTCCTGATACCATAATCATAGACAATTTTGTTTTGTTTTCCTTCCTTAGTATAGATTTTCCGAGATGCTAAACTTCTTTCAATATCTAAATGCAGGGGATATCTTTAAAGAAAGGTTTCATAGTTTTCTGCTGCATACTAGTTTCATTATTGTTATAATTGCCTTTTGTTCCCTTTAAACTGTTTGGTCTGTCCTACATTTCCCCAGAAAATATCATACCTCAATAATGAATGTATGTGTACAAATCATATGACCGTAAGTGTTTCAGCATTAGTGTTGTTAAAGGAATTCTTAGTATATAGCTCATTTGTGTTAGCTTTAAGTTTAAGGATGTGATATGACAGCCTCATATAAGGTTTTCTTGAATATGAATTCCAAAAAATTTACCTTCAGTAACAGCACTCATGTTATGGTTATCCATACAAATGGTTGGCTATGCTGCATGTTTATTTTGATCTGTATCGAAATTCATGAGTACTGTTTTCTGGGAATTTACTGTTAGATTGTTTCTCGATAACCATTTGGACATTTCCTTCTTAATTTTTTTTGCATATGTAGAAAGATCTTTTTCGTAATTCACTTCAAGCAATAAACCAGTGTCTTCTGCAAATAGTAGTGATTCTGACCTGCAGTGAACAATCATTAACATTACTAAAAAAGAAATGGACCTAAAATTGAGCCCCATGGAAGTCATAGTTCTGAAAGGTGTGCCTAGAGTTCATTTAATTCCATGTACCTTACTTCACTTATCTCGGAGCGATACTCAAAATATTATTTAATCGAATTTTATCGCCCCATGTTATAATTTTCACCTGTTAGAAAATTTTCGTTTACTTTGCTGTTTATGACATTGGCATTAACTATTTGTGGAGTTGTCTACATCCATGTACATCCCCTCTACAACCTACAATCTTATTGGGATCACATAGCATCTTTCTCAGACTACTCACAACTTTACTGCTCTCCGCACTAAATCTCACTGTTCCATCTTTATCCAGTTGTGATATCTATCTTATTTCTGACAAAGTTGTGTTTGCTATTCTCTAAGTTCTACCAATTCACTTTTAATTATGACAGTTTGCTCTGTCACTACTGGATATAGTAACAGTAGTGGCGCATTTGCATTATTTGTGCACCCAAAATTTCTAGGGAAATGGATAGGTTAAAGTTAGATATAGTGGGAATTAGTGAAGTTCGGTGGCAGGAGGAACAAGACTTTTGGTCAGGTGATTACAGGGTTATAAATACAAAATCAAATAGGGGTAATGCAGGAGTAGGTTTAATAATGAATAAAAAATAGGAGTGCGGGTTAGCTACTACAAACAGCATAGTGAACGCATTATTGTGGCCAAGATAGACACAAAGCCCATGCCTACTACAGTAGTACAAGTTTATATGCCAACTACCTCTGCAGATGATGAAGAAATAGATGAAATGTATGACGAGATAAAAGAAATTATTCAGGTAGTGAAGGGAGACGAAAATTTAATAGTCATGGGTGACTGGAATTCGTCAGTAGGAAAAGGGAGAGAAGGAAACATAGTAGGTGAATATGGATTGGGGGGAAGGAATGAAAGAGGAAGCCGCCTTGTAGAATTTTGCACAGAGCATAACTTAATCATAGCCAACACTTGGTTCAAGAATCATAAAAGAAGGTTGTACACCTGGAAGAATCCTGGAGATACTAAAAGGTATCAGATAGATTATATAATGGTAAGACAGAGATTTAGGAACCAGGTTTTAAATTGTAAGACATTTCCTGGGGCAGATGTGGATTCTGACCACAATCTATTGGTTATGAACTGCAGATTGAAACTGAAGAAACTGCAAAAAGGTGGGAATTTAAGGAGATGGGACCTGGATAAACTGAAAGAACCAGAGGTTGTAGAGAGTTTCAGGGAGAGCATAAAGGAACAATTGACAGGAATGGGGGAAAGAAATACAGTAGAAGAAGAATGGGTAGCTCTGAGGGATGAAGTAGTGAAGGCAGCAGAGGATCAAGTAGGTAAAAAGACGAGGGCTAATAGAAATCCTTGGGTAACAGAAGAAATATTGAATTTAATTGATGAAAGGAGAAAATATAAAAATGCAGTAAATGAAGCAGGCAAAAAGGAATACAAACGTCTCAAAAATGAGATCGACAGGAAGTGCAAAATGGCTAAGCAGGGATGGCTAGAGGACAAATGTAAGGATGTAGAGGCTTGTCTCACTAGGGGTAAGATAGATACTGCCTACAGGAAAATTAAAGAGACCTTTGGAGATAAGAGAACCACTTGTATGAATATCAAGAGCTCAGATGGCAACCCAGTTCTAAGCAAAGAAGGGAAGGCAGAAAGGTGGAAGGAGTATATAGAGGGTTTATACAAGGGCGATGTACTTGAGGACAATATTATGGAAATGGAAGAAGATGTAGATGAAGACGAAATGGGAGATAAGATACTGCGTGAAGAGTTTGATAGAGCACTGCAAGACCTGAGTCGAAACAAGGCCCCGGGAGTAGACAACATTCCATTTGAACTACTGATGGCCTCGGGAGAGCCAGTCATGAAAAAACTCTACCATCTGGTGAGCACGATGTATGAGACAGGCGAAATACCCTCAGACTTCAAGAAGAATATAATAATTCCAATCCCAAAGAAAGCAGGTGTTGACAGATGTGAAAATTACCGAACTATCAGTTTAATAAGTCACAGCTGCAAAATACTAACGCGAATTCTTTACAGACGAATGGAAAAACTGGTAGTAGCCGACCTCGGGGAAGATCAGTTTGGATTCCATAGAAATGTTGGAACACGTGAGGCAATACTGACCTTACGACTTATCTTAGAAGAAAGATTAAGAAAAGGCAAACCTACGTTTCTAGCATTTGTAGACTTAGAGAAAGCTTTTGACAATGTTAACTGGAATACTCTCTTTCAAATTCTGAAGGTGGCAGGGGTAAAATACAGAGAGCGAAAGGCTATTTACAGTTTGTACAGAAACCAGATGGCAGTTATAAGAGTCGAGGGGCATGAAAGGGAAGCAGTGGTTGGGAAAGGAGTGAGACAGGGTTGTAGCCTCTCCCCGATGTTATTCAATCTGTATATTGAGCAAGCAGTAAAGGAAACAAAAGAAAAATTCGGAGTAGGTATTAAAGTCCATGGAGAAGAAATAAAAACTTTGAGGTTCGCCGATGACATTGTAATTCTGTCAGAGACAGCAAAGGACTTGGAAGAGCAGTTGAACGGAATGGACAGTGTCTTGAAAGGAGGATATACGATGAACATCAACAAAAGCAAAACGAGGATAATGGAATGTAGTCGAATTAAGTCGGGTGATGCTGAGGGAATTAGATTAGGAAATGAGACACTTAAAGTAGTAAAGGAGTTTTGCTATTTAGGGAGTAAAATAACCGATGATGGTCGAAGTAGAGAGGATATAAAATGTAGACTGGCAGTGGCAAGGAAAGCGTTTCTCAAGAAGAGGAATTTGTTAACATCGAGTATAGATTTAAGTGTCAGAAAGTCGTTTCTGAAAGTATTTGTATGGAGTGTAGCCATGTATGGAAGTGAAACATGGACGATAACTAGTTTGGACAAGAAGAGAATAGAAGCTTTCGAAATGTGGTGCTACAGAAGAATGCTGAAGATAAGGTGGGTAGATCACATAACTAATGAGGAGGTTTTGAATAGGATTGGGGAGAAGAGAAGTTTGTGGCACAACTTGACTAGAAGAAGGGATCGGTTGGTAGGACATCTTTTGAGGCATCAAGGGATCACAAAGTTAGCATTGGAGGGCAGTGTGGAGGGTAAAAATCGTAGAGGGAGACCAAGAGATGAATACACTAAGCAGATTCAGAAGGATGTAGGTTGCAGTAGATACTGGGAGATGAAGAAGCTTGCACAGGATAGAGTAGCATGGAGAGCTGCATCAAACCAGTCTCAGGACTGAAGACCACAACAACAACAACAAAATTTCTATTGTTTCAGCAACCTCTCAGTTTTCTCTTCACATCACAGATAAGCTTTTTTTGCATATGAGGTTTGTTGCCTCCACACTGATCGTTGCACACGTTTATTTCTACATGAAACTGCTTGTAGTTCATTTTCTCCTCAGTGTTATGACGAACAGTTTCTTGAGCCTTAGTACACAACTCCAGTTTGTCGCTAATTTCTTCAAACTTACTGTCAATTGACTGACTCAGATAGCCTAAATTACCGCTAGTTGACTGGTTCAAAGAGTCTGTTTTATTTCTTTTTGTTGTCTATTGACCTGACCAAAGACATTTTTCTACAATCTAGTTTACTGGGTACTGACCTGATCAAAGAATCTATTTTACATCCTATACATTTGTTCTGGCTATATTCCAAGTTTTCCATATTTTTCGTTAAAGTCGTTACTATTTAGCTATTCCTTGTTTGAAACATCCTCATCATTGTGCCCCAATTACACATCTGATTCGGTATTGGTACTGTTATTGCTGCAATCTCTCCATACAGTCTTGTAACTATCTCTCTCCAACTTTCCTGTTGGAAATCTATGATCTCTTGATGTATAGTTAGTTAATATAGGTCTTCCATGACTGCCAGATTATTTCTGTTAGTTACTAGCATAGTCTCTGTTAAACAATTCTACACTTGCTGCAAGTCTTTGTAGTGACGGTCCTGTCTCTCTTGTCGAGCTAGAAATTCCTTTCTTCCATTGTTTAAAAGAACATCAAACTCTGATGACAAGGTAAATTAAAACTTTGGTGGTTCTTAGAAAACCAGTAAATGTCGACTGATGGGCGCCATGTGTAATCGGCCTAAATGCTTTTGTATATGATCAATCGAGCATGATTTAAATGTATCTAATGTTCAGATAAGCTATCAATGCCATTTAATATAAACTGAAAGAAAACAGACAAGCATACTACTCATTGTTAAAGTGAGAGAGAAACACATTGTGCTATTAGCGACTAGAAACAAAACTGTGAAATCACATTGATTAATTTGGTTTATTTTGCAGAGTTTGTTATTAATTATGAAATTCAAATATGAAACAGTGATTATTAATTGGATTAGTGTGGTCACCAGTCTGTTTAAAGATAAATGTTATGAACTGATTATATTAGCTTCAATCTGAAATTACATAACAGTTACTGAAACAGTAAATATACAAGCAAAAGGCCAACTGAAAATGCAAGAGATTACAGAATGTTTGGAAGTTGATTACTGGCCCACTGAACACTTTAGTTGGCTTTCTGTAATACCACTACTGTAAAACATTGTAGTTAAGTTCAAACGATGTCACAATTAGGAGCAGTTAAATAAGGCAACGCTAAACAATAAAAGTCGAGATGAAAAAATTAACTAATACAGTAAATTAATTGTCAGTGCCAGAATAATTAGTTTAGTTATTTATCCTTCTCAAATATATAATGAATGTAGTTAATGACTGAACATGTGAAATAGTCCACTTCATTTGAATAATAAAATTTAAATTTCTCTTTCTGACATTTTCAAAATTTTCGTATTACAGTTTCTTACTTTTTGAATAATATGGCACTCTGCTGTTATAGTGACAGGAAAAGTATCCTACTGGTGGTAACAATGATGCAGAATAATCATCAACATAGGCTCAGAATTACAGTTTACAGAAACACTGTATTCTTTGATAAACTGATTATATGACAATGGCAAGTCTTGTACATTACTAAATGCCTGATATGGCACAGTCTTACTCTGAGACGGATCTGTTATTGAAAAGATGTAATGGTCTGGTGCTAACAATTAGTAAGCAAAAGGTTCTTCTTCCAGTTATGAACAAATTTTAATATATTTCTGCACACTGAACTCTTCTTTCGGTAATCCTCTTGAAACTTTTCCTTGAATAAAAATTGTACTGTGGCCCAAAAAATTGCTAGCTGGTTGCATCCACAACATCTAACTGTATAGTTTGTCTCTATGTCATCTACACAATATCCTGGGCATACTCTTAGAGTTTATTCACTGTTACAAAGTGACTCCTTATATGCACTCTGACATACCACAGGTACTAGCACAATTCAGAAAATATCTTTGGATTGTACAGAATGCGAAGGCCCTAATATTGCTAGTGTGTCTGCTTACATTAAAGATAAAACTATTTCCAATATTTTGCAAGAATAACACTTAACAACATTTCAGTTAATTAACATGGACAAAAAGACATTGAAAGTATATAATCTTATAATCAGAGAGTAACAAAAAAACGTAGAAAGACTGTTCAAATGTGTGTGAATTCCTAAGGGGCCAAACTGCTGAGGTCATTGGTCCCTAGACTTACACACTACTTTAACTTAAACTAACTTATGCTAAGAACAACACACACACCCATGCCCGAGGGAGGCCTCGAACCTCTGGCGGGAAGGGCTGCGCAGTCTGTGACATGGTGCCTCAAACCATGCAGCCATTCTACATGGCACATAGAGAAATGTAAAGTGCTAAGTATGAAGTACCATCTGTAGTGTTATACACTCTATCATTCTAGCACAGTGTGATCAATTGGGATATTTGGAATGCTTTTGTGGAAGTTTAAGGAAGTAGAATACTTAAGAGCTTTGATGTAACATGTACTTACTGGCAACTGTTATTATATGAAGCCACACTTCCAGAGAATGATGTAGATGCAGAAGATAGCAAAATGTGTATGGCCTTTTTACTTAATGGAAAGTGGTACCAGTTCATGACAACATCTTTTGATCTTTGAGTGGCCTATTTGAGAGCACTAGATGAAGTTCTTGGAGAAGAACTATCGAAGCAAGTTACACTGTATGGTATTCTAATTAGCAACACTTCATAGGAAGAACACTTAGAAATTCTATGTTGAGTACTAGAAGCTTTAACGAATGCTGGTATAGCAACCAACTTGGACAGATCAGAACTGGAAAATTCATAGATTGAATCCCTCACTTATATAATTCCTCCATGTATAACTGAATGGCATCCAAAGAAAATGGCAGCAGTAAGATATTTTTGTCAACCAAAAGTGCCATACAGAACTTAAACCTTATCTTCGTTCTGCAATCACTATTGCCAGCTTATTCCAGGGAAATTGACTACGATCATAGAACTTTTAAAGAAGGATGCATTATGGAAATGCTGTAGAAAACAACAAGATGCATTTGAATTAACTGGAAACAACTGTGTGAGGTGGCAATATGCCATCATCCTGATTTGAATTTCTATTTTGGTACCGACTGCAGTGCTTATTCTGTTGCTTCAGAAGTGTATCAGTTGATTGAAGTTAACAGTCGTTCATCACCATACACTTTGGTGAGCCATGCACTTACTAACTGTGAAAGTAAATTCACAGTTTTGGGAAAAGCAGCACTTTGCATTGTAAGGAGTTTTGAAATGTTTCTCTCCTACTTGCTAGAAAGGCACTTTAGTTATTGTTAGATTGCGAGTTAATGCACAACATGATAACCCAGTGTGCATTAGCACTTCAGGAATATGATCTTGAGATACAATATACACCAGGGTGACAAAATAATGTACTGGACGCTCTTTGAAAACCATAAAAGGAAAATAAATCTATTAATGTCGCAAATTCCAGGGAGTAACATGTGAGAATTCCTTTTTTAAGAGGTGTGCAACATGGCTACTTCATGCAAAGGTTTCCACACAGTATCAGATGAGAGAATGACGAGGAAGAAATTCTAAAATGATGGAAATACGAATATACAAATAAAGACAAGACACATAATCATTATATAAAGCATGATAATGTGTTATACATAAAAATTCAGATAACTGAAGTCTGTACTCAAACCCACTGTAGATGAACTTACAAAATATATGCATATTAGGTAAGCTTTGTAGCATGTGAATGCATGCTAGAGTTGCTAGAGAGAGTAATTTTCGACAACAAGACCCAGAAAGTCAGAGGATAATTAATGTCTTGTTATGTCTGTAACAAATTGCAGTTTCTACTTCTTAGCACAACGGTTTCATGCCCAGAGCATACTCTCAAAGCAGGGAGAAATTTGAGCAACTTATCTTTATGGCCACTGCCATTATTTAAAGAAAACTTCATACAAATAATGGTCATTCTGTACATCTTCTCGAAGTTTGTATGATTCTATCCATTAAGAAACGCTAATAGCAAAGTACTGATTAAAAACTGGAAGATGACAACAGAAACATCATTTCCCATGAGAGCATATTGTTAAATCTATTCATATCTTTGGACAGATTTTTTGAGGGACTTTTTTGATATTTTCTTATAAGCCATCATCAAATATACCTGTGTGACTAATGTATGAGGTGGGTCACCTATTCTGTGCTCACTATGGAAAAAGGTAGAACACATGGACTGAAAAGTAAGGTGACCTTGAAACAGTAATCAACTATTTGTGTTGTGACTCAACTGGATGACCTACATGCACTGTTATCTTTGGTAAAAGAACTAGGCTACATAATTTTCCACAGAGGAGTGAGCAGACACAAGATGATCAAGCTAGAATAGCATTATAGACCATGAGAAAATGGCAGGAGGAAGAAAATATGCATATGACAGAATTGTGAAGATTATCAATAAAGGAATAAAGAAGTTCTGTCGCTATTATCATGGACTGTCAAAAATTGGGAAGATTGTTCACCCTAATTCTGTCCAAGTGGATATGGTGAAGTCTGAAACATATCAAGGTCATCATCATGTTGAAAACATAAAATTTTATCATCATCAAGAAATTTTACAAAAGGATGTGAATAAATGAACAGCAATTTTCTTTCAACGAAGATGTCAGTCTGGATTAACAGACAACAGTCATAGCTATAGCGACCTAGGTTAGTGCACAGTAGTAGGTAGCTGCTGTAAATGTTTAAGTAACTGCAGCAGTTAGCAGCAATGGGCTACTGATAAGTATGTATTCGAGTGCTATACTATTACTTCCAGACAATATATTTTGAGACAAAGAGCAGGAAATGCTGTACACGCAGTGTGTCTGTATATTGTTCACAATGCTCCGGTAAATACTTTTTGTTTTTGCATGTTGCTGAGTGATCAAGTGGATTGTGGCAGGCCACCCCATGGAACCACAGGTGGCTGCTCTGATTGACTGTGTCACTCGACTCACATGGCAACAAATCATGGCCAGCACAGAGCAGCTGTATGGTACTACTGCATTCTGATATCTCTCAAGCTGCCATGCTTACCACATGTTCCTTAATTTCCACTGGCATCAGTTTAACAGTCCACAAGTTCAGGATATGATATAATTGTATGTGGATTGCAGCTCAGTGTGGGCAGTGTATTACAAGCAGATCAACTAATGATATGTTCACAACGTTTTTTACATTTGATTTTACAAGTGCTTCAAGAATTTTTGTGATTGCATGTGGCATACAGAATAACATCTAGGCAGGGTCTTAAATGCACGGTAACTAATGAAGTGTTTCGTTATTTATTAAAAAACCAATTGTTTGTTACCTGTATGTGAATAGTCTAATAGAATTTATGTGGGAAAATGTAAATTCTATTGTATATGTAGAAAGTAAACTACGTGCTAAAGTACTTGATATTTTTCAAATGATAATATTCAAACACTTAATAAAATGTACGTAATGCTATGATACTTTTTTGTGACAATGCGATGTGTAGCCTATACTGACTTAAATATGCTTGCTGGTGAAATTTTTCTTTAGTAGTCTGACAATACCAGAATCACATATGGCACTTGCTTAGACTTACCATTTGAAATAGTTGAATTTCTTGCAAATGCATTGTACACATTGTCTTACATAATTAAAAACAACTTGTCTACTTTTTGCTGTTTTGTGGTGATGACACTTGTTCAGTGTACACTTGTCTGTTTTACTGAGACCAAACATTACATTACTTTCTGTCGTTCGTTCAGATATAGCCATATTTATACATGACCTAAGGTGCAGATCAAGTCCTACTTTTGTCAATATTTGTATTTCTTATTTCACATTTATTTCCATGATTACATGTTGTGTCAACTTTGCATTTTTATGGAAGTAGTGCAATGTACAGGCAGTGACTGACTATTTACATAACATTACGCTATAGTAGGCTACCAGTGTACAATATATTTATTCTCTTCTGCAAATTTTGGAAAAACAGTGCTTCACTGGTAATATATCTTTCTTGCGCATATTTTTTATTTTTTTATGTAACTTTTCTTATTTTAGAGACAAGCCTCTTTCCTTTCTTGAACAATGAGTCAAACTATGATAAAACATGTATAGCACTTATATACTCTGCACGCATCTTTTTTTGTGGATATGAAATTGATGGTAGTGGCTGCGCCCTTTGTCTAGTAGTTAACATTATTTTTGTCAGTGCATTAGTAATTTACTCTATAAGGTAACATTTTTCTTATACACGCTACAGCAGCATGTAAGCCAACTACTATGTCACACACAGTAATTACTTGTCGACTTCTGGAATAATTTATAATTAACTGAATGTAGTTAATTTGTGGTCAGTGACTAATTAACATAATTTGTATGCTTCGTTTTTGACTGTCAATTTCTTTCTAACTTTTTATACAAATTTTATTTTACAATTCACTGTATGTGAAAAATTTTAATTTTGTTGGGGACATGTAAGGGTACATTACTCCTACACAAAATGAATATAATATCATTGCTGATGCTAAGAGTGCTATCTAACAGTCTCAACAAGTAAAAGGGCAGTACATGAGAGACTTTGCTGAGTCACAGGTGACTTATGACATTAGAGTGTTTCACATTTATAGATTTATATAGTGGCACACAGTATTAGCAACCAATGTGTATTTTGAAGCAATGTACAAGAAAGAGTTTATATGACTGAATAAATAGAACATGAAATTGAATCAACTAGATGTTTGTAATTTAATATTAGGAGAAATCTCAGCCATAATAGTGTTAAACAGTTGTTCAGGAATCAGTGGAGCTCACCAAAGGACAAATGGAGTATTTACTCTACAGTGATCAACACTAACAAACGTTACACTGTGACACAGAGAAAGGACTTGTAAATGACAATGTGTGTTGATGATACCTTCAGTAGCAACAAACAGATTAAAGATGTAAAAGAGGAAACAAACAAGGTTGTACCTGTGGGTAATAATTATGATTTGTTTGATGTGGAGATCAGCAACATTTGTTATGTGGATGTTAAATTGTCATAGCTATCTGTAATGTTGATGCTTGGAGGTACTATAGAAAGCTTATAGCGGTATTGCACACCTTTGAGATAGCAGTACATGTGAGGATTTATCGATTGCTGTTGCTGTTGATGCAAATGAGAAGAGTGAAGTGCAGACATGCTCATGGGAGATGGAAGCCACCTTGTAGTTGACAGTGATTTGTAATATGACTGGATGGAACAGGATGACTGTCAGTATAGTGTGAAAGATTGAGTGGATAAACCTAATTTCATAAATGTATTAATACTAAAAGATAGAAGAAAGTTCAGAAATTTTAATTTGCCACGAAACTATCAAATATAAATGACCCTAATGCATATAAAGTTGACTTTGTGAAAGTTTTTGAGGATGACTAAGATGCAGAGTCACTATTCAGAATGAATGTTAATTCTATGCAGAGTAAATGGATGAAAGTTGCAGAGAATAATTTACACTATTAATCTGAATTAATGAGAAAGGATATGGAGAAATTATAGATAATTATCAATGAGAATGACATATATTTTGAAGTTTTAGTGGAAGTGGAAGTCATATTTGTGAGTGAAAGGAAAAGTTCTATGTACTTAGAAAGGGATTACACATTAAGAATATGGCAAAGTTTCCTGCAACAAGTGTAAAAAAATAAGAATGCTGCATATCAGTTCAGTATGCTACTCAAAAGAAAGATTATGCTTGAGTTTGTTGTAAGTGGGGAATCATTTGAGGAGAATTTCATAGAGATACCAGGTTTACCTGCAAATACAGCGTGTGGGATGGATTTCCTGACCAAGAAAGACGTGAATGCTAATTTATGAAACAAGTAATTGAGTCTTCCTGTGGGCAGACCAGGAAGAGGATGTTGTATGAGATAATGCAATGTCAGTCTACAAGCAATATAAGAGGCAGATGATGCTGTGCACACAGAATGAACAAATTAGACTTAAAATAGCAGCAGTGTCTGAGGTGAACTTATTGTGTTTTTAATGGGGTATTGTTTGATTTACCATGTATGTATTTCCTGTAGTAATTTGAAGAGATTTTGAGGGTTTTATTAGCGATATTTTTGTAGTTCATGTCATGTGTCACAGGCGTGAGAATATGTGGAGTGAATGAAGTATGAATGATGAAGAGTTATTCTTAATTACAGTATCAATTATTGATACCACTATATCGATACTCACACTCAGAGTGTCTCTCTATGCAGTATTGAGTTGTGGGTTCTGTGACAGGAGGACACCTTGCACACAATGGAGGAAATTAAAAGGCCAGTACATATGCTGGACATGGAGAGTGCTGCCATGGGCCAGGATGCCAGTGGAAGGGGACAGGCTGGGCAACATGTGAAGGGCAACTTGCTTTTTGCTGTATGGGAAGGAATGCTAGAGGAGCGCATGAGGATTGTCACAGATGGTGGTGTGTCTGGACATGATCAAGGAAGTGTATGTGTGCCTGTATGTTCCCTGTTGCCAGCACATATGGACATCAGTTTTAGAAACTATGAACATCATTTCTAAATTACACTGGTCATCAATGATGTGTGGTTATGAGCCATTACGCTAAATAACTTTGTTGTCATCCTGTCCTTGCCAGCAGCTTAAGTGCACTAAGTGAAGGTTATGGACTATTCTGGCTTGTTAATGGCTTAGACTTAAAAAAGCAGTTCTTTAATGACATTGATTTATTGTAGCCCTTCTCACCAGATCACTGAATACTGTATCGATTTAATCAAAGAATGTTAATGATAGTTGCAAGACAAGCTGTTTGCCACTAATAAAATTTTTTATGTAGTACACTTTTGCAGTGAATGATTGTGGGTTTTGAGGTAATCATTGTTCACATTTTAGATAAGCAAGAGGCTCGCCACTAACAGAATTAGCTGTCCAGCATTTCTTTTTGTACATTCAATAGTCATATTCTTATAATTAATGTTTCCATTCGAGGCAAAGGCAAAGCTCCCACCATAGTAAATATAACTATGCTGTAATTTTCACCATGTTCTAAAGGACTATGTTAACTATAGGTGTTGGATAAAAGACAAGGTTATGGGGGCAAAATGTACATGTTTTAACCTCGTGCCTTTTAAAGGTTCTATCGACTCGAAACTGATTGGTGTTTCTCTGTTTCAGAAAGTGTATTTTCTTCTTGCTATGTGCCCATTTTGGGGGAGATGGCTTGTTTGTGCAGTGGCACTTACTGGAGGCATAAGATGGGCCACCTGAGTCTAAGTACTATGTGCTGGGTGATGGTACAGCGTGTATTCAATGCTATGACATATATTTTTAAGTGTTAAATACGAGTACATTCACCTTCATTGTTCATGAGACATTAATTGGTTTGCTCATAGTATTCTTTGCATATTTTTTTTATAAATAAAGCTTGAAAATTTTGGATTTTTAAAATAAAGACACAGCTTTGGATGTTGAACACACTGCAGATATGTAAAGACTTAACTAAACAATGTTGGTATGGATCCCATTACGTCACTGACGATTACAGTGTTGCTTATTAGAAAAGATTAATTAATTGATTTATATATGTGTATTTATACCTGTATGTAAAGTCTTAGAGGTGGCTATAACTTGGTCTTTTCTCTCGGATATATGCTGTTTCACCTATACATGATCAGGGGTCCTTATTGCTAGTGTGTACACTATAATTGTTGTAAGAAATCAAATTCATTCTTGTGTTTGCTTCTATGGGCTCAGTGGTTCCTACTCCTGGATCCCCATGTTCTTTACCACCTTCCAGTGGTAGTGGAGTGTGGTTATGATTCATGGACCTCTGGATTATGGACCCAGCACATTTCTACATTTCACTGGTATCGCGTAGCGTTGTTATCGGGTCAAATAAGCAGAGACTGTACACACTGGTAGTAAACAGGTAGTTTATATATTTGATGAACTGTCGTAGTACCTGAGTATTTTTTCTATTGTAACCTTGCACTGTTTCATGTTGTACATCATGGGAGCAAGATGTTTGATAGGCTTGACTAATTGCCTCCAGTGGAAATTACGATTTAGATAGAAGGCCAAGGAGGGCAGTGTCACGAAGTTGTGCCAATGGTTGCAGGCTGCCTTGAGCGAATTGGCAAACACCATTGCCTCATCTGTTGGGGAGGTAAATTCAGCATGCTCCATTTGTAGGGCGCCGCTCGCAAATATGCAGGAAGATGTTCCACTATTAGAAGTGCATTTCCCTCCAATAAGCAAATGTTCTGGCTACAAGCCATGTTACACCATCTAGCTAATAGGGTGCAGGATGTCTGTTTAATTAGTAACGATTCACAGAAATTGTCTGAAATTCAAACGTTGCAAGTATTATCTGTTCAACAGCAAGTTTCTTTCCTCAATTGGCAGTATGAGAGTGATGGAGAAAAGGTGGGCTACAGTGATGTGAATTAGAGATTTGATCTTGGTAAACAATTTTGGGAATACATAACCCATTAATTGATGTTCATGGTGTTCACAGACTATAAGTGGAAGGCAACAGAAAGGTGGTACACCTATTGTGGTTCAGGTTAAATTAAAAGAGCAAGTTGAGGTGTTGTACATTTCTTGTAGTGTTATTTTTCAAATTATTTTCCCTTTAAGAGTCAGTCGACTTAGCAGAATAATTTTGGAGTCCTTGCAGAGGGAGGAGACCTTTAGTGAGTTTCACAAGAAAATACATTGGAACTTGTAGGAAGTCGTACGAAGAAGCAGTTGATTGAGCAGCATGATTAGAGTACAAGCAGGTAATGAACCATTACTTGAATCCATTGATAGTGTGTGGATAGCCATCCTGGCCCTGTGTGTTGAGATTTTTGAGAGAGATGCTTCGGTCCACGTTCCTGAGGGCTTGTGGCTGGATGATTGTTCTAGGCTACTGTTTTCCGATAGACATCAGTTGTCCACTTATTTCGATAAGTTGGTAATGAGGAATTAGGATACTGTTATGGTGATGAAGAGTGGAGCAGTTAGATGAAGTAAGGCAGAAAACTAGGCAGCAGTGCTTTCGGTACGGCGAGTGTTTTCGTTGTGGAGATTGTGGACTGTCATACAGTAACCATCCACACAGCTAAAACACCTTAAACAAGGCCGTTTGGCAGTCACAGTGTGCTTGTCCAGACAGTAACTTGCATGTACCAAATGTGTGCGCTGAACTCAGCTCTAAACCTATGTGCGCTGTGCTTCACTATGAGAGTAATGACTGTTGAGTAGCTGGGTTACTTGATTTGCAAGCTGTTAAGGAAATTGTTGGTAGGTGTCCAGGCAGCATTACAAGTCCCCAGCAAATTTAAGTGGAACTGTAGGAAAGTCGACAGATTATTTGAATGGAGATGCTGTGCATGTAATCCGTCAGGTGACTGTGGTATAAGAAACAAGATTAATTCTACATCAGATCAGGGCACTATGCAAAGTATTGCTAGAAGGCATGTGGCATCCACAAAAGAAATGCACAGCTGCAGTACCAACTAAAACCGCGATATTTCAGGGAAACTAAGGGATGACAAAGCTGTGTTGTTGGGTATTGTCACATTAAGTAACTTCAGATTTGGGGCAATACACACAGCGACAGAAAATGATGTGAAGAGGTTGAAAATACCGCTTCAGTTGTAAATTTCTTTATTTTCACACAGCACAGTTACAACACCTGATAAAGGGCTTACAACAGTCTGAAACCGGTCATGTGAAAATAAAGAAATTTACAACTGAAGCGGTGTTTTAACCCCTGCTAAAACGTTCAGTTGCGGATGCTCTTCCAACAGGATTGTTTGCAGAAAATGATGTCTTAGTGTTAAATTGTGTAGAATTAAGAGATAATCTGAAGTTATGGATAGGCACTGGAGCACAGTCGTTCTTACTGAAGAAAAAGAAAGGTGTCACCAGCAAAGCAGTAAGTGCAATATGTGCAATGGAAATACACCTAAGTGTGGAAGGTGCTGGGAAAGTCAGACACATGTTTCTTGTTTATGAGTCAGGGTTAGACATTCCATATTATGGATTGTTTGGTAGAGATTTCCTAACATAGCATAATGTTAAGTTAGAATATGTTGGAAAAGTATTAGGGCTGCAAGGTCAAGACAACCCTAACAGCAGAAGAGGAACTGAAAGGTTACGAATTCGAGGTGGATCAGGAGTCCAATGAGGACTAAGACAGGAAAAAAAAATGTTATTAAGAGTGGATGATAACGTACTGTGAGATAGTGACAGGGAAGGAGGTTGTATGTGGGATGTAAGTACCAAAATCGTTAATGAGTCTTCAAAACTGCAGGTGTATAGTAAGTGCAATGTATTTATCAGATGACAAAATTTAGCTGAAGAACATTAGGTTAATGACAGAAGACTCAGAGCGAATAGGGTAAGTACACAAAGGAAAAGGCAGCAAGCAAGCCATAGAGAAGAGTGAAAGCTGTATTGGTACTTTGTAGTAATAAGTGGAAGTTGATCACTTAAATGCCAAAGGAAAGCGTGCATTTGTGGTGATTTGCACAGAGTATGTAGATAATATTCCATCTACCAAGTGACGAATTGTCTTATACATCCAAAGTAAAACACAGAATACCGATAGCACCAGAACTTGCAGGAAAGGTAGTGAATGCCAGACCATACTGAATTCCAAAAGCGCAAAAAGAAGTTTTAAAAGATCTTTTGAGCAAATGCTGAAAGCTGACACAATTCTTTGAAAGCAAGAGTGAATGGGATGCACCATTACACTACCATGGTTTTGGGGTTTTAGCCCTATCATTAATTTTATCTGCATCTAAAGTAAACAATAGATATTACCTACTCATTTAAAAAATTCAAAAATTTTAAAAATTAGCGATTAAAATTTATAAACAACGAAATTTTAAGAAATGTTGAAAAATTAGCCTGTCTAGCAGTAGTATGATGTCACATCCATGCTCAAACAACTAATAGGCAAACATTTACCATATATGGACCATTGTAACAACATCCCAAATTGTTACTGCAAAGAACCCCAACATTCAAGCATAGCCTGGGAAAATTCCTCTTGTCCCAGAATTGCCACGAGGAAGGTATGTTGCCTACAAAAACAAAGCCAGTGTAGGACATTAGGTGAAAGTCATACACTAGATCAAAGTTATACTAAGTGATGGTCCTGCACTGCAGAAAGCTCAAAGCATCTTTAAACGTCATGTGGCAAACCATGAGAATACAGTGATAGCATTTGAGGCCAACACTTACTGAACGGTAATACAGCACACCTGTGTGATCTGTGTGTCCACAGCAGGTGGACTGAGCAGTAATGCTGTACACTGTATACAATATAAATAACATGAAGGGGGTGCATAACCTGGGACTGAGAGGAACTGGAATACAAGTACATACGAAAGTCGAAAGAAGAATACAGAAGAAATAAAGGTAGTAACCAGAAGCAATGGTGGTTCAATATGAGAGTTGTTCGCCTGAACAAGCAACTAGGAAAAGGTAGCATGACTAATAACAGGTTCACAAGTATGGTATGAGTGCCAAAACAAATATGCAGAAGATATATAGGTAATAACTCGAAGTAATTATGGTCCAGCATGGGAGATGTTCGACTTTAAAAGCTAACGAAAAAAAGCAGCATGTCTAATAATATGTACACAACCTGCCACTTGTCATGTATGGGCTTTCTTCTATTGGATGCAGATTTTGGCATTTTTATGAGTTTCAGCATTTAGCTTATGTTATTATTTACGCATTTCACGTCATGTGTCTGTTGCTTTGTTGTACATCTTCTGTTATTAGTCATGAACATGTTGTGGAACAGTTGTGGATGTCCATAAATAAAAAATTTTAGCGGCTTTATTGCTGGTCCCAAAAAGGATAGATGCCAGTGGCAAACAGAAGTGGAGAATCATAGTGGACTAGAGGTACTTGAATGATATTGCTCAAGCCAATGCATTTCCGCAATAAGGAAGTAAAGAGAAAACAAGGACAGTTTTAATTTATTCAAGATGGTGGGCCCCCTACCCCCTGCTGTAGATGTAGCAATGACACACTGATGTTGTCACACTTTTGATATAAAAGTAATTAATTAATTAAATTATTCCTCTCCCCCCTGGGAAATCCCGAGACTTCTCCACCCCTCCCCTGCTCCCTGGTGTAAATATGGCAATATCGCACTGACGATGCCATGCATTGGCCCCCTTTCCATCTCCCCCTCCCTCACCCCTCCCTTCGCTATCCCAGAAAAGTATTGGTGGGGAAAATTGCTCAGTCTGTGCTGAGGATATCATGACATGAAATTAAAATCAACGTCAGTTACATTTAGGAGGACATAATAACATATTGTTTACTTATAAAATTCAGTTAATGTAACAAATTTGCAGGGTTTATATCTCTTTGTTTGTCGGGAAAAGCTCATCATTCTCTGTTCTTTTTAATTAATTTTGGGAGATGAAAGTGCTGTAAAATCTTTTGAAAAAAATTATCAGTCTGTCAAAAAGTAATTTAATACGCAAGCAGATCGTTTTTTTCCAATCGTTCAAGGAATACCAGCAAGAAATTGACGTCAACACTACCCGCACATAATTATGCTGCTACAGATAGCGCCAAAAAACGAAAGTTAAGAAACATCGTCACGTAATTACGCTGCTATAGATCGCAATCGTGACTCTAAATATTGTGAACCACACATATATGGCAAATCAGAGGTCTTTTTGACCGCAAGTCGTACATTTCGCGATTAGAACGTTATAGTTAAAACATCGTTACAGGTACATAAAACACTCATCGCACGTAATTACGCTGCTGCAGATAGCTACCGTGTCACTAAGTATAGTCAGCCTAGCCATATACGGCAAAACAGAGATCTTTTTGAAGCTAAATCATATATATCACGAAAAAGCGGTAGTTAAAAATATAGTCCCCGTTACAAATGACCGCAAAAAACCGCTCGAAATCGGTGGGAAATGCTCAGTCAGTGATCTCTACTCTACTCTACTCTACTCTACTCTAATTACTCTGCTACAGACTGGCGGCAATAACATATCACGAAAACTGTATCTATGAAGATACAAAAAAATCGGTAATAAACGTTTGAACATACCACAAAGACTGCAAAAAATCTCGCCTAACATGTACCGCAAATAGAGTCTATAATACATGCAACCTCAGCTGGTAAAAGCCGCGCCCGTTAACAGATCTGCACAGAGGCCAGCGACTGTCTCTGCTCGCGTTATACGCACTGATGACGTAGTTCAGCGTGCTGCTGTCAGAGGGCAGCACCGCACAGGTCGGCGGCAGCCACCAGCGCTGCCTACCTGGCTGCGACCCCCAACAGTTCCAAGGAAGTCGGAGCACCCTTTCTCCTGTGCGGGTCGAACGAAGTACCCCTGGCGGCGTCTTTCGTGTTGAAATCAGGGATAAATACCGAGCTGCTTTCTGTTTAACCGTCTTGGAACACTTGGCCACTTAACAATATGCTTCAAACGTTCTGTGTGTGCACTGACCTTGTGAACAATACAATAGGTTTTTCTGGGATGTGGACCTTGTGAACAGTACCCCTCCCAGAGGATTTGCACCTGTTTCGATGCAGACAATAACCGGTTTTTTCTGGGTAGGACTGGTGAACGCTGACAAAGGGATTCCCTGTTTTCCCACCTGCGCTCTGCATTTGGGTGGTCCTGAAGCGAGTGAACAATACCTGTCCCAGGGGATTTGCAGCTTGTGAGCAATACCCATCCCAGAGGATTTCACACCAGCTTTGATGAAGCAGACAACAGGCTTTTTCTGGGAGAACTGGCGAATTCTGACAAAGACATTCCTGGAGAAAGAAGAACAGGTTGCTGTTTCACCTGCACTCTGTCTGTGTGTATGTGTGTGTGTGTGTGTGTTTGGTCCTGAAGGATGTGAACAGTACCTGACATGACTGAACCTGCAGACCTGGGTTCTCTCCCATAGAAGCGTTCCTATTGGTTCCCACCAAATGCAGCCTGGGTTTTCCCCTGTAACAGCGTTCTTACTGGTTGCCTCTAAATTAGAGCATGTGTTTATCAAATCAGTGTGTTAGTACTATATTTTCGTTAGAAAAATATCCTCTGTTACAGTTTCTCCTTGTTGATGTTACAGCATTTAATTATTGTTACAGCATTTATTCCCAAAGTGCTCGCTGACCTCAGTCAGCAGCTGGAGGCTGAAAGGGGGCAGGCCAATGAGACAGAGATCATGGAGCAACCTTCAGTGGCAATTTGGTTGACGCAGCAGCCATGTAAGTACATAAACTCATTAGAAAAAAATAATTTTTTGTTCAAATTTCGTATTCAGTGCGGTGACAGTTGTTTGTAGTATACACCAATTCTTCTTCGTGCTGTTACAGTAAATATATTGCTCGAACACGATCGGTTGCTGGAGACTGAAGGCAGGCAAGCTAACAAATCTGAGATTGTGGAGCAGCAGTTATGTAAGTACATATTCTCGTTAATTTTTTTCGTATTGTTGTAATTTGATTATGTGTGTCTCTGCTGTATACATTTTTAAATCAATATGTTGTTGTAGGTGATTTCGAGGAGCAGGAGATTGATGAGCCTAAGGTTGGTGTTACACCACCTTCAGCAAACCCATAGCAACTACTGTGTAAGTGCATATTCTTTTCGTTAAATTTTTTTCTTAGTGCTGTATACATTTTTAAATCAAAATGTGGCCATAGGTGATTGTGGGAAGCCAGACCAGTGGGTCCATGTCGAGTCCAACATGGTGAGGATGTGGAGAGGGAGCTCTGGCTTCGTGAATTCTAGTCGAAGATACCACTGTGGATGGAGGCCACTCCTGACGGCTGCAAGGATATGGTTCCATTGTGGGTGGATGGTGATATCAGTAATTTCTATAGTCATACTGCTTGTTCTTTATTTTTTTGGATTAGTATATAAAATCAGTGTTCTTTCTTTGCACCAGGCTAGTTTAATCAGAGTCTGGAATGTTGTATTTATTTTCATTATTCTTTCCCTCTCTCTACAGGTGGTGAGCCAACAGTGCCTGGCACATTTATATGATAAGCCTGTGAGCTGTTGCATACAGTCTTATTAACAAAAAAGCATTATTTGATAGCAAAAACACTCCATAACTGTTCTCGTTATAATAATATCAACAGACATTGGACGTTAAGATTCTACCACACTTCCTCCCCTCACATGTCGTTAGAACTCCAACAACACAATTCTGTCGATGAGAAATCACAAATCAGGTAATACTGGAGCCTAATACTTCTGAGAGGAACGGTTGGAGAGCCTATCCGCACAATGATATTTTAAAAAGTCGATAGCACTAGGAGAAAAACGTTGAGATTAAAATATGCAGTAACTTAGATCATTTTTGCCATCATGATGGGAGTCATTAAAAAAAGTCTTCTGACAACGTATGTAGAGTTACATTATGATCGATGTTATCATAAGACAGACTCATACACTATTTCCTACGAAGAAGAATAAAAGAGCTATGATCAACTAATGTGTTCTATAAGGCTGCTGACCAACTCTGTAGGAGTCATTCATTTGTCGCTGCAACACCCAGTCCCCTTCTTACCAAGCAAATGACTTCTTGCATGTCTAATATTTCTTTAGAATTATATATTAGAAAATACTAGATCTTCAGTAAAAACTAGACTTCTATGGAAGTACTGTTTAAATAATTGTAGCCTACAGCCATTAAACCAACCTGATAATGGTCTCAGGCTGCTGATGAAATTTTGTATTTTGTCGTAATACACTATGGTAATCTTAAACATGTTATGTATGTGATGAATAAGTATTGATTTGAAGACCAATCATAGCTACCACCATACTGACATCAGCTCAGCGTAGTGGAACTGTGACGCATCTAGAAAGACGATTTTCTATCAATACTAGCTGCAGGAGCATAAGAAAGCTAGTCTCTCCATCTTGATTCTCTGAATTCCACCAGCACCTCTGCTAGTAGTATGGATTTTTTGTGTAGTCGATTTTCTCCTAAAAACTATAGGTACACAGCACATTTTTTCTATAAATCATTACAGGTCCGGATAGTCTTTTTTTTTAAAAGTAGAGTATCAAGATACTGCATCCTACCACTACCAAATAATCGAGTAACGCTACAGTCTTCTACAATAGATATACATCCAGCTAAAAATATAGGATGTAATAGAATTTAAGGAAGCTTAATCAGCAAAGACATCACAATCAATTCCGTCAGAACTAGTATTACTTACCTAAAGCAGAAAATGTGTGAAATGATCTTAGGTATACATATTCAGTAATTTTAATAGGTCAGCTTGACAAACAATGTCTGCAATACGTATTGGGAAGGCATCATTTATTCTTTATGGAACCAATCAGGCCCTCCAGAGCAGACATAGTTGTTCTTTCCATTCTCAGATTTATTCTCGTTAGAATTTTCCACATTGATTTGCTTACAATGAATAGACAGTCATCTGGATGTGCAGCATGGAATATCATGTGTACAGCACACTGTTTTATAGACCATTATAGCTCTTGATTTTCAAGTAGAGTATCGAGATATTACATTCTACCACTCCTAAATAATCCATTAAAACTACAGTCTTCCACGGCATGTCCACATCCAGCTAAAAATGTAACACTTACATATTCTAATTTTACGAGTAATAATCAGAAAAGACATGATCAATACTATATGATCTAGCATCACTCATCCCCAGTAGACAAGTTCCAGAATGATTTCACTGATACATATATGAAAAACTTTGATGGGTAATGGTCTAGGTCTGCTAAACAAATAATAGTAAACTATATGGACACAGATCTGTAACTTATTATCTGACCTGACTCTCAGGAATATTTGTCACTCTTCATATATTACCCATATCTATACCCATATCTACCTTAACTCCCTGGAATGTTGTGTTTCAGATCTCACATCGACCTGTCATAGTATTTACCATTTCTCTATCACATGTATCATCTTTTGTATGCATACAGTAAACAAAGGATGACGATTATTTATACTGATCATAGAAAAGACATCTAGGTAAAGATAGAAGCACTTTCGTTCATATGGGGTCACTACCCTTTCAACCATCTAATATACACCTGCTCGACACATTACCTCCTTTAGACACCTATACAACCACCAGTTAGACTTCTTTGTTGTTCCCTGGCTGGCTTGAACTCTTCTCTGACTCGAATTTTTTTGGTTGCTGGAACTCTGCCTTGGTTGATGTTTGAGGACCTCATATATGGAATTGGGGGCTGTTTGCTTACAGATGGTATGTGACTACGTCAGTTTTTACCTGTAATTTGCAGTCAGTGAGTGTGAAGTGTGCCTTTTTTTCCAGTGGATGTGACTTCTTATTGGACTGATGAAAGTGGCTTCCCCTGTACAAATCAGTTACATGCCTTACTGCTGATACCATGTCATATATGTGCATACAGATTTTCCAATGAATTCGGAATTAAATTTGCTTAGGAAGAAAAAACAATACTCAATACCCCAGACTACAATGGAATAAGATACGTGTAATTTAATGTCCAGTCATCTATCAGGGTTATTTAAGGATAGTGGTGTTGGGTAGGGTACTGCATTTCATCATTAACTAATGTTCCATTAAAATTACAGTCTTCTGCACCATGTACATCACATAATGATTTTGGAAATGTACTTTCATGCCAGCCGGAGTGGCCAAGCGGTTCTAGGCGCTACAGTCTGGAACAGCGCGACCGCTACGGTCACAGGTTCGAATTCTGCCTTGGGCATGGATGTGTATGATGTCCTTAGGTTAGTTAGGTTTAAGTAGTTCTAAGTTTTAGGGGACTGATGACCTCAGAAGTTAAGTCCCATAGTGCTCAGAGCCATTTGAACCATTTGTGCTTCCATGTTGCTTGCATTTAGACAGGGTCAAACTCAAGCAGTCCATCTCCATAGTTATAAATCATAGCCTAAAAGCCATGTTCTTTTTAGTGGAGGAAGATGTAAAACATTTCTCCCAAGTAGTTGCCCATATCCATTCTGATAAAAAAAAGTATAGCATTTTATCTGAATCCATAAGCTAGTAGTCATCTACAAAAGGCCATTGCAATAATAGAGGTTGATGGTCTATTTCAGTGTCAACGAGTTCTGCTTTAGATGTTTTTTTCATATTGACACTGCATCCATACGAATTTCTCCTAACATTAGATGTTAGAATATTGTGCAGGGGCAGCTGAATTTGGAGAAACTAAACTTCTTGTTACTGTTTAACGTCCGCCAACTCTGACTTCAGAGCATTTCTGTTCAAAATAGAGAGAGTTCTTGGTTCACTTTACAGGCAGCACCAAAAATTAGTTGTATGTGGCGACTTCAATATTAATTTTGTATGTGATTGTGCAAGGAAAAGGATTTTGTAAGAGCTCCTAAAGTCATATGAGCTGATGCAGTCTGTATGATATGCTGGGGAGCAGTAGCACAATTACAGACAATATTTTTATTCATTCTTCATTACTAGACAGGCATTCTGTTAGTAAAAGGGTGAATGGCCTTTCAGACCATGATGCACAAATTTTAACATTAAAAGGTTTATTTACTAAAACAAATGTTATATATAATTACAAACTATGTAGAAAAGCTAATCCAACAGCAGTAGAGAGTATTTTAAAACTCATTATAGAACAAGTGGCAGACAGGATGTTTGTAGGGCTGAAGCATAGATGACAAATATAATGCTTTCCTTAACACATTTCTCATGCTCCTTGAACGCTACTTTCCCTTAGAACGCTCTAAACAGCATACTAGCAGTAAAAGGCAGCCTGGTTGGCTGACTAGAGGGATAAGATAATCACATAGAATAAAGTGGGAGTTATATGTATAAAAATGTTAGAAGTAGTCACAATCGAGCTATAGTAGCTCATTACACACAGTACTGTAATATGCTTAAAATGTTATTAGTAAGGTAGAGAGTATGTGGTACACAAAAAAAATATCTAATTTGCAGGACAAATTAAAACCATATGGTCAATCGTGAAGGAAGTGTCTGGACAGCAGCACAAGATCGAGGATATAAAGTCAGTTGATAGTAAAAATGTTTCTGTCACTGATACGTCAGATATATGTACAGTATTTAACAGTCACTTTCTGAACATAGCTGGTGAATTAAATAAAAACTTCTACAGGGAATCACATAACTCTTTTAGAAAATGCCTTTCCAAGATTGATGTCTGAAATACTCCTCCTTGATAAAGACAAGGGGCAGACTGAGTCAATAATTAAATCACTGAAGACTAAGCACTCTCATGGATGTGATGGAGTGCTAGCAGAATACTAAAGTAGAGTGCTGCACATGCTAGCCCTGCTATTAGCCATATTTGTAATTTTTCCATTAGGAATAGTCAGTTTCCTGAATGAGCAAAGTACACAGTGGTAAAGCCACTTTATAAAAAGAGAGAGAGGAATAATTTAAACAATTTCTGACCTATTCATATGCCATCAACATTTGCTAAAGTTACTGAGAAGGTTGTGTATGTAAAGATAATTGATCACTTCATTTCACATAATTTGCTGTCAAATGCACAGTTTAGTTTTAGAAGTTGTTTAACAAGTGAAAATGCTATATTCTCTCTTCTTTGTGAGGTGCTGGATGGATTAAACAAAAGGTATTGAATGCTAGGCATCTTTCTTTAATTTAGCCAAGGAATTTGATTATATAAATCACAAAATATTATTGCTCCAGAAGTTGGACCTTTAAGGAATATGGGGAGTAGCTCACAATTGGTTCACCTCTTTCTTTAAGAACAGGTAGCAAAATGTCACTCTCCACAGTACTGGGAATGGCTATGGTCTGGGGTCTGATTGGGGTGCAGTTAGATTGGAGGTGCTCCAAGGATCAGTGCTGGGACCATCCCTGCTCCGTCTTTATATAAATGATATGCTATTCATTATTACAGGTGAGTCAAAAATATTTCTGTTTGCTGATGACACTAGCTTAGTAGTAAAGGATATTGTGCGCACCGTTGGCACTGTTTCAAACAGTGCAGTTTAAGACATGTAAAGAATAAACTAACGCTAAATCTCAGTGAGACTCAGTTTTTACAGTTTTTGACACACAGTTCAGCTAAACAGAATGGACATATGATTAGTGACACAGAAAAGTTCAAATTTCTAGGTGTTCAGTTTGACAGTAAACTGTCATGGGAAGCCCATGTTCATGGTCTTGTTCAAAGACTTAATGCTACCATTTTCACTGTTAGAGTAATGTCTGAAATAAGTTATAGTTCCACATGAAAGGTTGTCTACTTTTATTATTTTTGTTCGCTTGTGATTTATGGTATGTATTTTGGGGTAACTCTTCCCATTCTCAAAGGGTATTTTTGGCTCAGAAATGGGCAGTTCAGACAATAAGTGTTGTAAGTTCGCAGACCTGTTGTTGACGACTCTTCATTAATCTGAGTATTCTGACAGTCACCTCTCAATTTATATACATTCTTTATTGTTGTTTTTTAACAATATCAGATTATTCCCAAGAATTAGTAGCTTTCACTCAGTTAACACTAGGCCAAAATCCAGTCTACATTTGGATCGCATTGCCTTGACTGTTGTGCAGAAAGGCATGCAGTATTCTGCTGCATCCACTTTCAATAAGCTACCACAAGAATTGAGAAATCTTACCAGTGATCCACATGGTTTCAAATATAAACTGAAGATTTCCCTCATGGGTCACTCCTGTTGAGGAGTTTCTTGAAAAATTTAGCTGATTCCTGTGTTATATTGTTGATTGCATTTACATAAACGTATAGCTTGATGTCTTTTTAGGATTCATAAACATTTTATTTCATCTGTTATTACTTTTCTATTTTAATTTCTTGTACTGACACATTCTGTGACTGTGTACATGTGCTCCTCAATTAGATCCTACAGAACAAGAAATGTAAAATAAATAAATAAAATATACCATTCTCTTAACTATGGAATTTGGTAAAATGTCTCTGAAGTACATAGATTTCTCCCTGTTAAAGTACTGATATATAACATCTTTCCATCCAGTATATAGCACATTAAGAAAACAATCACCTTCATTGTACCAATTCCGATTACATCTGTTGTGTAGTGCTTAATCCTAAAGTGATGTAATGCATTGCCATAGACAGCATTTAGATTTTCTTTTAGATTAGATTAGATCAGTTTTCGATCCATAGACCCAAAAAATGAGATGTTTCTTGTGGGTGTACAGTACAGCCCAATACAGAATCTAATCGCTACTAGCTTAGTAGTGTGTACATGCCACAAAGCACTTGTTACCAGACCATATGGAACTCTGTAGCACAAATTTAAATAACTGTTATCTGCTGGGGGACGAAATGATGTCCCATGAAAGACTGCATAAGATGACAAATCTTTTGTATTGTGTGTCAAATCCATGACTAAAAAATCATTATTCTTGAATGCAGGTAAGGAGGTGTTAAGATCATAACATAATCATAGCTATGATTTTAAGAGTAGACCTAAGTGTGATTGATGTAGGAAATCACAAAATAAGAATGCATTTTAACGATTATGCTTTATTCTTCACAATGTGTATTAACAAAGTACAAAAAGTACATAATAAAATAATAGCATCGTCAAAAATGCTGTTATTCTAGCTAAAACAGGCTTCTAGCACACAGCACTTGAGGAAGGAGTAGGTCCACATTTAACATAGGTACCAGTATGTCTGCGGGGAAAGAATACTACTCCTATTTCTTCCTGGAAGCAGATTTTTCATAGGTGAAGATTGTCAGAAGCTCTCACAGCCACATGGTATTCTGATGCTGCTTTCAGAAGATTTGATACAGGTTTCATATTAGCTACAACATTTGCAGTAACTTTTGCATCTCTGTTCCGAGAAATTTTATCCACAAAATCCTTACACCTCACAAAAAGCACAAACAAGCATTTGGAAAATCACATAGGACTTTCAACTCATGGGTTATTCATTTCATCTCAATATTTCAACCCTCCAACAGAATGGACACACTCGCTTTCATCTCTATTCCCAATATAAAAGAATCCAGCATCACTTAGCTTGTCAGGACGTTGTTTAATAGCTAAAGACCAACCATTGTATGTTCTACATTTAAGGTGAGCTAACCTAATCTCCTGCACATTACATGTTGAACTGTGCAACAATGCTAATTAAGGAGATGAATGTGAAAGTGTCTGTGTTGTGCAAAAGTTATAAGTATTTACATCTGTCTTGGGCCTAACGCTGGTGAATCCACCTTTACACACTGCCACAGACATATTGCAGGTGGATTCACCCTCGTAACCCATCTTGAACCTACCGCTGGTGAATACACCTTGATAGACCACCCTGAACATATCATTGGTGGATTCACCATCGAACCCTATGCCAGCATTAGTGCATAGTGGATCCACTTCTGAACCCTATCCTGGATGTAATATGTAGTGGATCCACCTTCGTAGCATACTTCGGCAGTAACATGAGTGGGTCCACCTTTGACCCCTATCCCTGAAGTGACGTGTAGAGCATCCAGTTATGAGCTCTTATCGTGTTCCTATTCTGGACCTAACCTGTATCCTAGGGACACCCCATAAGAAACCAATACATACACATACAGAAAGATAGACAAACTGCACTGTGTATTTACAGTTGTACTACATTTATAAGCAGATTTATAATTCGTTGCCAGAAGTGAAGCAGAAGTGTCGGCATCTTGGATCTTTAGAGCAGGTTATATATAAAGCAAGCTTTGAAAACAGGTCGCTCTATAGAATAGTGGATGTCTGAGGATGTTGGGCAGGTACATCAGTGGGTCGAACTGTTTCTTTTGTACAATACTTGTAACCTATGCAGAATGGAGATACTCCCACATCCTTTTTCTGAATCAGCATTGTTACGCAGTTCAGTGTGTGATGTGCTAGAGATAAGTTTACCTCACCTTAAATATAGGACATATGATACGAGGCTGGTGTCTTTCAAAGTATGGTCAGTAGCTATCAAGCAATGTTCTGTCAAATCGGATTCTTTTGTACTGCTGATGAAGATGAAACCTTGTATTTCCATTGCGTTGGAGGGTTGAAATATTGGGATGAAACGAACAAACTATGAGTTGGCTCTGCTGTGTGGTTTTCAAAGTGCTTGTTTGTGCTTTTTGTGAGGGATAAGGATTGTGTGGATAAAATTTGTTGGAAGAGAGATGCACAAATTACTGCAAAAGTTGCAGCTAATATGAAACCTCCATCAACTCTTCTGAAATCAGCATCAGAGTAACCTGTGACTGTGAGAGCTTCTGACAATCTTCACATGTGTAACAGCTGGTTCCAGGAAGAAATGGGAGTAGTATTCTTTCCCTGCAGACATACTGCCACCTGCGTTAAATGCGGACCTACTCCTTCCTCAAGTAATGTGTGCTAGAGACCTGTTTTAGCTACAGTAAGGGCATTTTTAACGAAGGCAACGATGTTGTAAGAGATACTATTATTTTATTATGTACTTTTTATACTTTGTTAATACTCGTTGTGAAAAATAAAGCATTATCTTTAAAATGCGTTCTTATCTTGTTTTTTTTCCCTGCATCTGCCACACTTAGGTTTGCTCTTGATGCGGCCTGCACTGAAGAATCAGTGGAACTGACATACAGTATATGCTGTCTTTCGTGGGGATAAAAAATATAATTTCGTCCCCCAGCAGAGTACTATTGTTAAGGTCTGTGCTATAGAGTTCCAGTAGCGGGGTAAGGCCGAAATGAGGACACTTTCAATTCATTCAAGATGGCAACACTCCCCCCTTCCCTTCTGGGAAATCCGCAGCCCTCCCCACCCCTGTCCCCTGATGTAGATGTAGCGATGTCGAATTGATGATGTCACTGAATGACATGATGAGTTTTCCCCTCCCTTACCCTACCCCACCGCCCTCCCTCATTTCTCCTGCTCTCCCGCACCGCTACTCATCTCGCTCACTTCGAAATTGGCGAAATAAATCGCTCTGTCTGTCCTGAACTGTTGGTGTTGATGGACGTAGTGTAGTTTTTATTTTGGGTGTGATGTTGTTGGAAATTTTTATCATTTTTGGAGGTTAAAATTGGTGGTAAATTCAAAACTTTGGACTGATACAGAGCTGGTAATTACCCTACAGACTAGGTGTGTGATCTAGTTCATAATACCGCTCTCAACTCAAATTTTTGGCGGGAAACAATTGTCTACACCGTAATTACAGATCATCAATTATATGGTTCAATGCACAGTACCATAACCGGTGCTATCCCGACGGCAAATGTTACAAAAGTGGTGGGAAGATGACCTGCTCTAAACATGCAATGTAATTGAAGCTAAATCGTACATATCACAAAAAAAACGATAGCCAAAAACATTGTCACAGCTACATACCAGGTGTAGAAGTATGAAACCGGAATTACCCTATAGATGGTGCTAGCCGTCAGTATAGGGGTTGTAAAACCGCGTCTGCAACGCCATCTGCTTCCTGCAACAGCTGACAACGAATGTCAACACACAGAAACCCAAATTCCATACTTCGGTATCTGTTTCAAACCTGTAAACATTTCGACTTTTGTGCCTTCGAATCACGATTTGCAGGCAGCATTCGTTTTCTGTTATCATTTGAAGAAAACCGCTGCAGAATCGCAACGAATGCTTGTCGAAGCTTTCGGCGAAAATGGTCTTGGGAAAACACAGTGATTCGAGTGGTTGAAAACATTCAAAAGCGGTGATTTTGACGTGAGAAACGACGAGCGCGGGAAACCACCGATGAAGTTCAAAGGTAACGAATTGCAGGACTTATTGAGTGTAGATGATACTCAAACTGAACAGGAGCTCGAGGGACAATTGAATATGATACAGCAAGCCATTTCTCTTCTGTTGAAAGTTATGGGAAAGGTGCAGAAAGTGGGAAAATGTGTTCTGCATGAACTGAATGAAAGACAGCAAGCAAATCGAAAGATACAAAAGACATCGTTCTCCATCGAATAGTGACAGGTGACGAAAAATGGATATATTTTGAAAATCCTAAGCGTCGTAAATCATGGGTGAATCCAGGCAAACCACAGACATCCACGTCAGGACCAAATCTCTTCGGAAAGATGACAATGCTCTGTGTTTGGCGGGATCACAAGAATGTCATCTGTTATGAGCTGCCAAACCCGGTGAAACCGTTTACATTGATCGCTACCAACAGCAAATGATCGATTTAAATCGAGTATTACGTGAAAAACGACCGGAATATGGAAAAAGACAACACAAAGCCATATTGCCCCATGATAACGCCTCATCGCACACAGCAAAACGGGTCGGGGAAACAATTGAGGTGTTCAGTTGGGAAATACTAGGGCGTGCGGCTTATTCTACAGACTTGTCTCAGTCCGATTATTATCTATTTGCTTCACTAGGATACGCTCTTGCTGAACAATGCTTCAGTTCGTATGCAAATGTACGAAAATGGCTCACTCATTGGATCGCATAGCCTGCCGGAGAGGTGCGAGAAACACAGGGTGTTTCAAAAAGAGTATACGTATTACAAAGTATTATTTTGTCAAAACTATCGATCGCTGCGCCTCCTGCTCGGCTACTGGAGAAACGAATACATATTATAGATATATTAATAGCCGCTAGATGTCAGTTGTCTTCTGTTTTGGTTGGTAACCGTCATATGTTTAAAATGGCTACTCCACAGCGAAAATCATTTTGTGTTCTCGAGTTTGCGAAGTGCAATTTCGTGATTACAGTGCAAAGGCGTTGAGGCAACAAACTGATCCTTTGAATGGGTGAAACATTCGCAGATGGTATCGAAAGTTTCCAGATACAGGATGTGTATGTAAAGGAAAGAGTCCTGGCCGTCCTCATGTTCCTGAAGAAAATGTTGTACGAATTCAAACTGCTTTCCAGCGTAGTCCTTCAAAGTCAACTCATCGTGTCAGTCGGGAGTTACAATTACCTACAACAACAATTTGGTGTGTTTTGAGATGTTGTTGGCTATGAAGCCCTACGAGTTACAGCTGTTACAATCTCTGCGTCCTGATGACAAATGGAAATGCAATTTTGTTACGAGATTCTTGATGCTATTGACAATGATAACACTTTCTCACAACACATCGTGTTCAGTGATGAAGCGACTTTCCATGTTAGTGGTCAGGTAAACAAACAGAATGTTCGAATTTGGGGTCTACAGAACCCACATGCAGCCATTGAACATGTATGAGATTCGCCATAAGTGAATGCCAGAGAGGTGCAAGAAACACAGGGTGTTTCAAAAAAGATCCCGAGCTTCTGGTTATGGCCCATTCTTCTTTGATGGAAACACAGTTACCAGTCAGCAGCATCTCGCTATGTTACAAAACTGGTTGTTTCCGAGGCTGCATGAAGACAACTTCATTTTTCAACAAGATGGGGCACCCCCTCACTGGAGTCGCCAAGTGAGTGAATATCTGAATGAAACTCTACCGAACCATTGGAGTGGTCGTCATGGAGCTGGCAACTTAGCATGTCTCAGCTGGGTTCCACGGTCACAGGATTTGACTCCCACTGACTTCTTCCTGAGGGGTTCCATTAAAGACAACGTTTATGTACCACCACTCCCACAGAACCTGGAAGAGTTGAAGAATCGATTTCGTACTGCCATAACATCAGTGACAAAGGATATGCTTACCCGAGTATGGGAGGAAATTTGAGTATCGATGTGATATTGTTCATGTTGCTGATGGAGGACATATTGAACATCTGTAATCTGAACTTGAGAGGTTCATAAATATGTGTGTAAAGTTTCTTACTTGTATGTATTGAAGTTTAATAAATATATGCATTCAAACTATGTATATTATTTTTGAAACACACTGCATATATTTAGCAATGGAGAATATTTTGAATAAAATATTGTTTATCAGTTTCAAACAACACACGTGTAATTATTCAACCAAATTCCTGTTTTACACTTGTACTCCTGGTCAAACACTCACTGCATGTAATTACACTGGTACAGATTGCAGTTGTGTCCTGTTCTAGTTACTCTGGTAAATATTTGCAGGAATAACATATCGCAAAAACGTGTTCATAAATATCCAAAAGCGTAGCTCATGAAGACCTAAACATACCACAAAGATGGTGAAAAACATTGCCTAACACATACATGCACCCTCTATTAGAAAACGCAGTGCCAGCTAACAGCCCAGAGCTAGCGGCCAGTGACTGTGCCTCTGGTGCACTAACGACACAGTTCCATGCACTACTGTCAGAGAGCAGCATACTGGCAATGCCCATCTGTCTGTGGCTTCCGATTAGATTAGATGTATTTTTTGTTCTAATTAATCCATAGTGAGGAGATGCTCTGTGATGTGGAACAAGCCAGAAAACAACAATACACAATAAATATTTAAAAATGAAACCAGATATTTTAATGTACCTTCCACAATCTCCAAATGAAATTGACCTTGTGGATGTGGAAGCAGCAAAAAAACTGATCTTAATCATACTTATCTTTAAAAGGGTGTAGAACTTGTCCCCAAATATTTAATGTTCAATACATATAAGTGCATAAGATAATTCTTAGGATATTGTGGACCTGCACCATCAAATAAAAGAAATAAAATAAAAAATTACAGTGGTTCAAAAGAAAAACGTCTTTTACAAGCTGCACATAAAGCTTTTTTTTATTTATCTTGTGCGCCCAGACGCATTTTGCCATAGTTACAAGGCATCTTCAGTGTATGTCCAGAAATATTGTGCGAATTTTTCGTTTGCGATTCCATGTTGCCATTTGCACTTATAAGTTAAAGATTTAAAACAGTTCATTGAAGTTTTTATAATAAAATGCAAAGACCAGCATCTAATTCATTATTTTTATGGTCAGGTGGCAAACTGGTTGAATGTTCTGGGGTTTCGCTCTCAATTGCTTTTTCTGTGACTATATGTGTGTTGAAGTAAGTTCTATGTGTGTGTGTGCGTACGTGCGCGCGCGCGCGCGCGCGCGCGCGCGCGCGTGTGTGTGTGTGTGTGTGTGTGTGTGTGTGTGTGTGTGTGTACTTTTGCTGCTGTTAAACCTTTTGGGGCATAAGGCCATGTTCCACGAAACTCTTCCATTCCTAATGTTTAGTCCAGAACTGCACTTGACATTTTCAGAGGCATTGCTTAGCAGTCTGACAGCTAATTAGAAAGGCTCAACAGACGAGCAACGCTTCTGAAGATGTCCAGTGAAGGTTTAGACGAAACGTTATGAACAGAAGAATTTTGCGGACCATGACCTTATACCCATTAAGGTTCACCAGAAGCAGTGTCATCCAGCTGTGAAAGCCTTCATTCTATCAAGTGTGTCCTTTTATTTTATTATTATTATTTTTTTCCACATACATTTACATTCTTGAAAGAGAAACGGAATTTGTGATCGGCTATAGGGATTACGGTCTATTATATGAAATCAATGTAAACTGTGAGTAGATAGTCATATTCACTTGGTCATTCAGTAGTATCTTCCTTTCAGCCTTTGTTTTGCGTGTATGGTGATTTTCTTGTGAGGTTAGGAGGTGTCTTTCGTTATTTATTCTAACTACTTTAATGTCCTTCTCTGATGTAGTAGGTTTGTGATTATTTGCTCATTCATGTTCTGCAAAAGTTGAGTGGCTTGCCTCATATTTCCATGCTCTGAGACATCCTTTGTACAAGGTGTTGAATATTCTGCTGGTTTTTCCTATATATCTCCCATCACATGTGTTGCATTGTAGTTGGTATATTCCTGATTCCTGGCAGAAATCTGTTACTTTTGGGATGTACTTTTGGACTGGACTGCCTGTTTTGAATGCTTTGTTTTTGTTGACTTTTGAAAGTGTTTGTCGTTTTATGTGTGAGTTTGAGCTTGTAGGTTATTGTGTACCATCTTGAATTTCTTTCTTGTTTTTAGTTTTCTTCATGCCATTGTTGTTCTCTTGCTGTGTGTGCTTGCTTGTCTGGTGTTTTATTGTTCTATTGTTTTTGGGTGAGTATGTATCAGGTTTAATGACTGTATTTGTTATTTCATTTTTTTGTTCAACTTTGTATCTAGATTGCTATTGTACCTATTGTCTGTTGTTATTTGTGTAATGATGTGCAGTTCTTTCTGGCAGTTTTCTGTGCTGGTGTGTTGAGTCTATGAAGCATCTATCTGGGTAATATTTGCTTTGGGGGTATGGGTGATTTGGAGTCTGAAGTGTGATAGTGTATGTTGTTGCAGGTTTATGGTAAATTTCAAAGCTGTGATGATTGTTTTCTTTTTTATGGTTATATCTAAGAAGCTTATTTGGTAGTCATGTTATTTTTCCAATGTGAATCTTATCTTTTTGTCGATGTGTTTATATCTGCATCCAACTGATACAGTTTTGCTGGAGGTTCATCAGTTCAACAAAGGATATCATCCATGTATCTGATCCAATTAGAGTGTGCTGAAATCCTTTGTGATAATTATTTTTAAAAAAATCAGGTTTTCTATATGGCACCTGACTCTGGGAATCTCATTGGTAGCCCATTATCTGTACTTATTTCTGAAGTGACTGTAGTTCTGTTCAATTTTCAGTTCCAGCAATTTGCATATTTCTACGATGTGTTCATCTGACAGCCCAACAGCCAGGGATGATGGTCTGGTGTACCATTTCTTTTCATAGCAAGACCCCTTTGATTGTCATCCACAGCACCCTTATGGGACAGCTGTAAGTGGACGATATTCTATGCCCTGTTTTGTCGACATTCATGGGCCATCTAGGGCTTACATGTCAGTTAGATAATACTCATCTAGACAGGGCGAGATTTTTCTGTCTTTTTTCTTCTCCCTTTCCAAATCCTACCTTGGCCAGTAAGGTTGCTGGATCCCTCCTCAGTTGGGTACGTTTGTTACGTTATGAGCAGTGCATTCTGACCATCACTGGATTTTAACGCTCTAACATGGCAATTGGACAGAATCTGGTTCGATACCTCTCATGAGGACACCAACAACTCTGTCAATCAATGCCAAGCCAAATAACTACTTGCATAAGGGCCAGAGGTGGACCAGTGCGATAATGACTTGCTCAATTTATGAAGCTCTTTGCCCTGAACAAATCTTCCAATTTTTCTAAAATTGTTATCACTTATTTGCCCATAAATGCACATCAAATCTACCGATTTCAGTCCTAGTTGGGTAATTCCTTTGTGGTGTGTATTGTTTTTTCACCTTAGAGTGTATTTAAGCTGAACATATGATAAACTGAAAGACATTAAGTTTCCTGCTCCTCTAGCTGAATGATCCGGATATCTATTATCTGCATCAGGAAAACCACTGTGTCACTCTGTTTGCATGTTTAAACACACTAATCTCCAGCACTACTTGATGAATTTTCATTGGGTTTTGATGTAAGTGTAGCTTGGGGCAACGTATAGGCCTTATTTTATCAAAATCGGACAACGAAAAAAAAAATAGGTATCGAGATTTAAAGTTTTATCTCAAACTGTCACGTCTGTCTGCTTGTCTGTTTGAATACACTGATTTGTAAAACTACTAGACGAATTTTTGTGAGCTTTTCACAGGTAACTATAGTGTAGCATGGGGCAACTTATAGGTTTTATTTCCTCAAACTGGATCATGGAGAAAAAGATATCGAGATTTAAAGTTTTATCTAAAACTGTTGGGTCTGTCTGTTTGAGCATGCTTATCCCCAAAAATACTAGAGGAATTTCCATAGGGTTTTCGTAGCTAATGCGAGAGTAGCTTGAAACAAACTAAAGGCTTTATGTCATCAAAAATCGGAAAGAGTAAAAAAATATTTTAATTTAATATTTTATCTAAAATCGTTTGCTCAGCTTAGTAGTTTGGATGTCCAATCATCACGATGTTGAACACCAAAGAAACAATAGATGGTACAGTGAAACGAGATATATTTACAACTACAAATGTGTACACATGTTTCAGGGTGCAAAACAAATTATGTAATGAAAGCAATATATATATATATATATTGTGTGTGTGTATAACTATTTAGTGACAACTCTAAAATCGCCTACATATCATAGTTTATGCTGGGCTTAGGATGTTCAGTATTGAGTAAATATATGGGATCTGCATTCTCCAATGTTAATCTAAAGTGCAACATCGAATTTCCAGTGATACTTCACTTGTAGCAACACCCTTTATGCAATAATGTGTGTCAGACAGGGTATAAATTCAGAAATATTTAGTCTCTTTTTTAACTGAATGAAATTTTTCAAAAGAGGCTGTATCTAAAGTATTAAATTAAAACAAACTGTGGTATACAACTGTGAACATCACTTAAAGATGATCTGTCATATAGTTGCACGTAATGCAATGAAAAGCTTCAATATGTGGTTATCTAGTGACAACCCTAAAATCACTTACATCTCGTATTGTATGCTGGGTTTAAGATGTTCGGTATTCAGTAAATACATGGGATGTGCACTCTCCAGACAGCCCTGCTATTTGTTTCTAAGGTTATAGGTAACTTGCTTATGAGTAGTTATGGTTATAAGGCAGCATAAATTAATGATACTCATGGTCACGCCTCTTTACATATAATCTGATGGTGTTCATTTTAGTTGTCATGTTGGTTTCAAACAGATGTTATTATGTATACAGATTTTACATTTGGCTTATTTCTAATTGTATTTTGATGGCTATAACCACTACATTTACTATGTTTTTAGATTTGTTATGGATTCACTTAGGTTAACAGATGAATTTCACTTGCGAGAAACGCTCGTATCGTACGACCACGAAAGTCGATAGAAATATCTGCGGCCTTCGATACTGCGTTTGACGTGAAAACCCAGATCACGTAAGAAACAGATTGACTGTCCTTACAGCGGAACAGGCAACCGCATGAATAGTTTTCCCGTCGGTCAACAGATGTCGCAGGCGACGCTACAATGCTAACCGACCTGTCCATGTCACGGAATTGGCAACGGTGTATCTTCGGTGACGTGAATGAGTCTGATTTGTGTTCGGCTAGAGCGCTGCGCGTGAAATGCATTCGTCACACAACTGACTGTAGCTCAAGACCGACTGTTCGGTACGCATTCGGGGGTGCTCGTTAATCCATATTCTAGATGACGCATTATCGACATCCCATCAAAAGATACTACACATGCCTTTTCTAAATTAGTTTGTGCCTCAAATTTCTTGCTAAGTTGACTAAAAAGGTTTTTGTTAACCTGGTAGAAATTTTGTGACACCAATCCATCGTCTAATTGTGGACAGTCCAGGTAAAACAGTACCTAATTTTCGCAAAAATTTGCGCGCTGCAGGAGATTTGTAAAACAACATTAGAGAGAGATTTTTCTCAATAGAAGACCACGGACGTTTTTTGCTCTTGCAGCGCATTGCAGCCAGTGCCCTGGAGTAATCAGATGGGAAACAGAAACCGCTGAACTCCTACAATGCAACAATCTACCCTTAACTTTTGACAAGTAGGAAGTTTTGTTTTTCAATGATCTGTTCATATTATGTATTTTCTGTTTCAGTTTTTGTTTTCCAGGAGTATCCTTATCATCATCACGCAGCATACAGAGTTTTCTTTTAACTTGTCTCGCAGGCATTTCTATGATTTCTTTCGGCTCTGGAAATGGTTCACACTTTTGTGGTGTTGCATTTGTTTCTGCCAGAAGGTGACTAGCTGCACTGTTTGTCCCCCTTGGAATGTCACTTTCAGTTCAGGTGATGACAGACTAATCTTATCACTAGTTCTCTCACATACTGCTGAAGAACCAGTATCAGGTGTAAATTTTGCAGGAAATGCTGTGTGTATAATTCGTTGTTTCGTGCTGTTCATGAATGACTTTTCATCAAAATGCACATCAAACAGCAGTCTATTGTGCAGTTTTTCTGGGTCCATATCCAGCAGTTTGACATTGCCTGTAACAAGAACTACCTATCAGAAAAATACAATACTGTATACATTTATACCATTAACACATTTGGTAGCTTAGTCTACATTAGCATGATAGAAAGGAATCTCTCATTAAGTATTTGCTAAGAGAGCTCTTTGTTTGCAATCTTTTTGGGACTTGAAATATTATGATTAATTCTGGGAATGTGGTCCTACGGCAAGGACGTTTTAAGTCTGGTCAACAATGAGCGAACTAAATCAGGGAAAACTGCATTCTCATACGTGTAGACGAATTTGAGCAAACGACATTCAGTCGTGTTTGGTTCGTAAACTTTACTCTGTGTCCACAGTGCCTCTGAAGTTCCCGCAGAAGTTAAGAAACACGTGATTTCTAATCTCTTCTTCTGCGTGACATTACTTGCTTCGTAATTAAAACAAACCTTGTCTATAATGTTGTTTCCCCTTTAGTGCTTAGCTTTTTCACAGTGAGAAACAATTAAGTAGCGAAAGCATAACATCAATGTTTTCAAGTGTTTGCGTGATGAAATGCTGATTCTGTAGTGTTCAATTCCATTCGCCACTGCAAGACAGTAACATTCAGTCTTCTTTGGTACGCATTCGGTGGTGCTTGTTAGTGTTCAGGTTGTTGTCGGTTTTTGAGCAAAGCATCAAAAGAAGTTCGCCTCGTCTCCCCTTTGGCATTACCAGCACAGAGAGTCTTCGTCTTCTTGCGAACTGCCTTATGTTGCTGCTAGTAAATTTCCTCGTCAAGTGTGATGAGGAGCCGGCGAAACGTGTCAACCGACATATGTGCAAAATTTTGGAATAAATCTAAAGAAGGCTGGAGCTGCAATTCAGAGTTAAGTGCACTGTCTCTACTTCGAAGCGTTTCACATCTACGTAACAAATTAAGCCACCAACATATTTATTTTCTACGCCACTTTGCTTGCTTTGTCAAAACTAAAGGGCAAAATAATCCTATCTCAGTATCAAAGATTTACATCGTAGCTGTAACTAGAGGTCTGCGCGGACAGGAAAAATGCCGTCCGTGTGCGCACGGCACCCACAAGATCATTATCCACATCTGCCAAGTTGCGTATCCGCATTCTCAGATAATAATGTTTTGTAAAGCAGTTTAACCCGCCACAGCTCCGAAAAGAGACTTGTGCCTGACCTGAATTTTTGTCTGCTGATGTCCGTACTTAGTTATGATGCGAATTAAGCCTGGACATATTTCAGTGACAGTCATTTCAAATTTAAATTCGTTCACTTTGCATGTAACTTATCTTAAATGATATAAGAGTGGTATAAATGTATTTCTTCCTTATTTTTAAGTAGAAAGACAGTTGATGAGAAGACATTTGGTACCTGAGAATTTTGGATTGTTGTTGAAAGGGGGCTGCAAACGCGGTGATATACAAGTGAAGGCGTGTTTTTCGTGCGTATTTTGGCGATGTCAACTCTGAAGAGCCACAGACGGCAAACCATAATTATGTTAAAAATTTTCTTTGTACTGTTTAAAGATAACCCGCAAATATTCGCAACAGACGTACGTTTTATCTGCAACACATTTATTACTGGGGATATCCGCACTCGCGCAGACCTGTTGCTGTAAGTAGTCTTGTTTCCGAATGAAATTTGTGTGAGGATTATTACTGGATAGATAAAAAAAATTAAAATAGGCAGCGCCTATAGTTTGTATGCTATGCTCGTTCTCTGTTATTCTTCTCCCTTCATTCCAGTATAAACGCTTGTTCACAGGTTTAAACGAATTGGAGGGAATACTGGCGAATTATCTATGAATACTCGTTTGCAGCAGTGTAAACGAGGTTTTACACTCGTTCACTTCGTTGACTCTAGTATATATATCAGGATTCAGAGGGACCGAAGACGTAGCAGTTTGGTCCTTTCCCCCCTCTTTTAAGCCAGCCAACCAACCAGGATTTAGATGACAGCTATTATTCATTTAGTTCACTGTTGCGATTTCAGCTCTAGAGTCATTTTCAAGTACCAAGGGAAAGGTCTTGTAAAGTAATAATTCTTAAATTGTTTACCAAATGTTATCACACTATTCTTTGTATTTTGTTATCCATATCTTATATTGGTTTCAGTTTTCACATTGCACACAAAAATACCTCTACAGCCAAAATTACGATAGTGAAGTGAAAAAAAAACAGTTAAAAAAGGTCCAAATCGCAGCAATGATTTCACTTAAAAATTATATGATATGATTCTTGTACAGGAAGGGCTGCCACGTTGTATCAGAATATAAGATCGACAAAATTTAGGTAGGACCGGGTACTTAGGGCTCTTTATTAATTCTTACTCGTAACTAATTTATTGGTTTACCTGAATTTAAATTCCACTTCCGTAACCTTTATTTATCTTTGACGGGAAATCTGAACATTTTTAGTTCAGTGTTTGTCCGTCTACTTCTTTCACAGTTGATGTACTCGCAGGCACTCGGCATGACGACTCTATCCACTACCACCGGTATGTCAGAAACAGTTATACTTCACAGACGCCAGGCAGTGGAAAGCTGCACGCGTTCGGCCGAGGTTGTCACATATTTGACAGAACGGAGAGCCATCTAGTTGTTGGTGCCACAAGCAAGGGTGTGACGCTGTCGCCTCTTGGTGGCTGTTCCTTGACAAGGGTTGCCTGCTAGACCAAGCGATCGGGCAATCTGTTTCTTACGTGATCTGGGGCGAAAGTGACTGCACGGAGTCCTGTGAACTGTCGGTTACCCCTCTCTGGATAGGCTGCCCGTTGCGCTACCGGCAGCTGTGACGGCGGTGGCGGCGCTGAGCAGACCTAAAGACCGCGGCCTCTGCAACCCCCGGCGCCCTGCTGCGCCCCCAGGCAGGGGCGGCCAGCCACCCCAGCTCCTCGGGGCGCTTAGCTTTGTGCGCCCAGTCACAACTCGGTCCGCCGGCGACAAATGGCGATGTGAGCCGCTGTAAAGGTGCGGCATAAATAAGAATTACCGCGAGATAATAAGGAGCGATTTGTAAAAGTCACGGCGGTTAAAAGGAGCTGCCGAATCGCTACACGCAGATCCATTATGTAGATCGCCACGGCCGCGGTTGAATGCGGGGAAGAGCACGCCGCGTTTGATTGGACGCTCACAGCTGCGGTGTCCATTTGAGATTCCTCAACTGTGAACTGGAGTGTTTCCACCGCTAATCGAAAGGAGTTAAAGTCTTTTTTTGCGATGTGAGGTCGAGGATATTTTAGAACTCTCGAGCGAACCCTTCGTCACCGCCTCAAGCCTCTAACGCCGTGCTGACCGGAGACACAAAGGTCTACCCGGAGTACGTGCAGCACGACGACAATGGCTACAGTATTCCGTTATTCGTTTGGACACATTGTCATTCAAACTATACTTCGGTTTCCTCTTTGCGCTTCGAGAATTTCGTAATCATTGGCAACACGCGCTTTTTGTATCAAAGGCCTTCAACGTTTCATTATCATTTAAAAAAAGTGTAGTTAACATAAAATTAAATGGGGATAAGTTAAGAATTAATCCCGATCTCTGTCCATAAAACTCAGGATCATGTAAGAAATTCCATTATAAAAGTAAACAAGACCGTCAGACAAAAAATATGTAAAAGGTATCGGATTAGATTGTACAACTAGCTTCCTGATTATATAAAACCGATTAAGAAAGTTCACGCCTAGAGTATAAGAGGTTTGTCCGGAAAATACGCATAAAAGTTGAATAATGTCTTTATGTTACACGTTGCAGTCGCCGCGAGGTGGGACTACTGCTGTAATCAATCCCATCAACGCTCAGTTCGAGTCAGAGGACTCTGCGTGAAGGTGGAAGTGTGCGGCAGCTTGTTGACAGTTACCCTTTTTCACCTGCCGTCGGCATGGAGCTCTCTCTGATTGAGGAACAGCGCGTCAACATCAAGTTTCTTGCAAAGCTAGGCAAGAATGGCCGTGAGATTTTTGAGTGTTTGAAGCAGGTTTACGGAGACAATTCTCTGAAGGAACCAACTGTGAACAAGTGGTTAAAAAGGTTCCGGGATGGCCGAGAAGAAGTGAACGATGACCCTCGCCCAGGACGCCCGTCGACATCGAGTTCCGATGCAAAAATTGAACGAATTCGAGCTTGTGTTCTTAAAGACCGTAGATTGACAGTCATAATGATTGCTGACGAGCTGTCAATCCCCAAAACAATCGTTCACGAAATCCTGACACAATAACTTGAAATGAAGAAATTGTGTGCGAAAATCGTATCTAAGCTCTTGACGTCAGAACAGAAAGCAAAGAGGGTTGAGTGCTGTGAGGATTGGTTGGAAGCCGAGGAACGAGGGGACTTTCTCAACCGAGTCATCACTGGAGACGAGTGCTGGTTTTACGAATTCGATGTGGAGCTCAAATCTCAAAGCAAGGAATGGAAACTAGCAGGAGAACCGAGAACAAAAAAGTCGCGAAAATCAAGGTCCAATGTGAAGACAATATTGATTGTTTTCTTTGATTCTAGGGTCATTGTTCACAAGGAATTTGTCCCTCCCAGCCAGAGAGTGAACGGAAATTTTTACGTTGAAGTTCTGACACGTCTTAGAGCTCGTGTGGCCCGAGTTCGACCGGAGTTGGCAAAAGGGGGCAGGTGGATCCTTCATCACAACAATGCGCCCGCTCACACGTCGCTCGTTGTGCGCGAGTTTTTGGCCCGAAGCTCAATCACCGTGACAGACCACCCGCCTTATTCACCCGATTTAGCCCCGCGTGACTTTTTCATGTTCCCGAAATGCAAAATGGTGCTTCGGGAGCGGCACTTGGGAGATGTGGAAGCCATCAAGGCGCAAACGACACGGCAACTGAACAACATCACAACTGAAGACTTTCAGCAATGTTATCAACAGTGTAAACGGCGTTGGCAGAAGTGTATCGCGTCTCAGGGCGAGTACTTTGAAGGAGACCATATTGTAATACCTGAATAACTGTAAAATAAAGTTATTATTCAACTTTTATACGTATTTTCCGGACAAACTTCGTACAAACCAAACCGCTTCTGTGAAGTGTTTCAATCGAATGCCTTAAACAGTTGTTGAATCTTAGAAGAAATGACTTTACTGTCATAATTTAAATGAAATGTTAATGTTGCGTAATTACCTAGCACATTTTTCCTATTATTCTCATTGTTTCTCTTCGGGAGACACCGCCTTAACGTAGCACTGTCCGTGCGGGAGAGGAGGTTTGCGTGCTCTGGACCCGGAGGGCTACGCCGGCGGTAGTGTGGCTACCAGCAGGGCCACCCATGCCGGACAGGCCGAATGGGAGGAGCCAGACCAAGTGTGTCACTCAACGACCTCTCGAAAACCTGTCTCCTATCCTTTTACTATCCCTAGCCCATCCTTTTTCTTTTCCTTCCCATCTTCCCCCACTTAACCGGTGCTGGCGGTTAAACCACGTATAGGGGTGCGGAGGAAATGCCAAGCCCATATGCCGAACATCTGGCAAATCGTTAATGTCTGAGCGATAAGGTGGCAGCCGCACCAGTGGGTCAATCACCCGCCCTTCTTAAATAACCTGATTACTGAAACCGAGACGAGAATACAAAACCGGATGGATAAACTGGTAACGACCTTTGGCATGAAAAGGTAAACAAACAAGTGACAAGGGAAATGAATAACTATAAGCTTGACATTCTGGGATTGAGTGAAGTGGGCAGAGTTCGGTGAAATACAGACATCGGATGGAATTACGTTTTTATACTCAGGATGCGAAGAGGAAGAGGGAAACCAGGATGGAGTTGGGCTATTGTTGATCAAGGCAGTAAAGAAGAGCCTTCTAGAATGGAGACCTGTGTCCACTAGGATCATGACTGGCAGATTTAAGTCGAAAGTCCGAAACGTGACACTCATCCAATGCTATGGCCCCACTGAGACATCAGAGATTGAGAAGAAGGAGGAGTTCTATTACCTGCTACGAGAGACTGTAAGGAAAGTGAGCAAAAAAGATATCCTCATTGTTATGGGAGACATAATTGCCAAGGTGGGAGATAACAATGAGGGATTAGAACAGATAATGGGGGTATAAGGCTTAGGTGAAATGAATGATAATGGGGAAAGATTTAGTGACTTCTGTGCAATCCATGACCTTGTAATAGGAGGGACCTTGTTTCCTTATCGGAGATGTTATAACATGGGTATCCCCAGATAATATTACAGAAAATCAAATTGACCACATCGCAGTATCCAGAAAGTTCAGGAGGAGCCTGAAAGATGTGTGGAATAGAAGAGGAGAAGACACAAGTAGCGACCACCATCTTGTTACTGCCAGTTTCCAAATGAAGATTGTGGTTTCCAAAAAGAAATTCGAGCCAAGGAATGGAAGATTCGACGTAGGTAAACTGAAAGATCCACAGATAGCTGAGGGGTTTCAGCTGGAACTCCGGAATAGATTCCAGGCGCTGGAACTGGAGATGACTGAAGATAAGGACATGGAGGAAATGTGGACAGAAGTTAAGAATTCTTTTGTGCATGTGAGTGAGAGACAACCTGGCTTTAAAAATCGCCTACGGAGAGATTGGATGTCCGAAGATACCTGGAGGAAGATCACCCACAGAAAGGAGGCCAAGGGAAGAGTAAACCAGAACAGGACCAGGCAACAAAAAGCACAGGCACATTCTGATTATAGAGCAGCAGATAAGGAAGTGAAAAGGAGTGTGAGAAGAGACCACAGAAGATGGATAGATGAACAGGCTGAGAGAGCAGAACAGGCAGCGCGGAGGGGGTGAAAGAACTATATGATATCAGTAAGATGCTCTCAAAGAAAAGCTTCCAGAGGAATCGACTAGTAAGGAATAAGAAAGGTGAGATTCTAACTACACATGAAGAACAATCACGTAGGTGGAAGGATCACTTTAACGAAGTTCTAAATAGAGACCTTGGCGGTGAGGTAGCAAAGCAAGAACAAACGGAATACAATGATACTAGTCCCAGCATTGGTGTAAATGCATCCACGAAAGCAGAAATTCGGATAGCACTGAAGCAGATCAAGAATGGTAAGGCACCAGGACCAGATAATATAACATCTGAGATGCTGAAAACAGACTTGGACACCACTGTCGAGTGCATCCTCTTAGAGAAGATATCGAGAGAGGAGAAACTGCCTACAGATTGGAAACGAGGTATTATCGTGAAAATACCCAAAAAAGGAGATGTTACTAACTACAACAACTGGTGGGGCATTATCCTATTGTCAGTAAGGTACTTTCGAGGGCAATTTTAAACCGCATTAAGGATTCTGTGGAAGCACAACTGAGGAGAGAGCACGCGGGTTTTAGAAAACATCGAAGCTGTGTGGACCTTATCAATACTCTCAGAATTATTCTGGAACAAAGTGCGGAGTGGCAACACACCTTCTACTTTACCTTCATTGGCTCTGAAAAGGATTTCAACTCTGTCAGTCGAAGAGTCATGTGGGACACACTTGCAAAATATGGCTCTTCAACGACGATTATTAACATCATCAAACAAATGTATGAAGACTATGAATGCCAAGTACTACATAATGGAGAACTAACAGAACCTTTCCAAGTTAATTCGGGAGTACGACAAGGGTGTATTCTTTCGCGAACACTATTTCTTTTGGTGTTGAACCATGTGATGAAGAGAGTGATGGGGGACAGAAGAGAGGTGTGCAATGGGGGATAGGCTCGAAGATCTAGATTTCGCAGACAACATCCGCTTAATGGCACAAAGATATCGAGACATCGAAGAGAAACTGGCCAGGTTACAGAGAGAGACGGAAGTTGCAGGCCTCAAGATAAATGTTCGCAAAACCAAAGAAATGCGGATAAATTCGACCATCACGAATAGGCTGGCCATTAATGGAGAAGACGTAGAACAGGTCCTATCTTTTCTCTATCTTGGAAGTATAGTCACGAATACAGGAGGCCCTGAGGAGGACGTCCGTAGTCCCATCCGCAAAGCAAATGGTGCGTTTGTACAGCTGTACCCCGTTTGGAGAAATAGGAACATCTCAAAGGAGACCAAACTCCATCTTTTCAATAGCGATGTGAAGGCTGTTCTGATGTATGGTTGCGAAACTTGGAAGGTGACTAATCACATCAAAAACCAGCTCCAAGTTTTTATCAACCGCTGTCTCCGGCGTATTTTAAATGTGAGATGGCCAGATATAATGACAAATGAAGATCTATGCAGGGAGATAAATCAGCAAACAATCAATATACAAATCAAAGAAAAAAAATAGAAGACTGGGCATACATTGAGGAAACCAGATGGAGCTGTTGAAAGGGAGGCATTGGATTGGAACCCTCAAGGAGTTAGAAAATGTGGTCGTCCCAAATAGACCTGGAAAAGGACGGTTGAGTGAGAAGCTGCAGAGGATGGGAAAACCTGGAGTGAAGTGAAGAGACTTGCTAGAAATCGTACCGCCACATGTTCCAGAGGGAAGGACAGTAACTAACAAGGGGAGGCCGCCAATTGTGAAATTCAGATTCGATTCATACTGCGCATAATAAAAACTCATGGCCAGAGATGTAATGTGGCAAAGCACCAAGATGCACTTCTCAGCCGTTGTCGAGAAAATCGACAGTTAAAAGGAACCGTTGCGGTGAAATACTCTCTACGATTGATAAGTTTCTACAGCGTCGTGGCGCAGGCGGTAAGCGCTCGGGTTCGTAATCCGAAGGTTGCCGGATCGAAGCTCGCACCATGCAGTTTTTTTATTATTATTTTTTTGTAATTCAAATATGTATATAAAAACTATTAATGAATTGCTTATGCATGTTGGTGAAGGCGGATCGCTCTCCAATTGTACCGCCTCCATTTTTCCGTTTGTTTAACAAGCTGTACCAAAGCTCTCACGCCCGCACTGATTTTCGACGATGTTATAAGTTGCGCTAGGGGCCGCATCTACCTTCTTTCGAAATTAGCAGGCAACTACGCTGTTCTACGGCGGCTCGTTTCGGCCCATTCAACATCTGTCCTTCAAGTGTAACGAGCGAGTAACGGAGTTTATATTTCATACCTGCTGTAACCTCCCCCTCACTTATCGACCTTAATGATAGTGAAAAATTAAACCGCGTGTACCTAATGGAAATTTGGGAAAAGCAATCGTCATCGAAGTTAATCTGTCGGTAAAGAGGGAGGAAAGGGTTACATCTAAATTAAAAGGAAAAATGCAAATGAAACTGGTGGAAATTAATTTTGAAAAGGGGTAAAGTTAATAAAGAAAGTAAATGTGCGGCCGTTACGTTAACAATTAACTAGCGGTAATTAGATATTTGAGATTTAGGGGAAATTACGGTCGCCAGTCCTAAGGACAGTTCCTATAGTAACTGAAAAAGAAAGGTTATTGCACATATAATTAGCACTAGAAGCGTGGCAACTGAAGGTTGACACATGTAGTGTGAAAACTGAAAGTTTGTCAGAAGTAATAAATTTCGCTACACTCTGACTTAATTTAGCAAAAGAATTAATAAAACCGGAAAATCGAAAGTTAATTTAGTGACTGAAGTTAATAGTGAGCTTTCTTTCTGAAGCCCATCGAAATTCAGTAAAATACGGTTAGTCTTGGAATACCTCAACAATCATTTCAAAAGCTACTTGAATCTACGCAATTTAGAAATAAGAGATTTAACTTTGAATTTGAATTAAATGATTCTGAACAATTAACAATAGTAAAATTTAGTACGTACCAAGCTGAGCTGCAGTCACAGGTAAGCTAAAATACGGTAACAAAACTCGCACTCTTAATTTGTGCTTGTGTAATCTAAATATTGTAGCCAGCTATGAATACTTTACCTGAACTTTGAAATTAAAGCAGTGAAATCGAATCATATTGCTTTAATGCTGGCGTTTGAATTTCAACGACACTCGGGTTCATTTCGGAAAAGGAAGGAACCCTGCTTGGCAATGCAATTGGGACAATGAGCAACAAAGGTTCATGCCAAGTTGCTGTAATTTTGTGATGCAACAATTTTAAAAGCTGAGGTCTGCCATACAGTTCTGAAACTTTACGTGCTTTTAGTCTTCCTTGTTGGTTGATTGAAGGTTTGAAGTCGTCGATCGAGGAGGTGGCGACAGTCACTCATTGTCGGCCGTCGCTGTTGCAGAAGCTGGATGTTGGCGTGCCTTCTTCTCGACACGGTCACCAGGCGAAACGGGCTCTTGATGTGCGCCGGCTAATGCTTCCTGTCTGTGGCACCGTGTCAGAAACTATCACAGCAAGTCGAGCGCAATTACATGCTGCCCAACCCCGAAAGCACGGCAACTCGCGGGAGCGTCACACAACACACCTGCTCCACTGCACCACCCCAGCCAGACTCTCCCTCTGCCCGCGCTCCACGCGACAGAGTTAACACTACCAAAGATCCTAAACACTTTGGTTCTCCCCACGACCTATCGATGTATTCGTTCGATAGTATAGTTTTCCCTAGGCCAGACCCAGCGTATAAATACATATAATATTCACAAAACAAACCAATTATACATCGACATAAATGCATATATATACAAATAGTAAAACAATTACTATATACAAAGACACAGAAATGTTATATCTTCAGGTAACAAAATAAGAAAAAAAACTTGCAGTGCAATAGATGGAAATAGGAGGATATGCATTTCCGGCGTTACACTGCCACAGCAAATTTGTGTTCATGGGGTCTCTATTCTAATTCGAACGTTTGACTTACGCTATACTTATTCGTTTCGGAATATCGTTTCTACGTCTTCTGTTAACTATACATGGTTAACATTATGAAGACAATTAATAACATTTCTGAAATACAACTTTGTTTGCGGAAAACATAATGATGTTCGAAGTCGCCAGTTTTTTCACGACAAACGACTTTCAACAACTTATTATATGCATAATTGTTGCAACTGATTGTTGGGAATTATATATATATATATATATATATATATATATATATATATATATATATATATGTGTGTGTGTGTGTGTGTGTGTGTGTGTGTGTATACACACATTTGAATTACAAAAAACAAATACTAAAAAAAAAAGGTGCATGGCGCGAGATTCGATCCGGCGACCTTCGGATTACGAACCCTAGAGTTTACCGCTGCGCCACGACGCTGTAGATAATTATTAATCGTAGAGAGTATTTCACCGCAACGGTGTTTTTAACTGTCGATTTTCTCGACAACGGCTGAGAAGTGCATCTTGGTGCTTTGCCACATTACACCTCTGGCCATGAGCTTTTATTATGCGCAGTATGAATCGAATCTGAATTTCACAATTTGCGGCCTCCCCTTGTAAGTCAGTAAGTCAGTCTCATTGTTACTGTCATCCATTATTCATCTCTAGCTATCCAGATGTGGTATAAGATCGTTTTCCGTCTCTGTCTATCAAAATATAATTATTTCTCTTGATTTGGTGTAAATCCACTGACTGTCTTTAACTACACTGAAGGGCCAAAGAAACTGTTACACCTGCCTAATATCGTGTACGGCCCCCACGAGCACGCAGAAGTTCTGGAACACAACGTGGCATGGATTCGATTAATGTCTGAAGTAGTGCTGGAGGGAACCGACGCCATGAATCCTGCAGGGCTGTCCATAAACCCGTAAGAGTACGAGGAGTTCTAAACAGCACAGTGCAAGGCATACCAGATATGCTCAATAATGTTCATGTCTAGGGAGTTTGGTGCCCACCGGAACTGTTCAAACTCAGAAGAGAGTTCCAGGAGACACTCTGTAGCAGCTATAGACGTGTGGGGTGTCGCATTGTTCTGCTGGAATTGCCCAAGTCCGTCGAAAAGCACAATAGACATGAATGGATGCAGGTGATCCGACAGGATTCTTACGTATGTGTCATCTGTCAGCGTGTAATCTAAACGTATCAGGGGTCCTATATCACTCCATCTGCACACACCCCACACCATTACAGAGCCTCAACTAGGTTGAAAAGTCCCCTTTGGACATGCGGGATCCATGGATTCATGACGTTTTCTCCTTAGCTGTACACGTCCATCAATTCGGTACTGTTTGAAACGAGACTCGTCCGATCAGGCAACATGTTTCCAGTCATCAACGGACCAAAGTCGGTGCTGACAGGCCCAGGCGAGGCGTGAAGCTTTGTGTCGTGCAGTCATTAAGGGTACACGAGTGGGCCATTGGCTCCGAAAGTCCGTGACAGCAGCGGCGTTCTCGATATGTAGTAACTGGCCCAATCTGTGGGGTGACGCGGTTGTTCTTCCGGGTCGTGTGAGTGAGCAGTTCGGTTGGGGACTCCGGGAGGAACCAAGAGAGAAGTGCGAGAACACGCTGGGACCACTAAGTTCAGTGGTGTTTAATCCTAGCACTGAAACCTCCACCATTGTGAGATGTCGCGATTCTCCAGTGCCTTGGGTTCGTGTTGCTGCTCGCAGTGTCGCCGGGATGACGAGCAGTGAGTGGAGTGCTTGGGGAAGGCGGATCTAATTAGCTTTCCTCGACTTCTTGTTACCAATTGCTGCATTCTATGTGTTACTATTTGTTGAGTTCAACCAGCGGTATTTTTCTTGCCTGGTGGCCGCTAACGCCCCAGTGACGTGCACCTTGCCGCTGCTGTCCGGTAATGCCTGTAGTTTTGACAGTTTCCTTGATTTGTAGTTCGGTTGGTGGTTCAAATGGCTCTGAGCACTATGGGACTCAACTGCTGAGGTCATAAGTCCCCTAGAACTTAGAACTACTTAAACCTAACTAACCTAAGGACAACACACACATCCATGCCCGAGGCAGGATTCGAACCTGCGACCGTAGCGGTCGTGCGGCTCCAGACTGTAGCGCCAGAACCGCTCGGCCACCAGCGGCCGGCAGTTCGGTTGGTGTTTCTTCCACTCTGGCAGTAGTGGTTCCTTTCTCCTTTCGGATGCTCTAAACACAGCATTCTGCGGACATAGTGCTGACCGTCGGTCCGTGATTGGCGTGGTGTTACATCGTCGCATTGGTTATCGGACGTTAGGCAGCTTCAGCAGATTATCATTAGTCATTCGTTAGACTGCCACTAGTCTGAGTTACCATCTTGTGAAGTGAATGCAACTCTTGGCTGCCTTTCTCATCGCACGCGAAAGTGTTTTGGCCTGACCTACTAAGAGCTCGATTTCTGGAGCACCGTCTGTGACTAGCCCTTGTGTTTATTACTGTGTTATTATTTTATTATTGTATTACCAAGTTACCATCATTTGTCTCACCCGTTTGGTGATCAGTTGCTTGTCCTTTTGAATTAACCTTGTTATTATATTTGTTGTTTTATTGTATGTTTCTAAATTTTTTTAATGTAATTGCCGTTCTTGGCGTTAGAGCAAGTTTAAAGGACAGTGCTACCAAGTTTACTATCATTTTGTCTCACCTGTTTGGTGATAATTTGCCTGTCTTTAAAATTAACTTTCGCCATTGCCTTGCTGTTTGACAGTATGTTTGTTAAATTTCCTTCATAACTGCCATTTTTGGCGTTGAAGGCCTACAGCCGTGACTGTCGCTACTTGTCTTAAAAATATAATGTGGTAATTGTATTTTAGCAGTTAACCTTTAAGACCTTGGTCATTTGTTTCCAATATTTTAATAGCTGTAGTTTGTAAGTTGCAACAAGTTAAAAAATTCTTAATTTATTGCCATTAAGGCCTTCAGCCGTGAAACAATTCTTAATTTATTGCCATTAAGGCCTTCAGTAGTGAGTGTCGTTACTTGTCTTAAAATTTTAATTTGGCAATTGTATTTTTGCAGCGAGCTTTAAGACCTTGGTCACTTGACTTTTATATTTTAATAACTGTATTTGTAAGTTGCAGCAAGTTTAATCAATTCTTAATTTCTTGCTATTAAGGCCTTCAGCCGTGAAACAATTCTTAAATTATTGCCATTATTTTAATTTGTTGTTGATTTTAAATAAATTGTGTGTGATTAAAAGAAAGGCCGACCAATAGTAACTGATTATGGCCCCGTCCGCAGTCGTAACCGAATCGTGCCTTCCTTGTCCACCAGGTCTCAGATTTGTCTCATAAAGCTTTTTCTTGGTTCTAAAGCGGACTTGATTGTTCCACTTGATGTTAAAAGTGAGTTCCTTTTTGAAATGTATTAATAATTTCCTTGGACGGCTTGCTGTCGCGAGGCACGATACTGTTGAGGTACTGAAAGGGGTCAATGTCTGATAGCTTCTCTCCATCCAGAACGATGTTCGCTGGTAATCCTTGTCAGCTGACTGGCATCACAGTCGTATCTGCCTGGCTGATTTATATCCCAAATTGCTTCAATTTGTCGTTGCACATGTTTAATTTCTGTTGCACTTCTTCTGTGCTTACCCTCTTCACCAAATCATCTGTGAGGACATATGCGCTGAATTCCTTATCATCTATCGTTTCACTCTCTTCATCAGTCAGCCCGCAGCAGTGATGAACAAGAGTGGAGACAATGCGGTGCCCTGCTGCAGTCCTTCGCTTGTCGCAAACCTCTACTATTTGGACACAGCTCTGGCAGTGGTTGTAGGCTTGTACTTTTCTGATAAAAAATTATGGCACATTCCTCCTTATTAAACGTTCCTGTAATATGTATATTTCTTTGGAATTCTTGTAACGACACTAAGTCAAATCGTACAGTTTTCTCACGTCGTGGGTTTCAGTTTTTAATTTTTAGTGTATAGTAGTTATTTGGCTGCGTCTTCGCCAGTAGACGCATAGGACACACATATTTCACACACAAATGTATATTTCACATGTATTTAACATTTTCACACGTATCTGTGGGCATGTTTCATCTGTATCCGTCCCTGATATTTGTCTGATACTTTGGTGTTTTGCACCATGCTGCTCTGGGAGAGGACGTCAAGTGTGTCAGTGGTACTCATCTGTGTGGCAAGACGTTTGGCTCCGAAACAAGCTGACGTTATTATCGGCTGCTGTAATGCTCACTCTCGCGGCCTTGTTCACCCATTAAACTGCACGGATAAGAGGGATCCCGTCTCATACATTTAAAGTACTACAAGACAGCTAAATAGAGAAAGAAATTACCATCAAGTCGGTTTACATGTCACCCATTCTCATCCCCAATCTCCCACCTACAGTGTAGTGGAGATATCTTCCTCTCAAGGTGTTTTTGCAAAAATAATGCAGTACCAAGGTTTGTTGAAATTACTCAAGGCGTTCCAGGGTTATGGTTTTACGCCATCCCGTTTCACCCTATCCTCTACCATAGAGGTGTAGGGCTGTTACAGTAATTTTAACAAGATAGCAAGTGATATGTGTGCCTGATTTGGCAGAAATTGCTCCAGCCGTTACATAGATATGCTGATATGTGACCGCTGTTGCACTACTCACCCTACCCGGGGGTGAAACGACACACGTCTGTCGCCAGTGAGACTAGTACACCGAAAATTATGGATTCGGTACTAGTATCACCCGTTACCGAAAATTTTTAGGTGTCACGCCTTCCTACCCCCACCACTAGGAGTGCTAATAATCTAGCATATGCACAGTGTTTTTATACAAATACTGAGTTATGTACATAGAAAATTTGGTTTAAACTGCAAATGACATTCTTGACTTATTATTCCATGTCATTCGCTTCACACTGCCATCCCCACCCTCATTCCCATGATGGTTGTTATACATAGTGCTTCTTCCCAGATGGATAGTGATGTGTGTATCAAGTTTGATACATATCAAAACATACACTGATCAGCCGGAACATTATGACCACTGACCTCCTATGGATGTAAACCCGTGCCGGCCGTTGTGTTAGAGCGGTTCTAGGCGCTTCAGTCTGGAACCGCGCGACCGCTACGGTCGCAGGTTCGAATCCTGCCTGGGGAATGGATGTCTGTGATGTCCTTAGGTTAGTTAGGTTTAAGTAGTTCTAAGTTCTAGGGGACTGATGACCTCAGATGTTAAGTCCCAGAGTGCTCAGAGCCATTTGAACCATTTTTTGATGTAAACCCGTCCAGGCGATAGCAGTGTCACCTGGCGAGGAGTGACTGCTAGGCAAACACATGTACGGTGCATGTAGTATCTGTGACCGTGTTGTCCGTGTGTAGAATGCGGAAGGCGCGTGATCTATTTTAGTTTGACCGAGGGCAGATTGTGATGGCCCAGAGGCTCGGCACTACCATTTAAGAAGCTGCACGACTTTTCAGGTGTTCGAGGAATGCTGTGGTGAGTATTTTCAACACGTCGCGAAACAAAGGTGAAACCCCCACCCCTCATTACAGATGTCGGACGTCGTAGGCTGGGCAGACACATAAAACAGGACAGGTGGCGAACTGTAGCGGAACTAACATCAGACTTTAATGCTGGGCAGAGTACAAGTGTGTAATTGCAAATTTGTGGTACGTTCTATGGGACCAAACTGCTGAGGTCATCGGTCCCTAGGCTTAGACACTACTTAATCTAAATTAAACTAATTTACGCTGAGGACAACACACACACCAATGCCCCAGGCAGGACCCGAAACATCAACGGGGGGAACCGCGCGAACCGTGGCAAGGCGCCTTAGACCGCGAGGCTACAAGTGTGTACAGGGTGTTTCAAAAATGACCGGTATATTTGAAACGGCAATAAAAACTTAACGAGCATAGATATAAATACACCGTTTGTTGCAATATGCTTGGGACAACAGTACATTTTCAGGCGGACAAACTTTCGAAATTACAGTAGTTGCAATTTTCCACAACAGATGGCGCTGCAAGTGATGTGAAAGATATAGAAGAAAACGCAGTCTGTGGGTGCGCCATTCTGTACGTCGTCTTTCTGCTGTAAGCGTGTGCTGTTCACAACGTGCAAGTGTGCTGTAGACAACATGGTTTATTCCTTAGAACAGAGGATTTTTCTGGTGTTGGAATTCCACCGCCTAGAACACAGTGTTGTTGCAACAAGACGAAGTTTTCAACGGAGGTTTAATGTAACCAAAGGACCGAAAAGCGATACAATAAAGGATCTGTTTGAAAAATTTCAACGGACTGGGAACGTGACGGATGAACGTGCTGGAAAGGTAGGGCGACCGCGTACGGCAACCACAGAGGGCAACGCGTAGCTAGTGCAGCAGGTGATCCGACAGCGGCCTCGGGTTTCCGTTTGCCGTGTTGCACCTGCGGTCCAAATGACGCCAACGTCCACGTATCGTCTCATGCGCCAGAGTTTACACCTCTATCCATACAAAACTCAAACGCGGCAACCCCTCAGCGCCGCTACCATTGCTGCACGAGAGACATTCCCTAACGAGATAGTGCACAGGATTGATGACGGCGATATGCATGTGGGCAGCATTTGGTTTACTGACGAAGCTTATTTTTACCTGGACGGCTTCGTCAATAAACAGAACTGGCGCATATGGGGAACCGAAAAGCCCCATGTTGCAGTCCCATCGTCCCTGCATCCTCAAAAAGTACTGGTCTGGGCCGCCATTTCTTCCAAAGGAATCATTGGCCCATTTTTCAGATCCGAAACGATTACTGCATCACGCTATCTGGACATTCTTCGTGAATTTGTGGCGGTACAAACTGCCTTAGACGACACTGCGAACACCTCGTGGTTTATGCAAGATGGTGCCCGGCCACATCGCACGGCCGACGTCTTTAATTCCCTGAATGAATATTTCGATGATCGTGTGATTGCTTTGGGCTATCCGAAACATACAGGAGGCGGCGTGGATTGGCCTCCCTATTCGCCAGACATGAACCCCTGTGACTTCTTTCTGTGGGGACACTTGAAAGACCAGGTGTACCGCCAGAATCTAGAAACAATTGAACAGCTGAAGCAGTACATCTCATCTGCATGTGAAGCCATTCCGCCAGACACGTTGTCAAAGGTTTCGGGTAATTTCATTCAGAGACTACGCCATATTATTGCTACGCATGGTGGATATGTGGAAAATATCGTACTATAGAGTTTCCCAGACCGCAGCGCCATCTGTTGTTGAAAATTGTAACTACTGTAATTTCGAAAGTTTGTCTGCCTGAAAATGTACTGTTGTCCCAAGCATATTGCAACAAACGGTGTATTTCTATCGCTGCTCGTTTAGTTTTTATTACCGTTTCAAATATACCGGTCATTTTTGAAACACCCTGTATGAACACACAGTGCACCGAACACTCCTATCGATGGGCCTCTGCAGCCGATTCCCTCAGCGGGCTCAGCATTCATTTGCTGGGTACGGGCTTGGCGAACCCGGGGTCCTCGAGCTGTGGACTGGTGTGCGCCGCCAGTCTGCTGATACCGTAAGCTCTGGGCGTGCTTCAGCGACCACTGTGTGGCGCAATGGTGGAACGTTGTGTGTCGTAGGGACCGGGGATCTTCGCTTGATTGCCTGAATCGCGAGGACGGTACATACCTCTATAAAAGAAACCTTCAATCTTAAGGTGTGCTGCGCGCCGATAAGATGCATGGCTGTTGAGGTGGAACAGTCACTAGCGGGCAACCTCTGGGGAACCTGCCGCACCTCAGTTGTACAAGGCTTATCCAGGCATGCGGGGCTCATTCTGGATGGACGTAAGTTTCCCTAGCTGCTCGTGGGACGACCATGGATACCACGGATTCTTCCTCTTTTTCTCCTTCTAATTTTTCGCTGGCCAGTGGGACGGGTGGACCGCTGGTAGGCACTACCACCCAATCAAACAAGAGGGCTAGGTTAGCCAGTCCTCCTGACTCAGGCATCAGCAAACGTACAGCAGTTCAGAGTAACAGAGCACATACTGATAACCAGAATGTGTTTTTAATAATAAAAAGGAAAGAGGGTTCCTTTGAAAAGGTTTCGCCATTCTATATCCAAAAGGGTCTAGAAGGAATAGCTGGAACTTTAAAATCAGTGAAGCGTTTACGGAATGGCACACTGCTTGTTGAATCATCAACTTCTCAGCAAGCAGTTAACCTTCAAACAGCTAAAAGCTTGGGGGAATACACAATCGGTACAGAGCTTGTAACACGTCCGTTATTTTATGTATCCCGCTCGATCGGGATCTAATAGCAGCCCAAATGAATAATTAAATAATGTGACCGTGTACCTAATGGGGCTGGCAATCGGAATGGACTGCTACGGAGTTGTTACATTCCATTTTGTCCTTCTCAATGCTGTAATAATGAAATGTCTGGTGACAAGAATAACGCCAACACAGCTTCACTAATCAAGACCTATATTCGTCTCAAAAACACAAGAAAAAGGAGACAGCCACTGCCTTCGTCATACACTTTTAATAACGGCTAATCTCAGCACAGGCTTCTTCGTTATTCATATTCGTCATACGCTGATACAATCACTGCAATCAAACTCTGCAATCCAACACTGCAAATCCAAAATAATGCCGGCGCGGTAGACGCGAAATCAAAATAACGGCACAGAAATATCACTGATCACTCTCGTAATTATACTTTATCACTTTCACGTATTATTCTAACACAAAGGGGTTAAACCGCGGCGATGGCCACTCCCTTTGTCGGTAAACCTTGAATTACAACAACTGCTGGCTTCCGCCCAGCTCGGCCCGCCACGCAGGAACCACTGACTCAACTCTCCACTCGCTCTCGCCACTCGACACACTATCGATAGTTTGCCCTGTCGACCTGTGCCGAGTGCAAACTTATAGTAAGGGCCTACGGACCCCTTACAAGCTTCACAGCACCCTGAAAGTCAGTAAGGGTGTTGTGACCTGTAGGGATCTCGTTGACATTCCTGTAGAAGAATTAAAGAGTGAGTGGGCTCAGGAGGGAATTGTTGACGTTCAGAACATCATGAAAAGGGTGGATGGGAACCTGGTGAAATCTGACTCCTTCATTCTTACTTTCAATACCCCCAAACTCCCAGAACACGTCAAGGCAGGATTTCTTCGCCTAAACGTACGGTCGTATGTCCCAAACCCAATGCGCTGTTTTAAGTGCCAGCGTTTTGGGCATACAATTCTAGGGTGTAAAGGAGAAGCGATGTGTGGCAACTGTAGTAAGGCTGCCCATGACGGAGTTGACTGTTCGTCTCCTGTCAGATGTATAAACTGTTCTGAAAGCCACCCTGTTTGGAGTAGGGACTGTAGAATCTTCCTAGAGGAACGTAAAATACAAGAAATAAAAACAACTAAGCGTGTACCCTACAGTGAAGCCAAAAAGATCTTTAAGGCCATGCAGCCCCCAACATTCGTTACGTATTTTGCCTCCATTGTTCAGAAGCCGCCTCCAAAAGTCGATGCATCTACACAGACGGAGGTTGTTAGTTTTGGCACGAACACCTGCACATGTCAGTGCACTTGCAAGGCAGCAAGTGTATCAGAGCCTGTAGCCCCTCCTCGAACAGCAGAGAAGAGTACAGTAGCTAACACTGAAGAGCCCCAGGCATCTCCGATGGCTGAGGCTGTTCCAAAGCCCAGCATGGTCATAAACACCCCAGCTCCAGTTCCAGCAAAGCCCCGTAAACAAAGGAAAGCACACGTCAAGCAGCACCAACAGATTAAATCGGCTGGTAAACCCTCGGATCATGTTAATGTGGTCCCACCAGACGCTTCATCAGACTTTTCCCCAGAGCTGATGGAGTCTGAGAATATGGGGCAATCATCTCGCCCCAAGACTGAGCCTCCACCCGCTGCAGTCTCCCCACCCCGGCGGAAAGAGTGGCAGAAAATATAACCACCTTGATGGCTCAAATATTACAATGGAACCTGCAAGGGTTCAGGACACATGTGGAGGAACTACGTCTACTGATTCAGGATAGACTATGTGTGTATGTCTGTAAGAGACAAATTTCAGTGAAACATACACCCCTGAGCTACGTGGTTATGTCCTCCACAAAAAGGATGACCTGAGTGGATAGAGAGCTCGAGGAGGAATAGGTATCTTCGTCAACACCGATTACCACTCCTCGCGTCTCTCCCTCACAACGAATTTACAGGCAGTTGCAATATTAGTACATGTGCGTCATATGCTAACAGTATGTTCGCTTTACCTGCCCCCACATGATGTGCTCGACGAAGAGGCTCTCAGTGATCTTCTTACATAGCTTCCCCACCCCATCATCCTCTGTGGTGATTTTAAGGCACACAATATGCTTTGGGGCTCTGTGAGTACTTGCCCCAGGGGTAGAGCAATCGAGAGGCTTCTTCAGTCTTCCAGTGCCTATTTGCTAAATACAGGTCAAAGCACGCATTTTTGCATTGCAACTGGGTCGTTCTCTGTCATTGATCTATCACTTTGCTCTCCAGCCATCGCCCACACTGCTGAATGGAAAGTGGTTGATGACTTACACGGCAGCGATCACTTCCCCCTCTGGATTCACCTGCCCCATGCAGTGGAACCGGAAAGGAAACCGCCTCGATGGGTGCTCGGTAGAGCCAGCTGGGCACTGTAAGTCAGCTAGCCCAGTTTGAACATCGGGCCAGTGTCCAGAAATGGGTGGATCATATTACTGAAGTGATCCACCACGCCAGTGAAGCGTCCATCCCACAGTCCACGGGACAACCGAAGCGGCAGCCTGTCCCTTGGTGGAGCGACGAATGCCGCTCTGCAATCAGGGCTAGGCGGGCAGCTCTGCATAGGTTCAAATGCCGGCCAACTGTAGAGAACCTTGCAGCCTTTCGGGTGACGAGGGCAAAGTGTCGTCGGATTATACGAGAGAGCAAGAAGAAGTCGTGGCAGCAGTTCCTGAACACCATTAATCGTTCTACACGAAGTTCCATTGTATGGGAGACCATCAGGAGGATTTCTGGGAGAGGTGGGAAGTGCCCTATGGCTGCTATAATGTGGAATGGTACTCTCCAAACGACCCCAAAAGATATTGCCCAGTCTATGGCGGCTCATTTTGCAGCTATTACTGCAACCACCAGTCAGAATCCAGCTTTCCAGCCCCACAAAGTGGCTGCTGAGAGGAGCAGTTTTGACTTCCGCTCACCCAATACAGAAGAATACAACTGCCCATTTTCCATGTGGGAACTGGATTCTGCATTGTGTGGGGCTCGTGATACATCCCCTGGTCAGGATAGAATCCACTATACGAGGTGCATTCAAGTTCTAAGGCCTCCGATTTTTTTTCTAATTAACTACTCACCTGAAATCGATGAAACTGGCGTTACTTCTCGACGTGATCGCCCTGCTGACGTATACATTTTTCACAACGCTGACGCCATGATTCCATGGCAGCGGCGAAGGCTTCTTTAGGAGTCTGTTTTGACCACTGGAAAATCGCTGAGGCAATAGCAGCACGGCTGGTGAATGTGCGGCCACGGAGAGTGCCTTTCATTGTTGGAAAAAGCCAAAAGTCACTAGGAGCCAGGTCAGGTGAGTAGGGAGCATCAGGAATCACTTCAAAGTTGTTATCACGAAGAAACTGTTGCGTAACGTTAGCTCGATGTGCGGGTGCATTGTCTTGGTGAAACAGCACATGCGCAGCCCTTCCCGGACGTTTTTGTTGCAGTGCAGGAAGGAATTTGTTCTTCAAAACATTTTCGTAGGATGCACCTGTTATGGTAGTGCCCTTTGGAACGCAATAGGTAAGGATTACGCCCTCGCTGTCCCAGAACATGGACACCATAATTTTTTCAGCACTGGCGGTTACCCGAAATTTTTTTGGTGGCTGTGAATCTGTGTGCTTCTATTGAGCTGACTGGCGCTTTGTTTCTAGATTGAAAAATGGCATCCATGTCTCATCCATTGTCACAACCGACGAAAAGGAAGCCCCATTCATGCTGTCGTTGTGTGTCAACATTGCTTGGCAACATGCCACACGGGCAGCCATGTGGTCGTCCGTCAGCATTCGTGGCACCCACCTGGATGACACTTTTCGCATTTTCAGGTCGTCATGCAGGATTGTGTGCACAGAACCAACAGAAATGCCAACTCTGGAGGCGATCTGTTCAACAGTCATTCGACGATTCCCCAAAACAATTCTCTCCACTTTCTCGATCATGTCGTCAGACCGGCTTGTGCGAGCCCGAGGTTGTTTCAGTTTGTTGTCACACGATGTTCTGCCTTCATTAAACTGTCGCACCCATGAACGCACTTTCGACACATTCATAACTCCATCACCACATGTCTCCTTCAACTGTCGATGAATTTCAATTGGTTTCACACCACGCAAATTCAGAAAACGAATGATTGCACGCTGTTCAAGTAACGAAAACGTCGCCATTTTAAGTATTTAAAACAGTTCTCATTCTCGCCGCTGGTGGTAAAATTCCATCTGCCATATGGTGCTGCCATCTCTGGGACGTATTGACAATGAACGCGGCCTCATTTTAAAACAATGCGCATGTTTCTATCTCTTTCCAGTCTGGAGAAAAAAAAATCGGAGGCCTTAGAACTTGAATTCACCTCGTAGCATGCTGCGGCACCTCATAGGGAGAAATAAAGAAATCCTCCTCCGACTTTTTAATCTTGTTTGGATGTCCGGTCACTTCCCCGACTCGTGGCGTGAAGCAGTTTTAATTCCTCTTTTAAAACCTGGGAAAGACCGCACGTGCCCGGGTAGTTACCGTAGTGTTGCCCTCACCAGCTGCGTGGTAAAGACCTTGGAGCGGATGGTCAACCGCCGCCTTGTCTGGATGTTAGTATCCAGACAACTCCTTAGTCGCTTTCAGTGTGGGTTCAGGAGGTATCGCTCAACCTTTGATAACCTGGCCCTCCTGGAGGCGGCTATACAACAGGCTTTCCTGCGCCAGCATCACCTGTTGGGAATATTTTTTGACATTGAAAAGGTATACGACACTACTTGGAGGCATCTTATCATCAGGCAGCTCCATGAATGGGGTTTTCGTGGATGTCTTTCCAATTTTATTCGGTCCTTCCTGTCGCCACGTTATTTTCGGTACCGAATCGGAGACGTACTGTCTGGTCGATTTGAACAAGAGAACGGTGTCCCTCAGGGTAGTGTTTTAAGTGTGACGGTCTTTGCCATTGCTATTAATAGTATTACGTCTGTCGTGAAAAGTCCTGTGCAGTGTTCCTTGTTTGTGGACGATTTCTCTGTATTTTGCTCTTCTTCAAGCCTTGCAACGACGACCCGTCAGTTGCAACTCACTCTGCGACGTTTGGATGAATGGGCACAGAAGAGTGGTTTTAAGTTTTCAACTGATAAGTCAGTGTGTGTTCTTTTTAACCGTTTTCGTTCCATTTTTGAGTTGCCTGAGTTGAGAATGAGGGACACCGTTGTGAATTTTAAAGACACGGTGAAGTTTCTGGGCCTCACTTTTGATTCTAAGCTTACGTGGCTGCCACACATTAAGGAAGTGAAAAAAACGGTCTCTTAAGGCGCTGTCTATTTTAAAATGTCTTAGTCACCAAACATGGGGAGCAGACAGGACTTGTCTGCCCTGGTTTTACAGAGCCTTCGTGCGGTCCCAGCTTGATTATGGATGCACAGTGTATGGGTCTGGAAAACCCACTTATTTAAAGCTGTCGGATGTGGTGCACCATGAGGGGATTCGGTTAGCCACTGGGCCGTTCAGAACGAGCCCCATACCGAGCCTCTGTGCAGACGCAGGTGAACCGCCACTTCACCTCCGGCGGCGTCTACTAATGGTGCGCCAGACCTATAAAACATTAACCACACCATACACACCTGCATACCACACTGTTGCTTGGCCTCCACTGGAAAGGCTTTTTCGCAACCGGCAACGAGCAACAAGGCCCTATGGGATTCGTGCAAAGAATTGCATTTTAGAGATGGGTGTGGCCGGTTTTAATGTTTCACGTCGAGGTTGGAGCAGATATCCACCTTGACTCCTCCAGAGGCCCAGACTGATTTTAGATTTGGCAAATTTTAAGAAAGACAATACATCAGATTTTACTTTCAAATCTTTGTTTTGTAATATTTTAGATAGGCATCATGATTTTACAGTAGTCTACACTGATGGGTCCCAACAGGGGGATTTTCTTGGCTGCTCAGTAGTGTTCCCCGAACGTGTCATCAGCATTCGCCTTCCCCAGGAATACACTGTTTTTTCCGCAGAACTTCACGCGATCCTGAAGGCATTGGAGCAGATACGGTGTAGTCAGGGCAAACACTTTCTAATTTGCTCTGACTCACTGAGCGCATTACAGTCACTGCAGAACCTGTACCCAACGGAGAAGTTGTAACAACTGATTTACGACCAACTGTACATCCTCCAACGACAGGGCAAGCAAGTGTCCTTTTGCTAGGTGCCAGGGAATGTGGGCATACGAGGAAATGAACAAGCTGATCGAGCTGCCAAGGACGCCTGCAGATTACCGGAGGTGACACAATGTTCTATTCCTTTGCAAGGTATCGTTTCTGTGCTGCGGTGGAAGTCTATGCAATTGTGGGAGGAGGAATGGCTGGCGGTGAGGGAAAATAAGCTGCGGTTGGTGAAACCCACCATCCAGCCGTGGTGTTCCTCCTACCGGTCACCTAGACGGGACGAAGTGACCCTTACACGTCTTCGCATAGGGCACTGTCCTCTTACGCATGCCTTCTTACTACGGCGAGAGGAACCCCCTCTGTGTGATGCCTGTGGCGTACGTATCACTGTACGCCACATTATAGTTGAGTATGATTTATATCTTTCTGTCAGGGCGGAAGTTAATATTAGTGGGGATCTTCCCTCGATTTTAGCCGATGACGAGGCGAGTGTCAAGAAAGTTCTAAGGTACTGTGATGTTTCTGGGCTTCAGCCTAAAATTTTAGGTTGGAATTTTTAGTGTGTTGCAGAGTGGCTGACCACTCCTTTTTATTCTTGTAATAGGCCAGTTGCAAACATGTGCTATGTGTTTCATTTTAACCCCTTCCCCTACGTTCTCTTGCAGTTCTCCTCTTTACATGCTGCTTTCCACTTTGCTACTGTTGACGTGCACACTGCCTATGTAGACTGTCACCTTTAGTCTTATTTTTGCACTTGCTGCATTTAAGTGACACTCGTCCGTTATTGTTTCCCTCCTACACTGTTGAGCGCCCATAACACCATATCCATCCACCATCCATCCATCTGCACATGCATGTACCAATGTTAACACCACGATATCGGCAAGTACGACTGAAATGGGCACGTGACCATCGGCAGTGGACGTTGACGCAGTGGCAGAGCGTTGCACGGTCTGATGAATCCCGATATCTTCTTGATTATGCCCATGGGTGGGCGCGAATCCGTTGTCTCCCAGAGGAACAGCTCCTTGACATCTGTACTGCAGGACGGAGACAAGCTGGCGGCGGCTTCATTATGCTCTGGGGAACTGTCACGTGAACATCCATGGGTCCAGTGGAGTTCGTGAAAGGCACCATGGAGTCCAAGGAGTATCGTACACAGGTTGCAGACCACGTACATCCCTTCATGACGATCATGTTCCCTGACGGCAGTGGCATTTTTGAACGAGATAATGCACCACCTCACAAAGCCACGAGTGTGATGGACTTGTTCGAGGAACACAGTGGCGAGTTCTAATTGACGTGCTGAGCCTCCATTTCGCCATATCTAAATTCGATCGAACACATCTGGGATGTGATTTAACTTGGCGTCAGACCTCATCGCCCCCCGTCCCCCTCCCAGGAATTTACAGAAATTAGGCGACTTTTGTGTGTAGATGTGGTGTCAACACCCACCAGAGATCTAACAATGCCTCATTGCTTCCATGCCGCGACACATCGCCGTTGTTATCCGTGCCAGAGGTGGACATACCTGCTACTAGGTAGGCGGTCATAATGTTATGGCTGATCAGGGTACATCTGAACTAGGTTTTTTGTAAATAAAATGTCTCGCAAAAAAAGTGAAGCACCCAGACGGGAGACAGAAAGGAAATGAATCTTCACAGACGAAATGAATCTTCGCAAACCAAATGAATGTTCACAGGTTGAGAGGGTATGTGGTGTTACTTTGCTGCCTACAAAAACAAGTCAGATTTACAATGCACTTGCAGGATCTGCCCTCTTATAAGTATGACACTGCAGCATCTTTGGCCTGCATGTAGGCACTGATGAGGTTGGGAAGGGTGTCGTAAAACCGTTGTATCCTCTCCCGAGGAAAGCTGGCCCACAACTTTTGTAATTGGTGTCTACTGGCACTGGCACAAAGGTGACCTCCATGCTGGTCCCACACATATTCTAATGCGGACAGGTCTACGGGACTTGCTGACTATGGGAGTACCTCAACATCAAGCACACAGTTCAAGAGACAGGGTGCATGTATTGTCTGGCTGAAAAATGGCACCAGGATACTGTCGTGTAAGAGGTAACACTAGGATGCAGAATGTCCGTGATGTACCACTGTGCTGTCAGAGTTCATCTCACAAGGGGAGACCACGTCGTTTGGAACGCGGATTTACTACATACTTCGTACACTCTTAGTACTCCATTAGGACAACAAAATGTGTGAACAGTAGCGCGTACTTCTCAAGCGTTATTGAGAAAACCGCAAGACAATTTCGGTCGTCAAATATATACCTGTGCGTAGCCATTTTTACCATCAAGCGCCGGCAGCCGAGTGGTTGCCGGCACGGTAACTCAGTGTGTTCCGTCAGAGGGTTAGCTGCCCTCTGTAATAAATAAAAAAACCTGAGTTAATGGATCAACGACGAACTGAAACGGGTGTCTTGCGACATCCGCCATGAGCAGATGCAACGAACGAAAACGGACAAAATGAGACTAAAAAAAAAAAGTGGTTGGCGTTCAAGTCCCGTAATCGCTGTGTCGCTGGATCGAGTCCCGCTCGTCCGTTTTTTTTTTTTTTTTAATTTCTTACACCGCCATTTTCTTTACTACTTATATTACAACTGATGTAATGGGAAAAATCGGATGAACTTTTATTAAATTTACAATGTTATTTGGCTGTCTACAAATTTTTATTATCACAAATAATATAATGTTCATAACTACCGACTAGTAAACGACCAAACGCATTAAGTGATACTGAAAATGTATGCTTGTCCGTGTCTTCAAAATTGTTCGTATTTAATCGAAAGAGAACGAGAAATTGCTTCTCGTGAAGACGCTATTAAAATACACTCGATACTGCATGACCACTGATCAGCGCCGATATTTACGGAAATGCTGCGTTATGCATGGTTTCCTTCCAAATTATCGGCTGAAAGAGAGGTTTTTGAAAATTTTAACGAGGTTTGTTTTCCAGGGAAAACGTCAAAAGACCTTGCGTGTGCGGAAATAAATATAGCATTTATTCAGTGCAGCTGGTGCCGTTTAACTTTGTTTTTCATGTTTTTACGAAAAATACCATCCCGCAACGTGTACTCGTAACGTCGAAAGCGACGATTAATTGTACATCTTTCGAAAGCCGTCTGTGCTGGTAAAAACTTGGAAATAACAAGTGGTTTCGGGCTCCTTCCAGGTATAAGGGATTTCTCAAATCACGGACAAGCATACATTTTCAGTATCACTTTATGCGTTTGGTCATTTACTAGTCGGTATTTATGAATGTTATATTATTTGTGATAATAAAAATTTGTAGACTGCCAAATAGCATTGTAAATTTAATAAAAGTTCATCCGATTTTACCCATTACATCAATTGTAATATAAGTAGTAAAGAAAATGACTGTGTTAGAAAAAAAAAACTGACGAGCGGGACTCGATCCAGCGACCCAGCGATTACGGGGCTTGACGCCAACCACTTTTTTTTTCTTTTTTTCTTAAAATCTCAGTCGTGGACGGCGACGCTACTCATTACGCTTTTTTTTCATTTTGTTCGTTATTGATCGTTGTGTTTGGTCGTTGCGGACGTCGCAAGACATCCTGTTCAAGTTCGGTGGTTGATCCTTCCACTCAGAGTCCAACCGGCTCTCTGACCGAACACGCTGAGCTATCGTGCCGGCGCCACTCGGCTGCCGGTGCTCCTTGGTAAAAATGGCCACGCACAGGTATATATTTGACGACCGAAATTATCTTGCGATTTTCTCAATAACGCTTGAGAAGTACGAGCTACTGCTTACACATTTTGTTGTCCTCGTGTAGTACTACGAGTGTACGAAGTTTACACTAAATCCGCGTTCCAAACGTCGTGGCCATCCCTTGTCAGTCACTATTAGGCGTGGTATGTAGTCATACCTGGTGGATTCCCACACCATGACACCAGAAGTAACACCGCTGTGGTTTTCCAAAACATTGTGAGAATGGGACCTAGCCCCAGACCGATGGTCACCCTGGATAAGGCAGAATTGTGACTCTTCACTGACACAATGCGTCACTACTCAATAGCAGTCCATGCTTCGCGGTCACGACACCACCCAAGACGCAGCCGCTTACATTGTGGTGCTAACAGCAGCCTGTGCCTAGTCTGGCTGCTGCTATGCGCCGACCACTAGTGCAGAATTGCAATATCACTTTTCCTGTGAGTTTGAAAAACTGTCATTTGACTGTCTATATCTACGTACTTGTGAAGTGTCGAACTATTGGCCAAAGACAATGATTATTCGAAATTATCTTAGTCTATGTAAGTCTGCAGGCTTTCGTGGCCGTTGTCACTAAAGTTAAAATCTTCTGGGTTGTTAGGCCATGTTATTTTTCCCCTAAAATAATCGACGTTTCGACTTCTCACCTAGGGTCTTCTTCAGGATCTTTCAGTGTCCCATATTGCTAGAACACTGTGAGAGACCAGTGCTGCGTTCTCTTATAAAGGGGGAGTTTTCTCGCATTTGTGCTGGAGAAGTGGGATTATTGATTAAAATTCTTGTGGCTACCATTGGTAGACCATCGTCATAGCCTGATAGTCCTGCGCTGATACAGAAGAAGGGACGTCATTGGCTAAACTCTTGTGGATACTATTGGTGGTCCATCTTCATTGGATAGAAAGGCACTGTTCCGCACTTGCGCTGGAAGGGTTATTGATTGAAATTCCTCCTACTGCTATTGGTTGGTTGTCATCACTGGCTAGATGCGAAGCGGACAGAGAAAGAGAGGGAGAATATTTACCCAAAATATTCGCACACCGCGGCCGCATATTCACTTCCTTGATGGCGGGGAGCCACGATGCTGGAAACCTATAGCCGTTCTCTGTGTTGAAATATCCAAGAATGCATGTAATTTTAATATATCGTGCACTATGACAATGGGGATAAAAGTTTAGGATGCATGCATCACCACTCTAGGAAAGTTCCTATCGTACACTGCGCAACAGAATTGAATGGTCACTTTTTGCAAATCCCGTTACTGCCCTTTCATTGCGACACGTAAGTCTGGAATCTGGCTCAAAGCTCCCCAAAACCTTACTCTGTAGTGCTGAAAGAGCGCGGTGCCCTTTGACGCCACCCTCTGGCTCGACGACGCTTCTAATAGCAACGTGTCAACACGTGTGAAAAAAAAAGGCCAGAGTTCAGAAGTTCATGTGAAGTGTAAGGTGACCTGAAGATATCCCATTGCACCAAGTGTGCTGGTGTGAGCTGTCGCCAGCACACCGGCCGACAAAGATGTAGCTCGAAGATCGATAGTGAGCACTGGATCGAGTGGGCCTATCACGAGAGAGATCAGAGACACATCCGCATGCAACACGCCGCCAACACCCTCTCGATCACACGTTTTTAGACCGCCGCCGCTAAGCCGAGTGCATTACTGACTCACTAATTCCAGTCTGGCGTCTGTCATTCATCCGCAGAGCGGGCTCAGGTCAAATCACAGGCTACGACAGCACATAGCGATCAGATTAGTGACTATAGCGGGACTTGTACTTTTGCAGCAGTGTGACTAAAGTTTGTAACAGCAAGATTACTGACATCGTCTGCAAGAGGACTATTACTGATGAGCTTGTAACACAGCACATGGGCTCTATTCAAGTTAAGTATGCAGTACAAGTAAATAAAGAACGGTATTAATCCACGAGTGCATTTGTGTTGTAGAAAGAGGATACTGGCCACCCATAAAAACATCCTCTCCCTTGCTTCCTTGCGGTACAAGAGTCTACACCAAATTTCACGGCAATTCTGCCCAACGCCGACGCGGGCGTGTTACACGATCGGAATGTCGTCACACCTGGCTTTACCCACATTTCACCCCTTCTTAAGACGCTTGTGCGATGGAGCTCAGAACATCGACACCCAGCGTCGAAATCGCGCAGTTTTCTTATAAGTTTCAGAGAAAAATATTTCAGGTTCAGAATCGACACGAAAAGGCCTCAGAGGAGTTGAATAAATGGTGTCCATGAAACTTCCCCTTTCCTTGGAACATTGATTCCCATACATATCGCGCCCGAAAAAGGCAGTTTGCAGTGCAATGAACAAGAACAAGACGTTCTTGACAATCTTTGATAATGCAGACATCTCCGAGACGCTTCAACTCTTTCCTAAGAACACTGTGGGCTAGCAACTCAACTGAGCGTGATCTCAACCATTTCGAGAGCAGTACGACCGCAATTTTTGCTCTGGTGTACATGGTAGTGGAATCACTAGGAACCGTTCAAAACCATTCGACGAAATTTGAACGTGATTCGAAGCAGCAAAGCGGTGTTATGCTTTTTCAGTGCTCCTGTTTCACGCCATCCTGTGACGAGATCACAGGTGGGTGCTACATTGACACATGCGTGAATGAACGGCAAAAGGTCCCTCTAACACACCTCCCGTCTCCCCTCCCCCCCCCCCCCCGACCAGTTCGACAATAACCTCGGTGGTATTCTCTCCTCATCACGTACACATACTTACTGAGAATTTTAAAAATATGCTTCACAGAGAAAACCTTCAAAGTAGTGATAGGCACCGGCAGAACGGTGACTGGTACCGGAGGTGTATCAAATCGCTGCCTATCTGCAGGCGCCTAGCGCTGCTTCGAGGGTTTTCTCTGTAAAGGCACATTTTTAAAATTCTCGATAAATGGGGCAAGCGCTACCGAGGTTACTACCAAACCGTGGGGGAGGGGTGTATCTTGGAGGTGCAATTTGCCTTTTCTTCGTGCATGTGTCAGTGTCACACATCTCTATGATCATGTCAAAGGAGGGCATAAAATAGGGGCACTGAAAAATCGTAAGACACCTTTTGGTCACGTTCAAATTTCGTCGAATATTTTTGAACGGTCAATAGTGGTTCCACCCTGTACACCAGAGCAAAAAATCTACGTCTGTGTCATACTCTACAAGCCACGTCATGGTGTGTGTTGTCACACTGTGTTCCAAAGGGGAGGGATCACGTTCAGTGAGGTCGCTAGGCCACGAAAATTATTGGATTCTGACCGGGACTGAGACCTCGACTGTTCGGTCTCCAGGCTCTCACTTCAACACTAGACCAACAAACCCGACAATGAGCTTTTATAAACGTTATTCTCAGGAAGGTGGTTAAACATTGTGTTGTACGCCAAATTATCGGGCAAGAAGACAGAAATGTGGGTTACGATAACTTGTTTAAGAACTGGAAGAGTTCGAATCACTTTATGTCGGGGACAAAATCAGTGATCACAAGGCTGTCATAGCATCAATGATTAGGTGTATAGCAAGGAATGTTAGAAAAGATAGGAAAATATTTTTGTTTTCAATTTCATCGAAGGTTCTTTTCACTTTTCTACATGCTGCCAGTTAATCACAGTAACAGAAATAAAAGCAACTTCGATATATACTTTTGCGCACTTGTTTATGATTTCGCAGTGAGTTTTATATTCTGTGGGAGGGGCGGTCTTGCGAGTGGGAAGCTAGCCTCTGGTCTTGGGGATCCTGTGTTCAATCGAGGATCGGGAAAGGGAGTTTTCCTCGTTCGAGTAGATTAGAGTACATGTACTTTCAGTTCCAACTGATCCATAGGGCGGAGATCCTCTGGGATGTGGAACATGTCATAAAACAAAAATACACAATAAGTACTTACACAATAAGAACAGATTTGCCAATGTACTTTCCACAGATCGCAAATAAAATTGTCCTTGTGGATGCGGAACGGGTTAAAAAAAACAAAAAAAAAAAAAAACAAAAAAAAACTCTGAAGCATATTTACATTTAAAAGGATATAAAACTTTTCACTAAATATTAAAAGTTCGATGCACTTAGGTGCATATGATAATTCTTAAACTATTGTAGCTACGCATCGTCAAATAAAAAAAATTTGCAGCACTTGTTTACAATGATCGTATTACTACACAAAAGTTGTACAGAAGTCAGATTGTACGCAATATTCAAATTATGTGATACTATTAATAACATACACGCATCGATCGGTCCTGCTAAGAAATTCGTCAATGAAGTAGAAAAATTATGATGAGGGTGATGATGATATTTGGTTTGTGGGGTGCGGTCATCAGTGCCCGGACAATGTCCTAATCTTTACACAGTCCAGTTTTAGCCACAGTCAGGAATGATGATGATGAAATGACGAGGACAAAACAAACATCCAGTCCCCGGGCAGAGAAAATCCCCAACCCAGCCGGGAATCGATTCAGGGACCCCGTGATCCAGAGGCAGCACAATAGAAAGCGTTGGTCATCAATGAATACTTTAGATTCTTCTCAAAATGAACTTGTCATTGAAAATGTGTATTGTTGAATAGTGGGCACGATTCTAAACCAAAGTAAGTGACTTTAAATCTCGTGGAAGGTATTCTTATTTCTAGTATTGATTCCATGAACTTAGCTGTTGGTTTGAAATTGTGACTAATTTCATTAAGGAATAAATATATCGGGAAGCAGTGGTTAGTCTTCACAGTTCCTTAAACAGCTCTCTGCAGGACGTTCTTGAGTTTACACCACAAATAATTTCGTATTGCACTTTTTCGGGCTTGGAAAACATTAGCTTAGCTTGATGAGCTATCCAAGAAAACAATCCCGTATGACATTATGGAATGATAGTAAGTATAGTACACAAAGTTTTTTAATTTTATTTCACCTGTAGTCCGCCGCTCGTGGTTTCGCGGTAGCGTTTTCGCTTCCCGAGCACGGGGTCCCGGTTTCGATTCCTGGCAGAGTCAGGGATTTTCACCTGCCCCGAGATGACTGGGCGTCGTTGTGTCGTCTTCATCATCGTCATTGATCGCCATTCCAGTCGGAGGAAGGCAACGGAAAACCAACTCCATTAGGACCTTATCTAGTACGGCGGTGGGGGTCTCCCGCATCCTTCCCCTACTATCTGTCAAGAAGCATGGGACTTCATTTCCATTCCATTTCACCTCTGTCTGACAGCATTCGCATAGGAAGTAGAAATTTGCTTAGGCACTTCAGCAGTTATATGGTATGCTCCTCCCAGTTAAATTAACTGCCAAGATGTAATACTAAGAATTTAATACCATCAACTTCTTCTATTTGCTTGTCGTAATATTTTACGTATATACAGGCAGGAAACCTTTTATAAGTTAGTAACTGCATATAGTATGTTTTTACAAAGTTTGGTGACAGAGAATTGGCTAGGAACCATTTATTAATATTCATGAAAATTTCATTAGCCGACCTTTCTAAGGCTGTTCTTGATTTACTATTTTTGCAATGCTTGTATTATCTGCAGGCAAAACAAACTTGGCGTCTGGTAATGTTACTGATGAAAGGTCATTGATATACACAATAAAAAGTCCTTTAGGTCCATTCTACCTGCTATCAAATGTGTTCCGAGGGTCTTTCGCGGGTGTAAAAGGTCTCTCCTTCACCTTGGGATCCACGGTATGTATGAATGAATGAGTGAGAGAAACATCTTCTGTGACAGAAGAAAAAAAGACTTGAATATCTGACAAATAATTAGAGCCAGCTACTCAACACAGAATTTGGTTTCAAGTTCCATCAGCACATATACAGTATATCGACTCAGTATGGTCCCATCTCCCTAGTGTAACTGCAGTTCCGAAGAAGACGCATCAAGACTTTCATCGTTCACCTGAAGCGGTCTTATTCATTACGATTCAAGTTTTCTAGCATTAATTCTTTAAGTCGAGTTTTCTCAAGGATAGCACTTTTAGTTGTGTCACTATTCTCGCCGGGATGCAATGTATGCTTGCAAAATACGTGGTGCCTGACTGTATTGATTATGTCTAAAGACCAATAAAACCGAAGGATTTCATTCATTGCAAAAGCAATCTCCCTGTTCCTTTGGTCTACTAATGTAGGGAATTACGTATTGCTGAAACGAAGCATTAAGAAAATATGGAAAATACAGAAAGTATATAAAACGTGGAAGTACAAAAGGTTGTAAAAATTACATCGATTGATGAAGCTATATAAGAGGGAAAAAAAATGTATGAAATAACCTCACAAGAAAGAGGACCTATTCTACCATTCGACCTGGTATAAAATTATGTCTCTTACCAACAGCCCCTTTTGTTGTCCACAAAATGTATTAACTGCACACCTTCCGCAAGTGTGCCCAATTTTAGATAAATGATCTTCTCAAAAGTAATCGTATCCATTAAATTGTTATTTGTCTGATGACCTCCATACGACTCCATCCTTTTAGTTTAAGTCACCAAGTAACTCCCCAGCAACTCAGTCGTTGTAGCGGCTGCTGAAGCGTGCACAAATCGTCTACACACACCTTCAGCAGAAAACTGCTTCTAGTTATGCTCTCAAGTCATTACATTTACAATACTGTCGAAGACTACACAGTAGTGATTTTGTAAATACATGAAGGGTAATAGTAATTCCGGATTAATTGATGGCCTCACCTGAGTCCAGTTTCTATGGCTCCTTACCTCTAGAGTCACAGCTGAAAAGACCTTTAGCTTCTCCGAAGGGTACCCCCACTTTGAGTTCCTCTGGACTCGCTAATGTCTCAAGCGATGGTCAAGAGCGGAAAAGCTTCATAGCCAACTACGAGTGGAACATAATACAAACTATTGTGAGTACAGGTTTTTAAGTGAGGCATACGTTATTGTTATAGATGAAAAGAGAGATACAAGATAGAAAAAAACGAACATAGCAGACTACTAAAACATCAGAAAGACAAAAAAATAGTAGCAGTTTGGATAAAAATAAAAATTATAAATGGAAAGGTAAAACGCAGTGAGAAAAGAAATCTTTGATCGAAAAACGAAGGAGTTGAAAGGATAGCAAAGATTGCCTGTATAAGTAGAAATTATGTTTAAATCTAGAGGTGGGCATAAAACATCATTCGAAATTGCGCCAAAAGAAATATCTGAAGATTATTTCCAGCAGTTAGTTCATGAGCCAACTCGAACAGTAGACGATTGTGGAAACACTCCTGCTCTCTTAGCAACAAATAATCCTGAGCAAGTAACGAGCGTCAAAACGGATACAGGCATTACTGAACACAAGGTTATCGTAGCAAGACTCAATACCGTAACTCCCAGATCCACCAAAAATGACGAGAAATATATCTATTCAAAAAAGCTGATAAAAATTCGCGTGACGCCTTCCTGAGAGACAATCTCCAGTGTAAGTGTAGATCAGATGTGGCTTGAATTCAAAGAAGTAGTATCGACAGCAATTGAGAGTTTTACACCAAATAAATTAACAAACGACGGAGGCTATCCCCCATGACACCTAAACAGGTCAGAACATTGTTGCGAAAACAAAGGAAAAAGCTTGCCCAATTTAATCTAAAGCAAAATCCCCAAGACTGACGACATTTTACAGGAGCTCGAAATTTAGCGCGGACTTCAATGCGAGATGCCTACAATAGTTTCTACAACGAAACTTTATCTCGAAACCTGGCAGAAAACCCAAATAGTTTGTGGTCCTATGTAAAATATGCTAGCGGTAAGACAATCAACGCCTTCTTTGTGCTACGGCAATGGAAATACTATCGATGACAGTGCTGCTAAAGCAGAGTTACTAAACGCAGCCTTCCGACATCCCTTCACCAAATAAGACGAAGAAAATATCCCAGAATTCGAATCGAGAACAGCTGCCAACATGAGTAACTAAGAAGCAGATATCCTCGGATTAGTGAAACAACTTCAGTCACTTAATAAAAGCAAGTCTTTCGGTCAAAACTGTATATGAGTTATGTTCCTTTCAGAGTATGCTGATAAAATAGTTCCATACTTAACAATCACTAAAAAATCAAGAAATATGCACATAATGTCAGAAATCAGAATGTCTGATAACAGAGTTAAGGCAGTATGGAATATAGTGAAGCAAGAGACAGGACAACCAACCACAGAAGAGGATAACACTACTATTGAATTGAATGGAAGGGTTATAAATAACAAGTCACAGGTAGCAAATGAATTTAATAATCATTTCTTAAACACGGTAAAAAGCATAGGCACCAACAGTTCAAGAGAAAGTTCACAGCAATATATTGAAGAGGTAATTCTCATAAAATTATATCATATGAATGTACCACCAACTTCTACTTCTGAAATTAAGAGGATCATACATTCTCTCAAGAATAAAAGCGCTTGTGGTTTTGATGGTGTTTCCAATAAAGTACTAAAGATTTGTTCCCGTATAATAAGTCCAGTATTGTCTGAAATATGTAATGCATCACTAACTCAAGGCATTTTTCCAGAGAGACTAAAATATGCCATTCTTAAACCCCTCTTTGAAATAGGTGATACGTGAGACGTCAGTAACTACCGACATATTTCACTGCTGACATCATTTTCCAGAATTTTTTAGGAGGTGATGTATCATAGAGTAGTATCTCACCTTGGCAACAATAGTATTCTCAGCAAATCACAGTTTGGGTTTCAGAACGGTTGCTCTACTGAGAATGCCATTTACATGTTCACACACCAGATATTAGAAGCATTAAATAACAGAATAGCACTGGTAGGTATTTTCTGTGACTTATACAAGGCATTTGATTGTGTGAATCATAGGATATTCCTAAATAAATTGAAATTTTATTTGTTGATAGTATAGCCAACCAATGGATCATGTCATATCTAACCAAAAGAATGCAGAAAGTTGTACTTAGTAGTAAACCTGACTGGGGAGAAATCACATATGGGGTTCCCCAAGGCTCAATCTTAGGTCTACTACCGTTTCTCATATATGAAAATGATCTACTGTCTAATTTACAACAAGGAGAATTAGTTCTTTTTGCAGATGACACTAGTATTATAATCACTCCCAGCATACATATAGAAATAGAAGAAATGGCGAACAAAGTTCTCAAAAGTTTCATTGACTGGTTTTATGCAAATGGTTTCACCCAGAATTTCACAAAGATACATCATATTCAGTTCTGCACCTCTAGGGGTACTGCACCAGTGATAAGTTAACACACAGTGATGAAATAATACATAGGGTGGAAACTTCAAAATTCTTAGACGTCCATATTGATGAGAATTTAAATTGGAAAATACACATTTTGGAACTCCTAAAACAACCTAGTTCAGCCACATTTGCCTTTAGAATCACAGCAAATTTTGGGAAGAGAGAAATCAATAAGTTGACATCATTTGCTTATTTTCATTCAGTAATGTCATATCTAATAATGTTCTGAGGTAACTCACCTTTAAGAAAGAAGGTCCTCATTGCCCAAAAAACGTGCTGTAAGAATAATATGTGGTGCTCACCTGCGGTCATCTTGTAGACATCTGTTTAAGAAATTGTGCATTCTGACTACTGCTTCACAGTATATTTATTCCCTCGGTATGTTGTAAATAATACACTACAATTCAAAAGGAACACTGAGGTACATAATTACAACACTAGAAGAAAAAAATGACATACATTACTTAACATTAAAATTGTCTTTAACACAGAAAGGGGTGCACAACGCTGCAATAAACATTTTTGGTCACTTACCCAGTGATATAAAATGTCTAACAGACAGCAAGGTAAAATCTGAAAAGAAATTGAAAAGGTTTCTCCTTGACAGCTCCTTCTATTCCGTAGAAGAATTTTTATGTTTATGATGTGTAAAAGGTGGTGGGTAGTGATTGCTAACTCAATCTGTATATCTTGTTTTCATTTCGGGAAAAATAATTACATGGTGATGCTTAGAGTACAGATAGATGTACAAATTCATTTGCAATATGAATGTAAAATGACTCGTTCCACATCATGACGATTTGTCGTGCAAAATGATCCATGGAACATGAAAGAAACTAACTAACTAACTCATATACAACCGCTCACTCGACCAAAGATCCCTACCCAAAGACTGGAAAGTTGCAAAGGCCACACCAATATTCAAGAAAGGCAACGGGAGTAATCTGCTGTACTGGCCCATATCATTAACGTCGATATGTAGCAGGATTTTGGAACATCTATTACATTCGAACATTATGAATTAGCACGAAGAGGACGGTCTATTAATACTTATTCAACAAGCATCCAGAAAACGTCGTTCTTGTGAAACGCAACTAGCCGTTTACTCACACGAAGTGTGAGCGCTATCTACAATTGATTTCGTGTTTCTTGATTTCCAAAGGGGTTTTGACGACGTACCTCACAAGCGGCTTGTAATCAAACTGCGTGCTTATGGAATACCTTCTCAGTTATACGACTGGATTTGTGATTTCCTGTCAGAGAGGTCACAGTTCGTAGTAACTGACGGAAAATCATTGAGTAAAACAGAAGTGATTTCTGGCATTCCCAAAGGTAGTGCTGTAGGACCTCTGCTGTTCCTTATCTATCTAAATGATTTGGGAGACAATGTGAGCAGCCGTCTTAGGTTGTTTGCAGATGATGTTGTCATCTTATAACGTGATCGTCTAACAAAGCTATCAAAAGATCAAAACAAATTGCAAAAAGATTTAGAAAAGATACCTGTATGGTGCGAAAATTGGCAATTGGAACTAAATAAAGAGAAGTGTGAGGTCTTCCACATGAGAGCTAAAAAGAATCCGTTAAACATCGGTTACACGATAAATCAGTCAAATCTAAAGGCCGTAAATTAAACTAAATACCTAGGAATTACAATTATGAATAACTTCACTTGAAACAAACACATAGAAAATGTTGCGGGGAAGGCGAACCAAATACTGCGATTTACTGGCAGAACGCTTAGAAGATGCAACAGATCTACTAAAGAGACTGCCTACACTATACTTAGTTACCAGACAGGGTTAACGGAATACATCGCGGAAGTTCAAAGAAGAGCAGCACGTTTTGTATTATCGAGGAATAGGGAAGAGAGTGTCACTGATATGATACAGGATTTCTGCTGAACGTCATTAAAACAAAGGCGTTTCTCGTTGCGGCGGGATCTTCTCATGAAATTTCAATCACCAACTTCCTTCTCGAATGTTAGAGAAAAACGATGATCATAGTAAAAAAGGGAAATCAGAGCTCGCACAGAAAGATATAGGTGTTCTCTTTTTCCGCGAGAGTGGAATAATTGAGAATTAGTGTGAAGGTGGTCCGATGAACTCTCTGCCAGGCACTTAAGTGTGATTTGCAGAGTGCCCAAGTAGATGTAGACGTAGATGAAATCTGAGAGGAGTTTACTTAAATGTGCCGGGTATGCAGAAATAATAACAATGGCACAAAATTGATGCAAATCGAGAATCTTGTAGAAGTATCTAGAATTTGACAGTTTTAGAGAGAAAGATGTATCAAGGGATCCGTCATCACAATTCACGCCGATTATGCGTAACAGCTAAGTGGCTTAAGTGCTGTTCAGTAAACGCGCCGTAGACTGGTTGCCGACATTGTGAACGAAACTTTGGGTGTTATTATGAATACGACACTGGCCGACAGAGTTAAGGTTAAGTGATTCTATTCTGATACATAAAGGAGAGAATGTTAACGTCTGGCACAGCCTGGAGTATATGCAGATGTCAGTGTTGGTGCAGGAAGTTCAGACCGGCACATCTCTCTTGCAGACACGTCATCGGGACTCGTGGTTCGTTAGTGGGGGCGAGGAGATTGGAACAGTATTGCTCAAGTACTGGAGCTTCAGGAGTGGCTTGCTGCTATCGGTGCGATAAGAATGAAGGTAATGGAATTCCTCAGCAAGCTGGTATCTGTGGCGTGACGTGCTAGCGAGAGAAAACTTGCTGTGGGTCACAATATGAACCTGGAAATGCCACAGGCGTGTCGCAATGCATAATTTGACGACCGTGGTCTCGTATGGAAACCGAAAGCGCAGTTCGAAGACAATCAGGGCAACGTGATCTACAAGAAAAACACATTTAGAAACAATAGTTACCTCTACAGCTACATACGTACTTTTCAAGCCATTGTATAGTGCGCGGTGCAGGGTACTAGGGAAAATATCGCATATGGAGCTACCGAGGAATTAGTTTCTATGTGCCTCTGTACGCTTCCTAATTACTCAACATATTTTTTAAATTGTTGGTTTGGCCTACTAAGGACCACATGAAATAACTTATGTCTTCTTTCCTTTCTCCTTTTTTCTTCCAGCAGTTTTTAATTCTTTCCCTATGTTTTTCTCTTCTTTCTTCTGTCCACGTTGCACCTGTCTTTCTCCGAACTTTCCTCGTTCACCTATTTCTTTCTCCATCATTTACATTCTTCTCAGGTCTGCTTAAACTTCTTTAACCCACGTCAAAAAAGTTAAAAATTCTTTTCGTTATTCTTTTTTCGTATATCCTTCTTACCTAAAAAGAATAGAACTCTTTTCCTCCTCATTCGTGTTTAATATTCGTTCTATTTTTTTCATAAACTTCTTCATTATTTCTTAATTTTTATTTCGCATTGTCATATTTTGATACCAAGATTTTCTTGCTTTAATACTATCATCTTTACACGAGAGACGCAATTGTGGAAGCAGAATAGTCGCTCATACTTCCTCAACCAGGCGTCTCTGAGTTTTTTCAACAGGGCTTAGCAAAACCAGTCTCATCTTTCTTCCAAAGATTCCCACTACATCGATCTGTAGAATCCTAGCAACACGCCTGCGGATTCGATGTCAGCTCTCAAGCCAATGTGGTAAAGACTGCTCATGCTGGAGCAGTAGTCCGTAATTGGTCACAATAGCGTCTTGTATGTTATTTCCTATAAAGAGCAACCGTAGTGCTTGATCCCTTCCAACACGTGTTCCAATCGTGTTTGCGACCACAGATTTTACCTTTTCATCTTCCTACTATCCCTAACTATGTAAACATCCCGATCTCCGAAAGTGTACCAGAGATCTTGTACTCGTGTACTATAAACACCTTATTCTGACCATTTTCTTACTCTAAATGGAAGTACTACCCAAGTTACTCTTTATTTCCATACGATTACGTAGCAGCAGTTGTTTCCTGTAAAGAACAGCACCGACAGCAATCACTATAACAGTGCTGCTGACACTACCTGCTCGTAAGCCGTTGCAGTTATTGGCAAGCAACTCACAATCAGATACAGCGAGGCTTGTAAAGACTGACATGTCAAGGAATATCAGTCGGAAAGTGAGCAGCTGTTCAGTTGTTTTTCTGTGGGATGAATCTGTTCACAACCTTAACGCCGAGTTGTTGGGTTGTTTTGGGGAAGGAGACCAGACAGCGAGGTCATCGGTCTCATCGGATTAGGCAAGGAAGACGGCCATGCCCTTTCAGAGGAACCATACCGGCATTTGCCTGGAGTGATTTAGGGAAATCACGGAAAACCTAAATCAGGATGGCCGGACGCGGGATTGAACCGTCGTCCTCCCGAATGCGAGTCCAGTGTCGAACCACTGCGCCACCTCGCTCGGTCCTTAACGCCGAATGAGTACACTCCCTAGCACAGTTTTTATAGACTGCCGATGTAATTTATACACTGGTGGGAAAAAAACCACAACACCAAGAATCAAATGTGCGACATAAACTGAAGTTGGTAGGTACGTTTCTACATCTGAAAGATGATGTGTATTCAAATTTCGCGTCAGCCGCATGAGAGTGGTCCTAGTAGCGCCACTATGAGGATGCAAGCCAGAGTTGCTTTAAATACACACTGTAACGGTCGTGAGCGTTAAATACCTTTGAAATTGGACGTGGTGAGCTGAGGTTTGTCATATATGCCTTTAAGGTGACAAAGATACCATTATCAGCACTCCGCCGGCCAGTGTGGCCGAGCGGTTCTAGGCGCTTCAGACTGGAACCGCGCGACCACTACGGTCTCAGTTTCGAATCCTACTTCGGGCATGGATGTGTGTGATGTCCTTAGGTTAGTTAGGTTTAAGTAGTTTCAAGTTATACGGGACTGATGACCTCAGATGTTAAGCCCCATAGTGCTCAGACCAATTGAACTATTTATCAGCAATGCACTGAGTTTGAAGGAGGTCGTATAATAGGGCTACGAGAAGCTGGATCTTCTCTCCGAGATACTCCAGAAACGCTGGACAGGAATGTAGCCAGTGTACACGACTGCTGGCATCGGTGGTCACGAGAATGTGCGGTCTTGAGAAGAGTGGGCTCCGGACTGTCTTGAGGCGCTACCGAGAAGGGAGACCATTGTGCTCGGCGAATGGCTCCGTCGCGTCGTACTGCATCTGCAACAGCAATCTGAGCAGCAGTTGGCACCACAGTGACACAACTAACTGTTGCAAATCGTTTAGTTCAAGTACAGCTCCGAGGCAGACGCCCCAATTGAGGTCCTGCAAACAACCTGTGTGAGTGCTAGACACACTGGACATACATCTGAAGTTACGGTCTGAGGTGCGATTTCGTATGACAACAAGAACACTCTCGTGGTTATCCGACGCATCCTGACTGCAAAATTGTACGTCAATTCGCTGACTCGATTTGTCGTACTGCCAATGATGAACAGCGTTCTAGGGCGGTTTTCAAAAAAATGGTTCAAATGGCTCTGAGCACTATGGGACTTAACATCTATGGTCATCAGTCCCCTAGAACTTAGAACTACTTAAACCTAACTAACCTAAGGACATCACACAACACCCAGTCATCACGAGGCAGAGAAAATCCCTGACCCCGCCGGGAATCGAAACCGGGAACCCGGGATTGGGAAGCGAGGACGCTACCGCACGACCACGAGCTGCGGACTAGGGCGGTTTTCCAAGAGGATATCGCTCGTTCACATACCGCTATTTCAACAGAACAGAACAGAGTAAGGACGTGTTTGTTGCCTTGGGGTGCTCGATCACCAGCTCTGACTCCAGTGGAGCACATAAGGGACATCATCGGAGGACAACTCCAGCGTCATCCAACAACAGTATTAACCGTCCCTGTATTGACCGACCAAGTGCAACAGGCATAGAACTCCACCCCATAAACTGCCATCCGGCTCCTGTACAACAGAAAGCATCCACGTTTGGATGCTCAACATATTGGCGGTTACACAGCTTGTTAATGTACGATGATTTCACATTTGCAATGGCTTATCTCGCGCTTGCATTAACCTGTGATCTTGCTATGTTAATCACTTAAATATGTTATCTAGACAAATGTATTCCCGAAATTTCGTTACTCTACATTAATTATTTTAAAGTATTGCGATTTTTTCCTTCACTACGACATGATAACAGTGTATTAATCAAGGTATTATCAACTGCCGATAACCACTATTAATTGAGTCTAACATGATGCTGTGAATACTTTTATGATGCTGATAGTCAGACCAGTGAAACTGGTTGTATAGGTAAAGTGTTTTACCTGCAGCTCGATGTGGTTGTATGACATTTTGCAAATATATAAGAGTTGTAGGGCACTTGTTACTGAAAACATATTGCAATATCAAATGGCCATACTACCTACTGCTACTCAGTTTATTCATTACTTAACGGTGTAGCGATCCGCAGTGCGACGGACACTACGAGTCGGTGGGAAGCCGTTCTTCTGGTTTGTCAGGCTGGCTGGCGTTCTGCTCTGGTAGCCGAGCATTGGGAGTTGGGCGACTGGAGGGGGCTGCAGGAATCCGCCGGAGCTGAGGGCTGCCGCAGCAGTACAGAAGAAGTTCAGGAACTCTGTGTTTTGTTAATCAAAGAAGACCAGATACAGTTACACGCCTCCGTATGGCGAGCGCAGCCTGAGGTCGGTCCACGGCGCATACTCGTATGAACCGCTGTAGCGGCAACGGTCGACTCTGAAGGCCGCACCCGCTGCTGGGGAACTGAGCGGTGCCAACTCAGGCTAGCGCAGCGCTCTTGAAGGCCGGAGCATCTGCGGGGGCGGTGGCGAGGCGAAGGCTTCACTGGACTTCACGGGCAGCCCCGAAGTGGCTTGCAGCTGGCTGTTTGGCCCGACGCACAGCTGCTGTCGCGGAACTCTTCGCTCACCCTACAACCATCCCCACTTGGTTAGGTTATTAAAACTACATCAATGCACTTCTAGCCACTGTTACTAATGCTGCATGTCCTTTGTAATGTTCCAGGAGAAGATATCGTGTTAGTACTTACTTTCATTCGGCGTCAGCATGTAGAGGAAAATTACAAATAACAATCTTCATAATATTAAGGATGACGCAAGCTTTTCTTTCTATAGTTTACGAGCAGCATGAAGGACTCATTGACGGTCATTGTACTCTGCCGGCGAGTTTCTGAGCGGAATCACTTGATGTATACATTATTAATAAAACCACAAAACGCAAAATTTGACTTAGCGAACGAATAGTAAGACACCGGATTCACATTCGAGATGACCGGCGTTCAAATCTCACCCGTCATTTAGATTTAGGGTTTATTCTTGTTTTCGAAAATCCCTTAACGGAAATCTGGGATGGTTCCTCTGAGAAGCAGGTGGTCAGTTTCCCGTCTTTCGATAATCCGAACTTATACACCGTCTCTAATGACGTCGTCGTAGACGGGACGTTAAACAACAGTCCCTTTTCTTTTCCTTCACGACATTCGTATTCCGCACATCTTTAAGTGCAGTAAGCGATCAACGGAAGTAAAAATCTTATTTTTCGCTGATTTGAAAGTGATTGGTTACAGTAACCTACTGTGTCTATACATACACTGATGAGTCGAAACATCGTGACGGATGCTCTCGGCGAGAGGCGAATGGTGAATCATTCTAGCTGTGGTACAGACAGCAAACTGGGAAATAGACTGACATGAACATCATTCACAAATGGCAAATTGTCATGGTCCAGCGCCTACAGACGAGCATCACGGAAACGGCGATGCTAGTCAGTCGTTCGCCTGCTGCTGACTGTCTACGGAAAGTGGATGGAGGACGCAGAGACCACGAATAGGCGGACAAGATGTTAGACCTCCACGCTTCGTCACAGGACACGGAGGTTGTGGGCTCACTCACTCTGTAGAGCAGTATACGTCGTAGATCTAACGACAGAGTACAATGCTGGTGGAGGTAAAAGTATTTCAGTGCACACCTCTTAACGCACATTGTTGATCATAGAGCCCCACAGCAGACAGCCCTACGTGTTCTCTTGTCGACTCAAACCGCTTCGTGAATTATGATGCACTGGGAATGGGAGCACTGAGACTGGACCGTGGACCAATAGGAGTTGGTGACCTGGTCGGATGAATCGCGTTTCTTGTTCTACCACATCCATGGTCGTGTCCGGATACACCGTCGGCCAGGCGAACGCCGGCTCGAAACATGCAGTGCGCCAAAGACACAGGCCAGTAGGGGGCTGTGTTACGCTGTTGCAGACATTCACATGGACCTCCATTGGACCTGTGATGGAAATCAAAGGCATCATGGCAGCTGTGGACTGCGTGAAAGTTATTGTGGTTCATCTACATATCTTCATCCTTCATGTCGAACACAACGATTGCATCTGCCAGCAGGATAACTGTCCGCGTCACAACTCCAGAATCATGCAAGCGTACTTTGAAGAGCATGATAGTGAACTCACACTGATGTATGGGCCACCATATTCGCCTGCTCGTTACCCGAGGAAACACATCTAGGATGCTATCAGGTGCCAAATCCTGGCTCACAAACCACTGACCCGTTCGTACGCATCTGGTGCCACATACCGCCGGGAATCTATCAAGGAATCCATGAAACGTAGAATCGCTGCCGTAATTCATTCCAAAGGCGGACCGAAACACTGTTAGACAGGCTGCTAGTGCTTTTGTTCATCAGTGTACATCAGAAGCCATTTGCTCAATAAGCACCTATGCCACTTTTATCAATGAACTGTGGAGTTTTTTGACACCCTTCATTGTTACTGTGCACATTTTTAACGTCATCTAGCCTCCGTCCATTAGTTTGCCGTCTACATCATTCCTTTATCCTCTGAAACCTAATGAACAGCTTCCTTTACCAGTCATTTGTCTGGAAACAAGTTACGGCGACCTTCAATTCATTTTCAATCCAATCATAAGCTGTTGCACTGTGCGGTTGTTTATTTTCCTGCCTCTCCTAGTAATTCCCATAATACGGCTCAGCATCACACGCTAAGCAGCCCTCAGTTTCTGAAAGGTTTTCAGATTAAAAAGTCGCTGCTTCATTCGCGTAAGTCAGACTAGTTGCTTAGTTTCAGAACTATGGTTCAAATGGCTCTGAGCACTATGGGACTGAACTTCTGAGGTCATCAGTCCCCTAGAACTTAGAACTACTTAAACCTAACTAACCTACGAACATCACACATTTCCATGCCCGATGCGGGATTCGAACCTGCGACCGTAGCGGTCGCACGGTTCCAGACTGTAGCGCCTAGAACCGCTCGGCCACTCCGGCCGGCTCAGAACTATGTTAAGTCACTGAAAGTGCTCCAACATATTTTGATTCTCTTCTTATTTCTATTGCTGACCATCCAATCAGCGTGTTCAACTAGTTCCATCACTTCACTGTCAGTCTGTACAGTTTGTTTTCGATTTTTTCGTCATACAATACTTTAGAATCATTCTGTATTTTTTTCTGCATGTCCTTCAGCACTACTTCGCTATGGTCATGTCATGTTTACGTTAAACCTTATCATGTCAACTCTGGACTCGATTGTTATGTTATATTACGTTCTTCTGACATAAATCATATTAATTCTTGTCTAAGGTACTATTACATACTGTATTTTTGTGGCATGTTTCACAACCAGAAGTACTCTCCTTACACTAGGTCTTTGAGATAAACCACTAGAAACGATGTGTCAGGGTGAAACAATAAATCAAACAGAATATTATAAGCTCAGGATGATAGGAAGACACACGTTACATATAATCTTCAACGTCTTAGCACTGCGAGTATTGCCTTTCAGTTAATATCAGATTTTGGGGCTGAGAATTTAAGGACAGACACGTCAGCTGCGGGAAAGTCAGGATGGCCTTTTTCTTTGATCCCAAGGACCTGCTGCTCATTGACTTCCTGATACACAGCACCACAGTTACCGCACAGCGGTACGTGGACGCACTGCAAGAACTGAACCGCGCGATCAGAACCAAATGCCCAGGAATATTGACGGATGGCATAATTCTGTTCCAGGATAAAGCCCGCCCAGATGTTTCCAGAGGTATTTCGACTACGCTGCACGAGTTTCGCTCTATACATCCAGATCTCTCCCCATGTGATTTCCATATTTTTGAAGCCCTCAATAAAGACATCCTCGCCCATCGATATGCTTCGGACGAAAAGATTTTTACTGCTGTTTCGCCAGTTCTACTAACGCAGACGTCATCACCTGTTGTCTAGAATCACATAACAAGAATTTCAGGCCACTCAAATCAGAATATTTCAGTATGAAGCATCCTCGAAGAATTAAACAGTGAGCCAAACAGTTACTGAACCCAGAACCTTACGACACCGAAGCGCCAAAGAAACTGGTATAGCTATACGTTTTCAGATGCAGAGATATTTAAACAGGCAGAATACGGTGTTGCGATCGGCACCACCTATATAAGACAACAAGTGTCTGGTGCAGTTGTTAGAATGGTTACTGCTGCTACAATTGCAGGTTATCAAGATTTAAGTGAGTTTGAACGTCGTGTTATAGTCGGCGCGCGAGCAATCTAACACAACATCTCCGAGGTAGCGATGAAGTGGCGATTTTCCCGTACGACCACTTCACCAGTATATGCGGTAAAACATCAAATCTCCGATCGCTGCGATCGGCAAAAGGTGATACAAGCACGGGACCAACAACAAATGTAGAGAATCGTTCAACGTGACAGAAGTTTAGCCCTTCCCAAATTGCTGCAGAATTCAATGCTGGGTCATCAACAAGTGTCTGCATGCGAATCATTCAACGAAAAATCATCGATATGGGCTTTCGCAGACGAAGGCCCACTCGTGTGCCCTTCATGACTGCACGACACAAAGCTTTACCCCTCGCCTGGGCCCATAAACGCCGGCATTGGACTGTTGATGACTGGAAACATGTTATCTGGTCGGAGGAGTCTCGTTTCAAATTGTATCAAGCGGATGGACGTGTACGGGTATGGAGACAACCTCATGAATCCATGGACCCCACATGTCAGCAGGGGACTGTTCAAGCTGGTGGAGGCTCTGTAATGGTGTGGGGCGTGTGCAGTTGGAGTGATGTGGGACCCCGATACGTCTAGATACTACTCTGACAGGTGGCACGTACTTAAGCATCCTGTCTGATCACCTGCATCCATTCGTGTCCATTGTGCATTTCGACGTACTTGGAGAATTCCAGCAGGACAATGCGACACCCCACACGTCCAGAATTGCTACAGAGTGGCTCTAGGGACACTCTTCTGAGTTTAAATACTTCCGCTGGCCACCAAACTCCCCAGACATGAACATTATTCAGCATGTCTGGGATGCGTTGCAACGTGCTGTTCACAAGTGATCTCCACCTTCTGATACTCTTACGTATTTATGGACAGCCCTGCGTGATTCATGGTGCCAATTCCATCCAGCACTACTTCAGACATTAGCCGAGTCCATGTCACGTCGTGCTGCTGCACTTCTGGGTGCTCGCAGGGGTCCTACACGATGTTAGGCTATTCAGTGTCTAAATACTACGACACAGCTAATCTGTGATGAGAAGATGCAATTAATGCTGTTTTCCTCACAGGACTTATCACACCTCGCCAGGATAGTTAGCAAAGCCGTAAGTAAATAATTTGATATCCTCCAAGACAATGAATTCCACAAATTGCTAGTCGCCACCAAAGAGTCATCGGCAATATCACAACACTCGCGTAGTTAACAGCTTGCCAATACTCCGTACTCAACCTACCTTCTCACACGGGAGCGGTGTGTAAACTTCAGCAATCCGTTACCAGCAGAAATAAACTTCAAACACCTTCTACGTCTACCTCTATATAAGTACTCTGCAATTCATAATTAAGTGCCTGTCAGAGGGTTCATCGAACCACCTTCAAGCTATTTCTGTACCGTTCTACTTTCTAACAGCGCACGAGAAAAGCAACCACATAAATCTTTCCGCACGAGCTCTACTTTCTCTTATTTTACTATGATGTTCATTCCTCCCTATGTAAGTGAGCGCCAACAAAATATTTTCACACTCTGATGACAAAGCTGGTGATTGAAATTTCATGAGAAGATGCTGTCCCAATGAAAATCGCCTTTCCTTTAATGATTGCTGTCCCATTCCGCCCATCATGTCAGTGACACTCTTTCCCCTATTCCGTAATAACAAATAAAAAATGAGCTGCCTTTCTTTGAACTTTTTGGATGTATCCTCAATCCTATCTGATGCGGATTCCACACCGCACAGTAATACTCCAGAAGAGGGCGGACAATTGTAGCGTAAGCGGTCTCTTTAGTAGACCTCTTACATTTTCTGAGTGTTCTGCCAATAGCTTTCCCCATAACATTATCTTCGCGATCACTCCAATTTAAGTTGTTTCTAATTGGAATCCCTAGCTATTTAGTTGAATTTACAACCTTTAGATTTGTGTCATTATCCTGAACCTGACATTTAGCGATTCCTTTTAGTAGTCTTGCGGATGACTTAACACATTTCTTTACTTAGAGTCCGTTGTCACTTTCTACACCATGCACATACCTTATCTAAATCATTTTCAATTGCTTTTGATAATCTGACGTTTTCACAAGACCGCAAACGACACCATCATCTGTAAAAATTCTAAGAGGGCTCCTCAGATTGTCTCCTACATTTTTTATGTATATCAGGAAGAGCAGAGGGCCTACAACGCTTCCTTGGGGATGACGAATATTATTTTCATTTTACTCGATGACTTTCCGTCAGTTACTACGAACTGTGATGGCTCTGACGGGAAATCATGAATCCAGTCACATAACTGAGACCATGTTCCATAAGCACGCAATTTAATTAGAAGTCGCTTGTGAGGGTCGTTGTCAAAAGCCTTCTGGAACTCTAAACATATAGAATCAGTTTGACATCCTCTTTGAATAGCACTCATTACTTCGTGAGAATAAAGAGCTAGTTAAGTTTCACAAGAACCATATTTTCTGAATCCCTGCTGGCTGTTTGTCAATATATCGTTCTCTTCCATGTAACCCATGATGTTAGAATACAGAATATGTTACCAAATCCTACTGCAAATCGACGTTAGCGATATGGGTCCGTAATTCAGCTAATTACTCCTATTTTATTTTTTTGTATTGGTTTGAGTTGTGAAACTTTTCAGTCTCTGGGTACAGATCTTTGAACGAGCGAGCGGTTGTATATGATTGCTACGTATGAAGCTATTGTAGCAGCATACTCTGAAAGGCCTCCCCGTGAACCATGGACCTTGCGTTTGGTGGGGAGGCTTGCGTGCCTCAACGATACAGATTGCCGTACCGTAGGTGCAACCACAACGGAGGGGTATCTGTTGAGAGGCCAGACAAAGATGTGGTTCCTGAGGAGGGGCAGCAGCCTTTTCAATAGTTGCAGGGGCAACAGTCTGGATGATTGACTGATCTGGCCTTGTAACACTAACCAAAACGGCCTTGCTGTGCTGGTACTGCGAATGGCTGAAAGCAAGGGGAAACTACAGCCATAATTTTTCCCGAGGGCATGCAGCTTTACTGTATGGTTAAATGATGATGGCGTCCTCTTGGGTAAAATATTCCGGGGACTACTCAAGAGGACGTCGTTATCAGGAGAAAGAAAACTGGCGTTCTACGGATAGGAGCGTGGAATGTCAGATCCCTTAATCGGGCAGGTAGGTTAGAAAATTTAAAAAGGGAAATGGATAGGTTAGAGTTAGATATAGTGGGAATTAGTGCAGTTCGGTGGCAGGAGGAACAAGACTTTTGGTCAGGCGAATACAGGATCATAAATACAAAAACAAATAGGGGTAACGCAGGAGTAGCTTTAATAATGAATAGGAAAATAGGAGTGCGGGTAAGCTACTACCACGCATTATTGTGGCCACGATAGACACGAAGCCCACACCTACTACAGTAGTACAAGTTTATATGCCAACTAGCTCTGCAGATGACGAAGAAATTGAAGAAATGTATGATGAAATCAAAGAAATTATTCAGGTAGTGAAGGGAGACTAAAATTTAATAGTGATGGGTGACTGGAATTCGGTAGTAGGAAAAGGGAGAGAAGGAAACGTAGTAGGTGAATATGGACTGGGGCTAAGAAATGAAAGAGGAAGCCGCCTCATAGAATTTTTCACAGAGCACAACTTAATCATAGCTAACACTTGGTTCAAGAATCATAAAAGAAGGCTGTATACATGGAAGAAGCCTGGAGATACTGACAGGTTTCAGATAGATTATGTAATGTTAAGACAGAGATTTAGGAACCAGATTTTAAGTTGTTATACATTTCCAGGGGCAGATGTAGACTCTGACCATAGTCTATTGGTTATGAACTGTAGATTACAACTGAAGAAACTGCAAAAAGGTGGGAATTTAAGGAGATGGGACCTAGATAAACAGACTACACCAGAGGTTTAGAGTTTCAGGGGGAGCATAAGGGAACAATTGACAGGAATGGGGGAAAGAAATACAGTAGAAGAAGAATGGGTAGCTTTGAGGGATGAAGTAGTGAAGGCAGCAGAGGACCAAGTAGGTAAAAAAACAAGGGCTAGTAGAACTCCTTGGGTAACAGAAGAAATATTGAATTTAATTGATGAAAGGAGAAAATATAAAAATGCAGTAAATGAAGCAGGCAAAAAGGAATACAAACGCCTCAAAAATGAGATTGACAGGAAGTGCAAAATGGCTAAGCAGGGATGGCTAGAGGACAAATGTAAGGATGTAGAGGCTTATCTCACTAGGGGTAGGATAGATACTGCCTACAGGAAAATTAGAGAGACCTTTGGAGAAAGGAGAACCACTTGCATGAATATCAAGAGCTCAGATGGAAACCCAGTTCTAAGCAAAGAAGGGAAAGCAGAAACGTGGAAGGAGTATATAGAGGATCTATACGAGGGCGATGTACTTGAGGACAATATTATGGAAATGGAAGAGAAGGTAGATGAAGATGAAATGGGAGATATGATACTGCGTGAAGAGTTTGACAAAGCGCTGAGAGATCTGAGTCGAAACAAGGCTCTGGGAGTAGACAACATTCCATTAGAACTACTGACGGCCTTGGGAGGGCCAGTCCTGACAAAACTCTACCATCTGGTGAGCAAGATGTATGAGATAGGCGAAATACCCTCAGACTTCAAGAAGAATATAATAAAACTTCCTGGCAGATTAAAACTGTGTGCCCGACCGAGACTCGAGGTCCCGAGTTCGAGTCTCGGTCGGGCACACAGTTTTAATCTGCCAGGAAGTTTCACATCAGCGCACACTCCGCTGCAGAGTGACAATCTCATTCAAGAATATAATAACTCCAATCCCAAAGAAAGCAGGTGTTGAAAGATGTGAAAATTACCGAACAATCAGTTTAATAAGCCACAGCTGCAAAATACTAACGCGAATTCTTTACAGACGAATGGAAAAACTAGTAGAAGCCGTCCTTGGGGAAGATCAGTTTGGATTCCGTAGAAATATAGGAACACGTGAGGCAATACTGACCCTACGACTTATCTTAGAAAATAGATTAAGGAAAGCCAAACCTACGTTTCTAGCATTTATAGACTTAGAGAAAGCTTTTGACAATGTTGACTGGAATATTCTCTTTCAAATTCTGAATGTGGCAGGGGTAAAATACAGGGAGCAGAAGGATATTTACAATTTGTACAGAAACCAGATGGCAGTTATAAGAGTCGAGGGGCATGAAAGGGAAGCAGTGGTTGGGAAGGGAGTGAGACAGGGTTGTAGCCTATCCCCGATGTTATTCAATCTTTATATTGAGCAAGCAGTGAAGGAAACAAAAGAAAAATTCGGAGTAGGTATTAAAATCCATGGAGAACTAATAAAATCTTTGAGGTTTGCCAATGACATTGTAATTCTGTCAGAGATAGCAAAGGACTTGGAAGAGCAGTTGAACGGAATGGATAGTGTCTGGAAAGGACGATAAAGATGAACATCAACTGAAGCAAAACGAGGATAATGGAATGTAGTCGAATTAAGTCGGGTGATGCTGAGGGAATTAGATTAGGAAATGAGACACTTAAAGTAGTAAAGGAGTTTTGCTATTTGGGGAGCAAAATAACTGATGATGGTCGAAGTAGAGAGGATATAAAACGTAGACTGGCAATGGCAAGGAAAGTGTTTCTGAAGAAGAGAAATTTGTTAACATCGAGTATAGATTTAAGTGTCAGGAAGTCATTTCTGAAAGTATTTGTCTGGAGTGTGGCCATGTATGGAAGTGAAACATGTACGATAAATAGTTTGGACAAGAAGAGAATAGAAGCTTTCGAAATGTGGTGCTACAGAAGAATACTGAAGATTAGATGGGTAGATCATATAACTAATGAGGAGGTATTGGATAGGATTGGGGAGAAGAGAAGTTTGTGGCACAACTTGACTAGAAGAAGGGATCGTTTGGTAGGACATGTTCTGAGGGATCAAGGGATTAACAATTTAGTATTGGAGGGCAGCGTGGAGGGTAAAAATCGTAGAGGGAGACCAAGAGATGAATACACTAAGCAGATTCAAAAGGATGTAGGTTGCGGTAAGTACTGGGAGATGAAGAAGCTTGCACAGGATAGAGTAGCATGGAGAGCTGCATCAAACCGGTCTCAGGACTGAAGACCACAACAACAACAACTCTGAAAGGAACCTGACTGGTATACAGACTGTACAGGAAGAATGTTCTTTCTTAAATGTTTTAAGCTGCTTCACTACACCGATGATATCTACTTCTACGTTATTCATGTTGCCAGTTTTTCTTGATTCGAATATTTACTTCGGCTTCTTTTGTGAAGTAATTTCGGAAAACTCTGTTTTAGTGACGCTGTCATCTATATTATCACCACTGTAAATAGCGCAGTGAAAGTATCGATTGCGTCTTGCCTCTGGTAAACTTTAAATACGACCACAATATCTTTTTTTTTCCTGCCAGAGTTCGAGACAGAGTTTCGTTGTGGAAACTATTAAAAGCATCTTGCATTGCAGTTCACGCTTAATTTAGAGCATCTACAAAATTCGCCAGTCACGGGGATTTTGCATTTTGCTTTCTTCGTTGCTTCTGGTATAGTATTCTAACCTGTTTACTGTACAATGAGGGATCAGCACCATCTCTTATTACTTTATATAGTATATATTTCTCAATTGCCGTCGCTACTATTTCTTTGAATTTAAACAAAATCTGGTCTACGCTGCTGGGACAGGGGTAGGAAGAACAATTAAATTATAACAGGACCGATTGGGATTTCCTGGCAAGAGAGTGTGAATTACGATATTGCTGGAGAGTGATGAAGACGTGGACGAGTACGCCGAGAAACAGCTGCGAGCAATTACTAGAGCGATCACGGCGGCTGTACCAACCAAGAGGAGAGACATAACTGCCTCCCATTCACCATGGTCTTCTGAACTTGGGTAGATACGCCAGTTTATCAGAAGGGCGAGGAAGTACTGCAAGCGAAGTGTGATCTGGGAAGAAACCAGCACTGGCTCCAGCAGTATAGAGACGCTAAAGAGGTTTGCAAAAAAGAGCTGAGAGCAGCCAGACTTCGCAGTTGGGAGCGCTACGTGGAAAGCCAGCTAGCCACTGAAACATGTGGCGTCCCCTACAAGTTAGCACGAGATACGATAAAATCACCAAAGTGGATAAAAGGGGATCACTGCTGTCAGTTGGAGCAGGACATTACGCGGAATCAGCGGCCTCGAGTGAAAATGTATACCCGACCGGGCTTCGAACCCATCGATTTCCTGCTTATTAGGCAGGAGCGTTACAGAGTGCGCCATCCGGGACACCATACATTTATATAAATTCATATAAAATCACCATTGGTGTCGACTACCGTCAGGGATGGAAACCGGATGACGAGGTATTGGCAGGAAAATGCTGAGGCCTTTCTGCAGTCTCTGTTGCCTGACCCTCAGGAATCAGGCAGTCGCAGGAGAACAAATAAGGATCAGAGTAAGTGTATATCAATGATACACCTGTCTGCTCCTTCTGGGAAGGAGAGGTGGCTGGCGATATAAAATCCTTGAATAGGGATCAAGCCCCAGGGCCCGGTGGTATCGTGACAGAGGTTACACAATTCCTTGCGCCCCTCAGCCCTCTTACCAAATTGAATAACGAATGTCTCAGAACTGGCAAGTTCCCCCTGATTTGAAGTGGGCGATGGTAATCATCAAGAAAAGTCCGTCTTCTGGACGGACTAGGGAAGCTGTTTGAAAAATTTCTGCCTGACAGATTGGGGGCTTACAAGAATAATATACAGAAGAATGGAAAAAAAATTGAGAGTGTGTTAGATGATGATCAGTTTGGCCTTAGGAGAGGTAAAAGCGCCAGAAAAGTAATCCTGACGTTGCAGTTGATAATGGAAGCAAGACTAAAGAAAAATCAAGACATGTTCACAGCATTTGTCGAGCTGGAAAAAGCGCTCGACAATGCAAAATGGTGCAAGATGTTCGAAATTCTGAGAAAATTGGAGTAAGCTATACGGAGAGACAGGTAATACACAATACGTACAAGAGCCAAGAGGGAATAATAAGAGCGGACGACCAAGAACGAAGTGCTCGGATTGAAAAGGGTGTAAGACAGGGACGTAGTCTTTCGCCCGTGCTGTTCAATCTGCACATCCAAGAAGCAATGATTGAAATAAAAAAAGGTTCGGGATTGGAATCAAAATTCAAGGCGAAGGGATACGATTCCCTGACGACACTGCTATCCTGAGTGAAAGCGAAGAAGAATTACATGATCTTCTGAACGGAACGGACAGTGTAATTAGTACAGAATACGGACTGAGAGTAAATCGAAGTAAGACGAAAGTAATAAGAAGTAGCAGAAATGAGAACAGCCAGAAACTTAATATTTGGAGTGATGGTCACGAAGTGGGGAGTTCTGCTACCTAGGCAGCACAATAACCAATGACGTACGGAGCAAGGAGGACATCAAAAACAGACTAGCACTGGCAAAAAGGACATTCGTGGGCAAGAGAAGTCTACTAGTATCAAACATAGGCCTTAATTTGAGGAAGAAATTTCTGGGAATATAGGTTTGGAGTACAGCATTGTAGGTAGTGAAGCACGGACTGTGGGAAAACCGGAGTAGAAGAGAATCGAAGCATTTGAGATGTGGTGCTACAGATATATGTTGAAAATTAGGTGGACTGATAAGGTAAGGAATGAGGAAGTTCTGCGCAGAACCGGAGAGGAGAGGAATATGTGGAAAACACTGACAACGAGAAGGGACAGGATGACAGGACATCTGTTAAGACAACAGGGAATGACTTCCATGGTATTAGAGGGAGCTCTAGGGCAAAAATTGTAGTGGAATACAGAGACTGGAATACATACAGCAAGTAATTGAGGACGTAGGTTGCAAGTGCTAATCTGCGATGAATAGGTTGGCACAGGAGAGAAATTCGTGGCGGATCACATCAAACCAGTCAGAAGAATGACGACTCAAAACAAAAAAGACATCCTTCTGATTGGAGATTTGAGAGTCCTCGGCCTTTCATTTATGTAATAAAATGAAACACCTCCATCCTTATGATGTTATTTGTTATATAGCTACCAGTTTCGTTTCTTCTGTACACTGTCTTCAGGCCTTTACTGATGCTGAAGGAGTTAACTTCAATTTTATGCACGATTCATCAGTGGGCAACATCTGTGAACTGGTTTTCGCAGACTACCTGTAACAGTGATGTTGTGTTTCCAACCATCAAATTGCAACTCCTAATTAGTCGACATATTGTAACACCCCACCCGTCACTTAGCTGGTTTTGGCGTGTGTTCACCCCAGCTAATTGACTAACAGATCAACAGAGAGTGCAAAACTGCCGCAATATCGGATAATGCAAAGAAAGTAATAAGGCCCTGTGATTCCTGATTGAACTGCGGTGGCAGTGTTGACATTAATTGATTCAGAATTGATCACTTTTAATTAAAAAGGGGTGCACATTGATTTTATATGCAGCTATTGTACACCAGATGCAAATGTTGAACATAAAATTAATTAAGAACTTGACTTGGGATTTCCACTACTTGATTGAAAACAGATGCAGTCGATTATCACAAATTTATTTTAACTCACGACCTTCAATCATCACATTACATGACTCTCCTACCAGGCAGTGGTAATAAATTGCGTTTGCGTGGAGTAAAGTTCGATAACTCAAAAGTAATTCCTATCGACTGACCCAGGCGTAATGCAAAGTGCGAGAAAAATTCTACAGTACATGGCCCATGAAACCCTCATGGAATTTTTGCCGATGTGATCCAACAAATTAATCAGTGGCCGGAGCGGGCGCAATATCACCGAATTCAGCGTGGCGGAGTGGCGTCATTGTGTGGACGTCGGCCGACCTCGTGGTGCTGCAAGGCTGCGCTCGTCTATTCACTCCTAGCTATCTTGCTCAGTACATAGCTGAACCAAAACTTCCTATCTCCAAGCTCAATTGTTCCCTTTGCTAAGCCCTAAGCTGCAGAGATGCTCACTCTTTCTCAGGCAAGCTGAGTCAAGAACGCCACATCCGCACTCTAGGCAAGCTGGGAACGGAAGACCTCTACTGAGACTTCTGCCAGTCTGCTCTTCACCTCGGTTTCCCCTCCAGCAAAATCACTTACGCCAATTGCAGCGCAAGTCAAGTTAATTATGCATCGCTTCCCAGCACCGACCAATGCCTGCTCTGGGAAGTGAACAAATTCCCACAAAATTTCCCTTCGTCTCAACTTCTTCTATTTAGCTCCCCCCAGGCCACCCACCAAGGTTAGCGTCTGCACAAACACCAAGTTTTCCGGAATTCTGACTCCCAGGAGAGTACTTCAAATTCCATGGTCCTACGTTCCCATCGGAGGCCGGCGTATTTCATGCTGTCGCTCTTCACCTGATTTACTTCGGGCTCTGCAGACCTCGAATTCACCGTGAAGTTGCTATAGTCACGAACACGCATATTTTGAACTCTGTCGATCGCTCCACCGTAGCTTTGCGCGGCTTTCTCGCATGTTTCACAGAAAATGGGATGACGGACATTTATCGACAGGCATCTGTTTCCCGGTACAGCAGCACGGAGTCGGGGTCAACCACCCACTCACTGTCACTCATCTTAAGGCAGCTGGTGGCCGTGCACCGTTACCGCTTCCTCAGAGCTTGAGGCGCTCTAAGCTGCCTATTGTCGCTTCCCTCAGCCACTCCCCCGGCTGGCCACACTCAACTCTAAATGCTTCCCTGGGGTAAACTAGCGTCCAGTAAATCGACTTGTTTCCACAAAGTTTTCATGTCGTGTGACTTACTTTAAAACCATCACCTGACATTAATTATTCCACTATGTCCATACTATACCCTCTAAAAGATGCATTGTGCCTTGTCAGTCATTTTTTTCAGCCCTACTGCTCGCTCAACGTGAGTTAGGTGATCTTTAATGACTTCATGTAAGGGGCATAGTTCTTGCCATCTTACAATATTCGCTATGAAAAAGTCAGCTGGTAAGGAATCCAAGGGTCAGAAGTGAAGGCTCGCCAGCTCTTCAGCGTGTTGAGGCCTAATATCTGGGCTTCATTTTTGATGCAGGCTACAAAGACGCAATAACTGAAAGATTGCTCGAGGCATTACATAATCTGACTGGGATTGTGATGACAAGTTCCATTCAACTCCAGACCTAATAAAGTATACCATAGCAGTATGCTGACGGCTATTACGGGTTACGCTTCTGGCGCCTGGGCACGCAGGATCACGAGGGTCATGCCTGCCACGGCTGTGAGAAGAGTGCAGCGGTGTATGATATTACACTCTTTTGGGATATATAGAATTTTTCTGGGAGGGGCTTTATTAGTGCTATTGAGGCTTTGCCGCCTTGATGTCAAAATTAGGGAACAGGGTGCATGGTATTGTGTCGGAAACGGGAAGATCGAGAAGACGCCTGAAGTTCTTCGGGTTCAAGTTGGGGATAGGATAACGATCAAGAGGCGGGGGGAAGAGCTTCGGAAAGAATCTTGGAAAACAGAGGAATCTGGGAGGAGGATCTTCCGTTTGCAATTAAAGTACTTCAAACCATGTAGGGAATGTAAGTGTGCATGCTTTCGTGGCCGTTGTCACTGAAGTTAAAATCTTCTGGATTATTAGGCCACGTCATGTTTCCTCTAAAATATTCGACGTTTCGACCCCTCTGCCGAGATCTTCCTCAGGATCTTTTGGTGTCCACTACTGCTAGAACACATGACGCGGCCTAACAACCCAGAAGATTTTAACTTCAGGTAGGGAATGTCTGCATTTCCTTACGGGACATGGATCGTAACCGGCATATTTATGCCGGTTCGGGAAGCGGGCTACAACTGCGTGTGGCTGTGTCTACTAGTGCCCCAGATACGATGACGTAGCAGCCGAACTTACAACGACTTGCTGATCATGAAACGTATGACCTACTTATACGATAGAAAATTTTTCATATACGGAACAGCCTGGCCAATGTAATCTCGCAGAAGGTCATGGGCGAATTCCTACGGGAACATGACCCCCTGTAAATGATAGAAGATGTAGGTAGGTCGCACCTGTCCGTTGCCTCTGGGGCGTGGTCTGCCCGCCGTTAATGACGGAATCCGCTCACATTTCGGAAGAGTAGGAAGGTGCGACGATTCTCATGAATTTGACAACAGCACTTAGCTTAGTAGTAGCGTAAAATTAGATTTACAGTAGGAAGTACATTTTTGGGAAAGTTGTCTTTTTCAGAAGACTGTGGCGAGTGATAATGCTCTTTTGGGCCAGCCCAGTGTCAGAGACACGCCCACTGGAATTAGCTCGGTGGGCAGCGCCCGATGGGCAGTGACAGGTTTGTACATTTACGGGCACAACCTGTAACGCTGCAGTCAGTAGATGATAGATCTTAGAAATGAACAAAATAGTAGTATAAGTTGGAGGATATTCTGTTTGTTTGTTTGTAATTGGAATTGAAAATTTTGTTACCTGTAATATTGTGGCAATTGTATGTACAGGACTATTACAAATGATTGAAGCGATTTCATAAATTCACTGTAGCTCCATTCATTAACATATGGTCACGACACACTACAGATACGTAGAAAAACTCATAAAGTTTTGTTCGGCTGAAGCTGCACTTCAGGTTTCTGCCGCCAGAGCGCTCGAGAGCGCAGTGAGACAAAATGGCGACAGGAGCCGAGAAAGCATATGTCGTGCTTGAAATGCACTCACATCAGTCAGTAATAACAGTGCAACGACACTTCAGGACGAAGTCCAACAAAGATCCACCAACTACTAACTCCATTCGGCGATGGTATGCGCAGTTTAAAGCTTCTGGATGCCTCTGTAAGGGGAAATCAACGGGTCTGCCTGCAGTGAGCGAAGAAACGGTTGAACGTGTGCTGGCAAGTTTTACGCGTAGCCCGCGGAAGTCGACGAATAAAGCAAGCAGGGAGCTAAACGTACCACAGCCGACGGTTTGGAAAATCTTACGGAAAAGGCTAAAGCAGAAGCCTTACCGTTTACAATTGCTACAAGCCCTGACACCCGATGACAAAGTCAAACGCTTTGAATTTTCGGCGCGGTTGCAACAGCTCGTGGAAGAGGATGCGTTCAGTGCGAAACTTGTTTTCAGTGATGAAGCAACATTTTTTCTTAATGGTGAAGTGAACAGACACAATGTGCGAATCTGGGCGGTAGAGAATCCTCACGCATTCGTCCAGCAAATTCGCAATTCACCAAAAGTTATCGTGTTTTGTGCAATCTCACGGTTTAAGGTTTGCGGCCCCTTTTTCTTCTGCGCAAAAAACGTTACAGGACACGTGTATCTGGACATGCTGGAAAATTGGCTCATGCCACAACTGGAGACCGACAGCGCCGACTTCATCTTTCAACAGGATGGTGCTCCAGCGCACTTCCATCACGATGTTCGGCATTTCTTAAACAGGAGATTGGAAAACGGATGGATCGGTCGTGGTGGAGATCATGATCAGCAATTCATGTCATGGCCTCCACGCTCTCCCGACTTAACCCCATGCGATTTCTTTCTGTGGGGTTATGAGAAAGATTCAGTGTTTAAACCTCCTCTACCAAGAAACGTGCCAGAACTGCGAGCTCGCATCAACGATGCTTTCGAACTCATTGATGGGGACATGCTGCGCCGAGTGTGGGAGGAACTTGATTATCGGCTTGATGTCTGCCGAATCACTAAAGGGGCACATATCGAACATTTGTGAATGCCTAAAAAAAACTTTTTGAGTTTTTGTATGTGTGTGCAAAGCATTGTGAAAATATCTCAAATAATAAAGTTATTGTAGAGCTGTGAAATCGCTTCAATCATTTGTAATAACCCTGTATTTTAATGGGACAGATTAATTAATTCAGGTAGTGGGTTTATTGTAAATTTGAACAATAATTTTATAAAAAGAACACTCGAACACCATCTCTATCGAAGTGGGTCAGCACATCACAGGCAATATGCCGTCTTTAGTTATCTTGTTGAAACGTCACAAAGACCTCGAAGGAAGGACATAGCCTCTGGCTTTGGCATACCACGAATCTAACGGCCGCTGTTCGAATTATCGCTTACGACAAACCCGGGGTGGTCGTGTCGCCTATCTAATGGTACCCTGCACCATTACGCCAGGTGCTCGCCTGTATGACAATGACAAATGCGACCTGGTGACGTCCTTTTTCCTCAGAAACTCCACACGTGGGTACCAGAACCGGGACTTGTGTGAAGAGACGACGTAGCGATGCTCTTGTGGCCAGTGATATGGTTGGCCGGACCACAGCCGGCCGCTTCAAGCGAAGCCGCAACAACGGCGGCTGTGCAGACATTCCGTGGCGCCCCGCACGTCTCGCTGCAAACAGGCCCACACCCTGACCCAAGGCACGCGACGTGGCTTCACAATCCTCCACGGCAGAGCGAATAACGTGTCCGCCTTTTCGGATGCCAGTCGCAGTTAGGCGTCGAGGATTCCGTACTCGTCTGAAAGTCGTAGGATCCCAACCAGCGTCAGTAACAATGTCGTCTAATGATAAATTCTAATCTAACATAGGTCACAGTGCTGCCGCTGTCCAATTCCAGCACGTGCCGGTTGATGTTTCTCCTTCTTACACAAAGCGTAACACGAACTACTCACAAGTAACCTACAGTCAGATGTGATTTTTGTTTAGGAAACCCGTTGTGATATGTTTCCTTACATAAATGTTTAAAAAAGCGAATCAAAATTCGCTTGGCGGCTTCGTAAGAGGCAGTCTCCATTCCCTCTTAAGTACGGAAGTGTAGACCGTATGTGGCGTGAGCTCTAATAAATAATATCGACGGCGCTTGAGATAAGGTTCAAATGACTCTGAGCACTATGGGACTTGACTGCTGCGGTCATCAGTCCCCTAGAACTTAGAACTACTTAAACCTAACTAACCTAAAGACATCACACACATCCATGCCCGAGGCAGGATTCGAACCTGCGACCGTAGCGGTTGCGCGGTTCCAGACTGTAGCGCCTACAACCGCTCGGTCGCCCCGGCCGGCCGCTTGAGATAGTTCTGCCATATAATATAATAAGAGATGGGACTGGTCCCCCGTTGTACACAAAGCAGGTCAGCGCACTGCTACACAAGGAACGGAAAAAGCATGCCAAATTTAAAAGAGCTCGAAGTTCTCAAAATTGGTGATGCTTTACAGAAGCTCAAATTTAGCGCGAATTTCCATACTAGATACTTTTAATAGTTTCCACAACGAAATTATTTCTCGAAATCTGGCAGAAAATCTAAAGTGATTCTGGTCGTATGTAAAACACACTAGCGGCAAGACACAATGCGCGACAGCAATAGGCGATAGCGATAGGTTCGAATCCTGCCTCGGCCATGGGTGTGTGATTTCCTTAGGTTAGTTAGGTTTAAGTACTAAATCTAGGGGACTGATGACCTCAGGTGTTAAGACCCATAGTGCTTACAGCCATTTCGATACCAATGATAATGTTGTCGATGACAGTGCCACTAAAGTGGAGTTACTAAATTTTCCGAAATCGCTTCACCAATGAAGCCGAGGTAAATATTCCAGAATTGGAATATCTTAAAAGCAAGCCCGTCCGGTTAGCCGTGCGGTCTAACGCAACTGCTTTCTGGGCGAGAAGGCGTGCCGGTCCCCGGCAAGAATCCGCCCGGCGGATTAGTGTCGAGGTCAGGTGTGCCGGCCAGTCTGTGGATGGATGGTTTTTAAAGCGGTTTTCCATCCGCCTCGGTGAATACGCACTGGTTCCCCTCATTCCGCCTCAGTTACAATCTGTCGATGATTGCTGCGCAAACACTTTCTCCACGTATGCGTACACCATAATTACTTTACCACGCATACATTGGGGCTACACTCGCCGAACTGCACAATAACCCTGGGTTCGGCGTGGGGCGGCGGAGGGGTGAGTGGACTGCTGTAGCCTGTTATGGGGTTGTGTACCACTGAGGCTACGGCGGGACGAAGCCTCTCCGTCGTTTCTAGGCACCCAGTTCAATACAATACAACCTAGAACCAGATATCTTCGGTGTACCGAAGCAGCTTAAATCACTTAATAAAGACAAGGCCTCCAGTCTAGACTGTATACCAATCAGGTACGCTGATACAATAGCTCCCTACTTAGCAAATCGCATACAACTGCTCGCTCATCAAAAGAACCATACCTAAAGAGTGGAAAGTTTCACAAGCCACCACCAAAACCTAAGGAAGGAAATACAAGTAATAAGCAGAATTACACACAAATATCACTGACGTCGATTTGCAGTAGTATTTTGGAACATTTACTGTGTTCGAACATTTAGAATTACTTGGAAGAAAACGATCTATTTACACGTAGCACTGATTCAGAAAATAGCGTTCTTGTGCAACACAACTGACTCTTTATGCACACGAAATAATGACTGCTATCGGCAGTTGCCCCAAACTGATTCCACATTTGCAGACTACAAGAATGCTTTTGACACCGTTACTCTCTAAACACTGTAACCAAAGTGCTTGAGTATGCAGTAGCGTTTCAATTGTGCGACTGGATTCATTATTTCCTGTTCGATAGGTTATAGTTCGTAGCGATTCATAGCCAGTCACAGAGTAAAAGAGAACTGATATCTGACGTTCTCCAAGGAAGTGTTTCAGGCCTTCTGCTGTAACTAATCCACAGAATCTGTTTGGAGATAATCTGCAGCCTCCTTAGACTGACTGCAGATGACGCTTTCATATACCGCCTAGTAATGCCATCAGATGACAAAACGAATTGCAAAATGAAAAGTGTGAAAAGTGACAATTGGCACTAAATAATGGAAAGTCTGAAGTTATCGACAAGGTTACTGAACGGAATCCGTTACATTTATATTACTCGATAAATCACACAAATATAAAGACTGTCACATCAACTAAATACCTAGGGATTACAGTTACGAATAACTCAAATTGAAACGATCATATTTGTAATATAGTGAGGAAGATGAACCAAATACTGATTTCTATCGACAGATGAAAGGACAGAATATAAAAATGCAGTAAATGAAGCAGGAAAAAATGAATACAAACGTTTAAAAAATGAGATCGATAGGAAGTGCAAAATGGCTAATCAGGTGTGGCTAGAGGACAAATGTTACGATTTAGAGGCATATATCACTAGGGATAAGATAGATACTGCCTACAGGAAAATTAAAGAGACCTTTGAAGAAACGAGAACCGCTTGTATGACCATCAAGAGCTCAGATGGAAAACCAGTTCTAAGCAAAGAATGGAAGGCAGAAAGGTGGAAGGAGTACATAGAGGGTCTATATAAGGGCGATGAACTTGAGGGCAGTATTATGGAGATGGAAGAGACCGTAGATGAAGATGAAATTCAAGATATGGCACTGTATGAAGAGTTTGACGGAGCGCTGAAAGACCTGAGTCGAAACAAGGCCCCAAGAGTAGACAACATTCCATTAGAACTACTGACGGCCTTGGGAGAGCCAGTCCTGACAAACCTCTACCAACTGGTGAGCAAGATGTATGAGACAGGCGAAATACCCTCAGACTTCAAGAAGAATATAATAATTCCAATCCCAAAGAAAGCAGGTGTTAACAGGTGTGAAAATTACTGAACTGTCAGTTTAATAAGTCACGGCTGCAAAATACTAAGCGAATTCCTTAAAGACGAATGGAAAAACTGGTAGAAGCCGACCTCGAGGAAGATCAGTTGGATTCCGTAGAAATGTAGGAACACGTGAGACAATACTGACCCTACGACTTATCTTAGAAGATAGAGTAAGGAAAGCAAATCTACATTCCTACCATTTGTAAACTTAGAGAAAGCTTTTGACAATGTTGACTGGAATACTCTCTTTCAAATTCTGAAGGTGGCAGGGGTCAAATACAGAACATAGATGGCAATTATAAGAGTCGAGGGGCATGAAAGGGAAGCAGTGATTGGGAAGGGAGTGAGACATGGTTGTAGCGTATCCTCGATGTTATTCAATCTGTATATTGTGCAAGCAGTAAAGGAAACAAAAGAAAGATTTGGAGTAGGAATTAAAACCCATGGAGAAGAAATAAAACCTTTGGGGTTTGCCGGTGACATTGTAATTCTATCGGAGACAGCAAAGGACTGGAAGAGTAGTTGAACGGAATGGATGGCGTCTTCAAAGGAGGCTATGAATGAACACCAACAAAAGCAAATGGATAATGTAATGTGGTCGAATTAAATCAGGTGATGCTGAGGGAATTAAGTTTGGAAATGAGAAACGTAAAGTAGTAGATGAGTTTTGTTGCTATTTGGGGTGCAAAATAACGGATGATGGTCGTAGTAGAGAGGATATAAAACGTAGACTGGCAATGCCAAGGAAAGCGTTTGTGAAGAAGAGAAATTTGTTAACATGGAGTATAGGTTTAACTGTCAGGAAGTCTTTTCTGGAAGTATTTGTATGGATGGTGGTGGTGGTGGCTAGTGTTTAACGTCCCGTCGACAACGAGGTCATTAGAGACGGAGCGCAAGCTCGGGTTAGGGAAGGATTGGGAAGGAAATCGGCCGTGCCCTTTCAAAGTAACCATCCCGGCATTTGCCCGAAACGATTTAGGGAAATCATGGAAAACCTAAATCAGGATGGCTGGAGACGGGATTGAACCGTCGTCCTCCCGAATGCGATATTTGTATGGTGTGTGGAAGTGAAACATTTACGATAGATAGTTTAGACAAGAAGAGAATAGAAGCTTTCGAAATGTGGTGCTACAGAAGAATGCTGAAGATTAGATGGGTAGATCATATAACTAATGAGGAGGTATTGGATAGGATTGGGGAGAAGAGAAGTTTGCGGCACAACGTGACTAGAAGAAGGGATCGTTTGGTAGGACATGTTCTGAGGCATCAAGGGATTACCAATTTAGTATTGGAGGGCAGCGTGGAGGGTAAAAATCGTAGAGGGAGACCAAGAGATGAATACACTAAGCAGATTCAGAAGAATGTAGGTTGCAGTAGGTAGTTGGAGAAGCTTGCACAGGATAGAGTAGCATGGAGAGCTGCGTCAAACCAGTCTCTGGACTGAAGACCAGAACAACAACAACACTGACAGAACACTTATAAAATCAGCAGATCTACTAAATAGATTGCTTATACTACGCTTGTCCGTCCATCTTCTGGAGAACTTGTGCACGCTCTGGGATCCGTATGAGTTAGGATTCAGGGAGGACATAGAAAAAGTTTAAAGGAGTGCAGCTCGTTTTGCTTTAACAAGAAACAGGGGAGAGAGTGTCATTAATATGCTACGCGAGTTGGAATGGCAATTATTAAAACAGAAACGTTTTATTTCGCGACAAGTTCTTTTCACGACATTTCAATCGCTAAATTTAGTCTCTGTATGCAATACTATTTCGTTGGCGCTCCGCTCACCTACATAGAGAGAAACGATAATCGTCGTAAAATAAGAGAAATCAGAGTTCGCACGGAAAGATCTAACTGTTCTTTTCCCGTGCGCTGTTCGAGAGTGGTACGGTAGAGAAATTGTAGAACGGTAGAGAAATTGTGAGAAAATAAAACACCTACATCCGTCTTTATGATTTTATTTTATTTTGTTGCAACCAGTTTCGCCGCATCAATGCGCCATCTTCAGGCCTGTATGCATAAAACAGTAACGATACCATTATCACTGTTTTACGCATACAGGCCTGGAAATGTCGGATTGAAGCACCGAAACTGGTTGACACAAAATAAAATAAAATCACAAGAACGGCTGTAGGTGTTTTATTTTCTCACAATAGTAAACGGCTCTTCGCCCCAAAGACCTCCTGACAAAAGGACGTAATAAACTCGGTAGAGAAATAGTCTGAAGGTTGTTCAGTGAACCCTCTGTTAGGTACCTGAGTGTGACTTGCAGAGTACGCATGTAGACGTAGATGTACCAGAGTGCAGATGGCGTTACTGCTGTTTGCTTCGTACAGTTGCCTGAAATGCTCATCATTTGTGTGTCCAAGTATGTAGTGCCAGTTTGACGTGTGTTGCATGGCACCTTCGTGGTGCTGTTATTTTAACAGTCAGCGATGTAGTCCATAGTAGATTACGAAGAAACGTACGCGCAATTGATACGACTCCATTCTTGCCCATTATTCCAAACACTTCAACATCCAATTCCTTTTAAGTATAAAACTGTCCAGCGAGCAAGTGTTTAATTGGACAGCCCCATACGATAATGTTAGTTACATTTCAACCTCTCGCGGGTCATGATCAACAAAGGCGTCTATGAGTGGCAGCGAGTGTTAAAAACGCCATTACCACTTTCACGAAATAGTGGAACTTGGTTCACAGCCGTAAATGTCAAATATAAACACGATGATGCCAGGGCCATTTGGCGTCTTTGGTTATACTGAGGTAGGTAATATGGTTTCAAAATGGCTCTGAGCACTATGGGACTCAACTGCTGAGGTCATCAGTCCCCTAGAACTTAGAACTACTTAAACCTAACTAACCTAAGGACATCACACACGTCCATGCCCGAGGCAGGATTCGAACCTGCGACCGTAGCGGTCGCGCGGTTACAGACTGTAGCGCCTTTAACCGCTCGGCCACTCCGGCCGACTAATATGGTTTCTTTCAGCTTTCAGCAGAATAGCTCGACGGGCGCTAGGTAGACGGGTTGGTTGCTCGCCGACGGGCGGCACCCGAAGCGGCGTGCCGCCTCGCCCCATCCCTATTAGGCGGACCTCTCGCGCAAAAAGCGAAAATCCGATTGTCGGCTTCCCTCCGCAAGGCGCGTGCAGAAAAAGATGGGCAGAGGGCGGCGGGCGAAAGCGGTTTTCATTGGCGGCAGGGCAGGATGAAAGTGGAGGGGGTGGGAAATGGGGGACGGGGAAGGGGTGGAGAGGTCGAATACAAAGTGGGGAGGGTAAGCTGCGGATCACCAATAGATACAAAGTTGTCAGCTGGATCGGCGAGGGGTAGACAAGAGAGACTAAAAAAAAAGAAACAGCCGAGTCTTCAGGTCGCTGCCGCCCGCTGCGTTATAAAATAGAGCCAGCAGGCCGGCTGGCAGAGGCAGCGGGTGCGCGCGGACGCGTCTGCTAACCTCTCATACAGCGCGGACGCTCCGCGCCCCGGTGGCAATCGGCGTTCCTTTCCGGTCGCTGCCATCCGGTTGCGGCGTCTCGCGCTGTCCGTACAAGGGTGGCTACGACTTGACTCACGTAACATCTTAAGGGTGAATAACGCGGCGGAAATAGAAAGAATTAGCCCCGCGGAACTGGCAATGAAAGAGCGTATTCAAATACAGGGGTTTCAACAAGGACTTTAAAACTCATATAAATTTATTGAAAAAGGTATAAAGCTTGTTGTAACATATCCAGGTAGCCGGCCGGTGTGGCCGAGCGGTTCTAGGGGCCTCAGTCTGGATCCGCGCGACCGCTACGGTCGCAGGTTCGAATCCTGCCTCGGGCATGGATGTGTGTGATGTCCTTAGGTTAGTTAGGTTTAAGTTGTTCTAAGTTCTAGGAGAATGGTGACCTCAGATGTTAAGTCCCACAGTGCTCACAGCCATTTGAACCATTTCCAGGTACACTATCCCATTGATGGTTCTCTCACGGAAAAAAGGGGCCGTACATTTTGTTCTTGCTCAATGCGCAAAAAACGTTCAGTTTAGGGCTATCATGAAAATGTTGCAATGTTTGACGTGGATTTTCACTGCCAAAAATTCTATAGTTATGTGTGTTAACTTTTCCACCTAAGAGAAAAGACGATTCGTTAGAAAAGATGATTTTGTCCAAAAAATGTTCATTCTCATCTAATTGATTTAATACATTCTCGAGAGCAATTTTATCAGTATGTTTCATTGCTTGTACGATCGTCAATCTGTACGATTTCAAATGCAAACGGTTTCTCAACACACGAAAAAGAGTCATATTTTGGATATACTGTTTCGAGATGCACGCCGAGTCGATTTCGTAGTCTCACTCGCTCAACGACGTGACCAGATGAGCACCCTGTTTCTACAACACATTTGTGACACTCATAAATTGTAGGCCTACTAGGCGGATCTTTCGGGTACTTGTTACGGAAATTACGCTGAACTGTTGTTGGCGACTTCGATTCTTCAAACCAAAACACACAACTGGCACGCTCGAGTTCAGTGAAGCCAGCCATCTTTAACGCAACTGCCGCTAGCGCTCGTTACGGTGCCATTCAGCACTAGCGAACTACGCGAGACAAAACTCGATGCAATTCGCTGCAAATAGAGACTGCAATCACCTCTGTAGGCACTATGAATTACTTTATTTGAATTCTCAAAGTTGTAAAGTCCTTTTTCAAACACCTTGTATTGAAGCAACGCTATGGAAGAATGAGTTCGTGGCTTTTATACCACTAGAGGGAATGGTAGAACTGGGTTGAGCTGTGATTGGTTATTGTCCCTGGCTAGAATTACTTTTATTTTATTCAGACAATCTCTCAACCTTTATTTGCTCACATACACAGACAATTTTAGACATATTGTAAGGCAGTTTCATATACCAGAAGAAGAACTAGTACAACATGAAGTATTGAGTCAGTTCTGGAGCAGGTGAACAGAAAAAAATTACAAAAACAACAAGATGCCCAAGAAAATGTGTAAAAACCGCTCACATTGGAAAATATCTTGCATGACACACCACGAAATTAAAACCAATAAAAACTCAATGCACTGTAAAGAATCAATTCATTTCATCCAGTAGCTCATAAACTTGCTCACAAATTGTCAGTTATTTTTACCAGACACTAAAACCATTACGCAAAGGGGCAAATTTTATATCAGATTTTAAAAACAATAGCTCAAACAGAGTCAAACTGAAACTGCCCAACGAAATAGGCATCTCACAACTCTAACAATATACACTGAAGCGCCAGAGAAACTGGTATAGGCATGCGTATTAGGCTTGTATATTGAAATACAGAGACACGTAAACCCAGAGAAAATACGGCGCTTCTCTAGGCAACAAGTGTCTGGCGCAGTTGTTAGATCGGTCGCTGCTGCTACAATGGCAGGCTATCAAGATTTAAGTGAATTTGAACGTGGTGTTATAGTCGGTGCACGAGTGATGGGACACAGTATCTCTGAGGCAGCGATGAAATGAGGATTTTCCCGTACGACCATTTCACGGCTGTACCGTGAATATCAGGAATCCTTCAAAACATCAAATCCCCGACATTGCTGCGGCTGGAAAAACATCTTCCAAGAACGGGACCAACGACGACTGAAGAGAATCGTTCAGCGTGACAGAAGTGCAACCCTTTCGTCGCAATTTGCTGCTGATTTCAATGCTGGGCAGAGTGGCCGCGCGGCCTAGGCCGCCATGTCAACCGAGCGGGGTGGCGCAGTGGTTAGACACTGGACTCGCATTCGGGAGGACGACGGTTCAATCCCGCATCCGGCCATCCTGATTTAGGTTTTCCGTGATTTCCCTAAATCACTTCAGGCAAATGCCGGGATGGTTCCTCTGAAAGGGCACGGCCGACTTCCTTCCCTATCCTTCCCTAATCCTATAAGACCGATGACCACGCTGTCTGGTCTCCTTCCCCAAAATTAACCAACCCAACCATCTTACTCCTCCTACCACTGAATTCCACTGAAATTCCGCCATGTCACGTATTGCGCGGTCCCTCCCGCCGGAGATTCCAGTCCTCCCTCGGGCATTGGTGTGTGTACTGTTCTTAGCATAAGTTAGTTTAAGTAGTGTGTAAGTCTAGGAACCGATGATCTCAGCAGTTTGGTCCCTTAGCAATTCACACACATCTGAACCACTCAACGAAACATCGTCGATACGGGCTTTCAGAGCCGAAGTCCCACTGGTGTATCCTTTACGACTGCACGACACAAAGATATACGCCTCGCCTGGGCCCGTCAACACCGACATTGAACTATTGATGACTGGAAACATGTTGCCTGGTCGGAGGAGTCTCGTTTCAAATTGTATCGATGGGATGGACGTGCACGGGTATGGAGATAACCTTATGAATCCATGGACCCTGCATGTCAGCAGGGGACTGTTCAAGCTGGGGGAGGCTCTGTAATGGTATGTGGCGTGTGCAGTTGGAATGATATGGGACCACTGATACGTGTAGATACGAGTCTGACAGGTGAAACGCACGTAAGCATCCTGTCTGATAACCTGCACCCATTCATGTCCATTGTGCATTCCGACGGACTTGGGCAATTGCAGCAGAAGAATGCGACACCCCACACGTCCAGAACTGCTACAGAATGGCCCAGGAACACTCTTCTTTAAACACTTCCACTTCCACTGGCCATCAAACTCCCCAGACATGAACTTTATTGAGCATATCTGGGATACCTTGGAAGAAAGGATTTCCACCTCCTTGTACTCTTACGGATTTATGTACAGCCCTGCAGCATTCATGGTGTCAGTTGCCTCCAGCACTACTTCAGACATTGGTCGAGTCCGTGCCACGTCGTGTGGGCGCACTCGGCGTGCTCGCGGGGGCCCTACACGATATTAGGCAGGCGTATCAGTTTCTTTGGCTCTTCAGTGCTTCGGAAACGATCAGCTACGTAGCCCTGCAGTAAGCTGCGCCTAGCCTCGCCGCATCACAAGTGTCTGGCCAGCGCACTATTCCCTGCTGCGCTTCCCATCACGGCAGCCACGGCGTGCAGTCAAATCCAACGGCTGTTCCCTCTGTCGGTGCCGTTTCCTTTTCTCCAGAAGGTCCTCGCGGTGGCGCAGTGCCCCCACGTTGTGAGTTACTCGACCGTCCATGCTGCACCGTTGGCGCGGATTTTAAAGAGCCGCAACTGCGTGACGTCTTCTGAAGGCACAGCTTCCAAAACCAGTGTCAATTCGAAAAGAATCCTTTCGGTTGCTGTGATTTACAGGCGATGTTTCTATCGTCTTTATAGCTGTCCGCTTCAGGATGATTAAACTGCTGAATTCTGGGGATGGAGTTTCCTGTTTGCAGGGTGATTCAACTAAACTGTTCGCCTCGAATATTTCTGAAAACGGTTATGTTATAGTAATTCTGTTTTCACCTAGATAATATGTGCAGAAGTCTCCACTGGACAACGTATGGTCTCTTTTCATAGCTATATTAAATACAGAGCTATCGGTGTCGGCTTCGAATTTTCAGACAGAACTGTAGTAATTTTTCCTACTTGTATCGTAGTTCCCAAACAGACAAATTCAACGGCGTGTCTCAAAATCTAGTTCCTATTTTTGGAATAACTACAATATGTAGAACTTATCGTTTATCTGTTTTATGAAAACTACTATTGTTCGTGATTTCATATCTTAAAAATGAAATACCTCACGTCGGATCAGGAAGAAACAGGTTGTTGCATCGCCACGATACCGGTATGAAAGGCACGTAGAGGACATGAAGCTTTTATTCTGAGCCGTAAAAGTGTGTCGAGTGCTGGTAAGTTTGAAAAAGTACGAGGGGTGTTGAAAAAGTAATGCAACACAATTTTTGCTGAAAGCAGGCTGGTTTTATTCAGGATTACAGAACTCCATATTATTCTCCACTCTTTGGGATACAAAGCAGTGTCTTTCAACACATTCTCCGTTCAATGCGACGGCCTTACGCCGCCATACTGGGTCTGTATGCCCGCATGGCACCACCCTACTGGTCGACGTCGGAGCCAACGTCTTGCTATATCAGTAACCTCCCCATCATCCACGTATTGATTCCCGCGGAGTGCATCCTTCATTAGGCCGAACAGATGGAACTCGGGGAGGTGCGGCATCCGCGCCGTAGGGATGAGGAAGAAGGTCTGTGAGCTCCTCTCGGGCCTACAGCCTTGTGTGAAGCCTTTCTTTGTCGCGGAGAAGTTCTTTCTCATTTTTGTGGCGACCAACATGCTGCAGTCGTTTCTTCAATTTCCTGAGGATAGGACAATACACTTCAGAGTTCCAAAACGATTATCCGCTTGACTTCCTGTGCTCTTTATTTTGATTGGTAAGCATTTATAGTATACATCTCGCACATAAATTTGCTTTTATGAACATTTCCATGCCAATTGTGTAAATAATGGCGAGTCCACCATGGCTTTTATCATCCATAGCAGCAACTGGTCAGTCGTCGACCATATGGAAGATTTTGTTATACTTGTTGCACAATTTTATCGGTATTTATACTGGGCCTAACATCCCGTCCTTAATCGCAAACATTTTCACGGACAATTTTAAAGTCTGGACACCACTGTTTAAGCTTTCCTCCACTAACTGCCTAGACCCATAAACAAGGCACACCTCCTGATGAATTTAAATAGTCGTAGAAAACATTGCGCAAGTAACCTGAATTACTAAAAGCACAAATAAATGGCGGGAGCGGCGATTTTTGAAGCCATCGTTATTTACAAAGACTAACGACTACTGAATCAATACAATAACTTCTGTCGGTTAGTAAACAATCAAGAGATGGTGCTGCATTCGTGCTGCTTTGTTCTGAGCTGCCAACATTAAATATAAGCAAATGACCCTTACTTTCAGAATAAACCTGTCTGTACTTTTTGCCAGTCCAGATAATAATTTAAAAGGTCTTCATTTTTTCTGTTCGTCATCTGAGTCTTTTTCACTGATTTTTCGTTCCATGCATTGGCGTCAGCATGGTATCGATTGTGTTCATTCTGTAGTCGAAGGAATACAGTTGAGTAAGATGCTATTGCAATATCAGAAATATCCCAAAAAGGCAAGTAATATACAGACACAAAAGGACCAAGAGTGAACAATGCGAATGGAAGACCAAAATAAAACGTTCAGAGTAAAAGTGGCGTAAGGCGGTGTTGTAGTCTTACTCCTCTACTGTTCAACCGGTATATGCAAGAAGCGGTAAAAGAAATAAAAGAAACGTTAAGGAGTACAATTAAAATTCAAGGTGTAAGAATATTAAAGATGAGATTCGCTGATGCTATTGCTATGCTCAGAAAATGTAAGGAAGAGTTACAGGACCTATTGAATGGCGTACTGTGCACAGAATTGGTATTGAGAGTAAACCAGTGAATGAGTAGATTAAAAATGCAAAAATGAGACATAGCGCTAAGCTTAATGTGAAAATTGGGGACCATGTGGGTAACCAGGTGAAAGGGATTCTGCTACATTGGAGGTAAAATAAGGAAATAAGGAGGGCATAAGAAGCAAACCAGCACAGACGAAGTGGGCATCCCTCGTCAGATGAAGTCTTCTGATATTACACATCGTTCTTAACGGGAGGAAGAAAGTTCTGAGAATGTATGGAGCGCAGCATCGTGATCAGAACCTGTGTGAACATCGGAAGAGAAGGTAACCAAAATGCTCGAGATACGGCGTTACAGACGAATGTTGAAAATTAGATGGACCAGTAGGGTAAGGAATAAGCGTTTCTTCCCAGAATCGGCGAGAAAAGGAAAATACGGAAAACAAGAAGAATGGGCGGGATGATATGAAATGTGTTAAGACAACAGAAAATAAGTTCCAAGGTACTAGAGGGAACTGTAAAGGGCAAAAATTGTTGGGAAATACAAAGATTGGAACGCATCCAACAAATAATGGAGGTGGCGGGGTGCAGCTGCTGCTCTGAGATGAAGAGGTTTTGGTATACGAGAGGAAGCTGTGACGGGGAACGTCAAACTACTCAGAGGACAGATGACAATAAAAAGATCTGGGCTCTCTGCCAGTATTTATATTGTTATGAAATTAAGGCATCAGACGAGTTAAGTAATAAAGGGGATCACATCTATTGATTGACTTTCTCTTTAAAGATGACTGCGTGTCCTAAAAAAACAGCGTAAATTTCCGAAGCAAAATTCAGTACCAGTCGAAGACGGAAATTTGGAATAAGAAAGAATTCACTAGTTTTTAGTTTATTGTGGGAACACCAGTTAACGTTCGTATGGGGTCGAAGCCACAAATCCTTATCCTATTATAAGAGGCATGAACTTAGCCGTTGCCGGCCGGAGTTGCCGAGCGGTTCTAGGCACTACAGTCTGGAACCGCGCGACCGCTACGGTCGCAGGTTCGAATCCTGCCTCGGGCATGGATGTGTGTGATGTCTTTAAGTTAGTTAGGTTTAAGTAGTTCTACGTTCTAGGAGACTGATCACCTAAGCAGTTATGTCCCATAGTGCTCAGAGCCATTTGAACTTAGGCGTTCTTCAAAATTAATTTATGTGAGCGCACTGACCTTAAAAAAATTAAGAAAAAGATCCGATCGTGAAGTGCTGTGGTAAATTCTTCGTTTGTGTGACCGTATTGTCTTTCGTTGGTTCGTAATTATTGAAGATATTTTAAATCCACCTTTGTAACTACAAGGAAATGGGAATTTTTGCCACCAATCACATTTCTTTTTATTGATATAAAACATCATCAGTTGCCTGTAGTGAAAATGTATTTACAATTTGGCTTCTTTCCAGGTCTAAAGCCAGTTCGTTGCTAATATTATTGATTTTACTTGCGATATTTTGTGTTCGATTTTCGCTGACGTCAGGAAACGCCTTCTGCTTACACGTTTTTGAAGTGTTCCCTCGTCTGGAACTACTGTGGCCGGCCTAATTTCACATTACTTTGCAGAAATACGCATTTCCTGATGTGAAACACCATGCGTTGTAGCATACCAGTACTGTTTGTTTGGAGACTCCTGGCTAAACATGTCTGTTTCTGTGTGAGCAGTGTTTGCAACTTAGCCACTAGTTTTGGAATCCCCTTCATCTAAAAACGTTCACTTCCTCTCTGATTTGTAGCATGTGTATAATGTCTTTTAATTATGTTACTGCATAATTATTTAATGTGTAAGTGAAATGAAGTAGTGATGGAGTAGAAAATATAAGGGGTAAGTAGGCAGGGGAAGGAGCGTAAATATGAGTGAACAGTGAACGCAATGTAGGGGCATATAGAGTGAAATGCTTATGATATAGGGAAAAAGGGGTGACAAGGAAGAGGTGAAATGAAGGGAGAAGGTGTGGGTGAGATAGGTAGACAGATAGATGGAGAGAGAGAATGGTGAGTGGGAGAGGAAAACTTTTTTTTCCATTATGTGGCTTTTTCAATGATTTTATGTAGTGCTTGGTTCCCATTATATATCTGGTCACTGAGTAGCTGTTAGTCCTTTGTCAATGTGGAGGTGCGAAGTGGGAAGTTCTTTCTGACGTTTTGGCGATCATATATTTTTCTCTTGCGCTTGGTGTGTGAAATCTTATGGAACTTAGCTGCTAAGGTCATCAGTCCCTAAGCTTACACACTACTTAACCGAAATTATCCTAAGGACAAACACACACACCCATGCCCGAGGGAGGACTCGATCCTCCGCAGGTACCAGCCGCACAGTCCGTGACTGCAGCGCCTTAGACCGCTCGGCTAATCCCGCGCGGCAGTCTCTTGCGCTTGGCCTATGATCTTGTGTCAAATGTCCTATGTAGATTTCGTCACAGTCCCTGATACTGAGATATGGTGAATGTTCAGACGTTTCTCAAGACTCACGTTTATTATCGTAACGTATGAATACCTTAGCTAAAATCTTAATTACATTCAACAAATTCTATGTCTCGGCTATGATTTGAGAATGAATTTTTCGTCCATAAGGCCATTATCAGAGCTGCGACTGTTGATCAAAACAAATAAAACAGTTTCTGCGTTAGTCACTTGTTAATTTTGCAACTACGGGTTTCGATGGTTCACACCGTCATCTTCAGGTGGAGAATTGTTTGTTTACGTAGCTGGTGATGGTGAAGAGTGAAGACGTCTTTTCACACTCGCAGGCCAAGGGCAGTGTAAGTTATTTTGCCTCTTTTGCCAATGGTAAAAATTGTTTGTTTAGAAAAAGCACTTAAGAGGTTAAAAAATGAATTTCTGACAGTGAACTGTGAATTTTTAAGACGCTAGAGCTGTAAAACGTCTGCATACTGTTGCCAGACGTATGTCCTCTCCATAAATCTGGCAGAGTACTTTCCCCAAATGAACAATTTTTATCACTAGCAAAGTAACCTACACTGCTATTGGTCTGCGACTGTGAAAAGACGTTTGTACTCTTCAGCAACACCAGCCACGTACAGTCGTGCTCAAAAGTATCCGAACGACCTGAATTGCATTTCGCCTGAATCGAATGCAACCCACATAGCGCAGCTGTCTAGCAGGTCCTCTAATCGCCCCTCGGTACAGTCGTTTGACTATTGAAAATTGTTCCAACAAGTCACCACTAGAAAACACTGCTCTGTATCGCAATAACTCAAGATGTAAAGTAATACCAAGGTACTACAAATATCAGGGAACATCTTATCACAGATAAGACGGTTCTTCAGGCTTGTAAGTTCACATTTATTACAATAAATGACACACACGAATTGTTACCACTCTCATTATTAAGTCAGATAGGTAATTCACGTAGTAATTTCGTCGTATTCATGATTTCCTCTTCAAAATAACATCCTATACATATTATTTAACACAAAATGACAATAATAATTTAAGTTACTCACGAGAAGCTAGTTGAGAATATGTTTGAACATCAAATGACACGACGAACCGTCTCGCTCTGCATATGGATTCAAATCCAGGTCGTGCAGACTAAGCAAAGACTTCGTGACTGACGGAAACTAACAGTCATTCCTGACTAGGCATACAGAGAGTGATATACCTTGATTTTAGACGGTATCAGTTAGCAAATATCAACTTTAAATTGCCTACCGTAAACATTGTCCTAGTTAACGAACTACGAGAGATATTAAATATTGCTTCTTCACAAGTAACTTACTTGAAACGCCGTGAGGTAAAGCTTTGTGTTGGACAGGGATTCGAACCCAGATCCTAATTGGATTGTCATCGAAGCACAATCAACTGTGACATATCGGATTTTATGGGTAGTAGCTAGATGTTTTAACTGAAATGACGAGACGAAACATTAATTTATTCTTTCCCAGGACTCCAACATGGCACGTATCGCTGTTATATTCTAGAGAAAACGAACGTTAAAAATGGGTTTGTTACACCAGCAGCGACATGTGAGCATGTTTCAACTAGAAATAATATGACGAAGAGTTCAGTGCTGACTGGGAATCGAGCCCCACACATATCGTTGTTGACTGCACCCAAAGAGTCGTCAGCTACCGAATTTTTCTCCACCAGCAGCTCGGAATAACATCCTTGAATTTACAATGATTTCGCAAACAGTTCTGTGTCTCACTGGGACTCAAAAACGTCAGATACCGTTAGTGTTGACAACGAATGAAAATACATTAAAAACCACAAATATTACCCACCAGCAGATAGGTGTTCTCATGCTAGAGCTTGATAATACATAATGAAAGCTTTAGTGCCGGGCAAGGATTCGAACCCTTTCACGCCCAATATGTGGAGATGTTGAGGAATCTGCAGTTTTGAACAAACAACAAATTGCAGTCGAGCTGTATTGTCACGAAGGGATCAGATTCCGCGTTAAGGGCGGTCTGAGTTGCGTTCCCAGATCAGAACCAATTTTATCGACATACAGAAGCTCAAATAAAAGATGGAATAAGTGTCCTGTGACCCTACATTGCGTTTGTTTCGTCACTAGAAATAAATAACTAGTATAAGAAAGGTTACTGCTGATAGAGTTTCTACGTGACGCGACTCCCGACTTGATTGTGGTTCAACCTAACGTCTACTTGGTAGAGAAGGAATATCATGTTTAACGTGAATTTCAGACCACAATGCCATTATACCTTCTTCACTTGGCGTAGCCAGAAGAGAACAGAATCTGTCTCTCCTTATCAAAAATCATCAGCAGAAGTTGGAATCGAACCCAGACCATAAGTATATGAACCTAGCATCAATCCAAGACACCACCAAATTCTCTTCTCTGTAACGCATTATTCTATCATAACAATGTTGCGCCACACTGGATGAGAATTCTGACACACAGACTCCCTGTAGTGGTTTGCGGCATGTTCAGTACATTCATTTACTTGGTTGACCGAATCACCATGAACTAGCTGCCTCGGCTACCCAGTGCATACATACGACTCTTTTGTAATAACCGAAATAAAATCACGTAACTGACACCTACACAGAACTGCCAACAGTGTAGGGTGCAGAAATTTAAACAGGAAGTGTTCCTTTCGACTTGAGCTACTCTATTGCGCTATCTGTTTGTTAAAAACGTCGTGCAGTGCAAAAGAAAAGCTGTAACTGTCTGATCCGGCCATACGCATTATCTCACAGCACTGTGCAATGCGCAAGTTCTGGTGGGATTGTTGAGTTCTGGAGGTGTTGTAGCTATGTCTCAGCTAGTAGCGTAACGGTAAGCGTCGCGCACTGTTGATAAGACGTCGCGAGTGTGGGTACATTCACTGCTACATTTTTTAGAACGCCATACTGCTGTCTGCTGAAGTTATCGATCTAATGGAACTTTGAACATAATTCCCTTCACTTCTCAACCCAAAATAGTAGCATGTGGAGAAAGGGCTAACTTCTGCGACATGTTGTTCTTTTCAGGTTTAATAGACGGCCAGGCTGCAGATGCATCTCGAAACTTATGTATTGGGAGAGCGCATCGTGCCAAAATACGTCAGAGAAGTATTTTCTGCATTAGCTGTCGTGTGGTAGTGGTATTTTATTCTTCATAAAACCTTGTTTGACAGCTTTAACTCAGAACAAGTTTTCTACAAGCATGTAATCAATAAACTGCATGTGCATTGTTTGACTGTTATAGATAACATCAGAGTGTTCGCATATGTCGTTGATGATTAATTTCTCTCTCATGTTAACTAATGTTTTAACAACACTAAAAGAAACAGTACGAAAATCGTGCACTGTATTATAAGAAATAAAATAAAACTACTCACGATAACCTTACGACGAAAGGCTGTTTCAATAAAACTGAGTATCTGTACACAAGCGTGCCTCTATCGGCACGAATTAGTAGAAAACTACTCACTTAGATTTCGATTGGGTCTGTGTATGATTGGAATGCTGTGTCATACTCAAATGGTATGCAAATGTGGCATTTCATTAATAAAGTTATGTATTCCTAGAAATCCAAAATTCGTTTGTCAGCAGCGGAAAGAGGCGTTACCCGTTGTGCATCATTGTAAGTTTTTCACCATTGCACCATGAGCCGGAAGTATTGTCTTTCGATTTCCTTATCGATGTGTGATCTGATTGCTTGTAGCTCTTTCACAGAAGGGATAAAAACGTTACAGTCAGCAAGACTGGAACCGCAAAGCATAACAGACGCTTTCTCTCAGGTTAACACGTTTCCACAGAGCTAGGGAAGAGGCATGCGTCTAGGTCTCCTCTTACGAGACCAGTAGTGGCTAGAACTCGTAAACCGCTATTTAAAGGACGAGATTAGATGCGATTTTCACGTGAAACGACTTTCCTGGGCTGAAAACCGTAAATTTACAATCTTTTGTTACAGCTCAAGCGTTAATAATAACTCAGATTATTCAACGGAAATGACAGGAAAAATCAAGTGAACTTTGAGGCTTAATTCCGTGCACACCAGGAAGTAACTCGTCGATCACAGAGTTGCCAAATATACCTTGCCTTGTTGCCAAATCTCAGTTACATTACCAGCAGGAAGAAGACGAACCGATGTGATCCTACAGCGGGCTGGGAAGTGACCATAGCTGGTGTCTCAAAGACGCGGCTGCTACGGCCTGGAATACGTAATCCGTCTGATTCACATGTCTGTAACTGGGTTTAGTGACTGGAGCTTAGTTACTAATAATACTCAGAACTGACTGCAAACTAAGCTTCATAAATCAGTAACTCTCATAGTTGTTTTTACATATCTTTCGTAAGTGTACTCAAAACTAAGAAAATCATTGACGAACGTTTTCGTGCCTCGCCGATAGTCGAGTACAACAAACAAATAAAAATAAAAAAGATTGTGTGTGTCTGTGTATGTGTGTGTGTGTGTGTGTGTGTGAGAGAGAGAGAGAGAGAGAAGAGAGAGAGTGTGTGAGGGAGATAGATGAAAATAAAAAAGAATGAGAGAGAGTAAAAAATTATTGCAAAAAATATGATATGATTAGATTAGATTAGATTAATACTTGTTCCACGGATCATGAATACGACATTTCGTAATGATGTAGAACATGTCATTTTAATGAAAGATTTCTTTACATACTGTGATTCAGTTTTTTTGCAACAATTTTTTACTCTCTCTCATTCTTTTTTATTTTTATCTCTCTCCCTCACACACTCTATCTCTTCTCTCTCTCTCTCTCTTTCTCTCTCTCTCTCTCACTCTCTCTCTCTCTCTCTCTCTCTCTCTCTCTCACACACACACACACACACACACAATCTTTTTTTATTGTTATTTGTTTGTTGTACTCGACTATCGGCGAGGCACGAAAACGTTCATCAATGATTTTCTTAGTTTTGAGTACACTTACGAAAGATATGTAAAAACAGTTCTGAGTATTATTAGTAACTAAACTCCAGTCACTAAACCCAGTTACAGACATGTGAATCAGACGGATTACGTATTCCAGGCCGTAGCAGCCGCGTCTTTGAGACACCAGCTATGGTCACTTCCCAGCCCGCTGTAGGATCACATCGGTTCGTCTTCTTCCTGCTGGTAATGTAACTGAGATTTGGCAACAAGGCAAGGTATATTTGGCAACTCTGTGATCGACGAGTTACTTCCTGGTGTGCACGGAATTAAGCCTCAAAGTTCACTTGATTTTTCCTGTCATTTCCATTGAATAATCTGAGTTATTATTAACGCTTGAGCTGTAACAAAAGATTGTAAATTTACGGTTTTCAGCCCAGGAAAGTCGTTGCACGTGAAAATCGCATCTAATCTCGTCCTTTAAATAGCGGTTTACGAGTTCTAGCCACTACTGGTCTTCTAAGAGGAGACCTAGTCGCATGCCTCTTCCCTAGCTCTGTGGAAACGTGTTAACCTGAGAGGAAGCGTCTGTTATGCTTTGCGGTTCCAGTCTTGCTGACTGTAACGTTTTTATCCCTTCTGTGAAAGAGCTACAAGCAATCAGATCACACATCGATAAGGAAATCGAAAGACAATACTTCCGGCTCATGGTGCAATGGTGAAAAACTTACAATGATGCACAACGGGTAACGCCTCTTTCCGCTGCTGACAAACAAATTTTGGATTTCTAGGAATACATAACTTTATTTATGAAATGCCACATTTGCATACCACTTGAGTATGACACAGCATTCCAATCAAACACAGACACAATCGAAATCTAAGTGAGTAGTATTTTACTAATTCGTGCCGATAGAGGCACGCTTGTGTACAGATACTCAGTTTTATTGAAACAGCCTTTCGTCGTAAGATTATCGTGGGTAGTTTTATTTTATTTCTTATAATACAGCGAACGATTTTCGTACGGTTACTTTTAGTGTTGTTAAAGCATTAGTTAACATGAGAGAGAAATTAATCATCAACGATATATGCGAACTCTCTGATGTTATCTATAACAGCCTAACAATGCACATGCAGTTTATTGATTACATGCATGTAGAAAACTTGTTCTGAGTTAAAGCTGTCAAACAAGGTTTTATGAAGAATAAAATGCCACTACCACACGGCAGCTAATGCAGAAAATACTTCTCTGACGTATTTTGGCACGATGCGCTCTCCCAATACATAAGTTTCGAGATGCATCTGCAGCCTGGTCGTCTATTAAACCTGAAAAGAACAACATGTCGCAGAAGTTAGCCCTTTCTCCACATGCTACTATTTTGGGTTGAGAAGTGAAGGGAATTATGTTCAAAGTTCCATTAGATCGATAACTTCAGCAGACAGCAGTATGGCGTTCTAAAAAATGTAGCAGTGAATGTACCCACACTCGCGACGTCTTATCAACAGTGCGCGACGCTTACCGTTACGCTACTAGCTGAGACATAGCTACAACACCTCCAGAACTCAACAATCCCACCAGAACTTGCGCATTGCACAGTGCTGTGAGATAATGCGTATGGCCGGATCAGACAGTTACAGCTTTTCTTTTGCACTGCACGACGTTTTTAACAAACAGATAGCGCAATAGAGTAGCTCAAGTCGAAAGGAACACTTCCTGTTTAAATTTCTGCACCCTACACTGTTGGCAGTTCTGTGTAGGTGTCAGTTACGTGATTTTATTTCGGTTATTACAAAAGAGTCGTATGTATGCACTGGGTAGCCGAGGCAGCTAGTTCATGGTGATTCGGTCAACCAAGTAAATGAATGTACTGAACATGCCGCAAACCACTACAGGGAGTCTGTGTGTCAGAATTCTCATCCAGTGTGGCGCAACATTGTTATGATAGAATAATGCGTTACAGAGAAGAGAATTTGGTGGTGTCTTGGATTGATGCTAGGTTCATATACTTATGGTCTGGGTTCGATTCCAACTTCTGCTGATGATTTTTGATAAGGAGAGACAGATTCTGTTCTCTTCTGGCTACGCCAAGTGAAGAAGGTATAATGGCATTGTGGTCTGAAATTCACGTTAAACATGATATTCCTTCTCTACCAAGTAGACGTTAGGTTGAACCACAATCAAGTCGGGAGTCGCGTCACGTAGAAACTCTATCAGCAGTAACCTTTCTTATACTAGTTATTTATTTCTAGTGACGAAACAAACGCAATGTAGGGTCACAGGACACTTATTCCATCTTTTATTTGAGCTTCTGTATGTCGATAAAATTGGTTCTGATCTGGGAACGCAACTCAGACCGCCCTTAACGCGGAATCTGATCCCTTCGTGACAATACAGCTCGACTGCAATTTGTTGTTTGTTCAAAACTGCAGATTCCTCAACATCTCCACATATTGGGCGTGAAAGGGTTCGAATCCTTGCCCGGCACTAAAGCTTTCATTATGTATTATCAAGCTCTAGCATGAGAACACCTATCTGCTGGTGGGTAATATTTGTGGTTTTTAATGTATTTTCATTCGTTGTCAACACTAACGGTATCTGACGTTTTTGAGTCCCAGTGAGACACAGAACTGTTTGCGAAATCATTGTAAATTCAAGGATGTTATTCCGAGCTGCTGGTGGAGAAAAATTCGGTAGCTGACGACTCTTTGGGTGCAGTCAACAACGATATGTGTGGGGCTCGATTCCCAGTCAGCACTGAACTCTTCGTCATATTATTTCTAGTTGAAACATGCTCACATGTCGCTGCTGGTGTAACAAACCCATTTTTAACGTTCGTTTTCTCTAGAATATAACAGCGATACGTGCCATGTTGGAGTCCTGGGAAAGAATAAATTAATGTTTCGTCTCGTCATTTCAGTTAAAACATCTAGCTACTACCCATAAAATCCGATATGTCACAGTTGATTGTGCTTCGATGACAATCCAATTAGGATCTGGGTTCGAATCCCTGTCCAACACAAAGCTTTACCTCACGGCGTTTCAAGTAAGTTACTTGTGAAGAAGCAATATTTAATATCTCTCGTAGTTCGTTTACAAGGACAATGGATGCTGGGTAGGAATTCGCGTCCGTTAACACTGTTTACGTTATGTAATTTAAAAAATAGTTCAAATGGCTCTGAGCACTATGGGACTTAACATCTATGGTCATCAGTCCCCTAGAACTTAGAACTACTTAAACGTAACTAACCTTAGAACTAGTTAAACCTAACTAACCTAAGGGCATCACACAACACCCAGTCATCACGAGGCAGAGAAATGTAATTTAAAGTTGATATTTGCTAACTGATACTGTCTAAAATCGAGGTATATCACTCTCTGTATGCCTAGTCAGGAATGACTGTTAGTTTCCGTCAGTCACGAAGTCTTTGCTTAGTCTGCACGACCTGGATTTGAATCCATATGCAGAGCGAGACGGTTCGTCGTGTCATTTGATGTTCAAACATATTCTCAACTAGCTTCTCGTGAGTAACTTAATTTATTATTGTCATTTTGTGTTAAATAATATGTATAGGATGTTATTTTGAAGAGGAAATCATGAATACGACGAAATTACTACGTGAATTACCTATCTGACTTAATAATGAGAGTGGTAACAATTCGTGTGTGTCATTTATTGTAATAAATGTGAACTTACAAGCCTGAAGAACCGTCTTATCTGTGATAAGATGTTCCCTGATATTTGTAGTACCTTGGTATTACTTTACATCTTGAGTTATTGCGATACAGAGCAGTGTTTTCTAGTGGTGACTTGTTGGAACAATTTTCAATAGTCAAACGACTGTACCGAGGGGCGATTAGAGGACCTGCTAGACAGCTGCGCTATGTGGGTTGCATTCGAATCAGGCGAAATGCAATTCAGGTCGGTCGGCTACTTTTGAGCACGACTGTACATGAACAATTTTCCGTCTGAAGATGATGGTCTGAACCATCGAAATACACAGTGGCAAAATATACAGGTGACTGACACAGGAACTGTTTTATTTTGTATGATATGAGAAACTCCAAAAGTTCTGCAAGGTTCGCAGGAGAGCTTCTGTAGAGTTTGGAAGGTAGGAGACGAGATACTGGCAGAAGTAAAGCTGTGAGTACTGGGCGTGAGTCGTGTTTCGGTTGCTCAGTTGGTAGAGCACATGCCCGCGAAAGGCAAAGGTGCCGAGTTCGAGTCTCGGTCGGGCACACAGTGTTAATCTGCCAGGAAGTTTCATATCAGTGCACACTCCGCTGCAGAGTGAAAATCTCATTCTGGAAACTCCACTTTCTTCAATACTTCTACCGTCTGTGGAAAACTAAACGCTCGGAAAATTTTACGCTTTTTTATTACACGCATCTCATGTATTCCAACCGTACCGTCGAACGCACTTTACAGACACTCCTCTTCCGAAGGCACCACGCACGTAGCCTCCAAACCCGCACTGTTGTCGCAAGTAACCACAGACGCTCGATCGTAAATTAGACGCCTGAAAATACGCGGGCGTTTAGGTACATAGTGCAACTGAGCACAGATGACCTACAAATGACAAAAGACGTGTGAGGAGCAGGGCGAGGGGACGTCACGGTGCCGATATCACCGCAGGCTAGAAGTGCGGTGAGACGTGGGCTATCGTATGGCGCATGCGCGCCGCACGTCCTTCGGGACCGCCCACGGAGCTGCGAAGATCCACCATCTGCGACACCAGAGCCGCCGCCGGCGATCCCGCCAATTAGAGAGGGACGGGCGGGGCGGCCGACACAAGTGGCTTCACGCCCTTTTCGGCGGCGGCCCTCCAGGGCAGAGAGTAGCCATCTGGCAGCTGCCGGCGCCCGCACCCCGAGGCCCCCCGCAGTTCTGTAAAACGCTCCGTTGCAACACAACCCCTACACCCGGCCACGGCTAACCGCAGTAGCGGATGTATCGCACGGCGGCTGGAACCGTGGTGGTGGTGGTAGTCCTGTTCCCACAGTAACCAGACAACAAGCACAAAATTTACACGGCTCTAGATCTTCGAGCAGCCATAAATATTATGTTGTCCATGGTGTGGTCTACAGGCGGACTGTTAAACTCCGCGTAACTTGAAATTCGAAAGTACTACGACAGTAGCTAATATGATAGTTTAGGCTTTCTTGACGATACTTGAAACCTCCCCCTTCCTAATCGGCCTACTGGATTGCGACATAACTGACCGTGATCGATTATGCCTAATGAAATTTTATTGTGACTAAGGCTATCGTTACCGAAGGAAATAATGCCGGTTAGTTGGAGGAAAGTGTGCAAAAGACTCTTCTGAAGGAGGAATCTGATCCAAACTTAAGCTAAATACTGATGATAATTTTAAAATGGGTGCAGTATAGTGCAATCGCTCAGGGGGAGTGGGGGGGGGGGAGGGTACCACGTAATATTTACTACAAAAATCACTGATAGTTCACGAGAAAATAAATGAATTAGAAAGCACTGAGTTTGCAGTTACTTATTCTGAAATACTAAATGTTGGAAGTAAAATTAAATGGAGTTACTGGTTAAATGAATGACTGGCTAACTTAAACTCTGTTATGTAAAAAAATGACTAAGTGACCTTATTATAACGTAATGCAAAATTTAGAAAAAGGCAAGCAATTAACTTTTGATGATTGAGAGATTGAACGGAATTTACTTTAAGCAAATGAGCAACTTATTTTACTTTTAAAATAACAACAATAAAATACACTAAAGGAAATGGAAAAAAGAACACATTGACACCGGTGTGTCAGACCCACCATACTTGCTCCGGACACTGCGAGAGGGCTGTACAAGCAATGATCACACGCACGGCACAGCGGACACACCAGGAACCGCGGTGTTGGCCGTCGAATGGCGCTAGCTGCGCAGCATTTGTGCACTGCCGCCGTCAGTGTCAGCCAGTTTGCCGTGGCATACGGAGCTCCATCGCAGTCTTTAACACTGGTAGCATGCCGCGACAGCGTGGACGTGAACCGTATGTGCAGTTGACGGACTTTGAGCGAGGGCGTATAGTGGGCATGCGGGATGCCGGATGGACGTACCGCCGAATTGCTCAACACGTGGGGCGTGAGGTCTCCACAGTACATCGATGTTGTCGCCAGTGGTCGGCGGAAGGTTCACGTGCCCGTCGACCTGGGACCGGAGGGACCGGACCGCAGCGACGCACGGATGCACGCCAAGACCGTAGGATCCTACGCAGTGCCGTAGGGGACCGCACCGCCACTTCCCAGCAAATTAGGGACACTGTTGCTCCTGGGGTATCGGCGAGGACCATTCGCAACCGTCTCCATGAAGCTGGGCTACGGTCCCGCACACCGTTAGGCCGTCTTCCGCTCACGCCCCAACATCGTGCAGCCCGCCTCCAGTGGTGTCGCGACAGGCGTGAATGGAGGGACGAATGGAGACGTGTCGTCTTCAGCGATGAGAGTCGCTTCTGCCTTGGTGCCAATGATGGTCGTATGCGTGTTTGGCGCCGTGCAGGTGAGCGCCACAATCAGGACTGCATACGACCGAGGCACACAGGGCCAACACCCGGCATCATGGTGTGGGGAGCCATCTCCTACACTGGCCGTACACCACTGGTGATCGTCGAGGGGACACTGAATAGTGCACGGTACATCCAAACCGTCATCGAACCCATCGTTCTACCATTCCTAGACCGGCAAGGGAACTTGCTGTTCCAACAGGACAATGCACGTCCGCATGTATCCCGTGCCACCCAACGTGCTCTAGAAGGTGTAAGTCAACTACCCTGGCCAGCAAGATCTCCGGATCTGTCCCCCATTGAGCATGTTTGGGACTGGATGAAGCGTCGTCTCACGCGGTCTGCACGTCCAGCACGAACGCTGGTCCAACTGAGGCGCCAGGTGGAAATGGCATGGCAAGCCGTTCCACAGGACTACATCCAGCATCTCTACGATCGTCTCCATGGGAGAATAGCAGCCTGCATTGCTGCGAAAGGTGGATATACACTGTACTAGTGCCGACATTGTGCATGCTCTGTTGCCTGTGTCTATGTGCCTGTGGTTCTGTCAGTGTGATCATGTGATGTATCTGACCCCAGGAATGTGTCAATAAAGTTTTCCCTTCCTGGGACAATGAATTCACGGTGTTCTTATTTCAATTTCCAGGAGTGTACATACCAAGCCAAGTCACTCGCTAAGCTAAATACAGAATAAATGAAATTGCGCACTTTTAATTTGTGCTGTATCTTTAATTATTAGTTTTGCCAGTGAAATTTTACTTTACTTTAAGCAGCCTCTGTTACGCAATACAGAACAGTTACCGAGGCAGAAAATTTAGACTCTAGCTGGTCATTAGCAAACAAACAGAACTGGCGGCAGTAAAGAGTTAATCAATTTTCATATTCTTACGACACTCGGTGATTGCATCGAAAGGAAAAAGGACCCTGCTTGGTAAGAATGTCTGAGGACAATGACGACACAGATGCCCTACAAGTTTTTAACTATCGCAAGTTATTATTCGACCTTTGTGAAAGAAATCTACCGGCTACAGCCTCCACATTATTATATTTGTCACTCGACAGCCTTACGATGTTGTAGCTGTGCGGACGGCCAAGAATGTAGCCGTGGACAATACTGAGCTGCCGTTGTTGCTGCTGCTGCTGTTCGATGAGAACCGCGAGTCGTCTCCAGAGCCACGGATGATTACGGGACAGGCAGCGGTCGGAACTGCAGCTTCCTCCTCCTGTCCACTCGCACAGTGCTCTCAACACTCGCGGGTTAACGAATCAGGCGCGTTTACGTTGGCGTGATCACAGTCTGCGGGAGCGCCCAACAAACACTTCCGCACTCTTTCATGACTCAAGCTGTTTTGCTTCCTCTCTGCTTGCAACGCGACAGAGACTCTCCATATGCAAAGATAAACAACGACACAGCTACTGCCATTTCGCCGTTACTATCGATACATTTAAATAAAGTTCCCTTGGCTATTACCCAGCAATTTACAATATTTTCATTATAATTACAATCAGTTATATACAGTCAGAAATAAATACACTTTTACATCGATTACTTACTAAATATAGTTTCTGTAATTCAGTTTAGAGCTTTAGAATCATAAGTACAGTACAAGTTATCAATGGATATTAAAAGACGAAAATTTTGTATCATGCAGAAGGTATTTTATCTGCATTTTCGGTGTTACACGCTGACGGTTTAGAAGTTGTTGGGTTGGCAGCCGAGCTGTCATTTTATCTCTACACGATATTACGGCAACATGTCTAGTAAGGAGTCGAGCGTAGATTTCATTGCTTGCTGTTTGGACAACAACGAAACGGTGAATGGTGAACTCTGCACGCTCCGCTCCACTCTAGCGATTGTTTCCCATCATCATCATCATCATCATCATTTAAGACTGATTATGCCTTTCAGCGTTCAGTCTGGAGCATAGCCCCCCTTATACAGTTCCTCCATGATCCCCTATTCAGTGCTAACATTGGTGCCTCTTCTGATGTTATACCTATTACTTCAAAATCATTCTTAACCGAATCCAGGTACCTTCTCCTCGGTCTGCCCCGACTCCTCCTACCCTCTACTGCTGAATCCATGAGTCTCTTGGGTAACCTTGCTTCTCCCATGCGTGTAACATGACCCCACCATCTAAGCCTGTTCGCCCTGACTGCTACATCTATAGAGTTCATTCCCAGTTTTTCTTTGATTTCCTTATTGTGGACACCCTCCTGCCATTGTTCCCATCTACTAGTAACTGCAATCATCCTAGCTACTCTCATATCCGTAACCTCAACCTTGTTGATAAGGTAACCTGAATCTACCCAGCTTTCGCTCCCATACAACAAAGTTGGTCGAAAGATTGAACGGTGCACAGATAACTTAGTCTTGGTACTGACTTCCTTCTTGCAGAAGAGAGTAGATCGTAGCTGAGCGCTCACTGCATTAGCTTTGCTACACCTCGCTTCCAGTTCTTTCACTTTGTTGCCATCCTGTGAGAATATGCATCCTAAGTACTTGAAACCGTCCACCTGTTCTAACTTTGTTCCTCCTATTTGGCACTCAATCCGTTTATATTTCTTTCCCACTGACATTACTTTCGTTTTGGAGATGCTAATCTTCATACCATAGTCCTTACATTTCTGATCTAGCTCTGAAATATTACTTTGCAAACTTTCAATCGAATCTGCCATCACAACTAAGTCATCCGCATATGCAAGACTGCTTATTTTGTGTTCACATATCTTAATCTCACCCAGCCAGTCTATTGTTTTCAACATATGATCCATAAATAATATGAACAACAATGGAGACAGGTTGCAGCCTTGTCTTACCCCTGAAACTACTCTGAACCATGAACTCAATTTACCGTCAACTCTAACTGCTGCCTGACTATCCATGTAAAGACCTTTAATTGCTTGCAAAAGTTTGCCTCCTATTCCATAATCTTGTAGAACAGACAATAACTTCCTCCTAGGAACCCGGTCATATGCCTTTTCTAGATCTATAAAGCATAGATACAATTCCCTGTTCCACTCATAACACTTCTCCATTATTTGCCGTAAGCTAAAGATCTGGTCCTGACAACCTCTAAGAGGCCTAAACCCACACTGATTTTCATCCAATTGGTCCTCAACTAATACTCGCACTTTCCTTTCAACAATACCTGCGAAGATTTTACCCACAACGCTGATTAAAGAGATACCTCTGTAGTTGTTACAATCTTTTCTGTTTCCATGTTTAAAGATTGGTGTGATTACTGCTTTTGTCCAGTCTGATGGAACCTGTCCCGACTCCCAGGCCATTTCAATTATCCTGTGTAGCCATTTAAGACCTGACATTCCACTGTATTTGATGAGTTCCGACTTAATTTCATCCACCCCAGCCGCTTTATTGCACTGCAATCTATTGACCATTTTTTCCACTTCTTCAAATGTGATCCTATTTCCATCATCATTCCTATCCCATTCTACCTCGAAATCTGAAACATTACTGATCGTATTTTCACCTACATTGAGCAACTCTTCAAAATATTCCCTCCAACTGCCCAAGGCATCCACAGGATTCACCAGCAGTTTTCCTGATCTGTCCAAAATACTTGTCATTTCCTTCTTACCTCCCTTTCGAAGACTGCTAATTACACTCCAGAATGGTTTTCCAGCAGCTTGACCCAAAGTCTCCAACCTTTTTCCAAAGTCTTCCCACGATTTCTTCTTCGATGCTGCAATTATTTGTTTGGCTTTGTTTCTTTCTTCAACATAACTTTCTCTGTCTACCTGGGTTCTGGTATGTAGCCATTTTTGATACGCCTTCTTTTTCCTTTTACAGGCTGCCTTGACTGTGTCATTCCACCAAGCTGTTTGCTTCATCCTACTTTTACACACTACTGTTCCAAGACATTCTTTAGCCATTTCTAGTACTGTGTCCCTGTACCTTGTCCATTCCTTTTCCAATGACTGTAATTGACTACATTCAACTAACTGGTACCTTTCTGAGATCGCTGTTATGTACTTGTGCCTGATTTCCTTGTCCTGAAGTTTCTCCACTCTTATCCTCCTACATATGGACCTGACCTCCTGCACTTTCGGCCTCACAATCCCAATTTCACTGCAGATTAAATAATGATCAGTGTCATCAAAGAATCCCCTGAATACACGTGTGTCCCTCACAGCCTTCCTGAATTCCTGATCTGTTATTATATAGTCAATGACAGATCTGGTTCCCCTGCCTTCCCAAGTATACCGGTGAATGTTCTTATGTTTAAAAAAGGAGTTTGCGATTACTAAGCCCATACTGGCACAGAAATCCAAGAGTTGTTTCCCGTTCCTGTTGGCCTCCATATCCTCTCCAAATTTACCCATAACCTTTTCATACCCTTCTGTTCGATTTCCAATCCTGGCGTTAAAATCACCCATAAGCAGAACACTATCCTTGTCCTTTACTCTAACAACTACATCACTGAGTGCCTCATAAAAACTATCCATCTTATCTTGATCTGTCCCTTCACAATGCGAATATACTGACACAATCCTAATTTTCTTGCTAGACACTGTCAAATCTATCCACATCAGTCGTTCGTTTACATACCTTATTGCAACTACGCTGGGTTCCATTTCTTTCCTGATGTAAAGCCCTACACCCCATTGTGCTATTCCTGCTTAGACTCCTGACAGGTAGACCTTGTATTCTCCCACTTCCTCTTCTTTCTCACCCCTTACCCGAATGTCACTAACAGCTAAAACGCCCATCCCCATCTTACTTGCAGCCTCTGCCAGCTCTACCTTCTTCCCAGAGTAGCCCCCATTGATATTAATAGCTCCCCATCTCATTACCATTTGTTTGCCAAGTCGTATCTTAGGAGTCCCTGGTTTGTCAGTTAGAGGTGGGACTCCGTCACCTCCAAAGGTCCGAGGCATTTTGCTCTGATTGTTGCCAGCATCATATTTAAAGTACCAGGGAAGCAGGTTGCTAGCCTTACTTGCCCCGAGTCCCATTGGGTTTTACCCCTAACGGCTGAGGGACTAACCGGTGGATTTGGTAGTCTTTGCCGTATGAGCACAAAGGTGACCACGACTCAGAATATGTCCGAGATGCCCAGCCTTATTCCAAAGTAACTGGTATCCCGACTGTCGGGATCACTTACTTGGCCACTCATACGTTGCCCGTCTTTCATGAACTAGGACATGACTACAGGAACCCACACCATGAACCACCGATTAAAAAAAAACGCACACACAGAAAGGCTTTTCAAAAAAGTATTACAGGTATGTTACAAGTAAGAAGAACGCCATAAGACCTTTACCAAAAAAAGTCAGTAGTCAAACTTGTAGGCTGCGCGAACAGCACCTGCGCAATGTCCTCGATACGCTGCAAATGCGAGTCACGATCAGAGCAATATTCTGTGTAGTCGTGCGTGTATTATGTCGGAGCCAAGTGAATTTGTACGTGGGCGAACTGCTAGTGCTCCTACATCGAGCGTTTCCGTAATTAAAGTAGCCGAGGTGTTTGGTGTTTCAAGAGGCATCGTACCGAATATTTATACTGCGCAAACCCACCATCCGCTAAGTCAACGCGAACGAAACTGTGTGTTGAACGTTCGTGACAGACGGTCACTGAAGAGGGTTGTGACGAAAAATACGAGGACGACAGCTGCAAAAGTCACTTCAGTAATGAATGTCGCACTTGCGAACCCCGCCAGCACCAAAACAACACGAAGAGAGCCCCACGAACAGGGAATTGCTGGGCGAGTTACGAGGGTAATCCCGGAAGTAAGGGCTCCTACTTTTTTGTAAGTACATAGGCCTGTTTATTTCTGCAATGGCTTACATCAGTTTACAGCTTGAACATTTAGCTATTTTTCGACATAATCATCATTTCTGTCGATGCATTTTTGTAGAGGCTACGGCAGTTTTTGTGTACCCATGTCATACCAGCTCGCCGCCATGATGTTCAGAAAGTTATGAACGCCTTCTTTCACCTCGTCGTCGGAGCTGAATCGCTTTCCGGCCAATTTTTCTTTTAACCTAGAGAACAGGTGATAGTCCCTGGGCGCCAAGTCGGGACTATAGGGTGATGGGTGATTATGTTCCACTGAAACTGTTCCAGGAGAGCAACGGTTTGCCGAGCGATGTGTGGACGAGCGTTGTCATGGAGAATGTGCACGCCCTTGCTGAACATTCCTCTTCTCCGGTTCTGAATTGCCCGTTTGAGTTTTTTCAGAGTCTCACAGTACCTGTCAGCGTTAATTGTAGTCCCAGCGATTGAACTCCGACGACGAGGTGAAAGAAGAGGTTCATAACTTTCTGAACAGCATGACGGCGAGCTGGTATGACATGGGCATACAAAAACTGCCACAGCGTCTACAAAAATGCATCGACAGAAATGGTGATTATGTCGAAAAATAGCTAAATGTTCAAGCTGTAAACTGATGTAAGCCGTTGTAGAAATAAACAGGCCTAAGTGCTTATAAAAAAATAGGAGACCTTACTTTTGGGGTTACCATCGTAGAATTCCAAAGCTACACTCAGTGATGGAAATGCCCTTAACGGGAAAACGTGGTGCCCTAGCCACTAAACCTGGAGTGTGTAGCAATCGAAGAAAGTGATTTGGTCGGGTGGGTCTTGTCTCACACTGTTCCCAACTTATGTTCAAGTTTACGTCCCAAAAGTGAACACATGGCAGGAGTTCGGTATTGATCAGGGTAGCCATAACGTGGTATTCCATGTGCCGCATGGTTACTCTGCAACGTCACATTACTGCCAAAGATTATGTGACCATTTGGGCTAATAAGGTTCATCCCAGGGTACAGTGTTTGTTCTGTCAATGCTGATGCTGTGTTCCAAGACGGCAGGGTGCCTGTTCACAAAGCTCGCATTGTCCAGGGCTGGTTTCGTGAGCACCAGGATAGATTGTAGCGTCTCCCCTGGAGAGCAGTCACCAGATCTCCGTATTATGGAGCCTTTGTGGCCTACTTTGGAGAAACGGGTACGTGATCGCTATCCACCTCCTCGTCGTTACCGCAACTTGTCACTATTCAGCTGGAAGAATGGTATAAGATCCCCTCGAAAACCATACAGGACCTGTATTTATCCATTGACAGACGGCTGGAAGGTGTCCTCATTGTCGACAGGTTTCCTACACTGTATTCGGCGTTTTAATGTGTTGCGTTTTAGTGTTCCCATATTTTTGTCCAACCCCTGTCGAGCAGAGAGATTCAAATGTTTTCCAACACGGTTTGAGCAGTGAGTGCCGAATCTTACGTTGATATTAGGACAAAGCATCTGATCCTGTTGATTAAATTATCTACCATATTGATTTCAATTGCTTCCTCCATCATTATGTCCCAGAAATCGCTCACCTGCGCCATGGTATGTGGCGTACATCCGGTTTTAGGACTCCTACATTATCTTTCACACACCATTCCAAACCTTTTAATTTACATGTAGGGATCGATATACATTGGAAAGCATGTTTACGAAGTGTTCTCGCGTTATTCCCAGAAATGGCATCAGCATATGGAAGGTATGCGAATGGGTTTGCTTCGTCATTGGTACTGGTTTCCTGTGCGGGCTTTGTATGGCATGCTCAGTGTGTTGTTCTCAGTACCCGTTCTTCTTGGAAACTTGACTCTGGTGTTTCAGTTCATCATCGAGGCTTTCTTCGTCCCGCAGAGCCGTGTTCTGTGCACCGCTGTTCTAAGTTCGGAACTTCCCTGTGGTGTGTAGTGATACTTCGTGGCATGCAGATATACGCCGGAATGGGTGGACTCCCTGTAGTCATAGTGTACTGTGACACAAAGTCCATCCGCTCTTGTCTTAAGCAAAACGTCAAGAATATGATTTTGTCCTTCTCGATCTATTTCCATCGCGGACGTTATAATTGCATGGTGTGGCGTTACTAAATGTAATATACAGTGGTTGTTCAGAGAAAAAACTTCCTCTCTGATAAATCGCGTACAGTAACTAGGCCAAAGATATAATCGGAATTTTAAATCGCTGTTATTCTCTGCACTTTTATTTGCTGGCCCTCCGTGAGATCGTAGGGAAGATAATTCTAGTTTTTTTTGTATCGAAATGTTGAGCTGTAGGGAGTGTCATGCTGCAAAAAAGCCGTTTCACACAATTTGTAGAGCAGTGATTACTGTAATAATTATAATTAAGTAGAGCATTGTTATAGAACAGATTATTTTGTTGTTTCAAAAACGATCTTCCGTTAATACTTGCTATTAATCTGCTTGGGCTGTGATTTTTTTTTCCAGAAACATTAAATAAATAATTTTTGAGACGGAGGAAAGGGAGAGAAAATGGTTGCTTTTCACTTTATTATTTCCTTCCAAAACAATTAAACAGTAATCACGTCAAAGATTTAAGTTCATATAATTCTTACAGTAGTGATTTATTTGAACTATGTTTCTCGATGTGACAGGACATTATAAATTACATGCTATAACCGCATTAATAAGACCACCGCCTACGTTCGACGTTAGCGTGCAGATGTCTGCACTAGCAGAGGAAGATATACGGGCAGTTAGGAAATTCCCGTTATAATCTTCCAGGACTTGTAATGGAGAGTGAATACATAACATAATGAACAGGAACCCATGTCCGAAAACGTCATCAAACGACGCTACAGAGCGTCTAAGAAGCTATAGGCGCTGACGCCTATATAGGAGGTGATTCCGTGATAATATTACAAATATTCTGGGACGATGGAGACGGGTAAGGCACCCTGGTTCGGAAACGAATCAGTCGAAAGTTACGAGAGAAAACCGTTCTGATACAGTTGACAGTGGAATACCTGTACCCTGCTGTTGTTGCTAAGACGCAAGTGCAGGCAACTTTCAGAGGTGGTAGTAGGAACCAAAACAAGGAAAAAATGTCCAGTAAACACGACCTCTAAGATGCTTGTGAAACACTTCTCCTCTACTGAACAAGTGCTCATAGCTCTTAAGCTACGCATTTTAGAGCCCTTGTTTACTAGACATTTTTTCCTTGTTTTGGTCCCTACTACCACCTCTGAAAGTTGCCTACCCGGCATTCTTAGCAATAACAGTAGGGTACAGGTATTGCACTGTCAGCACTATCAGAATGGTTTCCTCTCGAAACTTTCGAGTCTTTTCCGAACCAGGGTGCCCTTCCTTAAATTGATACATTTATCCGTCTCCAACATCGTAGAAGGTTTGTAACATCACGGAATCACCCTGTGTAAACATACATTTACAGGTGAAGGCGCCTGTAACTTCGACGCTCTGCAGCATCATTGAATGATGTTTCCGGACAAGGATTCCTATTCAAAATATTATGCACTCACTCCCCTCTACAAGTCCCAGAAGTTTGTAACGGGAATTTCAGAACACCTTATATAACGGGTGTCGGTGTGTGTGGGGCGGGGCGGGGGGGGGGGGGCGGGAGGGGGGAGGAGGGGGGACGCGGAAAAGAATGCAGCCGTTATCGTAATTCAGAAACGAAGCGGTTTATCTGACGACAAAAAAGAGCATCATCATGGTCTTTCGGGACAGTTTGCAAACTGTTGCCGCGCGGGATTAGCCGAGCGGTCTGGGGCGCTGCAGTCAGAGACTGTGCGGCTGGTCCCGGCGGAGGTTCGAGTCCTCCCTCGGGCATGGGTGTGTGTTTGTCCTTAGAATAATTTAGGTTAAGTAGTGTGTAAGCTTGTGGGCTGATGATCTTAGCAGTTAAGTCCCATACGATTTCACACACATTTGAATTTTTTTGTTTTTTTTGTTTTTTTTTTTTTTGCAAACTGTTCGTCTGCTTCCACGGTTACAGTATATCGTGCATGGCAGATCGGTGTTATCCAAAACCGGCACTGAGGCAACTGTGATGTACCACGGGCCAACCTAACCTAACCTAACCTAACCTGATCAACTGACTGCCCAGTAGAGCCATGAGTCACCAGCGGCGTCTCGTCAACGACCGTTCAGTGAAATGGTTCAAATGGCTCTGAGCACTATGTGACTTAACATCTGAGGTCATCAGTCCCCTAGAACTTAGAACTACTTAAACCTAACTAACCTAAGGACAGCACACAACACCCAGCCATCACGAGGCAGAATTCGAACCTACGACCGTAGCGGTCGCACGGTTCTAGACTGAAGCCCCTAGAGCCGCTCGGTCACAGCGGCCGGCCACCGTTCAGTGAACGTTGCTGTATATGGGCCTCCGCAGCAGACTCCTGGTTCATGCACCCGTGCTTACCGCTGTTCATCGGCGACGAATGATGCAGTATGCTACCAAGTATCACGACCGAACGTCCACTGAGCGGCGATAGGTGACCTATGTAGATGAACAACGCTTTGTACTCCATAGGACGGATGGCCGTCGGTGTGTACGGCGAGAAACGTCTGAAAGCAAACTCCTGGAGCCAGGAGGGAGCGTTATGGTCTTGGGATGTTTTGTGTTGTTCCCTAAGCGATCTCTTTATGATGGAAGGCACAACAGATTAACACCAGTATGCGTCTATCCCTAGGGACCATGCCCATCCCTACATGCAATTTATTTCTCCTCGTCAGGTTGGCATCTAGCAGCAGGAGAACACAACGTGTCACACCGCTCGCAGTGGACCCGCTGGTTTGAAGAGCACCAGGAGGAGTTTCTCGTGTTACCCTGGCCACGAAGCTGCTCAAATTAAAACCCAATCGAGAATTTGTGAGACCACCTCAATCAGGCTGTTCATGTCCCTTGGGTTCCTCAACCGAAAAACCTAGCGCAGCCGGCCACAACACTAGAGTCAGCATGGCTCCACAACCCCGTCGGTACCTCCAGAACCACGCTGACTCTCTTCCTGCACGTTCTGCAACTGTACGTGCTGCAAAAGGTGGTTATTCAGGCCTTTGTAAGGTGGTCACATTAATGTGACTGAACAGTGTACACACTTAGGCTTTAATTCATGAAAGTTGAGACAGCAGAATGGCCCGGATTGCGATGCTGTAAGAAGTTTGTCCATCTCACGTGTCCCGCCAACAAACGTGTCGACAGCACACAGACAAAAACGTGTCGGTTTCTGTTTGGCAGGACTAGCGCTCTGGCATTGCATATCTCCACGTATAAGTTGCAACTACTGGTGCTAGGCGCCTGCTAATTATCACCTCACCAGTTTGTTGGTAACACCGCCCGTCGGAGAGGGAGTGAATTCGTTCCTTACTCGATCAGTACCTCTGCTCTTTAACAGTATCCTGTTACCAGGGCCGGCTTAAGGCTCCATCGACGCAAGCTGAGGCGCGAAGCTGAGTGGAGCAATACAGGCGCCCTAGTGCAAAATTTCTACGCGGGGCTGAAAATGATTTATAGTTTAGTAACGGAAACTGACTCTTATGGAAGTAAGCGACAATACTCGTAGATGCAAACCTGTTTTATGGATCATTGGACTCCAAACGACCCGTTTGCGGGATGAATTCCAGTGTGCGGTTACGAACTACTGTGGATATAAGTATAAAATATTTTCTTGCTTAGTATAAAAATGTTTGAAATGTAAACTTTTCAATTAAGTCCCCATACAACAGGGCTCACATGTCAGCCAAGGCCATCCTTAACAAGAAATATGTTACTGTTTCAGCTCGTTACCAGTTGCGAATTACTGTACACTTCTACCTATTGAAGGAGGTGTTCCAAGGGTTGCCTCATACTTGGATGCGATGGTGCGCCAGTGTCTGTAGTCAGTTATGAATTCTTTGAAAAGAGCCGCCAGTCATTTCGTAAGCTTTGTCACGATTATACACTTCACTGCTTCAGTTGTTCAACACTGCCGATGGTAGTGCTAAAAATCGTGCACTTCACTTTTGAGATGAGTGCAGACAGAAAAATCCGAAGATCTGAAGTCAGTGACTATCGAAGCAGAGATAAATGCTGTATTTGACGTACCCACCGTGTTCCAGACTGGTGTTTTAGACGTCGTCTTTTGTTTCCCTCCTCTGGCAACATCTTCATCTTAGAATAGCACCTTCAACAATGTCCTCACTTATTTTCTAGATGTATTCCAATCTCTGTCATCCTCTACAGTTTTTACCATCTACAGTTCCCTCAGGTACAATGGAAGTTATTTCTTCGTGTCTTAACAGATATTATTCATCATGTCCCTCCTTCTTGTCAGTGTTTTCCTTATATTCCTTTTCTCGCCGACAACATCTCAAGTGCTTCGATTCTCTTGTGTTCCGATTTTCCCACAGTTCATGTTTCACTTTCATACAATGCTGTGCTACAAACGTACATTCTCATAAATTTCTTCCTTAAATTATGGCCTACATATGATACTAACAGATCTCTCTTGGCCAGGAATGCCCTTTGTCCCAGTGCTAGTCTGATTTTGATGTCCTCCTTGTTCTGTTCGTCATTGGTTACTTTGCTGCGTAGGTAGCAGAATTCCTTAAATTCATCTACACTCCTGGAAATGGAAAAAAGAACACATTGACACCGGTGTGTCAGACCCACCATACTTGCTCCGGACACTGCGAGAGGGCTGTACAAGCAATGATCACACGCACGGCACAGCGGACACACCAGGAACCGCGGTGTTGGCCGTCGAATGGCGCTAGCTGCGCAGCATTTGTGCACTGCCGCCGTCAGTGTCAGCCAGTTTGCCGTGGCATACGGAGCTCCATCGCAGTCTTTAACACTGGTAGCATGCCGCGACAGCGTGGACGTGAACCGTATGTGCAGTTGACGGACTTTGAGCGAGGGCGTATAGTGGGCATGCGGGAGGCCGGGTGGACGTACCGCCGAATTGCTCAACACGTGGGGCGTGAGGTCTCCACAGTACATCGATGTTGTCGCCAGCGGTCGGCGGAAGGTGCACGTGCCCGTCGACCTGGGACCGGACCGCAGCGACGCACGGATGCACGCCAAGACCGTAGGATCCTAAGCAGTGCCGTAGGGGACCGCACCGCCACTTCCCAGCAAATTAGGGACACTGTTGCTCCTGAGGTATCGGCGAGGACCATTCGCAACCGTCTCCATGAAGCTGGGCTACGGTCCCGCACACCGTTAGGCCGTCTTCCGCTCACGCCCCAACATCGTGCAGCCCGCCTCCAGTGGTGTCGCGACAGGCGTGAATGGAGGGACGAATGGAGACGTGTCGTCTTCAGCGATGAGAGTCGCTTCTACCTTGGTGCCAATGATGGTCGTATGCGTGTTTGGCGCCGTGCAGGTGAGCGCCACAATCAGGACTGCATACGACCGAGGCACACAGGGCCAACACCCGGCATCATGGTGTGGGGAGCGATCTCCTACACTGGCCGTACACCACTGGTGATCGTCGAGGGGACACTGAATAGTGCACGGTACATCCAAACCGTCATCGAACCCATCGTTCTACCATTCCTAGACCGGCAAGGGAACTTGCTGTTCCAACAGGACAATGCACGTCCACATGTATCCCGTGCCACCCAACGTGCTCTAGAAGGTGTAAGTCAACTACCCTGGCCAGCAAGATCTCCGGATCTGTCCCCCATTGAGCATGTTTGGGACTGGATGAAGCGTCGTCTCACGCGGTCTGCACGTCCAGCACGAACGCTGGTCCAACTGAGGCGCCAGGTGGAAATGGCTTGGCAAGCCGTTCCACAGGACTACATCCAGCATCTCTACGATCGTCTCCATGGGAGAATAGCAGCCTGCATTGCTGCGAAAGATGGATATACACTGTACTAGTGCCGACATTGTGCATGCTCTGTTGCCTGTGTCTATGTGCCTGTGGTTCTGTCAGTGTGATCATGTGATGTATCTGACCCCAGGAATGTGTCAATAAAGTTTCCCCTTCCTGGGACAATGAATTCACGGTGTTCTTATTTCAATTTCCAGGAGTGTATTTCGTGATCACGAATCCTGTTTTTTATAGCAGGGTACCCCACACTGCACTGTTGCCAGATTTATTCAAGATGGCAGATCCAAAACGGTGGCCACAGATCTGGCCAATGTCGCACTAGCGTCATGATGGGAAGTTCAAATTTTGGCCATAAAATAGGTCAACTGGGCTACCTCCACTAACCTGACTCCTCCCCTTCCCCTCCCCTGTCCCCTATGCACTCCTCTTCCCTTTCCTCCCATCCCCCACTAGGAAATTGGTGGGAAAAGGTCTCTCTGCTGGGCTGCCAGATAGGATGGAGGTTTTATTTTGTGTGCAGTGCGAATTATTGTTCATTTAAACACTTTGAGTTGCCATGCACAGTAGCTCCATCCAGTGTGTTCACCTTGAGGTTCAGAGTTCATCTGACCCAGTTCACAACACCAGCACGAGAGGATGCTGTTGGTCCTCCCCGCTTCCATTCTGTGATGGTATCCAAGACTGAGGTCTGGGGAAAAAATGCCAGGGGAAATTCGCTCAGTCTGTGTCTAGCTGCTGGACTGGGAAAACGGGTGTAATTGTTTGCTATGTGCTATGTTTTCAGTGGAAGAAATGTCTGTACTGGAGAAAGAGGAGTTTAACAGGTATATTAGCTGTAATCATGCAGCTGGGGACTGTGTCCACAGCTATTTGCATGATGCTTGGAAAGCACTAATATTTGGTGACTGTATGAAGACCAATACGCTTCATCAAATAATGAATATGTAGGCTGATGGGACTAATTTACACTTCACAACCCATGCTGATAAATGCACTAAGAGACAGAGAGAGAGACAGCTTTGCGGATGAAGCAAGAACATTTAAACAATTTGCTATGTAATTACACGTTTTATTCTGAGGAATACCACCACCACATTTGAGCACAGACTCTAAAAAAATGATCGTGGCACACTTGTGAAACCATCCCTGAGACACTTCGCACGCATTTGTGAGAAATACCATATCGATCCCTTGTCTTTGAGCACGAGCTGCTAAATTCAATGGAAAATATCTTCAATACACATTCAAAAAGGTCGCTGCACAGTAGTTTGCTTCAATTTTGCGATGTTTACCTCCATATTTGAACACAGAGTCTAAAAAAAGATCGCGATTTACTTGTGAAACCTTCCAGTCTTCATCCCTGAGACACTTCACACGTTTTTGTGGAAAATAATCCCGAAACCGATATCATCTGCAATATCAGATTTTACATGCCAAAACAAAAATATTTGGAAGTCGAAATAAATATCTCTGTAACTCTAACATTTTCTCACATTTTAGAGTTTTAGCTGCTTCTTTGAAGGCACTGCCAGAGAGAGAAAAATTTCTGAGTTCTACGGCTGCTGTGGCGTTCGTCTCGCTGAGTCGGCGCTGCTGGAGTCAGGGATATTAAGGCTCTTGTTTTTTATTTTCCTCATTTTTCCAATCACACTGGTGTCTAAGCACAATGGGAGAACCAGAACAACTGAATATCTGAAAGCTCATGACATATTTTGAATCCCATAACAGACTGTGAAAAAAATAGAGATAGAATTCGAAGCATTGTCCTACAGGCGAGAAAAATAGCTGGAATTTTCCGTGAATTTTCCATATCCTACAGCTGCTGATTTGGGGATGTTCTAAAGCTACAATGGCGGGCGGGGGACACCATCCCGCCTCTCAAAACCAGAGGAGATTGGTCTGCTTGGACTTGTCTCTGAACATTGGAACAAAGGAAACATCATGTGACTCTCAGACGCCACAGAACTTTCCGTAGATACCTTGCCCCTGTCTTGTTCGAACCAGTCTGTAAGGGCTGCTATGCCTCACGCAAAGGGTGTCTTGTGACTCTCTGAAGTTATGGAACTTACTGCGAACGGAGCATTGTGATTGGTTCTTGCTGAATTTACGCACCAAACTGCTGCTGTGGGTGTCGGAGAACTGTCCACCACTTTCTGCATTCGCACCAATCACGAAACTTTCAGCGGAAAACTATTTTGTACAGATCGAAAAAACATACAGCAGTCATACTGCACTGACAGTTAAACCCTGCAAAAGTGATCTACAGATTATTAAATATGGAAACTACAGTCACAGACATTTCCTCAAATACACTGTTCTGCTACTTTCGAGGAAAGCTTGAATTTTTCCGCGTGAAAACGATCTCCATCCAGGCTATATCACCACAAACGACTGTACCACCACACCATATCGATGCAGTAAACACAATTCGCATCCTGCACCGAACAAAATTATCAATTCTGCATCCTGTATATAGCTACCGAACACCAGACACTTGTACATATACCACGAAGACAGACAGATACCAAAAAACTGAAGCGCGTGCACGGTATGTAGTCGCAGAATTAGATATTTCCCGCGATGTCGGTCGGTCATCCTCCGCAGCCAACGGTCAGGAGCCAACTGCCCACTGCACACGCTGGCCGGATGCGCGATCAGAGCGCCATCCGCAGACTGCGACCACAATCTCATCTGGTGTACAAATGCTGGGCTTGTTCCCCAGGCACAAAGGCGTTACTGTTTCAGGCCCCGACCTGCTTGCTTGCTGCCATGCTTTCTGCAGCTCTCTCCAGGCTCTCGGATTACAAGAACATCCGTATTTTCACATGGTTTGCCAGAATATCATACCATTTACGCGATAGTTCTTGATATCTTGCACAGTATAATTCCTAAGATATAGAGTGGGAATTATATCTCTAGAAACACGAAACTTTAGCAAGGTCATTCTGTGGGACATGCTGCAAACCACGGAGTAACTAAAAACTTATCTCGTCTGGGAAGATATTTACACGAAAACTGGAAAATAGAGGAAACTGGTAGTTCCACTCGTATTTTTTTTAACGAATATCACAGTCAATCGTATAACAGATTCCAAATCAGCCTTGTACTTTACAAAGTCAATTAAGTTGTTTCTCATGTCTACAGAACCAGCAAACGTCTCTTCCACATGGTTTTCACCATCTAGATGCACACAATACACAGATCACAACCGACGTTCTCCCAACCAAATAAAGATGGGAAATTTGTCGAATGACAGCACAAGCGGTCAACCGGTCTATTTACATGGGAGGGAATAATTGTCCAGCGCAAACACACGCCCGTATTCAATCTTGCGAAATTTCCATGGAGAATACTCCAAACACAAGCGACGGCGAAGGCTGCCCAACATGTACCGAGTGTTAGTTCTCTATTCAGCCGCCTAAAGGGCGACACGATTAGGTCAGCTGCAGGCTGTACCCCAACCTATCCAGTTCGGGCAGCTCAAGACGACAGATCTCTCCGTAAGCCGGAAATGTCAATCGTTCCGCCCTCAGGCTACCACCACCATGCGCCCCGCATGCCAGGCAGAATTGTCCTAGGAAACCAGCCACATATCTATCACTATACTTACAATTAGATATTACAATCACAACCTTAACCTATTGACATTCGACAATGAGCGAAGTATCGGAAATACCCCTTCCTTAGATGTGTGGCTCTGGAAATATCAAAATCTGTACTATTTTCTGACTGGACATAATTAACCACTTTAAAAAATCTTACATTCCCTGACGGCTATCGATGCACTGAAATCACAATTTTCCACATAAAATTCATACTTTCCTTATGACAGGACAAAGCCATTTTCTTTGCTCATGTCGGAACAAGGACTACAGCAATTTTAAACCCCAACACATACTTTATAAGCCTGCCGATGACAGCGAATCTATCACACATCCTCTATTAAGCATAAAATTTCGCCAATAACTCAATGCTGATGACACCTAACAATACTGATCCACGATGGATGGACATGTCTCGTTTGTTTTTCTTGCGAGCGGTACCAGTGTGTCTTAGGAAGAGAAATGTAATCGCCTTATAAGCGACGAGCTATTAAGAAACTCGATCGCAACAACTAGTTACTGTCCCCTGCATAAAAAGCGGTATTGATTCTACAGTTGCACACAAACGTCGCTAATGATATCCATGTTAAGAACTATACAAGCCTTATAAATCGATATATGGCATTGCTTACGAATGAAGTGGTCTTCCACATAAATACCGCGACATTTAATATACACGGTGATCGCTGGGGTGTGTATTAACAGAAGAAAGCACAGGTGCACGTCGGTTGCTGTCACTGAATTTTGACAGTGATTTGGCTAAGGGACGTGGCAGTAAGCCGTTATTTGTAACTCCCACATGCCACCACTAGATACTTCTCACGCTAACAAAAGGTATTTGTAACGCATTCTATTTCGATGCCACATGAGAGGTTCTGCGATATATACACTGGGTTATAGGTGAGGGAGGATGATGGTTGAGTGAGAATGATCGCATACGGTAAATGGTGCACTATGTTATGAATCACTTTTAAAAAAATGCAAGGCTACGCTGAGGTCATAAGAAATGTATAAAATCCTATGACCAATTCACTGGCTTTTCAGACCTGTTGTGTTATGCTTTCCGGTAGACATGCTGTCTGTAATTCGGAGTCAAGTCTCACCATTCGAACACATACTTGCGTTGGATACTATGGAGATGTCTTTTTAAAGATTACAGCCACTAGTGAATCATATTAATGGCCCTCTCATATCACGAAGCGAGTCACCTTTTTCGAACCTGTCTGCTACGTGCTCCACACAGCAAAACTCCAACGTGATTTTACACAGTCCCTCTGCATATTGTAACTGTTCATCAGTCTCTTCCCTACCCTCCCGGCAGCTTTGTCCATGAGATCATCCCGGTTTAAGTCTGAACTGAACAGAAGTCGGAGAGTGCTATATCTACCACCTTTGCAACCCGTGGAGAAACAGGTTGTGCTGAGTTATTGCGACGGGACCGTGTTATGACCACTTGATGGAAATGAAAACATGTTGTTGCAACTCCACAACTTGTGTATAATGTAAGACCAGCTCCAAATGAAGCTTTCTCCGGCAACACAAGGTTGTAGAAAAAGTATGAACAGTTACGGGGACTGGAAGAAGGATGATTATTTTGCTACTGCATTGCAGTGCATGTCCTACCTACATACAGGAACTGCAGTCCAAAGGAGATCTGTGTCCCTCAGGGTGCAGTAAGGTCTGTCACCCAAACATTCTCTCTATCATCATTAATCTGTACCATCCAACACAGAAAAACTATGAAGTATAAAAACTCCACTAATGTCATCCAATAGAGGACTCTATAAGATTTTTACTGCATCTCTCTTTTCCTATATATTGAGAAACACATACTGTCTGAGTGCTGGCATCAAACATTTTTGGTGATCCTATTAAACATACAGGTGCTGATCCAATGGAGCAGGTGGCCAGTGATCGAAGTAACCTGCACAGACCAGTGTGAAGTTACATTGCCTTCACTCTAGGAGGAGCGTGTCCCACAGAATGTCAGTCACAAGAGAGGGTCCATGTGTTGTTGTTTGATACATTGTTTTTTTTTCTGTTGTAACACATCCAAAAATTATAGGACTACAGCTTTGTACACCACCAGTTTTTTGAGTAATCAGTCATCTTATTGGTTTTATGTGGCCCATCACGAATTCCTCTCCAGTGCGAACCTGTTGATCTCAGAGTAGCACTTGCAATCTATGTTCTCAGTTATTTGCTGTATGTATTCCTCTGCTGTTTTTGTCCTCTACAGCTCCCTCTAGCACCATGGGAGTCATTCCCTGATGTCTTAAGAGATGTCCTAACATCCAGTCCTTTCTCCTTGTCAGTGTTTTCCACATATTCCTTTTCTCTTTGGTTCTCTGAAGAACCTCCTCATTCCTTACCTTATCAGTCCACCTACTTTTCAACATTTGTCTGTAGCACCACATCTCAAATGCTTCAGTTCTCTTCTGTTCCGGTTTCCCCACAGTCCCTGTTTCACTACCATACAGTGCTGTTCTCCAAACGTACATTCTGAGAAATTTCTTTCTCAAATGAGGCCTATGTTTGACACTAGGAGACTTCTCTTGCCAGGAATGCCCTTTTTGCCAGTACTAGTCTGCTTTTGAGGTTCTCCTTGATCCATCTGTCACTGGTCATTTTGCTGCCTAGGTAGTAGAATTCCTTAACTTCATTTACTTCATCACCATCAATTCTGATGTTACATTTCTCACTGTTTGCATTTCTGCTACTTCTCATTACTTTCGATTTCTTTGATTTAGTCTCAATCTATATTCTATACTCATTAGACTGTTCATCCCATTCAGCTGATAATGTAATTCTTCTTCACTTTCACTCACGATAACAATGTCATCAGTGAATTCTATCATTAGTATGAGAGATTGCAAGGCACTCTCACTTCTGATTTGGTGTAGGGAATACGATCTATGGCGATTTGACTTCTTATATTGCGATGAAATGGTGGACAGCAGTTAATGGTCTTGTTTGTGTGCTCTAGGGAAAGAAATACGGTAAGCTTTACCTGCGTTCAAAGGAACAGGGTGCCGACTTAAACGACTGCAGTAAAAGCACGGCATTGGTGTGGCGACAAAGCGCGTTTTTTCTGGAGAACGATGAAGAGACATTTCCAGACGGCCCCATGCCGTGGTCGTGTTGTGCAGAAACACATTAGCTTGGCGCCACGGCCAGGGCCAGACGTCCAGATATACGGCCTAGCGCCGAAAAGTCGCCATCAGTGCATTGTAGGCCTTGTTAACGAGCAAGCCACCAAAAGAAATGTAAACGTTCTGCAAATGTCCGTGGGACAGGAAAACTGGCGCCCAGATATGCAGACTCTGTTTCAAAACATCTTTTGTCAATGCGAGTTTATGGCCGTTCCATGCAAACTTTGAAATGGACGCAACAGGGGAGATAACATGCTGTTTATGGAGTGCTGTGCTTCCACCCTGTATTGTGTTAGCAAAAGACACGGCAAACGTGTGGGAAAGAGGCCGTGAAGCTGAATTTTTTTCCGTTTTCTGCCAATTAACGTTAAGTCTCTGATTGGTGAAATAGGTTTTCAGTGCAAACACCATTCACCGAGCTTAGAATGCCAGGCTCCAGCTCGTGATTGGCATGTGCGAAATTGGGGGAAGTCAAAAAAGAGAAATGTGCTTTTGGAAACGAGCTGAGGAGGCAACACAGAGACAGGGAGATCGTCTCTCTCATTCTTGTACAAGTCTCTTGTACTGGCGCTTCATTAGCAAAGAACTGCAGGTCTCTACCTAAACGGTGAGACTTGTTTCCTTTACTAGGGCGCGACTTAGAACCTGTGCCAGTCACCTTCTGAACCATCAGAGGTACTGTTTATATCACTACGGTCGCAACGAGTGACGCGTGGGTGTACTTATTTGTCTTGAGTCGGCCGTCTAAACATTTGACGTATTCCGACACGCACAGTCGTGGCACGGAGTCCAATTGATTTGGCAGACCAGCAAACAGGTCCACCTGCACACTGGAATCCGTCGGGGTTTCAGAGGCTCTTAGGGAAGTACCTGCGTTCTGAATTAACCGAACGCGAGACCGCGTACTTGCATTTTTCGGGAACGCGCATTTAATAACAGATGGCCGCCGTCCATGACTTCAGTCGCCGAACGCATCGTAGTGTGCCGCCTTGACTGGTAGGATGGTAAAGTATTCGCTGCTGTGACATAGGGCTATAATATCTATTTCTCAGCACCCTGTTCTTTCGAACCATATTTTCCCTTTTTTTTGTATGGTAGAATATACACTCCTGGAAATGGAAAAAAGAACACATTGACACCGGTGTGTCAGACCCACCATACTTGCTCCGGACACTGCGAGAGGGCTGTACAAGCAATGATCACACGCACGGCACAGCGGACACACCAGGAACCGCGGTGTTGGCCGTCGAATGGCGCTAGCTGCGCAGCATTTGTGCACCGCCGCCGTCAGTGTCAGCCAGTTTGCCGTGGCATACGGAGCTCCATCGCAGTCTTTAACACTGGTAGCATGCCGCGACAGCGTGGACGTGAACCGTATGTGCAGTTGACGGGCTTTGAGCGAGGGCGTATAGTGGGCATGCGGGAGGCCGGGTGGACGTACCGCCGAATTGCTCAACACGTGGGGCGTGAGGTCTCCACAGTACATCGATGTTGTCGCCAGTGGTCGGCGGAAGGTGCACGTGCCCGTCGACCTGGGACCGGACCGCAGCGACGCACGGATGCACGCCAAGACCGTAGGATCCTACGCAGTGCCGTAGGGGACCGCACCGCCACTTCCCAGCAAATTAGGGACACTGTTGCTCCTGGGGTATCGGCGAGGACCATTCGCAACCGTCTCCATGAAGCTGGGCTACGGTCCCGCACACCGTTAGGCCGTCTTCCGCTCACGCCCCAACATCGTGCAGCCCGCCTCCAGTGGTGTCGCGACAGGCGTGAATGGAGGGACGAATGGAGACGTGTCGTCTTCAGCGATGAGAGTCGCTTCTACCTTGGTGCCAATGATGGTCGTATGCGTGTTTGGCGCCGTGCAGGTGAGCGCCACAATCAGGACTGCATACGACCGAGGCACACAGGGCCAACACCCGGCATCATGGTGTGGGGAGCGATCTCCTACACTGGCCGTACACCACTGGTGATCGTCGAGGGGACACTGAATAGTGCACGGTACATCCAAACCGTCATCGAACCCATCGTTCTACCATTCCTAGACCGGCAAGGGAACTTGCTGTTCCAACAGGACAATGCACGTCCGCATGTATCCCGTGCCACCCAACGTGCTCTAGAAGGTGTAAGTCAACTACCCTGGCCAGCAAGATCTCCGGATCTGTCCCCCATTGAGCATGTTTGGGTTGGATGAAGCGTCGTCTCACGCGGTCTGCACGTCCAGCACGAACGCTGGTCCAACTGAGGCGCCAGGTGGAAATGGCATGGCAAGCCGTTCCACAGGACTACATCCAGCATCTCTACGATCGTCTCCATGGGAGAATAGCAGCCTGCATTGCTGCGAAAGGCGGATATACACTGTACTAGTGCCGACATTGTGCATGCTCTGTTGCCTGTGTCTATGTGCCTGTGGTTCTGTCAGTGTGGTCATGTGATGTATCTGACCCCAGGAATGTGTCAATAAAGTTTCCCCTTCCTGGGACAATGAATTCACGGTGTTCTTATTTCAATTTCCAGGAGTGTAGATGCTTGATGGTGGCGTAGTTTGATGTCATAACCTAGACTCACGAGTATGAAGTGAGATAGAGCGAGTAGTGTTCTGGTTAGTGTCGTGTGTCGATCCCCAGCAGATCACTTTCTCCATCATAGATCCCATTTTAGTAAGGCTTTTGTTAAATAAATATTTTTTGTATGATGTTTCCTTAATAATTTTGTTGTCTTGTCTTGTTTACGATCAATAAATCGATTGTGAATTAGACTACAACTTCTCCCTGAGTTCTGATTAACAGTTCCTTCGCATTTTTGTGGCAGTCTAGATCGGAAATATAACGAGTAGCTTTTTCATTTGACGTCCACTGCGTGGATCTTTTATTTCTTTAACCGGAATCGTCTTTCAAATATACTTTCACCTTGAATTTTAATTTCACTCTTGAACCCTATTTTTATTTCCATCATTGCTTGTTCCATGTATTGATTGAACATTAGGGGTGAAAGAGTATACCCCTGTCTTACACCCTTTTTAATCTTAGGACATCATTCTTGGTTCTCCACTCTTATTATTCCCTCTTGGCTCTTGTACATATCGTGCATACCCGTACCACCTTATAACTTAGTCTATTTTTCTCAAAAATAAGCAACTTCCGCGATTGCTCTTTTTAGAGATATCCATTCCACTTCAACTGTACTGCCTACTGAAAAAAAATGCCTCTGAGCAGTATGGGACTTAACATCTGAGGTCATCAGTTCCCTAGAGCTTAGAACTACTTAAACCTAACTAACCTAAGGACATCACACACATCCATGCCCAAGACAGGATTCGAACCTGCGACAGTAGCGGTCGCACGGTTCCAGACTGAAACTGCCTACTGCGCTATTTATTATTGCTGCATCTATAGCCTTAGAGAACTTCAAGCGTATCTCGTCATTCCTTAGTACTTCCATATTCCATTCCTTTGTGTATTGATTCTCCTTGGCTAATCTCTTGAACTTCAGCCTACTCTTCCTCTCTACTAGATACTGCCTGCGTGTGCCATACAATCCAGTATCTGATTTCCGAATCTCTGTCTGCACGTGATGTAATCTAACTGAAATCTTCCCGTATCACACTGCCTTTTTCAAGTATACCTCCTCCTCTTAAGATTATTGAATAGAGTATTCGCTATTATGCTTACATTTTGTTCTTTCCCACCATGACATCGAGTTCTGTGTCAGGTTTTAAACTGAGATTAACCACGTTTCGATCCATTGGTTCTCACTTAAAGCTGGACATCGCATGGTGTAAATTATGCTGTTGCTGCTACCACAACACACAGGGTGATTGAAATAGAAGACAGAGCTGGTCTTTCTTATCGGAAAAAAGGCAGAAGACATCACAACATATGTTAACTGGAAGAGTTTTGTTCCACTGTGGAGCGTTTCGAAATAGCTGTCCGATGGTGTCTGATGACCTCTTCATTTAAACTTATCTTTCACAGTGATGGAGTAGCAGATGTCTTTGTGTTCCGTTTCGTTAGATTCCTCGTATTGCAGTCACGCATGCGATCACTGTTCCGGAGCTGGCCATCCCCAGAAGGTGTTGCCCCTCCACCAAGACTCTTTCTCCATATCAAACAGATGATGTCAGTCAATAATTATGTTGTAATCAACGGAGTACCAGTAGACGGATGGGGTGGAAAAGACACCGTCGACGTACAATGAAAGCGTCGCAGTTGATAGTGCGAGCAATTTTAGCAATTTCACCAGTTTTTCCGTAATTTCAACGCCGACCAATGACACGGGAGCACGCTTCTCAATTTCTGATTCATCCTAAACTACCGCTCCACTACTTCGCGAGTACCTAATACTAGACTTCGAATGTAGGTAGATGACTGTGCAGTACGTCCATTCATTTTTAATTCTTGAACATATATATACCGAAGTATACCAGGCAGCATCCTATACCGATCTACATATTTTTAGTGCTCCGATCATAGTGCAGAATTTACGGTTACTATTGCCCATCTTTCCCTATGCGAATGGAGTCACAGAGCATTCTCACATTCTTAGGATAAAGTTAAAGATTGAAATATCTCCTCGCATTGTTTTTGACCAACCCTCCCTGCAACACGGTCGCCGATTTAATTTTCAGCTGACCACAAGTAGGAGACTATTAGAATCGCTACATTCCATGTCTCTTGAGGGAACAGAGTGAGCTGAGTCCGTAACTTCTGTTCAGCGAAGACTGTTCCACACAAATTTTGCTCACAGCACCCATCCAAGTGCACAAGACCTTTCCAGATGCACACATGTCGAGGAGATTAGCAAAGTTATCTGTGTACAGTAAGTATCAGAGTATTGCGGTGATATAACAGACAGTTAAGAAAAAACGTGAGGTTTTATGCATGATGGAGCTCCAGATGGACGGAGTTTGAAGTATTTTACATAAATCAGTTCTAAAGTATACTTCTAGTGTGTGAGAGAGAAATGATCGTAGAACATAAACACTTGCTCTCTAATGCAGGACATAAATGTCCAACATCTGTCATAAATCCACCCTGCAAGTTTTCTTTCCCACTCACTACGGTGACAAACTTTAAGAAGATAAAACTACTTCGTTCTACACAAAAAAGATTTTCTATGATATTTGCACAATACAGCTTTCTGTATGCGTACAGTGACCACTGTTCACATCCAATCACGGTTTAGAAATTACGCTATGCTCGCATTAGTTCAAAAATGGTTTAAATGGCTCTGAGTACTATGGGACTAAACATCTGTGGCCATCAGTCCCCTAGAACTTAGAACTACTTAAACCTAACTAACCTAGGGACATCACACACATCCATGCCCGAGGCAGGATTCGAACCTGCGACCGTAGCAGTCGCGCGGTTCCGGACCGAGCGCCTAGAACCGCTAGACCACCGCGGCCGGCTGCTCGCATTAGTCCTATAAAATGATCGTCTGTAACAGAGAATGCTTGTTATAAGAAAAAAGCCAAACACGTAGTGGTGGTGTTTGACATGTGAAATTACACGCCAAGCTGCCAATAACTCGTAAACAGGAAATTTGTGAAAAATTTGTGGAAACAGGGATTGCGGTAACTTTCGAACACCTGCCACTAACTTAGAATCACCGTAGTTATGACACTGAATACCCGATTTGGTGCCAAGAAGTGGCAAGGGAATGGATTACTCGCATACATCTTCGTTCATCTAGAGTAGTGTGGTTTCCCGTAGATGGACATGTTTCATCATCACACATGAATTGAAAGTCCTCTGATGACTGTGGCATGGAGAGGTTTGCTGTTAACGATCACAGGCGGATAGTGCTCTAAATCACACACTGAACACGCAGTTGCATACGAGTCGAACGCAGGGTATACCACACAACCGATACACGCCCGAGAGAATAACGAAAAAAAAGGTGAAATGCGCGAAAAATGGCGTGCTGCAACATCTCCCTCTCTCTAGAATACATAATCAGTCTACCATTAAATCATACATCGTTACATCTCAACCGATCACTCCATCTTTCTGTCATCCTTTAACGGAGATGATAGTCAATTTAGAGGCAGATCGTTCTGTTTTCCAGGAAAGCATCAAAGACGGCGGTCAATTACATGTATCATTATTACCACAATAGAAATGCAGTAGAATATCGGTAAAGAAACCGTACCGCGACTGTTGGTTAGCTGGCACCGCAAGTCTGTAATTGGTGGAGAGTACAGAGAAGCACATTGTAAACACTGTTTGTTAGGGTTTAAAACACCTAAACAGTCCTGCTCTGATTCAAATACCCTATCCATGCTGCAGTTGTGTGTTGCAGTCCCTCAACTGGTAATACAACGCTCCTTCACAATAAATTCCATGATGTCAGACAGTCACAAGCCATCCCTTGTGCAGGACATAGGAGCCTTTACAGACTGGTTCAAACAAGACAGGGGCAAAGTGTCTACGGAAAGTTCTGTGACGTCTGAGTCTGAGAGTTATATGATGTCTTCTTTATACGAATGTTCAGAGAAAAGTCCAAGCAGATCATCCTTCCCTGGTTTGGACAGGCGGGATTCTGTCCCCCACCTGCTCGTTGTGGCTTTAGAACATCTCCAGACCAGCGGCTGTAGGATATCGAAAATTCACCGAAACTTCCAGCCACTTTTCTCGTCTGTAGGACAGTGATACGAATTCTGTCTGTGTTTTCTCACGATCTGTTGTGGGATTCGAAATATGTCATGAGCTTCAAGATACGTAGTTGCTCTGATTTTCATTTTTGTGCTTAGACACCAGTGCTATTCGAGAAATGAGGAAAATAAAAGTAAGAGCCTTAACGTCTCTGACTCCAGAAGCAAATATAAACTAAGCCGACTCTGCGTATTAAAAAAACTGATGAACACCACAGTAACTATGACTCTCGGCAGGGCATTCAAACAAACAGATAAAACTGGAAAAGTGGTGAGCGTCCTGTTTAGAGTTACAGAGATATTTGTTTCGACTTCCTAATATCTTTGTTCTGGAGTGTAAAATCTAATATTGCAGCTGATGATATCGGTTTCGGGATTATTTCCTACAAAAGCGCGTGAAGTGTCTCAGGGCTGAAGACTGGCAGGTTTCACAAGTGTGCCACGATCTTTTTTTTAGAGTCTGTGTTCAAGTGTGGCGGTATACATCGCAAAATCGAAGCAAACTACTGTGCAGTGATCTTTTTGATTTAGAGACGTATTCAGTTGGATTTAATAACTCCTCTAGTAGCTCGTACTCAAGGTCAAGGGAAAGATGTGCCACTTTCCACAAAAACGCCCGAAGTGTCTCAGGAATGGTTTGACAAGTGTGTCACGATCTTTACGTTAGAGTCTGTGTTCAAGTGTGATGGTGGCATTCCTCGGAATAAAATGTGTAATTACATCGTAAGTTGTTCAAATATTCTTGCTTCATCTGTAAAGCTCTCTCTCTCTCTCTCTCTATCTCTCTCTCTTTCTCTTTGTGCATTTATCAGCAAGAATTGCGAAGTATAACCCTATTCTTTTGCGTCTTCATTATTTGATGAAGCGCATTTGTCTTCTTCATACATTCACTAAATATCATTGCTTTCTAAGCATCGTGCACATGGCTATGAAGACAGTCCTCAGCTGCACGATTATAGCTAATACACCCGTTAAACTTCTCCTTCTCCAGCACAGACATCTCATCCACTGAACACATACTACACAGCAAACAATTACGTCCATTCTCCCAATCCAGCAGCTAGACACAGTCTGAACGTATTTCCCTAGCCATTTTTTCCCCAGACCACCATCTTGGATTACGTCACACGAGAGGAGGGGGAGGGGAGGGCGGAGGGTCAACAGCGCCCTCTGGTGGTACTGTTGTGAACTCGGTCAATTGGACTCTGAACATCAAGGTGGGCGCACTAGATGGACTACTGTATGTGACAACTCAAACTGTTTAAATAAACAATATACTACGCTGCATACAAAATAAACACATATGTCTACCCTATCAGGCAGCCCAGCACAGACATTTTCTCGCCAATTTCCAAGTTGGGGAGGGGTGGTGAGAGGAGGGTGGGATGGGGGAGGAGGAAGGTACGGTGTGGTTTCAGGTTAGTGGAGGTAGCCCAATTGATGTATTTCAGAGCCAAAATTTGAACTTTCCACCACGATGTCAGTGCGATGTTACCACAGCTATGGCCGCCAACTTGGATAAGCTATCTTTAATAAATTTGGCAACAACGCAGCATGATGTGACACAAACTTTGCCCTACTACTGAGGTTAACCCATTAAGTCCCAAATGAATTTTTTTTAAAAATTGAATTTTTTATTCCTTAATTATAATGTACATAGTGTATAAACCACAATAAGTACAATAAGAGCCAAAGAATATTTGTACATGCTGATATAATGGACGTCCTCAAAGTAGGAAACTGGGATCTAACAGTATTGTACAGCATACTAAACTGTATTCTAGTCTCAACTATTTATTTCTTGTGAAATGGTACAATCCACTTCACACACAGTGTTACACGGCATTTAACACAATATGTTTTTGGTTTCCCATTGCATTTAGCTCTTACACATCTTCTTTGCGTGCTTCTTTTGTCAATCATATGACCAATTCCATGAAACCTGATGTCTGTTATCACTCTCAACTGACTTGATGGGTATTCCATTGGACGTCCAATATTCGGTCTTCCAGTGTCCAATTTCAGGTATGTAACTGTAAAAGCACGTCTGAAATCCAGTAAATCCTATGCATTTTTCCCATGTACTAGACTGTAGAAGAGTCAGGCATTTACGAGGGCCATTTCCAGCAAACGTGTAATAGGACCCAGTACCATTTTTTCCCTCTAATTACCGTCGCATATTTTCCAACTAACCAGTCATGGTGGTCAACACCTCCCATGTACGCGGTATACGACTTCAAAATGGCAGGTTGTTGCACTTGTGACTTCTTACTTGCTTGTCTATTGTACCGCGTAGCTGCTCCCAAAGGTTCAACTTGGTCCAAATTTGTGTCAATTGTAACGCATCTGTTGTCGTGCCATCAGACAAATAAGACTTCACCATTCCTGTCTAACTGGTAGTCATAGTTTCCTCGAACTGTCTTTTTCAGTTCGTTGCTGCTCAGTAGTGGACAGTCACCGACTCGATTCTCTCTGACAGTCCCAGTTACTCGAAAACCCAAATTTCTCAGATGAATCAGAAGATCTCTACTAATGAAGAAATTGTCAAAGTACGCACAATGATTCTCGGGTTTTTCAATGCAGTCCAACATGTTTAGGACTACTCTTGATCCCAATAGTAGGTCATCCCTTGCAGTATCTTCTGGATCCTTTCCACAGTATAAATCTAATTTGAAACAGTAGCCACTTGCTCCACAAAGAGACCGCAACTTATAGCCAAATCAAATAGGCTTGCCTCGGATATACTGCCCATCTGAAACTGTATTATTTACTAATGGGTAAGATATTCATAAATATACTTACATGATACACTGTAAATTTCAAAGTAACTTCATATCCTGTAATTTATATATTAAAGAGGGATCGTTACTTACCTCAGCAACAAAATCTGGTAAAATTACCACATTCTAAAAAGAAAATACATCAGCAGTAGCAGAGTTTCATATTGGAATGTGCAGCAATACAAATAACTGAAATGATAACACCAAGTCCCAGTGTCCCATTTCGAGTACACCAAATTTTATAACAATGGAAAACAATGGATATAGCTCCAATTGAGCTAACAATGCAAGTAGTTTAAAAGACATGTTGTTGACTACAAATAATCGCAAAAAGATCTTTGCCACATATTACAAATATTACTAAATTGTCGATAAAGTAAATAACTGTAACAACGAAAAGTGTGCCTTAGCATTCAAAAATCAATTAATGGTAGGATTTATTGCTTTAAATTTCCTCTACAAATACATTTGTTATAAAAAGCATCAACAAATGACGTAGAACAATAACAGATGCAAATTAATAATTTATTGTGTATCTGTGAATAAATATGTGCTCTGTCCTCAAAATAGGACACTGGTACTTAATGGGTTAAGTTTCTCGCTGTTCTTATTTCTGCTACTTCTCATTACTTTAGTCTTTTTTCGATTTGCTCTCAATTCACATTCTGTACTCATTAGACTATTCATTCCGTTCTGTAATTATTCTTCATCTTTTTACTGAGGATAGCAATGCCATCAGGGAATCTTAGTACTGATATTCTTTCGCCTTGAATTTTGATTCCATTCTTGAACGTTTCTTTTATCTCTGTCATTGCTTCTTCAATGTACTGATTGAACAGTAGGGGTGAAAGACTACATCCCTCTCTTACACACTCTTTTAATGAGGGCACTCCGTTCTTGTTTCTCCACTCCTGGCTCTTATACATATTATATATTACCGAGTTTCCATATAGCTTACCCCTATTTTTTCAGAATTTCGAACATTTTGCACCATTTGACATTGTCAAACACCTTTTCCAGGCAGACAAATCCCATAAACATGTTTTGATTTTCCTGCAGTCGTGCTTCCATTATCAAACGCAATGTCAAAACTGCCACTCTGATACCCTTGTCTTTCCTAAAGCCAAACTTATTGTCATGTAACACATCCTTAATTTTAAAAAAAGGTAGGAGACGAGATACTGGCAGAAGTACGGCTGTGAGGACATGGCGTGAGTCGTGCTTGGGTAGCTCAGATGGTAGAGCACTTGCCCACGAAAGGCAAAGGCGCCGAGTTCGAGTCTTGGTCCAGCACACAGTTTTGATCTCTCAGGAAGTTTCATATCAGCGCACACTACGCTGCAGAGTGAAAATCTCATTCTGGATCCTTAATTTTCTTTTCCACTCTTCTATACATTATTCTTGTCAGTTACTCGGATGATTGAGCGTTTAAGTTGACTGTGCAATAGTTCTCGCACTTGTCGGTTCTTGCAATCTTCAGAATTATGTGGATTATATTTTTCCAAAAGTCAAATGGTATATCGCCAGACTCATACATTCTACACACCAACGCGATTAGTCGTTTTGTTGCCACTTCCCCCAATGATATTAGAAACTGCGCTGGAAAGTTATCTCGCTCTTCTGCCTTATTGATCTTAAGCCTTTCAAGGCTCATTTAAATTATGATTCTAATACCAGATCTCCTACCTGTTCCTTGTCGGTTCCTGTTCCTTCTTACATCGCGTCGACAGACAAGTCTTCCCTGTCGTAGAGGCCTTCAATGTACTCTTTCCACATATCAGCTCTCTCCTCTGCATTTAACAATAGAGTTCCTGTTGCGTCCCATCATGCATCTACCTACCGTATTCCCCAACACTGCTCAATGTGAGGTAGTCCATGAGTGAAATTTGAGCCTGTTAGGTGGAGACTTAATTTAAAAGTTTCCATTTCAAATACGTTTTTACTAACTAGGACAAAATTTGATACTGAAGTCAGTGGCGGCTGGTAACCACATATTCGGAGTTAACTCACAAACGGCCTGTTTCCCAACTGTGTTTACTGGACTGTTCTTGCATCTGACAGCATATACTTCCACAATGAAATGAATACCCCTAGCTGCATAGAGACGTTGATATAAGTCAACGGGGACAGTTGAAAATGTGTGCACCGACCCGGACTCGAATCCGGGATCTCCTGTTTGCATGCCAGACGCTCTCCCGTGGTCGAGTCCCGATCGGGGCACACAGTTTCGAGTGTCCCCGTTGACTTATACCAACGTCTGTATGCAGCTAGGAGTATTAATTTCATTGTAATTTCATTCTAACGAGCTGCGTGGTCACTGATGGTATCTTCATATATATATATACTTCCACATTGTCCATTTTCTCCGTTAACAGCGATCCACCCTGTATATAAGACAACAAAATATTCTACTAAACGAATAAGATCTCAGGAGATACCTTAAATGAAAATGAATTCTTTCTTCTCTTAATATTTAGCACAGGGGTAAGATTATGAAATTTATTTCTGTTGTATGTAGTAGGCCTATTTATTTTAAAAGAAAAAAGCAACCCGCTTCCGCGGTCACTAGACTTAGATGTATTTTTAAACGTCTGATCAAGGGCCTAAGGGAAGTCAACATGTCTGAGGGAGGAGGCCAGTTACAGTTACGGAACTTTAAATAAAGCTCTCGCTCACTCTCTATAAAGACTAGGATTCAGTTTACATGTAATTGCACTTCTTTTTTGTGAGGAACGTTATTCAATCTTCATTTTCTTTTAACAAACGTGGTTTCATAGCGCGTGGTCCCAAAATTTCGCTTTGACATTGTTTGCCTTGTTATTTTATTCTATTTTCTAACTTAGTCTCTTTTTTTAAATTTTGATAGCTATTGCAAACATCTTTTGCACATCTTTTGGGGATGTGCTTTGAGATGTTTAAATTTAACCCACCTCCGCATTGCAAATGTTTGGAGTGAAATGCCCAGTTGATGCGCTGTTGTTTTCAAGTCAATTCTACCAACATTGAGAGTTGTTTAGTTCTCGGGGTTTTGTAAAATTCCTGGATTCATGTCTCGTCGCTGTGCAGCATATGAAAAGGATTGTGGAAGACTCCCAAATAAATTCCAAAGTACAGTGCAGTTTTAATACCAAAATATTTCGAGGACTCTGGTGTCGGAACCTGGTGAAACTGTACCGATTACATCACATGTACCCAAAGTTGACATCAAACGAGACACAGAGTTCACAACAATCAACAAACGAGTGAGCCTACAATACATTTGCTTGCAACCCTAGCCAAAAAACGAGTGCCCCAAGGCGCTTGCGTGACCTCTATTTATACTTTAATTTTCAATGAGATACAGTAATATTTCAGCTTCGTCATACATGTGTATGGTTAGGTAGTTCTATGTATTTAATTATCGTATGTGGTACATTGAGTGGTCTGTGGCGATCTATGGCGTCAGCCATTTCTCACTGGTGCAAGATACAACCACAGTGAGAACTTTGAATTTGACAGCTGCATGTCTGCGGGAACTACCTGTATGTTTGCGTTCTGAATTTGTCATCCACATCATTCTCAAAGCCATCGGTGAACTCACTTGCCCTTGTAGACACCAATGAGCGATATTTACAGTTTATTCGAGTATTATTCTTTTTGTTTTTCAAAAATTACTGTCGGGATTTTTGAAATTTACATTTTTTTGAGGTTTCCTTTACCAAATTCTAACGTGGTAATTGCAATATTACTAGTAGCACAAAGAGTTCTTCCGAGTCTAGAAGCACTAAACTTCACTTTATTTAGTTCTGAGTTAGATATTTAGCAGCCAAGATCGCATAAAATCTTTTTTACTTAAGACAACCGGTGTCAACAGACTTCGCTGTCATCTTCAGGTCTGTAAGAAAGTGCATGTACTTGAAATATGTTTCATAAATGAAGATGTAACGTTCGATATAAAAGTTTTTGATTGGTATTATAAATACAGGAAGTGATGGTGTACATTTACATACCTTAAAATCTTTTGTTGTTCAACATGTAAGTTTTACGCTGGCTTTATGCAAGATATGTTAACTGTAACAAAATAAGACATTATAAAATGTTCGTCATCGCTAAAATTTTTAAAAACATGAAGCACCTTGTGCAACAGGCTATGTCCATATAAATATTGCTCACAGTTGCTTGTTGCACCATACAAAAACAGTACACAATAGCACAAATTAAAGCGGATTCGCACTGTTTGGAATATATACAGCACATGTAAATAGTTATGCTATCGTGTACTGTGTTTGTATGATGCAACAACTAACTGTCAGTAATATGTGTATGGAGACAGCCTGTTGCATAAGGTGGTTTATGTTTTTAAATATTTTAACGATGACAAACCTTTTATAATGTGCTACTTTAATACACTTGAAATATTGTGCATGAAGACAGCGTAAAATGTACATGTTTTACAACAAAATATTGTAAGATATGTAAATGTACATAGAAATCCAGTTCCGGCTTTTATAATACCAATCTAAAACTTTTGTATCAAATGTTACATCTTAATTCATGAGACATAGTCCATGTATATGCCCTTTCTTGCAGACCTGAAGAGACAACACAGTCTGCTGTAACCAGTTGTCTTAAATAAAAAAGATTTTATGCGATCTTTTTGGCTGTTGAATGGTTTTTAACAATTAAACGGATCGCACTTCAGTTCTGTCAAAACGAGAAAATTGAATTAAATATTTAGATACATTCTTGGTGAAAATTCGATATTTGAATATTAAATCTCTTTAAAGCCGGCTTCGTGGGGAGGAGGGCTTACATCAAACTTTTCTTTGAGCTCTGCAAGAACATTATGCCGGACGCAGAATGTGCGTTAAGAAAGAGGTCAGTTGTTGCTGACAAAGGCCTCCCGAGCGTCAACTTGTTGGCGTTGGGCTTCTGTCTTCTGTGCCTTGGCCTTCCTCGCTTCAGGAAGTTGAGACGGAGGCCGGGAGCGTGTGTGGGATGCCGGCTGCGTGTGTCACGTGCTCAGCGGGCGCCGCCCACATCACAGGCTGCACGCCGGGAGCCCGCGTCACCAGAGGCTGCGGCCGCCACTCCACTCTGCCCCACGCCTCCGGCAGCTGCAGCCACTGCGGAAGACACTGTTTGCTTCCACGCTCTTCCTCGCAGGTGTCTCTTTTTCCACTACAGTCGAAATCGTCCTGTCACCAGCTGATACTCAAAGCGTACCATCCGTTGCTCTTGATGCTATTGTCTTGAGTCGTCTGAGGACTACTTCGATGCAATCCTTCACACTAGTTTTATCACGTGAAGGTCGCTTCGTCTCTGCGTGAAGTACTGGAACCTAGATCCACTTGCGCCTGCTTACAGTAGTCAAGCTTTGGTCTGCCTCTACAATCTTTATCTTCCCCTACATACTTTTCTTCAATGTCAAACTATTCGTTGAAGCCTCAACATGTGTCTTTCCAGTCGATCCATCCTTTTAGTCAAGTTGTGCCTTGAGTCTCCCAGTTCGATGCAAAACTTCATCTTTATTTATTCGATTTACTCACTTAATTTTCAGCATTGTTCGCTGGCACCACATTTCAAAAGCTACTGTTTTTCTCTTGTTTGTGCTGATTAACGGTCAATTTTCATTGTCGCATAACTCTACACTCCAAAGAAACACCTCCAGAAAGGACTTTCTCAAGCTGTTATTCCATGTTAGCAAAATCCTCTTTCCAGAAACGTTTTCATGCTATTGCTAGTCTGTATTTTATATCCTCTCTACTTCAGCCATCTTAGTTTTTTTGCTTCTGTAATTAGTACCTCACTGTCTAATCTACATCCCTGAGGATCGCCTGATTTAATTCGACTACACTTCATTACTTTGTTTTACTTCTGCTGATGCTCATCTTCCAATCCTTTTTCAAGACACTATCTATTCTGTTCAATTGATCTTCCAACTATTTTGCCGTTCCGACAACAATTACAATCAGATGGACAAACCTCAACATTTTTTTAATTTTCTCTGATCTTACTGCTTTTTCAAATTTCTCCATAGTTTTCTTTACTGCTCACTCTAAAGACAGATTGAATAACACGGATGGTAGTATACAACCGTGTCTCACTCACTTCTCAACTACTGTTCCTCTTTCATGTCTTTCGATTCTTATAACTGTAGCCTGGTTTTCGTACAAGTCGTAGACTGCCATTTGATCCCTGTATTTTATGCTTGCTAACTTCAGAATTTCAGAAAGTATATTTCAGTCAACACTGACAAATTTTTTTTAAATCTACAAATGCTATAAATATGGTGTTAACGTTTTTTCCATTCTGTCTTCTAAGATAAGTCGTTGGGTCAGCATCTACGTGTTCCTACATTTCTCCAGAACACAAACCTATCTTCTCCATCACTCACAATCTGTAAAAGCTGGTATGGTTCAATCAGTGCCTGCGTTGCCAGGATTTTAATGTTATATAACATTATTTGTCCCATACGGAATTTGAAGGTGATATGCCAATCAAGGACAAGCAAGAAAAATACTCACAAATCGAGAGGACCAAGTGCAGAGGTGGAAGCATTTTGAGAACGTTCTGAACCTGAAACTACAGATGACAGTGTAGCTCAACTGAATGTGGATGAGAAAGGACTCCCACAAGATATGTCAATTAACTTAGAGCCGCCGTCCAAAGCAGAAATTGCTAAAGGAGTCCACCACATAAAGAATGGAAAAGCTCTGGGCCAGGACAGCATCAGTCTAGAGTTACTTAAACTAGATGCCTGTATAACAGCAGAAATTTTACATCCATTCCTGACAGCCATATGGATGAAAGAAAAAGCACCAAATGTTTGGAACAGAGGCTTCTTCATCGAGCTCCCCAGGAAAGGAAACCTATCAGTTTGTGATAATTGGAGAGGCATCACCCCGCTGTCAGTCCCAAGCGAGATACTTTCGCGAATAATTCTAAATAGGATAAAAGAATACGTAGACAAGAAAATAAGAAGGGAACAAGCTGGATTCAGGGAAGGTCGCTCTTGTATTGACAGATAAATTCCTTGAGAATAACAGCTGAACATTCGCATGAATACCAATCGGCGCTTTACATGCTGTTTGTAGACTTTGGAAAGGTCTTCGACAGTGTAATTAGAACAAAAATGTGGAGCTCGCTGCAAACTTTTGGAATTCCCAAGAAAATAATTACTACTGTCAAGTGCTTGTATGGAACCTACACGCACTTGGTTCAACATCAAGGTCTGCTTTCAGATCCAACAGCAGTGAAAACAGGAATTAAGCAAGGCTGCATGCTCTCACCGATACTATTTAACGTAGTACTGTATCTTGTAATGTCGCAAGCAACGGATAAAGTGAGAGGAATAAAATCGAGCAATGGAATACATCTAGAAGACTTAGATTTTGCAGATGACCTTTGCCTTCTGTCCCACAGCCTCAACGACATGAAAGAGAACCTAGAAGACCTGAAATCTGCGGCGGAGAAAGTCGGTTTGAAAATTAATGACCAAAAAACAAAAGACAAGCGGGCAAATGATAACAACATCGCAGAGCTTAAGCGTGGGAGCCAGGTAATCGAAAGGGTGGATAAGTTTTGCTGCCTTGGAAGCATGATTGCATCACATGGTGGTGCAACAGAGGACATTAACAGCGGCATCAACGAAGCTAAAGGCGCTTTTACAACTCTCCGCTCTGTCTGGCGATCGAAGGAAATAACATTTAGGACCAATCTGCGGATATTTGAAAGTAACGTAAAATCTGTGCTTATACATGGATGTGAAATGTGGAAAGTGACAAAGCAGCTGGTCCATAAGCCGCAGACATTCAACAACAGATGTCTGAGGAACATCCAGGGGATACGGTGGCCAAATGTCATCTCACATGAAACACTCAAGGAAAGAACCAGCCAGAAGTCAATTGAGCTGCAAATCAAAAGCAGGAAGTGGAGATGGTGAGGACATACACTTAGGAGACCAAATGAACACATTGCGAAGGAAGTACTTTATTGGATCCCGCAGGGACGACATAGACGAGGCAGGCCCAAAATGACGTGGAGACCATCAGCTGAAGTAGAAGATCAACAGTAAGGAATAGCATGGGAAGAAGTGAAAATACTAACAGAAGAGAGAACAAGATGGCGATCCTATGTTGCAGCCCTATGCTCCACATAAGGAGTTCATGGAGTTAATTAATAAATAATAAAATAAAGTACGAAATGTCAACCCTACAGCAAACAGAGTATTGACCAAAAAAGGCGTCGCTTGATAGGACACATCCTGAGGCATGAACTGTCAGTCTTCTTTTGAAGGAATCAATAGCAGACACCATAGAGATGAAACGTGTGAAATGGTATGGATATCTAGAAAGGTTGGAAGGCAGCTGGTGGCCAAAGACAGTGTGACGGTGGACCCCAGCTGACAGAAGAAAGCGTGGCGGCCTAGGAGTAGTTGGAGGCGAGCGGTTTGGAACGCTGTGGATGTCAGAGGACTGCAAGAAGTGGAATACGGGAAACTAGAAGCGGTTGCAGCCGTAGCATACTCGCAAGATGATGATGAAGAATGGACGCCTCGTCTTGTGTTTTCCTATGTTTCATGGTTCACCAAACGACGCAGCCGAGCGATCTCCACCCGATGTAAATTACAGGCGATTCACGGAGATGGCTGGCTCTGTTCATTAGTTAACTGTGTGCAACATGTTGTCTTTACCAATTACGCATCTTGTATGTGCCATGACATAAATGCATCTAAATATAAATGTTTTCATCTTCATTGTAAACTACTGTTATAGCAACAGAAACTACTTTATCTTAAATTTTCTGCACTTCAAGCCTATGGTCACAATTTTTTTTTTGTCATCAGACTACTGGTTTCGGCCTACAATGACTATCTTCAGATCTGTTTTATAAAAACATGTCATAATATACTGGAGCCATAGTGCTAAACACACTATGGCTCCAGTATATTAGGACGTGCTTTTATAAAACAGATCTGAAGATGGTCATTACAGACCGAAATCGGTAGTCTAATGACAAAAAAAATTGTGACCGTAGTCTTGAACTTCGACTTCGAGTCACTGTCCAATTCACGACCATGCCGCAGCTTGTGAAACTAGTTTATCTTAGACAAATTATTATGAAAGTGCCAAGTTGTGATGTGCTTTTCACTGTGCTCTGTGTGCCAGACAACCAAATTACCAACAACAATGTAAGTAAATGAACTAGCACAATGAGCTAATCATGCTTATTACAAAATGTACTCACTGTAACATATTTATCTTCCTTCTTTTTCGACACATTACCTCACTGACACACACAACAAAGGAAACTAATCTCACTTCGTATTAACCACAGTGTAAAAGCAACCGTAAATATATCTGCTGGTGATGGCAGCGTGCTGCCGAAACTCCCTGTGTTAATAAAATATTAGTAACAAGCGGCTGTTGCAGTGCATATTATTCGATAAAAGTCTTACAATATAGTCGTAGCCTTCAAATAATATCCATATAACATAGACAAAATTAAGATTATTGCTGTACTTTGAAGGTAAGTATATTTCAATAACATTTCCAAAACACTTCTTCTTACATTGTTAATATGAATATGGATGGAGGAAATCTTCGAAAACGACTATCAAATTGGTCGGAACCAGCTGTTAACAGCCTAGGGCTCAACCAAAATGGCCATTGTCTCACTGGACTTAGAACTTATGGAGGAGAGGTTGGAGATTAATGTGTAACGTCCCGTCGACAGCGAAGTCATTAGAGATGGAGCACAAGCTCGGATTAGGGATGCGGAAGGAAATCGGCTATGCCCTGTCAAAGGAACGGTCAGTATGTTTGCCTTAAGCGATTTAGGTAAATCACGGGAAACGTAAAACAGGATGGCCGGATGCGGTTTTTAACCGTCGTCCTCCCGAATGCGAGTCCAGCATGCTTATCTCTGCGCTACCTCACTGGGTTTCAGAAGACACGCAGGATTGGATTCCATACAGTTTATGAACCGTATAGTGTAGGAAGTCCAGACACCTTTTCGATTATTTTTTGCCCTTACCAGAAATTCGTATTTTTTCTATACTTGGACCCGCAGATGGGATGTAAGTAAATATACCTACAGTATGGCATTACCTTGTTTCTAATACTCGACTACAATCGCTCTACCGTGTAAAACTGAACAAATTTCCAGTTTGGACCAAATACAACCGTATTGTTGTAAGCGAAGGCACTGTTCTTGTGGAAACTGAGAACGGATGCTTGGCACGTAAAATTCAGTCGTGCTTATACTGTGCTGGGAGTTGAAACTGTCAAATTCTGCAGTTCATTAAGGGCTGTACGTGGAAGAAACACAGTAGGGATCAGGTAATCTGTTCAGTGTTCTGTGAAGATTCACATCCTCCAAGACTGCTAAACGACGCCGAAATTGCTGCCACGACAAGAAAACGGTGTAATATACCGTGAATAACGTGAAAACCAAACAATGTAATATATTTCTCTGCCTAGAATGAGAGACAATAAATTATAAGAAGTTTAAAAGTAATAAAAGGTCTTCGACATGTTCCTCTCTTGCTTCCCCCGCCCACTGTCCACGCCCCCACCCATAAAGGTAGATACTTTTATACCTAAACAATAACCACACTCAACAGTATGTAGCCTACAAAGTACATCTGTTTTATGTTGCGAATTTGGACATGGAGGCCACTTTTTTGATTGAACAATCTGAAATTAAACCCACTGTATCCAACGAGCTATTAAATAATACTGTAATATATTTAAAAAATTATTCATATTTTCATAACGTTACACTGGATTGAACATTAAAAATCTGAAACGGAAAAATATACTAGAACAACTGAAAAGTTTTCTTGCATGTCAAGAAAAATAAACAGCAACAGTTACTCCTCGAAGAGGAGGAGGAGATTAGTGTTTAACGTCCCGTCGACAACAAGGTCATTAGAGACGGAGCGCAAGCTCGGGTGAGGGAAGGATGGTGAAGGAAAATCGGCCGTGCCCTTTCAAAGCAACCATCCCGGCATTTGCATGAAGCGATTTAGGGAAATCACGGAAAACCTAAATCAGGATGGCCGGAGACGGGATTGAACCGTCGTCCTCCCGAATGCGAGTCCAGTGTGCTAACCACTGCGCCACCTCGCTCGGTCCCTCGAAGAGAAAAAGACTTATTCAACTTAGATGCCAACTACAACACTCTGTTTGCAAACAAAACTTCGTATTTAATGGCGTAACTGGATTTGTTGCGTTATTTTCACTCATTTTGCTTAATGGAATTAGGGACTGATGACGGACACGTATACTGCTGCCATATTTGTGTTGTGCTTGGAATCTGCGAGTCACAGTGTTCGATCAGTCCCTTTCTGTAGCTCGATATGGGCCAGAGGAAATATTAAGGGCGTTATTTGGACTATTCTGTAGAAGTTCGCATCCATCTTAACTGCTGAATAATTCCCAAACGGATGCTGCACCAAGCAATCCGTATAATTTCCAGTGAACAGCATGACAACCAAAAAAATCCGAGATACTCAAGTCACAGTATTTCATGTCACGATCGGTAACGTTAAATATACAGTTTAGTAGATTCCCAGACAATCGCTGCTATACGTAGTGAGAAGTCTATAATGAACTGAAAATCCTGTACCCAGATCCCAGGAGAATCCTCATCCTCCGGCCTCGACCCCCCACCCCACCACCCCTTGCCGAAGCCTGTGTCAGTCCCGCTTGTCGTAGAGCGTAATGACAAGGTCTTGGTCTAAGCGTCCATTTAGACCGTAATCTTCCGACTATAGTCCGATTAAAATTACTTGATAGTTGACGTCTGTCACTTCCCGCTGCAGTGTTACCATATCGGCTGCCGACAACCGCTCGGTTACAGGGGACACACTATACACGGCGAGTCACATCCCAAGTGCTTTTAACGTGTAAGCGGGACATCGTTGGAAGCGGCCACCACGAGGTATGTCGGAACACGAGATGCTCTGTAGACAGCTGGTTTTAAGTGACCAGAGACTAAACTGTGGCAGAGGACGCGTTTTGTAGCCCTGAATTTAAACTCGTGTCCTAACCTAACCACAACGTCGTGATGTGCAATGTATCCGAGAAAATGGCGGTCAACAGTCAGCTGCAGATATAATCACGATCGCTTTGTTCACGGCGATTGAAGCTATCCTCTACTAGCAAACTTCTGCTTCGATCATTATGTCTCAGGGAAATATTTAATTATAAGACCTATAAGAAAAATTTCAGTTTCAGCGCTAAAAAACAAACTGTAATTTCTCACTGTCATTCATTGGTTACCTGAAACTATCCTCACTCTGGTTACACGAACTGCCGCTTTACGAACCGATGAGTAGTCCTAGTTGGCACGTGGTTGTTGATTATGGGCGATACTGGGAGAATGCAAATGAGAAAAAAGAGTGATAAGAAGAAAAATAAGAGCAAATATAAAAGTCAATACGATAGTGAAAATGACGCGGCAAAGTATTAAAAACTAAAAAAATACATTGAATTGAAGAAAAGTAATAATGTCTTTTGATTATATCTAGAAATTAAAAAAAAAAGATTCGTTGGGTTTCAAACGTATAACCTTCTAAACAACTTGTTAATGGGCTAACCACTGCTCTACGACACCACCTTGCTTAAAGATGTTAAATTTATGATTTTGGTATTGCAGTAGAAACGATGATTTGCAATCTAAAAAAAAATTGGCTTCATATAATGTCGTGCGATTATAATAAGTGTATATGTGACGCTGAATCGCGTAAAGTGCTGAAAGATTCACTAATGTTTGGTTAGCGCTCCGTATGAAACGTGTGTATATCGTTAGCATCCTGTGTGTGTGTGTGTTTTGTGGTTGTCATGTATAATGAAATACGAAATTAAGATACCAGATCTGGGATTCGGGTTCCAAGCACAACAATAAAGTCGGACAAGGTAAACTAGTTGCTGTTGTAGTTTGGGAATGACGAACGGTTAGGGCGCGATGTTGAGAGCTCTGACTGGAGGATACCAGCTCCCACCCGTGAAGCGTCAACAAGCAAGTAATTTTAATCGAACTACAGTTGGATGGCCGACTTATACCAAGACATGTAGAGGCACTGGCTAGCGCACACTATACATGATCAAGTCGGCCGGATACGGCCGTACACAGCGTGCTGACGGACGGATTCCAATGAAACGGGATTGGTCGGACGTAGTCGGTGAGAACAAGCGCCTGTTGTTACTTGTGACTGGCTGTATTTCGCACTTAATTGCCTACTACGAACGTAGAGAAGCTTATAATACACTGAAGAGCCAAAGAAATTGGTATACCTGGCTACTATCGTGTAGGGCTACGGCAGAAGTGCCGCAACACGACGTCGCATGGACTCGACCAATGTCTGAAGTACTGCTGGAGGGTATTAACACGGTGAATCCTGCAGGGCTGTCCATGAATCCGTAAGAGTAAGAGGGGATGGCGATCTCTTCTGAACAGAACGTTGCATCCCAGATATGTTTCATGTCTGGGGAGTTTGGTGGCCAGCGGAAGTGTTTAAACTCTGTTCCTGGAACTACTCTGTAGCAATTCTGGAATTCTGGACGTGTGGGGTGTCGCATTGTTCTGCCGGAATTGCCCAAGTCCGTCGCAATGCACAATGGACATGAATGGATGCTGGTAATCAGACAGGATGCTTACGTACGTCTCACCTGTCAGAGTCGTTATCTAGACGTATCAGGGGTTCCACATCCCTCCAACTGCACACGCCCCAGACCATTACAGAGACTCTACCAGCTTGAATAGTTCCCTGCTGACATACGGGGTCCATGGATTCATGAGGTTGTCCCCATAACCATACACGTCCATCCGCTCGATACAATTTGGAACGAGACTCGTCCGACCAGGCAACATGTTACCAGTCATCAACAATCGAATGTAGGTGTTGACAGGCCCATGCGAGGCGTAAAGCTTTGTGTCGTGGTGTCCCCAAGAGTACACGAGTGGGGCTTCGGTTCCGAAAGCCCATATCGATGGTGTTTCATTGAATGGTTTCCACGATGACACTTGTTGATGTCCCAGCACTGAAATCTGCAGCAATTTGTGGAAGGGTTGCATTCTGCTACGTTCTACTCTTCAGTCGTCATTGATTCCATTCTTGCAGGATCTTTTTCCGACACAGCGATGTCGGATATTTGATGTTTAGCCGGATTCCTGATAATCACGGTACACTCGTGAAATGGTCGTACGGGAAAATCCCCACGTCATCGTTACCTCGGAGATGCTGTGTTCCATCGCTCGTGCATCGAACTATAACATCTCGTTCTAACCCACTTAAAACTTGATAACGTGCCATTGTAGCAGCAGGAACCGATCTAACAACTGCGCGAGACACTTGCTGTCTTATATAGGCGTTGCCGACCGTAGCGTCGTATTCTGTCTGTTTACATATCGCTGTATTTGAATACGCATGCCTATACCATTTTCTTTAACGCTTCTGTGTAGTTGTTGACTGAAAACAGGTCTCTTTGTGATATGAGGGACAAGATATATCATCACCGCGACTTGCGGAGGAAACTTTGTTTAAAAGTGGCAGAGAACACGAGGAGTGTGGAAGCTAATAACAACGTAGCAGAAAACGTGATACTGTGTGATGACCTATGGAATGTGCGGTACGTGACGTACATACGTATTCAATAAGACTGTTTGAAAGACTCTGCAAACTGTATTTAAAAACAAAAGTGAGAACACCTTCAACTGTACGGTCAGCCATTGTAATTAGTGTTCTGTAAAGTACTCGAACCACTTTCCTTCGTGGGCTTTCCCTGCACAAAAGATAGGCATACATTTTTCTCAGATGGAAAAGGCTGCACTGAAACCGTGGTCCTCGCCATCAGAAAAGTGTCTTTTCGTCTATTATGTTAGCTGGCAAGTGTATGCAGCTGTTGGTTCTTCCTCCTCCTTGTCAATTGCAATAATATGTAAGTAGCCTACACATCTGCTTATAGTGACAAGATTATCAGGTTTACCAATTTCAAAACCTTTTTTGCAGCAATATCTGTTTACTAGCCATTATTCCAAAACCACTTTCTATCATTTGTCAAGGCGTAGGAAGACATAGGAAGACGCGTGATGAAAGAAGTTAGTACCGGTCAACATTCTGACACTGGAATGGTCTCATAGGTAAGTCTTCAGTTCAGAAGCCTCGCGACTGACTGGTTGCCGGCCGTGTGTCGGATGTTACTCGTCTGCAATGGACGTGCTTCTTCGGTGGGTCTTACGAACAACCTACTACTCGGAGGGATACTGCCCCAGTGGACGTCGAGGCTCATTCCACCGTCGTGGGACTTTGATGTGGGTATCAGAGCTCAGCGGGCAGTGCCAGGTGCAGGCACATGTGTGGCTAACAAGCAACGAGGTGGATGGCACTTAAAAGAAACTGGCAAAGCGTCGTCATGCTAAGTTGCAGTCAGCCAATTGTATGAGGTGGCGATTAACTAATTCCTGACCAGATGACATCTTTGATGGGTAAAGATTTATTCGCATTGTGTGAACGGTTCTATCTTGACTCCCTGTGCTTTGCAGGAGATTTATTACACATATTTTTACAAGTGATACATACGGTACTTTTTAACTTAATTGTTATCGCGTAACTTTTTGAAAATGCTGTTCATTCATACAACGCTAACTGTGCCGTTATTCCTACTGTATGAAATGGCTTTGAAAATACTCTTTTATGTTCGTTAAAAGCTATGGCTAAATTTTCTCAGAGCGCTATCACCAGAAATATCATACGTATCCCAACGTGAAGACATCCGTCTTACGATGGATTAAAAATCTTTCTTTAATACTACGCGATAATCCATTAAACACAATGCTTAATTTCTTTTTTTTTCTGTGAGGCTTGATGCTCCAGGATAGCTGCCCATGTGCAATGGCAACGTAAGCATTTATAGAAATTCTTGTTAATAAAAAAACTGTACCTCTGGCCTAATATGAATTGAAAAATATTTCAAGACGCCGTTTCCCATTTATTGAGATTATTCTTTTAAATACTTTTAGCATGAAATGGCTATTAAAAGAGCTTATATAATTTTTATCATTAATGACGTCGCCACAACAATGAGCCTACACAAAAAGGTCAGGGCAACATTTAATTATTACGTAACTAAATCATATTAAGGAAAGGTACTCGCTACTGTCAAAAACACCTATCATAAGCAATAGTTTCATATACATTCAAACAAATTCTAACTTGGCTATAGATAATTGTGTGAATTACAGACCGTGAACAATAAGCTTCCGTCAGCTAGATCATAATTTTTATCATTAATGGCGTCGCTACAACAATGAGCCTACACAAAAATGGTCAGGGCAACATTTAATTATTACCTAACTAAATCGTATTCAGGAAAGGTACTCGCTACTGACAAAAACACATTTTATAACCAGTAGTTTCATATATATTGAAACAAATTCTAATAAAGCTACAGATAATTGTATGAATTACAGTTCGTGAACAATAAGCGTCCGTCAGCTAGAACATAAGAATCTAGAAGACAATGAAACAAAAAACGCACATTTTTTTTATACAAATGGACTAAGATCATAATTATTTCGATTCGGGTAGCGCAGATCACGCTTCTTTATTGTTGCATATCGATAACCTATTTATACTCCTATTTTACCGGAGGCTATGCTATATTGTTACATCGAAACACGATCGCAAGGAGGTCATCATTATGACGGCCTTTCAAATGAAAAATATGAAAGTGCAATAAAATTCCTAAGACTTGTATTTTCGATTCGGTAGTTGGCTGCAGTTACCGTTGCAGTCTGACAAATACTAACAGTACGCAGCCTGTTGTTGTTCCTCAGAAAACGAAGATTCGTCAATTCAAAAGAATGCCGTCCCATTCTCTACTTGCACCGCGTTGGAGCAGCGGCCTGCGATACGGTTTTTAAGTGGTGAAGCTATTAAACCTGTGTAAATGCATAGCAAAATGAAAATACAGCGCGGTGATTCGTGTGTGTCCTTGCATCAAGTGTAGGAGTTATGCAGAAAGCTTAAAAGAGGTGCTGCCTCTGTGGGAGATATTCCACGCGAGGTCCACGCATTCCGTATAGTGGCAAATAGCTATATGATCTTAGTGGAGTGGTCTTGGCGGTGTTCGTTGCGGACTGTCGACCACGGGGTTCCACGTTCGATTGTCGTTCATGTCGGGGGTTTCTTGCGTTCGGGCCTCATGTTATTCTCATCATTCAATCTTCATCAACGCCCAAGTCGCCAAAGTGGTGTCAAAGAAAGACTTGCACGAGGCAGCCGAACAATCCCGTCCCCCAGCGAATAACGTGATACACACGTCTCATTTTGCCGCAGTGTAAGAGCTTGTGAAGGGAAACAGGCGTATTACTGTAAACCAAGCAGACATTATTTGGAATATTAACGTTGGCTTAGCACACAATACTGTCCTTGACGTGCTGCGTGCGCGAGCTGGGTGCCATAGCACTTGGTTGCTGAACTAAGATGCCATCGAATCGATCTCTGTGAAGAACATTTGTGTCCTTTCCCGGTCGAAGGTAATGGATTCGTGGACGGAATTGTCGCACGAGATGAAACCTGGGAGCACTATGATTAACGTGAAATGAATAGATGGAGCAAGGAATGGCGCCCTACCTCTTCGCCAAGATAAAAAAAAAATTCTCCTCGCAGCCATCGGTAAGAAAATTCGTACTATCTTTTGAGATGCAAAGTGTTAGTTTTGGAGTATTACAGGAAAGGGAATTAACAGTGACCAGTAATTCTTACTCAGATCAGCTATTAAATCACCTTCGCCTTGCAATCAGGAGCAAAATCACGAGGACCTCGGACTACAGGTGTTTTTATCAATGAAACTCGCCAACAGCCGTGTAATTGAGATGTTATTTTATTTTATTTTGACTATCATTTTCGGCATTCCACTATGCCATCTACAGGTCCCAAATGCTTCTCTAAAAAATAAACATATTTTCATAGAGTGCCATATATTCCAGGATGTCATGAATTCAAAACCGTATTCCAAGTGCTTGCAATTAGGTCTTCGAGTGAAGCACTTGGTATACGGTTTTGAATTCGCGACATCCAGGAGTATATGGCACTATATGACAACATCGTTTATTTTTCAGAGATGCATGTGGGGCGTGAAGATAGTGTAGTGAAATGTCAAAACTGGTAGTCAAAATAAAACAACATCTCCGGAACACAGCCGTTTGCGAATTTCATTGATAATTATTTGACCAGCTGATGTCCCCTTTCCATGATGGATCGACATAGACTGCAGTTGTTTTGTTCCAACAGTACAATGCTCGTTCTCATACGACTCGTTCAACCGTAGAAACAATGCAGGATGTGAAATACGAATATACGAATGCATAGTTTCACGGCGATATATACTGATAAAATTTTCTCGGTCTTCCAGCCGCGTCCAGTGGCTGACAACACCCTCAATAACGACGGTGGCCTTCAGCTAAGCACAGCTTGGATCCCGGCCATCGGAAAGTTGAAGCGGGCGCGGCAAACGCGTAATGAAAACATTACCATATATGGCGCTGGAGCGAGCACCAGTGACGTCACTGAAGACAGCGCGTCTATATGAGGAGGGCAGTAGCAATCATTCGGCAGTCACCACTTGACAATGGGCGAGGAGAACTGGGCCGGAAGCTTGTGGATTTTAAACCTCTAGACGCGGCTGGAAGCCCAAGAAAATTTTATCTGAAATATCAATGTTTCGAACACTCACCTTACTCACAAGACCTAGTCCTGATTAACGTTCATGTGTTCGGACAACTCAAAAAAGCACCGCGAGGCAAGACTTTAGAAGCATTCAAGAGTTGAAAACCGCGGTCCACGAGTGTACAGGATTCACAACCAAAGGAATTCTTCTCACGGGGTATCCACGCACTTCCGAACGGGTGAATCCATGCGTTATACGTCAGGGGACATCGACGAAACACGATACAGCATTAATTTTTCTGTATTTGTATATATGAATAATAATAAATATTTACTTATTATTTTATTGCGTGCAACAACGCTTAAAAATTACGATGTTCACATTACCGGTATCAGAACTTTATTTCCGTATTCAGATGTGATAAATTCGCTACCAGCTTCGTCAAGATATATAACCATCCAGTAAACTGCTAGTGAATCTTTTCGGTTGTATGACTGTGGTCCATGAAAGTTTACCGCTCCTAATGTTTCGTCCAGAGCTGCGATGGACATCTTCAGAGGTGCTCCGTGTTCCGCTGAGTCTTGTCGACTCCAGTTCACCGTTTTCAATATGACGGAGCCTTGACAAAATGTCAATCAATACATCATACCGTCAGATATTAAAAATCAAGCTTTTCATCTGAATCACCTTCGTACTGTAAAGAGCAACCTGCTCAGTCCAGAAGATCGAAGTTTACTTATTGGACAGGCGATACATGATATCTAATGTCAATGATAAGGGTGCACTTCCATCACGGAAAATTTTCTAGTCTCCCAACTTGTTCGTGCGACTCAATCTCAAAAGGTGATTAAAACAACGTACTCCATTCGGCATGCTGGTCAGCAAATAAGTTTGTGTATGAGACTGAGCAAAATAAATTCCCAGTAGAGTCCTATGTACTTTACAGGTACTAGCATAAATCTGTTATAACGATCAGATATTCTGCTACAGTAATATGCCGCTGACGGCGTGGTATATACATCAAATGCCAACAAAATAAATATAAAAACAAGAATGGATGCGAAGTCTTGCGCGTGATGACAGATTTGCAGGCTGAGGTCTAAATTGACGAGGCAGGTAATATTTTGCTCCCCGCTAATCGCTACTACTTTACGTTAGAAATTTATGCTCATCTGTCTCTGCAGTCTAAAGTATCTTGTAGTTACATACTGACTATTGGGAATCACCTTCTTCTTCGCTATTTTGTCCACCCATCATCACTCGTCGCAGCCCTTACCGATAATGTTTCATGGCAGAAAAATTTTCCCATTTCCGGCCTCTGTGGCCGAGTGCTCCTAGGCGCTTCAGTCCGGAACAGCGCTGTTGCTACGGTCGCAGGTTTGAATCCTGCCCCGGGCATGGATGTGTGTGATGTCCTTCGGTTAGTTAGGTTTAAGTAGTTCTAAGGCTAGGGGACTGATGAGCTCAGATGTTAAGTCCCATAGTGCTTAGAGCCATTTGAACCATTTCCCACTGTCTTCTGTACAGAAGTTATATTTATGAGGTTTTCCTGTTGTCTTCTGTACAGAAATGCAAGAGTCGAATCTCACGACGGTGTTTTCAAACAACACAATGTGTTCGTCAAAAACACATGGATTCCAGAGCTTTTTAATCCAGAGGTAATACTGCACATGCGGACAGATTGTGAACAGCTGTATGGCAGATTTCTGTAAAATGTGAAAGAATATATCGGCGACAGAATCATGGATGTCAGATATCTGATTTATAAGTCTTGCATCAGAGTCGAAAAGATCATTTATGTTTTGTTTTAGTTTATTCTTCAATCGATCCCAACGGTCCCTCGAACACTGATGTTATTTGTTTTGAAATTCATTTTATGTATGATGACCAGATTAGAATTAGCGAAAAATACTAATAAAACACATGTACAAATGAGAATGAAGCAATTATTACTGAAACTTCTCGGTACGCGACCATTCTAACTGTACCGGGAAGCGTATGTTGTGTCCTTGGGACTCGGGCTAAGTGAGCCAAAGTTGGGAATACGTGAAGGGGGTTTTCTGTTACGGTATTTACCTTCCATCCAAGAAAAACCTCCTGAAAACATTGGTCGGAACTTGGTAACTGAATCAAATAGGAAGGTCATTGACAGTCGAGAGCAGCTGATATTGTTAATCCATGAAAGACAGTTCAGATTATGTGACTTTGTATTAATTAAATATAAATACAGTGAACTGCGGCCAGCCGCTTTTGAAAGTCTTGTCTATTTTCATAAAATAATTTTCGATTCTTTTGAGACACATCTTCAGATGTGACTCACAGAAATTAACATACTTATTATCGAAGCGTGATGCTAATTATAATACAGGCGGAACTGTAATTAATATCCATGTTGGTAGCTTCTAGTTTAATTGCCTATAGGTTACGAAATTAATCGCTATAATCACCATAAATCCGACAACATGCAGCATGTGCTGTATTTTTTAAATATCATCTAGTTTTGTGCAAACAAAATTAGCTGTTTGTCATCGAAAATCACCTGTGAACAAAAAAAAAGGTTTTTTTGTATTTGATATGCATTTTGTAAAAGATTCCTCAACAATCTTTGTAGTTTTTACGTAAATTATTACCACACTGGGTCGTGTAAGTAGGGGAATGTTAGAGAAAGTTACCTATTCCTGAATCAGAAAAACCAGTTGACAAACTATCCAACAAAGTAATAGCACTACAGGAATAACAACAGACACAATACGGATTCTGTGGTGTCACCGCCAGACACCTCACTTGCTAGGTGGTAGCTTTAAATCGGCCGCGGTCCATTAGTACATGTCAGACCCGCGTGTCGCCACTGTCAGTGATCGCAGACCGAGCGCCACCACACGGCAGGTCTTGAAAGACGTACTAGCACTCGCCCCAGTTGTACGACGACTTTGCTAGCGACTACACTGACGACGCCTTTCTCTCATTTGCCCAGAGATAGTTAGAATAGCCTTCAGCTAAGTCCATGGCTACGACCTAGCAAGGCGCCATTAACCATTTCTAGAGAGAGTCTCACTTGTATCATCAAGAATGCTGTATACAAATGATGGATTAAAGTTAAGTATTCCAGCAGCTACCTACTTTTCTTTATAGCATTCATTACGTATCCTGTTTCAGACCTACCGCCCACCTGCGTGAGTTGACGCGTGCATTTCGGCCTCCTCTATAAATTAGTGTACGTTGTGTTGGCTAATCTGCCGACACAACAGATTCCCTGTTTGGGCATAGCAACACAATAAATTGTTAGCTTATTTAGAAACACCAATATTAAAATACCCTTCTCCACGAATAAAAAACTTGGACACCACTTACTTCACGCAGTAAACATAAACATCTCAGTACCAGAACACAGTGGAATATACATTTTAAAATGTAATAATTGCTCTGCATTTTACATAGACAAAACAGGAGGAGTTTTCCATACACATGACAAAGAACACACTGATGCTTTTAGGTTTAACCACTTTGACAAGTCCACAGTAGCCAACCACATGTACCTTAATAGATACAGACTAAGCGATAGTAGGAACAGCTTAACTGCACTCTACACAGAAAACCATGGTAAAAAAACTTAATTTTCTAAAAATTAGGAATAACGTCACACAGAGAAAAATCTTCTGAAAACATGCTGAATGAGCAAAAGGAGTTTAGCAGCCACGAGTTTTTCAGTAATTTTAAAAGTTTATTTTCTCCTAAGGAAACATATTTAATAGTGCACCATTTGATAACTTATACCCACATTTAACTTATTCACAATGTGTGGTGGACATGTCATTTTTATTTTTGTACATCATCGATGTGCACATCAGAGAGAGAGAGAGAGAGAGAGAGAGAGAGAGCAAGTTACGTTACTGTTAAACAATCTTTGGTCTTATCGTGGCACAGTCTTTGCCTCTGCGCGGTTCGATGCATTCTTTGTTGAACTGTGTTGAAGAGTGGTAGGAGCTGGTCATATTTTGGTAGCGCTGTGTTGATTTGCGTGACTATATCTGTTAGACGACGGAAGATTTAGCGTGAAGGACAACAAGAATGGATAAGATGTATGTCATGGGAAGCGAAGAGAATATAAATTTGGAATAATGTGATTATTTCTTCTCTTTTTTTTTTTTTTTTTTTTTTTTTTTTTTTTTTTTTTTTTTTTTTTTTTTTTTTTTGAAGAGAAGACGTTTGAGGTAAGGGTGCAGCACTGCGCACCTAATGTGTAGAAATGATTACTGGCAGCTAGTTAAGTTGTGGGAGGCAAATTTGGGCTGAATTTAGTACAGAAAAAAATACTCGTTTTGTGAGGATATCTATGAATAGTTAATAATATAACAGCTTTGTATCATGTCTGACGTAATAACCCCTGAGTATCTGTAGGAATGCAGGATCTATACATTTGAAATTCTTTGACTTGTACTGACTAGTGTTTACAAATGTGCTGTATAATGGGAAGTGTATTCAGGGTGTTTCAGGAGGAATAGTAAATATTTTATGAGGTGGTAATATAGACGAAATAAAAAATGTCATAAAATGTGTCCAATTTTCATTAAGTACTAAGAAATAGCTGTTCCTATGTACCCAACAAATTTAAAGCAAAGGCAAATGAGGACTTTCACAGTTGATTTTCAAAAATTCCATCGCCAACTTCAGTGCCCTTTTGACTTCTCTTGATAACTCCACATGTAGATGTAACTCTTCTGAGGCCATCTTTGCATTCTCTTATGAGGGTTGCGCTACTCACAATCCGAACCATCAAATCGACTCTTGTTACTTTTTCTTTGTAATCTTCGCCTTACAATCCTCGCCACAGGCAAAGGTCCAAAGGGGTAAAGTCCGGGGACCTTAGCGGCCAAGAAACGTGCCCATATCTACCGATCCATCTTCGGGGAATGCTAGGTTTAGATGATGTGTCACCTGACGACTACACTGTGCAAGAGCCCAGTCATGCTGGATTAACATACGTATTCTTGTAGCCAAAGGAATATCTACCAATAATGCTGGAAGCTCATTTTCAAGGAAGTGTAGATATCGGGGTAGTGTAAGTAGACACGGTAACACAACAGGTCCAATCAACTGTCTGTCGATCAGACCACACCACACATTTACAGAGAAGCGTTCGTGAAAACGTGTCTCCACGGTGGCATGTGGGCTTTCTTCAGACTGCTGATGTGAATTACGAGTGTTGTTAATGCCGTCACGAATGACAGTGGCTTCGTGAGTGAAGAGTAAAAATGGGATTACCTGGCGATTTTCAAGTATCCAATGACAAAATTCCAATCGTCTGTCTTAATCTGCTGCTTGAACGCGATGAATGAGCTGTAAATGACACGGATGGAACCCGTGCATACGAGACGTCCGCTATACTCTTGTATGTGGAACACCGATACGAGCAGAAATTCTATGTGTGCTTGTTGAAGCACTACATTCTACCGACTGAATAATGTCTTCTACTTCATCCACAGTCTGTTAATTTACGCTTTCAGATGCAATATGACATCTGGGCACTTTACCAGTGTCACGCAGTGTATTTCACATACGAGTAAACTCTCTTGAATCTGTTAGTCTGCGGTTAGGAAACCGTATGCCGTATTTTCTACGAGCAGCAGCAGCGTTTCCATTACAAAACCCATACACAAATACCATATCGGCACACTCAGAACCTGTAAATACGAGCGGCATGTCTACACGCTACAGTGCAGTTTACTTGGCCAACAAATGAAAATGAAAACTTTAATGTAAATTAAAGCACAACTTCACAACGTGACCACCAACACTCCACTGCTGACATTCGATAAATACTCCCGTGGCAACCTATAGCATCTCAGCTGTATCTCTGTTTTCAACGAAAATTGGACACATGTTACATGGTATTTTTTATTGAAATTTGTCTATACTACCATCTCCTAAAATATTTACCATTCCTCCTGAAACACACTGTATAGATACATAAACATGTCTACTCATACTGTACTTCAAAACCATGTATCCACTACTGGTAACAATGAGTTATTTTTCAATTTGTCGTAGGTTTGTAATATACAAATGTAATCTTACCAGGACCAGAATAAACCAAAACTTTGGAAAAAAAGAAAACTGACGTAGATTGTCAAAGCGACTGAAGACAAGCCTCCAAGGCTCGAAATGCATTTTGCTTTGAAACAGAATCACGATTTGTGACTGAAGTTGGTTCTTTATATTTACGGAAGTAATGCGGGCACGGAAGAAAGACTGACAGCAATGGATAAAATTAAAAAATAGTAAAATAACTTAAATGCAACAACAGCATTGAAATGAAATGATCGTATGGCATTGTTGGCCGGGATGTCCCAGTCGGGTTCGGCCGCCAAGTGCAAGTCTTATTTCAGTCGGCGCCTCATTGGGCGACTTGCGCGCCGGTGATGAGGATGAAATGATGATGAGGACAACACAATACCCAGAGAAAATAGAGAAAATCTCCAACCCTGCCGGGAATCGAACCCGGGCCCAGTGAATGGGAGGCAAGCACGTTACCGCCCAGCATAAAGCAACTAAAACAGTTTTTCAAATGTGTAGGTCACTATTGATTCTGTGAAAGCGTTTTCTTTTGGTCGGTTGGTTGTTCGTATTTCATGGCGCAACAGCACAGGATTTTGATTATTTTTGTTTCATTCTAAGAGTTCTAAATTATTTAAAACAGTGACATTCTATAATCACTACTTGTGAATTCGATGACTGTTTGTCCTTGCAGATGAGCGTTATTGCGAGTAACGGAATTTTGAATACGATAGAGCAAACTCAACATTTCGCTATTTCCGAAACTATTATTGACAGATCTTTCCAAATTATTATGTTTCATTCTATTTAGTAATTTGGAAATATAGTCAACATTTCCCTTTGCTGTTTAGCGAAGTTATTATATTGGTTTTGTATTAGAACTATTTCGTCAGTACACGTTTGATCAGGTTAAGTTCCGATGATCAGCTGGTTAATCGGAGTTTTTTCAACTCGACTGACTACCGAACTTAGAAATCGTCCATCCTTTCCAGATGTCCATTTTAGGAGTTTCGTCTACATAGTGACCATTGTTAACTTATCGACACTCATAGCCTCTCTTATTTTGGTTTTGACGCTTGTTTACTACCCACGTTTCTGGCAAAATGGGTCTGAGCACTACGGGACTTAACTTCTGAGGTCATTAGTCCCCTAGAACTAAGAACTATTTAAACCTAACTAACCTAAGGACATCACACACATCTATGCCCGAGGCAGGATTCGAATCTGCGACCGTAGCGGTCGCGCGGTTCCAGACTGTAGCGCCTAGAACCGCTCGGCCACTCCGGCCGGCCGCACGTTTCTGCTCCGCACTTAGCGATGTTATGAAGAACTGAACGATATACAACCTGTTTGCTCCTTTCTGTTATTTTGTTATTACAGAGGACCGAGTTCAGTTGTCGCACGACCCTCTTGCCCTACGCTATTTTATTATTTACGTCATCTTCACTTTTTCCGTTTGATGACATCATGACACCAAATATTTAAAAGACTTACATCCCATTATCTCACCTTAACTCAGTGGCTTTCAACCTCCAGGTCGTCTACGGTATTTTTACCTTCAGATATTCGATTTTTGTCATGCTTATTGTGAGGCCCCTACTTTGATATTCCTCTTTTAACTTGCGAAACATAGCATCGTCCTTATCTCCTGCTATGATGACCTGGCCATTATAGAAGAGAAGTATGTACAGGATTTCATCCGCCACGGGGACACCCATGCCTCCACATTTGTTTCTGCAGGCTTCAAGTGCTTTCTCCGCATAGATTTTAAATAGCGATGGTGCTGTATCATATTCTTGACGTAGCCATTTTGTAGCAGAAAATTCCCTTGATATTGAATTTTCTACCGCAAAGAACTATTTAACTGCTTTGATGTAAACATACTTGTCACTCTTATTCATACTTGTGCAGAAATTATTTTGTTGTACCGTATTACAGACCTTCTGCAAATTTGCAAGGACTAAATGGGTTTATGTCCCTCTGGCAATTCTCTATCAGATATCGAAATGTGAATATTCCATCAGTGCATTAGCGCCCTGTTCTTCACATATTATATACTCCATTTCTATTCTTTCTTTTAACATACTCCTATACAATGGCACTAGTGTCGGCATGCCCTGGTAATTTCCACACTCCTGCCTATTCACCTTCTTATAGATTCAAGATATAGTACTCTTTTTCCATTCCTTGGCTACGTGTCCCCTTCGAAATACTTATTATACAATTCGGCCAAGATACCGTACACATCCATAGGCGCTGCCTTTATTAACCATCTTCTTCTTTCTTTCTTTCTTCGTCTGCGTCATCTAAGGACCTTCTTTGTTGTTCTTTCTTTTTCCTCCAGTATTCTTTCATCTTTTCATTATGTATCCTCTTTATCTCCTCAGACCATTTTGACCCTGTCTTCTTCTCCCACTTGCCTTGGCATCCTTCTATTTTTAACACTTTCCTCTTTAAAATCTCTCTTTCTGTTGCATCTTTTTCACTTATGTTGTTCCTTTCCAAATCTTTCCAGGCTTTTGTTGACTTCTTGTTCCAAAGATATTTAAAAATCTGTTTGGTTAACCTGTTGCTGTTCATTCTGTATAAGTGTCCAAAATACAGCAGTCGCCTCTTTCGTAGTGTTTCATTTATGCTTTCTATGTTGCGATAAAATTTTCATTCCTTCTTAATTTCCATACCTCTGTAATTTTTGGTGGTTCAAGTATTTTTCGAATGATTTTGCTTTGTAGGACTTCAAGTCTGTGTAGTTTGTAGTTCAGTACTAAACATTCACTTGCATGTAGACATTCTAGTTTTACTACTGTGCTGTATCTTCAAATTTTTTGACAGACACGTTTTGTTGTAGACATTCCTAGTTATTCCATAAGCTCTCTCCATTTTATGTACTCTTTCTTCTATAGTGAATTTTTCTAAGCCATTTTCTTGGATAATTTCTCCCAAATATTTAAATTTCTTTAACCTCTTTATCTGGCCAATATCTGTTGCTAGGTATTCTGGAGCATTTTTTGTATTTGTCATAAATTTTGTTTTTTCTACAGATATTCTTAAACCTGCTTTGTTGGCTATTTCTTCTAAGAGATTGATCTGTATTCCAGCATTTGTTAGGTTTTCAGAAAGAATGGCAAAATCATCCGCAAATGCTCAACAGTGAATTTCAATAACTTTGTTTTTAGTTCCCAGTCTGAATGGTGATAGCTTCTCTTCTTTTAGTTTTTGTTTCCATTCTCTTACTATATTCTCTAGTACGCAGTTAAAGAGGAGTGGAGACAGGCCATCACCTTGCCTTGCACCTGTTTTTATGCTGAATGCCTTCGATGTTACACCCTGAAACTTTACTTTTCATTTGGCACTTGACGAATAAGGTTTGCTAATTTAGATTTGATGCCAAATTCTCTGATCACTTTATCTAGTGTCTCCCTATCAACTGAGTCATATGCCTGAAACTTTACTTTTCATTTGGCGCTTGACGAATAAGGTTTGCTAATTTAGATTTGATGCCAAATTCTCTGATCACTTTATCTAGTGTTCCCCTACCAACTGAGTCATATGCCTTTTTAAAATCTATAAATGTTACAACTATATCTTTGGAGTTTGTAAGTCTGTGACGAATTATGGACTTTAGGTTGAAAATTTGTTCTGAACAAGATCTGCCCTTTCTAAATCTACTCTGATCCTCTCCCAATTGGCTATCAAGTGTTGCTTCTACCTTGTTTAGTAGTAATGTTGAAAATATTTTATAACCCACTGGCAACTAAGATATGCCTCTGTAGTTATTTACATTTTGCTTATCACCTTTCATGTGCAAGGGATGGATAAGAGCCACTTTCCAGTCTTTTGGTATCTTTTCAGTTTCTCATATTTCTTCAAACATGAGCTGAAGTTTAGTTATAATTTTTGGTTGAGACCATTAATAAGTTCAGCTGTAACTGAGTCTTCTCCACTGGCTTTGTTGTTTTTCAGTGTACTTGTTGTTTTTTTAATTTCTTCAGCTGTAGGTGGTGTTTCAGCTTCTGTATTTTCATGGAGATCTGGAAATTCTAGCTTACAGTTTGGTTCTTCACAGTTCAATTATTTTTCAAAGTACGCTCTTAGTATTTCACAATTCTGACTGTTACTTAGGCCTACTTTACCATTTTCATCTGTGAAGCAAATACTTGGATCTTGGTAGCCTTTTAGATGACTTTTAAACATCTGATAGAAATTCCGGCAGTTATATTTTACAAAGTTGTTTTGTCTGTCAAGAGGTTGTGATTTCTCAAAAGATCTTTTAGCACTCTTTATTATTCTTGCTGTTTCTTTCCTTTCCATTCTATATGCATCAAGGTGTTCAGGCTTCCCAGAACATTTCCATTTCTTGCACTGTTTTGTTCTTTTTGTAACTGCTTCTTCACAGATTTCATTCTACCAGACTTTTTCTTCATTTTCGTTGTTCCAAATACATTTTTCGCTGCCCTGTTGATTTCTTTCGAGATTTCTTCTCATTGATTTAGTTCCTTTAATTTCTTCCTGAAAATTTTTTATTACCTGTTTGGTGATGTTGAGCCTGTCTGTATTACATTTAATTCATTTTTGCTGTCTCTTTTGGTTTTTATTGGGGAGAAGTTTCAGTTTAATCATAGTCAGGTAATGATCAAAACAAATTCGGAGAGATCCATGTTTTTAACTTTTTTAGTAAATTTTTAGAGAAGGTTGGCATTACCTTCAACTGAAATGTTCTACAAAGAATGATAAGTCCTGTGCCATTTTTGTTTGTTCTTTTACGAGCTGGATAATATCCTACTATTTTTCGAAACTATTTTCCATCCCATTAGTATAACAATATTTGATTTTGGAATTTTTGATATTTCTTCTTCTAGAAGTTTCCAGAATGCTTCTACTTTCCAGAATGAGATTTTCACTCTGCAGCGGAGTGTGCGCTGATATGAAACTTCCTGGCAGATTAAAACTGTGTGCCCGACCGAGACTCGAACTCGGGACCTTTGCCTTTCGCGGGCAAGCGCTCTACCATCTGAGCTACCGAAGCACGACTCACGCCCGGTACTCACAGCTTTACTTCTGCCAGTACCTCCAGCTTTACTTCTGCCAGTACCTCGTCTCCTACCTTCCAAACTTTACAGAAGCTCTCCTGCGAACCTTGCAGAACTAGCACTCCTGAAAGAAAGGATATTGCGGAGACATGGCTTAGCCACAGCCTGGGGGATGTTTCCAATGAGATTTTCACTCTGCAGCGGAGTGTGCGCTGATATGAAACTTCCTGGCAGATTAAAACTGTGTGCCCGACCGAGACTCGAACTCGGTACCTTTGCCTTCGCGGGCAAGCGCTCTACCATCTGAGCTACCGAAGCACGACTCACGGCCGCTACTCACAGCTTTACTTCTGCCAGTACCTCGTCTCCTACCTTCCAAACTTTACAGAAGCTCTCCTGCTTGAATTTTTCTTATTCTCATCATTGATTAGAGCATGTCAATTAACAAAGGTACACTGTTTATTTTTGCGTTTAACTGTGAGAAGAGATAGTCTTTCTGAACTGAATTTGAGTTCTGTAATGTTATCTAGTAAATTTTTATGAACGTAGAAAGCGGAACCAAGTATTGACATGCCTTTATTAACTATAGTTTACTTTATTTCCCATTTTTCTTACATTTCACATCTTTAAAAATTTCTTGCGAAGTTGTCGTGGACATTGATGTTCGTCTTCTTCCGTCAAATTTATCATTCGATGTATAACTTCCTCTCTCTTCTCCATTACTGGGACATTCAGGCTTATTAGAGTAGTTCCAGCACCATCTTTGTTTTCAACTCTCATCGTCGTTCAATATCTTCCACGCACTGCTTTCTCTAGAATTACCTGTCTTCTACATCCTCTACGACTATCGCCACGCATCACTTTCAGCTTTAGTAACGGACCTTCCGATTTAGCTCCATATGTTTTACCGTCTTCATCAAGCCGAGTGATCAGCCATTTTTTATAGGCCTCATTTTTCATTTTCACCAGTTTCTCTATTTCCACATTCCACCATGGATTCCTCCTTTCTTCTCCCAATTTTGTTTTCTCCCCCAGCCGGCCGCAGTGGTCTAGCGGTTCAAGGCGCTCAGTCAGAAGCCGCGCGACTGCTACGGTCGCAGGTTCGAATACTGCCCCGGGCATGGATGTGTGTGATGTCCTTAGGTTAGTTAGCTTTAAGTAGTTCTAAGTTCTAGGGGACTGATGACCATAGATGTTAAGTCCCATAGTGCTCAGAGCCATTTGAACCATTTTTCTCCCCCAGATTTTGAGAGACCGCCTCATATATCATTGCTTTAACAGACTGATACACATACTCTACAGCATCATCCTTGATATGTGTGTGTTCCTAGATAACAGAACGGAGCATGTCATTCTCAATGGAGAGAACTCTTCCGAAGTAAGAGTGATTTCAGGTGTACCGCAGGGGAGCGTCGTAGGACCGTTGCTATTCACAATATATATAAATGACCATGTGGATAACATCGGAAGCTTACTGAGGCTTTTTGCGGATGATGCTGTAGTATATCGAGAGGTTGGTAACAATGGAAAATTGTACTGAAATGCAGGAGGATCTGCAACGAATTGACGCCTGGTGCAGGGAATGGCAATTGAATCTCAATGTAGACAAGTGTAATGTGCTGCGAATACATAGAAAGAGAGATCCTTTATCATTTAGCTACAATATAGCAGGTCAACAGCTGGAAGCAGTTAATTCCATAAATTATCTGGGAGTAGACGTTAGGAGTGATTTAAAATGGAATGGGTATATAAAATTAATCGTCGATAAAGCAGATGCCAGACTGAGATTCATTGGAAAAATCCCAAGGAAATGCAGTCCGAAAACAAAGGAAGTAGGTTACACTTGTTCGCCCACTGCTTGAATAATGCTCACCGGTGTGGGATCAGTATCAGATAGGGTTGATAGAAGAGATGGAGAAGATCCAACGGAGAGCAGCGCGTTTCGTTACAGGATCATTTAGTAATCGCGAAATAGTTTCGGAGATGATAGATAAACTCCAGTGGAAGACTCTGCAGGAGAGACGCTCAGTAGCTCGGTACGGGCTTTCGTTGAAGTTTCGAGAACATACCTTCACCGAGTAGTCAAGAAATGTTCAAATGTGTGTGAAATCTTATGGGACTTAACTGCTAATGTCATCAGTCCCTAAGCTTACACACTACTTAACGTAAATTATCCTAAGGACAAACACACACGCCCATGCCCGAGGTAGGACTCGAACCTCCGCCGGGACCAGCTGCACAGTCCATTACTGCAGCGCCTTAGACCGCTCGGCTAATCCCGCGCGGCTCGGGGAGTCAAGCAGTGTATTGCTCTCTCCTACGTATAACTCGCGAAGAGACCATGAGGATAAAATCAGAGAGATTAGAGCCCACACAGAGGCATACCAAAAATCTTTCTTTCCACAAACAATACGAGACTGGAATAGAAGAGAGAACCGATAGAGGTACTCAAGGTACCCTCCGCTACACACCACCACGTGGCTTGCGGAGTATGGATGTAGATGTAGATGTAGATGTGATACCTTGGCTGCCAGCCTAAGCTAAACGCGGAACCGTGTTGAATATACTGTACCTTCGAGACCTCACGCTTTCCAACTCTTTACCTCCTATTTCTTTCCGTATAAAGGGAAGTAGTATTCACAAGAAGTTATTCGTGGATATATCGTAACTGGTGATGCCCGTATTCTTATTAAATGTTTGGTGGTTGAATGGTTCAAATGGCACTGAGCACTATGGGACTTAACATCTGTGGTCATCAGTCCCCTAGAACTTAGAACTACTTAAACCTAACTAACCTAAGGACATCACACACACCCATGCCCGAGGCAGGATTCGAACCTGCAACCGTAGCAGTCGCGAGGTTCCGGACTGAGCGCCTAGAACCGCTAGACCACCGCGGCCGGCTGTTGGTTGAATGTAATTTGTAAATCTGATTTCGAATCTCACAGAGGTAGAGGCAGTACTGATATTACTTTGCACGACACCTGCTGACGCTGCCAGCACGCACCCCGCGGACAGAGATGGACCTCCAGGCGGCAGACCCCACCGCGCCGCTGACCTCGACGCGCCCCCCGCCGGGCGCCGCGACCACCGCTGCTGTCACGTGAGCCCGGCCGCTGTCCATGCGCCTGTCACACACGCTGACTGATACCGCATTAAAACAAACCCCTGCCTGTCACTCCTGTCCAGTGCCGACTGACAGCTACTGTGCGTTCGTCCTTTTTTTTCATTTTCCGCTCGCTGAATTCGGAACAACAGCTCCGAAAAATTGCTAATAGATTTTATTTAATCCGTAACACTGACCACAATTCTTTCACAGCGGTCGGCCGATTCGTTTTCAATATTTCGTTTGATCCCGTTAACACAGTTTCGAGCAAGTATCGCTTTCCGGCAGCCAAACCGGGTAGACACTGTGCTAGCAGCGACACGTTTCATTTGACAAATTGATCCTCTCTAATCTGTTACGGTGCCCGAAAACAAAAAACAAACTGCCATAGCACAGCCAGTTGCAAATAATTGCTTTTATGGAAATATTAGCAGTGGGAGCTGTCGTGTCTTAGGAGGCACAGCGGATCAATCGAACCCTACATTTTATCCAATTCCCGTAAACGTTAATACATATCCCACATAACATCAGAATTTGTCGTGGTGTGAAACTATGTCCTGTACAAATCGAGTGAATTCTACGGTATTCTTACTGTTAATTATATTTGTCAAGCACGTTTCCAATTTTTGTTTTCCGTTGCCAATCTGCTTTTCAAAATTAATCTGCATTTCTTTTCCAATATTGAGACTTACTCTTTGCAGGTTCTTTTTGCCTAATTTGAACTATTACGCTGTACAAGGAATGAAGTTAAGTCTGGATTTTCTACAGCTTCATTGTGGTTTGCACAGTGTGTCTGCAGATTTTTACCATTCCAGATGGTTTTTGCTGGGAACAAACGATCTTATACATTCGAGTATTCACATTTTTCTTGAAACAGCTGGGCTGAATTTTCAGTGCAGTTCACTATTTAATGGTAGTCGTAGCAGTCGTAAGTTTGTATTTTTCATAATAAGCGGCTCAAAAGCTTCATTGCTCCATCTGCATATCGGTGAACATGTGCGGGCTTACAGTCAAGGGTATTAGGGAATGAAGAAATATGAAAACAAAATAATGATTTTACTGTGCAAGAAAAAAAAGGCAGACTCACCATACAATGTACGCTATCACGCCCGCCAGTCTTAGTTGTCGGTGAATCATTTGGGTTATATCTTTGATGGACCTCGACCATACAACACGGAAGAATTATCAGCAAATCTGCTCCCGGGTTACAGTGATACTGTGTTGGGAAACCGAGTGCATTATAAAATTCTTGGATACTTGCTGAAGCGCCTTCCACAACACGCTCGATACATAGCTGCTTAAGTGTCTCCTGCTCTTCGACGACAACCCTCTCGAGGTCATCCAATTTGTGGCGAGGGTTCATGTGAACGCTGCGAGTTACAACTGCTCCCAGGAAAGTCCAACTGGGTTCATGTTAGCAGAAACTGCAGGCCACTGTGTTTCGCTAAAGCGAGCCTCTTACAGAAAATTATTCACGACTTGGGTTGGAGAGCCCGTGGGTTATTGTTTTAAAAACGAAACCATCGCTTTGACCGTAGAGATAGACAATGGGCTAGAGGATTGTTGTTGTTGTTGTGGTCTTCAGTCCTGAGACTGGTTTGATGCAGCTCTCCATGCTACTCTATCCTGTGCAAGCTTCTTCATCTCCCAGTATCTACTGCAACCTACATCCTTCTGAATCTGCTTAGTGTATTCATCTCTTGGTCTCCCTCTACGATTTTTACCCTCCACACTGCCCTCCAATGCTAAATTTGTGATCCCTTGATGCCTCAAAACATGTCCTACCAACCGATCCCTTCTTCTAGTCAAGTTGTGCCACAAATTTCTCTTCTTTCCAATCCTATTCAATACCTCCTCATTAGTTACGTGATTTACCCACCTTATCTTCAGCATTCTTCTGTAGCACCACATTTCAAAAGCTTCTATTCTCTTCTTGTCCAAACTAGTTATCGTCCATGTTTCACTTCCATACATGACTACACTCCATACAAATACTTTCAGAAACGACTTCCTGACACTTAAATCTATACTCGATGTTAACAAATTCCTCTTCTTGAGAAACGCTTTCCTTGCCATTGCCAGTCTACATTTTATATCCTCTCTACTTCGACCATCATCGGTTATTTTACTCCCTAAATAGCAAAACTCCTTTACTACTTTAAGTGTCTCATTTCCTAATCTAATTCCCTCAGCATCACCCGACTTAATTTGACTACATTCCATTATCCTCGTTTTGCTTTTGTTGATGTTCATCTTATATCCTTCTTTCAAGACACTGTCCATTCCGTTCAACTGCTCTTCCAAGTCCTTTGCTGTCTCTGACAGAATGACAATGTCATCGGCGAACCTCAAAGTTTTTATTTCTTCTCCATGGATTTTAATACCTATTCCGAATTTTTCTTTTGTTTCCTTTACTGCTTGCTCAATATACAGATTGAATAGCAACGGGGAGAGGCTACAACCCTGTCTTACTCCCTTCCCAACCACTGCTTCCCTTTCATGCCCCTCGACTCTTATAACTGCCATCTGGTTTCAGTACAAACTGTAAATAGCCTTTCGCTCCCTGTATTTTACCCCAGCCACCTTCAGAATTTGAAAGAGAGTATTCCAGTTAACATTGTCAAAAGCTTTCTCTAAGACTACAAATGCTAGAAATGTAGGTTTGCCTTTTCTTAATCTTTCTTCTAAGATAAGTCGTAAGGTCAGTATTGCCTCACGTGTTCCAACATTTCTACGGAATCCAAACTGATCTTCCCCGAGGTCGGCTTCTACCAGTTTTTCCATTCGTCTGTAAAGAATTCGCGTTAGTATTTTGCAGCTGTGACTTATTAAACTGATTGTTCGGTAATTTTCACATCTGTCAACACCTGCTTTCTTTGGGATTGGAATTATTATATTCTTCTTGAAGTCTGAGGGTATTTCGCCTGTCTCATACATCGTGCTCACCAGATGGTAGAGTTTTTTCATGACTGGCTCTTCCGAGGCCATCAGTAGTTCAAATGGAATGTTGTCTACTCCCGGGGCCTTGTTTCGACTCAGGTCTTTCAGTGCTCTGTCAAACTCTTCACGCAGTATCTTATTGTACAGCTCTCAAATTACTCTCAATGTCGATGAGAGGCTATTTTTAGGTACACATTGAATCGGCTAGATAAAATTCTGCTTGAGACAGTTCAACACCATAAAAAAACTTAATATCATCAAAACCATAGCTTCAAAAAAGGATATAGCTCTCACTTGATAGATAAACTACCACAAAAAATACAACAAAGAAAGGACATCGAACAACAAAGCTTCACACCAGACACTACTTAATTAACACAAAAGACGGTACAATGCAGCAGAAAATGTATCTCACTTCCTTTCCTAGGGAGCATATCCAACAAAATGACTAATCTGTTTAAAAATACAAACATAAATATAAGCTTCTACAAACTTCAGCAGCAAGCCATCCACAACTTAAGGCATAACAAATTTCCACAGAAAAGATCAGTTATGTACATACTCAGTTGCCAACGTTGATCCTCTTATTATGTAGGACAAACTAGAAAAAACCTCGAGACTCAGTTCAAAGAGCATTTACATGCCATACGTTTAAATAACCCATCACTACATTTTCAAAGCACACAATTCTCCACAAACATGGAGTAAAAAGGATGGTTCACTCAGCAGTTTATTCAGCAACTTCGTGCAGCTTTTGAAATAGAGTGTTCATTTGGGTATTAAACAGAAGATTTTGTGCAGAAAAACCTACACGGTGCATAGTTCTAGAAATAAAAATTGCCAGAAAAACAAGTGCCAAAAACGGAAATACACGAGAAATGTACAGGTCGGCAATAAATCCCGTTGCAGCTGAAAAGTGTTCCTGAAAAACTAGGAAACAAAAGGATGCCCCTTAAGTTATTCGATAAACCCAACATTTTTCTACGGGTATTCTAACAAAAAGAAAACGGGAAGTTAGGGTATCAGACGACTGACGATGTTTTTAAAGAATAAAATAAAGCTCTATAAATAAATTATTTGTGCACCAACTCCGGTGATAGTGATCGCACTAATGAATAACAGTCCACTTCTACTTCCGGAAATGTCTTACAGTTTCAAATCTGGTTTCCAAATCTCTTCTTGTTACTGTTATGATCTGTCTGAAACCTTCCGGTGTCTCCAGGCTTCTTCCACGTATAGAACGTTCTTTTATCATTTTTGAACGAATTGTTTCCAAAGATTGCTTTGAGCAAAATTGTACTAGGCGAGTTCCCCATTCATTAATTTCCCCGAGTTCGCGTTCTCCTACAATTTTTCTTACGGTTTCTTTTCCTACAATCAAATTTGTCCTCCATCACATTTAAATTTTTGTCCCCTTAACTACCTGAAAAAATTCATCTATCTCATCATACATTGTTTGAATCTCATATTCTTACGAGTTTTGCTGGCTCCGTGTCTGTCTTGGCTACAATAATGCGGTCCCTACACTGTTCATGGTAGCTCACTGGCACTCCCAGTTTGTTAGTCATTATTATTCCCTTCGTGCATTACACTTATTTCATTTTGTGTTGCTAATCCAGTACTCACCTGACCAAAACTCTTGCTCTTCCAGCCACCGAACTTCACTAATTCCCATTATCTCGAACTTCAACCTATCCATTTCTCTTTTCAGATAAACCAACATACCTGTACGATTGAGGTATCTGACATTCCACGCTCCGCCTCCGGAGATCCCGGAATATTTTACTCAAGATGATACCAGTACCGACATAGCAAGACCGTGTTAGCTAATGTTACGATGTCAGATCAGACAATCATCCAAATAGCTGCCTCTCCAACTGCTGGAAAGGCTACTGCCCCTCTTCAGGAAATAGAAATTAGCGTGGCTCCTACACAGATAACCCTCCGAAGGGATTGTGCCTACGGTACTGTTGCATCTTAGGCCAAGTTTATTATTCGTGGAGAGGGGGGAGGGGGATAAACCGTAGCTTTCATACTTGCAAATGAAAGTTTCATTACTATTAACTTACGTTTTATAAATCCAACAAGTTACAATAACAATTTCGGTAGAGTGATAGCGTTCTCACGAAGCATGTACTCGAAAACCCAATAGGAAACGTCCTAGCGGAAATTTGAGGTGAATGATGTGCTAGCGAATGTAAAATGTGGATACAATCACTCACCTCACCTCGATTTGTTGCCCTTCATGACAGAAGCAATGATTTTGAAGTGGCATTGCAAGACTGAAGAAGGGAACCATCTGAAAAGCTTTGGCAAACAGTGAAAATGGCCATTATTTGAAACCCAGTTACGAAGGGATTTATACTCGAAAAATGATAGTTACATGGGTCTCCTTCAAGAATGCGTCGTCGAAAATCTCAGATGCAGTGAAAAAACGAAGGTGCTGTAGCTCAAAATTCAATGGGTATATTCCTTAAATTTAATTTCCTATCGCTTCGATACTACGTAACTCCATTTACAGAAATTAGAGCCCTACAATTGTCGTAAAAGTTTGCTGTTAGTTCTAGAAGATGAAGCTGATGTTGCAAGAAGAATATGAAAAATTTTGATCAGAATTTGTATTCAGTAGAATGCGTTGTCGAAAATGGAAAGACGGAAAAAGTAAGTGATGACAGGAAATAATTGATCATACATAGAACAACTAGAACGACATACTATGTACGCAGCAATATTGTCAATCGTCGTCTGACGATAATGTTATTTACTGACAGCGTCACTTAGTGGAACAATGATAGCTGAATCGATAAAGTGACTGAGGTACCACACGACGTTCCACATGGGTTCGTTGGTACTGAAATCGTCAACAGTCATTACCATCGCTGTCTCCCATTTGATATTCATCACGGGGTAAAGCCATACTCTAGAGCTTTCCATGAGCTACGGGATTAAGCTATAAGCTTTCTATCAGTTCTTGCATGTTTTTTCCCTTAGGTTGCCTTTTGTGGCTTCTCTTATCTCTTGGAGTCTGACAAAGAAATTCCTTGATATAGTGTCGTCAATTCGCTTGGCTACGTGTCGGGTCCACCTTCATTTCATTTCCATTACGACAACAATTACATCTTCCACTCCATTCTGATTCCTTACTTATGTGTTCGTTTACATGTCTCTCCTTGTGGTTCCCATCATGCACCTCTTCATTGCTTGCTCTTAACAGCTCTCAGTACTCGAATGATTTTCACAAAAGGGCAGTATCCATTGTCATTAAGTGTAGTCACTGACTGCACACTTATAGTTTCAGGTACACCGGAAACTTTATTTTCAAAATCCTATTTAGTTCTTGGAAAGCATTGTAGGCCACTTTTAAGCCTTTATTTATTTCCGCACAGATACGCCTACGTTGTAGTTGCGTCTACGGTAAGGCAATCTGTTTCGTTAAGGAACGCAGCCCACCCCACCTCGAGAGGGTCCATAGTTCACTTAACCCAGTCGTCGTCTGTTGTACAATAGCAAAATGTATTTAATCTTTTAGGTACATATGATATTAGGAAGGAGGTAGATACAGTTCCTTTAAATGTCCGCTACCATCATTTGAGTCTAGCTCGTGTAGGGGAAATGAGATAACCTCCTAATAGACAATTTTACTTACTCTACTAGCCATTTTTACTTTTTTACCGATTTTTACTACAATTGCATTGTGAAAATTGATGGCTGTCTCTAAGTGCGTTCATTCAAAGCGGTCAGGTCTGTTTGTTGCACGTCTCGTGCATTTACATTATGGGTATGCCGTGGAACCGTCTGTTCTAGGTAAATTACGGAGAAAGATATTTTAATTGTTCCACAGTAACATTTATCTCGTCCACCGTGTATGAACTTGTAATTTTGACAATCGATTGAGAGTCGATTACAATCTCATTCAACTATTATAGCATGACTTATAACTATCTATATAATACGGGACGGTGGTTTCTCTGAATTTATTGGTAACCTCTGTAGATGAATCTGGCTTCCGTTAGAAGGATCCACGTATAAATTTTATCTCAGTCGTGTTTGCTATTCTGGAACAAATTATTTTATATGCAGATTCAGCTTCTACATTTGCCACCAAAGCTTTTATCAAGCTTTTATCATGATTGCGATTTCCACCTGTCATGCCATTTTATGATGACAGCTCATTGCGAATATATCAATGAATAATTTTCAGAGTACTTCATATAATAGTCCCTGTTGAATTCAAGACGTACTGCACTCTTATTTTCCATCGTGCATCCGCCACGTTTGACATTCGACGACAAAAATTCTACGAACGTGCTGGGTGCTACTACCAAATCGCTTCGTCGTACTAACAACTAAATACTGTTATTACTAACATTAAATACCGTTATTACTTATTCGAGTCAGAAACAAATACAGTACATGGTTACTACCGTTGAAAGCAAATGAAGGAAAATCTTACGAAATTACATTAGTGTTGACCAAAATATTGTTACTTCAACTGCGCTTGGAGTCTCATGCAGAAGATCTTCTATGCAAGTTGTTGGAAACAGTTGACAATCCAGTCACAGTTGGTTCACAGGGAAGTACCATTTCTGGAGGAACTCGGGATCGAAGACGGTTGACTGATCTCTACACTATCCTATTCTGTTCGAACCCAGGTGGGATGATTTCCCAACGGAGAGGCCAGGTAGAGCTATTCTCAAGCCGAGAAATCCACAACTGTAACTGCCGTTGTTTGCAACACTGTACTTGTCTTGAAGAAATCTCTTCTGGACCTTAGTGTTGCCACTGCTGGGACGTGCCCTTGTCGTGGATGGCTTTTCTGATTAGCCTGGTTTGTTCCCTGCACATTTGAAGCTAATTCACGACGAATATCTGGTCGTGCTGTATCTGCGAGCTGGTAGTGTTTACAAGTGGCGTAGGTTTCAAACAACCTGTAATTAGCCTACACGTTTCGTTCTGCGCCTTGCCAACTGGATTTGCGGGGGTGGATTTGTTCCGGACTGTGCTCGCATAGTCTGCAGAACTGAAACATGTTGCCAGTGCCGTTCTTCTCACGGTTTGTAGTCGACAGCCCCCCGTACTACCAGTGATCTTGCGAAGGTTAGTACGTGTGGCTCCCACCTCCATTCTCGTATTCTTGCAATGCTGCTTGCGCGACAGAGTACGATCCAAAGTGACTCACAGAAATTTTGGATAGGCCGTTTTCACTTATTGTACCATTTCCATATGATGTTATGTTTGCGAAGTCCTGATTGCGCTTAAAATGAAACGCACACAGGTGTGTTTTAGCTGAGTTTGGACGAAGCTGATCGTTACACACTAGTAGCCGCACTACTCTCTCAGCGCATCTGTCACGTGGGCTTCAACATCTTCAAAAGATTTCCCTTGATTCGCTAGTGTTAGATTGTCGGCATAAAGGAAACCGCTTGTGTTCGCCGACAGGGATTGGTCATCGATATAGATGTTAAATAGCATTTGAAAAAGAACACTTCCTTGGAGTATGGCATTTCTTCGACACCTCTTTCGGCTACACTGACCCCGGAAGTCCACATAAAATCTCCTATTTTGAATAAACTTTGAATACATCTGGTGAAAACATAACCTTTAGTTGTCCCTAAATACTTTTACGATGTGACGTGCTCCAGGTATTACGTTTGAAGCAAATGTACTTCTTCATTCTCTGTTTGATGATGATGGAGATCCAGTGCTGTGCTCACTTTCCGTTGCTTGTACACACTCTTCGCTATCATGCTCCGAAGTAACCAATATGTACGATAAGCCTGTTTACGGGACACTAATCGCTACACGCCGTTAGAAATCACTCGAATGCTGAAGTTGCGAGATATGATGTGAACGACGCATTTCGGTTATTTCTCTCGCATTTACACGTAGTTTATGACTACAATTCGTCACTGAATGGTAATTCGCTGTACCTTATTTCCAAACGTAGGTCCCTTCGGTAATCGTGTTGAGATCCAGACTCAGAAGCTATCCGGCGAAAATTAGATTACAGTCTCCATTTTTGTTTCCCAGAAAAGTGTATCAAAATTATTGATCGCTTCTTTCAAGTATCCGATACGTCACTGCACGGAAAAGGTGCGCTTAAGTCGAAATCCGGCGTACTCGCACGAGGCTGAAGAACGACAGCTTCTAAAACATCAGGTACCATAGTTAACAGAAAAATACTGTCTCCATCTCCCCCTCATTCAAAATATTTATAATAATATAAGTTGTAGATAGCCATCATGGCTTGATCACAATAAGCATGTTAGAGCGAATACAGGTTGCAGTAGTTACGCGGAGATGAAGAGGCTTGCACAAGATAGAGTAGCGTGGAGAGTGGCGCCCAACCAGTCTTCGGGCAGAAGACCTGAACAATAATTATCTCGCGTGTGACTGCTGCAAACACGAGTGTCTGTTTTATGACTGGTTTGGCCCAGTGACGCCTTAGACAGCGAAGAGAGTGGAGTGTGTAAAATCGTTGTGACGTTTGAAGTTTTCCCGGCTGGGAACACGAAAATATTCTGTTTTTAGGGAGACGAGTCATTTCAGCCTTGGAAATGGACCGTTGATGACAGATTTGATACTATACGAGACACACAACTACTGAAGAGATTTCGAAAATTGTTGTAATGAAACGCCACTACTGCAACTGGAAAGTCTCCTTTTAATTCCCAGAGACGGTTTTCCACAAATGGAAATTACAAATTTATGACTGTTGATCAGCCACTTTTTACAACTAACTTTTTGTACTGTTGGTAATCCTTAAGAAATGTGAAACAGAATTCCCTGAGTTAAAACCTTTTCAGTCAGTTTATTTTTCATGTTTCATTTGCTTTTTAGATTCTAGATGTTCATGTTGTTCAGAAGATATGGCTCTGAAGTTTCATTGTTTTACTAATACTTCTTTTTTTGAAATTGTAAGGGTAATGTAACAAATGATTATCTGACATGAATAGACATTAAAGTGAAGTAAACGTTCTTGGGGTTAAGGTGTACATTCTAATGGACATGGAGGGCAACATTTACGAGGTGACTTCCCTGGGCCGTAAAGGCATGGTTGGGGAGAGTCCTCCAGCTCTTGTGCTTCATTTGCCTCGCCTTCATTGAAAAGAGGGCCCCTGGCTCTGTGCCCAGAGACACGCGCGACTTAACGCCACCTTTTTACGGGATCATCCGAGAATCCAGACCGGATTACCGATCTGCGAGGCACGAGTCTGAGAGCTGTTCACAGTGACGTCGCCAACCGCACCGCGCTATTCGGCTCTTCTTAAAGGGCCCAATTACTTCTCGTGCTTCGTTAAGTGCGAACGACGTTACAAAGGCCGAACTGCAAAGAAGGTAAAAAAATGTCCTTAGAGAGTTACACGAGCTCTCTTTGTTGAAGTATCTCCTAGCGTTAAGGGATATAAGCCTGAGATCGCTTCGTTGTGGAAAGTACCTGGTCACTGACTAACATTCATTAACATCTCCATTCAGTTTGTATGAAACGAACTACGTATAAAGAAACATACGAGATTTTTAAAGAAGTTCGAACATGACAAACATTTTTGAGCTTCAACCGCAGTATCGGTTTTATTTTGCAAAATGAGACACGTAAAGGGACTGGAAGCTCGGGAGAGTGTCAGCAACGTCGCATGCATTAAGTGAGGAACAGAAAATGCGTTACTACATTACTGGTAGCGCATCACTCCACGCGTTTACTAGAGACCATCATTGAACCTCTTAAACATGTTTTACTCACATGTATTGTACGATATCTGTTTACTTCTACTTTAGCGTAATTCAGAAACGAATACATTTTAGAGATTGAGGGGTTAGGCTACAACATTGACGTAGACTACTTCTTCATCGTGATCATCATCATCATCATCATCATCATTATCATATTCTTCTTCTGTAGCACTACATCCCTTGGTGGGCCTTCGTTTCTTCAATTACTTTCCCTCCTGTTTCTCGGACTTTTGCAGCTCTTTTCCTCCTCCAGGCTTCCGTAATGATGAGATCCTCTATTACTTCATGGACCCAATTTCTTCTAGGCCAGCCTCTTAGTCTAGCAGCTTCATTTCCTTTTGTATTCTACTCTCTGCCATTCTCAGAGTGTAACGTTATATTATATTTCGTTTCATTTTCATTTACTATGAGGCCGACTTTTAATGCATTTTTTCCATTTACAGGTATGTTTCTTTAAGTGTATTCGCATTTCTTCCTACTTTTGCAATGTCATCAACGTACGCAAATATCTGGCGAGTCTTCATAAATATGATGCCTGTTTTATTGATTTTATTTACAACGCTGCGCTGAGTTATACTAGATAAGACAGAGGAGAGACGGTCACCTTGGTTCATTCCTTTATTAACGTCAAAACTTTCACTGGTCCTACAGCATTACCTTCACTTTTTCTCTGACTCTATCATTTTCATTCTGATTAGATTTACTAGTTTAGCACATACGCCCACATCTATCGGCATTCTGTAGAATTATTGACGATTTACGCTGTCAAAGGCTTGTTTGAAATCAATGAATGGGAAGTGCAGATGTATGTTATGTTGATAGGACTCTTCCATCATTTGTCTGATAACGAAAATTTGATCAGTTGTTCCTCTGTCTGGTCGTAAACCACACTGGTATCCCCAAGCATGCCTTTTCCGCTCTTCTGTATACTTTCATTTTATGTGCTTGTGAAGATCTTATAAGTCGTGTTTAGTAGCTACCTCTGTAGCTTCCGCATGCTTTATATGTCCTTTCTCGTGAATTAGGATCATTATCCAGTTTTCCCGTTATCGAGCAGGTTTTATGTTTCCCATATATTGACTTACTGGTGGTCTATGTAAATTTCTTCGGAGTGTAAGTTTTGTATTTCCAATATTATTTTTAAGCCATGGTATAAGCTTTTTATGACAAGATAATACCCCATGGGAGGGATTTTTTGACTCTACCGTTTTTTACAATCAACCAACGTAAACCATATTACAAGATTAGATTCCATTTCTCCTTGTAGTCAATACAGTCGAAGAAATCATGTCGCGTGTATAACAACGATGCTTTCTGAACATTCCCACAAAAGACAATTCATCTGAGCATTCTGCCTCTTCAGAATATGCTCTTCGTCTTCCACCTTCTCCATGTGGTACATTTGGATGGAATCATCAAGGTCAGTGTGGCAGCCAGAATTTGAAAGTTTGTAATTAATGGGAAAGTCCACATTTGGGATTGCTTCTGCGTACCACACTAACGGACCTAGGGATTGCTGTGTTGAGCAGCCTCTGGACCCAACATAATGGAACATCACCACATTTTTGTATTATATATGAAGCGTTATTTCAATAGTGGTACAAGTCTATTACCTCCAATAATCTGTTCATAATGCTTTTAAAATTAATGACCCAAACAAACAGAAAGAAAGTTTCGTCTCTAGCAAGAAGCCATATGCTTCAATATTCCTGGTATCTCAACTGCAGATTTTTCAGCGCTCATTTGACTTTAGGACTCTGTATCTCAATATGAACAAAAATGGACTTGTACCATTATTGAAATAAGCCCTTCATATGAAACCACAGCTAAACTCTTCACTTGAGGGGCCACTGTTAAGAGACTTGTAGAGATCATGAAAGTAAGTGTGAATCTCCTTCTGCCCATTTCTTACCCGATAACCCGCAGACCATGGATGAAGGTTCAAATGGTTCTGAGCACTATTGGACTTAATTGGACTTAACTGCTGAGGTCATCAGTCCCCTAGAACTTAGAAGTACTTAAACCTAACTAACCTAAGGACATCACACACATCCATGCCCGAGGCAGGATTCGAACCTGCGACCGTAGCGATCGCGCGGCTCCATACTGTAGCGCCTAGAACCGCTCGGCCACTCCGGCCGGCCATGGATGAAGGGGAACAGGTAGAATTCATATTCTCAGATTTCGGGAAAGGGGTTAATACGGTACTTCACTGCAGGGTTACGAACATACAGAATAGGTTCCCAGATATCTGAGTGGCTCGAAGGCATCTTAAATAATACAACCCAGTACGTTGTCCTCGAATGCGAGTGTCCATTATAGACGAACGTATCGTCAGGAGTGCCCCAGGGAAGCGTGACAGGACCGCTCTTGTTCTCTGTGTATATAACTGATCTGACGGATAGTTCGCCCCCGGTAGCTGAGCGGTCAGCGCGACAGAATGTCAATCCTAAGGGCCCGGGTTCGATTACCGGCTGGCTCGCAGATTTTCTCCGCTCAGGGACTGGATGTTGTCCTACTCATCATCATTTCATCCCCATTGACGCGCACCCGGCGACCGGTCTACCCGACGGGAGGCCCTAGTCTCGCGACATTTACATTTATTTATCTGACGGATAGGATGAGCAGCAATCTGTTACTGTTAGCTGGTGACGCTGTAGTATAAAGTATTGTTGAGTGATTGCAGAAGGAAACAATATGATATAGACAAAATTTCTAGTTGGTGTGATGAATGGCAGTTTGCTCTAAATATGGAAAATATAAGTTAACGCACATGAATAGCAAAAAAATAATCGTGTACAGGGTGTTAATAAAAAGAATCTTCCGATTTGGCCAGTCTATATTTCTGAAACAATGAATTTTGGTTTTGATGAATGGAAAACTCGAATAGTCTTTTTTTTTCATACCTTTGCATAGGTGTTCAACATGCCCCCTGGAGATGCACGGCACACGTCATTGCGTGATCGAGTCACGGTTCATCTTCTGCACTTAAATTTCCCACACTGCAGCGAGCATGTCTTGAGTCACAACTTCCACAGCTGCTGTTATGCGATGTCTCAGTTCATTCATTGCTGTTGGTAACGGAGGTACACAAACAGAGTATTTTATAAATCCTTACAAGAAATAATCACATACTGTCAGGTCTGACGAACATGGAGGCCAGTAATATAAGGCTGAATCATTTGGTCCAGTGCAACCGATCCATCGTTCAGTAATGCTTTGATTTAAAAATTCCCACACTTCCAGATGCCAGTGTGGCGGTTCCCCACCCTGTTGGTAAATGGAGTCGTTCGAATCAATCACCAACTGTGGGAAAAGGAAGTTCTCAAGCATATAGAGATACGTGCTTCCTGCAACAGTGTTCTCGGCAAAGAAAAACGGACCATATACCTTTTCCTGTGAAACTGCACAAAGCATATTAAATTTTGGAGAGTCCCTCTCGTGTTGTACAACTTCATGTGGTTGCTCTGTACCTGATATTCTCACATTATGACGGTTTATCTTTTGCATTTAATTGATTTCTTCCCTCGTCACTAAACAAAATTACAATGAAATGAAAACACTTAGCTGCTTACAGGCGTTGACATACGTCAACGGGGACGGATGAAAATGTGTGGCCCGACCGGGACTGGAACCCGGGATCTCCTGCTTACATGGCAGACGTTCTATCCATTTTTTTCGCCGTTGATCGTTGTGATCGGTCGTTGCGGACGTCACATGATATCCGTTCAAGTTCGTTTGTTGGTCGTTCCACTCAGTTTTTTTTATTACAGAGGCCAACCGCTCCCTGACCGAACACGCTGAGCTACCGTGCCGGTAGTCCACCTGAGCCACCGAGGACACAGAGGATAGTGCGACTGCGACACTCTGACACGCCTCCCACGAAACCCACATTCTCAACGTATTGTCCCGCACTATCTTCGTAGTGCCCCCGCCCATTATACTCATTACTGGTGGCGCTTTGCCGATTCCCGTAAGAGTTCGGGAACTGTTTGTGCAACCGCACAGAAGAAGCAGATGGTCAAGTGGCCGGTGAGCCTTAAGTATATATATATATATATATACTAAGATAGTATCTGTTCTTACCATCTTAGTATATATACTAAGCAAAATGCCTTCTGTTGTCCTGACACCTTATTTGAACTGAAGTGGGCGCACACTGCTGCTGCCTAGCGGGAACCATGTAAAACTCGAGAGTTTGCTCTTTCTAACAGTACGTTGTTCACGTACATATCTCAAATAACATAATTGTTCTGATTTTTTAAACCGGATGACACTTTCTGATACACCCTTTATTAATGGTATGGTGCTTGACACAGTCAAGTCAATCAAATATCTAGGTGTAACGTTGCAAAACGAGATGAAATGGAACGAGCAGGTAAGGACTGTAGTGGGCAAAGCGAGTGGTTGACTTCGTTTTATTGTGGGAATACTAGGAAAGCCTAATTTACCTCTAAAGGAGGCCGAGTGTAGAACACTTGTGTGGCCCATTCTTGAGTATTGCTCGAGTGTTTTTGATTTCTACCAGGTTGGATTGAAGGAGGAAAGACACCGGATAGCAATTCAGAGGTGGGCTGCTAGATTTACTACCGGTAGGTTTGATCAAGACGCAAGTATTAAGGAGATGCTTTGGGAACTCAAATGGGAATACCTGGAAGGAAAGCGATGTTCTTTTGAAGGAACACTACTGAGAAAATTTTAGAGAAACAGTATTTGAATCTGAACGCGGAACGATTCCACTGCAGCAAACGTACATAAATCAAGATAAAGAAACCGTACGGTGGCTTGCTGAGTATGTATGTAGACGTAGATGTAAGTTAAGGGACATTGAGCTGCACACAAACAACCAGTTTTCCCTGCTAGATACATGAATGGAATGGAAAGGAAATCTCTAACACTGGTAACAAGCACCCTTGGCCCTGCACTTTAGAGTCACTTGCGGAGTATGAATGTTGATGTAGATGTAAATGCTTGCGCATCTCGGCTAAAAATACGTATTCGTAACGAGGTGGATAGAGGCGTGCGAGGCACAGTAGCGGGAGGCAGCCACGTGACACTGCAGCCCATCCCTTTATTCTGCCTAATCTGTCTGTGACTTACAGGGTGCACTTGGAAGATTTCGCATTAATTGTTATGTTAGTGCTTGTATGTGAGGGCCTACTTACTGTAGTATCCACTACAGGTGACTTAAAGGAAACAGTTCAACTATTGCAACAAGGGTTAGCAGCAGTATCGTGTTCATGCGCTGTTTTGGAGAGAGGGCGAGAAGCCCTCCATATTCCATAATTTTTTCCATCGTGGTGAATCAAAATTTTTGGATCAGTAGCTGAAAAATTTTCCCAGTTACAAAACTGTTGAGAGAAACGGTACTGGTCCAATTACAGGTATGAAGACGCAATGTACGAGGGCAGTTCAATAAGTAATGCAACACTTTTTTTTCTGAAACAGGGGTTGTTTTATTCAGCATTGAAATACACCAGGTTATTCTCCAATCTTTTAGCTATACAACACTATTTTTCAACGTAATCTCCATTCAATGCTACGGCCTTACGCCACCTTGAAATGAGGGCCTGTATGCCTGCACGGTACCATTCCACTGGTCGATGTCGGAGCCAACGTCGTACTGCATCAATAACTTCTTCATTATCCGCGTAGTGCCTCCCACGGATTGCGTCCTTCATTGGGCCAAACATATGGAAATCCGACGGTGCGAGATCGGGGCTGTAGGGTGCACGAGGAAGAACAGTCCACTGAAGTTTTGTGAGCTCCTCTCGGGTGTGAAGACTTGTGTGACGTCTTGCGTTGTCATGAAGAAGGAGAAGTTCGTTCAGATTTTTGTGCCTACGAACACGCTGAAGTCGTTGCTTCAATTTCTGAAGAGTAGCACAATATGCTTCAGAGTTGATCGTTTGACCATGGGGAAGGACATCGAACAGAATAACCCCTTCAGCGTCCCAGAAGACTGTAACCGTGACTTTACCGGCTGAGGGTATGGCTTTAAACTTTTTCTTGGTAGGGGAATGGGTGTGGCGCCACTCCATTGATTGCCGTTTTGTTTCAGGTTCGAAGTGATGAACCCATGTTTCATCGCCTGTAACAATCTTTGACAAGAAATTGTCACCCTCAGCCACATGACGAGCAAGGAATTCCGCACAGATGGTTCTCCTTTGCTCTTTATGGTGTTCGGTTAGACAACGAGGGACCCAGCGGGAACAAACCTTTGAATATCCCAACTGGTGAACAATTGTGACAGCACTACCAACAGAGATGTCAAGTTGAGCACTGAGTTGTTTGATGGTGATCCGTCGATCATCTCGAACGAGTGTGTTCGCACGCTCCGCCGTTGCAGGAGTCACAGCTGTGCACGGCCGGCCCGCACGCGGGAGATCAGACAGTCTCGGTTGACCTTGCGGCGATGATGACACACGCTTTGCCCAACGACTCACCGTGCTTTTGTCCACTGCCAGATCACCGTAGACATTCTGCAAGCGCCTATGAATATCTGAGATGCCCTGGTTTTCCGCCAAAAGAAACTCGATCACTGCCCGTTGTTTGGAACGCACATCCGTTACAGACGCCATTTTAACAGCTCCGTACAGCGCTGCCACCTGTAGGAAGTCAATGAAACTATACGAGACGAAGCGGGAATGTTTGAAAATATTCCACAAGAAATTTCCGGTTTTTTCAACCAAAATTGGCCGAGAAAAAAAATGTGTTGCATTACTTATTGAACTGCCCTCGTATATTTCTAAATCTTTGCGTGTAAGGTCCAAGTCGAGTGTCTCCGAAAGTATTCCTTGGCGAAAATGATTAGGAAAACAGAGCGACGATGTTAGCTTTGGACTGGATTAATGTAAGAGAGAGATCGCTGTGAGAGAGGGGCCACCGTTTGGCCGCAGCGACACCGGCGGTGTAAAGAGCGCCGCCGGCAGAGGCTGCTCACGCACAAAGCGCTCTCCGCCATCCGTCCTCGCCTCATATGCATCGCTGGCGGCTGCGCAAAGCGGATTTGCAACAAACACAGGGGCAGTATAGGGCGGGGGAGGGGGGAGAGGGCGGCGGAGGCGCCCCGCTGGCAGGATCAGCCGCCAGGTGCGTGCGCGCATTACGCACCCTGCTGTGACACGCACAGCGTGCGCAGTTAGCTCCTCTGTGTCCGAACTACGAAGAGGAAGACACGTGAAACATCGTCTGGATGAAGAATCGTCAAAGTTCCAATTGTTTATCACATTTCTACATCTTCCCCTCAAATAGGATATCTTTCATCGTGAAGAAAATTGCTGACGCAAATTAAGTTAGGATAGAACGGCTATTAGAAGCCGATCCGTGAGATGACTAGTTTTATAGAAAAGTAGCAGCACGCGAAACAACACAAAAATTACGACTTATCGTAGGAGATAGGTTCAAGAAAGGCAAACGATCATTTACAAGTGTGCCTTTAGTACAGTTATTCACGATGTTGACAGGAATACACTGACTCGATATCTCAATTTATCACGGATAAATTACAGGGAGGGAGAAGCTACCAACTTGTGCACAAACAAGACTACCTTTGTAAGTGTCGATGGACATGAAAGGAGTGAGACAGAGTCGTCCCCTATCCCTGAAGATATTCAGTCTGTACATCGAGCAAGCAGTAAACGAATCTCAACAGAAATTTCAAAAAGAAAAAAAAGGCAGAACTTTAAGGTTTGTGTATGATATTATAATTCTATGAGAGACGGTAAAGGGCTTGGAAGATGAGGTGAACGAAATGGATAATCTCTCCAAGAGAGCTTATGAAACAAATAATAAAACAAAGGTAATTGACTGCATGTAATGGACAGTGGAGTGGAGTAGTGGAAAGATATGGAGATGTCGAAGTAAACGACAATGAAGAAAGGTTAGCTGATATATGTGTGAGACATTGACCTTGAAGATTTTAAGTGGCTTCCTTCCTCATAATCATATCTACAACTATGCATGGTAGAGCCCTTCCAGAAACATCAGGTCAACAACAGACAACATTTTTTAAAAGACCCAACATAAGAACAAATGATATTAGAGTCTACAGAGGTGCAGAATGTGGCTCAGGCGACTTCCTGTTACATGCGAAGATGATAGTAACATCTAAGAACAAAGACAAATTAAAGAGGCAAATATTCTCACGAGGACAGTGGTAAAATATAACTTAGTTAGTTTCAAGCAATAGTCTATACAATTTCTTTATAAATTACGGTGTCAGACAATCTGAGGCACCTAGAAGAAGGAACGTCGGAGCATAAGCACCAAAGAATTGAAAAATACATACATGGAGCAGCATATGAAGCACTAGGGCAGCAAGAAGGTGGCACCTAGAATGGTGGACTCAGGGCAACGAAGAAAAACTAAATCTACAAGAGATGTATAGTAATTGGTTGAGAACAGTCAGATAAAAATGACAACGCCACGTATATTAGAATGAACAGAGACGTAAAAAAGGACATCTGTAAAATGAGAAGTGAAACCGGGGAGAATGAATGCGAGGAAGTCGGTCGATGCGTGGGGTGGGGGTGGGAAGGGGTGGGGGAGGAGGCAGGAGCATATAAGTGCCTGCAGCATCAGCATGAAAAATGGATGCAGGACTGAGGAAAGAAGTAAAAGAAAGAGCAAACCTGCCGGTTATCACCCTAGTACAGCGGGAGAAGCGTTTTAAAAAGCACAAAGAAGAACAAACTACAAGGAAGTAAAGTGAGAGATGTAGGAAAACCAGGATGGTGAAGAGGTAGACAAAATAACTGCGAGCGAGGTACAGAAGGCGGCTACACAAATGAAAATGAGGAAATCACCAGGACCTGGAAATGCACCGGTAGTATCAGTGAGCTATGACCCAAGCATTCTGTTTGAATGTCTAAGCAAGTTTTAAGAAATGTTTGTGTATGTGGAGGAAATTCCAGCAGAGTGGAAGTTAGCGTGTCTAAACCTCGTACATAAAACAGGTAGCAACAAAAAGTGTCACAAGTTCAGCTGGCAGGATTTTAAAATCAAGAGCGGAGATGATCGTTAACGAAGAGAAAGAACGAAGTGGCTTTAGAAAAGGCAGATCACGTATAGATCACATCTTTATCCCAAGACAGACATCCAGAAGAGAATGGAAAGGTATCTAAACAGTCATTTGGTCTCCATAGAGCTTGAGAAAGTATATGACACAGTACTACTAACGTTAGTGTTCGATGGGCGCTGAGCACTACGAGACTTAACTTCTGAGGTCATCAGTCCGCTGGAGCTTAGAACTACTTCAACCTAACTAACCTAACGACATCACACACATCCATGCCCGAGGCAAGATTCGAACCTGCGACCGTAGCGGTCGCGTGGTTCCAGACTGAAGCACCTAGAACCGCTCGGCCACACCGGCCGGCTATTGTTCGATGTCCTCTAGTCAGGGGAACTGCGAAAAATTTATGTAAGAAGTATCACAAATATCTACAAGGCGGCAGAATATGTTATTTAAGTGGAACAAGAAATATCTAGAGCATTCCGAATAACTGAAGCACTAAAAAAAGGATGCTGTCTGCCTCTAACGCTCTTCGATGAATGTGCAGAAGGCACTGAATCTGTAGTGTAGAAAGCGCTTGGTCACGGTGACTGAAGTAACGAAACAGTGAATGCATACACTTTTCTATGCTGACTATCGGGAGGTTGCAGCGAACGATGGAGTCTATGTATCTTACATGCTTAGGAAGATGTTGGAAAAGTACAAAAAATGGGATCTGAAAATTAATTCTGAGGAGTCGTAACATCTATGTTGCGGAGAGGGGGTAAATAACTTGGCCATTGGCGGACATCATATTAAAGTATGTAAAGAGTTTAAGTACCTGGTTAGAACCCTGTCAGATGATGGAAGATATAACAATGGACCAGTCAGGGAAGGACGACTATTTAAAAATTAAGTCCTGTACTTTGATCCTAAAAAATGAGTTTAAAGATTAAAATGCGGTTATACAAATCCGCGCTTGGAACCAATAATTAGCTAGGGGAATGAGTGCTGGAAACTAGCAAACTCACAGAAAGAAATAAAAAGGGACTTGAGAAGAGCTGCCAGCCGTTGTGGCCGAGCGGTTCTACGCGCTTCAGTCTAGAACCGCGCACCGCTACGATCGCAGGTTCGAATCCTGCCTCGGTCATGGATGTGTGTGATGTCCTTAGGTTAGTTAGGTTTAAGTAGTTGTAAGTTCTAGGGGACTGATGACGTCAGCAGTTAAGTCCCATAGTGCTCAGAGCCATTTGAAACATTTGAGAAGAGCGTGTAGAGTTTCCGAATTTGATTGCGTAAGAGATGAGAAAATGAGAGAATGGATGCAGACTCATTATAGTGTCTTGAAAGGAGGATATAAGACGAACATCAACAAAAGCAAAAGGAGGAATGTAGTCGAACTAAGTCGGGTGATGCTGAGGGAATCAGATTAGGAAAAGAGACACTTAAAGTAGTAAAGGAGTTTTGCTATTTGGGGAGCAAAATAACTGATGATGGTCGAAGTAGAGAAGATATAAAATGTAGACTGGCAATGGCAAGGAAAGCGTTTCTGAAGAAGAGAAATTTATTAACATCGAGTATAGATTTAAGTGACAGGAAGTCGTTTCTGAAAGTATTTGTATGGAGTGTAGCCATGTATGGAAGTGAAACATGAACGATAAATAGTTTGGACAAGAAGAGAATAGACGCTTTCGAAATGTGGTGCTACAGAAGAATGCTGAAGATTAGATGGGTAGATGACATAACTAATGACGTGGTATTGAATAGAATTGGGGAGAAGAGGAGTTTGTGTCACAACTTGACAAGAAGAAGGGACCGGTTGGTAGGACATGTTCTTAGGCATCAAGGGATCACAAATTTAGCATTGGAGAGCAGCGTGGGGGGTAAAAATCGTAGAGGGAGACTAAGAGATGAATACACTAAGGAGATTCAGAAGGATGTAGGTTGCAGTAAGTACTGGGAGATGAAGAAGCTTGCACAGGATAGGGTAGCATGGAGAGCTGGATCAAACCAGTCTCAGGACTGAAGACCACAACAATAACAGGATGGTTAGGGCATGCCAAAAGAATTGAAGAAGGGAGATAGCGTAATAGAGCATTTTCATTGCAACCTCCTGGAAGGAGAACAAGACCAAGGAAAGGGTGGCTAAGGGGTATCCAAAAAACGATGGAGAGAAGAAGAATAGAAGAGAATGATGAAGAATGGCGAGACGAGGCTTTTGGCAGCCATGACAGCTATAGGATCCCCGCAACAAGAAGAGGTAATTGAGTGTTTTCAAATTAGGTGATGCTCAGTGAATTCGATTATGAAACGAGGTGTTGAAAATAATAGGGACTGATTTTTTTCGCAGCAAACAATGGCGGACGTATGGAGGATGTAAAAGTCGACTGGCAATGGCGAGAAAGGCTATAGTGAAAAAAGGAAGATGGTGGCGTTTTCTCCCTTCTGCTGTATTTGTTTTATTGTTACACGACTAATTCCTGTCTTTTAGGCCATTTTCAAGTTATTTTCTTTATAAAAGAGAGCACGCTACATTACCACCTCGAATAATATGAATGTAACTTATTAGAAACCTTTCAGAAAGACTGTATATTCTGTCTTGTTGGTTTGCCTGACATTTTAGTTAGGCGCTAAATTTACAACGATATTACTGAGCCGTGGAGGCTTTTTGTACTTTATCGATATCGACATGCTCTTATCTTTGGCCCAGCGATCGTAGCTCCCTCTTGCATGACCTGGAGGGTCGGCTCGCTGGGCCCACAAGGGCACTGTGGCAGGGAGCCGCCAAGCGGGAAGGACGCCTGTGGCCGCCACCCGCCTGTGTCTGTGTTGGCGTCAACTGCAGGACGTGCAGGGGTGATGTTGGCCTGCGTCTGGCTTGCAGTGCCGAGGAATCTAAAGAGTGGATTACTGAAAACCTGCCGAGCTGTCAGAGGCGAGTTTATCAGTTTTTCTGGGTGCTCCGGTTCTGTTTATTGGCACAGAAGTCTGCACCTCCGTGGAATTTGTAGGCTGAATTGTATGAGCAATAACTTATGTGATAAAAAAGTCTGTTAAATGTTTTGATAAGATCTTCGTATATTGTATCTTACTGGAAGTTTGATCTGTGAATTTTAAGTATCCGTGGCTCCTTTAGTTTGGGTTAATGTTAGTGTCTGCCTCTACAAGGAGGTGTGTTGTGAAGTTCGTTGGCAGTGTAGTAATTATAGGTGTTTAAGGGCTTCTACCTGCCTCTTATTAATTCTCGCTTTCCTTGAGGAAAATAACAATCAGCTGATTTAAGTTCTGGCGCATGGTATTGGTCGATGCTTAATATTATCACAGATTGTCTATTCCGGGTGTGAAAGTGGACTTTCGTGTTGTGTGAATGTTATCAGAGTTAGTGTTAAGAACCGTATGGCTTATATTTAATTTGAATATTTTGGATAAACTCTGTGCTCAACTGGTAGTTGTCGTTTAGCGGAACATTAACTATCTTTCTGGACTTGGTTTCACTGTTTCTTATTCATTAAGGAGAATGTACTGCTTATTCTGCTTCAGGTCATGTGTTTAGATGGAAATTTTAGTTTGTTTTAGGAAACACTGTTCGTAGTGAGCTTTGGTTCAAAAGGCTCTGAGCACTATGGGACTTAACAGCTGAGGTCATCAGTCCCCTAGAACTTAGAGCTACTTAAACCTAACTAACCTAAGGACATCACACACATCCATGCCCGAGGCGGGATTCGAACCTGTGACCGTAGCGGTCTCGCGGTTCCAGACTGAAGCGCCTAGAACCGCTCGGCCACACCGGCCGGCACACTGAGCTTTGCGTGAAGTGTGTACGTGCCCAGCAGCCGTAGAATTTGAGGCGATTGACTCGAGACTGGCTTAATCATTTGTTCCAGCAAAATTTGGTATAACTATTTAATTTTGAAATTTTCTTAAGCCAACTGCAAGTGGTGTCTTAAATTTTCTGCTAACTTCTTAGAGGACTGTTAAATTTCGCGTATCGCTCCGTAAGAAATTGCATTAACAATTGGTAGCGTAATCGTTATTTATATAATCTTGGCTGTCATTTGAGCTTGCACTCGGGAACTTATTTGTGCTGCAGGGAATTTTGTTAAGACTGCTTGTGCTCTGGGATCGATCCTGTTTACACACCCTGGTCATGCTCACTCATTCTGGGCCGGATCGGCTTATACAGCCGCCTGTTTATGCGATTCTGATGATGATGATGTTTGGTTTGTGGGGCGCTCAACTGCGTGGTTATCAGCGCCCGTACAATTACCCAATCTTTGCTCAGTCCAATTTCGCCACTTTCCTGGATGATGAGGAAATGATGAGGACAACACAAACACCCAGTCATCTCGAGGCAGGTGAAAATCCCTGATCCCGCCGGGAATCGAACCCGGGACCCCGTGCTCGGGAAGCGAGAACGCTACCGCGAGACCACGAGCGGCGGACAATTTATGCGATTCTGTGCACAAGCCTCGTGCAGCGAAAACTCACGCTGTTGGTTGTCTGCAGTGTTATTTCCTCCAAGCAAAGCCGTGGCTTTAAATGATGCTGTCTGAAGTTAACTTGAAATCATAGAGCAATTTTCAGTCATTCTATTTGTTAGTTAAAAGAGCCTCCCTTTCAATAACCGTATTGCTTTTTGAAGTTATTTAACCATTTAACTAGTGGTTGAGATCTCAACGGTCACACTTATTTAATGTAAATTTTAATGATTTGAATACTATTGTGGAACTCGGTAAGGCTTGCTACCATGTCTGTCTTATGAGGTTTTAAATCTTCTGTTCTCCTTCTTTGGTCAGTTTGTATTTTAGTGTTAGAATTTTTTGGAAATGGCCTATTATATGGCCAGTTCAGTTTTATTAAATTTGTTGATGGCGCCTACTGCTTGTGAAGTTTTGATGATTCTTATGGCTGTTTAAATTGGGCTTGAAGTTTGTATCATTTGTCTTTTATCTTATGGTCTAGCAAGCAATGACTGTGTGCGAGCTATAATTGGCGTTTTCTGCCATCACTGATTATTGTTCAGTATTCAGATTAGTTGTTTAATTAAATTATTAATTAGGTTTAATGTAATCCACTCGGTGCAAAAATAATTTGTATGTTGTACCAGTGAATGAACTGTGCCAAATCCCCATGGGTCTAGCCTATCCTCATCTTCCTTTCTGGCCGTACTAGGTGGCCGTATTTTCACATTTCAGTTACATTGACCAAAGAATAAAACTAAGCGTAGACTATTAATTTCGAATAACTATGACTGGATACTTACCTGTAATTTTGAGGAAAGTTAATTAATAGTAAGGAATGGAAAATAACACCGCAGGTAACTATCTTTCTGATGAGCTTTCGATTCACACCATTACTTTTATTTTCGTGGAGGTAATGCAGCGTACTGTCTTCCATGCAGAAAATCATTTGGAAATAGCCTAAAGGGCAGAATGTAGCCATGTAATAATAACATAAATGTGGCTGAAGTGAAAAAATGCCACCTTCCTTTAGTAAATTACTCGCTGGGCTACCCACTACGGTGAAAATGAAAAGTAGAAATTGATGTGTTAGGAATTCTTTTCTGAAAGCATTTGTCTGGAGTGCACTCTATTATGAAAGCGGAAAGTGAACGATAAATAGAAAATACTGTAAGAGAATGTAAGTTTTTGTAATGTGCTACAGTAAAATGATATACATTACATTTGTAAATCGAGTAACTACTAATGACGTACTGAATCGAATTATGGAGAAAAGAAATTTATGGGACAACTTTGATAAAAAAAAAGATAGGTTGATAGGACACATCTTGACGGATTAGGGAACAGTTAATTTAGTAATGGAGTGAAGTGTGGCCAGAGATTGTCTCAATGCAGTACGGAAATTTTAACGTGTCTAGGGTGCAGTAACTATGCTGATATAAAAGGGCTTACGCAACATAGTGTCGAGACTTTGATCACAATATTCTGCGTATGGATGACTATTCCAGTACCAACACTGATTATGAAAAAACCAACACAAGAGCTTTTTATAAAATTTTCAAAACGAAATTGACGAATTATCAGCCACTAAGTCTATGTTTTAAAAGACAAAATGGCAAACTAGCGATTAATGACAAATAAAACGGAATTATTTGTAGAGTACTTAAAAAAATTCTTCAGTTCTGAGAAAGCAGTAATATATTTTGATAAAATAAAACCTGGAAATGTTTTTCGACATCAAAACCTCCGACCAAAACTGATATTCAAAGTATAATTTGAAGGAACCCAAAATAACAAGTCTTTTCTAGAGAATTCAGCTGTCGCGGAAGTATGGAAAAATTCCAGTCCCTTTACACAAGTAAGGAAATAAAGCAGATGTTAATATCTATAGAGGAATTCTATAGCGACTGTTACGTACAAAATCCTATCCAAAAGTCCTTCAAAATCGTTTGGAAGGGCAATTAGAACATCAGCTCAGTGATATAGAAAGGGCATGTCCTGCGTAGAACAGATTATGAATTTGAAACTAATTACAAGGAACTACTGTCTAAGAAGCAAAGATCTTGCAACCTTTTTAAGACTGCAGGGGAGGCCTATGACTGTGCAGACAAAGAAACAGGTATGTTAGAAAAGTTCGGAAGTTCGTCGTAGACAAAAAGACTTTGGCAATAATTAAAGAAACATTGACAGAAACAAAACTGAAAATGAAAATCTCTGGAGAAATTTCGGAACCATTTTAAATAAAAACTAGTGGAAGGCAGGTAACGCTCTCTCCCCATTGCTCTTCAAGTGGGTTTTTGAAAAAGGTAACAAGAGAATAGAATCATAAATTTCAAGAAAATAGAATTCAAGAAATCAGATCGGGACATAAAAACTCGAACGTAAAACTTAGTTGTCTAGCCTCTGCAGATGATTTAGCAATATTTTCCGGAAACATCGCTACAACGACTGTGCAAATCAACCTGTTGAAAGAGACGGCGCAGGAGGCTGGATTACAAATTCCTTTCAAGATGTCGGAAGTCATAACGAACATAAAAAATGTTCCGAAACTCGTAAGCACAACATACAGTAGAATGAACAGAGTGAATAAATTTAAGTACTGAGAGGAAGCAACACAGTCAAACGGACTGGTAAAGAACCACAAAAAACCAGAACGCAGAAAACAGAATGACTTATCAACTAACTCAGACATTTACAATAACAATTCACCATCAGTAAAAACAAAAATGCAACCCTCAACACTGCCTTAAAACCGGAGCCTCTTTATGCATCGTTATGTCCAGTCCTCGACGAAAAGGGAGAAACTGAAGAGTTAGAATAAACGGAAAGGAAATTTCTACAGAATATACTCGGTCCAAGAAAACTTGGGATTACTGGATGACAAATGAAGAAATCTATACCCAAACCGAAAAATGTCTGACGCTGTCAAGAGAAGAAGCATATTGTTCTATGGATGTTTCGATTAAATGAACACGGACAGACTGACTGAAAAATATTTGAGGATTACGACAAAAACCCAAAACCCAAATCAGGTATTTGAAAAGGCGTCGTATGCGCCACTAACTAGAAACTATTTATTTTCACTACTATAATTTCGGTCCTAGCCAATATCAAGTAGTACTTTGCAAAAGACTGTGCTTCAGTACACGTCAGAGTTAAAAATCCTCCGTCATGTACACATGTCATCGTCGTAAGTGAGCCTTTTAACAGCGTTAACATCCTTAACACACCCCAATAAGTCACTGTTGTTGCACACTGTGAACTGAGGCAGTAGGCTCCAAACACACTGCCTTCTGCAGTATACCGCTTGAAAATGGCCATAAGACAGGAATTGCAAAAGTGAAAATAAATCATTTCCACCGTCTTTAAAAAAAACCTACGCGGCTGAAAACCCCAATAATCAGAAGCAAATTAGTTAGTTGAGAAAAGTGAAAAAGGGTTTAGCCGAAATTAACGCTATGAAAGCAGAAATTCTATACAAGCAGACTTTTCTAAATAAGAGTAGGAAGTTCGGGGCTTTTCAGGAAAAGGTCAGACAGCGCATCACTCTATGGACTGATGAAAGAAGAAATGAATACAATTAGAGAACGAAGAAATACTGGAAAGGCCGCCAATCAGGAAAGAAGGCAAAATCACTAGCATGTTTCTTCACGTGGTCCAGCCGAAGACGGAAGAAGAAGATATAACGAAAATATCGCAAATTAAAGAGTACATATTATCAATGGTGTCATAAAACCACTTCATGGGGTTTTCCGTTGAGAGCAATGGAAGACAGCGACCGGATGGGAAGCAAAAGCAATAAAGCGAATCGTAAGAATGGTCTGTGGTGTTTTTGGTAACCTACAGAGGGACCTCAAAACTAAGTTTCCCACGCATTTAAATCGTGACGGGCTACTTTAACGGCCACTCTATAGTACCAGTTTTGACTTATGGCAGTGAGACGTGGACTTTTAAAACGATACGCATTCAAAAACTGAGAGACGCTTACCGAGCCACTAACAGATAATGCTGCGAGATAATCATACAAACAAATGCAGATTGCAATGGAAGTCGTTAATTTTGACAGCACCGGAAATTAAGTGGAGGTGGTCAGGGTATACAGACAGGCGAACGGATGATAAACTGACCTCTAGAGTTCACTGGCCGACTCCAAGAGACGAAAAAAAAAAAAAAAAAGAAAAGAAACAGGACTGAGACGATGTCGAAATGGGAAGATAGTAGATGACGCTAGAAAGCATGCAGATGTGTATACATATAGGTGAAGACCGTAATCCATGGAAAATTTAGAAAAGTATTTTATCCAGCAGTGGATGTGAAATAGCTGCTGTTGTTACCTTCGCTACAGCAGGTGTTACTTCTGTCTATACATGTCTTCTGGTTCAGAATATTGTGCTGCATTATGTCAGTTAAGAAGCTTTAAATCTACTCGCAAATCAGGTTGACTATAGTATTCGAAGGTATTTTCTATAAGTCGTGTCGTAAGGGCATACAGCTCCCCCCCCCCCCCCCCCCCCCCCCGCAATAAGGGGCAGAGAAGCACCGATACAGTCACGTTACCCACGCCTAGAAAAAAAAAATCACGAACCGTTTTTGAATCCTGTCCAGATAAACAGACAGGACTTTCAATTCGGCATAAGTTTGAAGACAATCTCAGTGTGTAATGGACAGTAACAATTGTACATAGAGCCGTGCGTCGCGAAATTTTGAAACTACCACGATTTGCCGCTCTTCTCTGTACTGGATACACTCTTGGGAATCAGTGTGGAACTGAACTCGAAAATTTTTCGAATGTCTAGAAACGATGGACCTACTTACTTTGAGAAAATCTGCTAACAAGGAACTTGGTTTGAGGGAGTGATGTTTCCGCAGTCAGAATGGTTTGTGCGGAGAAGATATCATTCCAAATTGATCTTCATGTTTGATCTCAAAATGTTTCAGAATTCGTTTAACAACGGATGTGAGTGATACAGGTCGCTAATTATGTTGCCAGAGTGATTACGTTCTTGGCAGACAGACGTCATATATTCATACACTCCTGGAAATTGAAATAAGAACACCGTGAATTCATTGTCCCAGGAAGGGGAAACTTTATTGACACATTCCTGGGGTCAGATACATCACATGATCACACTGACAGAACCACAGGCACATAGACACAGGCAACAGAGCATGCACAATGTCGGCACTAGTACAGTGTATATCCACCTTTCGCAGCAATGCAGGCTGCTATTCTCCCATGGAGACGATCGTAGACATGCTGGATGTAGTCCTCTGGAACGGCTTGCCATGCCATTTCCACCTGGCGCCTCAGTTGGACCAGCGTTCGTGCTGGACGTGCAGACCGCGTGAGACGACGCTTCATCCAGTCCCAAACATGCTCAATGGGGGACAGTTCCGGAGATCTTGCTGGCCAGGGTAGTTGACTTACACCTTCTAGAGCACGTTGGGTGGCACGGGATACATGCGGACGTGCATTGTCCTGTTGGAACAGCAAGTTCCCTTGCCGGTCTAGGAATGATTGAACGATGGGTTCGATGACGGTTTGGATGTACCGTGCACTATTCAGTGTCCCCTCGACGATCACCAGTGGTGTACGGCCAGTGTAGGAGATCGCTCCCCACACCATGATGCCGGGTGTTGGCCCTGTGTGCCTCGGTCGTAAGCAGTCCTGATTGTGGTGCTCACCTGCACGGCGCCAAACACACATACGACCATCATTGGCACCAAGGCAGAAGCGACTCTCATCGCTGAAGACGACACGTCTCCATTCGTCCGTCCATTCACGCCTGTCGCGACACCACTGGAGGCGGGCTGCACGATGTTGGGGCGTGAGCGGAAGACGGCCTAACGGTGTGCGGGACCGTAGCCCAGCTTCATGGAGACGGTTGCGAATGGTCCTCGCCGATACCCCAGGAGCAACAGTGTTCCTAATTTGCTGGGAAGTGGCGGTGCGGTCCCCTACGGCACTGCGTAGGATCCTACGGTCTTGGCGTGCATCCGTGCGTCGCTGCGGTCCGGTCCCAGGTCGACGGGCACGTGCACCTTCCGCCGACCACTGGCGACAACATCGATGTACTGTGGAGACCTCACGCCCCACGTGTTGAGCAATTGGGCGGTACGTCCACCCGGCCTCCCGCATGCCCACTATACGCCCTCGCTCAAAGTCCGTCAACTGCACATACGGTTCACGTCCACGCTGTCGCGGCATGCTACCAGTGTTAAAGACTGCGATGGAGCTCCGTATGCCACGGCAAACTGGCTGGCACTGACGGCGGCGGTGCACAAATGCTGCGCAGCTAGCGCCATTCGACGGCCAACACCGCAGTTCCTGGTGTGTCCGCTGTGCCGTGCGTGTGATCATTGCTTGTACAGCCCTCTCGCAGTGTCCGGAGCAAGTATGGTGGGTCTGACACACCGGTGTCAATGTGTTCTTTTTTCCATTTCCAGGAGTGTAAATTAATTACTTGAGCACTAACAGTTATGTTGCATAAGAAGACGTAATCTTGTCGGTAGTAAAAATCTTCTTGCAATGAACAGAGTATTGTGGATAACAAATCATTAAGGTGAAAAATTATTTATAATAATTATTAAGAATTAGTGTGATTCTTTCTCTACAGCTGACAAATATTTTTAAGAAGTAGAACAGTCATAAGACCAAATGTTAGAGCGCTTTACCATGCACGGTCCTAGTGACACTGAAACAGGTCTATTGGGAGTTTGTATTTGCATTTCTCCAATCTGAAGATACTTTGGATATTTCAGACACTAAGCGAGAATTTGGAATCTCTTATTACTCGCTCGCAGTCTTAGGACAGAGTACCTGTGTCGCTGAAAGATGTGTTGGTTTTCTCATCGCTGCTTGGCAGCGAGGAGCGGGAGAGTTCTATCGTTAGAGGAGTAGTGAGACAGACGCCGGGCAGAGGACTCGTGGCAATGCAAACGTAAAGAGAATTGCATCTGTGTTTAAGTGATAAAATGATTTGAGTTTGAATATTGTGGAGCAGAGGAGAAAGATCCGATTAGTGATTTAGAATGAAATGAGATGTAATGAGATTAGAAAAGCGTATGTAGAGGAATGGGGGTAATATTTTTTGTTTAGTGACACTGCAGTCGCGTGTAGTTTGTAATCATTGTTAAAGGAGACATCCATATTCGGGAATATCAGAGTTTTCATTAAATGTTGCGTAATTTTCACTGTAAGGTATTTTTTACGTTTATCAATTATTTGTCTAACATTTGTGAGAGTAAGACTCTGATATCGACGATGGCCTTAGTCAATGTTAGTGAGTGTTGTGACATGAATTTCATACAATTAGTTATGTATCAGATATTTTAGAAACAGTTCGTTAAAGGAATATTTCGCCTAAGAGCACTGACCACATTCTCGATCAATGTCATTTTTATTTAAAGAGTGTCTCAGTCGATGATGTGTGTAAAATAGTTTATTTGTTGTGTGGAGGATTGCACTAAGCTCTCATCAATTGTAGTTAGAAATTTGCAGCAGGCGCACAGAGAGCAGGAAGTACCAAATTTCCAAGCAACTACATTACGAGGCGAGATATTTTTCATTACAGGACCAGACTGCTACGAAAATTATCAACGCACAGGAACTATTTCATAAACAGATTCATTAACGTACAGGGACCACTTTGTTCAATTAAAGAGATTAATAGTAAATTTCAGGATTTAATCAGTTTGCACATTTTTTTAGAAAGATTATTAAACAGGGCCAATTTCATGTTGTATTGTCGCAGGCAGATATATTCGGTTTCTCTCGAAGTTGGAAATGCACGAAGTCACTCAAAGCTAAGCAACAGCAAAGTTGTTCAACGAATTCTGAAACATTTTGAGACCAACCTACCAAGCCAGGATGAGCTCAAAACTTCAAACCAAACGAGAAGAATTAATAAGGGAACCTTTCAACATAAAACAAAGTCACAGAGTCATGTCAAGGGAATTACAGCTTAACGTGACACCCAAAACGGGTCAAACTTGTATTTGTACATGCACGCAGCACAGGCAGAGCTTTGTGAAATAAATAAATATTGAAACATGCAGGTGAATAACGAAAATTTCATTCAAAAAGTTGTACACGACTTTGGTCTCCAGTAAAGGAAACATCAATCTAAGACAATTAGTCTTACAGTTACAGGCAGAGCTTTGAACACAAATTATCTCAACCCGCAGTTTGGAAGACTGTGTACAGTCATTCCTTCCCCTTTTCCATTGCAAATTTAAATTTGTTTCCAGGAAGCTAAAATTCTCTTATCTACTGAGGATGAAAGCAAATTATATGGTTCCCGGTCTATCTCTGTATCAGTAGGACATGAAAAAAAAAAAAAAAACGTTTTCCTTCCTTTCGGGCACATCATCCAGACACAGGGGAACTACAAAATTCCGAGGAATATTTAATAACTGATAAAACGATACTCACTGAGATAATGATATCATTTCGCTCGTTTCAGCATCCTCCTAGTTAAGTTGAGACACATCAAGTCGATGTGATAAGTAAGCTATCAAGAAAGAGAAGACTCAACGTGGTGTCTATGAGTTTACTTGGGACTCCAGTTTATGTGGCTTTTGATCACGTTGCATGTGGACTGGTGCCCTGACTACGAAGTTGCTAAAGACATGTTTGCCTTAGGCACTCTCTTCTCTACATTTACGTCTATATGTACATCCATACTCTGGAGATCAGTGTGAAGTGCAGACCAGAGAGTACCTCCCGTAGTTCCACATATTAGGCTCTCCTTCCGTAGGGGGCATGGAAAGGATGACCGCTCAAACGCCCCTGTGCTCGCTGTGATCAGGCTAATCCTATACGTAGCCGGTTGTAGTAGATTCATAGATTTCTCACTCAATGCTGGTTCTGGAAACACTGTAAGTAGGCTTCCGCGGTATAGGCGGCGTCTGTCTTCCAGCGACTGGCAGCTTATGCTCGTCTTTTTAGTTAGTGATCATTTTAATTACCTCAGATGACACTCACTGAACCACACGGGAAAGTATACCTCGTCCAAAACCTGTTCTAACGACGAACTACCAAATACTCGCTAGTGTGACAACGAAGGGACAATGCTAACTACCCTCAGCAAAACCGTCTTTTCCTTTTTCGCTTCCTACAAAAGAGTGGCTGATCGCAGAATATTAAATGGCAGCAAACGTTTATCTTTTTGTTTTCAAGAATATATCTTACAGATCTCAACAGAACAACTTCTATCGCAACAGCTATCTCATCTTGCAAGTCACACTTGTCAAATCCTCCCTCCTCCCGTAGCTTTCCTCCTCTTGTCTGACAAAACACGTATGGAATTTCTCTTCTTTCCTAGCAGCTATTATTCAATTTCAAACCGTTCCTGTTTCAGTATCCCTTGCACCTCTAATACCAAACAAGGCTTCAAAAATGCTAAACTAGTCAATATAATTCTTAAACCTCCATTATTTTGTTATTACTAACGGTGTTACTATGATTATTACTGCTGTAAACTATAATCTTTTATTTAAAATTTAAATTGTTATTACTGATTTTGTTATGTAATAACTAATTAATATAATTCGTAATTCCCCCGTAATTTTATCGCCATTGTTAGTGTTATTATTATTATTGTTAATTATAATTTATATTAAGTAAGCGAACTGTTATTAGTGTGACTGTTATGTAAAATTCTTTGTATGTGTTGTTACTGGACAGATGTAAGAAAGGGCCTTAGGGATGTAATCTGGTCAGGCGAAATAAGGAATAAGTAAATCCATCAATAATTTCTCTTTTCGTTTTTAAATGCCATTTTCAAATATCCGTTCAGATAATCATCACTCTCTCGTTTCTATTTATTTAGGTTTAGTTTTACTTTTTCTGATGCGGTACAACTATTGTGCGTTAACTGGTGGAGGAAATTTGTCTATTCTGTATAGAATTGATCCCTCAAACTATTTTTTAGGACTGTGAAAAATACCATAAGAAATAGGATGGGTTTCTAAGGTATTTGAAAAACATACGTTTTGTCTCAGTTTTACATCTTTCAGTTATCCGACAACAAAGGGATCCAATCTTGCCCCACAGGTAAAAGAATGTAACAGTTTTCGCTGATCAGAACATTTTGTTGTAACTTTCCTTATCCGTCACTGGCACTTTCAACTTTTAGGCGAAAGTAACAGTTTTCGCTGATCAGAGCATTTTGTTGTAACTTTCCTTATCCGTCACTGGCACTTTCAACTTTTAGGCGAATTCCGACCTATACTGCATGAGTTACTTAGGGAGAGATTTCTAAAAACAATTGGGTGCAGCCATTTGTGACACAACACTCGCAGAATGTATACTGTAAAACAAGTCTATATCGCCTAGTTTAAAGAACTGTAAGCTGCTTATCGGATCAGAAAGCGGGTATTTTGGACGGATGTTTTAGACAAAGTTGTTTGATGTGGTTTCCTTTCAGTGTTTGTTCTCTCACAGTTAATAATCAACAAAATGTCATTTAAATTATTGTTAACGCATTCTACTCAATTTAAGTAAGATTTGATTTAGGTTACAATTGCGCTTTATTGCATTGTCCAAAAAGCAGTAGAAGCTGTCTGTTCTACTACATTGCTTGCGCGGTATAAGAAACTGTTCATTCGTAGCACAATTTATAATTAGGATAGTTATTCCGTTTCTGGAATGAATGACAGCAACCAATGCATTCAACAACAAAACTTACTGAAATTTCTCTTAATTAGGGACTGAAGAAACTTTTAATACTCAGGATACTTACTGCTGTTTATTCCTGATGTGAACAGTTAAGATTTTCGTCTTCTGATCTTCAAGAAACGTGTTGTTATACGTCCTGTTCATAATGGTGGATCAGGATGACATGATGTTGAAAACGATCATCAAGAGTGAATAGTAGTGAATGCGATCTTCGCTGTTAAAAGTTTCTTCCATACAAACCTTACGTGCAGCTCCTCCATTCACAGCGCTACCACTGCAGCTACTGCTGGAAGTTCAGACGGTTACTGCTAGATGGCATGAGAGTCACAGTGGCAGCTTTCGCCGGGGGGACTGTTGTACAACGAGAGCCTGGCGCTTTGAGGTGTGTTTTAAAGATAGCGGACGAGGCGCCAGTAATTCATCACATCTCGTTCAGTGTGTGTTCCGCATCATGCACACTGCCATAGCTTCCATTTAGTACCCCGCTGGTATTTCTGTGAGATTTTTCGACGCAATCTTAGAAATGTGTCTCCGCACAACACACGTTGTGTGGGATAATCAGGAACACGAATTCTGACAGGTCATTGTGAAAGAAAATAATGATGCACAACCCTAGGCATTTTTATGTCTGTATGACAAGTTGCAGGCACACTATCTGGGAACAGCGTAAGGATTCCCCACACGAGTGACGTATCATTTCACTCGCTTCGACTACAGAACACGCGGGCGATCTATCATTTGAAGTTTTAACCAGTATAACTAACGCACCTTGACGTGAAGTTCTGTTGTGGAACATTAACTGCTGTGTTTATAGTAGTGGCAGTTGATCTCTGTAGGTAGGCTAATATTTTGAAAAATATGCTATAAAAAGGGAACTAAAACTTACTAAACTCGTTTTGGGTCGCATTTCTTGGGGACTGTAGGCGTTTTTTACTGACGCCAAGTGTGTTATGTACATCTTTCCAGACTATACTTCGCAAATACATTTTGAAGTTCATATCTTTTTCATTTATTATTCTTTTAGCGTAACTAGAAGTATTTACACGATGGCTTTGCAATCTCAATAAGTCTATATAAATTTATCAATAGCGGCACTGCTAGTTAGCACAACTCTTGTAATTTGTATGAGCGATACATAGATGGTTTTAGAATAGGTGAGCCCTAAATACTTAAATAAAATGTACCCTTAATATTACCTGACTCTGCTTAGAAATTAAAAACGTCAATAATGTGTCTAATTGTTTCATAAATAACGCAGACTCGCCAGATAGAACCCATTTGATTGTGATTATTAGTACGACCTCCCATAAAATTTTAGTTCTACAGCACATACTTCAAAATAGAGCACACTACAAAATATAACAGTATCACTGCGTTTAGATTTGTTTTTCTTCTATATAGGCCTATTAGGGGAAATTCTACCTTCAGCTTAATAATTCAGAGTGGTCCGTGTTCCGTATAAATTCTAGCGTGAACACCTTACTCCATGTGAGCACAGCAAAACGAAGCACAAATTTTTTGGGAACCGTAGTGATTTGCAGACAGATCGCACGAAGTGGCAACGGATATCTGTAATCTGTCGCTCTTGTGTGGGGGCCCTTCAGAAGGCACGTAATGCCAACACGAGAACTATGTCCCTCTATCGGAAATTCTCCCAAGATGGGCAATCACTGGATGTGTCGATCAACACACGGCAAAGAAACGCAGTACACACCCCACAAATTGATGTAAGCCAAATCGAAAAAGTTTATTGGGTCACTTACCTTGTGTGATACATAGGTATGATTCAGTTCCGTTCTAATGTACGCTCATGAGAGTCCGATGTTACAAAAAGAAAGGAGAGACGAACCAAAATTCCTAGTAATGAATATTTTGAGAAAGATGTGCTGGAGAAAAATACGCAAGAATAGAGAAAACCAAGAAAGGTGTAAATCTACGATTTATGGAGAAACCGAAACCCTGTAATGTTAAGCCTCCCTTCAAAGTGAAGTGTTTTGTTTAATTTTGTGATTTATAGTAAGGTTTAGATTTTTTCGTCTCGCTTTATTTTGCTGCCGATTAGACTCTCACTTGAGCAGCATTCGCATATCTGCTGTCTGAACTTCATTTGGAAAAATTTGGAAATTTGTGGTAAAGTCTTTTGGGACCAAACTACTGAGGTCATCGGCCTCTAAGCTTACACACTACTTAATATAACATAAACTAACTTACGCCGGGACCGTGACAAGGCGCCTGAGACCTCGCGGCTACTCCGCGTGGCCGAACTTCATCTGTTTTTTGAGCTACGAAAAGCATTTGACTCAGTACCACTTTCAGACCTACTACCGAAAGTTCGGTCTTATGGAGAGCCAAGCAAAATTTATGACCGGATTGAGGATTTATTGGCAGGGACGACGTAGCCTTCAGCAGATGTAGAAGAAACTTCGGGTGCACACCAGAGAAGTGTATTGGCACCTTTGGTGTTCATGTTGTATATTAGTCATCGTGCAGCCGATATTAATAGTAACCTCAGACCTTTTGCAGGTGATGCAGTAATCTAGAATAGAGTACAGTCTGAAAGAAGCTGCACAAATATTCAGTCAGATCTTAATAATATTTCAAAGTGGTCCTGATCTTGGCAGCTTGCTTTTAGTACTCATGACTGCAAAGCTGTACACTTTACGAAAGGAAATAACGTAATATCCTATGACTGTTACATCAATGAGTCACTTTTGGAATCGGTAAACTCATATAAATACCTGGGTGTAACACTTTGAAAAATGTGAAATGGACACAGACGTTGTTGACTCCGAAGAATATTGTGGAAGTGCAACCAGTCTAAAAAGGAGATCGCTTGCAAATAACTCATCCTAGAATACTGCTCAAATTTATGAGACCTGTACCAAACGGGACTAACAGAGAATATTGAACGAATAGAGAGAAGGGCAGCAAAAATGATCACAGGTTGTTTGTCTCGCGGGAGAGTGTCACTGAGATGCTGAAAGAACTGAACTGACAGATTTTGAAGGTAGACGGAAACTGTCCCAAGAAAGCGTATTTATGAAGTTTCGACAACCGGTGTTAAATGATGACTCTAGGAATATACTCCAACTCCCTCTGTATCGCTCACGTAGGGATCATGAGGACAAGAGTAGAATAATTAAAGCGCGTAAAATGTATTCAAACAATCATTTTTCTCGAGCTCCATACGTGAATGGAACGGCAAGAAGACCTAATAACTGATACAAAGGGACCTATCCTCTGTCATGCAGTTCAGTGCTTTTCAGAGTATGGTTATAGATTTAGTTGTAGATGCAGATGTAGATGTCATCGAAAGAGCAAAAAAGACAGGTGAAGGCGAAATTAAAAATTAAATTACTATCTCTGAGTTTAGAAATGAGACTGCCAAGAAGTCTGAAGCCTTTATAAGAATCTGTATGTCATTTGAAAGAACAACTGCGAAGAAGCAAATAAAATAATGCGTTAAGGATGTTATATGGCCTCGTATTACTTCTTGATATGGAGTGCTACTGTCGTGAACAGCTATGCAAAGTGGTCGGAGGACGGTGAGATCCGAACTAGGCGACAAGCGGTTGTACGTCCACGCTTCGTCACGGACCGCCAGAGGCTTACCCGCTCTGTAAACTAGGATAGGCAGCGATCTGAGGCATATCTGAAGACAGAATACAATACGGGTCCAGGCACAAGTGTTTCGGAGCATTCCGTTCAGTGCACGTTGTTAAAGACAGGGGGAGCAGCAGACGACCCCTACGTGTTCCCGCGTTGACCCATCGGCATCGTTAATTACGACTGCCGTCAGCATACGATAATCGGCATTGGGCCGTAGTTCAATGCAAACGTGGGGCTTGTCCGGATACGTCGTCATCCAGGCGATTGCCTGCCCAGAATATTCACCGCATCACGGACGCAAATTGGTCGGAGCAGCATCGCGCTTTTGAGGACTTTCACCTGGGCTTCCATGGGACCTGTGGTAGTAATTGCAAGCACCGTGATGCTTGATGTCTTGCCGGGCCTTGGCGTATTCCATTAGTACAACTGTCTGTGTCACAAGACCAGACCATGATAGTGAATTCCTGTAGATGTCTTGGCCGCCAAATTCTCCTATCTGAACCCGATCGAATACGTCTGGGGCGCTATCGGACGCCAACTCCTGGACCACAAACCACCGGAACGTAATTTAGGGGAATTGCTTGACATGTGCGTAGGATTCTGGTGCCACCTACCTCGGGAAACCTACCAAGCGTTTATGGAATCCATACCAAGCACGATCGCTGCTGTATTGCGTGTCAAACAGCAACTAACACGGTAGTAAAGCAAGTGGTCGTAATGGTTTTCGCTGATCAACGTGGATTCTCCATTATATCTTGTTTCCAGAATGAAATTTTCACTCTGCAGCGGAGTGTGCGCTGATATGAAACTTTCTGGCAGATTAAAAGTGTGTGCCGGACCGAGACTCGAACTCTGGACCTTTGTCTTTCGGGGGCAAGTCCTCTACCAACTTTTTGTTGTTGATCTCATTTTGTTCTATATTGTTAGTTGAATTTGTTCGGGGCGGACGTCCGATGACACCTGCTTAGGTTCTTCGTTGATCCATTCAAGCAGTTTTTTGCTACAGAGGATAGCTAACTCTTTGACCAAACACGCTGAGCTACCGTGCCGGCAACTAACTGAGCTGCCCAGGCACGACTTACAACCCGTCCTCACTGCTGTACTTCCGCCAGTACATCACCTCTAACCTGCAAATACCTTCTTTTCCTGTTCTATCTGAACAGTTTGTTTTTATGACACTGAGCCAAAACCTTTATGATGAGTTACGGATCCTAGAAAATGTAGTAATTTGTGACCATTGCTCAGCTGTATAATTTCGTTCCATTAATTTTAATATTAATTTGTAATTTATGTCGCACTGCTAGCCGCTATGTTGGAGACACGAGTACAGTGCATACATTGGCTCTGCGACCTTCTCTATGGGTCCACACATGCAGGCAGCATCTAGATCGACTTACCCTCTGCATATGTTGGAGACATTTGTCCTTCAGTTGCCTCTAAGAAGCATTGTGTCGTCGACAGAAAAAAAGATTTGAGATTTTCTGCAGAAGCTAATGTGATAATTGATGATGACGTTTATCATGTAGATGAGAGTAAAACTTATCAAGATCCGACTGAATATTTGTCAAGCTTTTTCTCAGACAGTACTTCATTACAAAAATCTTCATCAGCGAAACGCCTGCGGTCACTACACATATATTGTTAATCAGGTCATTAATACACAACATGAACAGCAAGGGCCCGCACATACTCGCCTGGGGCACACTTTAAGTTCCTCGTCTTCTACTGCCTTTAAGATATAAGACTTACAGACCTGATCTGGACTGTTCCATCTTTTAACTGTCTGTATTAAGTCGCTCTTTCCTTTGTATGTGTTTTGTAATTCAAACCCAAAGGAAAGAGACACGCAGGACGACGAGTTAAAAGACGGAAATGAGTCCAGAAGTGGTCGATACGGCTAATTTGCGAAAGGCAGGAGAAGGCCTGAAGATACTGCTGCATCTGCCTGTCACTCCCCGACCAACATAATATAAAGTAGATGGCTACCCTCTACCAAGAAATCCTCAGCCCAGTGATAAATTCATTTGAGTCCGTTTACGACCGTACTTTCGTTGATAATGGCTGGTGTCAAAGTCAAATGCCTTTCAGAAGTCAAGAAGTAACCTTGGATGCATTGATCCACGGCTTACAGGATGTTCTCTAAAAAAAAGAAAGCACGAATTGGGTTTCCTTTAATCGATGTTTTTCTATAATCGATGTTTTCCAAACCCACGCCGGCCGGCATATAGGAGGTTGTTTTGTTCGAGATACCTCTTAACCTACGAGTATTTGCTAAACATAATACGAAAGTTCAATTTAAGCGCATTCGAGTTTGGGTAAACAACTACATTAAAATCTTCACTCCCCAGGTTGACACGCTACAAATATATTGCACTGTCTTCAAGGCCTGGGAAGTTTGAAGCTTGAACAATAACAGAAGTTTTCGCGATATCTCTACCATCAAGTTTTAGTTTATTTCTGAAAATAAAAGGGTAACCTAGACTTTAAGGATTGTCGCACACGTAAAAGGTGCATAAAAGTTTATGTACGTAGTCTGGTGGAGTGCAAATTGTTCCGTGCCAGGAGCGCTTCCTCGTGGGGTGTTACCTCGCACAGTGAGTCAGACGGTGCCACATGAAGGAACTTGCGGGCGGATTGTGCCGCGAATGTCGGATGCCAGGGGAGGGGGAGGGGGGAGGGGTGGTAGTGTGTAGTGGCGCCGCAGGGGCGCCGCGCGCCACGTGTGTATGTGTGGGAGTCCGCGCCTGGTACTCCCCCGCAGATAGCATCTCCAAAACTTGCACCGAGGTCTACCGAGGCAGTAACCACCGCCCCCTGGGCGTGCAGTTGCTCAAGACTATAACAGCCCCTGCGTGATAAACTCTCCTCTCTTCTGCCTATGAATCACATTTGTGTTAGAGGATGACAAGGAGACGGCCCAATTTCTGAACTCCATCTTCAGAAACTGTTTCTCTCCTCGTTTCAATTTTCGTACCTACGCCGAAACTGGAGGTATTGAAATAAGTGATCGCAAAACAGAAAATCAAGCGAAACCGCTCAAAATATGAAGTTAAGGCGAATGGACTTGATCAGATACATATAAGGATCTACAGAGATTATGTGAAATAACGTGATCCACTTCTAGTAACAATTTATCATAGGTCGCTGGGGGAATGAAGCGTCCCAGGTGATTGAAAAAGGCACAGATTCTTCCCGTTTATAAGAAGGAACGATTAGAAGATACACATAATTAAAGGCCTATATCGATTACGTCAGTTTGTTGCAGAATTATGTAACACGTGCTGTGTTCACGAGTTATGATAGTAGAGATAAGGAGAGAGGAGAATATTTTGAAATACTGTGCTGCAAAATTTGCTGAAGATTATGGAATTGTATTAAATAACTAATGAAAAGGAACCGAATCTACTGCACATGATTAGAAATTGGTGATAAGTTACCATGGTACCAAACTGCTGAGATCATCGGTCCCTAGGCTTACACACTACTTAATCTACCTTAAACTAACTTACGACGCTAACGACAACACACACGCCCATGACCGAGGGAGGACTCGAACCTCCGGTGGGAGTGCTGCGCGAACCGTGGCAAGGCGCCCTAGACTGAGCAGCTACCACGCGCGGCTGTGATCAGAAAGGGAAGGGTTAGGTTCGTAGAACATATTCTGAGGCATTACACAATGGTAATTCGGTGATGGATGGAAAAGTGGAGGGTGACAACCGTTGAGGAAGATCAGGACTCGAATGTAAAAAACAGGTTCAAGTGGAAGTACATCGCTGTGCAGAGACGGGCGTGGTGTGGAACATCACAGCAGTCTTCTAAAGGAAGGTCTAAGCACCAGCAACATTATGGAGTGTTTGGAGAACGTAAACATCCTTGTAGCGATTGCAATGGATCCCGCAGACAGAGATCTTGAGAAACTGCTGAGAGTCAGAAGGCGATAGGTAACAGCGTCGAGGTTGATGTGGTGTTCCACGATTTCCGGAAAGCATTAGATACGTCTCCTCACTGCCGGTTAGTGGACAAAAAACGAGCTTACGGAATATCGTACCAGCTTTGTGTCCAGACTGAGTACTTACTAGGAGGTAGGGGCCAAGCCATCGTTTGTGTTACTGTTAGCAGCAAATATAAATAAGCTGGTGCATGAAATCAGAAGCTTCGTGAGGATATTATTTCGGAGGCAGGCTGGGCAAATACTGTACCCGTCTGGTCTTCGAGGTGATTTTCATAAACCGCTAGAGATGAGTGCAGGAACAGTTCCTACGAAAGGGTGCGGCCGAAGTTTTCTTCAGTTACCACACATTGCAGATCGCTCCTCAAACTGACAATGCCAGGAACATGTACTGCCTCTAGTGGTAGTGGTAGTGGTAGTAGTAGTACCATAGGAAGTTTTTTTCTGTAACAAATCGGTTTATATATCTAGTTTGTTGTTGTTATAGGCGAGACAGACCAATTGTCAGATTCTGATGAGGACGATGACATGCCTGAATGGGTCAGACAAGGGCGCTCTGATCTGGACCTATTAGATGATGATGACGATGATGACTCTTTTGAGGGTATGGTGGAGTCGCCCGATGAAGTGTTAATGCCTTGGAGCCAGAATGAAAAAGGTAATTACTCACTCTGCTTATAATCTTCTGAATGTCAGAATTCTTTCTTTCACTGCGCCAGCAGCGGTAAGCAATGTACTTAACTGTTATTTATTTTATCTCTTCTTCTACGTCGCTCGCGTCTCTGCAGCCTCGACACAGTGTGGCGCGCATACCGATGGCGGCTAAACCTTGTTCCTCACCAAAGCGGCGACCGGTAAGGCACACATCGCCTATAAGGGCGCCGCTACTCGCTGCGCGGGTAGCCGCCGTGCCGGTCGGGGTGGCCGAGCGGTTCTAGGCGCTACAGTCTGGAACCGCGCGACCGCTACGGTTGCAGGTTCGAATCCTGCCTCGGGCATGGATGTGTGTGATGTCCTTAGGTTAGTTAGGTTTAAGTAGTTCTACGTTCTAGGGGACTGATGACCAAAGAAGTTAAGTCCCATAGTGGTCAGAGCCATTTGAACCATTTTTGGTAGCCACCGCCGCCCTGGCACCACCACTCTGGCGTTTGTGGGCCGAGCAATGAACCGCCACCCCTCAAGTTACCGGGTTGGGTCGACAACAGCAGCAACAACAGCATTTGGAACCATCACCGCAGTCCGACTGCTCCCATCGCTCTGACCCGGTAGCACCACAACATCCTCCTCTGTCATCATCATCATCATCGTATCAGCCTCGTCAGAATCGGAGTAAAAGTAAGGTATGTGTGCCTCGGTACATACCGACTTGCCCCCCCCCCGAACACCATCATCAACGGGATGTCAGAATAGTATTAATAGTAATATAGAAGATCCTGTGGCTAGTGGCAGTTCTCCCGTTCTTTTAGTGAAGGACATCAGGTCAGTGTTACTATACCGCAGTTAGAATACTTGGTGATTGCAGACGCTTTTGAGGAGCGAATCTCGTTCACCAGGATCAAGAACCCGGCAGGAGGGTACCGCGACCCTGTTGGTTTTCTAAGGGAGTGCCTTCCTGTCGTGGAAACGGAGCTCCTCAAGTAGTCATTGATCTGCAGTATCCTGCCATTAAATGCAGTACGGTGCTCCGCATAGAATTATCGCAACCGCCCCCCCCCCCCCCCCCCGCAAAGTTGTTTCTAGTGTTGAAGAGACAACTCTTCGTTATCTTTGGCGACAAAATGGCGTGATAACGCAGAGCACGTCAATCGCCGAGTGGTTTCGTAAATCCGCCTTAAATGCTACACTGGCCCGGTTTTCGGAGATGGTGGTCAGAGGGTCAGCTAAAGCACTCAGCCCAATACTGCAGCTGGACATCCATACACGTCTACCATCTGGTAAATGGAGGGTCAAGCTATATCAAGCTCCTTAAAGATATAGCTAACCAGAGGGCATGCATTCATGTTGAAAATAGAAACGATCATTCTTGTTTTGTATGGTCAATCCTGGCTTGTGAAAGAATTTACAATTACAGAGATGATCCTGAGCGTCCCAGTACATACCATGTAGCTGGTAATATTCGTGGGTGTTACAACTTTGATGGTATCAAGTTCCCCATCAAGATCCAGGACATACCTAAATTTGAAGTGCAGAATACTAGCATATCGGTTCATGTTTATGGCCTGCAGAAGGAAAGCAAGTCAGATGAGCAAGACGAGCAGCAAAATTTGCCAGTGAGAGTGGGCTGCATGTAAACATGCTGCTCTTCTCTGAAGGCGATAATTATCACTATGTTTGGGTCAAAGGTATGTCCCGACTCCTCTCGTCCCAGCTATCAACAGATTGTTATGTAAAGCATGTTTGCTTAAGGTGCCTGAATTATTTCTTCTCTTAGAAGTTATTAGTGGCGAATCTAGTAGAGTGTGCTTCCAAGGTCCCAGTACATGTTATTATGCCTACTGAGGAAAACAAATTCATAAAGTTCAATAATGCTCACCACCAGGAGCGATGAGCGTTTGTAGTGTACTCCGACTTTGAATACCTCCTCGCTCCTGTGACCCACTGTGAAGGTGATCCTACAGCCTCACACGCCACCTTTTCAGAGGAACACGTACCATATGCGGCAGCGTATCAAATTGTATCGTCCTATGATTCCAGTCTTAACCGCTACAAAGCTTGTCGGGGATAATCCTGCAGTGTGGCTGCTCACTGAGCTTGAAAGCTTTCATGGGAGGTCGATAAGCTTTACAGTGACGACGTTCCCATGACCAGATCGAAGGAGAATGAAGGTTTGTACAATGACGCGGTTGACTGCCATATCTGTGAGCTGCCGGTAGACAGAAAACCGGAAACTCCTCATAGGGACCACTGTCATCTTACGGGGAAGTTCCATGGTGCAGCTCACAATGCGTGCAATTTGAAGTATCGGCTACCGAGACACATACCCGTTTTCTTTCATGATTTAAGTGGGTATGACGTTCACTTTCTAGTTGAGCACTTGGCTGATTTCGGTTGGGAGAAAAATCAGGTTCTACCTGAGAGAGTCGAGAAATACTTTTCTTTCTCCAAACGAATGACGCCAAGAATTACGCTCCTCTTCCTTGATACGCTATGTTTTATTCAGGCGCCACTCCAGAAACTCGTTGAAACTCTACCTCGGGAGAATATGCATATAACTTGAGCTGCATTTCCCGACGAGGAAAAGTTTCAACTTGTGACTAGGAAGGGGGTATTCCCATATGTATGTGGATAGTGTGGCGAAACTCAACGAAAACAGGCTACCTGACATAACTGCATTCTCCAGCAACCTTGCAGGCGATGGAATAATGGATGCAGAGTATGAACATGCCGTGAATGTCTGGTGAGAATTCAACATCTACACTTAGGAGAGTACGCACAGCTTTACATGGACACAGACGTGCACTTGCTTGTGGACGTTTTCGAAAAATTCCGGAGTTCCTGCCTTTTATTAGACAGCACCTGAGTTGTCTTGGGATGCATTGCTCAAGAAAACGAAGTGCAGCATTGAATTACTGACCGATGTTGACATGCTTCTTTTCTTTGAGCGAGGGATCCATGGGGGACTTTGCCAAAGTCTTCATAGGCATGCGATGGCAAATAACCCAAACATGCGTGACAGGTTCAATGCATCTCTTGATTCGAGTTACGTAATGTACTTGGATGTAAATAACTTATATGGACATGCGATGCAGCAATCACTGCCAATTGATGAGTTTCGATGGATGTCAAAGACGAATTCAAGGGATTAGGTGGAAAAATCATGGGGGTATGGCAGCTGATTCTGATATAGAGTATGTGGTGGAGGCAGAACTCACATACTCTATCAGTTTGCATGATGCACATGCCGATTTGCCACTGTGTCCAGAGCAACTAGTTCCGCGAGGCAGCTCCATGCCAAAACTGATGACAATGCTGGGCGATAAGTGGAGATACACGACTCATTATCGTAATCTCCAACAGTGTCTCAGCTTGGGTATGGAGCTGGTTAGAATCACCCGGACTATCTCGTTCAAGCAGTCCCCCTGATTGAAGCAGTGTATTGATTTGAATACGAGACAGAGAGCTTCCGCCATGTGTGACTTTGAGAAAGATTTTTATAAATTAATGAATAATTCTATTTTCGGTAAAACAATGATGAATTTGAGGGAACGGCGTGAAATTTTGTTAGAACCGAATGGGATGGGCATTATGGTGTACACAGAAAATGCATTACCAGACAGAATTTTAAGCGATGCATCATATTCAATAACAACTTAGTTGCTGTGGAGATGGCAAAGACGGCGGTAGAGTTCACGAAACCTACACTCCTGCAAATGGAAAAAAGAACACATTGACACCGGTGTGTCAGACCCACCATACTTGCTCCGGATACTGCGAGAGGGCTGTACAAGCAATGATCACACGCACGGCACAGCGGACACACCAGGAACCGCGGTGTTGGCCGTCGAATGGCGCTAGCTGCGCAGCATTTGTGCACCGCCGCCGTCAGTGTCAGCCAGTTTGCCGTGGCATACGGAGCTCCATCGCAGTCTTTAACACTGGTAGCATGCCGCGACAGCGTGGACGTGAACCGTATGTGCAGTTGACGGACTTTGAGCGAGGGCCTATAGTGGGCATGCGGGAGGCCGGGTGGACGTACCGCCGAATTGCTCAACACGTGGGGCGTGAGGTCTCCACAGTACATCGATGTTGTCGCCAGTGGTCGGCGGAAGGTGCACGTGCCCGTCGACCTGGGACTGGAGCGCAGCGACGCACGGATGCACGCCAAGACCGTAGGATCCTACGCAGTGCCGTAGGGGACCGCACCGCCACTGCCCAGCAAATTAGGGACACTGTTGCTCCTGGGGTATCGGCGAGGACCATTCGCAACCGTCTCCATGAAGCTGGGCTACGGTCCCGCACACCGTTAGGCCGTCTTCCACTCACGCCCCAACATCGAGCAGCCCGCCTCCAGTGGTGTCGCGACAGGCGTGAATGGAGGGACGAATGGAGACGTGTCGTCTTCAGCGATGAGAGTCGCTTCTGCCTTGGTGCCAATGATGGTCGTATGCGTGTTTGGCGCCGTGCAGGTGAGCGCCACAATCAGGACTGCATACGACCGAGGCACACAGGGCCAACACCCGGCATCATGGTGTGGGGAGCGATCTCCTACACTGGCCGTACACCACTGGTAATCGTCGAGGGGACACTGAATAGTGCACGGTACATCCAAACCGTCATCGAACCCATCGTTCTACCATTCCTAGACCGGCAAGGGAACTTGCTGTTCCAACAGGACAATGCACGTCCGAATGTATCCCGTGCCACCCAACGTGCTCTAGAAGGTGTAAGTCAACTACCCTGGCCAGCAAGATCTCCGGATCTGTCCCCCATTGAGCATGTTTGGGACTGGATGAAGCGTCTTCTCACGCGGTCTGCACGTCCAGCACGAACGCTGGTCCAACTGAGGCGCCAGGTGGAAATGGCATGGCAAGCCGTTCCACAGGACTACATCCAGCATCTCTACGATCGTCTCCATGGGAGAATAGCAGCCTGCATTGCTGCGAAAGGTGGATATACACTGTACTAGTGCCGACATTGTGCATGCTCTGTTGCCTGTGTCTATGTGCCTGTGGTTCTGTCAGTGTGATCATGTGATGTATCTGACCCCAGGAATCCACGGATCCACGATGGCTGCGACAATTGGAACATCAGCGGCCTTGGTGGGTTAATGTATGGTACGGCCCCCATTTTATCGGTGGCAATCTAAGTGGTGCAATGTATGCTGATTTCCTACGTAATGTTCTACCGATGTTACTACTAGATGTTTCACTGCATGACAGAATGGCGATGTACTTCCAACATGATGGATGTCCGGCACATAGCTCGAGTGTGGTTGAAGCGGTATTGAATAGCATATTTCATGACAGGTGGATTGGCCCACACGTTCACCGGATCTGATGTCCCCAGATTTCTTTCTGTGGGGAAAGTTGAAGGATATTTGCTATCGTGATCCACCGACAACGCCTGACAACATGCGTCAGCGCATTGTTAATGCATGTGCGAACATTACGGAAGGCGAACTACTCGCTGTTGAGAGGAATGTCGTTACACGTATTGACAAATGCATTGAGGTTGACGGACATCATTTTGAGCATTTATTGCATTAATGTGGTATTTACAGGTAATCACACTGTAACAGCATGCGTTCTGAGAAATGATAAGTTCACAAAGGTACATGTGTCACATTGGAACAACCGAGATAAAATGTTCAAACGTAACTATGTTCTGTATTTTAATTTTAAAATCCTACCTGTCACCAACTGCTCGTCTAAAAGTGTGAGCCATATGTTTGTGACTATTACAGCGCCATCTATCACAAAGTGAAAAAAGTGATCCAACTAAAACTTTCACATTTCTTTACGTACTACACGAATATGTAATAAAAAATGGGGGTTCCTATTTTAAAAAACGCAGTTGATATCCGTTTGACCTATGGCAGCACCATCTAGTGGGCCAACAATAGCGCCATCTGGTTTTCCCCTTCAAGCTAGACAAGTTTCGTTCTTTGTAGTTTTTTCGTTTGACGCTTATTTCGTGAGATATTTGGCCCAGTCACGTCAATGGACCACCCAGTATATGTTTTTCCTATGAAGAGTGACTTCATCATTCATTTTGTCAATAACTGGTGAGGCAATGTTTGGGTTAATTGTCTGCTGCTGCATCTTTATAGGTGTAGCATTAAAATATAATGATATTATGAAGCGTAACACTTTGACTGTAATGAGGGAGGTATGAAATAAAAAACACAAACGCGGTTTGAGGTTATATACACATACATTATTTATTTAAATGTCATACATAGGATGTATCTCCTTCTTCTTTGTACCTGTACAGTATTTCCCAAACAAAGCTCTTTGATATGCAATAAATTCCGCGCATATCTCCCTCAAGCTAATGGATACCTCACAGCACTTGGGTTTTGCACACACACATTTAACCTGTTTCTCTTTTGGTTCAGCGTTCATGTGCAAACAAAGGTACTGCTCCAAATCATCAACATCTACACTATGCACACATCATTGTATGCAGAGTCTATGCTCGGCAAGCAACAATTCAGTCTCTCCAGTGCAGCAAGTGGGCTATGTGTGTTACAGGATCCCATGTGGTCGCTACTGGTTCAGACATGCTGGAGATTGTTGTTGCCACAGGTCAAGAGGTTGGTGCAGGTCTCAACAAGATGGCAGCCAAGGTTGCTACAGATCCAGACGTGGCAGAGGTCAGCATGTTGGCACTCGACCCTGCAGGCTTGGATGTGTCAAGGGCTACTGCTGAACAAGGAGGAGGAAGCGTTACATATGGTCGAAGATGCGAAAAAAAACAATAATAATAAGAATGCTAACCACAGGGAAAGATGTGTAAGTAAATTTCTGCTTCTTCCTGTTCTTCAGGTCTGTGTTGGATTGCAACTGCTGTTGATACATCATGGTTTTTCTTCATCTGTTGCTGCTGGCTGACTGAGCAAGACTGAGGTCCCAGACCTGCTGAGTCTGCCCTACATCCCCCACCAATGACGTTACCAGATACAGTCATCCTCCTGGCCGAAGTCTAACATGTGACTGGATTAAGGGTTCCTATTGGCGCCCACCATTTTTCCCCAGACCGCCATCTTGGATTATGTCACAGGAGGGATGAAAGCGCCCTCTGGTGGCAGTACTGTGTTCTAGATCAGTTCGACTCTAGACCTCATGGTGGACACACTGGGTGGAACTACTGTCTCAAATTGTTTAAATAAAGACTGCCTGCAAAATAAAGATTTACATCCATCCTATCCAGCATCCCAGGACAGGCTGAGTCCTTTTCCTACAAATTCCAAGGAAGAGGTGGCGGTCGGATGTCTTAGGCTATTGGAGGTAGCCCATGTGCCCTTTTTCCCCGCCATTTTTTCAGTTTAGTGGAGGAAGTCCAAGTTACCATTTTTCTGCCAAAATTTGAACTTCCCACCATTTTCTGGGGGTGCAGAGGGGGTGGGAATGGGGGAGGGGCGGGAAGGGGGTTAGGTTAGTGGAAGTTACTCACTTGACCTATTTTCCCACCAAAATTGGAACTTCCCATCATGACATCATTGCGAGGTTGCCATATCTGTCGCCACCATCTTAGATCCTCCATATTGATTAAATTTGGCAACAATGCAAAGTGGAGTGAGATGTAGGTTGCCCTACTACTTCTTACCACCACTGCACTAGCTTCGTTTGAATGCAGCGGAACAGGTGTCCACTGCACAACAGCCACTTTCAGTATTTCCACAGGTGGCAGATGTTGACAACAGAGTCTTCCACAGCGCTCTCAAACGCCTGTCACTGAAATGGACGACAGTGTTGATGTCTTTGGTGCATATGCCATCCTAGTGTGTTGTGCTACGAACTCTTGATGCTGTCACATGATCCAGTCATCAGATAATGGACATGCACTAGTTTACTTACAAGAAGAGGTCACCAACAATGCGATCCACTTTTTGAAACTACAAATACGGTGACGTAGATTGAGGTCCCAGGCATCACAATTTGCAGCCATTCATCCTGGTGGGCGCTCGTTTGCAAGTAACTGACGGAAAAAAAAATAGGAATTGTGTGTGATACTCAATTCAAATAAATATCTTATTTGCTTTCATTTTTCTTCGTTTCATTCTTTCTCCTCTTGAAATCTTCGTTCATGTGTTTTAATTAATTTTATGTATTAATTTAGATTTAATTTCTTTTGTTTTGTCACCCTTTTTTCGTCCATATAATTGCGTTCATTGTATCTTCTTCTCATTTTGCTTGAATTTCGTTTTCTTTGTGAACCCGTCTTTCATTTAAATTTTCATCTGCATTATTTTGCCCATAGTGCAATAGGTGTTTCAGTTATGTTTTAAACTTTAGGATGACGATTACTATGCAAAAAAATTGCACATCTGGTAACAGAAATACATTTTTCACGCCATTTCAAAAATATAAATTGATTATTTCGTCTTTTATTTTTGACTGATAGATTGGAGTTTACAAATGATTGAATATTATATCTGATAAATGTAATTAAATTCGTATTCACACAAATTCCGATTGGAAAAAGAATGATATGAGGAAAAATGATACAAATGAAGCAATTAATGTGGTGATTAAAATGACGTGACAAAGGATAAAAAAATTACGTTTAAACCAATTAATTGCATGGAAATTATCATCGAGGTAATTTCGATAAAGATTTAGAAATGAAATAAAAAGTCGTGCATCTGACCAGATTCGAACACACAACTACTGCTTGCGAAGTTCTTAGTCTACCATTCACATCAGGGAACCTGTCCGCAATAGATCTCTCTTTTAACGCTACTGAGTATCACACAAAATTCTGAATTTTTTTTCATCAGTTACTTGCGAACGGGGGCCCACCAGAGTGAAAGGCAGCAGTGTGTGATACCTGGGATCTTAACCTACACTACTGGCCATTGAAATTGCTACACCAAGAAGAAATGCAGATGATAAACGGGTATTCAATGGACAAATATATTATACTTGAACTGACATGTGATTACATTTTCACGCAATTTGGGTGCATAGATCCTGAGAAATCAGTACCCAGAACAACCACCTCTGGTCCTAATAACGGCCTTGATACGCCTGGACATTGATTCAGAGATTGGATGGCGTGTACAGGTAGAGCTGCCCATGCAGCTTCAACACGATACCCCAGTTCATCAAGAGTAGTGACTGGCGTATTGTGACGAGCCAGTTGCTCGGCCACCATTGATCAGATGTTTTCAGTTGGTGAGAGATCTGGAGAATGTGCTGGCCAGGGCAGCAGTCGAACATTTTCCGTACCCAGAAAGGCCCGTATAGGACCTGTAAATGCGGTCGGGCATTATCTTGCTGTAATGTAGGGTTCCACAGGGATCGAATGAAGGGTAGAGCTACGGGTTGTAACACATCTGAAATGTAACGTCCACTGTTCAAAGTGCCGTCAGTGCGAACAAGCGGTGACCGAGACTTGTAACCAATGGCATCCCATACCATCACGCCAGGTGATACGCCATTATGGCGATGACGAATTCACGCTTCCAATGTGAGTTCACCGCGATGTCGCCAAACACGGATGCGACCATCGTGATTCTGTAAACAGAACCTGGATTCATCCGAAAAAATGACGTTTTGCCCTTCGTGCTGCCAGGTTCGTTGTTGAGTACATCATCGCAGGCGCTCCTGTCTGTGATGCAGCGTCAAGGGTAACCGCAGCCGTGGTCTCCGAGCTGATAGTCCATGCTGCTGCAAACGTCGTCGAACTGTTCGTGCAGATGGTTGTTGCCTTGCAAAACGTCCCCATCTGTTGACTCAGGGATCGAGACGTGGTTGCACGATCCGTTACAACCATGCGGTTAAGATGCCTGTCATCCCGACTGCTAGTGATACGAAGCCGTTGGGGTCCAGCACGGCGTTCCGTATTACCCTCCTGAACCCACCAATTCCACATTCTGCTAACAGTCATTGGATCTCGACCAACGCGAGCAGCAGTGTCGCGATACGATAAACCGCAATCGCGATAGGCTAGAATCCGACCTTTATCAAAGTCGGAAACGTGATGGTACACATTTCTCCTCCTTACACGAGGCATCACAACAACGTTTCACCAGGCACCGCCGGTCAACTGCTGTTTGTGTATGAGAAATCGGTTGGAAACTTTCCTCATGTCAGCACGTTATAGGTGTCGCCACCGGCGCCAACCTTGTGTGAATGCTCTGAAAAGCTAATCATTTGCATATCACAGCATCTTCTTCCTGTCGGTTAAATTTCGCGTCTGTAGCACGTCGTCTTCGTGGTGTAGCAATTTTAATGGCCAGTAGTGTATATCACCGTATAGATGATTTCAGGAAGTCGATCACACCGCTCCTTGTTAGATAGTTTAGCGAGGGACGTGTGTGCGTGCTGATGCAAGTAGATGCAGACGTGCCGCCTGGAGTGTTGCCTTTCCAGCGAAGGGTCACAGTGTGAAGGCGTCGGGCGCTGGTCCGCCGGCACCAGGCGGGGACTCAGGTCTGTGCCCTTCAAGTACGCAGTTCCCAGTCGCACCCCCTGCGCCTCATATTTCAACTGCGCGATCTACAAACACAATCGGCGGATCTACGAAGAAAGACTGTTAAAACAGCCCGCCACAAATACGTCCAGAACGAGTAAAACTACTGCTTAATAACGCGTTTACCCAAATTTGGAAAGCAATACACCAGTAACTCTGTGTGCCATCGATTCGACAAGTTCTCAGTAGGTTTCCGGAGGTACGTGTCAGCGGGTGTGTACGCGCAGGTCACGCAGTCTCCGCAAATTACGGACTGGTAGTTTGCGGGGACGGAGCCAGTTAGTGTTCCACTTGCGTTCCATCGGGTTCAGATCAGGCGAATTTGGTTGATGAAGATGTTTAGTTTGTGGGGCGCGCAGCTGCGCGGTCATCAGCGTGGATACAAAGCCTCAATTTTTACACAGTCCATTTTTTTTCACAATCCAATCTAGTCACTCTCACAAACTTTAATACTTTCTACATTGCAGCCCAGTCAACAATCGTGATAATCTAATATTTAAGAAACTATCAGCGTCGATTGCGGTAATGAAAACAACCTTTACCTAGGTTTCAGCCCAAGTAATTGAGCCTTCTTCAGAAGACAAACCTGATTCTATAATACGTCTACGACGGCTGTTTTAGTTTTATTTCTAGACCATGCCCTCGTAGACATATTATAGAACCAGGTTTACCTTCTGAAGAAGGCTCAATTACTTGGGCTGAAACCTAGGTAAAGGTTGGTTTCATTACCGCAATCGAGGCTGATAGTTTCTTATATACTCTCACAAATGATGATGAAATAGGCGAATTTGGTGAGTGACACATGTATGGAACCTGACCATATAGCAACAGCGACGCAACCTACTGTCCCGCCAGCAGGAGAAGAGGTCGCAGAAACTTCTGTCCTAGCATACAAAATTTAAGCAGACACGTGACTCAGGTACGTTTCTTGGGTTTAACTTTGAGCTTCTAGGTAGTACTGACCAGACGACTTGCAAGAGAAGCTATTCAGATTTTCCCAATGAATGCGCAGGCGAAATAATTGAAGCAGTTTTCATTGATGGCAATATCGCTGAACTGCGGTGTGGTCGTTTGTCGAAAGGTGTCCAGGTCCCTCGTGCTCTGCCACTGCAAACATTATAAAAAATTCTGAGAAGTGAATGCGTAAAGAATAAAGAACGCCACGAAAAAGAACAGCAGTAGCTGAGAGAGATGTACGAGGGGTATTTTTTTCAACCTCTGATCGGTAGCGAAATTAAAACCACAGTGAATCTCCGGTGAAGCTTTTCGCAGCTGTGTTGTGCAGTTTCTGTGCTATGCCCGTCTACAACTTCACTTCCACTTTTCCGTTGTGAGCTCACAGTAAGATGCCAGCAACAATAATACCTCTCGCCAAGTGAGAAGTCCTGATGACTGGTTTCGGTTGAGTTCAAGCAACCCACACAGCGTAGCTCTCATGGGTGTTCGTCTTCATGACGATGCCCAGCCGCAAACTGCAAGTGCAAAAAGGAAGCTCCTGCATCGTTTTCGTTGGAAACTGGTCACCCTCCATAGAGCCCGGACTTGGATCCCTCTGATTTTCATCTCTTCGCTTACAAGAACCACTGACTATCGGGATACCATTTTAGCAGAGGCAACTAGCTGCAGACTAGCGTTGGGAATTGGTGGAAATCGCAGGCGGCTGCCTTCTACAGGGTGATTCAAAAAGAATACCACAACTTTAGGAATTTAAAACTCTGCAACGACAAAAGGCAGAGCTAAGCACTATCTGTCGGCGAATTAAGGGAGCTATAAAGTTTCATTTAGTTGTACATTTGTTCGCTTGAGGCGCTGTTGACTAGGCGTCAGCGTCAGTTGATGCTAAGATGGCGACCGCTCAACAGAATGATGAAGCAACTTTCCACACTAAAGGGAAAGTCAACCGTCACAATGTCTGTATATGGGGCACTGAGAATCAGCGGGAAACAACTCAGTATGAACGTGACTCGCCTAAGGTGAACGTTTTCTGTGCCGTTTCAGCCAATAAAGTTTCTGGTCCCTTTTTCTTCGAAGGTGCTACTGTAACTGGACTACAGTATCTGGAGATGTTAGAGAATTGGCTGTTCCCTCAGCTCGAACAAGAAGCACAGCAATTCATATTTCAGTAGGATGGAGCGCCACCACATTGGCACTTATCTGTCCGTAACTACCTGAACGTCAACTACCCGAGGCGATGGATCGGCCGCCAGGCAGCCCGTGACAGAGCACTTCATCACTGGCCTCCAAGAAGCCCTGATCTTACCCCCTGCGATTTTTTCTTATGGGGGTATGTTAAGGATATGGTGTTTCGGCCACCTCTCCCAGCCACCATTGATGATTTGAAACGAGAAATAACAGCAGCTATCCAAACTGTTACGCCTGATATGCTACAGAGAGTGTGGAACGAGTTGGAGTATCGGGTTGATATTGCTCGAGTGTCTGGAGGGGGCCATATTGAACATCTCTGAACTTGTTTTTGAGTGAAAAAAAACCTTTTTAAATACTCTTTGTAATGATGTATAACAGAAGGTTATATTATGTTTCTTTCATTAAATACACATTTTTAAAGTTGTGGTATTCTTTTTGAATCACCCTGTATAAGGAGGGTGTTGGACAATGTCATAGCGGCTACTATGTATGGAAGTTGCTGGAAGGTCTAGGTACACACTACACATAAAACATTTTCATTTTCACTGTGGTCTGCGCTTCGCGATTGATTTGGTTTTTGAAAACAAAATAGCCCTCGCAACCAACATTTTCAATCTCGGTAACGCACAACCCACACGTCACTATGAGACAGGTGGAATGTGTGAGTGATTTCAGCGAAAGGAAAATTCCGTGAATACTACATTCCATCGCATTTCATCATTTCCGCATTCAGTCCATGAACAGCTTCTTGCCGACGACATTCAATATCACTTACAGTTCTCTGAGTGGCGCCTTCTAAAACTGAAAAGTAGTCTGGCTTTGCTACTTAAGTTTTTTATCCAGATGAAGCATCGTAGGTCAATCAACCTTTGTAATATCCGCTACTGGTCAGCTGCATATTAACGGTGTCTGAGAAAAATGGACAGACAACGATCTTGATGTGTCAGTGCGTGGTACGAGCTTTCCAACAATCGTGTTATTGGTCACTGTCTTATCGAAGGGACCTTAAACAAACACAAGTACGTACAGGTCATGTCTGATATGCCACCGTTTTCGTTGGAAAACATTCCACTGCATATAAGGTAATTCATGTGGTACCAACATGTCCCTCCCATTCTCCAGTGATAATTACAGACGTTCCTAACAAAACTTTTGGAGACCATTTGATCGGTTTTTCGGGAAACACAAAACGGTCTGCACCCTCACCAGATTTTGCGTGTGGTATAAACGCATACATGTTTGTGTCTGATGTATGAGGCACCAGACATTTAACTGTAACGAAAATTAAAACGGCTGTCTGCAAGGTTCAAACGGCTCTAAGCACTATGGGACTTAACATCTGAGGTCATCAGTCCCCTAGACTTAGAACTACTTAAACCTAACTAACCTAAGGACATCACACACATCCGTGCCCGAGGTAGGATTCGAACCCGCAACCGTAGCAGCAGTGCGGTTCCGGACTGAAGCGCCTGGAACCGCTAGGCCACAGCGGCCGGCTGTCTGCAGGGAAATACTGATGATTGCTGAGCACTTAAGGTGCCGTATAACACGGAACTTTGTCACAATATGCCCAGACGAAATTTCATGTTCAGTATTCTCTCTCCTAAAATACTTTGAACACTTAATATGATAGCAATTGGAGCTATTTCCACCGAACTTAGTACACAATGACGTAGTATCCAGTAAGAGTTCTGGAAACACGGGAAGATACGAAATGGATACATCATGGTGAGAGAGGGATTCGAAAAGCAGATATTGGGCTACAAGGCATGTCCAGGATCAATACAGACTTAGTTCGGAAGGGTAGGCTGACGTTTAAGATAATTGTTAGGAAGCATCAGTGTGAAAAGGAGTGGCATACTGAAGCAATGAGGAATGACGTTGAATGTTTGAACTGATCTGGGGATTTGCCGTGTCGGCTTGTAAAGTTGGAAGTGTCTTGTAACTAAAAAAATGCTTCAGAGACAGTAAAACATTCACAAGAAACACAGAAGTTGAAATTACAAGCCTAACTCATATTAATGTGAACGGAAAAATAACTGCATCAGCATGAAAACGACAACTGTCGACACGTCAAGGAACGTCGCAAAACTGACTTAACTCATTCATTATTAGATAGGACTTAAGAATAAGTTAAGCGTTTCTGCATCCGCAGGCGCCTCATTAGAAACTCACTGCGTTTGGACAACAGCACCCTCAGAGCTACAAGAAAACGCACCTTGCCAAACCATCATTCACGATTAGAGTTTTCTACCAGAGAGAAAGGGTCCGACTGACAACGAATAAGAGTGTGGGGATACCCCCACCGTGGCTTATTATTTATCTTATTTATTAACATCAAAAGTTAACTTAGCACTACAGCTACATGCAACACAGAGACTGTGTAATGCTTTGTGTTCTGGCACATCGATTCTGTTGAAACTAATGACTAAACACGACTAAACACACTGTACAAAAAATATTGGCTTCCTGTCCTCACATGAAACATGAAAGCATTCATGGTCGATGATCTGGTCTACTTCTGTGACGTCACAACGTGGAATTTTACGTTCTAGAGAGTTCTGGTGCGTGAAATGTTGAATAAGACAAGCCAAATATTTGCTTCGTGAAGAGGAATGTAGATAGCGTCAACCAGGAAGTGAATTAGCGACCCACTCTCATTTTCGCACAGACAGCAGTAAGTATCTACACATCATGCAAACGGAGGGAAGACACTTGTATGCGCAGGAGAAGAAACTCAAGGGAGGGGAAGAGGTGGTGCAGTGTAGCTCACGAGCAAAGGGGTTAGAGGCGGCAAGAGTGTACATAAGAAAATGTAAGGGGATTTATTTTATAAGAAGAGACCCACGTAAAACGCACAGTTTGTTCTCAAATAGTAGCTTTACTGTTCCGATGACGTTCACAGGTTTTTACAGTAATTGCAGAGACAACTGCGTATTAAAAATAATACTGTTCAACATCTGACATAATACTTTTGGTCTTTCACTGGCGCTATTTGCACACACAAAACAGATTAAAAATTTCACCAGTTACTTAGAAGGTGGTCCTAACCCCGTTCGGTGTGGTTTAAACGGAGGAGAAGTGAGGTGTGTCAAGGTAGAGCTTGCTTCAGTGGTTATCCTGTCTGTATCTCGAGCTAAATCGGAGCTCTGATTACTAGAGGTAGTCTGGCACGGCTAATGGTAAAGATGGAGCACGATGGCGTTAAGGAGAGAGTGAGTCCAGAGAGAGAATACTTCCTTGAAAGTTGAAAGTTTTGAATGTTCGGTGTTTTTTTATTTGTAGTAAAACTTACTTAACAATTTAGGATATTTGTTTCATTGCAAAGTTAATTAAAATTGCAATTTAGCCTGTCACGGCTTGGTAATGAAAGTAAACGTGTGTATTGCTTAAAATACAAAAGATTTCAGTAAGTCGTAATTTTGAAATTACTGATCTCTGGTATTTAGTACTTGCATGGTTGGAGCTGTGAAGTAGTGATGAGGTGTCGGGATAACATTAATTCAGACATCCTTTAAAACAAATTTATTAACAAACAATCCTTACTCAACAATTATCAGAAAACATATTGTCCAATCCCTTTATATATATATTTTTTAAGGGTACCCTTTACAAGGCTTACTCTTAGTAATAGTTACACTGATCCAACGTCAAGCGTAAAATACCGATGATACAGTAGTGCCAAATTAGAGGCCAAGGCAGTTATAATATCACTTAAAAATTTCAACTCAAGCTCGGTAACTATTTGTGATAAAAAGTTTAAAATGCTCAAAGCTGTTTCAAAAATGCAAGTAGTAACCCTTAAACAAAACTTATAACAACAGACAGACAGCAACTCAAACCTAAAAACAGTATTCATATAAATCCAGTGTAACAGAAGCACTTGAATCACACAACAAATTACAGCGGTACCCCCTTTTCACGTTTTGTACACGCCAGTTTTTCTCGTACCACATTTTAAAATTTGCTCATTTACTGTGAAGAGTACCGAACTATTTCAAACAAATTTAAGTACAAACTTCTTCAGATGAACTCCAAGTTAAGAGGCGTGAATAGTTCAGTTACAAAAGGTAATTACTGAAGAACGAATCTGCAGCATTAGAAGTCATCCGCTGCTACCTCAGTGGCTTTACTGAGCCGTAATCTAGCCATCTTATTTTATTTCACACGTCAGTCTTGTGCACATTTTAAGGCAATGGCAATACATTACGCACATCATTAAACTGGCGTAATAAGACCCGAAACATAAGTGCTCCCACACATGCATACAAATAATGGGCCCCACCAATGTCAACCTTGGAAGATGGGAGATGGCCTTTGCCAGATGAACAGCTAAAACACACAGGTGGGCACGCACTCAGTAATAAACTTACTCGGCTTCGGAGTTGTCCAGTGCTCATGTGTCAATGCAAAAAGTACGCAGCGACAGTTTAGTGACGACTGTACAGACCTCCAGCCGTTGCTTTAACCGCCGATCTCCTCCGGGCAGCACCAGTACTGTGCAACAGAAGCGTTCTTGCATGGAGAAGGGGAGCTTCTTTCGAAGTTACAGTTTCTCACGTAACGGCTCCAACTACAACTACGCAGCGCTGTCAGCCCAGGTGCGGCCGAGACTTTTTCCCGGCACACACATGGGATGCTCCCAGCACAGTCCTCCCCCGCACCCCCCACCAACCAACGTCGCGCCGCTGCTAACTCGAGACTCCCTTCGCTGTCCGTGCCACGCCACCTCGCGGACCACATTCGGACCACAAGCCTCTCTGGCAAAGGGATTCTACACAATAAGCGATTCCACCAGAGAGGCACAAAGTCAAAGAATACGAGAATGCAAACCTCATTATAGCCTTCAAAGAAGACAACCCGAATTTAAAACGCAAGTCAATCAATGATTTTGTAAAGATATGTGTTGATTGTTGGAATCATTCACAGTATCGGTTTGTCGTTATCGATAAAACAAGAAAACTGAGTGATGCTACAAGGTACTGGCGAAACTTTCAAGAGTTTCTGTTAATATAGCCCAGTAAGAGAGGTTAGTACATCAGTATACGCAGCACCACGGACAAATTCGCGCGCATGTCTAGCTCTCAACCCGAGAGAATGGGTGTACACAGACAGAACATTCGCCTGTACATGGATGCGAAAATTCAGGCTATTGTGCATAAAGTTGGAGGTATGTGCAGGGAACTAGAGACGTATTACCAGACTCGTCTGAATGAACTGGGTAACCAGATAACCGATTTAACTGAAAAGGTCGAGGGTATTGAGGGGAAAATAGATATAGAGTTCCTTGGTATTGAGAAGGGGAAGCAGGCACATAGTAAGGGAAATAAGAAGAACGGATAAAGCCTCAAGCGACGGAGACGTCTGATTAGTATACACCGAGATGTCAACGAAGTAGAAAGTGATTGAAGCGCGGAAGGTGGTTCGAGAGTAATTACGGTTCTTAATGTTTGGGCATATGGATCGACAGCAAACACTAAGAGAGACCTATAAGCCAGTTACTGAAACTCTCAGGCAAAAACGAAACCACACGATAACGATGGTGTTGCCATTGACGATATTCATTATCCGTCGCGCTCCTGGTCACATAGATAGAACATTCGGCGTTAGCAGGAGAAGTCGGTACATATAGTGCATGCATCCTATAATTGTAACTGATGACACGATACAGATTGGTGATAGGCGGTTTGAGAGGACACGTGCCTTAATGAATCTTATTTTCCTAAGACCTAACAAGAAACCTATAAATTATTCAGTTAATGATAGGGAAATGTACCGTGAAATTCTGCATTTAACTGATGTACATAATATCGCAAAAAGATTGAGCTACAAGAAATATAAAACCATTATAAAACCAATACTTGATGGCGAAAACAACAACAACAGCAGCAGCAGCAACGGCGATGGTATTGACGTTGAGAATAAAACAGTGAACAATCGAATCCGGCAGTATGTATTTGATGATGACCCCAACGAGCTACTAGATCGACTACGGCTGCTCATGGCAACAGCTGCTGCAGGTAATACGGCTCATTCGAATGAGGTTGTCTCAGTAATCTCTGAGCTTAGAGAGAGATGTATCATCGAATGAGTATGAAGACAGTAGTTCGAGAACTGCACAAACCAGTACGCTAAACAGACCTCCGTAGGCACATTATGATTGAAGGTTTGGATGACTTATGGCAAGCTGATCTTGTAGATATGAGGAATATTCAATGAGAATAATGGATTCAAATAAATTGTAATGGTTATTGATACGTACTCCAAATTTGCCTGGGCATTATCTGTTAAAACAAAAACGGGTAGAGATGTCGCGGATGTGTTTGAGCGTTTGCTAAAGCCAGGGACGAATCGATGTCAGACAACCTCCAAACCGATCACGGTGGAGAGTTTTACAATACGTATTTCAAGACCGTGATGCAGCGGTAAGGAATACATCACTACTCAACATTGACTCACCTGAAGGCAAGTGTCGTGGAGTATCTGAACTGAACAATAAAAGGTACTGCCATTGTCGAGTACTTTATCCGTCACGCTCCTGGTCAGAGAGATAGAACATTCGGCGTTACCAGGGGGAAATACGTTTTAACCTTCGCGGCTCATACAAATGGAGGGATATCCTCCCAGGAATAATTGCTCAGTATTATCGAAACAAATAAGACCAATCAACGTTCGTGATAATGGAAACGGTGTACCATGGCATCAGAATGCTGGATCCATGCAGACAGAAATTTAATATCGGTGGTTTGATACGTATCTCAAAGCACAAGATATCATCATCATCATCATCATCATTTAAGACTGATTATGCCTTTCAGCGTTCAGTCTGGAGCATAGCCCCCTTATAAAATTCCTCCATGATCCCCTATTCAGTGCTAACATTGGTGCCCCTTCTGATGTTAAACCTATTACTTCAAAATCATTCTTAACCGAATCCAGGTACCTTCTCCCTGGTCTGTTCCGACTCCTCCTACCCTCTACTGCTGAACCCATGAGTTTCTTGGGTAACCTTGCTTCTCCCATGCGTGTAACATGTCCTCACCATCTAAGCCTGCTCGCCCTGACTGCTACATCTATAGAGTTCATTCCCAGTTTTTCTTTGATTTCCTCATTGTGGACACCCTCCAGCCATTGTTCCCATCTACTAGTACCTGCAATCATCCTAGCTATTTACATATCCGTAACCTCAACCTTATTGATAAGGTAACCTGAATCCACCCAGCTTTCGCTCCCATACAACAAAGTTGGTCGAAAGATTGAACGGTGCACAGATAACTTAGTCTTGGTACTGACTTCCTTCTTGCAGAAGAGAGTAGATCGTAGCTGAGCGCTCACTGCATTAGGTTTGCTACACCTCGCTTCCAGTTTTTTCACTATGTTGCCATCCTGTGAGAATATGCATCCTAAGTACTTGAAACAGTCCACCTGTTCTACCTTTGTTTCTCCTATTTGGCACTCAATCCGTTTATATCTCTTTCCCACTGACATTACTTTCGTTTTGGAGATGCTAATCTTCATACCATAGTCCTTACATTTCTGATCTAGCTCTGAAATATTACTTTGCAAACTTTCAATCGAATCTGCCATCACAACTAAGTCATCCGCATATGCAAGACTGCTTATTTTGTGTTCACATATCTTAATCTCACCCAGCCAGTCTATTGTTTTCAACATATGATCCATAAATAATATGAACAACAGTGGAGAGAGGTTGCAGCCTTGTCTTACCCTCGAAACTACTCTGAACCATGAACTCAATTTACCGTCAACTCTAACTGCTGCCTGGCTATCCATGTAAAGACCTTTAATTGCTTGTAAAAGTTTGCCTCCTATTCCATAATCTCGTAGAACAAACAATAACTTCCTCCTAGAAACCCAGTCATATGCCTTTTCTAGATCTATAAAGCATACATACAATTCCCTGTTCCACTCATAACATTTCTCCATTATTTCCGTAAGCTAAAGATCTGGTTCTGACAACCTCTAAGAGGCCTAAACCCACACTGATTTTCATCCAATTGGTCCTCAACTAATACTCGCACTTTCCTTTCAACAATACCTGAGAAGATTTTACCCACAACGCTGATTAAAGAGATACCTCTGTAGTTGTTACAATCTTTTCTGTTTCCATGTTTAAAGATTGGTGTGATTACTGCTTTTTTCCAGTCTGATGGAACCTGTCCCGACTCCCAGACCATTTCAATTATCCTGTGTATCCATTTAAGACCTGACATTCCACTGTATTTGATGAGTTCTGACTTAATTTCATCCACCCCAGCTGCTTTATTGCACTGCAATCTATTGACCATTTTCTCCACTTCCTTAAATGTGATCTTATTTCCATCATCATTCCTATCCCATTGTACATCGAAATCTGAAACATTACTGATCGTATTGTCACCTACATTGAGCAACTCTTCAAAATATTCCCTCCATCTGCCCAAGGAATCCACAGCATTCACCAACAGTTTTCCTGACCTGTCCAAAATACTTGTCATTTCCTTCTTACCTCCCTTTCGAAGACTGCTAATTACACCCCAGAATGGTTTTCCAGCAGCTTGACCCAAAGTCTCCAACCTGTTTCCAAAGTCTTCCCAAGATTTCTTCTTGGATGCTGCAATTATCTGTTTGGCTTTGTTTCTTTCTTCAACATAACTTTCTCTGTCTACCTGACTTCTAGTATGTAGCCATTTTTGATACGCCTTCTTTTTCCTTTTACAGGCTGCCTTGACTGTGTCATTCCACCAAGCTGTTTGCTTCATCCTACCTTTACACACTACTGTTCCAAGACATTCTTTAGCCACTTCTAGTACTGTGTCCCTGTACCTTGTCCATTCCTTTTCCAATGACTGTAATTGACTACATTCAACTAACTGGTACCTTTCTGAAATCACTGTTATGTACTTGTGCCTGATTTCCTTATCCTGAAGTTTCTCCACTCTTATCCTCCTACATATGGAGCTCACCTCCTGCACTTTCTGCCTCACAATACCAATTTCACTGCAGATTAAATAATGATCAGTGTCATCAAAAAATCCCCTGAATACGCGTGTGTCCCTCACATTCTTCCTGAATTCCTGATCTGTTATTATTTAGTCAATGACAGATCTGGTTCCCCTGCCTTCCCAAGTATACCGGTGAATGTTCTTATGTTTAAAAAAGGAGTTTGTGATTACTAAGCCCATACTGGCACAGAAATCCAGGAGTTGTTTCCCGTTCCTGTTGGCTTCCATATCCTCTCCAAATTTACGCATAACCTTTTCATACCCTTCTGTTCGATTTCCAATCCTGGCATTAAAATCACCCATGAGTAGAACACTGTCCTTGTCCTTTACTCTAACAACTACATCACTGAGTGCATCATAAAAACTATCCATCTTATCTTGATCTGTCCCTTCACAATGCGAATATACTGACAAAATCCTAATTTTCTTGCTAGACACTGTCAAATCTACCCACATCAGTCGTTCGTTTACATACCTTATTGCAACTACGCTGGGTTACATTTCTTTCCTGATGTAAACCCCTACACTCCATGCATTTGAGAAATCATACCACCGAACTGGTCAACAGTGATATTTACAGTTTCTAAGGTGCAAAGAACGAATTCTAGAACTTATACTGAAGGATAGTAAAGGCGAAGAATTTGCAGGCATCTACCCCGAGGAGTTGCAGAGAAGTTCAGAAGCGGATGTGTTTCTCGTGGTGAGAGTCTTAAGACGCCGGGGAAATAGAACACTAGTCAAATAGCTTGGTTTTCTTGCAGCACAAAACAGCTGTATTGATGCTAACGATTTGCTATATAATGGAGGCGCACAGTTCACAACCACTGCAGATGCATAACATGCGTGCTAGAAGAGGAGGAGGTGGGGCCAGTGGAATTACACATCCCTGGGTGTAACTACTGTGGAACTGGAACAAGGCTTCAGAAAAGCTTGGCACAAGGTAATAAGGGGGTTAATCTGCTCGATGAAGCGTGTATGGAACATGACATTGCATACGCTGGAAATAAAGATCTCTCAAGTCGATTTTAGCTGATAAGGCTAAGGCGTACGGAGAAGAAAGGATATTGGTATAGGTCAACACATCGTAGCATTTGCAGTTGATAAAACCATGCTTAGAAAAATTATGTGGGGCTTAGGAGTGACGAATTTCAAGAGAGTTAGGAATGCTGCTCGTTATGCACTAAACAAGAAGAAGGACAAAGGCTGGAAGCAGAGCTGTTTGAAGAACTGTATCCTGATAGCGATGTATGCAGCTAAAACCGCACTGAAGCAGAAAGGTGCGGGAATAAGAAGAAGAGGATCGGTTAAAGAACCTCAAGTTCTACGAATACCCAAGACATCTGGTGGTTTTCTTCCATTTCTCATACCAGCCCCCTCCGCGCTCTTGGCGGTAGGGTCCCTCGCTCGTGGTGCTGCAGCTATTGCACGAACAGTCAAGAACGCGCAAAACTCCTAAGCGCAGGCAAGAAGACATAACCACGTGATGGAAGCCGCAGCCATAGGAAAAGGACTATACTTGAAACCGTACAGGACAAGGCTCGGTCTATTCATAAGTTAAAAAAAAAAAAACGGTCCTACCAGATCGACCGCTCACAAATATTGATCTTCTTATGTTTGTTAGAAAAAAATTCAACATTCCACGATTCCGTGGTGTGTTTATGCGGGATACATTACCGAAGACTATGTGGAAAACTGGTGAATGTGGCTTTGTGAATTTAGATATTGCTGGAAGCCCCGGCACCCACTGGGTGTCGTATGTTATGAAAAACGCGTGTAGCGTCTACTATTTCGACTCATTTGGTGACCTGCAACCACCAGGAGAATTACAACGATACTTCACTCACGGAAGAAGTGGCTTCTATAATTTTCGGGGCTATCAGGACTTCAATACATACGTCTGTGGACATCTATGCCTCATGTTTCTCTTGACGTTTACAAAGAAGAAGAAGAAGAAGCAGTCTATATCAGGAGGAGCTTTAAACATTCCTTCATCATTTGAGATTCAGATGCAATGTCGTACACTTTGACATTAAAAGAACGATCATCTGTACTGCGTGCAAATGACATACCGCCAATTGACTTGAGCACTGGTGAATGGAGTATTGCATTGATTGGACTGGAGACGTAAAACAGCATCCCAAATATCACCGAGACTAACAACAAACTGCATCTGGATATTAAAGGTGAAAAAGATATTGTGGAAATAGACCCGGGTGCATTCGATATCAACGATTTAAACGAAGTCTTCAAACAGCCTGTGAAAGGTACTGAGCTACATCCAAACATCAATACACTTAAATCTGAAGTAAGGACTTAAAATGCAACGATTTACTTTGACCAGAAAAGTTCAATAGGGCGCCTACTGGCTTTCACGAAAGGGCAGGTTTTGAAGAAGGATCCAGGTAAATTTTACAAGTAAGATCAGACTGTAGATATACCGCCCGGCAGCGCAATCCGAGTCGTGTGTAACATTGCAACGAATTCCTACCTCAACGATAATGAGATTCATACTATTTACGGATTCTTCCCCTCACTTGCAACGGGGTATAAGATTGTTGAGACCCCTACCAACGCAATATGCCTTCCAGTGACAGACCAGACACTGGACTACTTGGAACTGCGTACTGTGGACCAGGATAATCAACTTGTTGACTTTCTTGTAGAGGAAATCATTGTACGATTACATCTAACGCAAGATGGGCGTTCGGTATAAAACCATTGTACGCAATCCACAGAATGTCACTTCGCTACCGAACCACAAAGTGATAACACGTGCGAACTACGAGTTTCTTAAATCAGTTGGCTTGAAACCTCGCAATGATGTCCTCACTCTGTACAACCAGTCCAGTAGAGTGTGATGAGAGAATTATACTTCAGGAATACCTCTCGCATGAACCTGCGCTACAACCACATTTAAAAAGAACGATGAAATTAGGAGTATCATCCAGTAGCAAGACGCACTGACGTTTCCATGCAAGAGTTTCATATATACAGAGGGTTCATTGAAGAAAACCGACGGCAGCAATACAGTGGAATCCAAGCTTACACGTAACACTTTAGCATTCCTGTTCCAAGAGATTCGCTATGAACTCAATGGGTATGAGATCGACCTTGCACGCAATGCTGACGTAACATCGACCCTTAAAACATACGTCTCTGCATCACCCACAGATTTGCATAGTTTAGAAAATGTGGGATGGTTTCTAGACGATTTGGAGGTTATAACAGTTGCAGAGTACAAGCGATTTACAGCATGCATACAACTAAAAATGCTTATGGGGTACTTTGAAGACATGCGACGGATTATTATGAACGCTAAACAGGAACCCATTCTGGCGCGGAGTGCGATAGATAATAACTCATACATTTAAGGAGCTCAAGAGGGGAATATGATCACAATCAGGAATGCAATATGGTAAATGCCCCACATCAATGTATCAGTGAAGAATCGTGTGGAGCTTTTAAAAGTCCTGAATTATGGTACATTTCTGTCACTGACATTTCGTTCGTGGGATGTTTTCAAGCACCCAGTGTTACAGACCGCTTGCAGACAAACGTGGGCTAGCTTTTCGCAGCTAGAGACACCTAGATTCATCATATTGGCATTTACACCGTGTTTGGCCGGCCGGAGTGGCCGTGCGGTTCTAGGCGCTACAGTCTGGAACCGAGCGACCGCTACGGTCGCAGGTTCGAATCCTGCCTCGGGCATGGATGTGTGTGATGTCCTTAGGTTAGTTAGGTTTAATTAGTTCTAAGTTCTAGGCGACTGATGACCTCAGAAGGTAAGTCGCATAGTGCTCAGAGTCATTTGAACCATTTGAACCACCGTGTTTGACAGCATGCAAATTAGCTAATGCCGAAGTCGACCTGAAGTCAGAATTCTACCTATATGGCAATTTACACCTGCAATAGAATGAAAATATATACAGTCTAGCATATGATATGTATGCAAGGTTTCGTGTTTCTCACTATGAAAGTGCTGAAGAAGGAGGAGGAGGGTGTCTACTGAGTCCACAGAAGTTCAGGGAGCTATCACCGATCATCGTAATCGACTGCTCAAAACAGACCGAGATAATTAAGTCTGGACCCATAGATGTGCGAATTGAATTTGAATGTTCGACAAATTTCCCAGAACACACTGCCGTGTGTGCACTTTTTCTACATGACCTGTGATAAGCTACTGCCCCCTCATCGGTGTTGTGCAACGAGCTGTATAAATGAACAGGTGCTTCACCACACCTAGAGTATTTGACAATGTCCTCTCACGGTGTGAACATCATTGCAGACGATCAGGGTTCTATGACGGTGAGCGTCGACAGTTCATATTTAAAGATGCTGCGTTTGTAGCATACACAGAAGATGCAGGAATAACAGAGGCAATCTCAGTAAACATTGTATCACATAAGTCTAAGACACAGAAAAGTAAAAGTGGTTAACACAATTCTACCTTGAAATTCACTGGGATGATCTTGCCATGCCCTATAAAGATATGGTGACGTCGCTTCAATTATTTGACCACATGGATGAAATCATGTATGTAAAGGGGAAAGAGATCTCATGGATGTGTCGAATCTTTTAGTTTGCTACTATTCAAGACGAATTCTATAGGCATCCTCCTCTCCATTGTCTCAATATGAAGAAGAAGATGTGCAAAAATAGTGTTGCTGTGTCTGCTTATGAAAATGTAAAACTACTTTTAAGTTGGATGAGAAATAAATGAATTTTTACCTCACAACCTCTGTGTTTGTGTTTTCAACCCTGTTCCCACTTTGACAGTGTACAGTTTTAACCACATGCTATGCCTGTCTGTGGTTTTCTTCAAGCACTGGAGATATAATTTTAGACATGTCTACTATATTTCTTTCGAAGTGGACACGTCACGTGCCTCCTGTTCCCATACCCCAATTCGTGCTGCACGATTGGCGTAATTCCATTTAGGTCCTGCTGGTGTGGGCGCTTGTCCACAGCTGGCTGGCCTCTCTCTGGCTGACATGTGCTTCTTTGACCGCGGTAATGAGCCACGTTTATGGCGGCGATTTTCTCTAACAGTGCTGCACTGTGGCACGGTGAGTATGTGGGACGTATTTGACGACTTCTGCGGGGTTTAACTGTCAGTGCTATATGTTGATCTGTACAAAATAGTTTCGCTGCTGAAAATCTCGTCTGCATAAAACAATGACGGACGTTGCTCCCACACTGGCACCAGCAGCAGTTTGATGGGTACATTCAGTGATGGACAGGCTGTCCCGTTAGGATCGCGAGGACGACTGTAATCGGTGTTTTTCTGGCCTGTTTTCGTGAGCAGATCCTGTTAGGACCAGAATTTCCACGCAGACACACTGTGACATCAAAAATCTTACCTTTAACTATTTCTACAACACTTAACAATTTTCGAGAGGTCGACATGGGTCTTATTTACGAAGCCATGTGATGTCAGTACAAAATCGAGAACCTTTTAGATGGTGAGTCACTACGCTAACATTTTGCGACGATGCGTAAACTCGCATGTCCCATTAGGATCGCTAGGAACAATGCAAGCTGAGTTATTCTGGGAAGCATTGGAAAAGATTTCTATAGTGCTGGAACCGCAGCTCCTTGTTATCGGGCCAGCAACGGTGCCTAAGTGAACGTGTATTTCGACAGATATTTCTCAGGTGTCATGTATCAAAGGGATGCTGCTGCCTCGTCCTTGCGGGACCTGAACTGACACCTGGTTGTGGTTTGGCAGCTGACAGCTGTGTTGTCTCTTCGTGGTGGCCGCCGGTGCATCCTGACTCCTGGGAGCGTCTGTGATAGCGTCCTGAGCTGTCCAGGGTGTAATTATGTGTGATATGTGTTTCATGATGGTGTTCCTTGCGCAATCTTAATAAAAAAATGCAATCGCAGTAATTACTTCTCACAAGACCTGCATCTCTCCAAACAGTAGAGAATGATGAGCAAGTGAGGTCCAAGCCCAGCAAACTGTTTTTTTTATATAAAAGAACAATATACCCTCGAATTTCCCTTCGTGAGATCCTTCCTCTCCACTGCAGAGAGACCAATTTCCAGTGGGAGGAGGGGAGGGGGAGAGGGGAGGGGGTGAGGGGGCGGGGATGGGGTGGGAGGTGTGGTGATCGATTTCATGAAAAATTCTTTAAATAAATAAATACACTGTATTCCATACACTACCTTGAATTCCCAAAATTGTTTAAATGGAAACAATATTCCACACATTATCTTGATTGTTTAAACAGTATTCCACACACAGCAATCGATTTCTGGACAAATTCCTTAACTAAATAAATTAACTATATTCCATACACTGCCATAAATAACTAACCAATATTCTATACATTGTCTAAATTGTTTAAACAGTATTCCATACACTACAATCGAATTCCCTCCAAATGACCAATCAACTGAGCCTTTTCCCCCCCAGTTTCGGAGAGGGAGGGTGGGAGTGGAGGGGTTTACCACAGGAGGAGAGGTTAATTAATTGATCAATTTAATTAAGTAGTCAATCAAATTGATAAGAGTGAAGGGGGCTATTCCAATAACTCAGACCTGAAAATGTGCATGTAGCAGCGTGGGGGGGAGGTTTCCCGAAGGGTGGGGGTGAGGCGGATAGGGAGGGGGTGGGAGAACAATAGGTTAAGTACCTGTCAATCAAAATGAAGGATCCTTTTAGCAGAACAATAGGTTGGAATTGTCAATCAAAGGAGAGCAATAGGTTAATGACCTTTCAATGAAAGTAGAACAATAGATTTGCCCCTGAATGCATACCTGCCCATGATGTAGGCAACCCCCGCTAAGAAAATGTACTCAAACATAGTTTGTCCCAATACTACCTGGAATTACGAAACCAGCACTATAAAAATGGAGACTGTGCCCAAATCCAAATAAAACCGACTGGGAGACAAAGAAGTAAACATACAGTAATCCTCTGCAGAGAGTGAGTCAGATATGGCAGATAACCCAGATATCTAGGTTTAACTCTTGACAGATGACTTACCCTCAAAGAACACTTTTATGTAGCTAGCCAGAAACTGAAAACCCGAAATAACATTATCTGGAAATTAGTGGGTACCACACAGGGAGCAGGTGCAGTTACACTATGAACAACTGACACACAAGCACTGTTCTCCTCTGTGGCGGACTATTGTGCCCCTGTGTCGAATAGGGGTACCCATGTAAAGAAAATTGACGTCCAACTCAGTGAAACTATGAGAATAATTACAGGAACGTTAAAATTAACCCCACTAGCAATATTTCAATGTCCTGTCAAATATTGCTCCATCAGAAATGTGAAGACAGCAGTCAACAATCCAGAAACGGCAAAAAATAAATCTACCAGACATGACAAGACTGCTACCTGTACACCAAGTACTAGATGAACACTGTGAAAATCGCCTGAAATCAAGAGCGTTGGTATGGAAAGACAGAAAACTTGCCCAGGGAACTACCTATGACAGCTGTACATCGTAGAAAATTACCTGGAATAACAGTGACGTTAACTGCCATAGCACAGAAGACCCGAACCAACAATTCCCAGGAAAATATGGAATCAATTAAAATGTGTAAGAACTATACATGATGCCCAATTGGGGTATCGTTGACAATCCAGTGCGTGAGTGTGAAACTGCAGAACAGACATGGCTACACATAGTACAAGATTACCCATTGCGAAGATTCGCGGGAAAATGGAGGGATTTTATCGAGGCCAGCCCGACAGCTGTTTAGTCGTTGTCTCGTTTGGATGTAACTTAATAGTGGGTTATGGATGCCCTTGTACCAGAACTATGCTCTCATATGAACGTTAAATATACTGGTGTTTGTTGTTTTTGTATTAGTATTTGTACTGCATCCATGTCATGTTGGAACATAGAGTATACATTTTTTATGTATCTTATGTATTTTAATCATCTCAGTGTTGGTACTTGGACTTGTAAAACCAAACCATCGATAAAGAAATAAAACTGAGCTTTTTCCCAGACGTTTTGGGAATTGGCGCTGGGCGAGAAATTCGCAATAAATGCAAGCTAAATGGCCGATTGTGTAACGAATCGAAACGTAGGCATCACTGCAGCGGGCCTGCACAGAGCCACGCCCACAACGTTGGCGCCCGCAGTGGCCGCGCCGCGAGTGTCAGCCGGTGTGGGCGCTTGCCGAGGCTTGTGGACCTCGCTGGACTGGCACCGGCGCCTGCGTCGTCGCCGGCGCCGGCTGTTGCTGCGGCCATGTTTCCGGCGGGCCGTAATGCTGCGGCCGCGGGGGTTCCCCGCCGCTAATGGAAGTCCGCTGTCGGCACTCAGCGCGGCTTTAAAGGGCCGCCGACCGCCCCGCCCCCGCACAGTGCTGTCGCGTTTTGCCGAACAAGAAACCTCTTTAAGGCTGCCCGCTTCATGGAAAATGGAGACGTCATTTATCTCGGGGCCCGTGGCGGGACGTCGATACGGACCCTCAGGTTGTAACTAGGCTGCTGGAAGTATGGGACACGTCCACATCTACGTCCATACGAGTTACTAAGAAGGCCACCAACATCTACATCTACTGAAACGTCCCCTTATAACAATTGTACATATGAAACGTCCACTTAGAACAAATTATACATGACTGTGCTTAACCTGGCACACAATAATTTTTAGCGCAACGCAATCTGACTTTCAATAACCCCTACAAAACAATGGCCCTGACTAACTTTAACCTATACCTTTTACAAATCACTTACCTCACAAAAATCTTCGCTGCTCGAACTACTGCAATACAGCGAGTGCCACTACTGCCAGCTAAATAAAAGATTCAAACTACTGGAGGCACTAACTACTGATAGGGATAGTTAGCAAATGAAAGATATTATTAGAGAACAAACAATGTATTTACCTTAATATTCATAATTGACATCCAGTCTTACAGATTATCAAAACTCGGCCATCTCTCTCCCCACGTCCACCACTGCTGGCGGCTCACCTCCAACTGCCCAGCGCTACGCGCTGTTCGCATCCAGCTATAGCAGTTCATGACAACAATGGCAGACAACAATTCAAACTTTTCATATAGAGAGTGCTACGTAACGTTGCCAATAAAAAAACATAAACAGCAAACTTACATAAAGAAAACATAAACAGCCTACTTACATAAAAACATAAACAGCAAACTTACATAGCCCCCATGCTCCCCACAAAAAATTTTTACAAATGGTGTTGGGCACTGGCCAATACAGATTTGAAAAAATTTTTCATAATTACAATCACAAAGATATCAAATGCACACACTTATTAATACAATGTTGGTCAACAGCTAAAATTTTCTCACAGTCCATAAAGACAGTCCAGATTGTTCATCATAATAGTAATTACAGTTTCTCATTAGTAAAAGAAATTGCACACAGAAGTAGTGGATTTCCATGTAGTATTGAAGAAGTAGTGTTGTCCTTCCAACGGAAAGACAGTGCTGACTCTTGAAATGCTGACAGGTAATGGGCCACAATGGAGCAAACCCACAGCAGAGTCATTCGAAGTTCTGACGAATATTGGTAGATAGGTCATCACAGAGCAGACCAACTGCAGTCCTGGTAGAGAGTATGGTATTGGTGGGCCACCAGAGGTGCAGACCCACTGCAGTCCTTGTAGAAACTGTGGTACTGGTGAGTCAGCAAAGGTGTAGACCCACTGTAGTCCTTGTAGAAACTGTGGTACTGGTGAGTCAGCAAAGGTGTAGACCCACTGTAGTCCTGGTAGAGATGGCCAGCAGCCATCTGCTGCGACTGTGCAGGTGCACAATCACCATCGAAGAGTCTTGCAGAGAAGATAGCAAGTCCATAAACCACCACTTGTGCACGCACAAAGTTTTTGGGAATTGTCCTTAGAACCAGCAATGCTGTTATCCAGTCCCTTGCTGAATTAGTAACACACGTGCAAACACTAACAGTCCCTATTTCTCACATATTGTCCATATACTATGACCAACAGAATGTGTGCAGTGAAATGAATGCTTACAAGTTAATAATATGATGAACTGGTGTCAATTACAATTATATAACATAAGAATACAATTACAAAGATACAAAATACATCATTAAAAACATAACAATACAGATAATATTTGTAGTAATAGGGGCTTTACAAAAGAATAGAAATAAACATATACATCAGTGTTACAGGAATGATGACATGAGTACATACATAAAAGATCAGAATAACTTTTGAAACGTCGACTTCACACATGAGCATTAAAACAAAGCAGAATAAATAAAGTCTAAGCATCTTTACAAAGAAAATAACAGAGTATTAGAAAAATTCTACAACATAGCTCTCATCAGCTAAACACATAAAGACAGGAAAAACACAAATACACACGGGTACCCAAACACATAGTGGGATAACACCAAAAGGAAAGGACAACACACAATTACATATTGGGAAAAAACAGCAAAGAGGAAAGGACAGGGTTTGTTTTACTGCAGTATTTTGCTTGGAGATCTCCCTTCATTCCATAGATCGTTCGTCTTATTTCAACCTTTGCTTCCACCAAAAAAATCCTATCTAAGCATGCTTTCTGTATTTATATGTTCACATATTGCTTACCCCATCATTTATTTACAAGAAAATCCTACCTATACCTCGTTCCTGTATTCTATTCATATTTCTTTCAAAATAATTATTTCTGATTGTACAATACTCATTGGGGCCCAAATCTTTCTTCGCAATGCATTCTTTACCTATTCTCCATAGTCAGTTTCTTATATAGTCTACCCCCTCTTAAGCTAACTTAAATCTACTGAGCTCAGATATATATACCAAGGGACGAGGCAATGCAGCAAAAAAAAAAAAAAATAATTAACACAAACATCAATGACAAAAAATAGAAATGACAAAGCAAGCAGCATAAATTAGCAAAGCAAGTGCAATATTACAACTAATATAAGGCAATGCAGGAAACAAGAAAAACTAGCTTAGAAGAGTAACACAAAGTCAAATTCAGTAACACTATGCCTGGCAAACAGCAGCAACTTATACCTAAACATGACATAGCTCAAGCAGAAAAAATATTACAGTAAAAACAACAATACAGACAAGGGAAAAGCATATTCACATCTTAATGTCTATGTAATTAAAGTGGTGCACCATAACAACTTATTGTAAAAAAAATATTACCATGTACTTGAAAAGAAAATTATGTGTTACTGTTATTAGTTCCTTCTTATTGTTCTTTCCTTTCCAAGTGCTCCTTTTTTAAAGAATGTGGATCATAAAATAATTATTTAATAGATCTGTTGACAGAAAGAGTTCACATTAGCAAATGCATTTCATTTTATAAAAGCAATGCTGCAACACAGCTGGAAACCAGATATCAAATGAAATAAGCAATTACGCAAACCAAAGCATAAAAATATCATTCAATAGTCATGTGGCATTTCGTTTCATAAGTTAATGGCTCTAAACTCTCGTAGAAAGACACTTGTCATAATCAGGTGAGCAGATGTACGAATATTTCCCATCAATTCATAAGCATTTCAATAATTAGCACAAAGTGCGAGTAATCATATGTTTTTAAGTAACGAGGGTGTCGCATTAGCGATGAAAGGCACATCCTAATGGCTTATTCTCCAGGTGTTTGACACAGCTGTGTGCCCACAACGCATTACAAAAATCATATGTTTTTAAGTGACGAGGGTGTCGCATTAGCGATGCCGTCTACAAAGGAATGTCATTAACAGTTTTGTAGGCCTCTCTTTGTCCTTCTCTTCCACCTGTGCCTCTGGCACACCCTAATGGCTTTCTTTTCTACCTGAGCGTCTGAAAAGGCTTGTTCTCCAGGTGTCTGACACACCTGGGTGCCCACGTCACATTATGTGCAGGTGGTCACTTAACTTTCTTACGGAAATATTTACGACAGTAGTTTCCGCTACAGTGACAGTCTCATATAAAAACATTTCACAGGTCAAGAATTTTATTGACATAAACATACCTCAACAGCATAATACACATCGTCGTCGTAAAAATAACATCATAACACCTCAGTCAAATGTCAAAAACGTCGTAGCTTCCTCCAATGATTTCAAAACCTAAAGAAAATTCTATGCTCATTTCAGTAGTGTCATCTACCTCAAACGTACTTTAAAAATCATGATCTCATACCAAATACATCATTCAAAGCTCTCATAGTATCACAATGGTACCAAAAAAATATGAACAGTTCACAAAGTACAGACAAAGTACAATTTCTTAAGTGTGAAGTAATCCAACTCTGTAATTGCGTAAACATGTGTCACTGACGTAGTAAAAGGATGTTTGTTTCTCTGTTAAATGATCAGATAGCTGTGTAATTTATGTGTTAGAGAAATATGGTACCGATGTGTTAAATTGTATAAGCAAATACCATATTAGCTAGGGCTCCTTGTGCTTGCCAAACACATGGTACACAAAGTAGGCGTGTACCCCCCTGAGGTTTATTGTAATTATACCCTCAGGTGTTACAGATTACAGCAATGGAATGAAATGTATCACGAAAAACTTTCTTTGTAATTCAAAACTCTTTAAAAATAAATGTTTTAAGTACAAAATTAATCACTCAAATACGTGTCCTGTAGCGCTAAATATGCGTCTTGCTGTAAGATAATCTCTGGGAAGTGTCGTAGTTATTGTCCTCCGAAAGCTAAGTTCTGCAGAAGTCAATGTACTTACCTCATGATACACAAAAGTGAAATGCTTTGCGTATAGATTTCTTAGTTATTACGCTTATTGCCGTGATGAGGAAAGTACTGTGCTGTAACGTATTGTTGTCCTACGGAAAAGGCTGTCTCCTTGTAGCAATAGCACAAAAGTCACCACTAAAACATGTCTCACTTTATAGAAGAATTCAGCAAAAACTGTGCAGATATAAAACAGATACACCGCAAAAGCAACATTGTAAATTGTCACGCATTAGCAGCGTCGTGATAAAATCGTGTAGCTGTCACATAAACTAACCACTGTGTCATCTGGCATTTCACAGAAAGCACCTCAAATCCTGAATCCACTCTCAAGCAAACCAAAACGTTGCATGAAAATTTCATTAGCAGTGCTGGTATATGTTCTAAGTATGTAAGCCATATATTCGTTATGTAATCGTGCAACTAACAAGGAGGAATGTATAAATAACAACACTGTGTCGTCTGTTCGCAATCACAATGCATTCGCAATTACTTGTCTAAGTTACCTATGTTCTTGACTGGATGGTTAGTTAGCTTTGAAACATAGTTGCATGTTAACAGTTTCTCAGTGGGACAAATTATACAAGTAGCGTGAAGTGAAAATTGCAAAGACTAAGTTAAAAAGCAGATTATCTGTCAATAAATGGTTTTACATGAGAAATGTGGTGTAAACCTTTACTCTTCCTAGTACGCAGAGTTTCAACTTCAACGCAATTATCATGTGGTATACGTCGGATTCTGTAAGGTCCATTGTAAACTAGAAAGAATTTGTGACTCAAGTGTTTCTTCTTATGCGACAATGAATGAGCTTTAATGAGAACTTTCTGACCAATACATAATTTCTTTGCATTTGCTTTACCGTGTAGTTTTCTCCTTTTGTCTGCTGCAGATTTTATATTTTTAAGAGCCAAATCAATTATGTCTTTGTGGCGAAGTTTACGTGTATTCGGGAAAGGTACAAGCTCTCTGATTCTGTTCGGAGGTTCTACATTCTTCAGTACAAGAGTAGGTGGTAAAGCAGTGGAATCATGAGGCATTTCATTCAGAACATTTTGAAATAAGTGTAAATATCTGTCCCAATGCTGATGCTTTCTGTGACAATAAAGTCTGCAAAGCTTATTGATTTCTTTCATAATCCGTTCAGACGGGTTACAATGTGGTGAATACAATGAAATAAAAACAGGTTTGATTTTATGATTCCGAAGCATGCGTGACCAAACAGCAGATCTGAATTGCGGTCCGTTATCTGAAATGACTTTACTAACGTGTCCAACATCACGTAAGAAATTTTTAACAAAGGCGTTGGATACAGACCGTCCAGTGGCTTTACGTAACGGAGTGAAAGAAACAAATTTTGAAGTAAGTTCAACAGCGACTAGAACGTACGAAAATCCATTCGATGTTCTGACAAGGGGTCCCAAAAGATCAACAGCAGCAAATTCTTTTAATTTAGAAGGAATAATTGGAAACAACGGAGCACGATGTGAGATAGTAGACGGTTTCGCCTTTTGACAAAGTTTACAAATAGACAAGACTCTTCGAATTCGCTTTTCCATATTGTTAAAATAACAAGTCGTTCGAAGAATATGATAACATTTTCGTGGGCCAAAATGTGCGTAGCTGAAATGAATGTACCAAATGAGCTTATTAACAAAATCGTCTGGAATGCAAAGTACCCATAGCTTGTCATCAACAGTGCAGCGTTTGAAGAGTATGTTGTTTCTAACCAGGTAATAATGCCGAATCTGAGTCTGTGTCTTTTCATGCCATTTACTTTTGATGTCTTTCCAAATCGGATCTTTATCTTGTTCATGAGCAATGTCCTTTAAAGATGTGGTGATAAAGTTTTCAAAGGCGACTTTCTGAATGTAAAGAATACTGAAATTTTTCTCAAGGTTGCCTTCTGTGTTACTTTTCTCAAGCCCAGCCGGTGCGCGTGACAGCGCGTCCGCAACAATGTTCTCCTTGCCGGGAATGTAGACTATTGTGAAGCGGAATTCTTGCAGAAACAATGCCCAACGTTTTAACCTATCATGATTTAATTTTGAAGACATAAGAAATTGTAATGCACGATGATCACTGTATACTTTTACGTGCTTACCAGAAAGAAAGAAACGGAATTTGTTAAATGCCCAAACGATAGCTAAAGCTTCTAATTCAGTAACGGAATAATTTTTTTCAGATTTTGTTAGCACTCGGCTAGCAAAAGCAATGGTTTTCTGAACAGTAGTGTCATTTTCTATAGCTTCTTGAAATAAGTGGGCACCAAGACCGACTTTAGAAGAATCCGTACTAAGGCAGAAATCTTGTGACAGATCTGGATGAGCTAGTATTGGCGCGTGAAGTAACGCTTCTTTCAAAGAATTGAATTCCAACTGTGCTTGTTCGTCCCAGTTCCAAATAGTATTTTTTCCAGTGAGAGAACAAAGTTTTGGTGTAACTAGAATTCGCATATTCAGAAAACGACGGTAAAAATTTACGAGACCTAGAAAACTGCGGACTTGTTTCTTTGTGGAGGGAACTGGAATGGCTCTGATTGCTTCTAACTTTTCAGGATCCGGTTGAATGCCTTCAGAAGAAATAATATGTCCCAAAAACTTCACCTTAGTCCTACCGAATTCAGACTTTTCCAAGTTAACTGTAATTCCAGATTCTGCAAAAATACGTAACAAACTGTTGAGGATGCGGTTATGTTGTTTCCATGAAGCTTCTGCTATTAGAATATCGTCCACATATAAGGTGATGTGACGTTTTAAGAACTCAGGTAATATGGAATTTAACCCACGAATGAATGCTGCCGAAGAAATGTTCAAACCAAAAGGAAGTTTCCGAAACTGATAACAAACGCCGAAACAAAGGAAAGCTGTGTATTTTCTACATTCTGGATGAAGTTCGATCTGATAAAAGCTGGATCTGAGATCAATGGAAGATAACACTTTTACACCATTAAAATTTTGAAGAAGTTCTTCCATCGTCTGCGGCCTGTCTGTTTCAGGAATAATGATAGTATTGATTTGTCTCGAATCTAAGACAAGTCTGATCGATCCATTTTTCTTCTCAACAACATGTAACGGATTGTTGTATGAGCTTACTGCAGGCTCAATAATGCCCTCGTCAAGCATAGATTGTATTTCTGTTCTAACACGGTCCCTATAATGTGCTGGAATTACGTATGGTCTAACACAAAATTTAGTATGCTCACGAACACGAAATTGGTATTGAAATCCCTTGATTGTTCCTGTTTCGTGAGTAAAAACTGTGGAATGTGCTTGTAAAATCTCAAAAAGTTCCTGCCTATCAGTGTCATTACAATTCTCAATTGTTTGAATTTTATTCTGAATTAACTCATTAATTTCAAATATGCCGTCGATGTCATCCCTGTCAGTACTTGCAGAGTGATTGTTAGTGTCTAGTTCCGTAGAAAATTCCGAACTGTTATCTAACAGAAGGTAAAGCCGATTAATTTCCACATCATGGTTTGAGAGCCAGTCTTCAAATTTCAAAGCTATTGACATACCTCTTTCTCTAAACTTATTTCAGCATCGTGAAAGCTTAAAATTGCTTTGTATTCATTCAAAAAGTCTACTCCCAGTATAATTTCCGTCGACAATAATGGAACAATAAGGAAGTTCATAGAGAAGCTGTGGCTTTGACAAAAGAATTCTAAGTTGGTTTGTTGGCGTACATCTACACTTTTTCCAAAGATTGCACCTTGTAATTTAATCTTACGTAACGGAAGTGTGGGGCAATCGTTCGCTTTGTTGCATTTGCTAAAAGCTGTTTCGCTAATTACTGAAATGGGACTGCCAGAGTCAAGTACTGCCGTAAATTTTACGTCATTTACAGTAATATGAATCACAGGATATGCAATGTTGTTATGTTTTACGTCGTGTTCCTGGAGTAAGATGTCCCTAATGTCTTCCATTTTTACGTAATTACTAGCTACGGCAGCTGCGTCGTCAGTTTCATAAGTACGTCTTGTGGCTGCCAGTGGTGTGAGTCATCGCCTATTGTCTCTTTGTTGGCGCGCGTCGTTATTGGGATTTGGAGACCTAACTTCTACAAATTCATCGTGACGAGAGTGCTCTGCTCTATTTAAATCTCGCCAGTTCTGATGCAATTCAGGTCTGTCGTTACGATCATATCGTCTGTCGTCATGTCGGTAGGTTCGATAGTTTCTTTCTTGTCTGTCACGTGGTGGAGAATTTCTGCCTGAGTCGTAACTGCGTGCTGGACCGTTGCGTCTAAAGTTATTCTGTCTCCCTTGATAATAATTGTTTTGGTTCCCATATTGTCTGTTTCTCTGATTGTCTCTGTAATAGTCATTACCGCGGAAAGGTGATCTTTCCCTGTAACTATTACTCTGCCAGTGGTTATCATATGGGTGGTGTCTGTTTTGGTCACGATTTACGTTGTAAGAATAGGTTTGTCGTGGCCATTTATTGTTTCTGTCGTCACGGAATTGTGACGGATGTGACCTGTAGTGATTGATTTCCTGTTTTCGCATCCCACGACTGTCTGTGTCAATTTCCAGTTCTTGTAACAGTCCCTGAAAAGCTTCAATGTCGTCTTTGCAACGTCCTGCCAAAATAATGTGTCGTAAATGTTCAGGCAGTTTGATTAAGCAAATGCGGATGAGTTCTGAGGGGCTGTATGGGTTTGATAGGTACTGATTCTTGTGCAACATGTCTTCAAAATATTTGACAAGACTGGAAAATTCAGATTGTTCAAAGTGTTTCATCATCATGATGCTATGTTTTACGCGGTCTTGTGTAGCTTGAGACCAATATGCTGAGAGGAAGGCGTGGTAAAATTCTCCTTCACTGTGACAATCGTGAATGACCGATCGCATTCTTACAGCTGGTTCATTCTCCAAGTAGCCACACATAAATTCTAATCTGTGTTCTAATGACCAGTTGGGAGGAAAACAATGAGAGAATTGATGGAGCCACGCTTGTGGATGAATGTCGTTGCCAGAATTCTTAAATGTTTTGAATTTACGTGTAGTAATGAACAGCTTATAGTCAAAATCATCATGTCGGCGAGTCACATATCGGTCATTGTTACGTCGTGTCGGCGGTTCCATCTCAAAATTCGGTGCACCTTGCCAATTTCTTTCATAATTACCGAAATGCTCTGTGTTATTATATTGTGGCTTTTCCGTATTTCTATGTCCCTCTTCCAGTATTGGGGCGCGAGTGTCCTCTGAAATACGTAATTCTTGTATCACCTGCGTCAACTGATCTTGTACTTCCCGGATTTCTCTTTTATACTGCGTATTAATTTGATTTTGATTTTGTTTGAATTTTCTTATTTGTTCATAGTCTTCTGTGTCAGTGAAGGCTACGGGTCTTGTGTCATTCAGATCATCATCTACCTTTGTAGATAAGTTAGTGACCTGATTCGAAAGTTCAGCTACTTTCTCCGATAGTGAACACATTTCCTCAGTGTGTTTTTCTGAACCAAGTTTCAGAGTGTCCATTTGTGTTGAAATCGAATCTACTGTGTTCTTTAAGTTTTCCTGAGTTTTTGCCAGTTGCGTAACCGAATCGGTAGATGCAACTGAGTCAATTTTAGCCCACAAGGTCTCATGATTTTCATGAACAATGGTTTGCAGTTCTTTTATGGCTGCTTCGTGATTCTGTAATACATTCTCATGACGCGAAAAAATAGGTTGGAAATGCTCACAAATTTGTGTTTTTACGTAATTACAGACTTTCTGACATTTCGATTCTATTTTATGTAACTCAGTAGTTAAATCTTCACGTGTTTGTTCAAGCATATGTTCCACTGAGTCTAACTTTGGAAGCTTTTGTTCCATTGTGTCTAACTTTTGAAGCTTTTGCTGTGTTTGTCTCTGATTTTGTTCCATTGTGTCTAACTTTTGAAGATTTTGTCCCATCTGTCTCTGATTTTGTTCCATTTGTTGCATTAATTGCAATAATAATGTATTAGTGTCTGGAATCTGTTTCTCTACGCTTTTTAGCAGTGCATTTTCACCGGCAACACTCACATTTTGACAAGCAGAAAATGTGTCTTGACTCATTTGAGAAAAAGGTGAGGACCCAAAACCGAAGTCTACAGTATTTGCAGTATTGTGTTCTGTCATTTCGGATTCCTGAGGCGAGCTGTTGCCGACCGATCGATCGATAATGCTTCCTTGTTCACTACCTGTTTGACTGTCTACGCCATTATTTGACGCCCGCTCCATTTCCCTATGCACAGTTACCAAATTACTACTTTGAACATTAGTTAACTCATTACACAGTGGCGCTAACACATTGCTTTCGTCTTCACTGTCGTTTCTTAGTTTACTTTGGAGCCGAGTGTTACGTTTTTCACACGCCATTATTGTCACAATATTTCACACGATAACACAGAAAAGCACAATTTGAATAGCAAAAATAAGAGAACACATTAACATAGCACTGAAAATAATATGTAGTTAATTACAAGCGCAGCTGCGAAATACTTGTTGCAAATCTACATGCATGCCACAACTGTTTTACATTACAACAATGAAAGACTGCAACTACAAAGGAGATTCTCTCTACAATTACGCGCTAGCAATAAACAAAAGCTACACTAAATACACAAACTACAAGAAAAAAATCAGAAGATTCCAGTGAGGTATCCTAGGCTAAGGGTCGACATATGAAACGTCCCCTTAGAATAATTTTACATATGAAACGTCCACTTAGAACAAATTATACATGACTGTGCTTAACCTGGCACACAATAATTTTTAGCGCAACGCAATCTGACTTTCAATAACCCCTACAAAACAATGGCCCTGACTAACTTTAACCTATACCTTTTACAAATCACTTACCTCACAAAAATCTTCGCTGCTCGAACTACTGCAATACAGCGAGTGCCACTACTGCCAGCTAAATAAAAGATTCAAACTACTGGAGGCACTAACTACTGATAGGGATAGTTAGCAAATGAAAGATATTATTAGAGAACAAACAATGTATTTACCTTAATATTCATAATTGACATCCAGTCTTACAGATTATCAAAACTCGGCCATCTCTCTCCCCACGTCCACCACTGCTGGCGGCTCACCTCCAACTGCCCAGCGCTACGCGCTGTTCGCATCCAGCTATAGCAGTTCATGACAACAATGGCAGACAACAATTCAAACTTTTCATATAGAGAGTGCTACGTAACGTTGCCAATAAAAAAACATAAACAGCAAACTTACATAAAGAAAACATAAACAGCCTACTTACATAAAAACATAAACAGCAAACTTACACTACATCTGCATGATTACTCTGCAATTCACATTTAAGTGCTTGGCAGAGGGTTCATCGAACCACAATCATACTATCTCTCTACCATTCCACTCCCGAACAGCGCGCGGGAAAAACGAACACCTAAACCTTTCTGTTCGAGCTCTGATTTCTCTTATTTTATTTTGATGATCATTCCTACCTATGTAGGTTGGGCTCAACAAAATATTTTCGCATTCGGAAGAGAAAGTTGTGACTGAAATTTCGTAAATAGATCTCGCCGCGACGAAAAACATCTTTGCTTTAATGACTTCCATCCCAGCTCACGTATCATATCTGCCACACTCACTCCACTATTACGTGATAATACAAAACGAGCTGCCCTTTTTTGCACCGTTTCGATGTCCTCCGTCAGTCCCACCTGGTAAGGATCCCACACCGCGCAGCAATATTCTAACAGAGGACGAACGAGTGTAGTGTAAGCTGTCTCTTTAGTGCACTTGTTGCATCTTCTAAGTGTCCTGCCAATGAAACGCAACCTTTGGCTCGCCTTCCCCACAATATTATCTGTGTGGTCTTTCCAACTGAAGTTGTTCGTAATTTTAACACCCAGGCACTTAGTTGAATTGACAGCCTTGAGAATTGTACTATTTATCGAGTAATCGAATTCCAACGGATTTCTTTTAGAACTCATGTGGATCACTTCACATTTTTCGTTATTTAGCGTCAACTGCCACCTGCCACCTGCATGCGGAGCATATTTTTTATTGCTTAACTTCTTATGGTCGGGGTTCAAAATCATGTGGAATTTTGTTAATGACATCTTATTCCCCGTTGACTGTAGAAATTATTTATTGCACAACTGCAGTTTCGGCCTTTGCGCCATTTTCAAGTGGTACTGCAAAAGCTAAAAGAATACAAAAATGAAGCACAGAATGTACTCATGTATAAAGAACTACAGAAACATGTCATGTGGAGAATAGTACACTACAAAAATGGTGAAAATAGTACATCACGTGTCAGACTTTAATTTCTTCAACATGTTATCGTCAAAAAATGGGTCGTTTCACTGTAGAAATACAGGAACATCAGACGAATGCAAAGCTGTGTACATAGTGAAATGATGTAAATTACGTGAAATGTTACCAGTGTTAACATCAATCACATAAATTGCTAGGGATCAATATTCTAGCACAGTGTTTACATGTACACTAAAGCCATTGGCGCAAAAATACGTTTACAAGTCAAGACTGCCTGTGTGCTAATCGGAGACAGTGCATTCCAGCGATAACAGTTGTAAGCTTCAAATTATAACATCTTTTTACAACTGTTGACAATGCACCCGTACATCTTTATATGTGGTGGTATGGTCGTAGAGTGCGAGGGGACAGGGTATGAAAATTTATTTATTTTTAATAGTACTGCGTAAAATTACATGTGTTATCTGTGCTGAAGTTCTCACACTGGCTTGGGTACTCATACAGCACATGGCAACAGTAGCGTCACATTTTATTTCTTTGTGTACGTGTTGTAGCTGATAAAAAAACGGAGAACGGCGGAAAATGCACGCCAACGATATTGCCAACTGCGCAGGATAACAAATTTGGACAATAAATCACAACTCGCTATCTTGTATACACAGGATATGTTTTCTTACCAAGCCCTAATATTGAGAACGCAGTTATGTAAAAACATAAGGATCTACATATAATAATAAATTCCAAAGTGTCTAAAAGGCTTTCGATAAAAGTGTAAGAAGCAAATATGCAATAATATGATGCACTGCTTAAACAGATTAGTTACCACAAGACATCTCAGGAAAAAAGGAAATGTAGAGGTTAAAATTAATTGAGCAAAGTAAAATGTATGTGAGTGATCTGATCCTCCCTCGTTATTATGTGTAAAACTTGCAATACTATGGAAACATTGGGAACACTGATAAAACTTGTCACTTAACATTTATGAAGATTTGATAAAATACATCATTAAAGAAATTCTAAAACTAAATGACGTATGAAAAGTAAAAAGCGGTAGCACACATGATTCTTCTATGTAAGCAAACAAAAAAGTCGTAAGTACCATGTACATTATGAAATCAGCGTACAAAATGTGAGAGCAGTATTCCCACATTAGATGGGAAAGGTAATGATTCGTTATTGTTCTTTTTCCATTTACTAACGGACTGTGTGAAAACCTGTCTGTACGCCTGTGTGCCAGCTGTTAGTTTAATTCCTCAAAAATGGTTCAAATGGCTCTGAGCACTATGGGACTTAACATCTGAGGTCATCAGTCCCCTAGAACTTAGAACTACTTAAACCTAACTAACCTTAGGACATCACACACATCCAAGTCCGAGGCAGGATTCGAACCTGCGACCGTAGCGGTCGCGCGGTTTCAGACTGAAGCGCCTAGAACCGCTCGGCCACTCCGGCCGGCTTTAATTCCTCGATTACCTGCGTGACGGGTATGCAGGGAACCGGAGAAAATTCCCAGTATATGCCTTCACGAAAGTTTCTGGCTTTCCCAAGCAGCTTTTGGCAAGGAGTTTGGCGTTTTTCTTCGAGTACCTGGAATTTAAAATTTTTGAGCCTTTTTATTAAACTTTGTCGCCAATGTAACCGTGAGCAGTCTTCCACACTTATCATTTCATCCTGTATTCTAGTGCAACGCCACTTGTGTTTTACACTGATGAGGCAAAACATTGTGACCACCTGCTTAATAGTTTGTTTGTCCGTCAGTGCAACGAAATACATCAATGACAGGGATGCGACAGTTCGTTCGCAGCTTTGTGGAGGTATGTGGCATTAGATGTGTGTGCACATGTCAGGTAATTCGCGTAAATAATGGGTCACGATTTGCATACGCGGTGATGGCACCCGATAGCGACCCAGATGGATTGCATAGGATTTACATCAGGCGTATGTGGTCGGCGAGACATTATCGTGGCTTCATTATAATGCTCCCTAAACCACTGTGGCACGGTTATGGGCCCGAGACACGGACAATTACACTGCTAAAAGATGACATCGCTGTCGCAGAAGACATCACGCATGAAGGGATGCAGATGGTTCGCAGCTGTGAGCGTGACTTAGATTACTACCACTGGCCCCATGCAAGCGCGGGAGAATGTATAGCACAATACTGCTCCCACTAGCCCGCGTCCGTGGCGCGCTGCACGTTTCGAGCCGCCTTTTGCGTTTGTGGAGACGACCACCGACATAGTGTAGCAAAAATGTGATTCACCCGAATAGCCAACACGGTTCCATTGATCGAAAGTCGAATACCGATGGTCCCCTGCCCAATGCAATCGTAGCAGACGATGTCGTCGGGTCAACATGTGAACATTTAAGGGTGGTCTGCTGCCGAGATCCATGTTCAACAATGTACTATGAAAGGTGTGCTCCGAAAAACGTGCGTGCACCAGCATTTTGCTCCTTTGGCAGAGATGCCACGGATCACCAGCTATCCTACTTTTCGCAGCAGACAAACCTCCGAACCCCATGTTCTGTGAAGAGTCGTAGACGTCCAACGATTTAGCCCCCTATTGGTAGTTTCACTGTTGTTTAATCTCTTTCACTAGATGTTCACGAAAGTAGCATGTGAACTTTCGACCAGCACTGCGTAATAATAATCTGCCCTTTGTCATAGTCGCATATCTCAATTGATTTCCCGATTTGCAGCCCATCTCTTCGATAGGGTGATCCCTGTCTGTGTCTGCTCCGCTTACATACTTAGTGACCGCGTCTAGTACCCGCATTGCCTCCGGGTGGCATCCAACGTCACGTTCGGTAGTGGTCAAAATGTTTTGGCTTATCAGTGTAATTCTACTGTTTCTCAGATTAATGAAAGTTCTGCACCCGCGCAGAGGAACGCACTTGCCCCAAAGGGCAAAAGATTGACCTTCTACGCCCGCGAGAGGTTTCATCCGGGTTCTCGATTTCGTGAGTTCCAAGGCGCTCCACGACATTGTTGCAACATTTAGTTCTTTACGCCAATCAGACGATAGAGCAGAAACACAGGTCTTTCACTGACCACTTTCTGCTCCATATAATACAACATCACTAGAAGGTTATGCTTGCTGCCATGGAAGTTTCTTTCCAACAGACGCTAGAACAACACCTGCCGTAATGGCGAAGCCACTAGCCTTCAAGACAGCTTCGTAGATCGCCGATCACAACCTATTTACGAGGATTACCAAAAGACAGGACCATCACCTCGAGGTTGGACAAATTAAACTGGCTGTCGCCTCCTCAGAGCCAAAGAATGAACCCTGGTTGTGGTTAGGAATAAAAGGTCCTTTGTTATGGTGTTTTGCTGGAACTTACAGTAGACACTAGTGAAACAAAGGGGAAAGGCATTAAATTCCAATCTACATTGTTTTCTTTCAATTCAGCTTAGATAATGATACATCCCTTGAGAGACTCATGTAAGTTACAGGGGCGATTCCTTTAATTATCAACTAGTGTGTGAGGCAAAATTTTTGGTTTGGTCTGCAGTTCCCGTGAGCCTCTAACTAGTAGATATCACACGTATTAGGACAAGATAGGTTGTACACAAATATGCACTGTGCCTTATTTCAGCCATTCTGTCTCGTCGCAGAGAACTCTCGACCATCATATCACACTTGCAGCTAGCTGTTGACCCATTGCAAATCACTTCCTGCCGTTCTGCGCTTATCATTCCAGCCTCCTGATGCTCCCTGCTGCACTCAGTAGAGGGCTGTGCAACATGTCTGCAACAACTCTCTAGCTCTAGCTTGAAATTCCTTCTCTTGAGAAGTCGAATTAAACTAAATTTAGTGTTATTTTTATGTCGTAATGGAATTTTGTGATAGATCAGTTACTGTTTACAGTGTATGTAAACGCTCTAGTAGAATCCGTCGGAAGCTCTTTGGGGCTCTACGCTGATGATGCGGTTGTCTATAAGGAGGTGGCAGCGCCAGAAGGCAGGATTGATGGACGGTGCAGGGTCTGGTAGTTCATCCTGAACGCAAATAAATGTAACACATTGCGCTTACGTAGGAATTCAGTACGTACAACAACACTATTGACGTTCAATAGCTGGAAAAAGTAACTACCGCAAAACATGTAGAAGTGTATATCCGGACAGGCCATAAATGGAATGACTACATAAAACAAATAATAGGAAAGTCAGATACGAGACTGAGATTGATAGGAAGAAACTTAAGGAAATGTAATTCATCCACTAAAGATGTGGCTTACAAGACGCTTGTCCGACAGATTCCTGAGTATTGTTCTTTCATCTGTAGCACTTAATAGGTGGGACTGATAGAAGAGATAGAGAAAATCCAACATCACAGGATTGTTTAGTCGGCGCGACAACGTTACAGAGATGCTCAACAAACTACTATGGCAGATGCAAGAAGACAGGCGTGCATCACTAGAGAGTGCTTTCTGAGAAGATTCGGACAACATATTATTTTCTCTCACGTACGTCTCGCGAAATGACCACAACGAGGAAATTCAAAAAAAAATTGCGTTAATACGGAGATTTTTCGAAATTATTCTTCGCACGTGCCATTCGAGAGTGGAAAAGAGACGGAGGGATCAGGTAGCGGTACCAGAAACGCCCTCCGTCACACAGTCAGGAGGCTTGAAGAGTATGATGTAGATTCATGCTCATAAATTAAATATAATTGCAGAATGTGGTGCCACACAACGTGGCACTACACAAAACTGATGCTATTAGCATAGGCACATAGGGAACACACACGACACAGATCTGTAAGTCCACGGTATTGGTGATAAGTTGAGAAAACCGTCCCGAAACACATGTGCTACAAAACGCCACTGTTTCCTGCGCATGTACCCCGACATCAATATGGGATGTGATCACTTGCACACGTACACAGGCCGCACAAAGGGTTGGCGTACTCTGGATCAGGTGGTCGAGCAGCTGCTGGGCTATAGCCTCCCATTCTTGCACCAGTGCCTGTCGGAGCTCCTGAAATGTCCTAGGGGTTTGATGGCTTGCAGCTATACGTCGACCGAGAGCATCCAAGAAGTGCTCGATGGGGTTTAGGTCTGGAGAACAGGCAGGCCACTCCATTCTCCTAATATCTTCTGCTTCAAGGTACTTCACCACGATGGCAGCTCAGAGGGGCCGTGCGATATCATCGATCAGGAGAAAGGTGGGACCCACTGCACCCCTGAAAAGGCGGACATACTGGTGCAAAATGACGTCCCGATACACCTGACCTGTTACAGTTCCTCTGTCAAAGACGTGCACCAATCATAATCCGACCCCTCACCGTCAAACCACTAACTCCATACAGGTCCCTTTCAAGGACATTAAGGTTTGGTATCTGCTTTCTGGTTCACGCCAGATGAAAACTCGGCGAGAATCACTGTTCAGAGTATACCTGGACCCGTCCATGAGCATAACCTGGGACCACTGTTCCAATGACCATGTACTGTGTTCTTGACACCAGGCTTTACGGGCTCTCCTGTGACCAGGGGTCAGTGGAATGCACCTTGCAGGTCTCCTGGTGAATAAACCATGTCTGTTCAGTTGTCTGTGGACTGTGTGTCCGGAAACAACTGTTCCAGTGACAGGGGTAAGGTCCCGAGCAAGGCTACCTGCAGTACTCCGTGGCCGTCTGCGGTCGCTGATGGTGAGATATTGGTCTTCTTGTGGTATTGGACACTGTGGACGTCCCATACTGTAGCGCCTGGACACGTTTCCTGTCTGCTGGAATCGTTGCCATAATCTTGAGATCACACTTTGTGGCACACGGAGGGCCCGTGCTACGACCTGCTGTGGTTGACCAGCCTCCAGTCGCCCTAGTATTCTACCCCTCATAATGTCATCAATATGTGTTCTTTGAGCCATTTTCAACACACAGTCACCATTAGCACGCCTGAAGACGTCTGCACACTTACGTGCTGTACCGTACTCTGACGTGCACCAATATGCCTCTGCGTATGTGGACTACTGCCAGCGCCACCGTGCGACGACAGCAGGTCAAATGCACCGCATGGTCATACCCCGAGGTGATTTAAACCCGCAAACCGCCCACCAGAGCGTTGTTTCATCATTATCCTTAATTTATGAGCATGAGTGTAGGTGCGGACATAGAAGAAAATGATGACTTGTTTCATTGATTCTACTGAACACGCAGGGGCTGCTGCTTTAGAAGAGTGTAGAACACAAATTAATTATTTGACTAAGAAAACCATTGAATGCATGGTTCGGTGCACTTACTCACTTGACTTATCGTGTAACTACTTTTTCGTTTCATTGCCTTACAAATGAGATTTTCGCCCCTCACTAAGTTGTTGAATCCTAAATCCTGAATCATGATTTCGTAGTACAATCATCAGCGCAAAAAAATATTTCCAGAATTGGTTCGAACGCATGTGAAAGAGGACAAATTTTAAAATGATAATTTTGAGGAATAAGACATCTTCTACATAAAATGTTTCTCTTTCATTGTTGTAAAAACTTAAAAGGGAGACTTTGATGGGAATAGAACATTTTTTGTGTATCCATCCTTGTGATTCATGATCTGTGGGACTTCAGACCTTGACTTAAGTAATACAATGAAACCTCTACTGTCGTCTTTTGATGTTATTTTATTATATGCGTACGACATGAATATGCCCATATACGAGTTTTGGCTCAGCATTTTATAAATTCGACGTGACATATGGATATATTTACGCTGTCATTTTGATAACTTTATCCGTATTGACAGATGTTGTTGATGCTGTCCTTTTGCAAGTGCTACTTGGAAGCAGACGCAAATTTATTTGCTTTATTTATTTCTGATGTAATTTCTTTCATAAGTCTATCATGTTCTACAGTAGACCAGTACGTTACTTCAGGATTCTGCTGTTTAGTGTAGCGTCATTTTTATGAATAAATAGTACATTTGTACAATGTGTAGAGCAGAAATTCGTTATGGCATACTAAATATATATATATATATATATTTCTATTTTAGGTACGTGACAATATATGTATCTGTTGGTTTTTATGAAATTATTTCTGTGAATTCACTTATATAGTATTGTCCTTGATTCTAATTCTGTTTTTAGTCTCTCTTTGTATTTGCATTGTTGGTAAGTTGATGCAGTCATTACTGTTTATTCACAGAAGATAGTATACTGAGTCACCGAAACTGGTTGCTATACAATAAAATAACATCAAAATGTGGGCTCCAGGTGTTTCATTTCATTATGGAACAGAACATGTTACATTGCGAAGGCACTGACCGAACCCTACCACTTCATAATCCTGTATTTTCATTGCCGTGGGATATGTTGATTATGTGAACTTATATTCAACATTTTAAGTACATAAAAAGGTAGCCCACAAATGAACTGTTGTGTGAGTTGGTGATCGGACGTGACTAAGGTGACTGGAACTTTTCAGTTGGAGAACGCAACACAGCAAGCCAGAGGACTTACATGTACATTTTATCGCCATGTTTAGAGATTTGAGAAAGATCGCGTCATTGGAACGAGGTACATGGGATCATCAGGGCGACAGATTGCACAGACAGTTGACTGTGATCCAAAGGATTCAGGACAGTCGTGTCAGTAGGCACGGGTCCTTGCAGAGGGGCTACACCGTGAGAAGAGCGTAGGGTTTTTCGGCTGGTTCTGACGAACATACGGATGATAAAACGGCTGGAACCCGGGCAGAGCGTGACCATAACCCGTCACGAACAGACTAGTGAAACCTCTGTTGACATTTCGAGTTACCATTAATCTTTTAGCGCTGAAACGATACCACAAGCAAAGGAGTCTTGCGTGGTGTAGAGCCGGAGTGAACAGGGACATTGGACGACATTCTTTCGTGTCCAGCCGTGGAACTCGCTGCTATTCGAGGCTGTCAGATCGACACCACTGTATCCGCAGACGAGGGAAGGTCACCGCAAGCAGCGATTCTGGAGAACCCAACCTCTGCAACTCCTTGTGTGGACGGCTTCTGGACATCAAGACAGGACTGATTTCGCAGTTTGTCTCCAGTAGCTGGCAGGAATTTAAAACCTTGTTGCCATACCTTTTATGATCAGGGCACCAAATTACATATTCCAGCAGGATAATGCAAGACCCCACACTACAGTTATTCTTACCACAAAGCCTTGAGGAAGGTACGAATTCTTCTCTGGCCTGCGCAGTGCTCTGAATTGTCACCCACAGAGCATGACTGGCATGCGATGAGTAGAAGCCTCGGGCCGCCAATCTTCTTGAACTGACACAGCATGTGTTTCATCCACGGTAATAAATTACTATAGATGTGAGACGGTACAGAATGTAGCCGAATTAAACTGATACTGTTCCCATTAATGTTGGAGATGCGAAGTGTTCCATACTCCAGTCATCTACAAATGAGCAAGCGTGTCTGTGATTAATTTTACCGTAAACTTCAATTTGTATCCATTGCTGAATAGCTCGCTAAAGTAACTCTTCAGTTTGCTGTTCATAAGTGATTTATTGACACGTTTCAGGATCTGCATATCATCAGATGTAAATAAAATAAGAACAAATATGGAGTCTTAAACACGGAGTCTTAAATATCACAAAAATATGTTATTTTTAAGTATTTGATATACAGTGTTAGTTAGTATATTTGTTTTTTATTATATTGATGATTTGAGGTATTGCTTAGGTGGCGTACGGGGGCTGGAGGTCGTCAGTTGAGGTCTTTGCGGCACAGCCGGTGCTGCATAGATTTTTGGTTCTGAGCACTATGGGACTTAACTTCTGAGGTCATCAGGCCCCTATAACTTATAACTACTTAAACCTAACCAACCTAAGGACATCACACACATCCATGCCCGAGGCAGGATTCGAACCTGCGACCGTAGTGGTCGCGCGGCTCCAGACTGTAGCGCCTAGAACCGCTCGGCCACTCCGGCCGGCGGTGCTGCATAGAGCTATCTCACCACACGGACTGCGTAGAGGAGGCTCTTAGTTTTACACTACGGTGCCACTGAAGAGGCAAGACAATAAAATAACTATCCTGAGGTGACAAGTCGTGGGGTAGAGATACGCACATATACAGATGGCGGTAGAATGACGTACAGAAGGTATCAAAGGGCACTGAATTGGCAGAGATGTCATTTGTACTCAGGTGAGCCGTGTGAATAGCTGTACAACGTGGTAATGGCCGCACGACGGGTATTAACAGACTTTTAACGCGGAATGGTAGTTGGAGCTACACTCATGAGACATTCCAATTCGGAAATCGTTGGGGATTTCAACATACCGAGAGCCACGGTGTCAAGAGTGTGCCGAGAACACTAAATTTCAGGCGTTACCTCTCGCCACGGATAACGCAGTGACCGACAGCCCCCCACAAACAACACTGCATGAAACATCTGCAGAAGCCAATGTGGGATGTACGACGAACGTGTCCACTAGGACAGTGCGACAAAATATGGCGTCAATAGGCTATGGCAGCAGACGACCGACGCATTGCTAACAACACGACACTGCCTGCAGCGCCTCTCCCGGGCTCGTGAGCATATCGGCTGGACCCTAGAAGACTGAAAACCGTGGCCTGGTCTGATGAGTGCCGATTTCAGTTGCTAAGAACTGAAGGTACGGTTCCAGTGTGGCGCAGATCCCAGAAAGCTGTCGACCTAAGTTGTCAACAAGGTGCTGTCCAAGCTGGTGGTGGCTCCATAATGGCGTCTACTGTGCTTATATGGAACTGAACCGATCACTAACTGGAAATGGTTATGTTCGACTATTTGGAGATCATTTGCAGCCATTATGGACTTTATGTCCCCAAACAACGATGGAATTTTTGTGGATGAAAATGTGCCATGTTAACGGGACACAGCTGTTCGTGATTTGTTTGAAGAACATTGTGCGCAATTCGAGCGAATGGTTTGGCCACCCAGATTGTCCGACATGAGTCCGATCGAACATTTATGAGACATAATCGAGAGATCAGCTCGTTCTCAGAATCTTGCACCGGCAACACTTTCGCAGTTATGAACGGCTGTAGAGGCAGCGTTGGACAGTATTTCTGCTGGGGACTTCCGACGTCTTGTTGAGTCCATCCCACGTCGAGTTGGTGCACTGCGCCGTGCAAAAGTACGTCCGACACGATATTAGCAGGTATTCCACGACTCTTGCCATCTTAGTATATGTAACACTGTAAAATCTTTTAAATTCTCAGGTTAGTATAACTCAAAACGTATCTGTTTGTTCAAGTTGTGCGTATTGATTTCCATACGGAAGTCATTTTGGGAAACATTAGTATTAGATTATTGATTATTAAGTAATATTTTGCGAAGAAACCCATGTAAATAATTTTTATATTTTTGCCAGCCATAACACTTTCAGATGACATTAGGAGGCTGTTTGCTTCCCTTCCACAACGTGTACAAGATTGTGTTTGTGCCGGTGGTGATAATATCTCAAACATCTTGATGGACATCAGTTCCGAAAGTGGTGAAAAAATTCAAATGGCTCTGAGCACTATGGGACTTACCTTCTGAAGTCATCAGTCCCCTAGAACTCAGAATTACTTAAACCTAAATAACCTAAGGACATCACACACATCCATGCCCGAGGCAGGATTCGAACCTGCGACACAGCTCCAGACTGTAGCGCCTACAACAGCTCGGCCACCTCGGCCGGCAAAGTGGAGAAGATCTGAGCACTTAGTGCCCACTACGTGGTGAACATCTGCATAAAGTCTGATCACTATCGGACTGGTGCTTCACGGTGTAACATTTCGCGTGTCCGCCACTGTGAGTGCAGCATATGTAGATCGTTACGGTGCTCTTGTGACCGCGCTGTACGGTGTGACTGTCATGACGTGCACATTGTGTTAGGGGCGCTGAACGTGCATTGAACAATTGGCGACAAGGAACCGCTGCCCTTGTCTTCGGCATCGGCCCAGCTTTCGCCTTCCGCCGGACAATGCGGGCGCGCAGAAACAAATGACACACACCTGCGAGCCGCCATAATGACGCCGGGGACCCCGCAGCGCGGCGCTGCGCGCGCCCGGCCGCGTCCCATTCCTCATATTAAGATCATTTTTTACCTCCGGCCCCGTCTTTTATTTCCTTTTTCGCGGTGCTTTATTTCCCCTCTTAACGATTTTTCATTCGGCCTGGGGGGAAGAAGGAAAAGGAACAGTTTTCATCTTGCCGGATTACCATTGTAGTACACACCGGTTTCTCCGAGTGTGTGAGTGTATGTATAATGCGCTCGCTGACAAAATACAATCTTGTGAAATCTGTCAAAGGGAAATTAATGAAAAACAGTCACAAAGGAATCCGTTTTATTTCGTTTCCCCCTTTTTTTTGTCCTAGTGTGTGTGTGTCTGGGGGATTTAAATTCATATTCAGCACTGTGTAGCTGGAGAGGTGGTGGGGATTCGGTGGGTGGGGGGGGGAGGGGTGGGTGACGTGATGAGATATTATCTGGCGCGGCCAGGAACGCAGCCGCCCGTGCGTGTGTGTGCGTGAGGCCCGAACCCTCAATCCGGCTCTCCTTGCGTCCACCCAGCCCGCACGCACTTATACGACGCACTCAATAGTGTGCGCTCCTTTACCACTGCGGGCTCTCCAACGCATTTGCAGTTCGTCTTCAATACGGTCTCAGCTCCTCCACAAGCCTTCCTCCTCCTGCCACAACTAATAGTCCCATCCACAGTGGCTCCCCTTATCTCTCACTGTACCATTACCCTTGTACAAAGCCTACGTCAATTCTCTAGCCAAAACAGCACGTCTAAACTGGTATTGTGCAACCCCCTCCCCCAACGGGCGCCGTACGATAAGTTGTAGGGGGAAGGGGCTACACCTGGGGATATGGAGTAGTTTTAATATTCTGGAAGACGAATGGTGACTTGTAAGTCATCATCATCATCATCATCATCATCATCATTTAAGACTGATTATGCCTTTCAGCGTTCAGTCTGGAGCATAGCCCCCCTTATACAGTTCCTCCATGATCCCCTATTCAGTGCTAACATTGGTGCCTCTTCTGATGTTAAACCTATTACTTCAAAATCATTCTTAACCGAATCCAGGTACCTTCTCCTCGGTCTGCCCCGACTCCTCCTACCCTCTACTGCTGAATCCATGAGTCTCTTGGGTAACCTTGCTTCTCCCATGCGTGTAACATGACCCCACCATCTAAGCCTGTTCGCCCTGACTGCTGCATCTATAGAGTTCATTCCCAGTTTTTCTTCGATTTCCTCATTGTGGACACCCTCCTGCCATTGTTCCCATCTACTAGTACCTGCAATCATCCTAGCTACTTTCATATCCGTAACCTCAACCTTGTTGATAAGGTAACCTGAATCCACCCAGCTTTCGCTTCCATACAACAAAGTTGGTCGAAAGATTGAACGGTGCACAGATAACTTAGTCTTGGTACTGACTTCCTTCTTGCAGAAGAGAGTAGATCGTAGCTGAGCGCTCACTGCATTAGCTTTGCTACACCTCGCTTCCAGTTCTTTCCCTATGTTGCCATCCTGTGAGAATATGCATCCTAAGTACTTGAAACTGTCCACCTGTTCTAACTTTGTTCCTCCTATTTGGCACTCAATCCGTTTATATTTCTTTCCCACTGACATTACTTTCGTAATCTTCATACCATAGTCCTTACATTTCTGATCTAGCTCTGAAATATTACTTTGCAAACTTTCAATCGAATCTGCCATCACAACTAAGTCATCCGCATATGCAAGACTGTTTATTTTGTGTTCACATATCTTAATCTCACCCAGCCAGTCTATTGTTTTCAACATATGATCCATAAATAATATGAACAACAGTGGAGACAGATTGCAGCCTTGTCTTACCCCTGAAACTACTCTGAACCATGAACTCAACTTACCGTCAACTCTAACTGCTGCCTGACTATCCATGTAAAGACCTTTAATTGCTTGCAAAAGTTTGCCTCCTATTCCATAATCTTGTAGAACAGACAATAACTTCCTCCTAGGAACCCGGTCATATGCCTTTTCTAGATCTATAAAGCATAGATACAATTCCCTGTTCCACTCATAACACTTCTCCATTATTTGCCGTAAGCTAAAGATCTGGTCCTGACAACCTCTAAGAGGCCTAAACCCACACTGATTTTCATCCAATTGGTCCTCAACTAATACTCGCACTTTCCTTTCAACAATACCTGCGAAGATTTTACCCACAACGCTGATTAAAGAGATACCTCTGTAGTTGTTACAATCTTTTCTGTTTCCATGTTTAAAGATTGGTGTGATTACTGCTTTTGTCCAGTCTGATGGAACCTGTCCCGACTCCCAGGCCATTTCAATTATCCTGTGTAGCCATTTAAGACCTGACATTCCACTGTATTTGATGAGTTCCGATTTAATTTCATCCACCCCAGCCGCTTTATTGCACTGCAATCTACTGACCATTTTTTCCACTTCCTCAAATGTGATCCTATTTCCATCATCATTCCTATCCCATTCTACCTCGAAATCTGAAACATTACTGATCGCATTTTCACCTACATTGAGCAACTCTTCAAAATATTCCCTCCATCTGCCCAAGGAATTCACAGGATTCACCAGCAGTTTTCCTGACCTGTCCAAAATACTTGTCATTTCCTTCTTACCTCCCTTTCGAAGACTGCTAATTACACTCCAGAATGGTTTTCCAGCAGCTTGACACATAGTCTCCAACCTGTTTCCAAAGTCTTCCCACGATTTCTTCTTGGATGCTCCAATTATCTGTTTGGCTTTGTTTCTTTCTTCAACATAACTTTCTCTGTCTACCTGGGTTCTGGTATGTAGCCATTTTTGATACGCCTTCTTTTTCCTTTTACAGGCTGCCTTGACTGTATCATTCCACCAAGCTGTTTGCTTCATCCTACCTTTACACACTACTGTTCCAAGACATTCTTTAGCCACTTCTAGTACTGTGTCCCTGTAACTTGTCCACTCCTTTTCCAGTGACTGTAATTGACTACATTCAACTAACTGGTACCTTTCTGAGATTGCTGTTATGTACTTGTGCCTGATTTCCTTATCCTGAAGTTTCTCCACTCTTATCCTCCTACATATGGACCTGACCTCCTGCACTTTCGGCCTCACAATACCAATTTCACTGCAGATTAAATAATGATCAGTGTCATCAAAGAATCCCCTGAAACTCGTGTGTCCCTCACAGCCTTCCTGAATTCCTGATCTGTTATTATATAGTCAATGACAGATCTGGTTCCCCTGCCTTCCCAAGTATACCGGTGAATGGTCTTATGTTTAAAAAAGGAGTTTGTGATTACTAAGCCCATACTGGCACAGAAATCCAAGAGTTGTTTCCCGTTCCTGTTGGCCTCCATATCCTCTCCAAATTTACCCATAACCTTTTCATACCCTTCTGCTCGATTTCCAATCCTGGCGTTAAAATCACCCATGAGCAGAACACTGTCCTTGTCCTTTACTCTAACAACTACATCACTGAGTGCCTCATAAAAACTATCCATCTTATCTTGATCTGTCCCTTCACAATGCGAATATACTGACACAATCCTAATTTTCTTGCTAGACACTGTCAAATCTATCCACATCAGTCGTTCGTTTACATACCTTATTGCAACTACACTGGGTTCCATTTCTTTCCTGATGTAAAGCCCTACACCCCATTGTGCTATTCCTGCTTTGACGCCTGACAGGTAGACCTTGTATTCTCCCACATCCTCTTCTTTCTCACCCCTTACCCGAATGTCACTAACAGCTAAAACGTCCAGCCCCATCTTACTTGCAGCCTCTGCCAGCTCTACCTTCTTCCCAGAGTAGCCCCCATTGATATTAATAGCTCCCCATCTCATTACCATTTGTTTGCCAATTCGTATCTTAGGAGTCCCTGGTTTGTCAGTTAGAGGTGGGACTCCGTCACCTCCAACGGTCCGAGGCATTTTGCTCTGATTATTGCCAGCATCATATTTAGAGTACCAGGGAAGCAGGTTGCTAGCCTTACTTGCCCCGAGTCCCATTGGGTTTTACCCCTAACGGCTGAGGGACTAACCGGTGGATTTGGTAGTCTTTGCCGTATGAGCACAAAGGTGACCACGACTCAGAATATGTCCGAGATGCCCAGCCTTATTCCAAAGTAACTGGTATCCTGACTGTCGGGACCACTTAATTGGCCACTCATACGTTGCCCGTGGTTCATGAACTAGGACATGACTAGAGGAAGCCACACCATGAACCACTGACTTGTAAGTAGCCATAAAAAATTTCCGGTCCGACCCTATTAAAAACCTGTGTGATACCGACTTTAAATCATTTTCTCTGAAAGAAATGCACTTGAATACACAATATACAGTATTTTTTTACTTTCCCTGAGAGTTAGGACTGGGGGGGGGGGAGGAGGGGTGCCTTGCCCCTGGATATGCGTGCCCATGGACCCACCCCCACTCCCACCCCCATTCATAATACCATACTACGATTCACTCTCTCCTGTTTCATTCTCACTCTTTCCTCATCAAACGTTCCTTTGCGCTGGATGCGGGAAGAGGGTGCGTTAGTTACCGGCTTATACGGTCCACGAAGTTAAGACTTATTTCACATTCCCAATGACCAAATTGATATCGGGTTTCCATCCGCGGTCGAAAGGTTTCTTCGATATCTCGTGTGAGCGCCAACGATACAAGCTGTTAAAGTGCATTCTGTGTTTATTTAAAGGGCATCGTCCATTGCTCGACATAGGCCCACAGGAACGTATTTTATAATTTTTCTAAATATCGCGTTCAAGAAATCGTTCACACAGGAAAATCGTACATCACTGACCACCGGACAGATTCCAGTATGGACGACATAGTAATAAGCGTACCTGGCGTAGAGAAACAGCTGAAAGATTTAAAAGCAAATAAATCACCAGGTCCTGTTGGAATGCCAGTTCGATTTTACAAAGAGTACTCCACGACATTGGCCCCTTACCTAGCTTACATTTATCGTGATTGTCTCGCCCAATGATACGAAGTCCCAAGCGACTGGAAAAAAGCGTAGGTGACTCCAGCATATAAGAAGGGTAAAAGAACGGACTCGTAGAATTATAGACCAATATCCCTAGTTCGTATTTGCTGCAGAATCCTTGAACATATTCTCAATTCATTAATGTAATAAACTTTCTTGAGACTAAGAATTTTATGTCTACGAATCAGCATGCTTTTAGAAAACGTGCGGAATTCAGCTTGCCCTTTTCTCGACATACTGAGAACTGTGGCTGAAGGGCAACAGGCAGAATCCAGACTCCAAATTTCTCAGTTTCCGAAAAGCACCGGGTGTTGTGGCCGAGCCGGTCTGGGTGGCCGAGCGGTTCTAGGCGCTACAGTCCGGATCCGCGCGACCGCTACGGTCGCAGGTTCGAATCCTACCTCGGGCATGGATGTGTGTGATGTCCTTAGGTTAGTTAGGTTTAAGTAGTTCTAAGTTATAGGGGACTGATGACCTTAGAAGTTAAGTCCCATAGTGATGAGAGCCATTTGAACTTTTTTTTTTTTTTTTTTTTTTGTGGCAGAGCGGCTCTAGGCGCTTCAGTACGGAACCGTGCGGCTGCTACGATCGCATGTTCGAATCCTGCCTCGGGCATGGACGTGTGTTGTTTTCCTTAGGTTTAAGTAGTTCTAAGTCTAGGGGACTGATGACCTCAGATGTAAAGTCCCATAGTGCTTATACCCATTTTTCTCCGAAAAACAGTGACTGCTGCAGGATATTAACGAAGGTACGAGCATATGGATTACGTTACCAGATATGTGTGTGGCTCGAAGACTTCTTAAATATTAGAACCCCGTATGTTGTCCTCGACGGCGAGTGTTCATCGGCGATAAGGATATCGTCAGGAGTGCCCTAGGGAAGTGTGTTTCAAATGGCTCAAATGGCTCTGAGCACTATGTCAACAGTCCCCTAGAATTTAGAACTACTTAAACCTAACTAACCTAAGGGCAGAACACACCGTAGCGGTCTCGCGGCTCCAGACTGTAGCACCTAGAAGCGCTCGGCCACCCCATCCGGCGGAAGTGTGGTAGGACCACTGTTGGTCTCTGTATACATAAATGATTTGACGGACAGGGTGAGCAGCAAACTCCGATTATTTGCTGATGATACCGTGATGTCGAAGTTGAGTGACTGTAGGAAGATACAAGTTGACTTAGACAAAATTCCTAGTTAATGTGATGAATGGCAGCTGGCCATAAATGTGGGAAAATGTAAGTTAACGTGGATGAGTAGGAAGATCAAACCTGTAATGTTCAGATAATTTATTACTACTGTTCTGCTTGGCATAGTCAAGTCTTTTAAATGGTTCAAATGGTTCAAATGGCTCTGAGCACTATGGGACTTAACATCTATGGTCAACAGTCCCCTAGAACTTAGAACTACTTAAACCTAACTAACCTAAGGACAGCACACAACACCCAGCCATCACGAGGCAGAGAAAATCCCTGACCCCCCCCCGGGAATCGAACCCGGGAACCCGGGCGTGGGAACAAGTCTTTTAAATATCTGGCCGTAACATTACAAAGCGATATGAGCTGGAACGAGCACGTGAAAACTGTGCTAGGGAAGGCGAATGGTCGACTTCGGTCTATCGGAAGAATTTTAGGAAAGAGTAGTTCACCTGTAAAGGTGACCACGTATAGGGCGCTGGTGAGACCTGTTCTTGGATGCTGCTCTAGTGCTTGGGATCCGTACCAACTCGGATTGAAGGAAGACATCGAAGCAATTCAGAGACAGGCTGCTAGATTTGTTACCATTATGGTCGAACAGCACATAAGTGTTACGGAGATGCTTCGGGAACTGAAATTGGAGTCCGTGGAGTGAAGGCGACGTCGAGAAACAGTACTGAGAGAAGTTAGAGGACCGGCATCTGAAGCTGGCTGCCGAACTATCCTACTGCCGCCAACACACATTGGGCGTAAGGATAACGAAGATGCGAGCAATTAGCGCTCACACGGAGGTATGTAGACAGTAGTTTTTCCGTGGGTCTATCTCCGAGTGGAAAAGGGAAATGACAAGTAGTGGTACAGAGTACCCTCCTCCCCGTACCGTACGATGCCTGGCGGAGTATCTGTGTAGATGTAATGACAGTTCATTGTGATTTTAACACAGACCGGATGTTCATCATTGACGACGGTTTAACCACTTGAAGAAGGCTGAGAACTTTGTCTAGCCACTCCAGCTGTTACTCTTCGGCATTCTGTGTCTACATCTACATCTACATCCATACTCCGCAAGCCACCTGACGGTGTGTGGCGGAGGGTACCCTGAGTACCTCTATCGGTTCTCCCTTCTATTCCAGTCTCGTATTGTTCGTGGAAAGAAGGATTGTCGGTATGCTTCTGTGTGGGCTCTAATCTCTCTGATTTTATCCTCATGGTCTCTTCACGAGATAAACGTAGGAGGGAGCAATATACTGCTCGACTCTTCGGTGAAGGTATGTTCTCGAAACTTTAACAAAAGCCCGTACCGAGCTACTGAGCGTCTCTCCTGCAGAATCTTCCACTGGAGTTTATCTATCATCTCCGTAACGCTTTCGCGATTACTAAATGATCCTGTAACGAAGCGCGCTGCTCTCCGTTGGATCTTCTCTATCTCTTCTATCAACCCTATCTGGTACGGATCGCACACTGCTGAGCAGTATTCAAGCAGTGGGCGAACAAGCGTACTGTAACCTACTTCCTTTGTTTTCGGATTGCATTTCCTTAGGATTCTTCCAATGAATCTCAGTCTGGCATCTGTTTTACCGACGTTCAACTTTATATGATCATTCCATTTTAAATCACTCCTAATGCGTACTCCCAGATAATTTATGAAATTAACTGTTTCCAGTTGCTGACCTGCTATTTTGTAGTTAAATGATAAGGCATCTATCTTTCTATGTATTCGCAGCACATTACACTTGTCTACATTGAGATTCAATTGCCATTCCCTGCACCATGCCTCAATTCGCTGCAGATCCTCCTGCATTTCAGTACAATTTTCCATTGTTACAACCTCTCGATACACCACAGCATCATCTGCAAAAAGCCTCAGTGAACTTCCGATGTCATCCACAAGGTCATTTATGTATATTGTGAGTAGCAACGGTCCTATGACACTCCCCTGCGGCACACCTGAAATCGCTCTTACTTCGGAAGACTTCTCTCCATTGAGAATGACATGATGCGTTCTGTTATGTAGGAACTCTTCAATTCAATCACACAACTGGTCTGGTAGTCCATATGCTCTTACTTTGTTCATTAAACGACTGTGGGGAACTGTATCGAACGCCTTGCGGAAGTCAAGAAACACGGCATCTACCTGTGAACCCGTGTCTATGGCCCTCCGAGTCTCGTGGACGAATAGCGCCAGCTGGGTTTCACATGACCGTCTTTTTCAAAACCCATGCTGATTCCTACAGAGTAGATTTCTAGTCTCCAGAAAAGTCATTATACTCGAACATAATACGTGTTCCAAAATTCTACGACTGATCGAAGTTAGAGATACAGGTCTATATTCTGCACATCTGTTCGACGTCCCTTCTTGAAAACGGGGATGACCTGTGCCCTTTTCCAATCCTGGTCTCTTCTAGAGACCTACGGTACACCGCTGCAAGAAGGGGGCAAGTTCCTTCGCGTACTCTGTGTAAAATCGAACTGGTGTCCCATCAGGTCCAGCGGCCTTTCCTCTTTTGAGCGATTTTAATTATTTCTCTATCCCTCTGTCGTCTATTTCGATATCTACCATTTTGACATCTGTGCGACAATCTAGAGAAGGAACTACAGTGCAGTCTTCCTCTGTGAAACAGCTTTGGAAAAAGACATTTAGTATTTCAGCCTTTAGTGTGTCATCCTCTGTTTCAGTACCATTTTGGTCACAGAGCGTCTGGACATTTTGTTTTGATCCACCTACCGTTTTGACATAAGACCAAAATTTCTTAGGATTTTCTGCCAAATCAGTGCATAGACCTTTACTTTCGAATTCAATGAACGCCTCTCGCACAGCCCTCCTCACACTACATTTCGCTTCGCGTAATTTTTGTTTGTCTGCAAGGCTTTGGCTATGTTTATGTTTGCTGTGAAGTTCCCTTTGCTTTCGCAGCAGCTTTCTAACTCGGTTGTTGTACCACGGTGGCTCTTTTCCATCTCTTACGATCTTGGTTGGCACATACTCATCTAACGCATATTGTACGATGGTTTTCAACTTTGTCCACTGATCCTCAACACTATCTGTACTTGAGACAAAACTTTTGTGTTGAGCCGTCAGGTACTCTGTAATCTGCTTTTTGTCACTTTTGTTAAACAGAAAAATCTTCCTACCTTTTTTAATATTTCCATTTACGGCTGAAATCATCGATGCAGTAATCGTTTTATGATCGCTGATTCCCTGTTCTGCGTTAACTATTTCAAATAGTTCGGGGCTGTTTGTCACCAGAAGGTCTAATATGTTATCGCCACGAGTCGGTTCTCTGTTTAACTGCTCTAGGTAGTTTTCAGATAAAGCACTTAAAAAAATTTCACTGGATTCTTTGTCCCTGCCACCCGTTATGAACGTTTGAGTCTCCCAGTATATATCTGACAAATTAAAATCTCCACCCAGAACTACGTATAACACGGTGGGGAAATCTACTCGAAATATTTTCCAAATTATCCTTCAGGTGTTCAGCCATACTTCCTATACCGTAAAACATAGCACTCTATATAGCAGAAGAAGCAAATTAAAAGTTGCGAATCCGGCTGTGTGAGTCCATAATCGATTTCAATAAATACAACAGATGGACTATTGGACTTTTCATTCAGTTTTACGTTTTAATTGTTTTAATACTGTTATACTGTATGAACAGTAATCAATTGTATATTTTTAAAATGAACTGTGTGGTCTAAGGCTCCACTAACTATGTGGTAAGAGGCGTCAGAACGTTATCGCGTGCTACAATGCTAAACTGACTGCTTCAAAATGATAGTGATAGACCCTCATTATGATCCAAGGAATATGCACGTAGTAATTGCTTCCTTGGTTCACGGGCGTCGGGTCGGATAGTGTTGTGGAAGCTGCACAATGTTCCGACGAGACAGCTGCTCGTCATCTCCAGGTGCTGATTGATGTGTTGCTGCAATGGCTTGGCAATATATACGCTGGCTCGCTGGACATGCGCAAGCGCCAAGGGTTAAGGCTATAACGTCATCGAAGACGAATCATAGAGCACGGCGACCTCCAGTGCTCCCTGCCGTACTGAAACAGTCCACGGGCTACGTGCAAATTACTGGCTAACTTCATTGATCGGACAGTAGATTCTTGTGCCGTTCATCGGTCAGACAGATCAATTAGAAGGCTCGTTTCTCCCCATACAGGAGTTCTCCACACGAATATACCGCCACCAGCAGTCTGGAAGGTGCTGTCAAGCGAGGTGTGTCATTTCGTTTGAATTTCGACACACTCGCGCCGTACCTTCAGCGTTTACCAACCACAGTCGCGACTCATGTTTTCATCCCACCTGCACTATTTGTTAGTTGGCATTAAAATGAGGCATGTCCAGCCTTTATGACAGCATGAACACTGCTGGGGACGCTTTCAGGGCGGTGTCTGAATGTCTTCCTCAAGAGCAGGCCCCGAAGATGGTAGCGAAGTTGGTAACTGTTATTTGGAGAGAAGTCGACGTTCTAATTCATCTAATTCATCTAATTCATCCCAAACGCGTTCCATTGGTTTCAGGTGTTGGTTCTGGGCAGGCCAGTCCATTTCAGGACTGTTGTTGCGCACAAACCATTGCCTCACAGATACTGCTTTTCGACAGGGTGCATTTTCATGCTGATACAAACAATTCTCTTCTGTACACAGTATAGAATGCTGTAAAATGCCTTCATAGCCTTCCGCATTTAATTGGAAAGATGTAAATTTGTGGCAAGCTTCTATTGGACCAAACTGCTGAGGTCATCGGTCTCTAGGGGCTTACACACTACTTGCTCTAACTTATGCTAACGACAACACCCACACGCATGCCCGAGGGAGGACTCAAGCCTACGACGGGGAGGGGAGGGGGAGGGGGGTGCGAACCGTGGCAAGGTGCCCCTAGACCACGCAGCTACCCCGCGCGGCCTTCACGCATTTAACTTCTTCTTAAAAGCAATAAAGGTAGATCACCCTAACCACGGAAAACACATCCTGACGTAACACCACCTCCCATGTACTTCGCCGCTAGCATTACAAATGATGGCAGGTAATGTTTTTACAGGCATTCGCCGCATCCAAACCCTTACATTGGTAAAGGATGTAACGTAATTCATCGCTTCACGTCAGTCCTTCCATGTGATAGACTGTCCAGTGGCACCGATCTTTACACCACCTCAAGCGTCAAGTAGGACTGATTACAGAAACGTGTGGCTTATTTGGAGTTTCTCGGCCGTTGTACTATGTTCTTGCTAACTCCCTACACACACTAATTATTCTAGCTGGGCTACCGGTAGCGGTTTGGAATATAGGCTGATTTCGGCTGATTTCAAGCGATTGTTCGCAACCACCTTCTACATCTACATCTACATTTATACTCCGCAAGCCACCCAACGGTGTGTGGCAGAGGGCACTTTACGTGCCACTGTCATTACCTCCCTTTCCTGTTCCAGTCGCATATGGTTCGCGGGAAGAACGACTGTCTGAAAGCCTCCGTGCGCGCTCGAATCTCTCTAATTTTACATTCGTGATCTCCTCGGGAGGTATAAGTAGGGGGAAGCAATGTATTCGATACCTCATCCAGAAACGCACCCTCTCCAAACCTGGCGAGCAAGCTACACCGCGATGCAGAGCGCCTCTCTTGCAGAGTCTGCCACTTGAGTTTGTTAAACATCTCCGTAACGCTATCACGGTTACCAAATAACCCTGTGACGAAACGCGCCGCTCTTCTTTGGATCTTCTCTATCTCATCCGTCAACCCGATCTGGTACGGATCCCACACTGATGCGTAATACTCAAGTATAGGTCGAACGAGTGTTTTGTAAGCCACCTCCTTTGTTGATGGACTACATTTTCTAAGGACTCTCCCAATGAATCTCAACCTGGTACCCACCTTACCAACAATTAATTTTATATGATCATTCCACTTCAAATCGTTCCACACTGCTCGACGGTCCCTGTTCGTCAGGTCTTCCTGGTTTCTTTTAGCTGTGGTTATTCGTTCGCGTTTTCATTTCATAATCGCTTCAGCCGCAGTGGACTTCGGCGGCTTTAAAAGGGTTGAGAGTCCCTGACGGATCTGTTTCACGTGTGACATACAGTGACTAGTCCATATTCGCAGTGAGTGAGCTTTCCTGACTGCTGCTACTGAGTCTCGGCCTCCTTTTACACTGGCGGGTCTCTCGTGATACCTAGTGGTCAATTCCGCATTACGTAGGTCTGTCAGGATGCTTTTGACCAGACAGTGTACATCGGTACTTTGATGGTCGAACGGCTGTTTTCCCGCGTCCGTCATAGTTCCTGGCTATGGATGGTATCGACCATGTAAGCTCACCGGTTGTTGTTATCCATCATCCGTCGTTACACACCACTTTAGTGACAAATCTCCACATCCAAATATTATCAGCACGCCACGGTACAGTGCAATATTACCGTGCTTTGGTGCTCTTCCATCAGCGAACTAAGCGATGAAAGAGTGTACGTATGCCTCTGTACGTGCCCTAATTTGTTTTATTCTCATGTGCGCTTTGCCAGATATACATTACGCGATCAAAAGTTTTCGGATATCTGGCTGAAAATGACTTACAAGTTCGTGGCGCCCTCCATCGGTAACGGTGGAATTCAATATGGTGTTGGCCCACCCTTAGGCTTGGTGACAGCTTCCAACCTCGCAGCATACGTTCAATCATGTGCTGGAAGGTTTCTTGGGAAATGGCAGCCCATTCTTCACGGAGTGCTGCACTGAGGAGAGGTATCGATGCCGGTCGATGAGGCCTGGCATGAAGTCGGCGTTCCAAAACATCGCAAAGGTGTTCTATAGGATTCAGGTCAGGACTCTGTGCAGCCTAGTCCATTACAGGGACGTTATTGTCGTGTAACCACTCCGCCACAAGCCGTGCATTATGAACAGGTGCTCGATCGTGTTGAAAGATGCAGTCGCGATCCCCGAATTGCTCTTCAAGAGCGGGAAGCAATAAGGTGCTTAAAGCATCAATGCAGGCCTGTGCTGTGATAGTGCCACGCAAAACAACAAGGGGTGCAAGCCCGTCCATGACAAACACGATCACACCATAACACCACCGCCTCCGAATTTTACTGTTGGCACTACACACGCTGGCAGACGACGTTCACAGGTATTCGTCATACCCACAACCTGCCGTCGGATCGCCACATTGTGTGCCGTGATTCGTACTTTACACAACGTTTTTCCACTGTTCAAATGCCCAATGTTTACGCTCCTTACACCAAGCGAGGCGTCGTTTGACATTTACCGGCGTGATGTGTGGCGTATGAACAGCCGTTCGACGATGAAATCCGAGTTTTGTCACCTCCCGCCTAACTGTCATAGTACTTGCAGTGGATCCTGATGCAGCCTGGTATTCTTGTGTGATGGTCTGGATAGATATCGGCCTATTACACATTATGACCCTCTTTAACTGTCGGCGGTCTCTGTCAGTCAACAGATGAGGTCGACCTGTACGCTTTTGTGCTGTACGTGTCCCTTCACGTTTCTACTTCACTATCACATCGGAAACAGTGGATCTAGGGATGTTTAGGAGTGTGGAAATATCGCGAACAGACGTATGACACCAGTGACACCCAGCCATCTGACCACGTTCGAAGTCCATGAGTTCCGCGGAGAGCCCCATTCTGCTCTCTGACGATGTCTAATGACTATTGTGGTCTCTGATATGGAGTACCTGGTAGTAGGTGGCAGCACAATGCAGCTAATATGAAAAACGTATGTTTTTGGAGATGTCCGGATACTTTTGATCACATAGTGTACGTACGATGGTCTCAGCATAGTTGACCCAAACTCTTCTTGTGGTGCTGCCCCTGTAAACTTACCCAGCAATACTTCGCGATAAGTACATCGTCTTTCTTCCAGGTCTCCTGGGTCTTTCTGTTACACAATGAGCTATACTGCCAACCATAGGAGCGCGTTGATGAATTCGTTCCATATCTCCTGTTGTACCTACTTCATAAGGACTCCAAACGCTGGAATGGTAGTCTAGAAGTCTTGTAGTCTATTGTCTTGTTTGGGATTTATTTGACATATGCATTACACATTCCCAGAACCCTTTCAACAAATCTGTTTTCCACTCTCTTTCTCTAATAATGATTTAACGACGTCCCCCAACTCCATATCATTTTGTAGTATTATGCATAAATATATATACAATGTAACATGCTCAGTTTGTTCACCACTAATTTGGTAGCTGTGGGCAATAACTATGACAGTATGAAATTGCAACTTTATGTGCATCTTTGACTCGAACATAAGGACATTAATTAATCTCACGACCTAAAGATATCAAGGACGTTATTAAAATACAATCAACAAGTCAGGAAATTGTTTTATTTTGGTTTGTATTGTTTTATTGGTTGACTGTAATTCTTTAATGTGAACTATTATGTCTATGAGGCTAGAGGCCTCGACATCTATCACATTAAAATAAAAGATTTTCTGAGTACAGAAACATTCATTCTTACTCTCAGTATTTTATGAATTACCACTCATTAATTTCTTATGGCACAATTTTTTGGGATAACTCGTCAGTTACGAAGAAGTAATTTATTGTACAAAAGTGGCCAGTTGAGAAGAATGATAATGTCCTCAAGCTACAAGGATAGGAGAAACATTGAATTCCATTAATCACTATTGAAGCTATCGTTGTCTTGGAAATCTATCCAATGCACAGACACATAATGCTTGCTCATTTTCCCAATAAATTGAAATTTCTGATAGGTAGCAAAGAAACTTTTAAATATAACGAAAAAAATATTTTTAACAGATAGTTCACTTCCTTAGTTGAATGCCCACAGCAGGCTCAGGTCGGAGATTTTCTCCTCTCGTGGTCTGGATGCTGTGTTGTCCTCATCACCATTTCACCATCGTTAACAAGCAAGCCTCCCAGTGTGGCGTCAACTCGGCGGCCGGACTTTCCCAGGTGGGGACGTACCGTACGCCATCAGTACCACTATCATTTCATTTCATTCTAACGGATATTTCCTCTTATTGTAAAGAAGTATGTAGTAGTAGTGTAGAGAAACATGTTTAATTTGTTGTCAAACTTGTATTATATTGTAACATGTATAGTGACAAAACTATCGTTACGTTCATCAACTTTCAACCACTGCGCTATACTTATTTTACTTTTATTTATTTTACTTTTTTGTGTACATAGAGCCATGTTGTTGTCGTACTTCATCCAACGACTGGTTTCATGTAGCCTTTTTTTCTTTCCCAATGGGAACCGGGGCAATGAATTTTTTAATGAAGGTAGCATTTTCCACTTTTGCTGTAGGACATTAATTCAATTTGTTCAGGACTAATTTCAGCCTTCTACGACGTTCCCAAGTGATTTTGTGGTTCTGTACAAAATAGAATATATGATATTATGTCAACAGAATTACAATGAACTTAAACAAATTTTAAATACATTTACCTGCAGTAAAAAAATGTGCCTTACATATTTAAATGTTAGCATCTTTAAATTAGTATTTGCTACAAATTTTCACTCACAAATGCTGTCTTCTTGGTTTGACAGCTTGACTTTTACGAAGATGTTATACTGATCAAAGAGCGAAGCTAAGTATGGAGAAAATGGAATAATAATTTAAAATACCACACACATAAATATACAGTCACAGTTTTTGAAACTATTATACCATTTATTCCATGCTTAAGTTTTCTCATTCATCAGTATAATATCTTTGTAAATGTCAAGCTTTTAAAACTCCAAGACAGTATTTCTGAATCAAAACGAATAGAAAACACAAGTTTAAAGACGGTGACATTTCACCTTGTTAGGCATAGTTTTCAGTTGCTGGCAAATACAATGAAGCGCCAAAGAAACTGGTATAGGGATGCGTATTCAAATACAGAGACGCAGAATACGGCGCCGCGGTCGGCAACGCCTATATAAGACAACAAGTGTCTGGCGCAGTTGTTAGTTCTGTTACTGTTGCTATAATGGCAGGTTATCAAGATTTAAGTGAGTTTGAACGTGGTGTTATAGTCGGCGAACGAGCGATGGGACACAGCATCTCCGAGGTAGCGATGAAGTGGGGATTTTCCCGTACGACCATTTCACGAGTGTACCTTGAATATCGGGAATCCGGTAAAACATCAAATCTCCGACATCGCTGTTGCCGGAAAAATACCCTGCAAGAATGGGACCAACGACGACTGAAGAGTAGAACGTGGCAGAAGTGCAACCCTTCCGCAAATTGCTGCAGATTTCAATGCTGGACCATCAACAAGTGTCAGCGTGGAAACTATTCAACGAAACATCATCGATATGGGCTTTCGGAGCCGAAGGCCCACTCGTGTACCCTTGATGACTGCACGACACAAAACTTTACGCCTCGCCTGTGCCCGTCAACACAGACATTGGGCTGTTGATGACTGGAAACATGTTACCTGGTCGGACGAATCTCGTTTCAAATTGTATCGACTGGGTGGACGTCTAAGGATTTGGAGGGAACCTCATGAACCCAAGGGCCCTGAATGTCAGCAGGGGTGTGTTCAAACTGGCGGAGGCTCTGTAATGCTGTGGGGCGTGTGCAGTTGGTGTGACATGTGACCCCTGATACTTCTAGACACGACTCTGACAGGTGACACTTACGCAATCATCCTGTCTGATCAGCTACATCCGTTCATGTCCTTTGTGCATTCCGACTGACTTCGGCAATTCCAGCAGGACAATGCGACACCCTGAAACGTCCCCTTAGAAAAATTATACATGACTGTGCTTAAACTGACACACAATATTTTTTTTAGCGCAACGCAATCTGACTTTCAAAAATCCCTACAAAAGAATGGCCCTGACTAACATTAACCTATACCTTTCGAAAATCACTTACCTCACCAAAAATCTTCGTTACTCGAACTACTGCAATACAGCGAGCGCCACTACTGCCAGCTAAATAAAAGATTCAAACTACTGAAGGCACTAACTACTGAAGGCATGGTTAGCAAATGAAAGATTTTGATAGAGAACAAACAATGTATTTACCTTAATAGTGTTCAAAAGTCATAATATATATAGCAGTTCATGACATCCAGTCTTACAAATTTCAAAACTCCGCCATTTCTCTCCTCACATTCACCACTGCTGGCAGCTCGCCTCCAACTGCGCAACGCTACGCGCTGTTCACATCCAGCTGCCCAACACTACAATGGCAGACAACAATGCAAACTAGCCACAGACTGCACACAGCACAGCCAGTGATTTTCATACAGAGCGCTACGTAACGTTGCCAATAAGAAAACATAAACAGCCTACTTACAACCCCAGACGTCCAGAATTACTTCAGAGTGACTCCAGAAACATTCTTCTGAGTTAAAACACTTCTGCCTCCTACCAAACTCCCCAACATATCTGGGATTCCTTGCAACGTACTGTTCAGAAGAGATCTCCACTCCCTCGTACTCTTACGGATGTATGGACAGCCCTGCAGGTTTCCTCCAGCACTACTTCAGACATTAGTCGAATCCATGCCACGTCGTGTTGCAGCATTTCTGCGTGTTCGCGGGGCCCCTACGCGATATTAGGCAGGGGTACTAGTTCCTTTGGTCCTTCAGTGCATTTTTAAAATGCCTTTACGTGCAGATTATTGAATTTTTATTCGTGGAGGTAATATAATGTATTCTGTTTTGTACAGAACTATAAAATAACTTGAGAACGGCGTAGAAGGCTGAAACTAGATGTGAACAAATAAAATGAATACAGTAAAGTTGGAAAATGTCACCTTTTAACGGTTCATATATATTTTCACGTTATTTTATCTTTTACAAATCTCTCAGTCTGTGGACAGCTACTGCAGGCTTCATCCATTTAAAGGTATAACTTCTAAAATTTTTACCCTTACCCTCCCCACTATTAGAAAATTAATTATCCTTGATGCATGAAATATTTTGTCAACCTATGTCTTCTGTTAGTCAACTTGTGCAACTTTTTTACTCGGTTAAGTTGAACGTCTCTAAGTTTCAGCATTCTTCTCTACCAAAGCGTTTCAAAAACTCCCATTCTCTTCTCGCCTATACTGCTTACCATTGACGTTTCACTTCCATATAAGGCTGCATTCCAGACTAACATTTTCAGACATTTTCAGATAAGTGTTATTTTTGTGGAAACAAATGCACTAACTAGTAACCATTTACGTCGTCAAACTTTTTGTTGTTGTCCTCAACCAGTTTCTGACACTTTCACGCCCAACTATGGAAGGTGATGAATTAGTTTTTTAGGTATAACTAATAGTACGTCACATGTTTGTTATTAACACTGGCATATCCTTTTTCCATTTTCTATGTTTGTATACCAAATATGAGCACAATGCATCGTGAACACAGCTTGCATGTCTTTTAGACTTGACGTTACAGCAAAATAACACATCTCACAGTATGATCAACACATGCCACAACAACAGCAACACCAACAACAATTACTCTCCTACTACTAATTCTACAAATATTACTGTTACTGCTACTACAACTAGAAGGATCTAGAAGCTGCAAGCGTTCTCGTTTTACTTTATCAACTCGTACAAATTTCGGTGAGAGATTGTTCATTTTGGAGCTGAATTACACTCATTTTTCTGGAGAACGTTGCAAATTTATGTTACATTACACATCTTACCTAAGTATGAAGAGTACTGATCTTTAAGCACTGTTTTGGTATTACTGACATGCGCATTGTTGGGTCTAGCTTATTTTTGTTTACAGATAATGACACGCATATTGTTGTAACATCTATTAAGAAGTCATTTAAAATTTTATTAATCTGTGTACATATCACAATAATGCTGTATGGTACAAAGACCTGGCGTTAGTCTTTCTATTGGACACCACTTTGGTGATCTGCATGTCCCTAACATACCCCAGTAATCCCACAGTTTGACGTGGATTACAAACCACGCGATGTTTCTGCCAAATCTTCAGATCATTCATAGGTGGAAGCTAGATTCATGTTTGTTGTTGTGGTGTTCAGTTCTAAAACTGAATTGATGAATCTCTCCACACTGATCTATCCTATGTAAGCATTGACGCCTCCACATTAATTACGCAATCTATCCATCTAATCTTCAGCGTTCGTCTATTTTACATTTCAAAAGTTTCTGTTCTCTTCTTGTCTGAACTGCTTATCGTCCAAGTTTCACTTCCGTATAAGGCTACACTCCAGAGAAATACATCCAAAAAAGATTTCCTAAGACTTAAATTTATGTTATATGTTAACAAAACGCGCATTTTAGAAATGATTTCCTTGCTATACTTCGACGATCATCAGTTATTTTGCTGCCTAAAATAGCAAAATTTATGTACTAAAGTTAGTGTATCATTTCCTAGTATTATCCCGGCAGCGTCGCCTGATTTAATTCGACTGTATTCCATTACCTTTGTTTTACTTTCTTTGTTGCTCATCTTATAACCTATTTTCAAGACACTATGCATTCCGTTCTTCCACGTGCTTTTCTGTCCCTGACAGAATTGCAGTGCCATGGGCAAACCTCAAGTTTTTATTTCTTCTCCGTGAACTTAATTCCTTTACCAAATTTCACTTTCGTTTTCTTTAATGCTCAATGTGCAGGGTAGGCTACAACCCTGTCTCACTCTCGCCTCAATTGCTGCTCCCATACTCCAGTATGATTTCTGTTCGAGTTGCATATAACCTTTCGCTCCCTGTATTTTACACCTGCTAGCTACAGAAGTTCAGACTATGTACTCCAGTCAATATTGTCGAAAGCTTTCTCTAAGCCTACAAACGCTATAAACGTAGGTATACCTTCCTTTAACCTATTTTCTACATTAAGTCGTAGAGTGAGTATCGCCTCATGTGTTTTGACACTTCCTCGGAAACCATACTTATCATCCCCGATACTGACATCTTCATCTGCGTCTTCTGTATTATTGCGTTCAAGTTCACATTCCTTATAGTGCCCTTGTATATATTCATTCCAATTTTACCTTTCTCTTCTTTGTATAGTACTTGTTTCCATCTGAGCCGTTGATATTCATACAGCTGCTTTTGTTATCACTCAAGGTCTCTTTAATCTTCCCATAGATGAGATCCACCTTTCCCCTACTTATGCATTCTTGGAAGCCTTTCATTTGTTCTCTACCCCATATCTCCATAGCCATTTTGCACTACCTAACAATATTATCCATTAGGTTAATAGTAGGCTGAAATATTCCGTGTTCCGATGGGGATTCGATGTCGTGGCTTTTCGCTTCTGCAGACACGTACTCTACGGTTAGAACACCAGTGCAATGACTACTGTGTGTGTCAATCTATTTCTTAATAAGTGCAGATATTAGATGCAGATGAAATGCAAATCTATGAGCACGTTGGTGGAACACGGGGATTAAATTGAAGCGCCCGTATGCTTTTTTTTTTAGTGAAACACATTGGAATTCAGAATGACTTCTTTGTTTGATGACAGCTTTCTCATTCAGTAAACATGCTAGTCTAGGTGTCCAGATTTCAATTTCTTCCAGCAGTTCCGTCTTTTTGCCTTTTTTTGGCAGTGTGCAGTACTTTCATGCTCTCTTCGATGTCTGTGACTCTGTGTTAAATCTCACTTTACGTTCCTCGTTAACGTATTTCTTTTTTTTTTCAGGAAAGCCTCTCTCGCTGTTCTCAGTCTAAAAACAGTTTACATTCTCTTTGCCTTTGCTATCGCCAGTTATTTTTCTGTCAAAGTAGCACATAAATTAGTCAGATGTCGCTCAGGTAATTTTCGGGACATGAAAGGAACAAAGACGCCGCAAAATAACCTGGATTTCTGGCTCGACACGACCGAGACCTTTGACAGTGATCAGTTTCAGGCAGTGTCCCCCACTACTCTGCTTGGCGACCGCACGTCACGCCCGGCAGCGTGTATGTAGTGGACGGGACAGAACGGTAGCCAGCATGCAGAGGCGCCCCCAAGAACCGGCCGCAGCTACAGACAGCTACCAGCAGCTCTCCCTGACAGCCACCTCCCGCGGATCGCGGCGGGGGATTGCGGCAGGTCACGTCCGGCTCTGCTCATTCACGCCTCGGGAGCGCCGTGTCCAGGCTGCAAGCATTCCTCTCTCTCTCCCTAGCTCTCTCTCTGTCTGTCTGGCTCTACCTCCCTCTCGTTTCATTCGACTGGTTGGATGGCGTCCTACTTCTCTGCCTGTTTTTAGATCTGTTTTTATACTTAATGAAGTCAGAGCACATTAGGTTTGTACTGGCAAGGCCAGCCGGGATGGCCGAGCGGTTCTAGGCGCTGCAGTCTGGAACCGCGTGACCGCTTAAGTCACAGGTTCGAATCCTGCCTCGGGCATGGATGTTTGTGATGTCATTAGGTTAGTTCGGTTTAAGTAGTGACCTCAGAAGTTAAGTCCCTTAGTGTTCAGAGCCATTTGAACCATTTGTACTGCCAAAACCTCTGTGGAGAGGCGCAGCACCCGTTCGACGGTAATAGCTAACTAGCGAACCAGGAAATTTCTCACAATTATTGCTAAGCATATATGAGAACTAGACAAACGTCCGGACTGGAGTATTCCAGGGAATCGTGTCACGACGCAAATTTCGGCTCCTAGTAGTGACTTTGCCCACTCCGAAGGTGTGGAACTAGAAACTGTAATACAATATGAACGAAAAACATCTCGGTAACTTTTTGACCTATTTACTTCAAATTTTTGCACGATGTTCTAATAAACATTCAGACTGACGTAGGCTAAATACATATTAAAAAAAAAAACAACGAACAGATTTTCTGTTAAACCAGACTGCGAGAAAGAAAATGCTGTGCTACGCTACGCTGAGCTGAGAAAATATGTGGTTTCTTTTTCTTTCTCACAGTCTAACAACGACAGCAGGGCATTTAAACTAATAGACCAAAATCCGAGTATTTGCTAGAGAATCGTGTAAAAATTTGTAGTAAATCGGTCAAGAGCTGTTCGAGATTTTTGATAACTGCATTTCCCCATCTCATACAGGGTGATCCGGAAAGAAAGAACAGATTTCAGTTGTTTATTACAGACAAACTATGAAAGATAACACATTGCTCCGGTCACTGGGCAGAGGAAGCTTCAAAGTTTATGTTTGCACAGACGCCGTACCACACATTCAACATGATCACCATCCTTTTCTCGAAAAACACCGAAACGGTAATCACGAATTAACAGGTTCCTCTTTATTGAACCAACAGCTTCAACTATTCTGTTTGTCAGCTCTTGCCTTTTATGTACTGCTCCCCCCCCCCCCCCCCCCCGCTCCCTCTCACACAGAAAAAAACGGAGTCTGTGAGGTCTGGTGACTTGGGAGGCCAAAGGTAATGAACAAGATCTTGCTATCCTTGTATCCTTCCACCTCTTCCAATCCATCGCTGTGAGACGGTGTTATTAAGATAACGCCACACCCCAGAGTGAATACGAGGCGCGGCGCCGTCATGCATAATAATGAAATCATTGTAATCTTCGTGAAGTTAACGAAACAACCAGTTTTGCTGCACGTCTAGGTATCACATTCCTGTCACTTTCCTCCGCAAAAAAAGGAAAGTCCATAAACTTTGTAAACACAAACGCCACAAAACAAATTCAGTTTCGGTGAGTCACTTTTTTGTTTGACGACGATGCCAGGATTTTGTGACCCCACTAATTCTTACATCATGGCTGTTTACTTTTGATCGATGGATGAAATGTCGATTCGTCTGAAAAGATGAGTGGTTCGTAAAAAGTGTCGTCTGCCTTATTCTGGGGAAATGAAACGCAAAATTCATACCTTCTGGTTTGGTCGCTCGGTAGCAGTTGCAGTAACTGCAACTGTTATACGCAGGCGTAGTTTCAGAGCACGTCACACCGTTGTTTGAGGAACTTGAAGTTCCTGACTTGCCCGTATTTTGGACTTCCGAGGCGTCCGTGTGAACACATCTCGGATACGCTCAACATTTTCATCAGAGGTGCTATTGTCTTTGCGTATGCAACCAAATTCAAACAATTTTGTGTGCTGTTCATAAATCTGATTGTGCAGAGACGGCTTTCTCGCTCAAGCGACGACGCAATGTGCGTTGCACTTGAACAATGGACTGACTTCACACAAATTCCAACACACAGCAAAATTATTTCTCTTGTGTTGTGGTCGCCATCTTGCTATAAACAACAGCGCACCTGTGTCATAACATTGAACCTTATTCCATCCAGTGACGTGCGCAATGTATTTCCAGCTTTTATAGTTTCTCTGTTATAAACTACTGAAATCTGTTCTGTCTTTTTGAATCAACTGGTATATTTCTAGTGTCATGGCCACACGTTGCTATACCTCAGTCTAATTAATGGAAAGCAAAGAAAAGAGAGAGAGAGCACTCGTTTCTAATATGTCTGGGAATTGGATATATGTCCAAATCTCCTTTCTTTCCATCTCCACATTACCCCCTCCCTCTTTGTGCACTTTCTCTTCCTGCTGTCCCATCTTTCTGTCCGCCTGGTCCTTACTGCTATCTATATGTTCATTTCCTCCCACCCCCTGTCCATCTGTTGCTCCCATCTCTCTCTGTTGCTCCCATCTCTCTCTGAACTTGAAACTTGTTTATTATTGTTGTAAATTCAGATTATGTATAAGTACTCTAATCTTAAGTCGATAAGCCATATATACAACTTTTGAGTTTGGTAACAACGTTTCACTATTACGTGTTTTATATATTTATATATTAAACAATTTGTACCCAGTGTGTGTCCATGTGTTTATTACAGTAACGTCTAAAGATTAGAAGTAAATCTCTAGAATGCTTTTTGAGAGTTCTAGTAACTCTTTCCCTTTACATCTTACATATATATTTATATATTATGTGTATTAAAAATATACAACCAGTGTCTGTCTGAATGTTCATCAGAGCATTGTATAAAAATCTGAAATAAATATATGTGTATATAAATGGAAATGTTACTACCAAAAAATCTCGAAAAATTATCAACCGATTTATTTTATATACGATAACCATGATAAAATAAAGGAAATCAGAGCTCACACGGAAAGATACAGGTGTTCGTTCCTTCCTCGCTCTATACGAGATTGGAATAACAGAGACTTGTGAAGGTGATTCGATGAAGCCTCTGCCACGCACTTAAATGTGATTTGCAGAGTATCCATATATATATATATATATATATATATATATATATATATATATATATATATATATATATATATATATATATATATATATATATATATATATATGTACATATATATAGATGGAAATGTCGATTTATTCAAAATCTAAAATCTCCAAAAACTATTCATCCATTGCTTTCAAATTTTGACACAACGTTGCTTCGAATACACACATGCCTTTATGTACTTACTGGAGCGCAATTTGTTATATAAATACACATATAATATGTAAAGAGGATACGTTGTTAGCAAAAACCTAATGTTTGTTTGCTCAAAATAAAAATCCCCGAAAGTTCTTCACCGATTCCTTTGAAATTTTGACACAACGTTGCAATCGAGTATGCGCTCGTTTTTGTAAACCTACAGAACTTCCACACAGTATATATATATATATATATATATATATATATATATATATATATATATATATATATATATATCCGCTGGAATGTTTATTAGGTTATCGTGTAAAAATTTGAAGTAAATCGGTCAAGAACTTTTCGAGAATTTTGGGAAACGAGGTTCCTCTTCGTTTTCCCTTTCTATATTAGTATAGATTATTTATTGTGATTTAATTGTAATTAAATCGCAAGTGTGACTGAAATAAATAATCATCTAGAATCAGTGTTACGTTATCTGATCTCTCTTCTCAGCTACAGAGATTTTTGAGGGTATTTTCGTTCCGTCGTTACAGCGACAAGAAAATACATATTTTTCTCAACAGACATGTTTCATTTTTCTGAGGTAAAGCATCGTAATTGGTCTATAATTAAAGATATTCATAATTTGATTTGTTTTTAAAATCAAAAACAGTTTGTTAATAATTTATTGGTTTGTACCTGCGGCAACTTCTGCTTAGTTGCTTGTCTACATGAGGAAATGCCGTCTGCTAGCATATCTTTGGTGTCTTTCTTCATTGGACACTGATACTTGTAGTCCAATTTTTCGCTGCTCTGCAGAACTATGCATTTCTTACGTTTTATGCAGCACACTCTTTCGCAGACTACTGTTTACCGTTTATTTTTATACTTCTAATTGTGAGTACTGTGTTTTGTAGTGTTGCCAACATAACATAGCCTCTAGTTTGTCTTTCACCTATAAATTTTTTGTAGTTAATTATATGCGTGTTATTCTGTTTAATTATGTTACTGTGTATTTTTGTACTGTGTAAGACTAATGGAGGAATAGTGATGGATGGAGTGCTTTTTAATGAGTGGACGTAAGTGCATAGTAGTGTGATGGAGAGTGAGTTGGAGTAAAAGATGAGAAGCACGAAGTGACATGAAACTGAGGGGAGTGGAGGGAGGGAGCGTGTGAGAGGGTGAAGGATGGAAAAGGCTTTTTTCTTCATCATATGATTTTTTCAATTATTTTATATAGAGTCTTGTTTCCAATATTTATTTGGTAATTGAGTGATTGATTTTTTTTGTGTATGTGGAAAATTTCTTGGAAAGGTAGGAGGTGTCCGTCTTTACTGATTGTTATAATGTTCATATATTTTTCAATATTGCTTGGTCTGTGGCATTCCTGTTTTAGATGATTTGCAAATGTTGAATGGTTTGTACCGTATTTGAAATCTGTGGTTTATTCTTTATATCTTGTCCTGCCAGTCATTCCAATGTATATTTTTTCACAGTCTCTGCAACTGAGGTGATAGATACCCAATTGTTCGTTCATTTCACTTCTTGCTCCTCAACTTTTTCTCCAACTTACTCTCCATCACACTACTAAACCTCTTCATCCATCACTATTCCTTCATTACCCTTACACAGTACATAAAGAAGCAGCAAGATCATTAAACAGAATAACACATATATAATTAACTAAAAATAATATAGGTCAAAGACAAATTAGTGACAATGTTATGTTGGCAACACTACAAAACACAATAAACACTTAGAAGTTCAAAAATAAACAGTAAACAGTGGTCTACGAAAAAGTGTGCTGTGTAAAATGTGAGAAATGTATAGTCCTGCAGAGCAGCGAGAAATTAGACTAAAAGACAGCGAAGACGTGCTAGCAGACAGCATTCGCTGTCTTAGCCCAGAAACCAAGCAGAAGTACCCGTAAATTCCCACCAACAAAATTGTTAACGAACTGGTTCTGATTTTAAAAACATATCGAATATAAAATATCTTTAATTACAGATGCTTTAACTCAAAAAGCAAATCACGCCTGATGAGAAAAACCCACATTTTCTTGTAGTTCTAACGACGGAACGAAAAAAATTTTAAGGCAACTATGGACAATATGGTCACACAAATGAAGAACAGAGATTTTACTTCAACTACCATCTCTCGACTTCTTAGCATATATCCTACAACTTCTCACTACTAATATTTAAGATTACATAGGTCATCAAGAAAAAATGTTTTTTTCCTTAATTTTACATAGGCAATAGCTTAATCTTATGGCTTTTACGAACCAGTCACATACCTGATGTCAATTCTTTCTCTAACGCATACAGTTACGTCACAATCTGACTTTGTTATAAACTAGAAAATAATTGAAACACATGTAATTTGAATAGAAAGTAATGTGTCAATGCGGGCAAAGATTTTACTGAAGTGCAAACATGAAAGCTCTTCTTTATTACACAAGAACTATATGTCCGTTGTTTCATATTTCTTAAATCATGTAACACAGCGTTTTCCCCGACGAACTTCCTTTTGTACGACTATGTGAAGTGACCAACAGTAGTCTGCAACATGTTGGTATTTCAGAGGATCAGATGTCATCTTTCTATCGCTTTTATATGTTGACGAAGTCGCTCACCATGTTGCTCACTGAAATCACAGAAATTTTCCGGGAAAAAGTCTAAAAATTTAATCTAGACACTCATCAAACAGCTTAACTTCTTGAACTGTATTTGCTGCAGTGTACACTATGTGCTGTCTGGATCCTAGTTGACTCAGCCACTTGTTTGTGCAGAGCGCATTCTATTTCTCCAGCCGTACACCTAATACAAGACGTAGTAAGCTATACACGAAACTTTTCAATCACCAGAGACGCGACTACGCTAGTAGAACGCACTTGCAAAATGGTACGACACGCCTATCAACGTAAGGTAGTCACAAAGTTTCAATTATCACTTTGAAAGAATAAAATTACGTAATTCATTTTCCGTTTGTTTACAGGCACATTTATTCAGTTATGGTACACATTCAAAACCCCACGTCACAGAACAGCAGCCACGCCATTACAGTAGTCATAACAAAATTTCCCAGCCTGTTGATAAAGAAGTGTATCGTGCGGCGATTTGATGTCGTCAGCAGCTGTCTCATCCCAATCCAGACGGCTAATAAAGTCTCATTTTAGACGGCACTGTCTAATCGCTGCCTGCCCTATTCCATTCTCGAATGCCACTTGGGAAGAATGACAGTCTGTAAACCTCCATGTTACCTCTAATTTATTGTGCGAAGGCTATTCGTAAAGGAAGGTCCGATGGGGTGCGAAATGGAAACAACAGTGAAAATCCGATGAAGCTTTGCACAGACGTGTTGGGCAGTGTCTCTAATGTGCCCGTCGATGACGTCACGTCGTTCTTTACAGTCCTCAGCGCACAGTAAGCACGCGGAGATGCCTAGAACAACAGGTCTCCCGCCCTGGTGTTAGATTTCGCCTAATGTCATGCAGCCCACATAACTGTCATACTGTCATACGTTTCCTTCTGCATGACAATCCTCGGCCGCATTGTCAAGGGGCAATGAAGATGCTCCTGCAGCATTTTGATGGGAAGTGTTTAAACACCCACAATAGAGCCCGTAATTTACCTTCCCTGGGTTGTATCTCTGCTCAAATGAACAGCTAGCTATGAACACAATGTTCTGACACAGACAACGAACTGTAGACCAGCGCGGAGAATTTGCAGGAAGCACAGGCTGTTTGTTTCTATGACGAGGGTATTGAAAAGTTGGCACAACGCTATGGGAAATGTCTAAATCGGAGCGGCGACTAATGTAGAGAAGTAGCTTAAAGGCTTAGATAACTACTGCAAATAAAACATTTTTAATTTTAACAGTGTTTTCCATTTTGCGACCGATCGGACCTTACTTTCCGAATAGGTCTCGTATATTCTCGTTGTGGTCACTTCGCGAGACGTATGTGGAAGGAAGGGACATGTTGTCCGACTCTTTCCGCAACTCTCGCTCTCGAATTTAACTTGTAAAAAACTCCGTGACGCACAGCGCCTCTCTTAAAGCGTCTACCACGGGAGATTGTTGGGGATCTTTGTAACGCTCACACGCCGACCAAACGGCGCCGTGACGAAACGCGCCACTCTTCATTGGATCTTCTCTATTAAGCCAACCGGGTGAGTTCCCAGACTGATGACCAATACTCAAGAATCGCTCGAAAAGGGATTTTCTATGCTACTTCATTCGTAGATGAATTGTACACTCCTGGAAACTGAAATAAGAACACCGTGAATTCATTGTCCCAGGAAGGGGAAACTTTATTGACACATTCCTGGGGTCAGATACATCACATGATCACACTGACAGAACCACAGGCACATAGACACAGGCAACAGAGCATGCACAATGTCGGCACTAGTACAGTGTATATCCACCTTTCGCAGCAATGCAGGCTGCTATTCTCCCATGGAGACGATCGTAGAGATGCTGGATGTAGTCCTGTGGAACGGCTTGCCATGCCATTTCCACCTGGCGCCTCAGTTGGAGCAGCGTTCGTGCTGGACGTGCAGACCGCGTGAGACGACGCTTCATCCAGTCCCAAACATGCTCAATGGGGGACAGATCCGGAGATCTTGCTGGCCAGGGTAGTTGACTTACACCTTCTAGAGCACGTTGGGTGGCACGGGATACATGCGGACGTGCATTGTCCTGTTGGAACAGCAAGTTCCCTTGCCGGTCTAGGAATGGTAGAACGATGGGTTCGATGACGGTTTGGATGTACCGTGCACTATTCAGTGTCCCCTCGACGATCACCAGTGGTGTACGGCCAGTGTAGGAGATCGCTCCCCACACCATGATGCCGGGTGTTGGCCCTGTGTGCCTCGGTCGTATGCAGTCCTGATTGTGGCGCTCACCTGCACGGCGCCAAACACGCATACGACCATCATTGGCACCAAGGCAGAAGCGACTCTCATCGCTGAAGACGACACGTCTCCATTCGTCCCTCCATTCACGCCTGTCGCGACACCACTGGAGGCGGGCTGCACGATGTTGGGGCGTGAGCGGAAGACGGCCTAACGGTGTGCGGGACCGTAGCCCAGCTTCATGGAGACGGTTGCGAATGGTCCTCGCCGATACCCCAGGAGCAACAGTGTCCCTAATTTGCTGGGAAGTGGCGGTGCGGTCCCCTACGGCACTGCGTAGGATCCTACGGTCTTGGCGTGCATCCGTGCGTCGCTGCGGCCCGGTCCCAGGTCGACGGGCACGTGCACCTTCCGCCGACCACTGGCGACAACATCGATGTACTGTGGAGACCTCACGCCCCACGTGTTGAGCAATTCGGCGGTACGTCCACCCGGCCTCCCGCATGCCCACTATACGCCCTCGCTCAAAGTCCGTCAACTGCACATACGGTTCACGTCCACGCTGTCGCGGCATGCTACCAGTGTTAAAGACTGCGATGGAGCTCCGTATGCCACGGCAAACTGGCTGACACTGACGGCGGCGGTGCACAAATGCTGCGCAGCTAGCGCCATTCGACGGCCAACACGGCGGTTCCTGGTGTGTCCGCTGTGCCGTGCGTGTGATCATTGCTTGTACAGCCCTCTCGCAGTGTCCGGAGCAAGTATGGTGGGTCTGACACACCGGTGTCAATGTGTTCTTTTTTCCATTTCCAGGAGTGTATTTTGTTAAGATTCTGCCATGAATCTCAGACGCCTGCTTTTCGTGCAATTGCTCTCACGTGGTCATTCCTCTTTTGGTCGTTGTGGGCGGTTACTGCTAGGTATTTTACGACAGTTACTGTTTCGAGCGAGTTTTCAGCAGTTAATTAATCGCACAGTAATGTAACTCTTCGCCATTTTACGTGTATTATGTTACATTTATTTACTTTTAGGATCAACTGCCAGTTTCTGCGCCAATCATCGATTGAATAAACTGGGGGACAGGCTACAAACCTAACTCTTCCTCTTCTCAAATACTGCTTCCCTATCATCCCCTAGACTGGTGTAGCATCAACCTGGTTTGTGTAGAAGTTTTATATAATCTTTTCCTCGCTGTATTTTATCCGTTTCAACTCCAAAGTTCCGACTTTTTTTGAGCTATGACGTCTTATATTGTGGTCTCCAGAACAAATTCCATCTATAACAGTCTTGTCTTTATCCCATCTATAACAATTACCACCGCCTTTGGGATAGAGTACACACTGCAGAGTTCTCTTTCCTTCCTGAACGACTGCACGGTATTCTTTCTCTTTCAGCGATATGCCATTCCGCTCTTCTGTCTTCCTTCGCCTTCATTTCCGCGTACGTAGCACAGCATACATTGCTCCTTGGTTATCCCTGGTGATTTCTTACCTCAATATCTCCTTCTGCTATTGTTCCATGTCATTGTGTCATTATATTTTAAAAATATGTCCTACGGGTTTGCCTCTTCTTGTTGGATGTGCATCCAGAGTGATCTGTTTTCCTGTATTCTTCTCTCCTCCTCTTCACTGACGATTCCCCAACTTATCTTCCACGCCCCTCTGCAGCACCAAGTTTCCAGGGCTTTTAGACAACTCTACTCTAATTTTTGCTGTGGTCCAAGTTTCACTTCCGTGTATCGCCACACTCCAAACTAATGCTTTCATTTATGAAATAATTTTCACGGCTTCAGCGATTTATTACTAATTTTTTTAGGATGACGCATTTCGGCAGCATGCTACCATCATCAGACGCATTACAGTTGCATTTTCATTAATCTGAAATGTTATAAGGATTATTTTAAGCGTTTTCCATTGTGATTAAGTATCGAAATTTAGTCCTGTACAGAAAGATTGACTTATTTTAGTGTATAGCGTAGGTCAGTTGTATGTTTCAATCTTTTCATTAATGTATTTTCCCACATTTGTGCTGAAAATTTCTCTGTTCAACAGAACGTAGTAATAGACCCATCATCAGTGTACCCACTTTCACATTCAGATGTTCACATACCACAGACTCTTAATTAAACTTATTTCAATTGATAAAAATAGTACAAACAATGAAAATAAGTTGCTTTTATATTAGCATAATTATTTCATGACACATATTAAACAGTAATATTATTTGATAGTTTTTTCTTTTCAATTAACGCTTTATATCAATAAAACAAGAATTACATGTTCGAGAAATTTTTGAAGAAGTCTTACGTTTGTTATAACTTATCATTTAGCAGCCTCCTACCCCATGATGTACCATGAATCTTTATACCGCATGCAGATTTTATTACTAAATTTGAAATATTTGTTGCAGAATAAAATTGGGTCATCACATGCACAATTATTTTTATTTCATTTAAGTAGTTGTCATTTGGTAATAGCTGTCATCATCCATTTCCTCTTTTACAGACTGATGTTCTTGTTGGTGAAAGAGTTCTTTCTCAAATTAAATTCAATTTCAGCATGACGTATTCCACTCACAGTTTCTTTCCGGTTTCTGCCATGTGTTGTGATCCGGCTTCCCAGATAGGTAACTTCGATTGTGACTCCTAACTGCTGTCTCCCAATTGTCATTCCTAGTGGTTCAAATTCTTCTACGGTACTGCATGCCATCTTTTTAGACTGCACGGTAGCTGACGCTATAATCACGGCACTGTCCGGAGTAAGGGTTACAGCGTGATGAGGGATTGGTCAGACGTAACGAGATGGCTCGCGTGTCCACCTGCCGTGGCTGGGGGGGGGGGGGGGGGGTCACGGCGCCCCGGTCCGGCTGTGGAACGCCCGGCCAGTGAATCAAAACAAAGCGGCCGGGGTGGCAGCCAGCAGTCGTGTGGAATGCAGCGAGGGGCGGGGGCGGCTGGGGGCGGAATGCGCCCCGTCCCGTCCCGTCCCGGGCGCAGCGGGTTGCGCGCATCGCATTAGCCGCCAGAGTTATCGCCGGGCCCAAATTAACCGACGTCCAGAAATAAAAACTTCATTACGCCAGACAAATTTCCGCTCCACAAACACGTCAGCGGGCACGGCCCGGCACGCCGCGTCGCAGCGCGTATATCACGGCCGGACGTTACCGATACCCGGCCAGCTAGGCGGCTAGCTAGCCGGGGGTATCCCGTGGTGGGGATGCGGGGGTGAGCTGCAGCTAGCGGGCCGGCCGGCCCTAGCGCTGCGGCCCACTAGCGTCCTCAGGAACTCCGGGCCTTACTCCACCTCTGCCACTTGGCGGGGAGCGACGGCGTGCGTCTCGGCCGGCCGGAGTGCCCGAGCGGTTAAAGGCGCTACAGTCCGCAGCCGCGAGACCGCTACGGTCGCAGGTTCGAATCCTGCCTCGGGCATGGATGTTTGTGATGTCCTTAGGTTAGTTAGGTTTAACTAGTTCTAAGTTCTAGGGGACTAATGACCTCAGCAGTTGAGTTCCATAGTGCTCAGAGCCATTTGAACCATTTTTTTTAGAGATCGGAATAGGTGAACATGTAAACGCACAAGATCAGGAGAATAAGATAGCTGCGGGGTGACTTCCCAACCCAACTCCTGTACAGTGTTTTTTGGCGGTCTAGCAGAATGCGAGCGGACGTTGCCGTGAGTACTTCATGCAGTCTTCTTGGCTGTGATTGCGTCTGCTAGACGTCTCAGTTGTTGACAATAAACGTCAGTAGTGATGGTTACACCTCGGGGAAGCAATTCGTAGTATCCCACACCATTGCTGTTCCACCACAGACGAAAAATTATCTTTTACGGATGCGCGCTGGTCTGTTTACGGTGAGTTGCTGCTTTGTTTGGGGTCAGTTATTGCTTTCTTTCCCTTACGTTAGCGTAAAGACACCATTACTCGTCACCAGTAACGATACAGGATAGGAATGGTCGCTGTTCTATACGAGCCAATTGATGACGAACAAGCAGAGATGCACATATGACATATTTCAGATTGCAACGTACGGTACCCATACACCCGATTTTTGAACCTTGTCGACCGAAGTGGCCGAGCGGTTCTAGGCGCTACCGTCAGGAATCGCGCGACCGCTACGTTCGCAGGTTCGAATCCTGCCTCGGGCATGGGTGTGTGTCATGTCCTTAGGTTAGTTAGGTTTAAGTAGTTCTACGTTCTAGGGGACTGATAACCTTAGAAGTTAAGACCCATAGTGCTCAGAGCCATTTGAACCATTTTTGAACCTTCTCCATTGAATGCAAATGTCGCACGACGGTAGACTGATCACGGTTCACCACATTTGCCAGTTCTCGAGTACACTGACGTGTATCATTGTGGATTAAAGCATTTAAGCGATCTTCATCAAACTCCTAAAATCTCCCTGAATGTCGAGCGTCACTAATGTAACAAAAAAAAAAAAAAAAGGCTCTGAGGACTATGGGACTTAACATCTGAGGTCATCAGTCCCCTAGAATTTAGAACTACTTAAACCTAACTAACCTAAGGACATCACACACATCCATTCGAACCTGCGACCATAGCAGTCGCGTGGTTCCGGACTGACGCGCCTAGAACCGCTCGGCCACAGCGGGCGACCGCTAATGTCAGAACGATCCTCATTACACCGAGAAAACCGTTTTATGGCCGTGGTCTGTCCAATGATATTATCCCCATATATGGTGCTAGTGTTTCTGGCTGCCTCCGCATCTGTCACAACTGTACTGAATTCAAAGAGAAGAATACGTCTGAAATGTACAGATTTGTCCACTATGCACTCCAACTTCTAGCGTCCATGCTCCATTTACTATCTCCTAAAGACAAAATAACAATACGTAAACTCAAATAGCAACAGTGAACCACTAATACAAAATGACAGTCGATAACTAAATGTGGCCGAGCGGTTCTAGGCACTGCAGTCTGGAACCGCGCGACCGCCACGGTCGCAGGTTCGAATCCTGCCTCGGACATGGACGTGTGTGATGTCCTTAGGTTAGCCAGCTTTAAATAGTTCTAAGTTCTAGGGGACTGATGTCCTCAGAAGTTAAGTCCCATAGTGCTCAGAGCCATTTGAACCATTTTTGATATCTAAACCCATAGCAGCCAGAATAACAACATGCAAAACAAAAACGCTACGAACTTATGCACCTACCTAATGATTACCCCGATGAGCCAAAACGTTGACACCACCTCCTTGATAGGTGTTCCTTCAACTGTGGAATTCATCGAGTCTGTGTGGCATGGATTCGACAGGCTTTGGTAGATTTCCGAAGAAGTGTGCCACCAGCTGCCTATGCACAGACCACGCAATTCCCGTAAATTACGTCCCTGTGGTTTTTTGGAGCGGTGCTGACGCCCAGCACTTGTGCCTACCAGCGTCGTACCCTGTCGTCAAATCCGCCACAGATATCCTACTTTTGAGAGCGGGCAAGCCTCCGGCCTCCACGCTCTGTGGTGATTGGTGATATGTTGACGTGTGACAACGAGGTTTCACTGTCCTTCAACCACTTCCCATGGATGTTCACGAAAGTAGGACGCGAACATCTGAACAGTTTCGAGATGCTTGTCCAAGGCGCTCGTCCTCGACAGTATGCCCTTTATGAGAGAACTGATAAATGAGTATCAGTAAAATAGTCTTCTGAGTCAGTCACTAATTTATTGTACCACTGTAAGTTTCAATGGTTCACACTGTCATCTTCTGCGACGTCAGATTCTTGGTATTACGAGCGTCACTAAATAAGTAATGCCCCACATTTTTTAAAGAAGCCATTAACATACACAGACAAACTTCCTTGTTGGAGCTTCACATTTGATGTTTGTTCTGTGCGCCGGTGAAGTTTCGAACAGTTCTGGCAGATGGCAGAGCCATAGTAAAGGGTGAAAATGGCTTCTGCGTACAACTCATGTTACAAGCAGCGTGCTGTTATTGAATTCTTGTGCGGAGCAAAAGAAACCGTGGTGAACATCCATAACCGTTTATGTTCAGTGTATGGCGTTGCTGCAGTTGATAGGATTAAGTTGGACGACGGGTAAAGAAAGTTACAGCCTCAGGAAATGTAGAAACAGTAGGGTTCCACGAATGCTGAAAGCGGACCACAGGATTCGAAGAAAGGCCATTTCATCTAAATTGTTGGAGCGTTTTGAGACCGACGGAGAGGTATTTCTGTCACGGATCGTTACGGGGGACGAAAGCTGGGTGCACCATTCTGCGCCGTAAACAAAAAGGCGGTCCATGGTGTGGCACCATCCTGATTCACCACAAAATACGAAATTCAAGACAACCCCTTCTGCCGGAAAAGTCATGGTGACAGTCTTCTGGGATTGTGATGGCGTCATTCTCGTGGATGTGATGCCAAGACGGTCAACCGTCAATTCAGAGGCATACGGGAAGACTCTGAATAAACTCAAAAACTGTTTCCGACGTGCTCGATCGGACAAGAATCCAGCATAAATCTTGCTCCAACACGATAATGCACACCCACACACAAGTGTGAGAACCCGGAAACACATCGACATACTGGGTTGCACATCGCTGCCTCATCCACCCTACAGTCCAGACCTGGAACCTTCGGACTTTCATCTCTTGGCCCGCTTAGAGGCCGGCCGTTGTGGCCGAGCGGTTCTAGGCGCTTCAGTCTGGAACCACGCGACCGCTACGGTCGCAGGTTCGAATCCTGCCTCGGGCATGGATGTGTGTGATGTCCTTAGGTTAGTTAGGTTTAAGTAGTTCTATGTCCTAGGGGACTGATGACCTCAGATGTCAAGTCCTATAGTGCTCAGAGCGATTTGAACCCGCTTAGAGGTTCTCTACGGGGAACAGACTTTGAAGATGACGAGAGTGTCAGTCATGCAGTGGAAACACGGCTACACCTACAGGACAAGAGCTTTTACCAGCAGGGAATACATGCTCTTCCACAACGTTGGGGTCGTGCGGTAGCGTTCTCGCTTCCCACGCCCGGGTTCCCGGGTTCGATTCCCGGCGGGGTCAGGGATTTTCTCTGCCTCGTGATGGCTGGGTGTTGTGTGCTGTCCTTAGGTTAGTTAGGTTTAAGTAGTTCTAAGTTCTAGGGGACTGATGACCATAGATGTTAAGTCCCGTAGTGCTCAGAGCCATTTGAACCGTTTGAACAACGTTGGGGACTAAGTAGAAAAATATGAGATGGACAAGACATTTTGATGTATATTGTCACCAAATTCTGACTCTTAACAATAAATATGTTCTGAGAAAAAAAGTGGGGCACTACTTATTGAACGACACTCGTAGAACGGAGCACAGACGACTTTTCGCAGCAGCACGCTAAGTGAAAAACAGGTGACGTTTCATATTCAGGTGTACAGTTGAACCAAACAGATGCTGCATACAGCGGTCGTTTGTACGCACTCTTCATTGTACACGTCATGCATAGTGAAGATCAGATTCTCCCTTAAGTTGCGGTTGTATGTTCGATTCTCGCACTTAAGATATCATTCGAAAAGACTGTGAAAACTGTAGCAGATGCAATAGTAATAACCACATAACAGTGAATAATAGAAAAGTAAAAATAGTGAAATAGTTTAAGTACCCAGGGGAAATTATAGCATACAAGTTGGACGAAAAACATGCATGGCACAAAGAACTAACATGGATAAAAACTCATAAATTACCATGGTCTACATACAATAAAAAATGTCTATTAATCAAAGCTAAATTAAATCATTAAAAGACAGTGGCTCAACCAGGGGCGACATACAGAAGTGAAACTCTTTTCAAAGTCACCCACAAAAACAGAATCTACAAAGTACTTTTAGTAGAGAGAAGAACAGCTAGAACGAACATAAATAAGAAATATCAAAAAGATATAGAATGGCGGAGAGTGCCAAATGAAGTGGTGGAGCACATTTCAGATACTGTACGGAAAAAGAGGTTTCCGTTTTGGTCACATTATGAGAATGCCTGAAACCAGATTACCAAGAAGCATTATAAAGAAACATTGGAACATGAAGCAACTAGTATGATGGCTAAAGAATATCAAAACAAGGCAGAAAATTTAAAGAAACTGAAGAAGAAAACTTCCTGGCAGATTAAAACTGTGTGCCGGACCGAGACTCGAACTCGGGGCCTTTGCCTTTCGCGGGCAAGTGCTCTACCAACTTTTTTTTCTTTAATTTTGTTCGTTGCTCTCTCCGATCGGCCTTGAAAGCAAAAAGCAGCAGTCTAGGTACTGATGCTCAGGTCGATGCCGTGTACCTTGATTTCCGGAAGGTTTTTGTTACACTTCCGCACTGCCACATAAAGGAAATACGAGCGTGCAGACCATCTATGTGATTGGATTGAAGGAATGAAACTTCCTGGCAGATTAAAACTGTGTCCGGACTTAGACTCGAACTCGGGACCTTTGCCTTTCTCGGGCAAGCGCTCGGTCCAGCGCAGTTTTAATCTGCCAGGAAGTTTCGTATCAGCGCACACTCCGCTGTAGAGTGGACAACCCCCCCCCCCCCTCCTCCCTCAGCTGTCTAGCCGTGTCTCCACAGTATCCGTATCCAACTGGTGGAAGTTAAGTTGTGTTGGAGCAGTGCGAGCCGTGCTTGGGTACCTCCGTTGATGGAGCACTTGCCCGCGTAAGGCAAAGGTTTGGTTTCAAGCCCCGGTCCATCACACAGTATTAACTTGCCAGAAAGTTTCAGAACACAGAATGTCATATTCTGAACGGAGTGAAGTCGTCAGACGTAAACATAGCTTCGGATGTACCCTAACGTAGTGTTTATTATTTTGTTGTTGTAGTCTTTGGTTGTGAGTTAGGGAGCACTGCGCTCTCATTAAAATATATGGCCGAAAGAGTCAGCCTACAGGAATTGCGAAACGAACCCTGTCGTCGAGGACCGTGCGCCACAAAGGGCGCAGAGTCACCACGAGGTGGGGAAACTCACAGGCGTCTATTGTCTATTGAGGCCTAAGCGGTGTAGTGTGCGAGTGAGACAGACGAGAACCTATGTCATAGGAAAACCCAGTAGAAGCCGTTTGTGGCTGAATTGACGTAGCAGTATTAAATATGGCGGACCTAAGACCGGAAATAAAGGGAAACATTTATGGAAACTATTTAATTATGTAGTAATGTAGGGAATCAAGCCACAGTAACTTTAATCTGCTATCCTCCATAAAGTTTCATGGCGATCAACTTGAATATTGATCATGTATGTAATAGATTAGGATTAACTGTTAAAGTGAAATTAACAAGTTTTGTAACAAAGACCTGAATGCTAAAATCTGAACGCTCTAGTCGATCTTAACGAACGACATTTCATACAGAAGCGCATCATTAAAATGACAAATGTCGAAAATATCAACTCTGTACCTTTATTTGTTCAAAAGATATAATAAATTTAAATTATCAGTCTTTTCAATTAAGCATCACATCATCTTTGCCTCCACACAAAACACATTAAACGATGACAGCAAGACACCTTATTGAATCATTAGGTTATAGATTAATTGTTGTAAAGGTTAGTGCATAATAGTTACTTTTGTTCTTCATATATTTATCAGAAAGCACACTGGTGCAAGGCTATTGGCCGGGACATTCAAAGTTAAGAAGGCAAATGGATTGGTTTTGTGGAAAAGAATTTAACATTTATTATGTAATGGATATTATTGTTACATTACTTAGAACGTCAAAGTGGTAAAACTTTGATTATTTAAATATATTAATATGTAAAATGTTGTAGAATAAGCAGGGGACGGGCAGAAAATGGTTCAAATGGCTCTGTGCACTATGGGACTTAATTTCTGAGGCCATCAGTCCCATAGAACTTAGAACTACTTAAACCTAATTAACCTAAGGACATCAGACACATCGATGCCCGAGGCAAGATTCGAACCTGCGACCGTAGCGGTCGCTCGGTTCCAGACTGTAGCGACTAGAACCGCTCGGCCACTCAAGGCCGGCGGGGCGGGCAGAGAGACAGTGCTGGGGCAGACGCGAAAGCGGACAGTTCGGCTGGAGACACCAAAGGGCACAGTTCGGATTGAGACGCGAAAGCGGTCAGTCGGTCTTTAGGCAGCTAGGAAGTGAAACGACTTAAAAATTTTCACTTTATGTGGTATCGTGGAACTTAGTCTCTTTGCGGTAAGCAGCCGCGCGCCTGGTATGAACTCTTAACTTTTCGCGTAGATAACTTGTATTTCCGCGATGAGACTGTGAATGATCGAACTGTGTTAAGTGGATATGCGCTTGAGTGTAACAGTAAATTTAAATACGAACATTTCACTATTAGTTTGCTTTCTGAATAAAAATTATTCTAACCAAATCACAACTGTGTGGCCTACGACATTTATGAGCCGTTAATTTAGTTCCAGATATTATTATTACTGTTATTGTATGTTACGTTAACTTTTTATTTCGCAAACTTGCCATCAGCCAGACAATTTAACCAAATGCTCACTTAACTTCCTTACATGGCCAAGCTCCATACGAGTACTTAAATCTATGCCCGATGTTAACAAATTTCTCTTCTTCAGGATGTTTTTCTACTCTTTATATCCTCCCTACCTCGACCATCATCAGATATTTTGTTGCCCAAATAGCAAAACTTATCAACTACTTTAGTGTCTCATTTCGTAGTCTAATTCCCTCGGTATCATCTGATTTAATTCGACTACATTCCACAATCCTCGTTTTGCTTTTGTTGATGTTCATCTTATATCCTCCTTTCAAGGCACTGTCCATTCCGTTCAACTGCTCTTCCAGGTCCTTTGCTGTCTCTGACAGAATTACAATGTCATCGGCAAACTTCAAAGTTTTTGTTTCGTCTCCATGGATTTTAATTCCTACTCCCAATATTTCTTTTGTTTCCATTGCTGCTTGCTCAATATATAGATTGAATAACACCGGGGTTGGCTACAACCCTGCCTCACTCCCTTCCCAACCACTGCCTCCCTTTCGTGCCCCTCGACTCTTACAACTGCCATCTGTTATCTGTGCAAATTGTAAATAACCATGCGCTCCCTGTATTTTACCCCTGCCACCTTTAGAATTTGAAACAGAGTGTGCCAGTCAACATTCTCAGAAGTTTTTTTTTAAGTCTACAGATACTATAAACATAGGTTTACCTTTCCTAAATCTGTCTTCTATGAGAAGTCGTAGCGTCAGTATTGCCTTACGTGTTCCTACACTTCTCCGGAATGCAAACTGATCTTCCTCCAGGTCGGATTCCACGAGTTTATCCCGTCTTCTGTAAAGGATTCGTGTTAGTATTTTGCAACCGTGTCTCAGTAACCTGGTAGTTCGGTAGGTTTCACACCTGTCAGCACCTGCTTTTTTTGGAACTCACTATATTCTTCTTGAATCTCAAGGTATTTCGCCTGTCTCATACAACTTTCTCACCAGATGGGGAGTTCTCCCAACCAAGGCTATCAGTAGCTCTAGCGGAATGTTGTCAACTCCTGGGGCCTTGTTTCGACTTAAGTCTTTCACTGCTTTGTCAATATCAAGGTGGTGTTATAGAACTACTACTTTTCACAATATACAGGGTGTCCCCCCCTTCCAAAACAGAACAAAATGTAAAAAATGTAGTTGGCCAGAGATGCACCTGTGTCAGGGACTCAGATAATGGGGAGGAATGTCCTATCCGTAAATGCAAAAACATCACTTTCCACACAAAGTTACGTTGTTTTAATCGCACATGTATTATTCTATGTAAATGAAAACGGCAGACTTTTTTCATTGTTCTAAACTTCATACCTTCTGAAATACGTTGACTTTTAAGGATGACGTCACAGTTTGTGCCGTGATGCGCAGAACAAGGTTGCGTACAGTAGGCTTCAGGACAGTGCAGGCAACCCGCATTACGGCCTCACGGCATTAAGCAGAAACTGTGGCACCGCGTCCATTATATAAAACCTACGTTTTAGAGGAGGAACAAGGTTTAGGGCAGTGAAACCAAGTCTGTCATAACTAACTGTACCTCTAGATTTCATTTCAGTAGAAAAACACACGTGTCTATAAAAAAAACGTAACTTTTTGTTTAAAGTGATGTTGGTTTATTTGTAAGGATTTTGAATTCCTGGCCATTGTATGAGCCCCTCACATAGGTGTATCCCTGGCCAATTGCATTTTTACGCTTTTTTTGGAAATATATAAGGCTAGGTGGGACACACTGCACATAAGAGCTAGTAGATAATGTCGTAGCGGAATGCAGGAAGATTTGCAGAGTATCGACACTTGGAGCAGGGATTGGCTATTGACCCTCAAAGTAGAAAACTGTAAAGTATTGTGCATAAACAGGCAGGAATACTCATGCCGTATAATTACACGGTTGAAAAACTATCACTGCAAGCAGTTACATCCATTAAATATCAAGGAATATGCGTACGGAGTGATCTAAGTGGAACAAGCACAGGTTGTCGCGTCGTAGGGAAGTTGAATATTTTAGTTCTGAATAACCTCTGTTTTTTGGCATTTGTTTGGCCTTGATTATAACAAGTTATTTTTATTTTTTAATAATAACTGGGCCAAAAATCTAAATCTCAATAAACCATTGCTAAATTTTTTTGTATTGAAGAGAAACTTTTTCAAATAGCGTGTAATTTTTATTCGTAAAATTTCTGTAGTTTGATATATTGCTTTGTAATAGAAAATTCCTCTCAAGAACTGGTACAGCACTGCTGAGATAATAATATACTTGCTATCATGTAGCGTGCCCTATTAGATGGTACGTGAGTATGTGCATTGCCCCCACATGGTCTATTGGTAATTTCTCGCGTTCGTTCTCTGACATCCGTTGTATTACAGAATTGCACCATCTGTAGTCTGGAAGCATTCGAAGAAGCGCGCTATCCGTGAAGTACACTGTTGCATTTGCTTTAAAGGATTAAAAACGTGAGGAGCCACAACAAACTTGTGGCATCATAAAAGCAGAAAACTTAAAACTTAACAGTTCATTCATAGTTTACGATAAAAATAGGAAGTACCTGATCTACTGCCCGTGTCTACAAGATGTGCTTTTATCTGCTCGTAACCGTTGAAAACGGACAAATTAACGAGGAAAAAACACCACTGACTATTCGTAATGGTCAAATAGTGGTACGATCGATTAAATCATGATTTTTGAGCTAATTCAAAAAATTAAAATCAGCAGGAGAATACAGGTGATTTTTTGAACTATTCAACCACGTATCAGTTTTCGAGAAAATCAGATAAACGGTGGACATACTAAGCTTTCTTTTGTTTGGCTGTTTAATTTAATATTTTGATTCAACCTATCTTGAGACTGAGTGAGTCAACATTTTTCAATCTTTGTTCGATTTATATGGGAAATAATAGGAATAAAAAACCTAAAATCGACTATTTCAGAAACCGTTTATTTTGAGCGATTTTAACAGTCAGGTTACACTGTCGTTGGAAAAAGCTACATAACTGAAAACCGGTTGTTTCAGCGATAACCCCGCCATCCCGATGTAGCAGTCGCTCTCCAGCGCCCAGGAGCAGTAGCCGCGTGCGCGTGTGTGTGTGTGTGTGTGTGTGTGTGTGTGTGTGTTTGTGTTGTGCCTGTGTGAATGGGTCTGTGTTCTCTGTTTCTGGAGAAGGACCGTGTCCGAAAGCTTAAAATCTTAGTGGTGACTGGCTCTGAGCACTATGCGACTTAACTTCTGAGGTCATCAGTCGCCTAGAACTTAGAACTAATTAAACCTAACTAACCTAAGGACATCACACACATCCATGCCCGAGGCAGGATTCGAACCTGCGACCGTAGCGGTCGCTCGGCTCCAGACTGTAGCGACTAGAACCGCACAGCCACTCCGGCCGGCTGACTCAACGCCTCCTCTCTGTGATAAGTAGTGATCTGTCTTTATCTTATTGTTGTTATTCTCTACACGACTTTAATCGCAGGTAAGACAGATGCCAGACACAGATTCATTGGAAACATGCTCAACAAATCCATCCACAAAGGAGGTAAATTACAAAACTTTCGTTTGACCAATACCTGAATATTGTTTGTCAGTTTGGGATCCGTACAGGGACAGCGTTAACAAAGGTTCATTTAGTAAGGGTGAAAGCACCACAGAGATGCTCAGGCAACTGGAGTGAAAGGGAGGCGTTACGCATTACGGTATGCTTTCCTGTTAAGTTTCCAAGAGTGACGTTCCGAGCAGAGTCAACCAAATATTTGCATCACGCGAGGGCTTAGCAGCAATAGTTGCTCACGCTGACCAATTCGTGATTAGAAAAGGGAAAGAGGAAGTGACAATCTGTCAATGGTACACAAAGTACCCTCCGCCACACATCGTAAGGTGACTTGTAGACTACAGAAATAGATGTAGTAGTGGTGCTGATTACTAATATGGCGCTCTGATTCCTATTAGCTCAATAGCCCTTCTACTATACCGTGTATTCAGTGCGGAGCTCGCTCGGTAAGGAGTAAAATTCTACCAGGAGACAGGACAAGGGATTTCGATGTAAATGGCGATGTACAGCGTGCGATAAACAGCCGGCCGGAGCGGCAGACGGGCGATGCGGGCGCTAGCTTAGCTGTCCCTCCCTCCTCCTCCACCTCTTTCCTCACCCCCTTCCTCCCACCACTCCTACTCCACGACCACTTGTTAGTGAATGACGTGACGTCACCCACAATTTGGGTCCGTCGCGATAGCATCTGTCGGCGGGCGGTCCTGCGGCCGCGGCTGGCTGGCGCTTTTTACGGTGACACGCGCTCCCGCCCCCGCCCCCACCCCCGCCAGACGTCATAAATTTCCTCCGCAGGAGTTCCACCAATTAAAGCGGGACACGCCGGCTCAGTGCGACGACAATGGCGACTCGTGTCGCCTTGTAATAATAGTAAACAACCCGGACCTTTACTGACCCTGTTCCCAATTCTCGTGCAGAAAGGGAGCAAATACAGAATTCTGTAGAAATAATATCAACAGGTTATAAATTTGCTTATAAACAATAACCAAAACAAGTGATAGAAAAACTACGGGAATTCAACTTGGAAATTCTTACTGCATTCACCGATTTTAAAAATGCCGTCAATAAAGTGAGCAGATCTAAACTAGGGAAATTTAGAGGATTACCCACAAAACTCATCCCTCCCCCACCCCCTCCCACCCAACCCTCCGCCATTTAATTCAGATTCAGATACTGGAAACAATGTGCCAAACAGCTGATATTTTCATCGATATTGGAAGAACCAAGAATATCAAATTAAAACATACTTGAGAACTTATAAGTAGGTATCGCATTGCAACCAGATTGTTTAAGACATACATTGACTGGGAAGCAGTGAAGGCTCCGAGATAAAAGTAAAATGTGTTAAAGCAATAAATGTTTATTGCTTGCAGATGATCTTACGATCATATAAGGAAGAAAAGAAGATCTTGAACAAATGACCAAAGATAATAAGTTAGAAACTTGGGTACCTAAAACTACAGCAACTGCATACCAGGGAAAATACTCAGGGCGTTCCAAGATAATTAGCTAAACAAACCCCTTAGAACAAATGTCTCATTTCTGCTGTCTATTGCAGACATACAAATCGAAATATGGAAACTAATGTTCAACGTTTTGAACACACATGTGGTATTGTAAACAGAACGTTCAATAATAGAGGAAGAAAGGACAGAAGTGTCAGAATTTGCAAGTAATGGCAACACCAGCCTTATGTCTATGGGAGTGAGGCTTGGGTGCCTACACAGGACACGAGTTAGATGCAAACAGCAGAAGAGAGATTTTGAAGAAAGGATAAAGGATGCTCAAGACTAGACTGAATATGTAACGAATAGGTAAGAACAGAAGTTAATGTTTATAATATTTGGGTAGAATGAACGATTACAGAAGAAAATAAAAGAACATCCTAGCAGAGTAGATGAAGATGGAGAACCAAAACAGATGAGTCATCATAAGCTACAAGCAATGACAGATTCTGGAGGACCTGGAAAGAGCTGGAGGAAATGAAGTCGGAACATGAATTTTGCCTGGCTCAAGAAATGCAGAAAAAGTAGAAGAAAAATCCGTTTTCATCCTAATATTGTATTTTCATACTTTAGTCCAACCCATTTAAAAACTGCAACTTTATTTTCAGGAACTGACTGATGTTTTTGAGTGTTTCATCTGCTACTATTAATCGCTTTTTTAACCCTAGGTGTCCGAAATTCGACATTTTTCTTTACTGCATGAACGAAAACGATAATGAAGTGTAAGAACGAATGTGGAATATCTCTTTTATGTTAATTTTTTTTCCGATAATGACTTAGAGTTTAAACGGGTAGACATTTGACTAATAGCTCAATGTTGGGCATTCAATCCTCAGTCGATTTCAGCGTTCGAAGACTCATTGAAACCTACCTAAACCAGAGGTAAAATGGCTTTACGAAATCCACAAGGAACATGTGGGACACGAATGGTAATTGTCTCAACAGGTATTTCTCGAAAACACGTAACCGCTAATGGATGTGCAGTGATTAGCCCCATCTTAACGCAAACGTATATGATTTTTGGCAAGTAGCATTGATTTATAAGTGAGAAAAAAGTTGTACCAGCGGCAAAAATGTTCCTGTCTGACCACAAAAAATGCGAATACGTTCCTCTTTAAAAGACTGATGGAGAAGTGGGGAACCAGCTTGAGAGGTGGCATGAGCCCACTCTAACATTTCTATCTTACTCTGAGTAATTCGATTTGGGAAAGCATAGCAGAGTATAGTCATTAAAAGGCTAGTATTGAGAACTCAGAAGATATGAATATTTTCCTCTTTAATTGCATGCAGTGAAAAGTTGCTATTCCTTCACACGCGAACTTCCCACGCAGCATCTCTCGTCACCCGGTTGGTCCGATGACAGGCGGGTTCTGCTGATCTTGAAAGGGTTATGCCGACGGGTGTGAGGGAGTCGAGTGGATGCTGTTCAGACGCCGACATTGTTATAAGAGCGGGGACGACACGCCCACAGGGGCCTGAAGGAGCGGCCTGGGGCTAGAAGTTCCGTTACTTCGCAGAAACTTAGTGAAAACACTTTCTAAAGGGCTACCAGCGAGGCGTCGGAATGACTTGTGTTCCCAGGCAGTCTTGGCGGGCAAATTCCCGCGTTTTCTGCAAAATCATTACTGTGATTGGCTTGCTCAGGGGATAGCTCCGTAACGTAGCAAAGTCGGCGCAGAAATTGGCGCCAAGTATCTCCATTGGTGCAATAGTAGTGCTTCCGCAATAGAGTTGAATTTTCCTCCGGTTTTCGAGTTGCTGATTGGCACATTTAACCAAGGTCACTGTCGTGGGGGCGTGAATGTTCTGTGTTCGGCTTGTACGGGTGCTCTTGAGGGTGTCGGCTCTCGCCTTTCGGTCGAAGTAGGTTACAAGACTGAGCTCTCGCTGCTCTGGACAGCCTGCCTTCCGTTGGCTGTCTAATATACTTTCATTTAATTGTAACTGTTTGACGAAGTTGCACCGGCAAATCAGGGAATTTTGCTCTGTGATAATCAGAGCTCAGCAGAGCGCGCCTGTTCCCATCTTTCCTTAGATGGTTATGTCTTGGGTGTTCATTGTCTGAGTTCTCACTACTGTAACAGCAATTAATGTTGGGTTGGCTGGTTGTTTCTCTTAAGATTTGAGTTCCAAGGAATTGGCTCCACATACCACTTGGTCATAAACGTCACAAGCTAGTTTACGGACAACTTCACCTTCACAGCATTTATTTGAGTATCAAATTTGACGTAAATGTTTCATGTGTTATGTTTATTATTTTGAGTTTAGTCATAATAAATCAAATTGTTATTCTGTAAATCGGTAGAGAAACCCTTTGATTTCTCACCACGTTAATGAAACTTATCTATCAAATTCATTTCTATCAAATTAAATTATTGCAGGTGCGAAACTCTTTTCTACTCCACTTGCAGGGTCGATTAGAGTCAGTTCGCGTTTCTTCTTAATCCATGTGCAACAGCAAAAGTCGGAGTTAGAAAAGGGGGGGGGGCTTAGAGCATCATTTCCATATGAAGATTCTGGAAGAATTGGTGGCAAGCTGTCTCAATAATTCCCCTTTTCTCACCAAAAGTTTTGGCTTGAGAACACATTCGAGTTCTCTTAACAGAGAACACTCCCAATCCTTAAATCAGTCTCTCTTCGTAGATAAGCCTTCACGCTCAGCATCTCCCTCTCGCTCCACTGTCAATACAGTGTGTAACAGCTGTAAGTGCAGGTACTTTTGTATGTGGTACCTTAATATCTTTTTTGTCTGTGTCGAACAGTCTCCCCACACTACTGTTCGTAGTAGGTTATCCGTGTTCCTATTTCTTTATTCATTATTAAACCTGCTCGAGCATTACCTCTATCTCATTTTGTATTTATAACCGTGTATTCACCTGACCAAAATCCCTGTTTCTCCTGCCACCGAACTTTGTAATTCTCGCTATATCTGACTTTAACCTATCCATTTCCCTTTTTAAGTGTTCTAAACTACCTACCCGATTAAGGGATCTTACGGCGAAACAAGCGCTGTGTTAGTTTAGAGATACAGAGGCGAGCGAGTGTGCCGGGACTTACCCCAATTCACTGCTACTAGCGCCACGTCACCATAACGCGTCTGTGCGAAGCACACAAGTATTGCACCATAATTTAAGAATGGGATTAAAAATTATAGTTGCTTTTACAAACTTAGTGGGTATGTGATTTAGTACATAAATGTTTAAACTGTCAAATCTCTGCTTGATCAGATGAATATTTTTCCCTAAATACGTCATTTTAAGAAAAAAATAAGTGGCGCTAAATAATAAAGCTACGAACCCAAACATTGGTCATAATGTGCAGATGAATGTCAAAATTAACTGGTACAAGTTTCAACTTGATTAAAGCAATATTTTTGTCAGAATCTAGGCTTTTTTAAGAAAAATTGAATGCGCTAAATATTAGACTTAGAAATATGAAAATTTGTATGAAGCTTCAATGTAGCATAAAAACTTTAATTATGTAACTCCACTGATCTACCTGTGATAGTTTTCGAGTAATTTATTGAAAACTAAATTTGGAAAAAACGTCCGTAATTGTAGTAGATTAAGTATCAGTTATATTAATGCTAGAAAGTTTTGGGTACAACACGTGATGACACCTATTAAATAATAGGGCTATAATAAGTTTTAAGGCCTGGATGTAAATAATAACCAATAAGAGTTCTCTTGAAGTTGTAGTTCAGAGGTTTTGTTCTACTGTCAGTTCTGTCCTAAAAATTCTAGACTGCAAAGTTTGAATGCAGGCAAGCTAAAACTTTTTCTATGACTTTAACCAACTTAACTACATTTATACAAAAATTAAGAAGATTCTAAATTGATTCCTGACATTGTTATAAAATATTATGTGTCCTAGAAAGCGGCCGTTTAGAGGCTACTACAGTGGCCATAGAGCGGATAACAGCACGTATTCCCTAGACCGCAACTAAACTCATATTCTTAGTACAAATAGGAAGTGCAATCGCGAGGGTCTTACACCGTCCTGGATCGCTTAGATTTCGCAGAAGTAGCTATTTGTGTGCCTCCCGTAATATTAACAAATCCGCATGGCAAGTGGTGACAATTATTTCCTACTGTTATGGTGAGCAACTATTTTGATTGTCAGAAGTCAGGGTGAAAGACAATTTAATATGAAGTTACCGTAGAGGTCGTCTCTGAACTGCTCATACAGTGCTTTAGGATAGAGAAATCTATTGTCAGTATTAACATAATGACTATTACAATGTTGTGCGTGTCAAACTTTTCGAAAAATATCTGTCAATTAGAACTCAGAATCTTCATTTATAAACATAGTCCTGATTCCGCTGAGTAAATAGAGAATACGAACATTTCTTTCAGTGGGCTGGACTAGAACGTGTACTTGCAGACTGGGAACTATGGTCAGTATGTTCTGCATCGCTTCCTGGCTGCTCATAGAAATAGTTTCCAGGCTCTCGTGAAAGATGGCGAACAATATTTCAGATATTTCCAATATTCCAATTTCCGACGATTTATGACTGATTAATATTCCTGTTATATATTCATGAATTATATTACTAGTGATAATAATTATTATTATTTAACCTGCCGCCCCACAATCTGACATTTCACGCACCGATGCGCATAACGCCAGTTTTTTTCCTCCTGCTAACGACGTCCTCCTGAATAGTATAGTCTCTCCTGCGGATCCAAATGGGGGACTATTTCACCTCTGGAATATTTTACCCAAGAGGATGCCATCATGATTTATCCAAACAGTAAAGCTGCATGCCCTCGGGAAAAATTGCGTCTGTAGTTTCCCCTTGCTTTCAACCGTTAGCAGTACCAGCACAGCAATGCTGTTTTGGTTCATGTTACAAGATCAGTTTAATGAATCATCCAGTCTGTTGCCCCTGCAACTACTGAAAAGGCTGCTACCCCTCTTCAGGAACCATACGTTTGTCTGGCCTCTCAACAGATACTTTTCCATCGTGGCAGCACCTGCGGTACAGCTTGTCTGTATCGCTGAGGCACACAAGCCTCCCCACCAATGGCAAGGTCCATGGTTCATGGGGGGGGGGGGGGGCGGTGGGATGGTATGTCGAAGCATAACTCCGGAATGTCTGGAGGAATTTAAAACAATGGTTGTGGTAACCCCCTTTTACACCGACGATTTTCTTGGCTCCTTCGACAGCTGGTGGCAATTGAATTTGCTGCAGCACACCTGATGAATTGTTCCTGTACTGTGTTTGTAAGTCGCCGCCAAACTTTTTTGTGATCTGAGCTCTACCTGTCGTACAGTTTGGTGCCCATATGTTTGGTGTTAAGGATGATTCACACTCACTGTCGATGGAACAGAAGGAACGTCACGGTCAAATGGTGGTGAAATTATGAGGGTGGATCTTTCTTGCAAAAAGACGGGTTACGATAACAGCCTTAACTAGTGGGCAATGATAGCACAGTTCTTTAATGACCAACGCAAAACTGGTAACGAATATTGTTGAGAAAGCTCAGATGTTCCTACACTCCTGAGAAACAAAGGAATTGGTAACGAATCTTAACGTTTCAAAACGTCATACTTATTAGGCCAAGAAAATATATACATACAAACACCCCAAACATTTACAAGGGAGTACGTAGTGCATTTTTACCTCATCCTTTGTGTCCTATTTTATTTCTAAGTGTCCAACAACACCCAAAACTATTTTCCTCCTTCAGCAGAGTTGATGTTTTCTACTGTTGAAACAATTTTCAATAATATTTGTTTTAATCTGTTTAAGTTCTCATTTATGCAAAGGTAGGTCTTTTCTTTGTCCAGATATCGTAAAATGTAACTGTTATTTTGCTTTCAGATGCGAAGTCTCTCTTGTGAGAAGAATTAGCTGAAAAATACCAAGTCCTCATTCAGACACACCCAGAGTCATCAAGGAATCGTCAATTTGGAGAGAAGGGAAAAGGGTGGAGGGTACCAGTTGTGTCTGGACACCCTGGATCGACTGCAGCAGTGGCGGTAGGTTACAGAAGTTATTTGAAGATGAAGAGGTTGGCCGGTACAGACTACCGTGGTGATCTGCTTCAAACTGAGCGTCAGAGTGAAAACCAGAACAACAACAGCAACACAGCACTCAGCACAATCAATTGACCACTGATGTGACGGACCCACTGGCGACGTATTTGGCGACTGATTTACGCGCCGGGACGTGGCCGACACCCTGCACGGATATAGGGTTACAAATGGCAAGTCGCTCGTGTAAAACAGGCTGTGAAGTATGTGACATGCAAAAATAAATAGAGGCAGAAAATCTTCTGCCCACATATCTGCGCGGATTTAGAAAGCACTGTTCGTGCGAAACTCAACTCGCCCTTTTCTCATACGATATACTGCCAACTGTGGGTGAAGGGCAACAGGTAGATCGCATATTCCCAGATTTCCGGGACGTTCGACACGGTACTCTACTACAGGCTGTTAACGAAGGTCTCAGCATGCAGAAGAGGTTCCCAGATATACGACTCACTCGAAGACGCCTTAAGTAATAAAACCCAGCGCGTTGTCCTTGACGGCGAGTGTTTATCAGAAAGAAGAGTATGGTGAGGAGTGCCCTGGGGAAGTGTCACAGGACAGTTGTTACTCTCTGTAGAGGCCTACATAAATGATCTGACAGGGTGAGCAGCAATTTACAGCTGTTTGCTGATGACGCTACGGTCTATGTGAAGGTGTGATCGTTGAATGATTGTAGGAGAATCCTGAATGAGCTAAACAAAGTTTCTAGTTGGTGTAACGAATGGCAGCTTGCTCTAAATGTAGAAAAATATAAGTTAAAACAGATGAGTAGGAAAAACAATCTATAATCGCACGATTTTTCGTGTGACCTTCGGATGCAGTATTGGTACTGGGCTGCTTGACGCAGTAATTCGTTTGAATTTCTGGGTGTAGGGTTGCAAAGCGATATGAAACGGATCGAGCACGTAAATACGGTAGTAGGGAAGGCAACGATCGATTTCGTTTTACTGGAAGAATCTTGGGTACGTGTAGCGGATCTACAAAGCAGGCAACTTGTAGAAACTAGTGCGATCCATTCTTGAGTGCTGCTAGAGTGTTTGGGATCCCTACCAGGTGAGATTAAAGGAAGAAGCCGAAGCAATTCAGAGGTGTGCTGCTAAATTTGTTACCGATACGTTCGATCACCACGCAACTATTACGGAGATGAAACTTAATGACAGATTAAAACAGTGCCGGACCGAGATTCCAACTTGGGACGTTTGATTTTCGCTGGCAAGTGGTCTACCGACTGAGCTACCAAGCACAACTCACGATCTGTCTTCACAGGCTTATTCCCGCCAGTGCCTCATATGAGATGAAAACATCCCGCTGGCTGTGGCTAACCCATGCCTCCGTAGTATCCTTTCTTCCAGGAGTGCAAGTCTTGCGACTTTCGCAGGAGAGCTTCTGTGAAGTTTAGCAGGTAGGAGATGAGGTACTGACGGATTATAGTTTGTGATTCGCGCTTGGTAGTGCACTTACCTGGGAAAATTCAAAGGTCCCGAGTTCGAGGATCGGTGCGGCACACTCTTTTAATCTCCCAAAAAGTTTCGCAACAATGCACATTCCTCCGAAGAGTGAAAATTTCAGTCTATCTGAACTCAAATGGAAAAGCCTGGAGAGAAGGCGAGGCTATTTTCGCGAGACACTATTGCTGAGATTTAGAGAACCGGCATTTGAGGTCGACTCCAAAACGATTCTTTTCACGTAAGGGCCTCAAAGATAAGGGAAATTAATGCTCGAACTGATGATTGTAGACATTCGTTTTGCCTTCGTTCTATGTACGAGTGGAACTGGAAAGGAAATGACTAATAATGCTACAGGCTACTCTTCACCATGCGCCGTACTGTGACTTTCAGTGTGCGTGTGTAGTTGTAGATGAAGAATGGGCGTAAGGGGATGAGTTAACAGCAGTCGAAGTTGACCGAGTATAAGGTTGGGATAACTAAGTAAGCGGACAGCTTCTAGCAGTAAGCTAGTGTTTGATGTGTAACGATGGGGGAGCCACTCTTATAGGAAACGTTAAGCTTCTTACACTGAAGCGCCAAAGAAACTGGTATAGACATGCGTTTGCTAATACAGAGATAGGTAAACAGGCAGAATACAACGCTGCGGGCCGCAACGCAGTTATTAGATCGATTACTGCTGCTAGAATGGCAAGTTATCAAGATTCAAGATTTAAGTGCTAAAACATGGTGTTATGGTCAGCGCCGAGCGATGGGGAAAAGCATCGCCGAGGTAGCGATGAAATGGGGAATTTCCCGTACGACTATTTCACGAATATGAATATGAGTTCGTGAATATCATGAATCCGTTAAAACATGAAACCCGCAACATCACTGCGGCCGGAAAAAGATCTTGCAAGAACGGGATCAACGACGACTGAAGATAATCATTCAAAGTGACAGAAGTGCCACACTTCCGCAGATTGCTGCAGATTTCAATTCTGGGCCATCGACAAGTGTCAGCGTGCTAACCATTCAACGAAACATCATCGATATGAGCTTTCGGAACCGAAGGCCCACTCTTGTACCTATGGTGACTGCACGACACAGAGCTTTACGCCTCGTCTGGGCCCATCAACATCGACGTTGGACTGTTGATGACTGGAAAGATGTTACCTGGTGGGACGAGTCTCATTTCAAATTGTATGGAGCGGATGGAGGTGTACGGGTATGGAGACAACCATGGACCAAGCATGTCAGCAGGGGGAGTGTTCAAGTTGGTGAAGGCTCTGTAATGGTGTGGGACGCGTGCAGTTGGAGTGATATGGGACCCCTGATACGTCTAGATACCAGTCCGGCACCCCACATGTCCAGAATTTCTACAGAGTGGCTCCAGGAACACTCTTCTGAGTTTAAACACTTCCGATGGCCACCAAATTCCCCAGAGATGAACATTATTGAGCATATCTGGGATGCCTTGCAACGTGCTGTTCATAAGAGATCTCCAACACTTCGTACTCTTACGGATTTATGGACAGCACTACAGAGTTCATGGTGTCAGTTCCTTCCAGCACTACTTCAGACATTAGACAAGTCCATGCTACGTCGTGCTGCAGCACTTCTGCGTGCTTGCGGAGGCCCTAGACGATATTAGGCAAGTGTACCAGTTTCTTTGGCCCTTCAGTGTGTAACAGCTTGTAAGCTGCCGGGACACATCTCTACTCTGAGGAACATTTCGGGCCGCGTGGAGTCACGTTTATCACATCGGCTTCCCACGGTCGGCTGTATCAGACTGATGAAAGTCGCCTCCGAGGCGCGGAATCCGACGCGGCAAGTGACACAGTGCCTGGTTCTCACAAGAAGGGGGAGGGAAGTTTGGCTAGCGGAGCTGCTGAAGGAACCTTGTCTGGCGTAGAGGCAGAGCACGTCGGCTGACGTTCTTCGACGGGAACGTGTGTGCATCCCATAAACCTGTGCCTCAGCTGATGGCGTCATCCTCTTGACGGCAGCACTATGTGTACCTGGTATTCCAGTGACCTAAAGACACCTGTCAACTATTGGCATAGCGGAGCTTTCAATTTTTATCCGTCCAAATGCGCACCACACTGATTGTTAAAGTTGGCCGTAGGTTTTTGCAGTGACATTTGTTCTTTCCAGATATGTGAACAATGTAATACGAGTACTGGAACTGAGGCATCACAAGCTGGTGGACTCTTACGTAGGGACGCGCAGAACTATGTGGTATAAGATGAAAATAAAGTCATCTTCGTGCCTCTATGTTTCTCTTCCAAGGAGAACAAACTAGACTGGTTGGCCTTTGGTTAGCACATGATTGCAGCTGGTTCCCTATACGTATTGTACTCCTTTTTTATGACGTTCCTTTCTCAGTTGTAATATATCTCATCCGCAGGCATATCTGATAACAGAATATTTCAAATCATTACGCACACAGAGAAGGAAATAAGCGTTGGCTTATAGTACAAGTAAGATTTCTTGAGTATCTTCGTCATTACAAGAGCTGCAATAGGTGAACTTTTGATTCTCTTCAGTTTATGTAAAAAATTATGATCGATAAATAATAAGCAATACCCTAAAACTACAAATGAAAACTAGAAATAGTACTGCTACTAATAATAATAATACCACTAATGATTATAAAAACGAGGTATACCTGTCCCATTGCTGAGGTCTGATCGTGCAAGCGATGAGAACGTGGAAGGGAGAGGAGTAACAACCTCTTTTCGAAAATAATCGAACAAAAAGAACCTGAGTGATATAACCCAATGAAGCCCTCGTGCTAGAGTGACAGCGAAGGCCTCGTCGATAGCGAAGGCGGAGGGAATTGATCTCAGAACGGCAGAACAAGAGGAAGCGACGGCCCATCTCGTATACCACTGACGCCTATCCGTTGAAGAAATCTGGAACACTGTTATGTTCGCATATTATGATCTTCCTGTAGACTGGAAATCTCCTCTGCAGGAATCAGTAAGGATTATGCAGACAAAGATTGTGTGAAACCCAGCTCTCTCTCTTCGGCCACGGGAATCAGAAGCAGATTAATGCAACTTTTCTTGACTTCCGGAAGGCATTTAATACAGTTGCGCTCTACCGCGTAGTGAACACTATACGACATTAGGGAATTTAAGACAAGATTTTTGACGGGTTTTTGTAGCTTCTAGCAAATATACCACAACATGTCATTCTTAACGGAGAGAAACCTTCAGGCAGAAAAACAGCTTCGAACGTGCCACGAGGGAGTGCTGTAGGACAATTACTGTTCGCAATACACATAAATGACCTTGTGGATAACGTCGGAGGTTCCTCGAGGCTGTTCGAGGCTAAAGATGTTGTGTATACAGAAGTCTAAACGCTAGAAAGCTGTAGGGAAATGCAGCAAGGCGTGTAGAGAATCAATTTTTGCTGCAGAGATAGGTAGTGTGAGTTCCACTCTCTCTACCCTTATCTCCACGAGCTTTTTGCAAGATGTACGTAGAAGGGAGCAACATATTGGTTGACTGTTCTGGGAACGTACGCTGTCAGAAGACCTTGATTCACAACGCCATCGTTGCAGTGTCCACCACTGGAGCTGGCGACGCATCCCCGTGACGCTTTTGCGCTTGTTAGATGTACGCATGACGAAGCGCTCTGTTGTCCTTTCTTTTCGGCTATCCTCTAAGGCAGTGGTTCCCAACCTTTCCGAAACCATTACCACCGAGTGGAATCAGTTATCCCATCCACCATCAGCATTATCTCTGAGAGAAATTAGATATTCGCTAGTAGCCACCCCGGCTCCTTCTATCATCATCAGCATTAGCACGTATGTAAACTTTAGAATGAAAATGAATTTTGTTTTAAGACTTATTTTTAAAATTACGAAGGATAACTAATATTTAGTTTTTAGGTATTTTTTAAACTACCAATATGAGTAGACGAGACAACTGGTACTGCTTCTTCTAACAGCCCTTTTTATACAGAGATGAAACAATTCTCGGTGCATCGCTAGTGCTACCCATAATTCTTCCTCATGAAAGGAAGCTAACTATCCGTATTGAAGATAGACACTACTTGTTACAAAACATTCTCCCTCTGCACTACTCTTCTACCTAGTGACACTTGTTTCATCCATACTCCGCACCCTCAAAATAAACCTAGGCTTCATCCATACTCTGCACACCCATTTGCAATCAACCAAGTTAAAATGTGTGTATTATACTTACTGTTTGTAAATCACTTGACTACTGAACTCGCCATTTCCTAAATGACAGAAATTGGAAGACTTCAGGCTGTCAAAGCTTTTTGTTTGACCACTGCCACTAATAATAATAATGCTTTCTGTTCTGTTGTACTGTCGCTTAATTTGTTTATTGTTACAAAATCAATAATATAGCCATTTCTGGTCTATTGCTGGATCTACCTACAACTCGGAGAAGGCATTTCATGAGATACTTAAGTATATGTCATATAGATGTCTTAATTTTACTTTCATGATGAGGAAGATGTTCATACATTCGTTTTACAAGCTGTAACCTCCACCATATTGTGTCATCCATTAATACTAGTGATCGAAAAGAATGTAATTATTCGTAATATTGTCAGAGCCGAGGTCTTACAAGATAGTGATAATAGTAACATTACTTCGTAAATAATTTACTTTCCTGACCGAAACACAATGGAACCCTATTTTTAATCCTCAGAAAATTTCAGTTTACTCTTCACGGGATAATTACCCCCAGACTGGTAACCGCTCAGGTTGGTAGCCACCGTGCTAAGGTTTACTGACATACGAGCACTACAAGTATTGGTTGAACGAGGGTCTTGTAAGATACTTCCTACTCATGTGGACCAAAGATTGGCAGTCTTACAGCTACAATTTCTAGATTATCTTTACGTGATCTTTACATTTTGAATTTCTCCGTGCGCGTACTCCCAGATATTTAACGGATGTGATTTTCTCTAATCGTCTAATCATATTTTCGATAATCACCTAATCATACATTGATTATCGCTTATTTACAAGAAATGAAATACATTTGTATATCTCAAGGGTCAACTACCTATCTCTGCAGCAAAAATTGATTCTCTACACGCCTTGCTGCATTTCCCTACAGCTTTCTAGCGTTTAGACTTCTGCTTGTGCATCGTTCAAAATGTTCAAATGGCTCTGAGCACTATGGGACTTAACATCTGAGGTCATCAATCCCCTAGACTTAGAACTACTTAAACCTAACTTACCTAAGGACAGCACACACATCAATGCCCGAGGCAGGATTCGAACCTGCGACCGTAGCAGCAGCGCGGTTCCGGACTGAAGCGCCTAGCACCACTCGGCCACAGCGACCGGCCGTGCATCATTCGCTACTGGAAGAACAGAGGGAGGAAGCGAGAGTGGTAAACAAAGTACCCTGTGCCAAACACCCTGAAGTCGCCTGGGCAGTGTAGTTGTAGATGCAGAATGTTATCCTCACAACAGGATGTGGAACGTAGTGCGATAGCTTTAAATGCGAACATCGGACAGAAGCTACCTCACAACATCAACACACGAAACCCACTTCATCACACAGATGTGTACAAAATTGAATGTTTGGAATGTGACTGCTTCTACAAGGCCCGACAGGTAGATCATTTGAGATTAGCGTCACAACACATGGCACCATTAAAAAACAAAAAATACCACACGTCAGCAATAGCCACCCACCTGCATGAAGCAAAACACCATGTTGACAACGCAAGTATCAGCATACTACACATTCAACCTAAAGAACCAGGCATCTTTGAAACACTATGTTATCATGACATCCCCCAAATGTACACGCCATTGACCTCATTTACAAATATACCATCACACTAACAGCTTGTACCCCATGTCAGCTTGAACCTGTACGTACATCAATGGTACAAACTGTACATTCATCTGCATATTTTATAGCATTAACCAATATATTACCTCAACCTATAGGCAGTTATTTCGTGTAACAGATATAACCTTAAGAACCCCCTGCTTTGTAAAGTTTGCTCTCATCCAATCACTCCTTCCACACACTCTCTCTCCCTCTTACTTTCTCTCTGTCTGCTTCCAGCCTTAGATTCCTATCTGTGAATCCCAAACAAAATTGTTATTTATGCATAATTTTACCACTGTAGGCAACATAATTAATATATTTAAAGTTTGCAACATGTCACCTGATTACATAAACGAATGTGAAATTTAAGTTATATAAACTTGACAAAATTTGATTTATACACCATGCATGTATTCAACACCTCAAAACAAAGATCTCCGAAATCCTTTAATACTTGTTCTGTAGTAATGTTGATATGATGTATATTCTTTGTACTCTGTGGTGATGTTTCTCTTCTGCTATATGATACTTGCACCTAATAGTTTCCAGATGCCATATTTGTTTACAAAGTATGAGGAGCCTGTGACCACTCCAGATACTCTATTTTACTTATTTTATTTTTACAGTTAGATATACATTTAGTTTTTTGTCAAAACAAACACAAAACCATGTTCTAAAAGAGTGTTTCGTTTTTCCACTAGACAGTGCCATAAGTCCCTCCAAAAAATCGTAACACACACGCACACAACATAGACAAATCAGATGTTAGAATTGCTCCCATGGTTTCAAAACTAGGGTGCCTTTTTGCTGTGACCCAGTGAAACGCCCCTTAGAAAAATTTAAAAATGACAGTGCTGGAAACCCTCTTACGTTATTTGATTTGCAAACAGCTGAGCAGAACTGAACGTACTCAGACATTTCTCTCTTTACTTATTCTGATCAACACTAAAGTGACACACAATATTTTTAGCGCAACGCAATCTAACTTTCAATAATCCCTACAAAAGAATGGCCCAGACTAACAGTAACCTATATCTTTCATGAATCACTTACCTCACAAAAATCTTCGTTACTCGAACTACTGCAATACAGCGAGCGCCAATACTGCCAGCTAAATAAAAGATTCTATTTACTGAAGGCACTAACTACTGATAGGCATAGTTAGCAAATGAAAGATTTTGATAGAGAACAAACAATGTATTTACCTTAATAGTATTCAACAGGGTCTTTCCGTGATTACATAAATTTATAACTCAGGCTAGAAGTAAGATACAAATATGAAACTGGTATCTAATTGTTTACAAACTATCAAAGTTTTTTTCACACATAAGTAAACTTCCACATGAGCACCCTTGGTAGCACGTAGCACATCTAGGCGGTTTTCAATTTCCGTCCACACTTTAGCCAACATCACTGGAGGCATCGATTCAACGACTGTGGTTATCCGTTGCCGCAGGGTTTCAAGATCTGTTCGGTAGACCTCGTCCTTGACATAACCCCATAAAAGAAGTCTAATGGGGTTATGTCAGGAGAGCGTGGAGGCCGAACCGTTGACCCTTCACGACCAATCCCTCGCCCTGGAAAGGTCTCATCGAGATAGGCACGGACGTCCAAACCCCAACGAGGCGGTGCACCGTCTTGCTGAAACAAGACATCGGGCTGATACTGAAGCAGCTGAGGAACAGCATACAGTTGCAACATGTCCAGATACACTGCAGATGTGATGGTACCCTCAGCGAAGAAGAATGGCCCGATAATTCGATCGTGCAATAGCGCGCACCAAACATTCACCTTTGGACTGCCTCTGGTGCACTCCATGACGTCGCCAGGGCGTTGTGAACCCCAGATGCGCACATTATGGCGATTCACTACTCCACTGACAAAAAAGGTCGCTTCGTCGGAAAAGGCAATTCGTCTGAGATAACCATCATCGTCCTCAGTATGTGATAGCATTTCGACCGCAAAGTCATATCGACGTGTACTGTCATTGGGCAACAAGGCCTGAATGATTTGCACTTTGTGTGTACGTAACAATAAACGTTTCTGTAAAATGTCATGGAGAGAGCTTTTTGGCATCTGTAATTCACGCGAGGTCTTGCGCACTGATTTCTTCGGACTTCGCAGAAAAGACTGCCATAACAGCTTCCACCCTGTCTGCTGAGGTTCTTGGTCGGCCAGACCTCGGAAGGTCAGCAACCGATCCTGTGTTCTTGAACTTCTCATACCAGGCTTTAATGCTCTTGACATCAGGTGGATTCCTTCCAAATGTTGTCTGGAAGTGTCTCTGCACTGTGGTTGGTGATCGTGTCTCATGGTACCACAGGACACACTGTGCCTTCTCCTGATTGGTTAACATGGCTTCTTGGGCACTGCACCTCATCCATTACTTACGTACTGCGAACCTAAAACAGAAAAAACTTTGATAATTGTAAACAATTCGACACAAGTTTCATATTTGTATCTTACTTCTAGCCTGAGTTATCAATTTATGTAATCAGGGAAAGACTTTTCGGACACCCTGTATATCACTTCATGATATCCAGTATTAAAAATTTACTCTTCCTGATGGACACACGTCCAGATCGTCCGCTCTCAAAATTCTGCCATCTCTCTCCCCACATCCACTACTGCTGGCGGCTCACCTCCAACTGCGCAACGCTACACGCTGTTCACAGCCAACTGCCCAACGCTACAATAGCGAATATTCCAACAATACCAACCAGCCCCAGACTGCACACGGCACAGCCAGTGATTTTCATACAGAGCCTACAAGACGTTACACACATAAAAACCTAAACAGCCTACTTACACCAGTTATCTACACAACTAAATTCCTTACATACTTTTTCTGCCTTATAGGCAATGTAAAGGGTAAAGAGCAATGGGTATCGAGTCTTGAGGTAACAGATTTTGCAGGAATTTCTGGCTAGTGATATTGTTTCCCATGATGACGGAGAATCCTCTGTTACCAATCACGTTAGTAATTATGTAAAACAGTGTAAAGATGCCAGGTGTTCTGCAGACGGCAAATTTCCATATGAACGTCATTATGTGCTTTTAAGAAAATAAAACAAATCGAATGATGATGAAGAACCTACGTAGAAACATGTACGGACGAAATACAAGACTGCTGTGTTTGCTCAAGGCACAATCCTTTTGTAAAATATATCTAAACGTTCAAAAACTCATAGAAACCCACTCGACTCACACAGCGCCACATTACGCCGTCAGGCCTCATGGAATAACGAGCGTAACCTCGCCACAGTGGCCACAAGCCGTTCTCCAGTGGGGCCGGACGGCCCTAAGTGAGTTATTTTGGCGGGGGCGGGCCGAGGCCGAGCCGAGCCAGCCGGCCGTAAATCGCCGCCTCCGCCGCCCCCGCCTGCGCCTCCGCCGCCGCTGTAATCTGGGGACGCGGCCGTGCGCCGCCGCCTGGTTCGTCACCGCCGCAACTGCATTAGGCTCGGTCGCCTCGCCTCGCACCGCCCTCTGCCCGCCGCAACACAAACACAACTCGATTACCGAGCGGGCACTCAAAACGCGCGCTGATTGTGAAATATGGCCGCCTCAATTGCGTCTAATTGAATGTCCGTCCGGGTCCGGGGAAGTCCCCGCGGTAATTCGATTGCCCACCCACCCCCTTCCACCCTCCTCTTCTCTTTCTCTTTTCTCTCCCCCTTTACTAGGTTAGTTAGCGAGCCGTAATCTTCCTTTCGCGAAGGATCTCCACCGCCCCCCGGCGCAAAGCAGCTGGTAATGGAGTGAGGCGCGCAATTGTTTCATTGCGCGTAAGTAACGCTTTTGGAGCTGGCATTTTGTTAGGGGTAACCTCGCCAGTATTATGTACGGCTGGACGGTAGCGTGATAAACCGAGGGCAAACAAAACTAGGTTAAAACCTGGACTTCTCTCTGAATCTCCAAACCTGGACTTCTCTCTGAATCTCCAACACCACTGGCTCTTCAAAACTAGCTCTCTTTCGCAAGTCCCATTAGTTTTTTTTATTTAGTAGATGTATCGCCTTTGATGGCATGGTCGTGATAAGATGTGTACAGGTTGCTCAGTCATTCTTATAACTATCTCGCGTTTATCTTGAAATTATTTTCTTGTATTAGTGAGACATAATTCTGTGGGCAGAATGCCAGGCAAGATGGTCGCATCAGCAGAGGTTGTTTGTGAAATGCTGACGGTGAATCTGATTGAGGGTGAGGCATCACGTGTTAACTGGTGGACGCGAAGAGTGTCGGTTGCAAGCCACAAGCCTTCTCTGGCACCGGCGTCTGGCTGGCAGGCTATGAGGTATTTCTTTCCTAACAACTTTTTGGACTTAGAAATTAGGCAAACATACCTACAAGAAACGTACCTGAGAAGAAACTTTGGGTAACTACAACTGTTCGACGAAAGAAGGAAGTACAAAAAGGTTAGAGAAAGAAATACAGCAGAGGAAGTCACTAAGGAATGAAATAAACAGGAAGTGCAAAAAAAGCTAAGGCGAAAAGGTTGCAGGATGAATGTGAGGAATCGAAACAGAAATGGTTGCCGAAAGGCTTGATTCAGCATCTACAAAAGTTAAGACAACTTCTGGTGAAATTAAAATCAAAGGCGACAACATTAAGTGTGCAATGGTAATTCCACTTGAACAGATAGTTAGCAAGACTTCTTCGAGGCGGGGATTTGTTTGATGATGTAATTGAGGAACCAATGTGAGTCGATATGGAAGACAAACGGGATCTAGTGTGAGAGTTTCATAGAGCTTTGGAGGACTTGAGATCAGATGAGGCAGAATGGATAAACAACATTCCTTCGGAATTTTTAAAATCATGGGGAGGAAGTAGCTACTAATCTACTATTGAAGTTGGATTGTAGAATCTATGAAACTGGACACGTACCATAGACATTCGGAAGGTAGCAAGAACATATAAGTGCGACAGTCGTGGCATAATCAGCTTAAAAATTCATTCCTCCAAGTTGCTGGAAAGAATAATGTAGAGAAGGATGGAAAAGAAAACTGAAAATCTTTTGCGTGGTGGTCAGTTTGGCTTTAGGAAAGGTAAAGGCACAAGACAGTTAGCTCTGACGTTTACTTGATAATGGATGCAAGACTTAGGAAAAATCAAGGCAAAGTCATAGGATTTTTCGACGTAGGAAAAGCATTCGACGATACAAATGATGCAAGATGTTTGAAATTCTCACAAAAATAGAACTAAACTATAGATAACGCTGGGTAAAACACAATATGTACATTCATCAACCAGAACATTATGGCCACCGATCTACTATCGATATAAACCTGTCTAAGCGATAACAGCGTTATCGGGCGAGGAATGACTACTAGTCAGACACACTCACGCTGCATGTAGTATTAGTGAGCGTGTTGTCCTTCTGTAGAATGGGGAAGGTGCGTGATCTATCTGAATCTGACCGAGGGCAGATTGCGATGGTCTCGAGGCTCGGCACGAGCATTTCGGAAACTGCACAACTTGTCGGATGTTCGAGGAATGCTGTGGTGAGTATCTTCAACATGTGGCGAAACCAAGGTGAAACCACGTACAGACGTGGCCAGCTCTCATTTCAGATGTCGGATGTCGTAGGGTGGCCAGACTGGTAAAACATGACAGGCGGACAACTGTGGCGGAACTGACATCGGACTTTAATGCCGGGCGGAATAAAAGTGTGTATGAAGACACAGGGCATCGAACACTCCTTCAACGCCCTTCCACTGCCTACAACCCATGCACGTGCCAATGTTAACACCACGAAATCGTCTACTACGACTGCAACAGCTCGTGATCATCGGCACTGGACATTGGCACAGTGGCACATCATTGCATAGTCCGATGAATCCCGATGCAGATGGGAGGGCTCAAATCCGTCGTCTACCAGGGGAACACCTCCTTGACACCTGTACTGCGCTGCAGAGACGAGCTGCTGGCCGCTACATTATGCTCTGGGGAACGTGGGTCCAGTGGAACTCGTGCAAGGCTCCATGACGGCAAAGGAGTGTCGTACGATAGTTGGAGACCACGTACATGCCTTCATGGCGGTCATGTTTCCCGACCGTAGTGCTATTTTTCAGCAAGATACTGCGCCATGTCACAAAACCAGGAGTGCGATGGAGCGGTTCGAAGAAGACAGTGGAGAGCTCTAGTTGATGTGCTAGCCCTCCAACTCACCATGTCTGAAACCGACCGAATACATCTGGGATGTGACTGAACGTGGTGTCACAGCTCATTGCCCACCTCCCCGGAATTTACGGGGATTAGGTGACTTGTGTGCGTGGAGATGCGGGGCCAACTCCCTCCAGCCACCTACCGAGACCTCATTGCTTCCATGCTATGACGCATAGCCGCTTTATCCTTACCAAAGGTGGACATACAGGCTATTAGGCAGGTGGAAATAATGTTGTGGCTGATCAGTGTGTAAGAACCAAGAGGGAACAATAAGACTGGAAGGCCAAGAGCGAAGTGCTCGGATAAAAAAGGGTGTAAGACAGGGATGCAGTTCCTCGGCCCTACTGTTGAATATGTACATTAAAGAAGCACTGACAGAAATTAAAAATATGTCCAAGAACCAAGAATGCAGTTAAAATTCAGGGTGAAAGTATCCAGCCATAAGATCACTGATGACATTTCTGTCCTCAGTAAAAGTGATGAAGAATGAGAATATCTATAGAATAGAATCGTGAGTCCAGTCAGTACATAATATGGACTGACAGTAAACCGAAGAAAGATGAAAGTAATGAGGAGTATCAGAAACGAGAACAGCGAGAAAGTTAATATCACAATTAGGGACCACGAAGGAAACTAAGTCAAGGAATTCCGCCTTGCTGGAAGCAAAAAACACATGACGGACGAAGCGAGGACGACATAGACTAGGAGAGGGCGTTCTTGGCCAAGAGGTATCTAGAAGTATCAAACACAGGTGTTAATTTGAGGAAGAAGTGTCTGTGAATGTACATTTGGAACATAGCATTGTATTTTAGTGAATTCGACGGTTGTAGTGTCAGCAATGCAGTAGAAATACCTCATTATCAGAGATTCATTCTTATCGCTAACCTTACTCCACGCAGAACAGCAAAATGTGTTTTCACTGTACCACACATGAAGTTTGAAGGGCAGCGAGAAAGACTGCTTGCATTCCAATGCGAGACCTGTTTACCGACTCACAAGGGAATGGTCAGACTTGTCATGCCGAAGCATGTATTGATTTTTTTAGCACTGTTATTTAACTGTGAAAAAGGTCCGTTTGCAAAATTGTAACTGCTGACATGAACTGGTAATCCCTAAAAAAAAAATCACGAACATGGCTGTGTTTCCTGCTTGGCGCTTGCAGTGACGGTTGGCCACCCCTGGAAATGGCGAGTCGCGAGCCGCATGGTCGGCAAGTGCGGCCGTCTTATCGCGGCGTTCGCTAAAGAGGAATATTGCTGCAGGGTTTTGGTGGAAAGGGGAAACGAATATTCGTTTCTGTGGCATGCACGTCCTTTTAATTTCTGGTACGTTCAAAAATGGTTCAAATGGCTCTGAGCACTATGGGACGCAACTGCTGTGGTCATAAGTCCCCTAGAACTTAGAACTACTTAAACCTAACTAACCTAAGGACAGCACACAACACCCAGCCATCACGAGGCAGAGAAAATCCCTGACCCCGCCGGGAATCGAACCCGGTTCTGGTACGTATTTCGAAACATACCGTCCTGAAACTCGTTAGAGATATGAAAGATGTTCTGTACATGTTCATCTATACTCCGCAAGCCACTTTACGGTGAACACTCAATCTCCCCTCACAGGTGATGGCGAAACCTGTAAATTTTTTGCTGCTTGCCATGGAGATATACCACAGACGCCAAATGAAGCAATCAACAGAAAACACGCGTGAAGACTATGTGTTGTGCGACATGGTTGTTAAACTTCTAGACGAGCATGTCTAGAAACAACTGGAACACTCGATATTGCAGACAGTGACTCTACAGACGGCGAAGACACCGACGAAAGTTGCACTCGTGAAGACTCTTCGAGTGATAGTGCCACGTACCATCATCAATTATCTCCGAAAGTAACACCAGCAACTACAATTACCTTATCAGACAAAGAAAATGCGGTGACGTATTGGTTGAACGAAAGTGGTAAGAAACGCCTACGTGTCAGTACTGTTCAAAATAAGTATCGCTTTGTCCGTTCTGAACGTGAATTGTATAGGTGGAAAAAACAAGTCGCTCGACGACGTAATAGTCGACTGGAAATTGCGACGGAGATAAATGCGCGACTTTTTGCGTTATTTACCGATGCCAGACAACAGTCATTTGGTGTGAGCAATACAACTTTGCGTGATTGGGCGTTAGAGATTGCCAACACGATAGGCGCTAAAGCATTTACAGCTTCTCAAAGTTGGATTAGTCGCTTCAAAATATCACATAACATTGTGGCAAGAAAAATAACAAAATTTGTATCGAGAAACAGGTCGGAAAATGAAGTGACACAAATCGAAATGATAGAAGCTTTTCTTACGAATGTAAAAAATAAGATCGCTAGTTTTAGTGAGTCATACGTGTACAATGCAGATCAGTCAGGTATTCAAAAAGAAATGCGTGTGAAGAGAACACTGCCATTCAAAGGAGAAAAACATATTGAGGCGATTGCACAGTCCACGACTGCACTCACCCATTCATACACTATAATGCCCATAATTAGTCTGGATGGTTCATTGCTGCCTAAAATATATGTGTGTCTTCAAGAACCAACTGGACGTTTTGGACTACGTGTCAAAAGAACAATGTACTACGCAAACAGTCTTGTAGTAGACGCATCGAAGTCTGGAAAAATGGGAAACGAAAACGTTACACTTTTCATGCGTCATGCTTTTCTTCCGTTTTGCGGGAACAAATCTCTTCTCCTTCTAGATTCGTGGTCAGGTCATAAAAGGTCTGATTCATTAAAAGCTGTATTTCGAGCCCACCCTGACAAAGAAGTAGAGATGCTTCAGATTCCACCCGGCACGACCAACGTAATTCAACCTTTAGACATAGAATTTTTCCGGCCAGTGGAAGGCATTTTACAGAAAACTAACAGAGAAAATTATTGTGTGCTGATCACTGCAATTTCCTGCCTATCACCGTGACTATATTCTCTAGCTGCAATCAGTAGTACATTATCAATCTTCCTCCCCACGATTTCAGAATTTGATTAAATATGCGTGGCACTCCTCGAAATATGCTGATATTAGGCCTGATTCATTCCTAACACCAGCCCAGTTTTGTCTACGGACATCTAACAACGTCTGTGATTCGCAGGGCTGTCATATGTCGTCTTTGCTTGTATGTTCTTGGTGCACAAAAAAGCTATGTTTTGAACATTGTATCAATGTTTCGCTTTTTGCGGTAACTACAAGAAATAAAATTTGGACGTGTTCTAAACCGTTTATTTATTTGTGTCTATTTCATAGCTATTTGGAAAGAATGTCGTAGATAACATATCAGCCATATTTGTCAACGAATGTTTAATTATCATACGATCGCTTTCACTGGGGGAATCAGCTCTCTCACCGCTATGGCAAGAGAGCGGCGCGTAGCTAACGCCACCTTGTCCCTAGATGGCGTTGGTATAACGTAGCGAGAGAGGTCAGGGTTGTACAAGAGGCAGTTATAAGCGCGGAAACCATGCGACAATAATGTTTTACTTCATAAAATTGTTTACAGACTTCCAGGTCATCTCAGCAGCTAAAATTCTGCATACAGACTTCTTGCAATGTTAAATCACAGTGGTAAAAAAAACAACACAGGTTTCGACATGACAAGTCTGACCATTCCCTTGTCAGTTTGTTGTCATTGACAGTTTCGCGGCTGCTTCACGACATGTGGCCTAGCATTGCCTATTTCGAATTCTTTCGCCGACGGCTGTTTGAATGATAATCTGACATTTAGTCAGGATGGGTGGCTGACATTCTTAGATAATTATCTTCCATTGCTCGTGGTGGACCGAAATCGAGCTCTCGGCTGGAGCTTATAGTTCAAAAATACCGCGTGAAGCTAGTAAACACATCAGCCAAGAAAATCAGCGGTGCCTCAGATCGGTCAAAGGCGAACAGAAGCCACTCCCAGTGTGAACGGTTAATCGAATACTATGCACCGCTCAGGAGAACGATGGGGTTCCAAAAGTGTCAACACTTCTGTCATGCGTAAGAGGTAGATGAGGTACTGACGGAAGTAAAGATGTTATGCAAATCGTGCTTGGATAGCCGACTTGGTAAAGCACTTGCTCGCGAAAGGCAAAAGTCCCAGGTTCCAGTCTAGGTCTGGCCCATCTGCCGAGAAATTTCAAAGCAGCGAGCACTCCGCTGCAGAGTGAAAATACATCCTGGAAAAATAAATCTGGTTTACCGGATGCAGATTCGAACAAGCGTCCTCCCGAAAGCGAGTCCACTGTGCTAAAAGTCGCGTCACGTTGCTCTGCTGCCGGTGTACGGGGGTGTCGACGATCGGTGAACGTCGTGAGCCGCCGAGGCGGGGAGCACTCCGTTCCGAGAAGCCGACCGGTCCGTAGGCGGGGTGAGATCAGCGCTATCGCGGTCCATCTGCCGGCGCAGCCAGATGGAGTCGTCCAGATTACGCGACTGGCCGCTGTACCGAACTGTCTGGCGTCACCAGTAAATTTACACTGAGCGGCCGTACGGGGCGCCACGGAAGGGCGGGGGGGGGGGGGGAGGGGGGTAGCTCTCGCCTCGTCACGGAGCATTACTCACTTGCCAACAAACCGTACCGCATCAGACGGGCCATCTGCTGCTACTGGAACTCGTTCCGCATCAAGTGAAGGAAATAAAAAGGTGTTACGTGGTGAAAACCTGTTGATCTGGCACCTCCTCAGCTTATCTGGGCAACAACTCAGGCAGTGTCATGAAACAGAGTGACGCATACCTCAGTACTCCAAAATACGCCTTCCGGTGTACTGCAGAAGTTGCTTGTAGTCACGCACACAGCTTCCCAGCTTTCTTGTCCCATTCCAGAATCGTACGTGGGAAGAGCGACTGTCGGGAACCGCCCGTAAGAGCCCTGACTTCTCTTTTTTTTCTGCCGTTATCATTTCGCTAGTTGCATTGACGCATCCCGTACGTGCTTGCTAGCACACAACCAGACCACGCTGCTTTGATTCATTGTCTAGTGGTCGAACACTGTTTCGCATCAGTATTTAAAACCAGGGCTTGGAAAAACGGGTCAGTTACATTGCACTGTCGGAGTCAGTCAGAGGTGAGAGATGTATTGTTTCTAATCACAACAGCTGCAGGAATTGTTGAAGGAAGAGTACAGAATGACGAGTATTAGCTCGTAACTTTGTGTCCAACTTTTATGATCAAGCCTAATGTATGTAAGGAACCCTTCGATAGTGTTGGGTATCGATCACTTCATTTACAAAAATTGTAACTTCACATAATTCGAATTTTACGTAAGCAGTTACTTAGTGAACTGTTATTTTCATTTGATATGAATTCAAAAATTTTATAGTTAATTAACAAAAAACATAATTCTGTTAAGTTACACTCTAAGATAAAATAACGACGTACCACGAAACAATTATCCGAATGGTACGGAAATCGCTAGATATTATGTGCATCTACAGACAAACAAATGATTATAATTTCAGAAAAATTGGAGCGTCACAAAATGACCAAGCCAATAATGTCTTGCTCCAACACTGGCCCTCATGCAAGCAGTTATTCGGCTTGGGATTGACTGACAGGAGTAGCTGGACGTGCTCCTGAGGGATATTGTGCCAGTTTTTGTCCAATTGGCCCGTTAGATCATCAAATCCCAAACTAGTTGAAGGGCCTTGCCCATAATGCTCCAGACTTCCTCATCTGGGGAAAGATGTGTGGACCTTGTTGACCAAAGTAAGATTTAGCAAGTACGAAAGCGAGGTGTGGAGACTCTTGCCGTGTGCGGGCAGGCATTATCTTGCTGAAATGTTAAGCTCAGGATGGCATACCATGAAGGGCAACGAGACGTAGAATATCGTCGACGTACTGCTGTGCTGTAAGGGTACTCGCATGACAATCAAAGGAATGTTGCTATGAAAGGAAGTGGCGTCTCTGACCGCCAGTCCTGTTTGTCGGGCCTTATGGCGGGCGACACTCAGGTTGGTTGAAAGGGTACAGCACCGCCCGACATTGAAAATAGGTACAACATACTTCATTATTTTTGTCAAAACAACACATTTTTTTTGTAAAACAACTCAATTTCAATTAATACAGCGAAACCGGATACCAGTGTAGGAAAGAATGACAATTTATTTATTTAATTTATCATATGTGCACTCCCACAAAATAAATCCCTACATCCAGTTTGGTGAGATCTTTTGAAATGAATGAATGTATGGTCGTCTGCTAACCACAGATAGTGACTGTGAATATATGATCATCTTTGAGTCGATCCTTTGGTGGGACCAAAGACATGAAATTTACCAGAGCTTTGAGCGCCTGAAATGTGGCTGACCAATAAGGTAGCAAGGTGCTTCTCCCACTTCGACAGAGGTGCGAGAGAACCTGAATACGGCCATGTTTCAGCACTCTGCCGCTGGATCCTGTGCTGTTTACACCTGTTTTAGATGTGCTCCGTAATGACGAAAGAGTGGAGGCATGGTATGCATGTGGAATATTTAAGAGTAGTTTGAAATAATAATTTCTCTATTTCAGGAACTTTTGTGGGGAGAATTAAATGTCAGGCAGGTAATATTAATGGGATTGTAGTAATCTTCGGAAGTGACCAACGGTCACAAAGAAACCACGTGTAGCAATAAGTTGAAATACTTCCGTGTGCTTAAGCTAAGCTGAATTACTAGCGTGTGCACAATAAGTTGAAATATTTAAGAAATAGCGTGTGTACCATAAGTTGAAATATTTAAGAAATGGCGTGTGCAGGACTTGAAATTAGAGACGAGTACTTCCACGTGGTGAGTACTGTGTGAGTCTCAATCTGTGTATGAGACAAAGGATAAAGAGAAGTACTCGTCCATGGCATCAGTTGAATTCGTGTGGATGGTACGCTGAGAGTGACTATGACATTTGTGTTTAATGTGAGATACAGTTTACTGTTCAGTGCGTGTTCAAAATGCCGATTTGAGTGACTTAAAGACTTTCGTCCGGGTAACCATGGGAGAGCTTTGACACCGAGACAGCGTGTCTAGGGAACCTGTCAGCAACTTTTTAGACCCCAAGAAAATCACAGAATGAAATGATTCCGTGTGACTCGCAAGATAAGGAATAATGTATTTGTAATTGTAATTGTGTAAATTTTTTTATATATGTTTCATTCCTGAAGGGACAGCAAGTGTAATTGTATTTTATCAACATTTGTGTGTAGTATAGTTAGTGTGTTTTTTTGTTTGTTCTGGGTTATCAAGTACACGTAACATGTTTATTAGAGTATTTGGTACAATGATGCTGTAATTATTAGCCAGTGGCGCAATAATAACGTAGAGGCTCTTGTTGCATTGGTCAGTAAGATTGTTACAGGGGACAAGAATTTGCATTGCACAACAAATATAGGAATTAATTGATGCATTTTGATGTCGTGGACAGTATTGATCTTGTTGGTGTGTTGACTGAAGCCACTTATTTTCATTATCACAGTGGTGATATTTCACATTAAAGTGTAACGAAGGCTAGTCGAAATGCAAGTTCTTGTCGTCTAAATGTGTAACAACAGAGAAATGAGCAGTAGAGTAAGATATGAGAGCTACTGGTGGATTCAAGCACTTATTGCTAAACTATTTACTGCGTGTATTGATCCAAGTTGATGGACTGACTAGCTCAGCAGCAGGTATTTGTACTGGTGGATAAGGATAAGGTTAAACTCACTGTCGAGTAGTTGTGGCAATTGCTTAAGTGATGATAGTTAACGAGGTATGACATGATGTCTTAGGTTGACTATATTACGTAACCAGTATGTAACTTGTGGTATATTTCATTGTTTTTCTTCTCAGTTTTATTTCTCTGTAGGTTTGATGTATATTTTAGAGTAATGGTATGGAGCCTGACATTCTACATGTAACTGGTGTACGGAATGTTTTTCTTTTGTTGATTTTGTTTTGCATTTAGAATTTGCTGTGTAAAGGGTTTTACCCCGCAATTTATGAATGTCAGATTACTTGCTCTGTGTTTGGACGGTGAGCTGTTTAAAATTTCACGAGTACAATTAGTATTTTTTTTATTTGTCATAGAATTAGTGAAGTTTGGATTACTCATAAAAATAACGAAGATCCCAATAACTAAGCCAATTTTTATCTCAGCATTATTTTTTTATTTGTATGATGTGATGTTTTATTTGTCATTTGGATTGTTATAAATATGTATGTGTACGTTACTCCGGATTGTGGAGAGTACAATAATGCAACAACTCTGTCAAAAATTTGCTAAAGTAACAACATTTGGTCGTCAATTTAAGGTCACCAGGGGCTAAGGTCTCCTCCTGGTTATTTTGATGACTTGCTCTGTTTGTTCTAATACAGTTTTCTTAAAAAAAAAAAAATGTTCGGAACTACCCTCGCATTGCAAGGATAGTACCGTGCCATTTTTTTCTGCATGGGTAGCCGGTGGTGAAAGGGTACAGTACCGCCCGACATTGAAAATAGGTACAACATACTTCATTATTTTTGTCAAAACAACACATTTTTTTTGTAAAACAACTCAATTTCAATTAATACAGCGAAACCGGATACCAGTGTAGGAAAGAATGACAATTTATTTATTTAATTTATCATATGTGCACTCCCACAAAATAAATCCCTACATCCAGTTTGGTGAGATCTTTTGAAATGAATGAATGTATGGTCGTCTGCTAACCACAGATAGTGACTGTGAATATATGATCATCTTTGAGTCGATCCTTTGGTGGGACCAAAGACATGAAATTTACCAGAGCTTTGAGCGCCTGAAATGTGGCTGACCAATAAGGTAGCAAGGTGCTTCTCCCACTTCGACAGAGGTGCGAGAGAACCTGAATACGGCCATGTTTCAGCACTCTGCCGCTGGATCCTGTGCTGTTTACACCTGTTTTAGATGTGCTCCGTAATGACGAAAGAGTGGAGGCATGGTATGCATGTGGAATATTTAAGAGTAGTTTGAAATAATAATTTCTCTATTTCAGGAACTTTTGTGGGGAGAATTAAATGTCAGGCAGGTAATATTAATGGGATTGTAGTAATCTTCGGAAGTGACCAACGGTCACAAAGAAACCACGTGTAACAATAAGTTGAAATACTTCCGTGTGCTTAAGCTAAGCTGAATTACTAGCGTGTGCACAATAAGTTGAAATATTTAAGAAATAGCGTGTGTACCATAAGTTGAAATATTTAAGAAATGGCGTGTGCAGGACTTGAAATTAGAGACGAGTACTTCCACGTGGTGAGTACTGTGTGAGTCTCAATCTGTGTATGAGACAAAGGATAAAGAGAAGTACTCGTCCACGGGATCAGTTGAGGACTCGCGTGTGTGATGAATACATTAATATGACTTTGCGTGTGACGCTAGATTCAAACTCTGGGAGAGAAGCAAGGTGAGTCGGCCGTCTATCCAGCAACGCCACGTGGCTTGCATTGCACAGGAAGACGTGCATTTATCTCCAGAGTTCACAGTAGGAAAGTAGAATTACAAAGTGGGGCAGTGTCGTGTGAAACTGGGATCAATATTAATTGAAGTGGGAAAGCTGAAAGTGATAATGTTGTAACCATTCTCTGTGTAGTATTTCATATTGTTGTGTGGTGTATGTCATGTAATTTGGGTATGTGTGGTTTCCAAGGGTGTGTAGCGAAGTAGTTTCAAAAGATTAGTGGGTTATGCTTGTTCCTTCTGTACCGCTCGGTCTGGAGGAAAGTTTCGTGATGATGATTGTGAGAGTCGAAGTGTGAGAGATAATAAAAGATCCACCATCCTATCCAGAAAGTGCACTGTAGCGTTAAATAAATTACGAGACCATAATATAGAGATTCACTAATGTAAAGCCATGCCCACTGGGCGGAATTTCTCATATGTTATTCTTGTAGGTTATAGAATTTGTGTGTTTAGGTTAGGGAATTTATCAGAATAAATCAGATAGTGAAAAGAAAGAGATTGGTAGACTATTCCTTCAAATTGTATGTTGTCATAATGTCCCGAATTTATAATGTGTGCGCCATTCATATTCAGTGGGATGGCCACGTGTTAATAAAAGCCGTCAAATAAAAGACAAAAAGAAAATGTGGTACTGCCAGTGCGTAGTGTACAGTCAGAGTTCTGTAAATCATTGATAGTCAGATATGCGTTTCCGTTGCGTAGTAATCATATAGGAGGATAACTTGTAACTTAAGTGAGAGTACTAGAGCTAATGTTACTCGTTAAATTAAGAAAGAATCCACTCGCTTGGCAGACCACTCATCTTGCAGGCCTGACTGCTTGATGCCACAGTATGAGCAAGGCATGTGGATGCCTCTCATGGTATCTCGCTGCTGTCTGGGACGTCTCCCGACATTGACCTACGTGCACCAAAAAGCCCGTTTCCAGTGGTGTTAGGCACTGGAATCTCATTGACTGGAGTAGAACTGTCTTCACCCCTTTGCAGTGGTGTCGGGCACATTCGGCCTGCAATCTCTTTGACTGGAAGATAATTGTCTTTGCTGCTCATCGGGGCTCAGTTCGAAGTGAGACTCATCACTGAAGACTTATTCCAGACATTGAGCTTCCAGGCCGAAGACGTGTCTGTCGACACCCCAGATAGCGGTGGGATACCAACGTGACTATAGTCCGCCATAAGGCCCGACAACTGGGACTGATGGTTAGGGATGCCGTTTCTTTTCAAAGTAGGACTCCTTTGGTTCCCATATGCAGCTACCTTACAGCACAGCCGCACGTCGACGATACTGTATGCCTCACTTTGGCCAGAGGTAGACGAACACGCTATTGACTTGCTCAGTTTGTGAAGCTCTTTCTCTTGAATACATCATCCAATTTTTCTGAAATTCCAATTTGTTTGTCTGCAGACGTACATTACATCTAGCGATTTCCGTCCCATTCGGATAATTGCTTCGTCTTGCGTTGTTCCTTTTTTGTCTTAAAGTGTATTTACAATAACCGTATTCAAAATTATGCAATATTTACGTGAAAATTTAAATATTAGAGGGACCGGAAAGTAATGTCGTTTTGCACATGTCGGTATTCATTTGTCCTTTTTTCAGCTCACTGTGTACTTCAGAGTCATTTTTTACTTGTAAATAATCAGATCTCACATTTTTACAGTTTGTGGTGAAATGGCCAACCAAATACCAGAAAAGGAAGATATGCGGGATCGTATGCTTTTCTTGTTTCGCGAGGGTAGTATCACAGTAGTAGCTACCAAAAACATCTGTGTTGTTTATTCCATTCCAGTAGACGTCCCCCCCCCCCCAAGTTCAAATCCGGTAATTATGATCTTTCCAACTGGTTTCGATCAGGAAGTCTGTAACGCCCCCATTATTAATCGATTAATGCGATAGTATGACCGTGATTGCTTTTACCTAATGAACTCGGTTTTGGATGAGGTTGTCACTCCGAAGATAATTTGACCAGTTACTGAAGAGAAGTATAGAACAAGAAGTTCTAAAGAATAGTTTATTCTACTACTACAGTTTCTACTTATTAGGATTTTGTTTAATACTTAAAACAGTTCTATCACATCACTCACATGAGATAAGCACGGATCAGAAAGTTGTACCACATGACTCAAAGACCCCACAACAAAACTGACTGAAATAATACAGAAATTGATAAATACAGTCTCCAGCCCAATGGGGCGCTGTCTGTTCAGTTTCTGAGCAATAAAGTGAGCGATGAATGCGTAACCGTTTGGCTGTACGTACCCCAGAAGGTTGACACACGTATCTGACACAATACCTACGAAATAACAATGATGAAGAAAGAAATTTCCTTAACTCCCCAATACCACATATGTTGGTTTGGAAAAAGGTATTTAAACTCTGCATTAAAAAGGTAAGTGATTGACTGACTCTTTTGTTGTGGCAATAATTTACGCAACCTCTGATTAACGTTTATTTATGTGCACTAGATTCCTGGACCTGGCAAGCTAAGCCATTGAATACATTGTAGTTACAATGAAAATTTACTGCCTCAAATAAGCAACTGTTGGCTTTCAACAGTTTGAAATACGAACCATTCCAGTACACAACAGCATCACTATAACAGACATAGATATGAAATATATGAACTTATTTTAAACTTTTCTTTGATTTGCAGTTGCCAGAATTGCTTTAGTTTTCAGTTACTTTGTCTTAACTGAATTATCAATAATTACTTTGTCTCTAAATATTTTTGAACAACACTGATAACTTGTTGATGTTTCATTATTAATTACTTTCAATAATCATTTTAGCAAACAGCGAAACTGTTTTTCTTTTAGCTACTTAAACAACGACACTCCGTTATTCCAATACTGGGAAGGGTTAGGAATCTAAGTAGGTGACAATGACTGACGATGATGGCAAGATCAGGTACCTACATTTTTTACGTAGAACGCTTATTATTCACCGAGAATGCCATTGGGTAATTCCTCACCAAGTTTCTAACGTGAACGAAAATAAAACAGCCTTACAGTTCGCTGCAGATGTTAAGACGTCGTCTTCATTGTCGTCTACAATTCTCCCATTGCTCCATATAATATAGCGGGCACGCTTGATTCACAATGACCGATCGTGGGGCAAGATCTCGGTGTTACTCGGGCCTCTTACATCTGCCCACCCTCGTCATGCTCTTGGTGCCTCGCTAGTTATAAAACTGCGGCTCACATAGGTCCGATAGCGCACGCCACTTGCGTGTGTTCGCTCTTCGGTCTCACAAACAAGTTGAAACGTCCCCTTAGAAAAATTAATGAATTACTGTGCTGATAAACCTCTTACGTTATTTGATTTTCAAACAGCTGAGCAGAAGTGAACGTACTCAGGCATTTCTCTCTTTACTTATCCTGATCAACACTAAACTGACACACAATATTTTTGGCGCAACGCAATCTGACTTTCAACAATCCCTACAAAAGAATGGCCCTGGCTAACAATAACCTATAACTTTCATGAATCACTTACCTCACAAAAATCTTCGTTACTCGAACTACTGCAATGCAGCGTGCGCCCATACTGCCAGCTAAATAAAAGATTCTAACTACTGAAGGCACAAACTACTACTCGAACTACTGCAATGCAGCGTGCACCCATACTGCCAGCTAAATAAAAGATTCTAACTACTGAAGGCACTAACTACTGACAGGCATAGTTAGCAAGTGAAAGATTTTGATAGGGAACAAACAATGTATTTACCTTAATAATGTTCAAAAGTCATCATATATATCAGTTCATGATGTCCAGTATTACAAATTTACTCTTTCTGATGGACACACGTCCAGATCGTCCGTTCTCAAAATTCTGTCATCTCTCTCCCCGCATCCACCACTGCTGGCGGCTCACCTCTAACTGCGCAATGCTACGCGCTGTTCACATCCAACTGCCCTACACTACAATAGTGAATATTCCAACAATGGAAACCAGCCACAGACTTCACACAGCACAGTCACTGATTTTCATGTAGAGCGCTACGTGGCGTTACCAACATCAAAACCTAAACAACCTACTTACAAAGTCTACTGCGTGCTCTTCTGCTCTGACGTCACACTCGGGTCCAGAGACAGCGCTCCCCCAAAAGTCATTACTCTCTGACGACGACACTGTATTACTATTCCCAACTTTCCCTAACGGCACTAACCAAAAATAAAAAATCTTGATACAAAATAATTTACTCAAGCTACAGTACACGTGGCGCTTATAATCAACACATAGTTTATAGAATAAAAGAAGTAGATCACATTTTCAATAAACATGATGGGAAAAAAATGTTAGGTAGTACATCTGTATTATAGTGTCACAAGACCAACAACTTTAAACAATGTTAAGGGCTGAAGCGGAAGCAAAACAGTGTCAGACAATCGAAGAATTGTCAAACACTATCAGCCAACTTTAGTCGACCATTTTAGCAGATTGGTAAAGACAAACACAGCTAACAGATCCACCACATGCAACGTACTGGTTTAGTAGCACAATATATAAGCCGTTTTTGATTTCTTGATCACTGGAGATGAAAATTTGGTCGTGTGTGACACTAAAGGCAGTCGCTATCTCAGAATGAATCGCCACGAAATACAGCTAAGCCAGATTTCCACCCCAGAATGGGGTTTAGTGGGGAATACATGATGTTGTTTATTTTGAATTGCTGAAACCTTGACAAACTGTGAATGCGCACCGCTACTGTGGACAACTGGATGGGGTAAATGAATCTTCCACTGAAATGTGCCAAGCGGCGGTCAATAGAAAAGGCGTTAGTTTGCAACACGATAATGCAAGACCACACTGCGCGAGACACACCCTCGAAAAGTTAATGAATTATGGCTGTAGGTATTGCCTACCCACCATACTCGCTCGATGCTGCGCCATCGGATTTACATTTATTCCGAGTGCTGCAACATTTTCTAAGTGGGAAAAATGTAAAAATGTGGACGATGCCCAAAATACCATCGTCAGGTATTTTTCTCAAAAATCAATTGATTCTTACCGATCCGGCATAGAAAAATTGTACACTAGATGGCAAAAGACAGTTGATAACGAGGATGATTACATCATTGATTGAAACTAATAAGTTATTGACAATTTATCTGTTTGAATTTAAAGTAAAATACGATATTACTTTCGGGTCTCACTAATACTTCCATCAACAGTTATCTAATTTCTTAGACTCGTTGCTATCAATAATTGTAGTATCTGGCTTCTTATATGTCGCGCCTGGTGGGAGGAGATGCTGGATTAGTGTGTTAATGGGGGTTGCTTGTAACAGAGACATGTTTAAACAGTTGTAACAGGGAGAAATGTTTGCGCAGTGGCAGGGGGTTTTATTTCGCCCAAAATTGATTTATTATTGTGAAACTGTATATTTGTTTGCTATAAAAACACGGAAGACAAAAAGCTGTGGGAACTCTTGTTATTTACAAGCAGAAGATTACTTGAGAATGCAAATTAAAGTTTGTAGGTAATTTCTTCGAACTGACAGAGCCTGTGGCAACAATCATACCTCGAAGAAGACGACGAAGAGAGAATAAAACAAACTAAGTACGAGATTTTATAATTTATCAGTGCGGACACGACTACTTTCAATTTTACATAAAATGACAGAGATCTGTAAAGTTCATGGTCATTGGAAATACAGGGTGTTTCAAAATGAGTATACGGGTTTAACGCTTCTTAGCATTTGTTACATTCAATTTAGAATTGTAAATAATACATAAAATGAAAGAGGAACTAAAACAGTTTTTCTTACAAATGTTCAATGTGAGCACAAGGCAACCAGCTGACTCCCACGCCTCTCTGCTGCCCTGCTGTTGGAGGTGGTAACGCCCTCTCCTGCCTCCGACTTTTGAACTGAATTTCTTTCTCAGTTACACTGACACATACAGCTGAACGAGGTTTCCGGACATATCAGCTAAGCAACTTTCCTTCTAGGATGGTCGCATATTACCTCCTGTAGCAAAACGTGTCACTTCTTTTTTAAAAAGCCAGTATTTGTCCCCCTGGAACTTGAAATGTGGTGTTTTTATGTGACTTTTTATCTGTTGTCTCGTCATTTTGTTTTGCTGTTGTTGAGATTACAGGCCTAAGCTGCTAGGAATCAATTGGAAGTTCGGTGTGTAGACTATGGTTAGTGTGGGTTCCCTAGACAAGTGGTCGTATCTCAGGATACTGCGAATGCAGTTAATTACTTGTTTTAGAGGAAAGACAGCTTCAACTTTGCCAGGCGTCAGAAAGCAAGACTTGCAATCCTTACTTGCAGTGGGACCTTTCGTACAGGCCCACTTCAGTAATTATAGCATTTGAAGGTTAGTGCCCAGACGTAATTTCCAAAATCAGTACGTTGCACTAAGAAAAACTGTAAAAATAGCTTCGGAATTTTTTAACCGCTGTTAATTAGAAAACATTTCGAACATTTTTAACGGAACAACCAGCAGCTGAGTCCCAAGCATATAAGTCTCATAAATGGATTTTTGCACCAAATTCTGATTTATTTTGAATCGTGAAATTCTACGCTTCTAGCAGCCTTATAAAACTAAAACAAAAATTTTGTAAAAAATTATCAATCAATATTTTTTTATTGGTGAACTGACTATTTAGGATCAAGCCAAAACTTCATTTGGTCCTCTTTGACTGAAATCTCGTACCTTCCAAATATTGCTTCATAGAGTAGCTATGCTATTACTTTTGTTATTCTGTCTGCGTTCTTTCGTTCTGAAACGGTTCCAAATTTTAGATTTTGTTTTAAAACATATCTCGTGGTGGTCTTCTCGTTCCAGAGGTTAAACAAATGTTTCGACGGTCCTTTTTTTTGTCCGTTCGTGTCCAAGAAATACCAGCTTCCTTTCCCACATGGTCTCCGACATCCTCTCCACACCCTGGTAGACTTGTGTGTTGCTCCGAAGTTTTCAGAATGCCTGAATCTAGACTCCATCCATCATATTTTGTACGATTCTCCGACCTCCTTTCTAGTATATCCGCCTCTAGATCGTAGTTCATCGAGAGGCATTCATTGGCGCACAGGCAGTCTGTTTCGATCACAGTATTATATTGTCTTAGTTTGGCAAGCAGTACTTCATGCTTAAAATTTTCATTTGATAATAAATACGAGTGTTGAAGTCAGATAAAAGTAAAGGAAAATTTACTACTTGCGAGATTCGTACCAGCAACTTCGCGATTAGATTTGTTCGCTAAACACTCACCTACTGGTAGCCGTGTCAAATAATCGTTTTTTTTTTGGGGGGGGGAGGGGGGGGGAGGGGGGGGGAGGGGGGGGAGAGGGGAGTGGATGGCGGGGTGAGCAGGTTAGTGCATTGTACTGTTTTGACTTAGTAATGTAAGTTGGCAAGTACCTCTCGTTGTTTTAACAGTGTGGTTATGCAAAGAACGAATCCTATTCAGCCAGTAAACGATTCCTAGCAGATCCCCGGAACAACGGTTTACTTAAGCGCTTGGATCCTCACCGCATACGTGAGTGAGACGAACTGAAGGAAAGTTTCCAAACGTAAGGATTAGCGGAGTCTACATCCTGACTGTCTTTCACTCCTTTCACTCCATCTTCAGCTGGATCTGATAAAGAGGACTTAAAATATTTCCTCATGTTGTCAACAGATTAACATCCCATTCATCACCTGTGCACCGTACCTGGTCTGAATTATCTACAGGTTCAGAGGGATAACACCCGCCATATTCACGAGGCGAGGCTTCCAAGCTGTGTCCTGGATGTTGTCAATCCCACTTACAGATCTGGTCGATCTTGAACTTCTAAAAAAGTGTTGTCCATGGCAAAACCCAAAATCCCCATGAGTCTCTAAACTAACGATGGACCAGTTTCTGTATTTAATGATCAGAACGTAGGGAGGGTGACAGTATTAGAGAGAAGGGGTCTGAGATAGGAAATTTCACTCAAAACACCATGATAAATGGTTCAAATGGCTCTGAGCACTATGGGACTTAACATCTGAGGTCATCAGTCCCCTAGAACTTAGAACTACTTAAACCTAACTAACCTAAGGACATCACATACATCCATGCCCGAGGCAGGATTCGAACCTGCGACCGTAGCAGTCGCGCGGTTCCGGATTGAAGCGCCTAGAACCGCATGGCCACCGCGGCCGGCAAAACACCATGATAAAAATAGACTTACAGCGTCTCTCTGCTGCTGAAAAGTCAGTTGAAAACCGTGTAAAGGAAGGAAGGCAGAAAACAAACAACGAGAAGAGAAACCTTGAAGGGAAAGAGGTCGCTGAGTACAAATCTGAGGCCTTCTGAAGAGGTGACCTTTTTCACAGAATCTATGAAGGCTAAAATTGTGAAATTTTTTATACTTGTGTCTATACCCGTAAGTCCAATAAATATTATCTCAAGAGCAAATTTGGAAATTCTGAGTGTAAGCTGAGATATGGGGCAAAGTGCTTGGAATTTTGTATGAATATTATATTATACTCACAGAACTATGATTAAAATTGTTAAAATGGTCCTGTTCGATATATTCAAAAATCTCATGAGAAGAGCTTATTATATGCAAAGAGATTAAACAGAGAAAATTTTGTAGAAGTCTCTTGAATAGTTCCTGAAAAAAAGGTACATATATTATTTTTTGAAAACAAAATTTTTAAATTCCATAAAAAGAAGTTAAATGCATACAATCAAAGGAACTTAACAGTGAATGTGTCATGTAAGGTGTGGTACAAAATTTCGTGGGCGTATCTTCAAAATTGTGGAGCTGGAGCATTTTTTTAAACAGTCTGTGTTTTTCGTAAACGGCCGCCCTTGAGGAACATCAGCTCGCTGCCATTCTGGGTGGCTGAGTGGCGGAGATCGGCCTCTCTGCAGACTGCGTGAACAGGTGAGGTGGCCTGGCAGGAATTCCAGACAGCGCGGGGCCCAGGCAGCCAGGCCCGGCCAAGCCTGGAATGCTGGAATGCCGCCGCGGGATTCCTCCGCGTGTCTCGCCACTGTAGGAGTGGGGGGGGGGGGGGAAGGGGAGGGGTCGAGGGTGCGGTCACGGAGGGCGCCACGCAATCATAACTTCCAGCTGAGGGGCGGTTCACAGGTCAGGCTGCAGCTGAAGCGCGGACTGTCTGTGCTTGCTGTGTCGTCACGATCACAACAAGGTGAAACTGTGTGACGCTTTTAAAACTAGGGGACACCGGGGCTGGTTGGCATAGATTTTTGGTTTTTGATTTTTACATTTTTTTTGTACAATACTTGGACAGATTCTGGTGACTGTAGCGAATATCGTAACTTTTAGAGCAGAAAATAATGCACGATCAGTTACTTAAATACGTGTTTAGGTTATTCCAAGAAACACTTTCCCTAAAAGCTTGCAACTATGCCAGCTAACCTCAACTACAGGATTAGGTGGCATACCCCTAGGAGTGAGTTGCTATAATGCGATATGGACAAGGATACCTAGACAGAACACAGCAATTTTCGAGTCAAAACATTTTATTTTATTTTATTAAAACTTCAGGTAACTTCCCCTTCAAAGAATAACAGCTGCTGTTAACAAATGCTTTAACTACCGCTACTGGATACGTGCCTTTCTTAAGAGGAGCTGAAATGATGTACGCTTATGCACTCATGACAGTTAAAATTATAAGGCCAACAACGATAGCAGATAACGAAATTTTACTTATAGCGAGTAAACAGTATACGAAAACAAGCTACGCGTCCACGCCTCGAAGGCGCAATGGATATCAACCGGCCGCCGCGTCTTCCTCTGTCACGTGCCATTACGCGGATGCAGAATGGAGGAGGATGTGGTCAGCACAGCGCTCTCCAGGCCTTTTTTCTGACTTCCCAGACCGTACGGCCTCTGCTTCTCAATCACTAGCCCCTCAACGAGCATCACTAGGATGTGTTCGCGCCTTACGTCCTCCCACTAAGAAAAATTCCTTGGCAGTACCGGGAATCGAACCAGGGTCCTCTGCATGGCAGTCAGCTACGCTGACCACTTCTCTACGTAGGCAAACGAGTAAACAGTTTAGCAGGAAGACAACATTTTTAAATCTGAGAGCGATTTTCAGATATACGTGGTGCGAAATCTAGTGCACAGTGCTGTCAACACTGGCAGCAAAAACATCTCTAACTCGACTGAGCACCGCGTCCAGCTGAACTTGAATGACATACGACTACCTCAACCCACGCCGCTGCAACTTTCTGCCACGGTTGATTAATGGTAGTCGCTGGTGAGTCCTGGCGTGGGTGTGTCTTGTGGTAGCTGAAAGGCACACGTTTTCGGTGGTGAGAACGGGCTGGCTGGGGCAAAACAGCTAAATAACCTCTGTATCGATGGAGGTCAGGACAGGACGGGCAACGTGCGGTCTTGTGTTATCTTGTTGGAAGATAGCTGCACTCACACCTCGAAGATACGAGACATCCACTTCTCTTTTCGAAATTACCGCCTAAACGAACCAGAGGTAAGCGCGTACACCGTGACATCCCATTCCTCACACCAGGTGTGAGGCCAGTCCCACTCTCATTCTCCTCGGGGCTATCACAAGCGGTTTCGTCCATCGTGGTGCCTTACCCAATGCCGGGATTCGCCTCAGTAGAAAATGTGGTGCCACACCCGTGTTCGCTGTTGGCGCAAATGTCCCTTGCTGCTGCGTGAAGTGAAGTTGCAACAGTGGTCGCAGTGCTGAGAATCTCATCCCCCTGCCCTTGTCGCTGTATTGGTTTGAAGAAAAGCAGCTCACTTCCTGAGTCAAAGTACGTGGCGTGGCTGTGCGATAGAGCTCAGCCAAGCGAACAATATGTCTGTCCTCTCGGACGGTATTCATATTGGACTTTTGAGATCCATGATGACGTCAATTATGGGCCTCCTGAAACCATAGGTTTCGGATTCCCATGAGAGTTGTTGGATCTCGACAAAAGCGAGCAGCAGTGTGGTGGAACCATGAACAGCAGTCTCATTACGTTACGAGTCTAACGCTGTCGCAATCCGGCACATGCTACAAGAAGTTTCCCGTCTTATACAAAGCGTAACAAGATCTTCTCACATTTAACCAACATTTAAAGACGATTTCTGAATGAGAAACCTACTGTGTAATCTTTACTTATACAGGGTGCCCCAGGAGGAGTGGTCAACATCGCTGGATATGAAAGGAGTGACCATTCGAAGCAAAAATGTCTACTAAACCTGGACGCTAAAATGCATACCTTAAGAGCTATGACCGCTTTTTCCGCAGAAGAGATGTGTGTCACGGTGGCGAAGATGAACAGGTGCTCATAGCTGTTAAGGTATGCATTTTAGAGACCCTTTTTACTAGATTTTTTTCTGGTTTTAGTTCACATACCACTTTTCAATACACGGAAAGTAAAGAGCTGGAGAACTTTGTTTCACAGTATCGAAGATGAAGAAGTGCCCATAGCTCTTTAGGTATGCATTTTACCGTCCATGTTTACTAGTATTTTTCCTTAGAATAATCGTTCCTGTAATATTCCTGAATATTGACCATTCCTCTTCGGATACCTCTATACATAATGAACAAGATGGTTATAATTAAACTTCGCAACTGAAGAGGGCTCACGTGAGAAACAAGTGATCGTAGTACAATAAAACTTCGTGGAAACATTTTTAAGGACATGCGGAAGAGAAATGATGATCAAACCACTGTAAGAAAAATATTTTAATTTCCACAAGAGAGGATACACAATTTTTAATTGCGTACCATGGTCATGTTCCAGGCTACAAACTTAGCTCTATGTGACTACCATCTGCATCTACAACGGATGGTGGACCCGCCAATGTTCAGCTGTCATAACACAGTTGGTGCACGTGCACTGCTTCAAGGTCGCAAAGGGCGCGCAGCATTTTCAGCCATTGCAACAGTAACTTCTTCAACAATTTGTGGTGCAATTGACGGTAGGCATTTCCCAGGAACAATTCTCAAATCGCCAGTTACTTCGGATTTGCGACTCGTGTTCTTCAACCACTGTGCGAAAAGAGGACCTCTCCGTATGCGTCGATACTTGCGAAGGGCAGCAGAACTGTTGCTGTTGTTCTGATAAAACTGCTTTACTAGTAAAGCGATACTCACCTAGATCAGACCTATGGTGATCGTAACTGTAATGCACACTGATGCTTGTGTTTTAACTCCACATCGCTGTACCAGTACCGGCGCCTAAGGGCAAATCATGACCCTAACTCTCCTAAAATCGCAAATCCAGCAGCACACTGTCTGATAAATCATGCCTATAAATTTGGGAACCCACACGGTAAATGGTTTTCCGCGTTCAATGGCTCAAGTAGCGAAAGTTTCATTATAGACACCCTGTATACGGATCTACTCCCTACCTACTTTGCACGGTTATGCTGAAGTGTTTATCTCTCAGCCTGCAAGTTCCGGGCAATCACAGAGGGCGGGATTATTGGTGATGATGATGATGATGTTTGGTTTGTTGGGCGCTCAACTGCGTGGTTATTAGCGCCCGTACAATTTCCCAACCTTTGCTCAGTCCAATTTCGCCACTTTCCTGGATGATGATGAAATGATGAGGACAACACAAACACCCAGTCATCTCGAGGCAGGTGAAAATCCCTGACCCCGCCGGGAATCGAACCCGGGACCCCGGGCTCGGGAAGCGAGAACGCTACCGCGAGACCACGAGCGGCGGACGATTATTGGTAGTTGAGAGTTCCAATATTAGGCGCATTTTGGGGCCCCTGAGGGACACGGCTGCCAAGGAGGGTAAGAAAGCCAATTTGCACTTCATTTGTATACCGGGTGGAGTCATTCCAGAACGGGTCTTTCCGGATGCCATGGAGGGCACAGGGTGCAGCCAACTGCAGGTGGTGGCTCACGTCGGTACCAATGATGTGTGTCGCTTTGTATCGGAAGAGATTCTCTCTGGTTTTGAGCGCCTAACACAAGTGGTATGCTCTTGCTTGGAAGTTGAAAGCAGAGCTCACCGTTTGCAGCATAGTCGACAGGACTGATTGCGGACCTCTGGTACAGAACCAAGTGGAGGGTCTGAATCAGAGGCTCAGATGGTTCTGCGACTGTGTAGGCTGCAGATTCCTCGACTTGAGCCATAGGGTGGTTGGGTTTCGGGTTACGCTGAATAGGTCAGGTGTCCACTATACGCAGGAGGCTGCTACACGGGTAGCAGGGGATGTGTGGCGTGGATTGGGCGATTTTTTAGCTTAGAGGGTCTCGGGAAAACACGGAAAGGGCTTGTGTCACAAAGTGTGCATGCTCAACACAGGAAAAACGTAGATACAGGAGTCATCGGTATAACAGTTGTAAATTGTCGTAGCTGTGTTGGGAAAGTACCAGAGCTCCAAGCGCTAATAGAAAGCACTGATGCTCAAATCGTTATAGGCACTGAAAGCTGCCTAAACCCGGAGATAAGTTCGGCCGAAATTTTTGCGAGGAACTCAACGCTGTTCCGAAAGGATAGGCTGATTGGCGGTGGTGTGTTTGTTGCTGTTAGAAGTAGTTTGTCTTGTAAAGAAATCGACGTGAGCGGTGGCGTCTTTGTTGCTATTAGAAGAAGTTTATTTCGTCGCGAAATTGAAGTAGATAGTTACTGTGAGTTAGTGTGGGCAGAGGTCATTCTTGGCAACCAAAATAAAACAATAATTGGACTCTTTTACCGACGTCCCAAATCACATGATACAATTGCCGAAAGGTTCAAAGAAAATTTTAGTTTCATTCCAAACACGTACCAGACTCATACAATTATAGTGCGTGATGACTTTAATTTACCGTAGATATGTTGGCGAAAACATATGTTTAAATACGGAGGTACACATAATACATTATCCGAAATTCTCCTGTGCGTATTCTCTGAAAATTATTTCAATCTGTTAGCTTATGAGCCCAAGCGAATAATAAAAGGTTGTGAAAACACACTTGACCCCTTAGCAAAAATTAATCCTGAGTTAATAACGAGCATCAAAACGGATGCAGGAATTAGTGAACACAGGGTTGTCACAGACGCATTTCTCTCCTAAGAGTACTTTAAAAGTTTTATCTTTAATAATACTTGAAAAACGTAAGCCATTTGTAAAAGATATTGTAGGAGAGTACCAGGTAGGCTTTTAGGAAGGTCGATCGACCATCGATCAAATTTTCACCATGAGGCAAATCTGGAAAAAGTGGTGGGAATTAAACCATCGATTTCTGGTGAGGTTCGTGGACTTCTCAAAGGCTTATGACAGTATCCACAGATTTAGTATGTACAAAATCCTTAGAGAGCTTGGTATTCCAATGAAGTTAATAAACATGCTCAGGGGGTGCACAGCGGAGACGAAAGCCAAAGTCAAATACCAAGGGGAGCTGTCTAAGGAATTCCACATCAGGACGGGTGTGAGACAAAGTGATATTATTTCACCGCTGTTATTTAATCTGGTGCTAGAGAAAGTAATCTGAGAAATGAAAAGAGAGAACAAACGGGTGACGCTAAATGGTAAGACAGATTTATTGGTTTATGCAGACGACAACGCAGTTCTAGCAGAATCAGAGGAAGAGATTTTGCGCCAGGTCCTCTACAGTTTCTGAACTGTAGAGGACCTGGCGCAAAATGCAAGTAAGATCGGATTACGGATTAATGCGGAAAAGACTGAGGTAATGGAGGTATCAAGAGAAGCCCCTAATGACATCTCATTACTGGTAGGGGTATGGAAATTTTCTAAAGTGGAAAATTTTAAATACCTTGGTACATGGTTCAACAGGCAAAATAACTTAAAACAGGAAATAAACCAACGTATTGCGAATGGATCTAAAACTTATTTCAGTCTAAAGCAGATAACGTCATCCAAGAATCGGTCAATTAAGACCAAACTTAAAGCATACAGTGCCGTAATAGTGCCAGTATTGTTGTATGGGACAGAAACCTAAGCACAACAAAGAAGGACGAAGAAAACTTGTTGGTCTTCAAAAGAATAATTATGAGAAGGATCTTTGGGCCTGGCCAGGAAGGGAGCTCGTGGAGACGTAGAAAAAAAACCAAGAATTGTAAGAGCTGATGAGGCAACCGAACATCGTTCAAAAACTGAAAGCGCAGAGAATAAGCTTGGCAGGCCACATTGCTGGGAGACCAGACACCTCTCGGGCAAAAGCCGTACTTAAGGGAAGACGTGATGGTACCTGTCCTATCGGAAGACCCAGAAAGCGATGGGAGAATGAGCTATAGAAAGACCTTTGCCAGATAGGAGTTCGTGACAACTGGATCCAAAGTGCACAAGATCGCCGTCTATGGAGGAGCATTGTGAGGTCAGTGTATGAACTTCAGGGTCCTCGATCGCCGATTTGATGATGAATGATGATTAGATTTGTCATAGCGAGATTGAATATTGTAACGCCAAAATTCTCCAGAAATAAACGAAAAAATATCTATTAAAAAAAGGAGATAAAAATTCGCTTGGTGCCTTCGTGAGAGCCAATCTCCACACCTTAAAAATTAGCATGTGGCTTAAATCCAAAGAAATAGTATCGAAATTGAGAGATTTGTACCAAATAAATTAACAAACGACAGAGCTAATCCATGGTACACAAAATGTTAAAGAATGCCAAATTCAAACTGATCCAAAATCTCTGAGATTGCCGATCTTTTACAGAAGCTCGAAATTTAGCGCGAACGTCAACGCGAGATGCTTATACCAGTTTCCACAACGAAACTTGATCTCTAAACTTGGCAGAAAATCCAAAGAGATTCTGGTCGTATGTAAAATATGCTAGTAGCAAGACACAATCCATGCCGTCTCTGCACCATAGTGATAGAAATACTATCGGCGACAGTGCTGCCAAAGCAGAATTACATAACGCAGCCTTCCGAAATTTCTTCACCAAAGAAGACGAAGTATACATTTCAGAATTCGAATCAAGAACAGGTGCTAACGTGAGAAACTTAGAAGTAGATATCCTCGTGTTAGTGCAGCAATTTAAACCACTTAATAAAAGCAAGTCTTCCGGTAAAGCCTGTATACCAAGTAGGTTCCTCCCCGAGTATGCTGGTGCAATAGTTCAATACTGAATCATCATAAACAACCGCTCGCTCGAGGAGAGATCCATGTCCAAAGAATAGAAAGTTGCACAGGTCACACCAGTATTCAAGAAAGACAGCAGAAGTAATCCACTAAATAACAGGCCCATATCATTAAGGTCGATATGCAGCAGGATTTTGGAGCATATTTTACGTTAGAACATTATGAATTACCTCGCAGAGAACAGTCTATTGACATGCAGTCAACACGGATTTAGAAAACATGGTTTTTGTGAAACACAACTAACTCTTTACACATGCGAAGTTGAGGCATGGTGCCTTATATCGCTCCTGTCTAGAGCCTGTGTATCGGGACAATGTCTCATGCGTGCACAGTGACAGATGGTCTGAAGCGGATTCAGTCGAGTGCGTAGTTATAATTTTCATCTGCCAGAGTCCAGTAGTGCACAAAGATCAAATGGCTCTGAGCACTATGGGACTCAACTGCTGAGGTCATTAGTCCCCTAGAACTTAGAACTAGTTAAACCTAACTAACCTAAGGACATCACAAACATCCATGCCCGAGGCAGGATTCGAACCTGCGACCGTAGCGGTCTTGCGGTTCCAGACTGCAGCGCCTTTAACCGCACGGCCACTTCGGCCGGCCAGTAGTGCACAGAGACATTCAAGAAACAGGTCAAGAGAATGTTTTTGTGAATTGTTCTGTTTATTTCTTGAGGGATTTTTTGTTTATTTATGTTTGTACAGTTTTGTATATGCTTTTATAGTGTGAATAATGCGTGAATGGTCTAAAGTAAATATGCAGATCACTGTTCTCCTGATAAACGCTGTACGAACTAGTGTAAGAAAGTTTTAAGACAGTGTGAATGCAGACGACGGGGAATTTTGTATCATAATATATTACGTTTTTGGTAAGAGAAAAGCTAATTCGAGTGCAAATGAAAATAGTTAATGACATAAAGTATAAGCAAATTATTAGAATGTTAAATATTTATTTTGGGAAAAAGTACAGTTCGAAATTGTGTTATTTGTTGATCGGTTAGTCATGAAAAGCGCGGACTAACGCGGGAAAATGTTTCTCTATTGGCCTTAAAGAAAACCGACCAATCAGAATGGAGTATTCTTCAAGCGTCGTCTTGGAGATACAGAATGCTTACAGCAGTCTAGTCAGAGCCCAGTCTTTCAGTGGTACGGCCGTGTGTAGTATGAGCTCCGAAGGAAGTTACAATTTGCCGGTTTTAGTTGTGCTTCATGATTCAAAAGTGTTTTAAAGTGAAGGAATATTTATTCCGCTGTGTTTTTTTTAGAAAGCACGGATCTTTAAGTAATTTTGTGTAGGAGAAAAAACAGTAATTCCGCGTGGCATATTGAGCAGATCGGTGACTAAAAACATGCATGCATTACACGCCGATAAACTTGATAGTATGGCGAGCATTTTCATTTAAGAACAGTCCGTGCTTAGTAGCTGTTCAGATTTCGGGAAATACGTTACCATAAACTTGCTAACGTGAATGAAAGAGTTTGTGCATGACTGTGTTAAGATTAGCATGGGCTTGGCAGTGAATTTGTACATTGTCGAAGTTCAGAATACACCGGAGTTTTGCCAGTATTTCCACCTTTCATCCGAAATTAAGACTTTTCCAGGTTTTTGGGAATAGTTAAATTGTATGCAGCCCGGTGCGAATGCCGTACGGTAGGTTTCTGCTCGGCTTTCCTACCGGCGATCTGCTGCAACGAGTTCACAGGCAGGTGCAGGTAAAAGAACGAAAGGAACCTTGCCGCCGCAAAGTGTTGAGTACTATTGACACGGGATTTCTAGATTTCCAGAAGGCTTTTGATACTGTACTACACGAACGAGTTGTAGTGAAATTGCGTGCTTATGGAGTATCATGTCAATTATGTGACTGAATTTGTTATTTCCTGTCAGAGAGGTCACAGTTTGTAGTAGTTGACGGAAAGTCATCACGTAAAACATAAGTGATTTCTGGCGTTCTCAGGGTATTGTTATAGGCTCTCTGCTGTTCCTTATCAATATAAACGAATTAGGAGACAATCTGAGTAGCCGTCTTAGGTTGTTTGCAGGTGATGCTGTCGTTTAATGTCTAGTAAACTCATTAGAAGATGAAAACAATGTTGCAAAACGATTTTGAAAATATATCTGAGTGGTGCGAAAATTGGCGATTTCCCTTAAATAATGAAAGGTATGACGTCATCCAAGGAATCCGTTAAACTTCGGTTCATGATAAACCAGTGTAATGTAAAGGTCATAAATTCAAATAAATATCTAGGTATTACGATTACGAACAATTGAAATTGAAAGAACAGATAGAAAATGTTGTGGGGAAGGCAAACCGAAGACTGCGTTTTATAGGCCGAATACTTAGAAAATATAACAGATCAACCAAAGAGACTGCCTACAATACGCTTGTTCGTGGTCGTTTGAAGTACTGCTGCGCGGTCTGGGATCCTTACCAGATAGGATTAACGGAGTACATCGAGAAAGTTGAACGCAGAAGAGCAATTTTATGTTATCACGAAATAGGGGAGAGAGTGTCACTGACATGATACAGGAGTTGAGGTGGACATAATTGAAACAAAGGCGTTTTTTGTTGTGGCAGAATCTTAAATCACCAACTTTCTCCTCCGAGTGCGAAAATATTTTGTTGACGCCGATCTACACAGGGAGAAACGACCATCATAATAAAATAAAGGAAATCAGAGCTCGCACGGAAAGATATAGGTGTTCGTTTCTTCCGCGCGCTGTTCGAGATTGGAATAATAGAGAATTATTGTGAAGGTGGTACGATGAATCTTCTGCCAGGCACCTACGTGTGATTGCAGAGTATCCATGTCGATGAAGATGTACACAACCAATCACGAAGTACATTTCCTTTCATTTGATCTTTGTTGCATGCAGCCTAAATGACAGTCCAATTTTAATTATTAAAACCTGTGGCGGCACTATGTGCACTTGCATAACGTTGTGTATTACCAACTGAGTTTTTAGACACATCTCGCACTACAGCCCAAAAATTCAGTCTTCTACTCAGTTGGAAGTAATAAAAACATAAATCCCATAACCATCGAATATTCAGCTTGGCAGATTGTAACGCAAGGGGACAGTGCATGATAAATTTTTCGCATAATAAATTTTGTGGCCATAATGTGTCGGTGGTGTAATTCTGTCGTATATACCGTTTATTATTTTATTAATGTCGTCATATAATTAAATGTCAAACTACTTAGTCAAACGAATAATTAAAAAATAATATTGTAATTATGATATAGTGAAAGCGCAGATTTAGTCAGGGAAGTCTGCTACTGTACAGAGCCAAAGAACGCGTTTGAAATGAGTATTGTCGCTGGGCGCGTAAGCACTGAGTCGGGCAGAAGGAGTCGGCGTAGAGTTGATGTCGACGGATGGTCTAGTGCAGACACGGTGAGCGGGAATGTAAGCAATAAACTGCAAGAGTTTTAGTACATGGCCAGGCATATTATGTTGCTATAAATGGGTACAGTACATTGTCGTTAAGAGGAATCACTATTCAAGAAGAGTATCTTGGGCTCAAACTTGTTATATAGAACTTTGACAAAGGGGAGCCAGTTGATGAACATTGTCGACGAACAATGCCTTACATCACACCAGCACAACTCATAAAAGTAAGATCCGACGAGTTTCACCTTTGGATTGTACAAGTCTAGCCAGGTTAGTAGTCTATCTTAATTGAATAACAGAATGGTAAGTACAGCGACTGTTATGTGTAAATGAACTTATCTCAGTCGTCTACCTAACAGGGTCCTGTTCTATTACCACTACTGACTCCGAGGATACCATCAGTGAAACAATAGTAAAATATTGAAAGTGGTGAGCTTATTTACTTTCGGTAACTAAGACAAAGGAGTGCAATTTACAAAACAAGAATGAAAAACTGTCATTTAACAGCATTGAACTTTGTTGCATGGTTTAACAACTAATTAAAGAATAATTACTAACATAAAAGAATAAAAGCATAATTTCAGACTAACACATTTCGTGTTTTTTGTGTGAAGTTCAAACTCCGCTCACATTTGGAAATTGTGGTGTAAAATTACTCATATTTCGCTAAATGAAAAATTACGGACACTCTAGAAATAACTTACTGCAATGGGAAATAAGTATTTATGAACATCGCATTTCTAAAATCAGTAACAGTTAGCTTTACAGTGAGTAACGCAAAACTATTCATTACGCGAACTGTTTTGCAACCAATTAACTTTTACGTGCGTGATAACAAACTTTGCAGCAGTTTGAAATATTGTGAAGGTCTGTTGGAAATCAGCGCTGCTTTTCTTCGGTAGTATTTCGTTATAGATAACTGCATTATTTGCAATAAGTCTGAGATTATTATTAATATTGTCTGCAAGGTCGTTAATATTCACATTGGGCAGAGAGGGTCCCAACACGCTTCCCTGGAACACACCTGAAATTTCTTCTACATGTGTGGATGACCGTCCAAGGTAACACGCGGTATCCTCCGCACCAAAAAGATCCCTGATGCAGTCATCACTCTAACGACTCTCTCATCGAAACTGGCCGTAGTAATAAACCATTGTGCAACTGCTTTTCATTAAAAGCTAACAATGATGTGCACTTCACGCACACTAGGTTGTCTGAGTTCATAAATTCTACAGAACATAGTTACTGATGGGCATAACAACGTGTATGAACTAAAGCGCGAAGGCGCGCTTTTGTGTGTAGAGCGTGTCTGTGTGTGTGTGTGTCTGTGTGCGTGTGTGTGTGTGTCTGTGTGTGTCTGTGTGTGTGTGTGTGTGTGTGTGTATGTGTGTGTGTGTGTGTGTGTGTATGGGAGCACGCACGTATGTGGTCTGAGTGTGTGTGTGTGTTAGAGGGGGGTGAGCTTGCAGTCAGGGAAGAGGGTGAATCGAGGAAAACAGAGGGGAGACTGGACCGCTTTTACTACCCCTCGAGAGTTCGTTGAGTGCATTTGTGGTGGTAATGACAGGCTGTCATCATTATGACGAGCGGACTGCAGCCGCAGCGGCCTGTCGTGACCGTCGGGAGTCATGATAGCGTAACATTTTGATAGCCTAACGTTTTGATAGCCCAGCGCGCACTTTCCCTAACGTACGTCAATAATACTACTGCATGAAAGCTGTTACTACAGGATGTTACACGATTGCTATTACAGGCTTCTATGGATGCAGAGGGGATTCAATAGATAAAGTTTAGATAAGCGAATGTACCGCCTGGATCCAAAATAATTTTGATGATCAGATCAGTATCAAATTTCTCGCTTCACGGTACGCATACGGCGGAGACGGTGTGCCCTGTAGGAGACCATGACACTGCTAATGTTTCGGTGCTCGTCGGCGGGCTCTCTTATTATGTGACGAAGGACGTCCTATTTAGTCAGCCCTTCTACATCTACAGGGTGTTTCCGTAAGAGCGTGCAGGAATTTAACAGGACATAGCGGATGTTCCACTGAACAATTTGGGGTAGGGAACCTGGGGTCGCAGAAGCCAGTTTATAGGAAATAATAGGAATAAAATCACATTGCTGTGTACTGTTTTATTTACATTAGATTCAGTTCACTGCAAATACCATGACGCAATGAAAGTACCGTTTGTACTGCATCTTGCAAAATGTGCTGAAACTGACGGCCATCAACCTCAAAGCAAGCATAACATTGGCGAACAAGATTCTGACGCACCTTGACAAATATCCCTGGTATGTTTCGAATCACATCACAGGCAGTTGCGATTCTGGCAATCCCTTGTTTCCTTGCATGAAATGAAGAATGTACTTGTTTGCATGATAGTTGTAAATAAGCTGGAAAACAGTAATGCTAGACAAAGAGGTAGACAAGTTTAGTTCCACATCTCCTTAAGCTGGCTTCCTCGACCCCACGTCCCCTACCTCAAATTGTTCGATAGAGCATCTTCTGTGTCCTGTTACATTTGTGCACGCTCTAAAGAAAACACTCTGTATATCAACACTGCAATTCACAATTAACTGCTCGGCGGAATTTCCGTGGGATCACCTTTAAGCTATTTCTGTGTCGTTCCATTGTCGAACAGCGCGCAGGAAAAGCGGTCACTTAAATATTTCCGTGCGAGCTCTGCTTTCTCTTATCTTATTATTATGATCGTTACTTGCTATATAGGTGGGCACCAAAAATATGTTTTCACATTCTGAAGGCAAAATCGGTGACTGAAACTTCGTGAGACGATCCTGATGCAACGAAAATCGCCTGCTCTTTAATGATTGTCATCACAATTCACGTATCATGTCCGTGGCACTCTCTTCCCTATTTCGCAATAATACAGAACGAGCTTCCCTTCTTTGAACTTTTTCGATGTCCTCCGTCAACGCTATCTGATGCAGATCCTACACCACCAGCGCAGTGTAAGCAGTCTCTTTAGAAAACCTGTTGCATTATCTAAGTGTTCTTTCAATAAATCGCACTTTGGTTTGCTTTCCCGACAACATTATCGGTGTGGTCGTTCCAATTTAATTTATTCGTGATTGTAATCCCTAAGTATGTAATTGAATATATAGCCTTCAGATTTTGTTGTGTTACCGAAATTTAGCGGATTCCTTTTAGTGCTCATGTGGATGACTTTACACTTTTCATTATTTAGAGTCAACAGTCACTTTTCGCCCCATACAAGCCGTCTAAACCGTTTTGCAGTTGGTTTTGATCACTTGATTATTTAACAAGACCTTAAGTTACAGCACTATCGGCAAATAATCTAACAGGACTGTTCAGATTGTCATTTAGATCGTCTATGAAGGTCACGAACACCAGGGGACCTCTAGCACTTCCTTCGGGAACGCTAGAACGTCTCCTATTTGCGAACGTAACAGTTCCGCTCTGCTGTTGTTGTAGACGGACGAAAGCGCTAAGTGACGTCGGGTCCATGTTCACAGTTTGTATGTGCATCGTGAAGTGAGAGATATAAAACGGATCCTATCGTCAAATGTGTTTTACATCCACGCGGTACATTTCGAGACATGGGTTCTTTGTCAGAACTTTATCTATTAAGTACGCTGTACAAACCCGGCAAGCTTGTAATGGGAATTTTGAAACAGCAGACACGAATTTTATTGCAGAATTTCCTTCATCTACCGTTCTGCACTGAGTCCTTGCGAGGGAAAATTGAGGTCTCTAACGCAGACGGAATATTTCGTACATGGAACGAAATGGTCGCTGGAGAAAAAACTGTGCGATCGCACTATCGTCAGACCTGTAGGCATTTCCCGTTTCTTTCCCATGCAAGAACACGTTATAAGATTGCGTGGTTTTAGTCCCTTTTAAAGTTGTCTACGAAGGAGACTTTGTACAAAGCTCCGGCCCTGCCAGTCTGTAGGATAAACTTTATATAAATAAATTGAAGAAGGGAAGGACGGATATGATTTAGCATCTCGTCGACGACAAGATCATTAGGGAAGGAAGGAAAGAAGATTACGGTTTAACGTCGCGTCAAAGAAACCATCCTAACATTTGGGTTAAACCATTTACGTAAATCAAAGAAAACGTAAATATGTATGGTGGGACTGAGATTTGCACTCCCGCGTTCCCGAACACTAGCCGTGTGTGTCATCACTACAGCGCCACCTCGCTCGCTTAAGGGAGGGAGTACCTGTTCGGACGAATGACGACGCTAAGGAAGCTAATTGTGTCCATTTCGGGGAACCGTCCCGGCGTGTGACTTGAGCGATTTAGGGAACCATGGGAGCCTAGTGACCGACGGATAACTACACTACTGGCCCTTAAAATTGCTATACCAAGAAGAAATGCAGATGATAAACGGGTACTCATTGGACAAATATATTATACTAGAACTGAAATGTGATTACATTTTCACGCAATTTGGGTGCATAGATCCTCAGAAATCAGTACCCAGAACAACCACCTCTGGCCGTAATAACGGCCTTGATACGCCTGGGCATTGAGTCAAACAGAGCTTGGATGGCGTGTACAGGTACAGCTGCCCATGCAGCTTCAACACGATACCACAGTTCATCAAGAGTAGTGACTGGCGTATTGTGACGAGCCAGTTGCTCGGCCACCATTGACCAGACGTTTTCAATTGGTGAGAGATCTGGAGAATGTGCTGGCTAGGGCAGCAGTCGAACATTTTCTGTATCCAGAAAGGCCCATACAGGACCTGCAACATGCGGTCGTGCATTATCCTGCTGAAATGTAGGGTTTCGCAGGGATCGAATGAAGAGTAGAGCCACGCGTCGTAACACATCTGAAATGTAACATCCACTGTTCAAAGTGCCGTCAGTGCGAGCAAGAGGTAATCGAGACGTGTAACCAATGGCACCCCATACCATCACGCCGGGTGATACGCCAGTAAGGCGATGACGAATACACCTTTCCAATGTGCGTTCACCGCGATGTCGCCAAACACGGATGCGACCATCATGATGCTGTAAACAGAACCTTGATTCACCCGAAAAAATGACATTTTGCCATTCGTGCACCCAGGTTCGTCGTTGAGTACACCATCGCAGGCGCTCCTGTCTGTGAAGCAGCGTCAAGGGCAACCGAAGCCATGGTCTACGAGCTGATAGCCCATGCTGCTGCAAACGTCGTCGAACTGTTCGTGCAGATGGTTGTTGTCTTGCATACGTCCCCATCTGTTGACTCAGGGATCGAGACTTGGCTGCACGATCCGTTACAGCCATGCGGATAAGATGCCTGTCATCTCGACTGCTAGTGATACGAGGCCGTTGGGATCCAGCACGGCGTTCCGTATTACCGTCCTGAACCCACCGATTCCATATTCTGCTAACAGTCATTGGATCTGACCGATGCGAGCAGCAATGTCGCGATACGATAAACCGCAATCGCGATAGGCTACAATCCGACCTTTATCAAAGTCGGAAACGTGATGGTACGCATTTCTCCTCCTTACACGAGGCATCACAACAACGTTTCACCAGGCAACGCCGGTTTGTGTATGAGAAATCGGCTGGAAACGTTCCTCATGTCAGCACGTTGTAGGAGTCACCACCGGCGCCAACCTTGTGTGAATGCTCTGAAAAGCTAATCATTTGCATATCACAGCATCTTCTTCCTGTCGGTTAAATTTCGCGTCTGTAGCACGTCATCTTCGTGGTGTAGCAATTTTAATGGCCAGTAGTATATATGGAATCCAGGGTGTTAATCATTGCACTATCTCGCTCCGTCATGGAATCCAGCGATCACACCATTATGATAATAGACCTGATTCTGACGAAGGCAAATGAAAATGTAGTCAAGCAGAAAGTCGAAAAACAGCAGAATTTCGCCGTACAAAATAATTTGCAAAGCGTGACACCTTTGTCTAGTGGTAAAAATTTGTGCTGTCTGTCTTCTTAGAAATTCTGGATACGATTAAGAATGTGATACGCGTAATACCGTATGGTGAGGCATTGGCGTCGGATGTTGTCTTTCAGCATCCCTACAGATGTCGGTCGATCACGATACACTTGCGACTTCAGGTAACCCCAAAGCCAATAATCGCACGGACTGAGGTCTGGGGACCTGGGAGGCCAAGCGTAACGAAAGTGGGGGCTGAGCACTCGATCATCACCAAACGACGCGCGCAAGAGAGCTTTCACGTGTCTAGCAATATGGTCTTTTTTTGTTCTAATAAAACCCCATGTCATTCCAAGCATGTCTGTCAATTTTTACCTCTCTATCTATATTATTCCGTGGTTTGTTAAGTTTTCAAATTTATACTGACTTTTTGATCACCCGGTATATCTGAAATAAACTGAGATAACGAAGACAAGGTACAACTCCTGCCCCATTTCCCTTTTACCATTTAAGAATGCAAATGAACTTACCAAATAAACAGAGTGCTAGCACAAAGGACTAATCACCGAAAGCGCCTAATCCAAGGTGCCGCCAAGATAGCGCGTAGTTACAGTTGCTGGAAACACCAAAGGCACACACAGGCTACCACTGTCACTGCCTTCTGGAAATTTTTAATCAAAGGAACAGTTAAATGCTAGGCAGCCGGATTCCAAAGAGCACTTTCAGTTCTGAATCACAACAAAGTAAGTTCATTCACTTTATCTCCCACGTAATACGGCAGACGGGAGCTCACCATTAACTTCCGTTGTATGATGATAACCTCCACAATGGCCTCAGTAAGCACATCTCAGTGAAGTAAACTAGGAGCAACCTTTCCGATGGAAATGCTCCAAACCGACACATAAATTCCACTGAGGAATCGATAATTTCATATCTGGCTACCTATCACATAGCCACCTCCAAATACGAAAACTTGCCACTGTCAGTACGTAATACTCGCCCCCTACCTGGAAAATCCCCATGCACTTGTGGCTACTGTCCGGCCGCTCCAAATGTACCGGCCAAGTCTCTGACTCTCTTGTGCTGGTGCAGCGTCTCCAGACCGCCTATCCAGAAACAGTATGCTAAAGAAGTCAAGACATTGCAGTCAGCTTACCCAAAATATATTGATACAAACGTTTCTTCTTCTTCTTAGCGCATTTCCGGTCGAGTGGGGGTCTACTTTTCCATGAATGCGCACCGTTTCTTATGGTCTAACGCTTCCTCTGCATTCAGGCGTCTTGATCCTAGATCCGCGTTTATAGTGTATTGCCACCATAATTTACGTCTTCCACGTTGTCTCTGGCCTTCGAAAGTGAGCTGATAGGCTCATTAGGTGGTGCCCGTGTGATGCGTCCACACCGCCAAACTTTCCATTCTTCTATCTTCTCATTGACAAGAGGCACTCCAGTTAGTCGTTGGATCGTTGTATTATTGATATGGCTATGCTGGAAAATGCCTAATGATCTTCTCAGTCTCCACTTTTCCATTACTATGTGCTCAGTACTTCTAGGTGTGAGATAAGACTCGGTACAATATAAAGCAGATGGCATCACCAATGTGCGACATATCTTTAATTTTAGGTGGATTGGCATCTTGTTTTTGTAAAGAATATCAGTGAAGTCTGTACATCGCATTCACGTCGTCTTGATTCTTGCTCGACATCCTCATTCACAAAGGCCTCACTTTGTAGTCGAGAAGCTAGATATCCACAGAAAATAGCGTTTCAAAGTACGCAAGCCTGAAACAGTATAACACAGTCATCTACGCCATACTCCGCAAGCCACCAAACGGTGTGTGGCGGAGCGTACTTCCGTTACCACTGCTTCTGTTACCACTAAATGATTCACCCTTCCCCTGCTAGAAGGGAAACGAGTTCCTTCGCGAATGGCGAGTGTAAAGAATGGTCGTCGTTAAGCTTCTGTATAGCTCTAATTTTTCGAATTTTCTCTATTTGCAAGACGCATACGTTTGCAAGATGCATACGGGAGGAAATAATACGTTGACCGACTTTTTCCGGAAAGTTTTTCCTCGATATTTCAATAGTAAACCTTTCTGTGCTGTAAACGCATCTCTTGTACCTTCTGCCTCCCCTTAAAGCTCTTTCGCCAGCTAAACGAAACGCGCCCCTTTTCGTTGGATCTTCTTTATCTCTTCTATCAGTCCTGTCTGGTTAAGATCCCGTATTGATGAACAGTACTCACGAATCTGTCGAAAAAGCTTTTCATAAGCCACTTCCTTCGCGGATATGTTACATTTTCGAAAGATTCTTCCTATGAATCTCAGTCTGACATCTAACTCTCCTAATCTTTGTTTTACGTGGTCATTCGACTTAACGTCGCTCTGGATAGTTGCTCCTAGGTAATTTACAGTGGATCCCGTTTCCAACAGTTTGTCATCAATAGCGTAGTTGTACAACAGCGGCTTTCGTTTCATATGAATGCGCAATATGTTACATTCATTTACGTTCAGGGTCAACTGCTAGAGCCTCCACCCTTCATCAATCTTTCGCAGCACGTTCTGCAAGTCCATGCTACTTTCTTATAGATAACCGCATCATCTGCGAACAGTCTTAAAGAGCTTCCGTCGCTTTGTACCAGATCATTTATATATATGGTAAACAGTATCGTCCCCGTCACACTAGCTTGGGCTACTTCGAAACTGTCTTTACATCAGTAACTTTTGTTCCGTTGAGAGCGACATTTTGAGTTATATGCGCAAGAAGGTCTCGAATCTAGCAGTAAATCTAGTCCGATACTCGACAAGTTCGTTTTTTTTCCCACGGGATGGTGTCAAATGCCTTACTGAATTCGAGGAACACAGCATCAACATGAGTGCCGTTGTCTGCAGCGCTATGGATCTCATGGAAGAACAGAACGAGCCGTTTGGCAAGATCTGTGTTTTCGGAATCCATGTTGATTTTTAAAGAGAAAACTTTCGTTCTCTAAAACGTCATAATTCTTCAGCATAATACATGTTCCATAATTCTATAACAGATTGACACCAACGCTGTAGGCATATAACTATGTGCATCTTTCCTACGACCAATCTTGAAAACGTGAATGATCTGCGCTTTCTCTCCAGTCTCTGGGTACTCTTGGTTGCTCCAGCGATCTACGATAAACTGCTGCTAAAAGGTGAGCAAATTCTTTCGCATTATCTTTGTAGCAAACCCTAGGGTCTTTGTAGGGATGAAATACTAATGTTAAACAGTAAGAGTGAAATTGAAGAAACCCGAAAGAGTGAACGAAAAGAACGTTGAAACTTTTAGGTCCAAATTATACTAAAGGAAGAACTTAGAGAGAGAAATTATAAAGTATTTCAACATTTACTAGAACATGAAAAAACGCATATACCTACTTACGCGTATATTAGAAGAATGGACTCAACCAAATTAACTAGACAGCGGTGGAATTTTACGAAATTCTCAGTACAGATGAAATTTTGAAATTTTGAAATTTTAAACATTTTAATGGCTGTGATCCAGCAACCGTACGGTACTTGATTACAGACCGTATATACAGCCACTTCGATTTCACAGAATTTTGTCACTTGACCGCGGTTTCGATTGCACTAGAGCACTCTTCATAATAATGACATAGATTGAAATAATATACACTTACTTCCATTAATTACGTACAACCAGAATGTACTTACATGTAATCACACCGTGGTTTAGAAGGTCTGAGCAGAAGTGTTCTCCTCAAACAGAAATGTAATAAGAATAAAAACTAAAATGCAAAAGTATAACATAATTATCAACCATGTAAAATTCTCATTGGAATATAATGACAACCGCAAAGTCGCTTAGGGCCAATAGCGGCATAATGCAGCCGCTACCGTGAGACTAAAGGGCTAACACGCCGAGGCAGTCACGAGGTGGACGCGAAAGCAGATTTGTGCCAACTAGCAGGTAGTAATCAAAATATAGATAACTTAAGAGGAAATGTGGCAGTGCAAAGACAGTTTTACAGATTATTGGTAACAAATAGGAAACTGTGTATGAAAGTTATAACATAAGGTAACAATCTTTTTTTCAGAAGAAAATACACTTCAGATAATACAAAGAGAAACCTAAGATTGGAAGGAAAAACGATGTTTAGGAGACTACATTGTGAGGAGAGTCTCGCCGTTTGGACAGTTTTAATTAGCAGCACTATACCTTGAAAAAAGTTTTTGTTGTGTAATTGCAACTGTTCCTTAAGAATGAGACCGTCGTTCAGAGATAAGTGTTTAAAAATTTCTAGCTCTTCTATTATGTTAAACCTAAAGCCTTTTTTCTCTGAGTGCAAGATCTGGACGTCTTTTACATCTTTAGGATTATTTCCTGTGATTAAAAAATGATCGGTGAAAGTTGAATTATGATCATTGGTACCTTTTTTCCCTAGAAGGTGTTACTTGAATCTTGTCGAAATAGTTCGGGCTGTTTGCCCTGCGTAATAGGCGGGACAATTGCCGCAAATAATTTTATGATCACCAGAATTTTGCAAAGGGGGAGCGTAGGTTTCAAGTTTTGTACGATATTATTTTTTAAAGAATTACTAGTGGAAAAGGCTACTCTGCATTTATACTTATTCTGAAGCAGATGTGTATTTTGTAAGAAACTGGACCCAGAAATGGCACAGAGAAATTTTGTTTCTTTTCATTAAGTTTATTATTAGAAATGCCTAGGGTGGTGATTCTTATTGGTTTCGACTAAACATATTATCTACTATGGAAGGATCATAGCCATTATTGACTACAATTTTTTTTGTCGGACTGATTTCAGATTTGAGATTTTCACTAGGAAGGGGTTGGCTCTATGGATAGCTGAATGAAAAACGGCTTTCTTAAGAGAATGTGGATGTACTGAAGTGAAAGAAATAATTTGATCAGAACTGGTTTCTTTACGAAAGATATTGAACCTAATTTTGTCGTCTACTATCGTAAGAGGGAGATGTAGAAGTTTTAACTGCCGGAAATCATTTTCAAGTTCACAAGTGAATGAAATATTTTCGTGAAACTCATTAAAAATTTTGAAAAGTCGATCAATACCGTCCGTCGGCGTTGTTAGCCCTTTAATCTGACGGTAGCGGCTGTATTATTCCGCTCTCGGACCTAAGCGACCTTGCGGAGTCGTTATATTCCACAGAGAATTTTATCTGGTTGACAATTATGTCATACTTTTACATTTTAGTTTTTATTCTTGTTACATTTCTGTTTGACGAGAGCACTTTTGCTCAGACCTTTTAACCATTGTGTGATTACATGTGAGTACATTCTGTTTTTACGTAATTTACGGAAGTAATCCTATTAAGCGTATATTATTTCAGTCTATGTCATTATATTTTTAGGTATTCCATGTAAGTTTTTATTCTGATGAAGTTGCCCTAGTGCAATCGAAACCGTGGTCAAGTGACAAAATTTTGTACAACCGAAGTGGCTGTATATACGTTCTGTATCTATACAGATGAAACTGAAACAACAGAATGTATTGATGCACTAAAAGAAAAAGAAGACTTGAATGAAGCAATCAGAATACAACTTGATGTATCAGGCTCTTAAGTGCTTAGGTACAAAATTCACAACTGGGCAATTGGCTTGGCAGTAAAACTCACTTGGAGGCCGGAGCGACTTGGTTTGACGAGCGGGGAAAGCCCACTGTGAGAGAATGAGAGTTCACTGTTGACAACAAAACTGAAACTCCCACAAGATCTGATCGGAAGCCAACGTAACTTTGTACAGGGCTATTACAAATGATTGAAGCGATTTCATAAATTCACTGTAGCTCCATTCATTGACATATGGTCACGACACACTACAGATACGTAGAAAAACTCATAAAGTTTTGTTTGGCTGAAGCCGCACTTCAGGTTTCCGCCGCCAGAGCGCTTGAGAGCGCAGTGAGACAAAATGGCGACAGGAGCCGAGAAAGCGTATGTCGTGCTTGAAATGCACTCACATCAGTCAGTCATAACAGTGCAACGACACTTCAGGACCAAGTTCAACAAAGATCCACCAACTGCTAACTCCATTCGGCGATGGTATGCGCAGTTTAAAGCTTCTGGATGCCTCTGTAAGGGGAAATCAACGGGTCGGCCTTCAGTGAGCGAAGAAACGGTTGAACGCGTGCGGGCAAGTTTCACGCGTAGCCCGCGGAAGTCGACGAATAAAGCAAGCAGGGAGCTAAACGTACCACAGCCGACGGTTTGGAAAATCTTACGGAAAAGGCTAAAGCAGAAGCCTTACCGTTTACAATTGCTACAAGCGCTGACACCCGATGACCAAGTCAAACGCTTTGAATTTTCGGCGCGGTTGCAACAGCTCATGGAAGAGGATGCATTCAGTGCGAAACTTTCTTTCTGTGGGGTTATGTGAAAGATTCAGTGTTTAAACCTCCTCTACCAAGATACGTGCCAGAACTGCGAGCTCACATCAACGATGCTTTCGAACTCATTGATGGGGACATGCTGCGCCGAGTGTGGGAGGAACTTGATTATCGGCTTGATGTCTGTCGAATCACTAAAGGGGCACATATCGAACATTTGTGAATGCCTAAAAAACTTTTTGATTTTTTGTATGTGTGTGCAAAGCATTGTGAAAATATCTCAAATAATAAAGTTATTGTAGAGCTGTGAAATCGCTTCAATCATTTGTAATAACCCTGTACATTTACACATCATCGATGTTATGTAGTGACTAGGAGAATGGCCTCCAGATCATTAGTACTGTTCGTATTTAGTGTTATCAGGATTGATGGAGTGTATAAAGAGGCGTGGTGAGTGTGTAACCGTCGCACCATATTTGTTTCTGTATGAAATTTAGGCCAAATTTGCCTCCCATTCTATAAAAAGTCTACATATTACTGTGTACCCACACACTGTTATCCAACTTAAACTCATATGCTAACCTCTGACTAAAAAGAACTGTAACTGATCAGAAAGCAACTTGTCTTTATATTAAATGCGTAATTGAAGAAAAACAATGACCTGCTTCTAACCAAAATTTCCACTTGCCTCGCGTCTTGACAGTACTGTTGTAGGTTTACAACAGTAAACAGCAAGCGGGTAACATCTAAGCTAGATTTTAATGATTAACAATGTGGTGTGGAGAGTAACTATTCCTATGAGATGATATTCCAAGACAACGATTTTAGAATGAAGTACACATAATATAGATCTGAACAATACTATGCTTAACAAAGTGAACAATGATTTAAAAATGATACAATATTAACGGAGAATTTCTAAAAAAAAGAGAAAAAAAGAGATTAATCAATTAATATGTTAACGCATGACTCAGGGAAGTGGGGTGGCCTTTCTCTCAGCTCTGAGTAAGTGAACTAAGTTAACTGCCTCCCAGAAATCATTTCTACAAATTACGTGCGCAGTGTTGCAATCTTACCTCAAAACTTCTTCTCTTAAAAAAAAATAATAACATTATTCAAAATTTGTATTCTCTTCGCTTTCTAATACGTATCTCCTATTCATCCTTGCTGTTCTTTACAATCAGTCTTTTTTCATTTGACGGATACAAGTCAACACAGCACCACTGAATGCAGCCATCAGCTACCACACTTCAACTAAGAACGTGTGAGACTGTGCAGAGGCAAAGACTGTGCCACGAGAGGACCAAAGATTGTTTAACAGTAACGTAATTTGCTCTCCCTCTGATTCAAAAATCAAAATGGCGTGCCCACCTTACAAGTGATCACTGTGATGGTCACGGAGGTGTCGTGTACCAGTCCGAGAGAGAGTTATCAGTGCCTGACAGGATTTGATTGGGGCCCCATTGTAAGTTTCCTTTTAGCCGTCTGGTTGAATCGTGCAATATCCAGATTTCTGGGACCTTACGATGTGCCGGTGACCCGATATTGGACTGCATGGGAACGTGAGGGCAGGCATACCTGTCGCCTAGGTTTCGTCTGATCATCACAAGGGAGTATCACCGTATTGTGCACCAAGCAGGTCTTAATCCCTTCACATCTGTATCTGTCATCCGACAACAAGTGTCCTTCCGCACCAATGGTCGGAGGCGAGGAGCAGCCGAAATGGGGAATAACTGTCCCACGCCAGACTGCCGTTGGCATTACAGCAGAATGCAGTGGTGCCATGAGTAGGAAGCATTGGCTGCTGGCGAATGGTGTCGCACTGTGTTCATCGATGAACCAAAAGTTCTGTACTATCTCAGACGACCAATGTTGGTGAGCGTGGTGGGACCTGGGGAAAGGGCCCATTCTTTCAGTGTTTTGCAGGAGGTTGCGCAGAGAGGTTACTCACTGCGTCGTGGTACGGCGGGCCGTGTGGTGTGACTTCCGGTCACGGCTGGTAGTCACCGGGCGAACTCTGACGACACAACAGTACCTCAAAGACGTCCAGTACTGTCTTGGTTGAAATGGCTCTGAGCACTATGGGACTCAACTGCTGTGGTCATAAGTCCCCTAGAACTTAGAACTACTTAAACCTAACTAACCTATGGACATCACACACATCCATGCCCGAGGCAGGATTCGAACCTGCGACCGTAGCGGTCGTGCGGTTCCAGACTGTAGCGCCTTTAACCGCTCGGCCGGCCAGTACTGTCTTACACGAGCCTTATCCTGGTGCCATTTTTCAACACGCCAATACTCGTCCGCATATGGCCCGCGTCTATGAACTGTCTGCGTGATGTTGAGGTACTCTACTGGTCAGTAAGATACCCAGATCTCTCTCGAATGGAACATACGTGGGAACATAAACTTTGTCCCAGTGCCAGCATCCAGGATATTGAGAACCAGTTATCACAGTTGTGGATCACTTGCCTGAGGTGAGGATACTACGTCTTTACGGCACCGTTCCTAACCGAATCAGGGAATGTAACCAGACAAGAATGGGTGCAACGTGATATGATAAGCGGGCTCACACTGGCAAGCTCTTCGTAAATTTTAATCAGCCTTGTAATAATTGAAATAACATCACATATTCCCTCAAACAGAGGTGTTTCGTTTTGAACAAAACCCTGAAAACGCCTGTTGGTCATCACGTGGTCCAATAAGGTCCAAACAAGCATTACAATTAGTATATACTTGAAATTTTTGTTACAATAAATTAAGTCCTGTTAACATGGTTTTATGTAAGTTTCTCATCATATCGAGTGTGATGGTGCAGTTGCAAGGTGCTGGAGTCTTATTGGAGAGGTCGTTAAATCAAATCATCGTTACGCTATACAGTCGCGTTTTCTTCTACAATTTGAGGTAAATGCCTGGATAATTAATTTAAAAAAGACACTGCCAAGTTCTTTCGCCAATCCGAGTTTGTGTTCCGTCTCTACTGTAATGACCTAGTTGTCGACAGTGCGGTCTATCCATCCCTCTTTGCTATTTCATCTCAGTTGTCTTATAAGTGACGTCCGAGACCGAAACTGCGTATACTGATAACACTCACATACAGTTTCTGTTGGCGTTTCGCTTAGTTTATCCGTTGCCTGTGTCACTTCTTTTCTACATTTCTGGAAATAGAAGTGGTGGACGAAAGAGCAAAATATTACCACGCTTAATACGATGCAGGAAAAATGGTAGCATTTAAGACCGCTTCCAGTCGTCTCGGGATAAATAAATACAAGTCTTGTATGGTTTTCAAGTGAATCTATGTGTTATGACTCCGGCAATACGTTTTCCCTGTTACGAGGATCTGCATCACTGATGAGTGGTTTTGGAATTCCAGCTCGCCCAACAGTTAACTGCTTTGTAACTGCCTTCGTGTTGTGTTTTACTTGATAAAAACTTTCTTAAGCCAAGATCGCGTAAATATTTCTTTATTTACAATAACCTGTTTCGACAGACTTCAAATACTCAAGTTCATTTTGACTGGCATAAGCTTCCAGCTCAGAATGAACGCGTTATATAAAAAAACATTTTTGAAGACTTGAAGATTAGAGCAAAATCTATTGAAACCGGTTGTTGTAATTAAAGAAATATTTATGAGATCTTGGCTTTAGAAAGTTTGTATCCGCCATACGAGTACCAACAATGAGCCAAAGTTTGGATTCAGTTAGGTCCGGCGTATTGCACTCACAAGTGTACAGAACACTGTTATGACCGCGACTGGCATTTGAAACGTATTGAGGGCATGGCAAAAAAAAAAAAAAAGCACTATGGGACTCAACATCTGAGGTCATCAGTTCCCTAGAACTTAGACCTTTAAACTTAAACCTAACTAACCTATGGACATCACACACATCCATGCCCGAGGCAGGATTCGAACCTCCGACCGTAGCGGCCGCGAGGTTTCGGACTGAAGCGCCTAGAACCGCTCGGTCACCGCGGCCGACCGAAAGAGAATTAGAACCATTTAAAGATACTTAATTTTTTAACGTTATGTAACGACAGTTCATACAAGACACTTACAGATATTTACGCTGTGCAGTTTTAGATGAAATGTTTCACACGATAAGCGAATTACACTGTCTCATAGTTAACTGTCCGGAACTTCATCTAAACCTTTCAGAAAGTCAGGGAACACATCGTCAAACTCGGGCAAAAACGATCTCGAAAACTCAGGAAAAATTTGAAGACCGATACACCAGAGGCACAGGATTGCACCATCCCCTCGTTCTCCAAATACACTACATCCGCTTCTTCTTCACCCTCCAAAAAATTCGCTACGTAACTTTCGAACTTAAGACTCTCGAAAATTTTCTCACCATTGCAGTTGGTCTTATAATAGATTAAGAAAAAAACCTTTGTATACTCTAGAGAAGAATTTGGAGACAGCACGGTGATACAAAATTTCTATAAGCTAAATCCCCCCTCCTCTGCCTCCCCTCCCCCCATGCCTCCCTACCCCACCCCTTCCTCGGACTAAAATCTTGGATTCGACTCTGAAATACATTGACACCGTACTCGAATTATCAAACTTTCTTTTCAGGTAGAAGTTTTCCGTGGAGCAGGTGCGGCCAGCAACATCATATTAGGGTCAGGTGATTTATAGCTGGCAACAGGGATGAATATAGCGGCGTTGAATATAGTGCGGAGAAAGTGACTTACTGGAAAGTGTAGTTAAACACTTAATGTAGTGGTACTGAAGATGGAGAACTGCGTGAGAGTAGCGTACGGGGAAAGGTGCCAAACAGTCTTAATATATAAAAATTTCGTACTCAGACATTATAGGAATGTTAAATTTATTGGAGGACAGGATTGGAAATGCTCGAACGAGAGTAACTGTAATGCGTAAATTTTTACAGTAGGAGGTAATCATGTTTTACCCACGTGCCTGGGAAATCATACGTACGATCCATTTTCAGCATGATAGGGAGGCAGCCGATCGGTAGAAAAGTAATGAAAGTGAAAGGAATCGAAATGTGAAAAACAGAAGCGGATTCATTACTGCTTCTCTCTGATCTGAAACATGAAGAAGTTCATGTGTTTTATGATCTAATGAGCGCCGTGTCAGAAGATCGATCACTCGCACAGTTCGCTGTCTACCTCGTACAAGATTACACTAATGAGGAAATGCATCTTCCTCTCTTCTGCGCCTCGGAGAACGACAGAAGCGTGTGTGAGCGTTCATTCTCGTTTTAACTGCTTCTTTGAATCGGCTCACCGTATACGTTACATTTTTATAACTTGAGAAGAGAAGGAACATTCTTACATTCAGATAAATGCCGTCGGATCTGGCGCCATATCAAAGACTAACAAGAAAACCAAAGAGAGATAAATATTCATCCAGTATAAAACTGTCCAATGGCAGAATGGTGCTATGGACAGATTGTATACTTTTTGAAGAGTTTTTCACTCATAGCTTAATGTTATTGTTAGCTTAAAAATAAGTTATTAATGAAAGAACAAGGGCTGTTCGATCTGTCCGATCGGTAACGTACTGACAACCACAGTGAAAATCAAAGTCTTTTAATCGCAACAGTTAGTCACAGCTTCCAGCTACCTCTCTACATAGTCGCCGCTCCACTTAGACATTTGTCATGGCGTTGTACAAACTTTCCAGTACCCTCGTCACAGAAAGCAGCCGCCTGCGCTTTCCGCCAATTCTCTACGCTGGTCTGCCTTTCGTTTTTTGTGCCAAAATGTTGTCTTCGTAGACAATGGTTCATGTGAGCAGAGATGAGCAATGGAGGGAGCCAATTAAGGGATGTACTGTGGGTGATCAAACACATTCCATCGAAAACGCTTCCTGAGCATCTTCACAGAATACGGCGCATGACATTTATGTTACGTGGGCTGCATGGCGTCAGGCGAAATCTCTCACCAGATACACTTACTTGGTGGGAGACTCGGTTGTTTTAGGGATTCCTTCGTGATAACTGTGTTCTCAATCGGATTTTCACAGTGGTTTCCATTTCGCGCCTAATCTGACCTTACTTTTCGAATACGGCTCGTACTTTCAACAGAAACTTGTGATTAGACAATTTCTTTCGCTAAAAGACTTTTTGTGATCCTGCTGCCTATTAGAGTATTTATGATAATAATTACATTTTTGTAAATTAACATTCCTCCACTCCTACGACTTGGCTTACTGGCATGTTGCGGAGAGGGGTAAAAAAAAAATCACAGGTCTGTTGCTAGTTGCTCAGTTTTGACAAAGTTGTAGAGTCTCGGCTATTGCACAGGTAATAGCTGCTGAGTTTGTGAGAGCCATCGACCTCTTAATAACTGTGGATCTCATGAATAAACAGAGCAAACAACCTGAAATCTTTAAATTTCATTCATTTTGCTCGTTTTTTCTTGCAGATGTAATAAATATTAGAAGAACCGCGAGTTTTAACGTAAAGTGCGAATGTACTGACTTGGCCTTATGCAGAGTACTAAGTTCCGACATCGTTCAGGGGGATGGCCTCGGAGAACCGGAAACGGGAGCGCTGCCTGCCTTGGGACCTGCGCCCTTCCTCAGGACCTGAGCCCCACCCATAACGAACATACGCCAAGGTCGCGCCGACTGTCATTGCATATTGTTTTCGATTCTTTGTGCGGTATGACAATTTGGCTGCGATTCGGGCAACGGCCGCGGGTAGCGCGCTCGAGGCATTGTTCGGCGGCACAATGCGGCGGCGGTAACCGTCGGCTCGGCGCCGTATTCCGTAATCTCGAACGGGTATCGAAACACCGGCGCGCGCGGTCGTTCTCCCCCAGGCGGAGCCGCGCCGCCGAGTCTCCGCGCGCGTTCCTGCACTCGGCGCACTTTTGTCTCGCAGCACCGAGCGCATATCGGGCCGGACCTGTCGGCCGCATTGACGTAATGAATGCCCGAGCACAATCACGTTTACGCCCATTTATCGCTCCCTCGGCGAGTCGACAATGGGGAGAAAATATCCGCGCGCGCAAGGTTGCAGGCAGCATTATGCCCGCGGCCTGTCATTATGGCCGGAAGCGGCGGCATCGGCGGCGAGGTGGCCACCGCTCATTACGCATTGTCGTCGGCCGGAAGTGACTTTGTGGGGCCGTCAGCGGCGCTGACAGGTTCCCACAGGGCGCGCAGGCCCCAGCCAGCCGGAGGAGACCCCTTCGGAGTCGAGTCGCGGGTCTCCGCGTAGACGTCGCGCAAGACCTGTGTTCATCCCCGCGGGGCGCTCGCTGCGCGGCGGGGAGCTCCGCGGAGCCCGGCTAATGTCTGTGATTACTCCGCGTCTGGCCGGATAAAGAGCTCTGCCGGCTGCGGAACTTCCACTCAGCTACGTCCGAGATCCGTTGGCTATTTCAACTTTCCACACGCCTTTTTTATCTACTGTAGCCTAACGGATTTACCTGTAACGATCAACTGAGATTGTTTTTTATCACACACACACACTCAAACACACGTGCACACGTGTTCAGCCGCACGAGCACACGCACGGGCGCACACACGCACACACATACACATGTACACACTCATGAGGTGCTTGTAAGTTGAAAATACTCCTTGTCCTTGGAAATTAACTAAACTCCGTCCGAAAAGGTCTCGGAAGGCCGAACGGTACTGACCGACCGCCGTGTCATTCTCTGCCGATAGGGGTCACTGGATGCGGATACGGAGGGGCATGTGGTCAGCAAACCGCTCTCCCGGCCGTTGTCAGTTATCGTGATCGGAGTTCTTGGAAGATTACTGCCAGGTACTGTAATTTACCATCTTGTTAAGTCATCAGATGATCAAAACGACTTACAAAATGATTTAGATAAGATATCTGTATCGTGATAAAAGTGGCAATTGACCCTGAATAAGGAAAAGTGTGAAGTTATTCACACGAGTACAAAAAGAAATCAGCTAAATTTCGATTACGCGACAAGTCACACAAATCTGAAGGCTGTAAATTCAACTAAATACTTAGGGATTATAATTACAAATAACCTAAATTGGAACGATCACATAGATAGTATTGTGGGTAGAGTAAACCGAACACTGCGATTAATTGACAGAAGACTTAGAAGGTGCAACAGGCCTACTAAAGAGACTGCTTACACCACGAATGTCCGCCCTATTCTGGAGTATTGCCGTGCGGTGTGGGATCCGCATCAAGTAGGACTGACGGATGACATCGAAAAAGTACAAAGAAGGGCAGTTCGATTTGTATCATCGCGAAAAAGGGAGATAGTGACACACACATGATACGTGAATTGGTGTCGAAATCATTAAAAGAAAGGCGTTTTTCGTTGCGACGGGATCTTCTCATGAAATTTCAATCACCTATTTTCTCCTCCGATTGCGAAAACAGACTGTTGGCACCCACCTACATAGGGAGAAATGATCATCACGATAAAATAAGAGAAATCAGGGCTCGCACAGAAAAATTTAAGAGTTCGTTTTTCCCGCCTGCCGTTCGAGAGTGGAACGGTAGAGAGACAGCTTGAAGGTGGTTCATTGAACCCTCTGCCAGGCACTCTATTGTGAATAGCAGAGTAACCCCGTAGATGTAGATGTAGGTTATAACTGCGTCTCGCACTTGAAGCCAAAACCCCGTCTTCCACTAGCAATGATCTTACTTTACTGTGCTAACCAGGCACGATCGCCTTCATAGCTAAGCCGACGAAGGCTTTGCCAGCAGAAACCAAGATCCCAGGCTCGAGTTCCAGTTTTAATCTGCCGGCAAGTTTCAAATCAGCACGTACCGCGCTTCAGAGTGAAAGATTCATTCAGGAAACATCCTTCTGTCTTTTCTTCTTCTTCCTCTTTTCCTCCTTCTTCACTTCATGAAACAAATTCTCAGACTGTTCCCTTTCGCTGCGTCGGCACTTGGTGTACGATTCATGTCATGTGTGTGTCACACAAAGCCACTTCGGTAATATATACCGGCGGCAAAAACGCAGCACCAAAAAATAATTAATTTAGAGTAATGAAATTTTGCGAGTACATTTGTCTAGGTAACATATTTAAGTGATTAACGTTCCAAGATCACAAGATAATGTAACCCGCCTCAGTTACACGGCTGGCATACATCTGAACACATTCGCACTATTCCATGGATTCCATTAGCCACAGACAGTTGGGGTGCACTAATTCCGCCCCGGGGGGTACGGGGTGGCGGCAGGAAGGGCATCCGGCCACCCCTTAAATTAACCTTCGCAAATCCGATTAACCATGCCGACCCTGCGTCTTTGCGGGAAAAAGGTACAAGCCAAAGAAAGATCACAAGTTAATGTAAGTGCGAAATAGGCCACTGCAAATGTGATATTCTGATACAGTAATAACGGTGCAACCGTGAGAGTTTGAATTCAAGCATTCAAATGGGCATGCATTGGTTTTTACAGACGTCGGATGTCAGTTTGTGGGATGGAGTTCCATGCCTGCTGCGCTCGGTCTGTCAATAAAGGGACAGTTAATTCTGTCTGTGGATGACGCTTGAGTTGTCGTCTGATGATGTCGCATATGTGCTCGATTAGTGACAGATCTGGTGACCGAGCAGGCCAAAGTAACCTGTCGACACTCTGTAGCGCACGTTGCGTTACAACAGCAGTAAGTGGGTGAGCATTATCCTGTTGGATGATGATGACGATGATGTTTGGACTACGGGGCGCTCAACTACGTGGTTATCAGCGTCCGTAAAAATTCCCAACCGTTTCTCAGTCCAATCTTCCATTTGCATGAATGATGATGAAATGATGACAACAGAAACACCCAGTCATCTCGAGGCAAGTGAAAATCCCTGAGCCCCGCCGTGTCCTGTTGGAAATGCTGCAGGGTGCCTGCGATGACCACGAGGGTGCTCCTGCTGTCACACGAAATCGCACCCCAGGCCATAAGTCAATCAATTATTCAAAACGACAGTCAGAATCGCATTATTTATTTTGCCGCCAACCGGTTTCAACCCGCGATGGAGTCATCTTCAGGACAATTTACACTGTAAAGTTATAATATTAGTAAGTAATCATGTACGTAATCTACAAGCAATTAGTCAAAGTTACATAAATAAACAGATTTTTATATCAATTTGGTCGCTCGCTGGAGTCGTCTCCCTGCCTTTGCACCGTTGGCAACAATGCATGGTTGGTTCTCTGCATGAGCTTAAATAACGGCCAACAACACGTGGGCAGACGGGAACGCCCTCCACGGTGACCAACGGTAGTTACGTGCTTAAGGAAGAAAGCGTACATTTTAAAGTTTGTTCCAGTTGTAATATAAAACATAATACGTAATAAATAATAATTATAATTAATTAAATCTCGAGAAATTTACAATTATTCAAAATTAAGGTAACTGTTGTCCCATTAATTTTTCACATCATTTGTGGATACTGTAGAGCCCTGCTGTAGGTCTAGGACTTCCTCAACTGGCCTCCTTCGCACCAAGACACAGCCATGAATGGTGCCGAAGCATAACCAGCTTTCAACAGAAAACGCAACAGACCTTCTCTCTGCCCGCCAATGAGCTCTCGCTTGACACCACTGACGCCGCAAACGGCGGTGGTTTGGGGTCAGCGGAAGGCACGCTACACGGCGTCTGCTTCGGAGCTGTCCTTAAGTAACCGATTTGTAGAAGTTCGTTGTCTCACTTTGGTGCCAGCTACTGCTCAGCTTCCTGTTACAGGTGCAGCACGGCACGCCAGAGGCATACGCCGAACACGGTGGCCTTCCCTCTCGGTGGTGCCATGTGGTCGTTCGGAGCCCAGTCTTCTTGCGACCGTACATTCTCGTGACTTCCGCCACCAGCAGTCACATACAGTACCTACAATCCTGCAAAGTGTTTCTGCAGTATCTGAAGGGACATCCAGCTTATCGTAGCCCAGCTACAAGACCTTGTTCAAACTAAGGTGTTGATAATGGTGTCTTTGTCGCATTAAGGGCATTCTTGATTAACATCACTTTACTATGTCCAATCTCATGGATAACTAACGCTCATGTTCGTTACAGCGTGTATTTTAAGCAAACCTGATTTATATCCTCATACTAGTGTTAGTAGCGCCACTTCCGTGCTACTGGCGCGAAATTTGAATAGACGTCATCTTTGAGCCGTAGAAACACGCCTACAAACTTTCGTTTATGCCGCAGAGCTCCTTCTTGGTGTTGTGATTCTTTTTTCGTCAGTGTAGATCGCAAAAATTTTACCAAAAACTTAACGTATAACCAGTAATACTGTAATATTGACTAGTTTAATTATTTATTGCTTTTAATACTGTCCACTGCGTAAAGTGTAATTTCGACGTTGAAAAACAAGTTCGGTGCTCAGCATTCTGTTCAAGTGGATTGCATCTTTGCTTGTAATGTTTGGTTACCTAAGAACTAGCATGTCTAGCAGTGGCTGGTCAGTTGTTTCCTGAAGATGACCCAATGAGAGGAAAACTGGTTATAAATAAACAAAAATCAGTAGAAGAAAAACAGTGTACTTCTTGTTCAACCTTAAGTATGCTAATGTTCTGCCATGAAGTAAATGAAGAATCCATAAAAATAAATCACTAAACGATCCCGCTAAAGACGTATCGTCACATGTAGAAAGGTCTCTGTTGGATTCCTTTCATGTTAATTTCTTAAATCTGTTGTCATTTACGGCAGAAATTCCACTTCTAAATTTACTGTGGTGTTTCTGATTCTATCTGGGAGGAGACTGAGCAGTGGAACGCGTTACTTTTACATATAATCAAGAACGATCTGTCACACTACTACACTTTAAAACACAGTTTATATGTAACTCATGTGACACAGTCTCATACTGAACCTACATCCGCTTTCTTTTATATACTGTATATGATAAGATACTGTCATCCCCCTTCCCTTCTGTGTGAAAGGATGAATGAGCAAATGTATTTCTAGTTGCATGCTCGATGGTAGCAGACAAGCCGGTCTGCTAGAGAACAGTAGGACCAACGTCGGAACAGGTAGCTACGCTTTGTAAAAGCAAAGAGGTTTCTATTCTTGGTATGGTCCTGTCCGTCCCTTGTCATGTTGGTATAGGAAGCTGCCTCCCTGGTCACTCCCGTTGGTATCTGTGGAGCTCCCTCGGTAGGGGCCCAGGCCAGTCTGTCCATGGCGAGTGTCTGAAGTGATAAGGTCTCCGGCTAAACGCGTCTCTGTTAAGTCCGTAGGACAGTGGATTTCTTAAGTTCAGCCTAACCGAAAATTTAATCACCTTTATTTCACGTTTATATCTAAAATATCTTATGTTATCTTAAATTGCTGCCTCTCTGGTCACTTCCGCTAGTATCTGCGAAGCACCCTCGGTAGGGGCCCAGGCCAGTCTGTCTGCGGCGAGCATCTGAAGTGGTAAGGTCTCCAGCTAAGCGCGTCTGTGCTAAGTCCGTAGGACAATGGATTTATTAAGTTCACCCTAACTGAAAATTTAATCACCTTTATTTCACGTTTATATCTAAAATATCTTATGTTATCTTAAATTGCAACACAGTGTAATTTGAGTGTGAAGTTCAGAATATCTTCCAGTAGTTGCTTTGTCACTACTTTGTGAGTAAAGTGGAACCACGTGCTGATGATCCGTAACTCTAAGATCATCAATCTTAAATGCGAATGTGCGTGAGATTATAACGTCTCGTCTTGACAATATTTTTCAATATAGCAACTTTTCTTTATGTTCAACACACGTGGGGTGTACTTTGTGAGACCAGTACCACGTGCTTATACAATTGTTTGACCCATCAGGTTAATAGTAAGACGATAGTAACCAGTTCGATGTTTTTCTTTTGTAAATTGCGTTTCGATATAATTTATTTTAATTATCAAAATTATTGTGGAGTTACACTCTTTGTGTAAACCAAGTTGACCACGTGAAGCATGTGGTGTAATCATCAAAGTAGCCCTCAGCTTTTTTTTGGAAGATTTCATAGAGAGTTAATATGAATTTAGTATATCAGTATGTGGTAATTTCATGACGGACAGGATTGCGCAACGAACGTAACTTTTTTGGGTGAAAATTGAATTGGTTGGTTGTGGTTAATTTCCTCTTGCATATGTTTCAACGTTCTTCGTGTATTATTTTATGAATGCAGTGTCGTATGCAGTCTCCCAATCTTGGCTCCATATTTGATGTGTTACGTAAGATTACAAACTCACATTTCCACAATCCTAAATAAGGCACCAGTTTAGTTATGAATCAAGTTTAATATGCTGAAATTTTAAAGGAAGAATGATGAATTTTAAAATAAATGTCCAAATATAAACTGATTTATTTCTTTTTATTTAAATTCTCTTTATATATATATCACCAATTGTCATAAGATGACTATTAAAAGATTATAATTAATATTAGTCTGGTTGGGAATTTGGTAAGCTAGACTGGGTACCTGGTGAAACAGTTGCTCAGTAATGCAAGGTTAACTTCCCCAGATAGCTCACAGCTTTTAACCCACTTTTATTGTTTTGAATATCAGCACCGCTTTCAGAACAACTTAATGCATCCACATTACAATGTAACCTACATTTGTGTTTGAATTATAGATCTATCTGTGTTAATTATAATTTTGGCAGTATCATCATCCTTCAGTCAGACATTCTTCCTAATTTAAGTTTACATCTAAGGGAATGGAAACAGTGGTACAGCCCTACCTCTGGGAAGATTAGTTTGGTGTTTGGAGTATTTTGGAAACACATGAGGCAATAGTGATCCTTCGACTTACCTTAGACTGAATAAAGGCAAACCTATGTTTATAGTTTTTCTAGATTTAGATGAAACTTTTGACAGTTGTGAGTGCAGTACACTTTGAAATTTTGAAGGTAGTGGTGATAAAATACAGGGAAGGAAATATGGTCTACAACTTGTACAGAGCGTGACAGTGTCTAGCTTACCCCCAACGCTGTAGACTCTGTCTATTGAGAGAGCAGTAAATGAGAAATTTGGAAGGTGAATTAAATTTCAGGAAGAAGAAATAAAAACTTTGGGGTTTGCCAGTGATGCTGCATTCTTTCAGAGACGGCAAACGACTGGAACAGATTGGCTAGTGTCTTGAAAAGAGCTTTTAAGATGAATATCAACAAAAGTTAAATACGGTTGATGTAATATAGTGAAATGAAGACGCTGAAGGAATTAGTTTAGAAAATGAGACATTAAAATCATTAACTGAGTTTTCTACTCGCTCGCATACTCGGGAGCGTTAAACCACTACTTCCAGAATATGGAGAGGTGGCCTTGTCCTGGATCGAATCCGACTCGCGGATCAACTACAAGTGCTGCTGAGCCAGCCAGCCTGGATATAGTTTTAGGCGGCTCCCACAACCACCGAGGCCAATACCCGGCTGGTACCCACGTCTCATCCAGATACGGGTTACGCAAAAATTAATGAAAAGTTCTCAAACTTCAACGTAGACTTATTCTAGACGCAGCAGATTGGGTACATAGATTCTGACCTCGGGGAGTGATGGTATCAGGGCCATCAGCTGCCACTAACATTGCTTGAATCCATACAACACTGTCGATTCACTGGAGGAAGCGGACTCCCTCTCACTATCAACTCGTCTGAAAACTAATTGCAGAAACAAGGGCTGTAAAATGTGTCGGATCTTGAAGAAGCGCTCTTAGCTTAGGGGTGCTCCACAGTTCTGGTCTCACACGGGCGTGGCCAACCGATCACCGTGTCATCTTCAACAAGTGGCGGCATTTGGATACAGTAGGGACAGTTAATAGAATACACAAAAAGCGACAACAACAGAAGAAGCAGTGTGTTTACATTTTGCGGCGTGCACTGCAGCTGTAGCGGTTATAAGCTAAGTACTGACAAACTTATTTGTGCTCTGTAATACAGTTATTAAATTTAATAGATTTCAGCGGTGTTGCGTGCCGTTTGTGGCGAAATAACGACTTAATAAACTTTTGTAATCGTTCGCTCGCTGTGTTTTAGAGAGTTTTCAGTGTGTTGAAGTCGTTAGTAATTTTCGTGCTTTAGTTTTCAACTGACGTTTATTATTCTTTCTAGTGAAATATTTCACTAAAATTTTTATATAGTGTTTTAACTTCGCTTAGTGTTACATTGGTAGTTTTAATTTTTTGGTTGTAACTAAAAATTTTGTGAAGTTTTGCTGGTATTGGTATCGGCTGTGTTGTAGTAGTATTAATACAAGTAGCTGCTTTCTTAGTAGGCAGAGAATTTCGAGACCATTATTGTTTGTTCTTAAATAGTTCTACTGTTGTAACTGAACTTTGGTAACGTAGCCGTATAGTTTTTTTTCAGTAACTGTAAAATTTACCATGAGTGAAAAGTGTGGGCTCTGTAGTAGGTTTGTGAGTAGTGGATTACGGTGTGGGATTTGTTCAAAGTATTTTCATTGGGGGAATGCAGTGGGGAAGCCAGTGGTCATTTTAGGGAGACCCTCTCCTTGGAATGTAGAATCTGTAGTAGAAACAGGTTAATAGAGGAGCAGGAGCGTAAGATCTGTGCCCTTCAGGTGCAGTTACAATGCGCAAAGGAGGAAATAGATAGGTTGAGGAGGGTGAAGGGTGGTGGGGAATGGGAACTGGCAGTTGGCAAGAAGGTAGCTTGGAAGAGGAGGTACTCAGACAGTTTTACTTTGCATACATGCAATAGATACGACCAACTGTCAGAGTTGAGTGGAGAGGAGCCTCGTGTAGCCGTAGATGTAGGTAACTTGCAGCAGTCCTCAGCAATTAGGAGGCCTAGGTTAGTTGCAAAGTCTAGCAGAAAGAAGGTTCTGCTGCTAGGTAGTTCCCACGGTAGAGGTGTGGGCCAGCAGTTGCAGGAAGTGTTGGGCAGTGAGTACCAGGTCACCAGCAATTTGAAGCCTAGTGCAGGGTTGGCTCAGGTGACTGAAAGCATAGGGGAGTTATGTAAGAATTTTACGAAAGAGGATCAGGTAGAGATAGTGGGTGGAGCAGGGAACAGTCTCGATAGGGACGGGGAATATGATGTCAGTGGTGACTTGGTTAAGATAGCTACTCAAACTGATGGTACTAATGTGCATTTCGTGCAACTGTTGCAGCGTCATGATCGGCCTCACTTTAATGCGGCTGTTAGGCGCGTTAATGTGAGGCTGGGGAGGGCACTGATGGCGGAGGGCATGGATCACATCCCAGTGGTGCCAGTTGGGTCTATCATTAGATGGGGTTTCACTAGGCATGACCTGCACCTCAATAGGTATGGGAAGGGGAGGCTGGCTAAGCTTATAGGTGACAGTGTAGTGGGTGGTGGTGGTGGTAGTGGTATCACTCATAGAAAAATTCCTATAGTATTTGGTGTTAGAGCTGCACCTTTTTTAGACTGAAGTCAGCTGATAGGTATACCTGCTTAAAGGAGGTGCCTCTAACTAAGGGCTCACCTCCAGAGGATGTAATGTTTCCAAGTAGAGAAGGAATTAGCATATTTCATCAAAATATAAGAGGTATTAGAGATAAAGTTAGTGAACTGCTAATAGATGTTAACTCTGAAATTATTGGTATATCAGAGCACCACTTAAATAATTTGATAATTCAGAGGCTTCCTTTACCAGGCTACAGATTAGCTGGCTGTTTCTCAAGGAGTTCCTTGCGGGGTGGGGGAGTGGCTCTGTACGTAAAAAACAGTATTTCATTTGAGTCCATAGACGTATCACGACACTGCACTGAACAGATATTTGAAAGTTGTGCAGCATTAGTTGAATTTAGTTAAACTAAACTTCTAATTCCTGTTGTTTATAGGTCCCCTAACTCCGACTTCAGAGCATTTTTGCTTAAGCTAGAGAGGGTTCTTGATTCACTTTGTAGGAAGTACCAGAAAGTAGTTCTATGTGGTGACTTCAATATTAACTTTGTACATGATTGTGCAAGAAAAAGGATGTTGGTAGATCTCCTAAATTCATATGATCTGATGTAAACTGTGTTTTTTCCAACTAGGGTGCAGGGGAACATTACTAGATGGGCATTCTGTTAGTAAAAGGGTGAATGGCCTTTCAGACCATGATGCACAAATTTTAACACTAAAAGGTTTTTGTTGTCTAACCAATGTCGTATTTAATTACAAACTACGTAGGAAAGTTAATCCAATAGTAATAGAGAGTTTTTCAAAACTTGTCAAGGAAGAAGAGTGGCAAGATGTTTATAGTGCCGATAATATAGATGATAAATACAATGCTTTCCATATCACATTTCTCATGCTCTTTGAGAGTTGTTTTCCATTAGAACATTCTAAACAGGGTACTAGCAGTAATGGACAGCCCGGTTGGCTGACTAGTGGGATAAGGATATCATGTAGAAGAAAGCGGGAATTATATCAAAATGTTAGAAGTAGTCACAATGAAGCTACAGTAGCCCATTACAAACAGTATTGTAAGGTGCTTGAAAATGTTATTAGCAAGGCAAAAAGTATGTGGTATGCAAATAGAATAGCTAATTCAGAGGATAAAATTAAAGCGATATGGTCAGTTGCGAAGGAAGTGTCTGGTCAGCAGCACAAAGTTGACGATATAAAGTCAGTTTGCAGTAATAATATTTCTGTTACTGATAAATCAGATATATGTACAGTATTTAACAAACATTTTCTGAGCATTGCTGGTGAATTAAATAAAAATTTAGTATCTACAGGAAATCATATAAATTTCTTAGCAAATGCCTTTCCGAGATTGACGTCTGAAATACTCCTCTGTGATACAGAGAAGAGGGAGATTGAGACAATAATCAAATAACTGAAGACTAAGGACTCTAATGGTTATGATGGAGTGTCTAGTAGAATATTAAAGTATTGTGCTTCACATGTGAGCCCTGTATTTAGCAATATTTGTAATTTTTCCTTTAGGAATGGTCAGTTTCCTGAGCGATTAAAGTACTCAGTAGTAAAGCCGCTTTATAAAAAGGGAGAAAGGGACAATGTAGGTAATTGTAGACCTATTTCTATGCCATCAGTGTTTGCAAAAGTTATCGAAAAGGCTGTGTATGTAAGGTTAATTGATCATTTTATATCACACGATTTGCTATCAAATGTAGAGTTCGGCTTTAGAAGTCGTTTGACAACTGAAAACGCTATATTCTCTTTTCTCTGTGAGGTACTGGATGGGCTAAACAAAAACTTTCGAACGCTTGGCGTATTTTTTGATTTAACAAAGGCATTTGACTGTGTTGATCATACAATATTGCTCCAGAAGTTGGACCATTACAGAATAAGGGGAGTAGCTCACAATTGGTTCACCTCTTACTTTAGCAACAGGCAGCAAAAGGTCATTATTCACAATGTTGATAACGGCTGTGATGTGGGATCTGAGTGGGGTACTGTCAAGTGGGGGGTGCCCCAGGGATCAGTGTTGGGGCCGCTCCTGTTCCTCATTTATATAAATGATATGCCCTCTAGTATTATGGGTAACTCTAAAATATTTCTGTTTGCTGATGACACTAGCTTGGTAGTAAAGGATATTGTGTGAAACATTGACTCGGTTTCAAGTAGAGCAGTACATGACCTCAGTTCATGGCTTGTAAAAAATAAACTAACGTTAAATCACAGTAAGACTCAGTTTTTACAGTTCCTAACACACAATTCAACAAAACCTGACGTTTTAATCTCACAGAACGGGCATATGATTAGTGGAACTGAACAGTTCGAATTCCTAGGTGTTCAGATAGATAGTGAGCTATCGTGGAAAGCCCACGTTCAGGATCTTGTTCAAAGACTTAATACTGCCATTTTCACTATTCGAACAGTATCGAAAGTGAGTGATATTTCGACACGTAAATTAGTCTACTTTGCTTATTTTCATTCACTTATGTCGTATGGTGTTATGTTTTGGTGTAACTCTTCCCATTCTAGAAGGATATTTTTGGCTCAGAAACGGGCGGTTCGGGCAATAAGTGGTGTGAGTTCACGAACCTCTTGTCGACCTCTTTTCATGAGTCTGGGTATTTTGACATTGGCCTCTCAATATGTATATTCCTTACTGTCGTTTCTTGTTACCAATATTAGTTTATTTCCAACAATAAGCAGCTTTCACTCGGTTAATACTGGCCAGAAATCAAACCTCCATTTGGATCGGACTTCCTTAACTCTTGTGCAAAAAGGTGTGCAGTATACTACTGCATCCATTTTCAATAAGCTGCCACTCGAATTAAAAAATCTTAGCAGTAATCCACGCGCTTTCAAATTGAAACTGAAGAGTTTCCTCATGGGTCACTCCTTCTATTCTGTCGAGGAGTTCCTTGAAAAATTAAGATGATTCTCATTGTATTGCTGATAGCTTTTGCTTAAACTTATGGACTGATTTTCTTTCAGGTTCATGATCATTTATTTTTATCTGTTATTACTTTTTATGTCGTAAGTTCATGTACTGAAAAGTTCCATGACCTTGGAGATTTGCTCCTCAATTTGGTCCTACGGAACTTGACATTTAAATAAATAAATAAAATCAGTCTTCAGGTACTACTGTTCATCGTCTCGCGTGAATCACTACGCCTACAGAAACAGGCTTGATTCCACAATTTTTCTTCCTAATATAGAATTCACATTATTCATTCTCACTGGTTTCTTCCTTTGAAGTCTAGTTCACAGACCTACAAGTGATCTTCTGGGCTCTACATTTGTATTACGATTGCGTTTTTACTTTACGGTCAGATGGGACAAGCATCTCTGTACGTCCATCTTTTCAGGGATGGTTGCAAGACTCGGGCTGTTCGGTACAGGATGTCAAATGAAACACCTGTCAACCGTATACTTTTCGAACCGTTATTTTGTTTGGCTATCAGTTTCAGCGATTTACTACGCCATCTTCAGGTCCCCTGACCGGCGTATAGAAGATTCCAGCCTCGGTTCCGGTCAAAATAGGGGCCAGCATTGAAATACTGGTATCTGTAGAATTCTGCTTGATACAGCGATCGCTTCAACCATCATCAGAAGAGTCGGCAGACGATGGTTGAAGTTATCGCTGTATCAAGCAGAAATCTACAGATATCAGTATTTGAATGATGGCCCCTATTTTGACCGGAACAGAGATTGGAATCTTCCTAAACGTTGGCCAGCGGGCCTGAGGATGGCGCAGTAAATCGCCGAAACTGGTAGCCAAATAAAATAACAGTTTGGAAATCAGACGGCTGAAAGGTGTTTATTTTGACATCCACAACAAGGATCTACTGGAGGTGTTTTGCTTTTGACCTCTTACGACGTTCGGAGGCGGAGGTTTTGTAATGTACACTCCTGGAAATGGAAAAAAGAACACATTGACACCGGTGTGTCAGACCCACCATACTTGCTCCGGACACTGTGAGAGGGCTGTACAAGCAATGATCACACGCACGGCACAGTGGACACACCAGGAACCGCGGTGTTGGCCGTCGAATGGCGCTAGCTGCGCAGCATTTGTGCACCGCCGCCGTCAGTGTCAGCCAGTTTGCCGTGGCATACGGATCTCCATCGCAGTCTTTAACACTGGTAGCATGCCGCAACAGCGTGAACGTGAACCGTATGTGCAGTTGACGGACTTTGAGCGAGGGCGTATAGTGGGCATGCGGGAGGCCGGGTGGACTTACCGCCGAATTGCTCAACACGTGGGGCGTGAGGTCTCCACAGTACATCGATGTTGTCGCCAGTGGTCGGCGGAAGGTGCACATGCCCGTCGACCTGGGACCGGACCGCAGCGACGCACGGATGCACGCCAAGACCGTAGGATCCTACGCAGTGCCGTAGGGGACCGCACCGCCACTTCCCAGCAAATTAGGGACACTGTTGCTCCTGGGGTATCGGCGAGGACCATTCGCAACCGTCTCCATGAAGCTGGGTACGGTCCCGCACACCGTTAGGCCGTCTTCCGCTCACGCCTCAACATCGTGCAGCCCGCCTCCAGTGGTGTCGCGACAGGCGTGAATGGAGGGACGAATGGAGACGTGTCGTCTTCAGCGATGAGAGTCGCTTCTGCCTTGGTGCCAATGATGGTCGTATGCGTGTTTGGCGCCGTGCAGGTGAGCGCCACAATCAGGACTGCATACGACCGAGGCACACAGGGCCAACACCCGGCATCATGGTGTGGGGAGCGATCTCCTACACTGGCCGTACACCACTGGTGATCGTCGAGGGGACACTGAATAGTGCACGGTACATCCAAACCGTCATCGAACCCATCGTTCTACCATTCCTAGACCGGCAAGGGAACTTGCTGTTCCAACAGGACAATGCACGTCCGCATGTATCCCGTGCCACCCAACGTGCTCTAGAAGGTGTAAGTCAACTACCCTGGCCAGCAAGATCTCCGGATCTGTCCCCCATTGAGCATGTTTGGGACTGGATGAAGCGTCGTCTCACGCGGTCTGCACGTCCAGCACGAACGCTGGTCCAACTGAGGCGCCAGGTGGAAATGGCATGGCAAGCCGTTCCACAGGACTACATCCAGCATCTCTACGATCGTCTCCATGGGAGAATAGCAGCCTGCATTGCTGCGAAAGGTGGATATACACTGTACTAGTGCCGACATTGTGCATGCTCTGTTGCCTGTGTCTATGTGCCTGTGGTTCTGTCAGTGTGATCATGTGATGTATCTGACCCCAGGAATGTGTCAATAAAGTTTCCCCTTCCTGGGACAATGAATTCACGGTGTTCTTATTTCAATTTCCAGGAGTGTATGTTTGGATGGTGTTTTTATGTATGATTACTTTCGTATAGGGACACAAGTTGAGTTCAGAGGGAGGGCCTAACGTCTCCATCCGACTTACGGATCACAACCAGCAGCGTCAATTGCCCTCAGATACTATGCACCGCGAAGAGGTCCGGTCCAATACATTTGCACACAGTCCAGCAGTACAGCTGCAAGTAACTCTCCCCGCTAATTCTGATAAATATCGTTCAGAAGCTCCTCGTCCAGGCCGTGAAAGCCGAAGGGGTGCCTACCGGCTGCCGTGTCATCCTCTGCCTTGTTATTAGGATGCTGTATGGAATGTGCGATCACCACACCGTACTCCCGGCTGTTCAGCAGACCTAGGAGCTGCTACTACTTAGTCGAATAGCTCCTCAATTGGCACCACGAGACTGAGTGTACACCGTACCAGCCCTCACACTAAGGAAAAATCTTTAGCAGTACCGGGAACTGAACGCGCGACCTCCGCATGGCAGATATCTACACTGACCCCCCAGCTACAGATGCCATATAAATATTGTTTGCAAGCGTGAATACTGACCTGCAGTGCCGCATGTCGTTGGCTCATTCAGCAAGACGTCGCTGATCCTGGGATTAACAAAGAATATCTTAAGTAATCCCAGACGCAGCTCCAATGATCAATGAACGGTTACAGAAGCTCTACAAAACTGGGAGCAAGGTTCCTACAAAACCACTTTTATCCACGTAATTGTGGATTCCAAACTATGAATACAGACGCTTTCTGGAGGTCCCAGGAGGGGAGCTAATGTTAATAGTGGGCGGGAAGAGGGTGGTGGAGGGTGGGTGTGACACGAAGGGCATGGAGAGCGGACAGATGCGAAAGCCAGCCCCACCGATAAACAAGCTTGGTTTACACTCTGACGCACAATGGAATCGCTTCTGTACAATCCCCTCCTATATCTCTGTCATCGAAACTGAGCGCCTTTTGTCATCAGACATTTCAGCATTACTTGCATTTTTCCACAGCCATCACTATATGATGACCGTACGTTTTGGTCAGTTTCTCTCCGCATCGTTATCGAAAAAGTAATCTAGTACCGAAAATTCTTTCCCGCATAAAAAAGCCAATTAACAGCGTATTGTTCCTTTAGTTGATTAATTCAAAATAAGGTTTTATTGACCCAGTCACGCCACAATAAATAAGTAAATAAATCATCTGGTAACAACAGATTAGGGTCCACGCATACACTAGTGTGCGCCAATGAGGCGTCGAGGACTGCAGATATTAACAACTGCAAAGAATCTTTGGTCGTCGCACTAGACAGCAAAAGTCAGATCGAATGTTTATCGTCCATGTTTTTTATCAGAACCATTATAATCAGTTAATGGCGGTAGTATACCTACGAGGAACTTGACTCAAAGTTTACGTTTCTGCTACCATTCAGCGTTGCTCTTGTGCTGTTGCGGTGCTGCAGTCGCTGATGCTGGCGTGAAATTAAAAAATTCCTATATGGCGGTCGGAGGAAAATGTGCGTATATTTAAATTGAAATTATTTATTTTGCTGGCATATAAAACCTTATATTTAAACATTGATTAAAATGTATGTTTATCAAAAATCCCTACAAAAGAATGGCCCTGACTAACCTTAAACTATACCTTTCACAAATCACTTACGTCACAAAAATCTTCATTACTCGAACTACTGCAATACAGCGAGCGCCACTACTGCCAGCTAAATAAAAGATTCAAACTACTGAAGGCACTAACTACTGATAGGCATAGTTAGCAATTGAAATATGTTAATAGAGAACAAACAATGTATTTACCTTAATAGTCATAAAAAGTCATAATATATACAGCAGTTCATGACATCCAGTATTGCAAATTTGAAAACTCCGCCATCTCTCTCCTCACATCCACCACTGCTGGCGGCTCACCTCCAACTGCGCAACGCTACGCGCTGTTCACATCCAGCTGCCGCTGCCCAACACTACAATGGCAGACAACAATGCAAACTATCCACAGACTGCACACAGCACAGCCAGTGATTTCCATACAGAGAGCGCTACGTGGCGGCGGCGTTACCAATATAAGAACCTAAACAGCCTACTTACACATTTCAACAGCAAGAAAAATATTAAGTTATTGAATTATGATTTTAGTCCTCCATTAAATAAAAAAACCTCTTGTCATGCCCAAACCAGTTATGTATAACTTAACAAAAACCATGCGGATAATTTGCATAACTAACGTTTTTACGTGAATTTAACGACATTGACCAACTCTGACACAGTGTGAAGCTGTCGTCAGCAGTTTTCAAGTGCACGGAGTTTAATTATTCACATTAAACTAGTCGATCATGATGCTTAATTCCCCGGATAATAATATCCGGTTTTGTTTCATATCACACGAATGTAAAATTTTACTGTAGGAAAACCACATAGTCTCACTTCTATGAAGTTAACCCTATATGTCCCTCAACAAATTGATCATGCAATGCGGTCTGGCATTTTCCACACACTGGTCAGGTGATAACAGGGCCTGTTACGCTACGGAGTCATTTTCACAATGTTACTCTGACTAAAAAATACCGAAACCGTCAAGGAGCTCATTCCCTCAAGGAAGTTTCTGCCTCCGTTCTGCTGTAATCTCCACATTGGTGCGCATCCTTCGCTGGCCTCATCACAAGCTGGGAGAAAGCTTTCCCATTGGTTGAACAACTTCTTCCTATTTCTGCGAATGCTTTTGTATTTAGTCTTAAGTTCTAGGTTGTATACGTCCTAAGCCAATTTCAAGCTATTGTTAACATTTTTAACTTATATGTTTTCCAAATTTTTTTTATCATATGTTTGTTATGTTCGTTGCAATTGACAGTTCTCAATGACAGGTAGAATGGTCATGAGAATTCGTTAGGGTTGTTCGTGTTTAGTGTTGTTTGTGTTTAGTGTTATTGCAGGCCTATTAGTGTACATAAAGGATGTGAACAGCCTCAGATGTTGAGTGATTACTGTGGACACAGAAATGCCAAGTGCTAGTGTGAGTTAGCATTATCAGCACCTGACCGAGTCTGGAAAGGGTCTCAATGTGGGTCTCCAGCTGGCCGACTGGTGGAATCGTGTAATATCCAGATATCTGGGGCATTCGGGTGTGACTGCATGGGAACGTGGGAGCAGACATAATCTTCACCAAAGTTCCTCCACAAGGAAGGATCGTCTTATTGCGCACGAATCATATTGAAACCCATTCATATCAGCGCCTGCCATCAGAACAAGTGATGGACTCCCTGCACCATTTGTATCATCACGCATCACTGGTCGGAACATTAGCAGCAGCCGGACCATGGAATTACCATCCCATATGTATACTGTCATTAACATCACAGCTTTGGAGTGCTGCTGTGACCAGGAAGCATGGATTTCTGATGAATGCCATCATATAGTGTTCAGCGGTGATTCGTGGTTCTGTATTACCCTGGATGTTCGTCGTCGATGAGCATTGCGACGACCTAGTGAGAGATCCGGTTCTTCCCATATTTTGAGAGGCACGGAAGGGTTACTGTTGGCGACATGCTGTGGGCCGCCTTCGAGGATGATTTCAAGTCATGGCTGCTAGTGACTGGGGTAACTCTGAGGGCACAACGGTGTGTCACAGACATCCTACATCCTCATGTGTATATCTATGATGCACCAGTATTGTAGTGCAATTTTTAAGATAGATATAAAGTATCCCGAAAAGTCTACTAACAAAGTGTCAAGAACAGCTTTAAATGGTGACTCTAGAAATATATTACAGCCTCCTACGTATCACTCACAGAGCGATCATGAGGATGAGATTAGAATAACTACAGCATGCAGAGAAGCATTTAAACAATCATTCTTCCCGTGCTCCTTATGTGAATGGAACGGAAAGAAATCCTAATAACTGGCACAACGACATTCCACGCTGGTTTGCAGAGTACAGATGTAGATAAACCTCCATACGAGCTCTAATTTATCTGACTTCGTTGCGGCCATTTCACGAGAAGTATGAGTGGAGAAGCAATAAGTTTCCCGATTCTTTTTGCTATGTATGCTCTCTTAACGTATGCAGTAAGCGTTTCCGGGAGACGCATCATCTCTCCTGTCCTCTCTGCCACTGTGGTTCGCTGAGCATCGCTACGCGCCGATTAAACTCCCTCCATGTAATAGCTCCATATGCGAACAACCTCGGGGAAATTATTACTTTTTAAGGAAATAAATTGAAGCGTTGGCAGTGGGCCATGATTTACTTCATACTCTCGGAAGTCATGACAAGTATGAATACGGGCGACAACAGGCAAAGCTATGCTGTAGTTAACAGAAGAAAGCGACAGTTCGTAAACCAGTTTACAGCGAGAAATGAATAGAATCATTGCACGTGATTCAGATAGTATCCAAGTGCGTAGCCTAGGTAACCCAGGGGTAGTCAGTAGAGCCGTTTGGTGGTGAACACTGAGTGACGTCACCAACTTTGACCTTCGACTCCATGTGGTATCGTTGCGTATAATAGTATAAGGAAGAATAGAAATGTAGCAATCAGTAGCAATTCCGTTCTTTATTAGTCTTGCATATCCAGATTTCAGCTATAAATGACCGCCTTCAGTGCATTTGAGTGAGTGGTAATCCAACAAACTCCCAGCGGTACATGTCCCCATACGACTTTATTGGTATACAGGCAGGAGGAAACCGCAATGTACAGGAATAAAGTTGTATTGGGACATGTACTGCTGCCAGTTTGTTGGCACTTAAAAATTTTGTGTATCACAGAACAGAAAGATGAGAATTCTCAGTATCTACTACGATGTCACATGATAGACGGGTAACGCATATTAGCTATTCAATGCCATTGCAACACCATGCAGAAAGAATTTAAAGACAAAGTTGACGAGGAAAGAGCAAAACGTTAGGACGATCGACAGATGATTTGAGATGGATTCATTGTTCTGTACATCAAGAAGCACTTTGTGCCAATTCTGCAGGCGGGTACCACATGGTGAAATTAGTGGTACGAATAGCAACTTACCTCAAGTACGAGGGTTGGAACTTTAATAGTGGCAACTATTTATTTACAGCTAGTACAAAATAGATGCGTGTTTCAAAGTTTTACTGACCTTAAAAATAGTTACGTGCATTGTGTACAACACGTTGCCAACGATGTGGAAGTCGTAGGATACTCTTAGCAGTGCCAGTTGTGTTGACAGTTCGAGCGGCGCGGTCTATTGCCCGACGAATTTGTAGCAGTTCTGAAGCGAATACCGTGAAGTGTTTCCTTCAGTGTCCTGCAAAATGATGGTCAGGTCCAGCAGAAAGTGTCATCACTTCTGTCTCTCTGCTGTTCATTTTTGGAACACAACCTACGACCAGCTTAGAGACAGAAGTGATGACACTTTCTGCAGGACCTGACCATCACTTTGCAGGACAATGCTCAAGTACGTACAGTGCAAGCTGATACTGATTTGTTTAACTTATGGGGCTGGTAAGTGCTGTACCACCTTCTGCACTCCCCTGACTTAAGACCTCGTGAGTTCAACTCGATTTCTAAATTGAAGGAAACACTTCACGGCATTCGCTTCAGAACTGCTACAAATTCGTCGGGCAATAGACCGTGCCGCTCGAACTGTCAACACAACTGGCTGTGCTAAGAGTATCCTAAGACTTTTACGTCGCTGGCAACGGGTTATACATAATTCTGGTGACTACTTTGAAGGCCAAGAAAACTTTGAAACACGTATCTATTTTGTACGAGCTGTAGATAAAATAAATAGTTGCCACTATTAAAGTTCAACCCTCGTATTATTACAAAGATAGTTACAGTAGTTTTTGGCGGAATTGAACGAAGAGCATGGAGACATTACATATCACTGCAAAGTACGTTGGTTAAATCCAGAGGCTTACCTGGAACGATTTTTCGATTTATGAAGCCGCTGTTGTTGAATTTATGAAAGAAAAAGGGGTGTAGGGTTGAAAATTAGAACACGCGGAGTGGATTGCAGGCCTCTCGCTTGACTGCACTCTGTAGAACGTTGCAAGATGAGAAACAACTTATTTCAGATTTGACGGGGATGAATTTAAAAAGAAAATCCACTGTGAAACGGAAAAATTCTGACAAAAAACACAAGCCATTTCTATAAGCTCACTGCCGTCAAAGAAAACGCGAATTGGGAAGAATTCGTAGTGGTACTGGAAGAATTATGAGAATAGTTTATTAAACTTTTTGGGGGCACTGCCATTCTTAGAACTGTTTTTGAGCTGTTTTCAAGGCCTTTTGCCGTTTCAGTTGAAAGTGCCTGTGAGCATGTGCAGGTGGAACTGACACATCTGCACTGTAATTTCCGTTTAAAAGACAACATTTTTTACTTTAAAACTGTCCAGGTGTTCTACGTTGCTTTCCTTGCGAAGAGTTTCCATGTCTGTATAATGAGGTTGCAAAAGTGATACCAATTTTTCGGTCAACGTGTTTGCGTGAAAGCCTTTTCTCGATCATAAATATAAATAAATCACGATTGCATAGGAACCTGAGTGATAAAAATCTGCGATATTGCCTGAATCGGTCCGTATGCCGCACTTTGTACCAGATATAAATTTTATGTCTTCAGGTTGCCAAAAATAATTAGATAATACTGACAATTTGTTTTCGGTGTGATCAGTGTTGTGAAGAAATATAAAACTAATTCACATGCAAGCCGTTCAATCTTCCTTGTGCGAGTCCAATGCCATCTAAAGTCGGCACGTTCGCAGTCCCCCCCCCCCCCCCCCATTCCGCTCAAACACTGTGGTGTGATGATGGTGGGAGTGTGAAGTCAGGCGAAAGACAGAGCTCCATACCTGTGCGAGAGCAGTGCATGCGTGCAGAATTCTTGACCATCCTTGATACAAATTTTCACACATAATCTCCACATCTTGATTTAATCGTAAAAGTCACTATGTACACTGGTGGTGGAAAAGAGAAAGAGAGAAGTTTCATTAAGTTTTGTCCTTAGCGTTCATTCCATCCCAGTCTAACAACCGCTATATTAGTTTATGACAAACTACTCCTGTATTCATTTGGTAAAACAGAGCGACTCAGCTTTCTTCCGATGCTGCCTCTCCTGAGGCTAAGTGTTGGGAATATATAAAATCAAATATTTGTCGTTTCCTTAAAAGACTCTCTAAGTAGTAACGTTAAGAGGTAAGCATAAACAACTATGACAGGCAGTTAAGAGGAGTGGATTACTAATGGCTACTTAGTTCTTTGCTATTCTTTAGAAAGGCATAGGTCACTGTGACTGCTGTTCAACGAGTTTCACTCTGTTCGTTTTGTGATTGGGTGAGGGTAAGAAACATCTCATCTGATGTTTGTGCAGCAGGAGGGCTTTGGTTGGTGCATCTCGACAAGAGAAATTAGACTCTAGTTACTCTAGTGTCTGGAAAGCCATTTTAGACATAAATCAATCGAAACTTCGTCCGTGAACATTGGACGACCACAATGTGAACTAAAACGTGGTTGTCGAATTTTCCAACAGAAACTCTCTTACACTAATACAGAAAACATTTTCCTTGCAGTCGTATTATAATATTTTACCATGACAAGGTACAACTACCTACGACTTTTTTTCGTAGATCACGTGAATATATTATCTGCGTTCTTATCGTTCTTTTACTTTTGTCGCACTCTCGAAACCACGTCATGTGAGCAATACCCCTGCTGTATATTTCGTCAGTGTTGGCGAAACTACCACAATCACGTAAGATTTAGTCACCAAACCGAGTTACCACTAGTGCCTAGCATAAAACACTCAGTCCAGCCTCATATAACAATGCCCCAAAGAGTTGGTGCTGTTCTTATCACATTGGTCTCCTACTGGGGAGGAGCTTTTGGCCAACGCCTGGCTTCTTTGTACAAGGCCACAGTCAGTCTGTTCCCACATGCTCCTACGATGGAGATACATTCCTTGGCTACTGACATCAACGAGACATTACGCTGCAACCATTCATCCAGTCCTGCACTCCTCCCCAGGAAGCCCTCCCCAGAGTATTATCAGCAAGCTAGTACTTCTTTCACCAGATGGCAGTGCGAGATAAGAACCATTAACTTCTCTAATTAAAAAAAAGGTAATCGTAGGCTAAATGTGCTTGGTGTGGCGTGTTGGCACTACAGATCCAAAGGTCTAGAACTTCAAGCTCAGTCGGGCTTGGGATTTTTTCCTGCGGCTTATAGTTCTTCCATCTGAGGCAGTGATTTGTACACGTGAGGAATGCCAAGTGCCACAGTGCTTCTGAGAGCGCTATAGCTTGCTTCAAAGGCCGGAGGACGCCTGTAACGCCGCCTGTAGGACCAAGCTTAGTAAAGCACTGTAGCTTTCAGACCAGTCTTCATACTGGGTCCGGCTTAACCTAATAGCAACGTGAGTACATCGTTATCGAGGCTGTTCCGTACTTCTGTATCCTGAAAATTTTAGCTCTGTGAGCCGTTTTCTCCTACAAACGATGCGTTGCTTTTTGTCAACGGAAGTATCCAAAACAAATTTATTTGTATATTAGCTATCGCAGTAATCGCACGTGCTACAAAGATAAGACATTGAGACATGTAATTATCTTTAGAGTAGGAATTTTTCAGTTCTGGTTATCATCTCTTTGAGGTTCAAGAATTTGCTTCTGCCATATTCTGTTGTTTTACTAAAATATAGTTATAGGTTCTGGCAGTCTCAGAAAAATATTAAATTGTATGTACCGATTTTTGTCAAAATTTAACGATTAACCGTTTCCTTTGAGTCATAACGTACTATTTCGTATATACATTCATTGAGTGCCTTTTCAAAAATAGGACTGGTGCTACTACTTATTTCTGTGGTCATAGTATGCGCAAAAGGGGAAAAATGTTCACCTTGAGACACTGCAAGTAAAGAGCACTGGCGTGTATCAGAAACGACAAACAGCTCAGAGGAAAGTGTCCGACTCTTCAAATTCAGTGCGCGTCGTAATGAGTGGTCCATCTGGCGAAAACTGCTTCCAACGTGCACGTAAAGTAAGATTCTGACATTCAGATTCGACTACTCCATAATATTTTTAACTTTAGCCTGAGAATGTGATAGCTCACAGGAGTCTTAGCTGTGCCCCAACGTATTATGAACGATGATAATTTCTAAGGTTTAATTGAATCAACTGCGAGTTCTTAGTGAAACATTGTAAATTATCTAAACAAAAACAGTTTATTGCCTTGTTTCACAAATTTTGTTATGGTTACTGCACAACCTAAGTTTAGGGTCATAAGCCCATTTTCAAGTACATTACTGATTCCAAAGATGATAAAGCAAAAGTAAACGTGATGATAAGGCAAAGATAAACATCTCAACTTCTTAATGTATCGATCCTTGGCTTAATGTAAAATTACTTCAATGACCATTTTTTGACAAATTAGATATGGAAATACACAATTCAGCAATTACACTAACATGGTTAAATATACCTAGGAATAAAGTTATGCATCAGCCTAGAACTTTTTATCTACTGATAGACTGAGGCCCAAAATTGGAATCAGTAATGTACTTGAAAATGGGCTTACAACCCGAAACGTAAGTTATGCACTAACCATAATAAAATTTGTGAAACAAGGTAAAAATCAGTGTTTGGTTAGTTAATTTCTAAGCCATTGATACTACATAATTTCTAAGTTATTGATACTAAATGGAAATTTTTGGAGACTGGAGAAGCAGAATACATCTCGACGAAGTCATCCGAGGGAGGTACGCAACTGCCAAAAGGCGTGTTTCGCTGTATTTCGCTGGACACTACATGTTTGTACACTACATCTATTCTACTTCTCAGCTGTACCTGACTCCATGAGTCGATATTGACAGGTCAACCTGAAAGGCAAATGTATTTATTGACAGATATGCTGTGTCCCAAGTAGGCCCACTTGGCTCACACTTTCTGTGCTGCTGGATCCGTTACTGGGAGTGAGGAGTGAGGAGGGGAAAAAAATTATCTGGGAATTACAAGGATGTATTTGTAAACTTTGCGGAGCTCGTGCCAAAAATGTCAAGCGCTCTCCTGATATTCTGCTTCCTCGGCGCGGAAACCAGGTCGTTACGGAGCACATTTGGCAACAGTTTTTATGGGCGGAAATTCACAATACGGGGCCGGGGTACTCGAGTGATTTGGCAGCGAGCCCTTGGCTGCCTGTGAAAGGAAGTTGACATCGTCGCGAACCGGAAAGTATGGTTTTACACTGTGATTGCAGATTATGTTAGTTGTGCAAGACGTTTACTGCTCCCTAACAATGCAACGACATGGGTGTGCGAGGACGTTAAAAAACGCTCTGAGATGTCAGCTGATTATGTACGGTTCAAGATGACTTACCAGAGTCGAAATCGCTCACAGCATACGCATATAATATGTCGTTTACAGCTGTATGTTTGTTTTCTTCTCAAGCAAATATGTTTCATATATTTGTATTAGGTACCTTTCATTGCTATATAATATAGACACATAAATTTGCTGCCACGAACCACTATGTGTCTCATAACGAAATATGCGTAGATGAACAATTATATTTTATGTTATAGGTCATTCTTGATGCTTAGTACGAATAGGTGAAATATATTAGGTTGAAAAAGGGAAAAAAAAAGATAATGCAGCTGCAAAAGATGAATAATATTTTTTCGTATGCAGATGACAAACATAGTGATGTACGAGCAACAGTTGCAGAATGGCTGAAAATATTAGCAGTGTGTGCGTGTGTGTGGGTGTGTGTGTGTGTGTGTGTGTGTGTGTGTGTTTTACTGAAGTTTTACTTGTATTAAACATTTCTGGACTTTTCTATGTATTATATCTAATTTTCATACTTCAGCCAGCTTATTCTACAGAATAATTCTCTATTTTTTAAATTATTGTATTTCTAAGCAAATGAGTTCAGGTACAAATGTCATTACCAAAACATAAAACTGCCACAACAACATAAACAAAATCTCTGTGAAATATGGAAATTTTGTGCAATTAACTTACGGAGCTCACCTCTCATTCTCAAACTTGTTCTTATGAAGCCACTGAAACTACTGAGTCTTTACTTGGTGAAACTACAGACTCCTTACTTATTTTTATCATTTAAAACACTGACCTACAGAATTTTCCCTGACAAAGACAACTCAAATTTAACCTATTCATTTATTACCCACAATATACAAGCTCAACACAATCTGACTGCTATACAGTGACAACGTGGCTTCAAATAATTAATACAAAAGAATGTCCCTGAATTGCAAGAAATCCTAACAATAATCCATACTTTTTCATAAGTCGCTTACCTCACAGAAGATCTTCATAACACGAACTACAGCAATTACAGCAAGCAACAACTACAGCCAGCTAAATACGAGGGTTGGAACTTTAATAGTGGCTACTATTTATTTACAGCTCGTACGAAATAGATACGTGATTCAAAGTTTCACTGGCCTTCAAAGTAGTCACCAGCATTGAGTATAACCCGTTGCCAGAGATGTGGAAGTCGTGGGTTACTCTTAGCAGTGCTAGTTGTGTTGACAGTTCAAGCGGCGCGGTCTATTCAAATGGTTCCAATGGCTCTGAGCGCTATGGGACTTAACTTCTGATGTCATCAGTCCCCTAGAACTTAGAACTACTTAAACCCAACTAACCTAAGGCCATCACACACATCCATGCCTGAGGCAGGATTTGAACCTGCGACCGTAGCGGTCTCGCGGTTCCAGACTGAAGCGCCTAGAACCGCTCGGCCACTCCGGCCGGCTGCGCGGTCTACTGCCCGACGAATTTGTAGCAGTTCTGAAGCGAATGCCGTGAAGTGTTTCCTTCAGTTTAGAAATCGAGTTGGACTCACGAGGTCTTAAGTCAGGGGAGTGCAGTAGGTGGTATAGCACTTAGCAACCCAGTCAGTCAAACAAATAAGTAACAGCTTGCACTATACGTGCTTGAGCATTGTCCTGCAAAATGCTGGTCGTAGGATGTGTTCCAAAAATGAACAGCATAGAGACAGAAGTGATGGCACTTTCTGCAGGACCAGACCATCATTTTGCAGGACGATGCTCAAGCACGTATAGTGCAAGCTGTTACTTATTTGTTTGACTGATGGGGCTGCTAAGTGCTGTACCACCTACTGCACTCCCCTGACTCGATTTCTAAACTGAAGGAAACAGTTCACGGTATTCGCTTCAGAAATGCTACAAATTTGTCGGACAATAGACCACGCCGCTCGAACTGTCAACACAACTGGCACTGCTAGGAGCATCCAACGACTTCCACATCGCTGGCAACAGGTTATACACAATGTTGGTGACTACTTTGAAATTCAGTAAAACCTTGAAACACGTGGCTATTTTGTACAAACTGTAAATAAATAGTTGCCACTACTAAATTCCAATTCTTGTAAAAAGATTCTAACTACTATACTCTCTAACGACTAGGACGCATGTGGTTAGCAAAAGAAAGATTTTGTTGAAGAGCAAACAATGTATTTAGAAGATTTTACCTTATTCATGTGACATCCAGTTCCAAAAATTATGTAGTTTTCAATAATTCCACTACCCAAACATCAGCAACTTCATCCATCCTCATTTTACAGTACATGTCTTACCAACACTGAGTCTCCACTAAGAAATCATGTCCAAACCCTTCTCTCTCCGTTCGCTAACTGCTAGTCCGTCCAACGACAGGATCTGTTGCCGAGGGCACAGAGCGCTGCAGCGACATTAATACAGTCCATAGCACAGCCAACACACAAACAGGCTGCTTACACCATTAACAAGAAGAATTATATCCTTATCGATGAAGAAAATGAGGAAATAGAGCTTATGAATCATCCACAAGAACCAAATCAGAAGGGCCGGCCGGGGTGGCCGAGCGGTTGTAGGCGCTACAGTTTGGAACCGCGCGACCGCAACGGTCGCAGGTTCGAATCCTGCCTCGGGCATGGATGTGTGTGATGTCGTTAGGTTAGTTAGGTTTAAATAGTTCTAAGTTCTAGGCGACTGATGACCTCAGAAGTTAAGTCCCATAGTGCTCAGAGCCATTTGAACCATTTTGAACCAAATCAGAAGGAGTCGCAATACTGCAATTCAGCAGCCAATCCGTAAAAACATTTCACACATAAGTTCTAAATGTAATCATCTGCGTAATTCAGTCTCACTTCATCATCATGATTAACGAGATCCTATAACTGGTAAAGAGACTACGAATGATTTTGCAGTATGCTGTTGGCTTTCGTGAGCTTTAATAGTAATTCCCATCTTTTTCTTTGCACTTATGTTTCTACCAGAATCGGTTGTGGAAGTGTCCCATTTACACTGCAGTAGGCTACGCCTCTATAAAAGTCCTTTTTTCTATTACACATGGTGTTTCAATATCTGTTCATCAGGCATCTAACGATGATACATCACGTCATGGGGCACAACTCTTGTTAGAGACAAGATGTTCACGGACATATCCCATAGACGAGAGGCGCTTTTTACTGAGTTCGCCTACCTGGAAAAACAGACTAGCAGGGTCTACTAAACAGGTGATCTGAATTTGTATACCATCTACCCTAGTAAACTAAATGATTTTCAACAAGAAAACCTAGAAAATGTGCGTGTCTAAGTGGGGAAAGATATTTTAGAGGCGAATCAGGAACTTTAATTTTGCAAGATCTTCCGAGTTTTAAGTGGAGTATATGACTGGATTATAGGCAACATATACTGTACACTCAAGCTACAGGGTGCCTACGCCCCGCTGCCTCTCAAGGGTATAAACAAAAACAAAAGATGCTTAGCATCGCCAGGAGGCGTCAGCGAAAACTTTGTCCCTAACAGAAGTTGTCCCCCATGACGTGATCCTCACCTCTAGATGCATGATGCAAAGACATTGAAACATCCTATATGTGGCCTCGCTCTTAGAAAAGTCTTGTTGCGATGTTAGCTTCAAGACCTACTTTGCCATGTTTCATACCTAATTTGGAAAGGCTTCCTTCGTTACGTACACTGGTACCTTTTCTTATCGAAATCTCTTACCTGTGGTAGATGTTTCACACCTCATTTGGAAAGGCTTCCTTTCCTCACTTATTACCGAAGTCTCTCAAGTGAAACCAAGTAACTACACACAAATATAGTCGTTCAATGGAACAACAGATTATAAACTAAGATTTGTACACCAGGAATTGTAGAAACAGGAAGACAAGCAAGTAGACATATCGAAAAAAGTTTTGCATCACCTCGGTTCCGAGACTTCCGGAACCTGTACAGAAAATTGGAATAGAGATCAACGTAAACGTAATTTCCGAACTTTTTATTGCTCATGAAAACCACACATTGCATGTTGTACCACCATACAGCGAGACCTTCAGAGGTGGTGGTAAAGGTTGCTGTAATACCCAGTAGCATTTCCTCTTGCATTGATGCGTGCCTGTATTCGTCGTGGTATGCTATCTACAAGGTCATCAAGGCACTGTTGATCCAGATTGTCCCTCTCCTCAACGGCGATTCAACGTAAATCCCTCAGAGTGGTTGGTGGGTCACGTCGTCCATAAACAACCCTTTTCAATCTATCCCAGGCATGTTCGACAGCGTTCATGTCTGGAGAATATGCTGGCCACTCTAGCCGAGCGATGTCGTTATCCTAAAGGAAGTAGTTCACAAGATGTCACGATGGGGTGCGATGGCATTCACGTATCGTACAGCCGTTACGGCGCCTTCCGTGACCACCAGCGGCTTACATCGGTCCCACATAATGCCACCCCAAAACAGCAGGGAACCTCCACCTTGCTGCAATCGCTGGACAGTGTGTCTAAGGCATTCAGCCTGACCGGGTTGCCTCCAAACAAGTCTCCGACGATTGTCTGGTTGAAGGCATACAGGTATGCGACACTCATCGGTGAACAGAACATGATGCCAGTCCTGAGCAGTCCATTCGGCATGTTGTTGAGCCCACCTGTACCACACTGCATGGTGTCGTGGTTGCAAAGACGGATCTCGCCATGAACGTCGGGAGAGACGTGCCGCATCATACAGCCTATTGCGCACAGTTTGAGTCTTAACACGACGTCCTGTGGCTGCACGAAAAGCGTTATTCAACATGGTGGCGTTGCTGTCAGGGTTCCTTCGAGCCATAATCCGTAGGTAGTGATCATCCACTGCGGGAGTAGCCCTGGGGCGGCCTGAGCGAGGCATGTCATCGACAGTCTCTCTCTGTATCTCCTCCAGGTTCGAAAAAGATCGCTTTGGTTCACTCTGAGACGCCTGGACAATGGTTCAAATGGCTCTGAGCACTATGGGACTCAACATCTTAGGTCATAAGTCCCCTAGAACTTAGAACTACTTAAACCTAACTAACCTAAGGACATCACACACACCCATGCCCGAGGCAGGATTCGAACCTGCGACCGTAGCAGTCCCGCGGTTCCGGACTGCAGCGCCAGAACCGCACGGCCACCGCGGCCGGCACGCCTGGACACTTCCCTTGTTGAGAGCCCTTCCTGGCACAAAGTAATAATGCGGACGCGATCGAACAGCGGTCTTGACCGTCTAAGCATGGTTGAACTACAGACAACACGAGCCGTGTACCTCCTTCCTGGTGGAATGACTGGAACTGATCGGCTGTCGTACCCCCTCCATCTAATAGGGCTTCTCGTGAATGGTTGTTTACATCTTTGGGTGGGTTTAGTGACATCTCTGGACTGTCAAAGGGATTGTGCCTGTGATGCAATATCCACAGTCAACGTCTGTCTTCAGGAGTTCTGGGAACCAGGGTGATGCAAAGCTTTTTTTGATGTGTGTATAACACAGTACAACTGTCCAGTAGTATAACTGTAGGGCTACATACTCACTGTGCATTATTGCCAGTATTCCCCCAACGCTCCATGAAGCATTACTATGTTTCCCCTCACTTCTCTCCTAGTACCTCATAGGCAAGTTGCCCTTTGCTTAAAATTGCAGGAAATTCAAAATATCTCGATTGTGCAAGAGGATTTTGCACCCACTGCTATGACACTGGACCCGAATTCCCCTATGTATAAAATGGTGGAAAACTGAAAAATTGCCAAATGGTGTAACTAGCCCAATTGCCTTAAGTATAAAATCCAAGATGGCAGGCCTCGATGTACAAGCACAGCCTTCATGAAGTTGCAATCCAAGACGGAGATTGAACATGGCAGTCTTGAAGATATGTAGAGTACACACAGGGCTGGGCCACTGCTACTCGTTTTTGGGTACGACGTTACGCCCTGAGGGTGCCCTTCTCATTCCTCTAAGGTGTTCCTCCTTTGGAGAACTTCCTGTGTTTTGGAGAACTTCCTGTGTTTATATTCAATACTGATTCTAAACATTCTAAACATGCTGTTTAAAGGCTCGGCGCCGTAAGCATCACATTGGCCACTACCACTGCAACAATGAAGGGTGTGCAGCAACAACGGAACACTGTTGCCATGGACTATCTACCTTCTGCAGATCACGTGATTCTCGAGAGCCTGCAGATATTTCTCCATGCTGTGGCGCACACACCGTCATGCAGTTGAGACGGTCGCCTAAGGCATCCCATCTGTTGCAGCGCAGCAAACTCTACATCATCCCTCGCTGTTCTGCTGTGCCATCCAGATCCACTGGCACCCTACCTGGCACCCAGTGGTATAGTGTAGTTGTGCAGCTGTGATTACGTCACGACCCACATCATGACCTGCATCAGCGATCCAGACCATGACAAACTGCTGCTTTTACTATGTTTATTTTGATAAAATATGAACATTTATGCTATCGTTTTCTTATGTGGAGCTTTACTTTTGGTTATGAGACTGCAAAAAAACCAACTGTTGTCAAACTAACTGTGGAAACGTCAATCATTGAGTGGAATATAGACTACTGTCCAACCTATGTGTGTATGAGAACAGTTTTGAGACCACCTACATCTGTGTCACTTAGATCCAAGATGGTGTACCTGCAGTTACAAACACAACTATGTGATGTCAAAATGCAAGATGGCTGGAGATATTGGCACAGGCTGTATGGAAGCTAGATGGTGGGCCTGGAGATATGAACAGAGCCCCATAAAACATCACAATCCCAGATGACTGACCTGGAGATATGAGAACAGTTTACATAGTCAGCAGGTCGCCTCTGCTAAGTGTACAATGCTGGTAAATTAAAAATCATTGTTCCCCCCCCCTCCCCAACCAACACTCCTACAATGTTACAGCTTGCAAGTTTAAACAACTGACACCCTACGTTTTGAACCCAAAAGGTGACTCTATGTTTGAAATAGGTGTTATTAAAACAATCAACATGTCCTAAGTTTAAAAAAGTAGGAAACTTAAAAAATTCTTTTCTCCTATGTTTTAAAAGATGATGAATAAGAAAATATGATTAGCCTTTGTTTAAAATGATGTGATCCCCTCTGGTATAGCCTACATAACTGTCAGAACTACACCACTTACTCTAAGTTTAAAACTGCACAATTCACTGGTTGTCAAACAATTGCCACTGTTGTTGTGTAGTGGGATAGAAATGGGAGACGTTTGCATGTGCACTTTATTTCTTTAAATACTGCCACTTGCATTGCTCCATTCACAGAACTAGGAAGGTTTCCAGAGAGTTTGCTGCCATTCCTGAGTCATGTAAAATTCTCGCACACCACTCCTGTATTAACAAATTACAGCACACGCTCCTCCATCCACTGCACTTGCTACGTGCTGACTGTCTCTGACACGTGCATTAGAGCACAGTCATACAATGCACCACTAGATTGGACTCCACGCCATCAAGTTTGGAATATGGATCAGTATGGTAGCAGTGCTGACAGCAACCCATCGACTTGTGGCGCACCAGACCCTTTCAGCTTCTGCTCTGCCACATCCTGCAGGCTTGAGGGGATAATGTGGTATGACTGTAATGGTGTGATGACAGCCTGTGCCCTGCATAACATCACGTGGTCTTTCCTTTGTCGCCCCATCCCCAATGACTAATTGAATCAGATGTAATCATACCAGAAATAGCTTACCATTCCTACTAGCTGACAGGTTCAAATGGTTCAAATGGCTCTGAGCACTATGGGACTTAACATCTGAGGTCATCAGTCCCCTAGAACTTAGAACTACTTAAACCTAACTAACCTAAGGACATCACACACATCCATGCCCGAGGCAGGATTCGAACCTGCGACCGTTGCGGTCGCGCGGTTCCAGACTGAACTAGCTGACAAGATTCTAGTGAACAGACACTTTTTGTCTCTTCTAATAATGAACTGCTAAGTCCAGCAACAACAAATGAAAATGAATGAACTGTTAAACCTCTGTAGCATAGCAACAACAATTGAAAATGTATGAACTGTTAAGTATAGCTTTCTCTGACACTGTAATAGCTGAACTGTTCAGTTTCATCTCATGTAAAATGTACTAAATCTCTTTGACACAGCAGCAACTGGACTATAAAGTCATGGCTCCTCACATCAAGAACTGTTCTACTACATACATAGATAAGGCATGGATAACAGTGTTAATTCTACACTGCTACAGTTCTTCTACATTCTCCTGCTCATAGGAAAATATTTGTGGAGCTTCCCTGAGATAAAGCTTGGCTGCTTCTTTATTTAGATTACTGAAGATGTGAATCATTCTAATTGTCATTTGTACTTAATTAATCTTAACTGTATGTTTTATTCAAAGTGTTGAAGTTTTTGGAGAAATGAAACACAGTTTAGAGCGTTGGACAACCATTTATTTTTCACCTTTTTAATTTGGATTACTGTAGTATGGTATACCAATAAGTACAAATATGCATGTAACACCATACATGGGATGGCTGAGGTGGCGCACATCAGGTTTTTGAATGTAGATTCCTGAAAGTGAGTGCACTACATGGTATTCTCATTGTTGGATATTTTCATTCTCCTTGGGTATTCTCCAACACACATTCTCTGACTATCTACTAACAATACATGCATTTTTGGTTATGTGTGTTGAATTTTGATGCAATTAATACCACACACAGTCTGATTGAATTACTTCCACGTCAGTAGGCTGCAGATGTTCAAACATTACCACTACCTTGAATACACTATCTGAGGATAAGCCTACAATCATGTGCTTACTATCACTAAGGTTCATTTTGTGCATTACAGAACACCTCATTCGTATGTCGCCTACACAATGCTAGTTGCTCAGTGAGTAGGAGAGTATGGAAACAATATTCTGTATGCTGGTTTGCTTTCTTTGTGAAGCTATCAGGTGCACCATGGAATGGTCATGGCTTGAAGATCGGTGCACACTGCACATAGAGGAAACTCTAGTCAGGAAACAATTCTGTGTCCTTTTCTGATACACCAGACAGTGCATCAGAGCATTTGTCCATGCGCTCAGTTGATTTCTTGTACAGTGCATCAGGGAGCCACTGCTCTGAGGTATAAATAATAAATGAAAACTGTGGAAACTTATATACACACACAATGGTTAATCATAATAATAACAATAATAATAAAGTATGAGAGGTGTTAATATCTGCATGTGACTGTGTGAGTTTGTTTTTCTATTCAGATTGAGGGTTGTAGTTCTCTAATGATGCTTCATGAAGCTCAAACTTTCACTAGGGTGTGATGAACACATTACTGAGCTCACTGGATGAGTGAATGGTCTGGCAATGTGGCGGGGGAAAGAAACTGCAACACTATGGAACTTGGAACAACTGTTTTGAACGGGAAATGATGTAGGCTGCATCTGTTGCTCAGGTCTGCTATTTTGCGTAGCCTTCTTGGACTCTGCTATTAGAGGGAAGGGAAAACACACAACATCTGACAACAATGCAAGCTGTGGCAGTTCTGGAATGTTCACAAGCTAGAAAGCTGTGGGAATATGCTTCTGGTTTAGACATGTATACGCAGGAGTAGAGTGACAGCATTCAACGCCATTACCCTAGTAAGTGGTTTACTGTGTCACATTCTTTGTGAGTGAATACTATCTTTGCATACATCTATATTACTTAGAAACAGTATTGGGAAAATAGGCCAGCTACAAATAGCTGACAGAAAGTGGTTCTGTTTTAGAGAGATCCTTAAATGTTAACACTGTAGTTTAATTGTGTAGGTAAGAGTAGACCACAAATGGCATGATTATTGACATATAAGTGGTTTAATGTGTTACATTCCTCATGAGTGAGTAACATGTTCGAAATTCATAGCAAAGACTTCCTCTGAAGTATTCTGACAGATGAGTTCTATGAGGGTTTACCAAACAATTCCATAAAATTCTGTAAAATGTTAGGACACCACATAATACAGTCATCTACAACTTTGCTAACATGCATCAGGTTTGTGAATTAGGATTCCTGAATGTGATCACATTGTGTGATATTTTTGTTATTGTACATTTTGACTGTTCTTGGGTAATCCTCATACATACTGTATTGCAATACGGCAATAATGCTGCATTTGAAAGTCGAACATTGACAATAGTCAGTTTTGAGAGTTCTCCATATAAAGCCTTACTGAGAGTCATTTTGTCCCATCTTTTGCTAAAACATAGAGGGGACATGTTACAATTTTGTTATAGCATGGAACAATTTGTTATCATTTTACTGTAACATAAGGCATTCTGTTACAATTTTGCTCTATCATGAGGTATTTTCGCCGAATTTTTGCTGAGAAATGGTGGAATTTGTTACAATGTTTGCCACAGCATGGGCAATTTGTTCAGTTTGTTACAATTTTGTTGTAACATGTCAATGTACAGGGACCAAGGGTCATGTAATCTTCAAAGTGCGACAGAATTCTCAATTTAGTACACTTATTTTTTTCCACAGTAGAATCACACAGTGAGAGTCATTTGTAATTCTGACTACAGTCAAGCATATATTAATGTCAAACAATGATGCAGAATTTCCCCAGATCCGTACACACAGCTGTTTGACAGCTCATCTCCCGACACTCATGGTTCAGTGATTTCAAGTGCACTCACATTAATGTCTTAGCTATCAACTTTGGTTTTAACATATCTGGGATGGTATTGGAAATCAGTTCTGCAGCCTCAATTTGTTGGAACTGTGTAAACATATGATGGCAGATACCTCGAGAAACCCGGAGGAATTTGCAAAAATGTTCAAATGTGTGTGAAATCTTATGGGAGTTAACTGCTAAGGTCATCAGTCCCTAAGCTTACACACTACTTAACCTAAATTATCCTAAGGATAAACACACACACCTATGCCCGAGGGAGGACTCGAACCTCCGCCTGGACCAGCAGCTCAGTCCCTGACTGCAGCGCCCATACCGCTCGACTAATCCCGCGCGGCGAGGAATTTGCAGTAGCATTGCTATGCTAGTGTGCTTGCTCTGCCAACAATTCAAAGCTTCATGTGGAGTGCACTGGGTAAATCGTAACAGTAGAACGTCGCTATCACCACGGAGGTAAGAATAAGGGGAGATGGCGCTACGTATCCCAGCCGTACTACGTTTTGAAGCCATGGGGGCGTGATCGCTGCCATGACACTCTGACCAAAACATTGCCAGTGTGCTATAGCGCTGCGTGTATTACAGTCGCTAATTGCACCATATACGCATGTAACGTCATCAGATTGGTTGTTTCAAAGTTTTTGTTTAAAATAAAATCTCGTAAAGGCGAAATTCCGCGTTTCTTCTGATTAAAAATAGTTTTTAATGTAATATTACGAATAGCTAGCCTTCAATGTAAACGATACAACTTTGTTAATTCAGTAATAAACGTGTATCACAAATAATAGAAACTGAAAACTAAGTTAGCTGTACCCTCCCTCCAAAGCTCCGTAAATACATCTTGTTTGTAATACGTACTGGACATTTCAGTTACGTTACTGAAATACGGTACGTAGAATGGCAAATCTACACAGTGTCCTGTTTAGGCCTATACTTTACGCCAGTTAATGTAGTGTTAGCTTTTAATTTGGTACATGATGAAGACAAAGTGAGTTACTCAACACTTCGATAATCGACGATACGTACGTATTATACTGAAACGTGAACTTGAAAACTAAGAATTTAATTCTTTGAATTGACATACCTTTTGCAAATGTTTTGGGTGTGTAGGGAAAACTGATGGTACAGCATTTTCTCGGAGCCTTACTGTTGAAAGGGAAGTTCGGTCTTCTCGGAAATGCTGAGAACATATAGTGCTCCATTTAGACGCACGCCAATTCTTCCTCCTCACGGTATTCTCCCACAGAGCTTTCCGACTTTCATTTTTAGGAAATCTAAAATCATACAGGAGAAAAACACGCTTTAGTACAAGTACCGATGTAGCACACGTTCATTCACAATGAAGTTGTACAATCACACTTAACGAGACAACTTACACATGAAATGTTATTCCCTTCGATTTCGCATCACAATCAGAACGATTTGAACATCCGAACACCATACAAGTCACCTCCGTGGCTATCACAATCGAAGTGTGGCTATCAGAAGACTTCCCACAACAGTGTCTTATGGCCTATATCAGAAATGATATAGTGTGACCGCGTACGTAGTGGCGCACTGATTTGAAAAGATCGGCCGTCTCGGGCCGACGCCGGTCGTCGGTGGAATGCACCGATATCGGAGCCACTGTGACCACGTAAGTGCCCGTGTCGGCCGATTGAAGCACGCGTTAAGCAAGAGACCAGCTGACCACAGGGCCCGGCAGAGGACACGCCCCCCGCTGGCCACTATTGGCTGGAAGGCGGACCGCCGCGTCATGGCGGCCACACACACACACACACACACACACACACACACACACGTTGTTTGTAACTGCGGCGCCAGCTGGCGCCCTGTGCTACTACCTGTCAGCCGGCATCGACCACCCCGCCAGCACTTAGCACGCGATAAGAACGCGGCCGGCGAGGCGCGGCGCGGCGCGGCGGCGGGCCATCACTCACCCACACCGCCAGTGCCAGATAGCGTCCTGCAGAGAGTTACGATTCCTCGCCGACAGTTTCGCGGGCGCCGGGCTCCCACCGCAGTCCATCAGCCCAGCTCGTCCAGTTTACGGCCCGCGGCTCTCGTGGCTGAAAGCACTTTGCCCCCGCTCCAGAGTTCCCATCTTATCCGCTGTGGAAATGTTTACAGCCGCGACCGTGCCAGACAATTCGGCGATAAATAAACGCCCTCGTTAGTCACAACAACTTTTTTTTTCCCTTTTGCTCGTAACAAGGTGGTACGCAGCACGCGAGCACTTACTTATTAAAAGATATAGGTGTGGAGAAATATGTACGACATGACATTAGTAAGCGTACCCGCATCACTCACCCACGAGGCACGCCTGTGAGATCCCTCTCATAGCTAACTGTTCGAGACGTCGAAGTGAGATTTCCGCTGAGTAACAGTACTCAGACGGTACAGTGCTTCTAGTGCAGGGTGTTTCTATGATGATGAATCTGTAAGCTTTCTGGAGTGTAGAAGACGGACAAATATTGTTAACTGGCGCTCTACAGATGTGACGTATTGCGGGAATGGCACTGTGACTGACAGCTACTTAATTAAACAACTTTCTTCATCACTGCTTTCAGTCTACGTAGCCATCTTCGGAAACCTGAATGTGTGTACAGCAAACAAAATTCTTCTACAAAAACGATAAAAATACCATTCAGGAACGATTGTATCAGAAGTTATGCAGCCAAACATGTCGTTAGGTACGAGAACATAAATATCGTAGTAACTTCCTGGGAGATTAAAACTGTGTGCTGGACTGGGCCTCGAATCTGGAGCCCTTGGAAATTCGGGATCTATTGGAAGGTAGGAGATGAGCCACTGGCGGAAGTAAAGCTGTGAGGACTGGTCTTGAGTACTCCTGGGCAGCTCGGTCGGTAGGGCAGTTGCCAACGATAGGCAAAGGTCGCGAAGTTGAATCCCGGTTCGGCACACAGTTTTAATCTGCCAGGAAGTTTCGTATAGGCACACACTCCGCTGGAGCGTGAAAAATTCATTCTTCTTTGTAAGATTTATTGCACATTGCAGGTGGGCAAACCCGACCAACGTGTAGGAGCATACGAGAACAGGAAATTCCACTAATGCAGTGTATGACAGTTACTCATAAATTTTCAATCATCACCTAGAAAAAATCAAATCGTAATCATGAGCCTTGGTATCAGTTTGTCCACATACCCATTTTACAATACGACGCTTCTTTACCAGCGATAGATTTGGCTGAGGCTTTGATTGTATAAGTCTTACGTTGTTCGGGACACGTTCAACTTCGAAAACCATCGTGACCTCATTCTGGAAACGCTCGCCACGCGATGGTTTCTTCATTCGTTAAAACAGAAAGAAGGTACTGTGTGCCACGACAGAAGAAAATGGACGATGAGCCCAAATTTCATAACCCAGAGAAGTAGTAAGTCGGAGTCCGGGCAGTGAACAGAAACACTGCCTTGTGCAGCTTCCAGTGACACTTCGTCTCGAATGCATCTCGTAACACCATGAGAAGATTTCGGTGGTCTCCTCCTGTGATGGTTTGCTCCTTACGAACATCAACTGTTCGCATCACATCATCTCAGTCCCAAAAAATACTCATCATCGTCTTCGTCGTTCATAGTTGCGAGTCCGGCTTCATCGGCGGTTTTTCTACTGCTTCCTCTACTCCTTTGACCCGGGATGATGGCGCTAGACGAGTCTTTCGTCCATGATGATGGGGCGGCTAAAAACGTCATCTTCATACAGCTGCAACATTTCCACTGCTGCCTTGGTTCGTTGAGCTTTTTGAATGGGTGTGAGCAGACGCTGTTTCGTCCATAGGAAGCGGCACTTTAATTATAACAACGCGGTATATCTAGCCTTTCGAAAGCGGGAGGGAGAGCGAATTGGTTTCTTTTCACCCGGTAGTAATACGACGAGCACAACTATAATGAATCTCACACAGCTCTCTTTTTACTGGCCTGAAAACCCATTCGAAGCATTGCCGATTCCGAAAACGTACTGGAACAACACCCCTAAACCAGACCTCTTCCATTCTCTGGATGAAATGATAGCCACGCAGAAACGTCATATTACCGCTGAGCAAATGCTCCAGCATGTGCAGCAGCACCTCAATGAGCAGACCAATTGTGTTGAGACCATGAGTGAATCGCTTTCTGGTACCGCTGTGTTTCTGGCCTTGCTTTGTGTGAACTGTGTCTACTTCAAGAAGAAAACTTCCCGAGATACCTAGCTTCCAGCACACCAGCTACCGACCGACAGGGCTAACCACAGTACTTCAGAGATATGATGTGTCCCATCGCTCGTGCGCCGACTTTAACACGACGTTCAAACTCACTTAAATCTTGATAACCTGCCATTTTAGCAGCAGTAGCGGCTCTAACAACTGCACCAGACACTTTTTGTCTTACATATGCGTTGCTGATCGCAGCGCCGTATTCTGCCTACAGAGCGAGGTGGCGCAGTGGTTAGCACACTGGACTCGCATTCGGGAGGACGACGGTTCAATCCCGCGTCCGGTCATCCTGATTTCGGTTTTCCGCAATTTCCCTAAATCGCTCCAGGCAAATGCCGGGATGGTTCCCCGTCCTTCCCTAATCCGATGAGACCGATGACCTCTCTGTTTGATCTCTTCCCTCAACCCACACCCACACGTATTCTGCCTCTTTACATATTTCTGTGTTTGAATACGTCTGCCTATACCTGTTTCTTTGGCGCTTCTGTTTGTGTTGGACCATACATTTAATTACATTATATTTCAGATCCGAGCGTTGCTACAAGATGCGGTATTTGGTGCGGTTGTAGACTCGATATGTGACAATGAGCAGTCTTTTGGAGACAAGTCCGCCGTGAATATAACAGCGCCTTGCAATTTGACGATCTTTGAACTTGAAATAAAAGTCCATGAAAGACAACCCGACAACAGGCTACAGCAGTCCACTCACTCCTCCGCCGCCCCACACCGAACCCAGGGTTATTGTGCAGTGCGGGCCCCAGTGGACCCCCCCCCCCTCCATTATGACAACTAGAGTGGGGCTCCAGTGTCTCAGATACCATGTTTGCTCACACGGGACGTCCGCAAGTGTTTGGCGAACGGACGCAACGCCTTCGCCCGTCCCTCCTGCAGGGGAAAAGAGGGTGACCGGGTGGTGTACTGTGTGTTAGATGGCCGCCGAGATAAATGGGCGGCGTCAGGAACCATTTTGTACCAGAACCATAAGCAGGCAAATGCACCGCATAGGTTTCTATGACCGACGACAGAACATGACGTTCATTGCCCTCCTAAGACCATTTGTCAGTCAGGGAACGATACAACGATGGTGATCCATACACAGTGTCCCAGGAGGACCTAGTATTACTCTGGGATATGCCAGGAACGATCGTCTAGTAAAGACGGGCTCTAAAATTCATACCTTAAACACTATGAACACTTGTTCACTAGAAGTCTGTTTCACAGTAGCGGAGACGAAAAAGTACTCATAGCGCTTAAGGTATGGTCTCTAGAGCCCATGTTTAACTGACATTTGTTCGCTATTGTGGTCCACACTACCACCTCTCCAATTATTGAAAACAAAGAGCTTGCAGCAGAAACGTGTCACAGTATCGACGATGTGGGGGGTGGGGGTTAAAGGGACCAGACTGCGACGGTCATCGGTCCAGTATCGAAGATGTGTGTTTAGAGTCCATGCTTACTACGCTTTTTTGCTTCCAATGATCGTTCCTGTCATATCCCTCAATACTGACCATTCCTCCTGGGACGCCCTGTAGAAATGTAACTGACACGTGGCCGATACTGTCACCACTGCACATCTGCCCTAGCAGGATTGGGATGGAGGGGAAGGCTGGGCTACTACTAATAACCTGCTCCACGATCTTAACGCGGCCTTATTACAATATTTAACACCGGTACTTATTGATTTCCCTCGCCCGTCACGCTTCAGTAGTGAAGGGCAGCGACCGTTTGCTCGAGCAGCGGAAGTTTGGCGGAGAGGTCCAGGTGTTCAGAGAATGGCCCACGGCTGACTTGCGGGAGAAGTGCGGAGCTTCCCCGCGGCGACGGAACCCCGCGGGGCCGCAGCTGGTGCTGCAGCAGAGCAGAGCGGAGCAGAACCCGACACTCCGGCGAGGGCTGAGGGCCGAGGGCCGAGGGCCGAGGGTGGCGGCAGCGCGTGCCCAGCACGGGCTCGCCTCGAGAGCCGCCAGCCGTCGTCGCCTTCCCTACACGGAGCAGAGCAGCCTCTCTCAGCGGCGCCCGTCATAAACAGCGAGCAGAGCGCCTCGAGACCCCCACTTCGTGAGGGGAGGTCGGCGGATGTCCTGGGCTTAGTCCAGGAGTCCAATGAAGCAGGCACAGGCGACGGCCAAAGTAACAGAAGCACGAGTCTGAACGTCGTCTATCGGTAAAGCACCTGCCTGGAAACCGAGAGGTCGCGGGGTGGAATCCTGACGAGACCATGGAAATTTCCAGTAGAGCCTTCACTTCTCAGCGATGAGGACAGTCACCAGTACTTTGTATGGATTTAGAAAACATCGATCATGTGAAACCTAGCTCCCACTCTTCTCAAAGATTTGGATCAAGACAGTCAGGTAGGTCCAATATTTCCTGATTTGCGAGAAGCATTTGACCAAATCTGCAATTAGTAACAAAAATAGGATCGTATGGGGTATCGAGAGAAATTTGTGACTGGACTTAAGATTTTTTTGGTGGTGGGAGGGGGGTGGGGGGGGGGGGACGTAGCGTGATATCTTGGATGGATAGTCATCGTCACATGTATGGAACTGTGTTACGACCTTAATGTTCACGTTGTATATTAACGACCATATGGGCAATATTAATAGCAACTTCAGAACTTTCTGCAGATGATGCAGTTATATACAGTGAGGTACTGTCTGAAAGAATCTGCGTAAGTATTCAGTCACATCTTGATAAGATTTGTAAATGGTGCAGAAATTGGCAAATTGCTATAAATGTCCTGAAACACAAAATTGTTTTTCACAAAGCATAGAAATGTACTATCCTATTATTATAACGTCAGTGACTCACAGTTGGATTGGATCAACTTATACAAACATCTGAGTGTAACACGTTGTAGGGATATGAAATTGAATGAACACATAGGGTTAGTCGTGGGTAAAGCAAGTGGTAGACTTCGGCTTATTGGTAAAATACTGGGGAAATGCAATTTGTCTACAAAGGAGGTTGTTTACTAATCAGTCAAGCGAGCCATCCTACACTACCGCTCAGCTCTTTACAAGCAATATATAAAGAGAAGGGCAGCACGAATGGTCATAGGTTTGTTTAATCTGTGGGAGAAGTGCCACAGACGCCGAAGAAAGTGGAATGGCAGACTGTTGAAGACAGACGTAAACTATGCCGAGAAAGCCTATTTGCAAACTTTCAGGAACTTCCTTTAAATGATGACTGTTAATAATATACTATAAGCCCCAATGTTTCCCTTCTGTAGAGATCATGAGTGCAACATCAGATTAACTACAGCACACGCAGAAGCATTTAAACAATCACTCTACCTGCGTTCCATACGTCAATGCAACGGGGAAAAACCCTCTGCTCATGCACTTTGCAGAATATAGGTGTAGATGTAGAACGATACGTTCTACGGATTCCACGTTAAATTGTAGATCCCCTTTGCCTGGTTGTATAACTTGAGCAGATTAGGGCATGCAACTCGCTTAACTGGTGACCAGTTGAATAACTTGCACCAGGTTATTGAACCTACATCTACGTGATTACTCTGCTATTCACAATAAAGTGCTTGGCAGAGGGTTCAATGAACCACAGGCATTATTATTATTATTATTATTGTTAAGAGTCTGAACCACGCTTTGATGTAGAAGACAAGAACACCGTTATTTAGATTTTCAATCCTGTTATGGTCGCCATGTAAATTTATAACATAACTGTGAAGCAAAGTGAGTTAATATCCGAGTGACGAAGGTGTCTCTAGATACAAAGCACGCCAGGATGGGGAAGGATGTAGACAATTTCCTTCTCAACCGAACTGCCTTGGTATTTGAGTTAAACGATTTATCTTTCCAAAACTATACCTGGAAGGTTCAGATGAGGATCTGAACCGCTGTCATCCCGAATGGGAGTCGAGTCTCTTATTCTGTGACGTCACTCGGTAACTGATGAGATACAATTGCAGTGGCCAAAGTTAATAGGCCAGTTATGGTCATGTGGTCCAGGATTTGTGTGGAAATGAATTTGGTTGGTGATTGTCCAAATATGCTCTTATAACATTAAAGTATCCATTATTGTACAATATATTACAACGTTAGAGTTCATGCGAGCGTTGAGCCTTTGCACTGAGTTTTAATTTCAATAATAATAATTTCAGGAATAATATGACACAAGAAATCAAAACAATATGTCGCACAATGAACAACAATGATGTGTAACAGAACTTATACCGAGCTGTGGCGGGACTGGCGCCAGTAGTATCTCTGACATGAGTACGATTGATTTCCTAGTGCAGAGGTTTATCTTTGGGCTTGGGCGGGCTCGAGATATAAGGTAGTGCCGACCTCAAATAATGACGAGGACACAACGCCTGAGAACGGAACGCGGCGGTGCGCGAGTCGGCGTTCGGCTGGCGGGCAGAAGCGAAGACGGCGTGCCTGAGGCCGGGCGGCGGTTGTCACGTGGTTGTACTGGAGGCCGGGCGGCGGTTGTCACGGGAGGGCGCTAAGTTCACCGAACTTGGATACGATGTGACGTCATTATGACGTATCACGCTACATCGAAAACGATAGAAACCGTATATCGACTATTCGACTTTTGTGAACTTTCGAGAGGTTGTGACAGGGTAGCGCTGTGCTCTGCGCCATTCGTTTAAATGTGTTTTGCGTTACTTGCGTTTAAATCGTGTATTGTACTCTGTGCGTGTCCTGTGCGTTGTTTTTCGTTGCTCGTCTCTAATTATGTGTTCAGCATTCGAGAGACTAATGAGAGAAAAGCTGAAAAGAGTTCAGCATCGATGACGACGGGCAATTGCGTGGTTATTGTGAATCTCAAGCAGAAATTGATGTACTTCTGACCCAGCTGAAATGCGTCGGTTATTCGTACTCGGTGAGAAGAAGCACTCAGTAGCCAAAAATCTTTAGATGCGTCAAGACACTAACCTTTCGTTAAGATTACATTGAGAAATCCACTTCCCCTCGTATTTCCTCTCCGGTCGACGATTTTTCTTCAACAATGCCTCATATTTTTCTTTTTAAGTTCGAAATTCAATCATTCTACACACCAGTCATTACTGGACACTAAGGTACCTGTCTCTGCGGTCCGAGTGTAAAATTACTTGGAATTATGGTTGATAAAAGACTAATTTGGGATGGACATATAAATTACTTAACTAACAAAAAAAAAATGGTTCAAATGGCTCTGAGCATTATGGGACTTAACATCTATGGTCATCAGTCCCCTAGAACTTAGAACTACTTAAACCTAACTAACCTAAGCACAGCACACAACACCCAGCCATCACGAGGCAGAGAAAATCCCTGACCCCGCCGGGAATCGAACCCGGGAACCCGGGCGTGGGAAGCGAGAACGCTACCGCACGCCCACGAGATGCGCGCACTTAACTAACAAACTGGCACGAGTTCTCTTTCAGCTATATAAATTAAGAAAAAAAGTCAGCAAGAGTATGCTGCTACAATCTAATACGTACTGACAAGACCAATTCGATGAAACCATACTAAAATATTGATAATAAATAAATATTATTTTCGGCGTAAGCATTCAATACAACAATCACGCAATCTAATCTGGTCTGGACATAAGAAGACTTCACTTTTTTACGAAACGTGTTGTCCGTGGTGTTTTCAAGGCCACGGTCAGGAATATTTCTATTAATATCCAGCTCTTTTATTTTGGCGAAATACATATACGCTGCCACACTGAGCTGTTATCAGAATCGAACGTGTCAAAACAAACCACTAGCTGACGACAGTTTAGAATCTCGAACGTTCGTAAAAGTCGATAGGTGTGTTAATCGACTAAAGCGTATATACGTCATAATGACGTCACATCATATCCAGGTTGGGTGAACTTAGCATCCTACGTTGTCACGTGGTTGTACTGGAGTCGGCGGGAGTCGGCCGGCGCTGTGCATTCTCCGGCGACCTCGTGAGCTGTACATTGTGCCTGCTTCCTTGGAGGGACACGCTGTTATGGTCTTGCGAAGTGATGGTCTGGCATCTTCGCAAAATCACCCCAGCATCTAGACACCCAGTTAAGTGCGCTAGTTGCTATTTGCGCTTAGTCGACTGTGATTGTGATCGCTCTTGGCTCAGTAAGACGTTGCACAACGTGTGATGTGTGATGCTTGTTCGATTTCATTTGAGGCCTCCTACTAAGCGTGTGCTCTGCTTCCGCATAATATTGATGTATTTACAGATACGTGTCATTAAGTTCTAGTGAGTGTCGGTTCTTGGGTGCCAGTTCATTTTCTAATCTTAGTGTTTGTTTATCAAGTACAGTTCTACTTAAATGAAGCACTTGCGAGTGAAATTAGTTGTTGTTTAGCCTTGATTTTATAGAGTTAATTTACTGGTCAGTCTTAAGAGTTGAAGTTAAGGAAAGCTATTCTGCCTCCTGTTGTCGGGTGTGGTCCGTATTTCAGTGAGATGAGGCAGTGGGCAACCGAAGCACTGTGCTTCAATTTAAATTACAAGTTTGGCCTACAGGCGATGGACTTCGCCTGAGGCCGTGTGTTCCTCTTCGGTAGCGTTTGCTTGGTTCACACGCGGGGTTGCAAGCGGAGCCACGTCTTTGTTCGAAGTTAAGTATTACTTCTCTCAGTCGGTTCCACCGTTCGTGGTTAAACTTCGGCCTTACAAGTTTGGACCTTACTTCTGTTGTTGCACATTTATCATTGTACAAAGTTGTAACTTTCTATGCCCTAAACGTCCATCTTAGAGGTCAATGGGCATATGAATAATTTCGGGTTCGCTCTGAAAAATTGCCGAGCTTACGTTTAATAAATATGTTTTAAGTATTCATGTTAAAGTTGTGATTGAAAGGGTCTTAAATAACTAGAGTTGTTTGCTAAAGTTATGATTAAATTCAGACTTAGTGGGTTCTATCAATTTTGGTGGGAGATTGTGGGAGATGATTTATAAACTTGTCTATGATTTTATGTAATGAGAGTTTCCTAAATATTTTGCCTGACTGGCGGTTCTCAATGTTTATGGGAGATGATTTAATAACGTGCTTATGCTTTTATGTAATGTAAGTCTCTTAACTAATCTTTCCCGAGTGGTGCTTGTCAAATTTTATGTGACTGCTTTGGGTAGCTAATAAAACCATTGGAATTGATATGTTTACTTTATTGGGTCAGCCCTTCCACCCACTTTAGATTTAAACGTTAAACAAACAGGTGTTAAGTAAAACAGTATCAAATACATCTCTGCATTATATAAATAAAATAATCTTGCTTCGGCCCAGAATAACTTTTACAAGAGGGTTCCAAAATGAAGTCACAATTGGTTTCTGCTTGTTATCAACTTTACAAGCAGGCACCAAACAAACATCGATAACTTTACGAGGGCCCACTAAAATAACTAAGAGAAGCAAGTCACTAATTATAATTATCAACTGCTACCAACATCAAGCCCCTGCAGACAATAGAGCCACACCCAGTTACAAGTACTGTGAACGACGACAAGAGAATGCAGATAAGGAGAGACACAATAACACACAATACAGATAAGCGACAGACATAATAATTTATTGCTAGTGCACTGTCATCTAATTTCACAATCAAAATGTTACACTCTATGCCACCACTTGCGAAACACTTGACAGTAGTTTTGGTTCAAAATTGTTCAAATGGCTCTGAGCACTATGGGACTTAACATCTGAGACCATCATTCCCCTAGAACTTAGAACTACTTAAAACTAACTAACCTGAGGACATCACACATATCCATGCCCGAGGCAGGATTCGAATCTGCGACTGTAGCGGTCACGCGGTTCCAGACTGAAGTTCCTAGAACCGCTCGGCCACTTCGGCCGGCAGTAGTTTTGACACTATCAAATTTCTAACGGCCGCACCGATGTGTCAAACCGATGCTGCTGTTGCCACATCACTCGCGTATCCATGGTGCTCCACTCTCCACGGTTGTGGGGGGGGGGGGATATTAGTGTTTAACGTCCCGTCGACAACGAGGTCATTAGAGACGGAGCGCAAGCTCGGGTGAGGGAAGGATGGGGAAGGAAATCGGCCGTGCCCTTTCAAAGGAACCATCCCGGCATTTGCCTGAAGCGATTTAGGGAAATCACGGAAAACCTAAATCAGGATGGCCGGAGACGGGATTGAACCGTCGCCCTCCCAAATGCGAGTCCAGTGTGCTAACCACTGCGCCACCTCGCTCGGTTGTCCACGGTTGTGTTCGTTGCTGGCCGTCCATGAACTTTTCGTCCAGTGCACACCACTTTCAGAGGATGACTGCAGCCGACCCCTTCTCCAGCCACGTCGGCGCAAAGACAAGTCCAGCCAGTGCGACCACAACTGGCCCACGGACAGACCGCCGCTGGCACAAGGCGATGTGGCCGCCTCCGTTCCTTGCTGATGGCTGCCCTTTCGCAGGTGACTGTTTCCCATGGTCACTCCTCGGGCCAAGCACACCGACGTACAACACGTGCGGCCAGTTCACCTACAAGGCCCTGAGGTGGCACTACAAGTAGGAGAGGCAGGGATAAACTCGGGCTGTGAAATGTAGCCATCTACAAACATGTCATTCCCTCTTCCTGTCGTCCTGGTTTATGAGCAATAAACTGGCCAGATGGGAGTATCAAATGGTTCAAATGGCTCTGAGTACTATGGGGCTTAACTTCTAAGGTCATCAGCCCCTAGAACTTAGAACTACTTAAACCTAACTGACCTAAGGACAGCACAAACATCCATGCCCAAGGCAGTATTCGAAGCTGCGACCGTAGCGATCGCGGGGTTTCAGACTGTAGCGCCTAGAACCGCTCGGCCACCCCGGCCGGCTGGGAGTATCATTCGCGCCCTGACATATAAACTTAATTTTGTACACAGTCAGTTCATCCATACCAGGAATCTAGAATCTTGAGGATTTTTGTCTGTTATCGACATTGATAGTGGCAAGATATCGAATAGAGAAGTTCCAATGATCTCGAGAATGTTTTAATTTTTTAGTCTGAAGTCGAATAAGAAATGAGAAATATTTTTTCGTGTGTTTTATCATTAAAATTAACAATTTTCCGATCTTTTTCTGTAGTAGCACCTTGCTTATTCCAAATTTCATGATCCTAGGTCAACGGAAAGTACCCTCAGTTTCGAGCATCAAAATACATTGAAGAGCCAAAGAAACTGGTACACCTGCCTAATATCGTGTAGGCCCCCACGAGCACGCAGGAGTGCGGCAACCGACGTGGTATGGAATCGAATAATATCTGAAGTAGTGCTGGAGGGAACTGACACCATAAATCCTGCAGGGCAGTCCATAAATCCGCAAGAATACGAAGGGGTGGAGATCTCTTCTGAACAGCACGTTGCAAGGGATCCCAGATATGATTAATGAAGTTCATGTCTAGTCGGCCGGGGTGGCCGAGCGGTTCTAGGCGCTACAGTCTGGAACCGCGCGACCGCTACGGTCGCAGGTTCGAATCCTGGCTCGGGCATGGATGTGTGTGATGTCCTTAGGTTAGTTACGTTTAAGTAGTTCTAAGTTCTAGGGGACTGATGACCTCAGAAGTTAAGTCCCATAGTGCTCAGAGCCATTTGAACCATTTGAAAGTTCATGTCTGGGGTGCTTGGTGGCCAGCCGAAGTGTTTAAAATCAGAAGACTGTTCCTGGAGCCACTCTGTAGTAATTCTGGACGTGTGGGGTGCCGCATTGTTCCGCTGGAGTTGCCAAAGTCCGTCGGAATGCACAATTTACATGATGGATGCAAGTGACCAGACAGGACGCTTACGTACGTGTCATCTGCCAGAGTCATATCTAGACGTATCAGGGGTCCCAATCACTCCAACTGCACACGCTCGAAACCATTACAGAGCCCACACCAGCTTGAACAGTCCCCAGCTGACATGCAGCGTCCATGGATTCATGAGGTTGTCTCCATATCCCTAGACATCCATCCACTCTATACAATTTGAAACGAGATTCGTCCGACCAGTCAACATGTTTCCAGTCATTAACAGTCCAATGTCCATGTTTACGGGCCCAGGCGAGGCGTAAAGGGTACACGAGTGGTCCTTTGGCTTCGAAAGCCGATATCGATCATATTTCGATTAATGGTTCGCACGCTGACACTTGTTGATGGCCCAGCATTGATATCTGCAGCAATTTGAGGAAGGGGTGCACTTCCGTCAAGTTGAACGATTCTCTTCGGTTGTCATTGGACTCGTTCTTGCGGGATCTTTTTCTGGCCGCAACGATGTCGGAGATTTGATGTTTTATCGGATTCCTGATATTCACGGTGCACTCGTGAAATAATCGTACGTGAAAATCCCCACATCATCGCTACCTCGGTGATGCTGTGTCCCATCGCTCGTGCGCCGACTGTAACACGTCGTTCAAACTCATTTAAATCTTGATAACCTGCCACTGTAGCAGCAGTAACCGATCTGACAACTGCTCCAGACACTTTTTTGTCTTATATCGGCGTTGCCAGCCGCAGTGCCGCATTCTGCCTGTTTACACATCTCTGTATATGAATACACATGCCTAAACCAGTTTCTTGGCACTTCAGTGTATGTTGACGCTTATACATTTTCGTGTACCTATTTGGTAGAGGATTTCTGGGTTTGGGGGATCAGCCATGTCATATTATTCAAGATAAGGTAGTGCATTTTATCTCACCATAACCAGTTTTATCACACAAGGGACCATAATCTTAAGTATTTGACGTAAGTATCAACTTGATACGTCAACCCAGTCTTGAGAAAAATGTGTTTTAACAGACGGATGAACAAACAGTTAGTTGGATAACAAAAGACAAGTAAAATATGTTTCTCGTCTGACAAATACAAATTAACAATTTCCTGATTTTTATTTTAAGCGTACTGTGAAACCTGGCTCAAATGGTTGTGAGCACTATGGGACTTAATAGTGGAGGTCATCAGTCCCCTAGAACTTAGATCTACTTAAACCTAACTAACCTAAGGACATCACACACATCCATGCCCGAGGCAGGATTCGAACCTACGACCGTAGCGGTCGCGCGGTTCCAGACTGTAGCGCCTAGAACCGCTTGGCCACTCCGGCAGGCAACTGTGAAACCTTTCTTCTTGCAGAGCTTCGTTGTTCGAAGTCAACAGGAAGTACCCTATAGGCTTCGATGAATTAGTCTACGAGTATGAAAATATGTGACATAAAAGGAAGTCTCATTTGATTGAATCGACGCGGAAGTTTTAGTTTATTACATCGTCAAGGGCCCGTACATCTCCGTACGTGACATAACTTCATACGTCTACCCGTTTCTGAGAAAAATGGTTCTGAATAGTCAGACAGACTGACAACAAAGTTCCGTTATTACCAATTGAGGTACGAAACGCTGAAAGCCCTATCTTGTACACACACACACACACACAGTAGCTCCATCAGACCTAGCTGTGTGTGTGTCTGTGTGTGTGTGTGTGTGTCTGTGTGTGTGTGTGTGTGTGTGTGTGTGTGTTTGAATATGTGTGTACAAGATAGGGCTTTTAGCTAGTGAAGCAATGTGGTATTCAAACCAACTATCTGGCTGATCGCAGCCGGCCAGAGTGGCCGAGCGGTTCTAGGCGCTACAGTCTGGAACCGCGCGACCGCTACGGTCGCAGGTTCGAATCCTGCCTCTGGCATGGATGTGTGTGATGTCCTTAGGTTAGTTAGATTTAAGTAGTTCTGAGTTCTAGGGGACTTATGACCTCAGCAGTTGAGTCCCATAGTGCTCAGAGCCATTTTGGCTGATCGCTTTAAGGCTAAAAGTCCTTATTTTGTAATACAAGCACTAAGACGAAGAATAGGTTACTTTGGATGCCCGTGGTGGAAGAAATGTTTACCGCCGGTGTTAGTCGCCACAGAAAGAAGCAGTGGTCGTCGCCTGTATAGAATTATTGTCTCCGCTTCAGCGGACGCTACCTTAACACTATTACCGTGATGCTATGATCAGATGTACGTGATTCAAATGTGATTGTTGTTGTTGTTGAGGTCTTCAGTCCAGAGACTGGTTTAATGCAGCTCTCCATGCTACTCTATCCTGTGCAAGCTTCTTCGTCCCCAAGTACCTTCTCAATCTGCTTTGTGTATTCATCTCTTGGTCTCCCTCTACGATTTTCACCCTCCACGCTGCCCTCCAATACTAAATTGGTGATCCCTTGATGGCTCAGAACATGTCCTACCAACCGATCCCTTCTTCTAGTCACGTTGTGCTGCAAATTTCTCTTCTCTCCAATTCTTTTCAATATCTCCTCATCAGTTATGTGAACTACCCATCTAATCTTCAGAATTCTTCTGTAGTACCACATTTCAAAAGCTTCTATTCTCTTCTTTCCCAAACTATTTATCGTCCATGTTTCACTTCCATACGTGGCTACACTCCATACAAATACTTTCAGAAACGACTTCCTGACACTTAAAGGTATAATCTATGTTAACAAATTTCTCTTCTTCAGAAACGCTTTCCTTGCCATTGCCAGTCTACATTTTATATCCTCTCTACTTCGACCATCATCAGTTATTTTGCCCCCCCCCCCCCCCCAAATAGCAAAACTCCTCTACTACTTTAAGTGTCTCATTTCCTAATCCAATTCCCTCAGCATCACCCGACTTAATTTGACTACATTCCATTATCATCGTTTTGCTTTTGTTGATGTTCATTTTGTGTTCTCCTTTCAAGACACTGCCCATTCCGTTCAACTGCCCTTCCAAGTCCTTTGCTGTCTTTGATAGAATTACAATGTCGTCGGTGAACCTCAAAGTTTTTATTTCTTCTCCATGGATTTTAATTCTTACCCCGAATTTTTCTTTTGTTTCCTTTGCTGCTTGCTCAATATACAGATTGAATAGCATCGGGGAGAGGCTACAACCCTGTCTCACTCCTTCCAAAACCACTGCTTCCCTTTCATGCCCTCGACTCTTATAACTGCCATCTAGTTTCTGTACAAATAGTAAATACCCTTTCGCTCTCTGTATTTTACCCCTGCCACCTTTAGAATTTGAAAGAGAGTATTCCAATCAACATTGTCAAAAGCTTTCTCTAAGTCTACAAATGCTAGAAACGTAGGTTTGCCTTTCCTTAATCTATGTCGTAGGGCCAGAATTGCCTCACGTGTTCCAACATTTCTACGGAATCCAAACATATCTTCCCCGAGGTCGGCTTCTATTAGTTTTTCCATTCGTCTGTAAAGAATTCGCGTTAATATCTTGCAGCTGTGTCTTATTAAACTGATAGTTTGGTAATTTTCACATCTGTCAACACCTGCTTTCTTTGGGATTGGAATTATTATATTCTTCTTGAAGTCTGAGGGTACGTATTTCGCCTGTCTCGTACACCTTGCTCACAAGATGGAAGAGTTATTTCAGGGCTGGCTGTCCCAAGGCTATCGGTAGTTCTGATGGAATATTGTATGCTCCCGGGGCCTTGTGGTAGTGGAAGAAAATTTTATTAGAAGTATTTGACAGACAGTGGGAAAATATGTGGTGGAGGTCGTTTCCTGATTATCATCATTGCGTAAGTCCCTTCTAGTACTCATACCCTAAACATTTACGCTGTGTCTCATGAAATGAACACATTTGAAGCTTTTTGTGGCACTAAGCGAATAGAGTAAGGGCGAGTGAATCATTGAAACCCTGAGGATATTTGACACGAGTTGACTGTTTTGCCTCTTTTTTCACAGCCAACATTGCGGACACAACACTGCACTCTAAACGCATTCAAGACAGTCACTCACATTAAAAGCATGTAGCTACGACGTAACACTCACAGAATTTGTGAGCCAGCGATCTAATACCAACATAATTTTACAGGGCCAACGTGGTTCAAATAGCTGGCTGTCTACCACAATTTAGAATTCATGTGTTCCCGTACTTTGCTTCAAGTTAATACCAGGATAGTTTCTCAAATAGGGGACCACCGCTAATTTCCTTCGTCCTAGTTCAGCTAACCTAGTGCTCCGTCGATAATGAATAAGCCGGCCACTGTGGCCGAGCGGTTCTAGGCGCTTCAGTCCGGAACCACGCTGCTGCTACGGTACAGGTCCGAATCCTGCCTCGGGCATGGATGTGTGAGATGCTCTTAAGTTAGTTAGGTTTAAGTAGTTCTAAGTCTAGGGGACTGATGACCTCAGATGTTAAGTCCCATAGTGCTTAGAGCCATTTTTGTTAATGAATATGACGTCGATGTAGTTCTTCGTATAGCAGCAGTCGCGCATCTGACTAGGAGAAAGAAGTTAAATAAGCAGAAACGACTATGTTAATGCAGCCGAAGGCTCTTACCAATAAACAGAGAAAGAGAGAAAATTGTGGAAAGTCCATTACCGGAAAAAAATGGAGCACTTTTACGAGTTTGCATTGTGGATTGCTTATTCACTGCAGAAACCGATGGTTTCCATAACAGCCGTGAGTTATGCACTTGTAAACCCCTCTCAACGATTCTTGCGTAGCAGCTACAAATTGTGAAACTTGTGTAGTTTCAAAAAGGCAGTTTCTTGCTCAGGTTGGAACGTTGTGGCAAGGCCTTATGGGACAAAACTGCTGAGGTCATCGGTCCCTAAGCTTACGCACTACTTAATCTAACTTAAATTAATTTACCCTAAGGACAACATACACACCCATGCCCGAGGGAGGACTCGAACCTCCGACGGGGGGAGCCGCGAGGACCATGACAAGATGCCCCAGACCGCGCGGCTACCCCGCGCTGCTTTCTTGCTCAGGTCTGTCTGGCGCATCTTCAACAGAGATGGCCATGTAATTCGCAGTGACAGGAATCGCTTTGTGGAACACCATGACGATCTAGATAGACCACAGGAAGTTGGCACCAACTAAAATAATTAGTTCCTACAAACCAAGTCACTTTTCACTGACAGGCGTATCCGAGGCTGCCATCGCTTACACTTAACTGTAGCCGCGAACAAGGCACGATAATATCTTGACGTCTCCGGTACCATAAATACGGCCTCCTGGGAAGGTGAGCGATGTCACAGTAACTTACTGCCAAAGGTGGACCTCAGTGCAAAAGGGATTATCTGTAGAAAGTATACGGGTAAAACCAGATAAAACTTGATTGGAATCTTTGTCTTTTCTATTGTTTCCGACAAAATGGCACCTCCATGCTTGAAATACGCGCGAACGACAACATTCACATCCATAAATTAGGCAAGTCTGTGCTACTAAAAACAGAGGGAGACTGGTGGACAGTGCCAGATTCAGACACTGTCGAAGTAGAATGTTAAGCTCCTGAAGCCTGATGGTATTCTTCATATTTTACGAATATGTGTAACCTTTATGGATAAAACTGAAAAAAGCAATTACTCTGAGAAAGATAAATAAATCGAAACAAAATACGAGTGTGTCGGCAGCATAACAGCGCTGCACAAACCTGTACGTTCAAAAGATACAATCTGTTCATGCCAGACCATTACACGTTAAGATGTAAGAGAGTAATTTTGTTGCTGACAAAATCTGGCCTTCGGTTGCAAAGACGCTTTTGTAGGATCTCATCGTTTTGCCGCCGCTGTTGTGTAATTTTCTTCGCTCTTCTGGGAAGTGTGCACAGATTAGATCTTTGTGCCGGAACTGGACTCGAACCTAAGAGATTTGCTCAATGGAAGCGACTGCGTTACCGACTGAGCCGTCCATGCACACGTCAGGACCGCCCTCTCAGCTGTACTTCCGTCATTACCTCATCTCGTACCTTCCAAACTTCACAGACGTTCTCCGATTACCTTGTGGGACTAACAGAAAATGGTTCAAGTGGCTCTGACAAGGGAACCTCCCCATCGCACCCCCCTCAGATTTAGTTATAAGTTGGCACGGAGGATAGGCCTTGAAAAACTGAACACAGATCAATCGAGAAAACAGGAAGAAGTTGTGTGGAACTATGAAAGAAATAACCAAAATATACAAACTGAGTAGTCCATGCCTAACATATGCAACATAAAGGATCGTGTAAGCTCCGGAGCCCCGTGGTCCCGTGGTTAGCGTGAGTATCTGCGGAATGAGAGGTCCTTGGCTCAAGACTTCCCTCGAAGAAAGTTTTAATTTTTTATACAATCAACTTCGCTCTCCAAAATTCCAGGACAAGTTCAGATTTGCTTGGACATATGCAGGATTTCACGGTCTACACACGGAAATTTTGAAAACATGAAAAACATGTTTTGACAGACCACAGCGAAAACTGTGCGACTGTGAAACTGTTGCATTCATTTGTTGCAGTTTATGTGACAATCTCTTATGTTTTCACCACTTTTTTGGGAGTGATTATCACATCCACAAGAAAGCCTAAATCGGGCAAGGTAGAGGAATCTTTTTTACCCATTCGCCAAGAGTACAAGTTTAGGTGGGTCGACAACATATTCCTGTCATGTGACGCACATGCCATCACCAGTGTCGTATAGAATATATCAGACGTGTTTTCCTGTGGAGGAATCGGTTGACCTATGACCTTGCGATCAAATGTTTTCCCATTGGACAGGCACGTCTTTTAGTCTACTAATCGCACGGTTTTCCGGTGCGGTTGCAAAACACAGACATTAAACTTATTACAGTGTACAGAGACGTCAATGAACGAACGTACAGATCATAACTTTGTGAAAATAAATAAAGTAAAATTTTCGCTCGATGGAAGACTTGAACCTAGGATCTATCGCTCCGCAGCTGCTCACGCTAACCACAGGACCACATCGGCCCGGAGCTTGCACTAACCTTGATATTATATGTTACACAAGGACTACTCAGTTTGTATATTTTCGTAATTTTTTTTCATAGTTCCACACAACTTCTTCCTGTTTTCTCGACTGATCTGTGTTCAGTTTTTCAAGGCCTATCCACCGTGTCAACTTATAACTAAATCTGACGGGGGTGCGATGGGGAGGTTCCCTTGTGAGCACTATGGGACTCAACTGCTGTGGTCATAAGTCCCCTAGACCTTAGAACTACTTAAACCTAACTACCCTAAGTACATCAGACATATACATGCCCGAGGCAGGATTCGAACCTGCGACCGTAGCGGTCGCGCGATTCCAGACTGTAGCGCCTAGAACCGCTCGGCCACTTCGGCCGGCGTGGGACTAGCACTCTCGGAAGAATGGATGTTCAGGGAAATGGCTTAACAACAGCCTAGGGGATCGTTTCCTGAGTGAATTTTCACTTTAAAGCCGAATGTGTGATGATTTTGAACTGTGTCACGGACCGGAAGTTCAACGTAGGTATGCTGCGAGTTTGTTATCTTCTTGATATAATATTTTGGCAATGTAGCTATCAGTTCCCCCCCCCCCCCCCTTCCCATGAATCATGGACCTTGCCGTTGGTGGGGAGGCTTGCGTGCCTCAGCGATACAAATAGCCGTACCGTAGGTGCAACCACAACGGAGGAGTATCTGTTGAGAGGCCAGACAAACGTGTGGTTCCTGAAGAGGGGCAGCAGCCTTTTCAGTAGTTGCAGGGGCAACAGTCTGGATGATTAACTGATCTGGCCTTGTAACATTAACCAAAATGTCCTTGCTGTTCTGGTACTGCGAAAGGCTGAAAGCAAGGGGAAACTACAGCCGTAATTTTTCCCGAGGGCATGCAGCTTTACTGTATGATTAAATGATGATGGCGTCCTCTTGGGTAAAATATTCCGGAGGTAAAATAGTCCCCCATTCGGATCTCCGGGCGGGGACTACTCAAGAGGACGTCATTATCAGGAGAAAGAAAGCTGGCGTTCTACGGATCGGAGCGTGGAATGTCAGACCCCTTAATCGGGCAGGTAGGTTAGAAAATTTAAAAAGGGAAACGGATAGCTTAAAGTTAGGTATAGTGGGAATTAGTGATGTTTGGTGGCAGGAGGAACAAGACTTCTGGTCAGGTGAGTACAGGGCTATAAATACAAAATCAAATAGGGGTAATGCAGGAGTGGGTTTAATAATGAATAAAAATAGGTGTACGGGTAACCTACTACAAACAGCACAGTGAACGGATTATTGTGGCCAAGATAGACACGAAGCCCACGCCTACTACAGTAGTACAAGTTTATATGCCAACTAGCTCTGCAGATGACGAAGAAATTGATGAAATGTATGATGAGATAAAAGAAATTATTCAGGTAGTGAAGGGAGACGAAAATTTAATAGTGATGGGTGACTGGAATTCGACAGTAGGAAAAGGGAGAGAGGGAAACATAGTGGGTGAATATGGATTGGGGCTAAGAAATGAAAGAGGAAGCCGCCTGGTAGAAATTTGCGCAGAGCATAACTTAATCATAGCTAATACTTGGTTTAAAAATCGTAAAAGAAGGTTGTATACATGGAAGAACCCTGGAGATACTAAAAGGAATCAGATAGATTATATAATGGTAAGTCAGAGATTTACGAACCAGGTTTTAAATTGTAAGACATTTCCAGGGGCAGATGTGGACTCTGACTACAATCTATTGGTTTTGAACTGTAGATTAAAACTGAAGAAACTGCAAAAAGGTGGGAATTTAAGGAGATGGGACCTGGATAAACTGAAAGAACCAGAGATTGTACAGAGTTTCAGGGAGAGCGTAAGGGAACAATTGACAGGAATGGGGGAAAGAAATACAGTAGAAGAACAATGGGTAGCTTTGAGGGATGAAATAGTGAAGGCAGCAGAGGATCAAATAGGTAAAAAGACGAGGGCTAGTAGAAACCCTTGGGTAACAGAAGAAATATTGAATTTAACTGATGAAAGGAGAAAATATAAAAATGCAGTAAATGAAGCAGGCAAAAAGGAATACAAACGTCTCAAAAATGAGATCGATAGGAAGTGCAAAATGGCTAAGCAGGGATGGCTAGAGGACAAATGTAAGGATGTAGAGGCTTATCTCACAAGGGGTAAGATAGACACTGCCTACAGGAAAATTAAAGAGACCTTTGGAGAAAAGAGAACCACTTGTATGAATATCAAGAGCTCAGATGGAAACCCAGTTCTAAGCAAAGAAGGGAAAGCAGAAATGTGGAAGGAGTATATAGAGGGCGATGTACTTGAGGACAATATTATGGAAATGGAAGAGGATGTAGATGAAGATGAAATGGGAGATATGCTATTGCGTGAAGAGTTTGACAGAGCACTGAAACACCTGAGTCGAAACAAGGCCCCCGGAGTAGACAACATTCCATTAGAACTACTGACAACCTTGGAAGAGCCAGTCCTGACAAAACTCTACCATCTGGTGAGCAAGATGTATGAGACAGGGGAAATACCCTCAGACTTCAAGAAGAATAAAATAATTCCAATCCCAAAGAAATCAGGTGTTGACAGATGTGAAAATTACCGAACTATCAGTTTAATGAGTCACAGCTGCAAAATACTAACGCGAATTCTTTACAGACGAATGGAAAAACTGATAGAAACCGACCTCGGGGAAGATCAGTTTGGATTCCGTAGAAACGTTGAAACACGTGAGGCAATACTGACCCTACGACTTATCTTAGATTAAGGAAAGGAAAAAACCTACGTTTCTAGCATTTGTAGACTTAGAGAAAGCTTTTGACAATGTTGATTGGAATACTCCCTTTCAAATTCCGAAGGTGGCAGGGGTAAAATACAGAGATCGAAAGGCTATTTACAATTTGTACAGAAACCAGATTGCAGTTATAAGAGTCGAGGGCATGAAAGGGAAGCAGTGGTTGGGAAGGGAGTGAGACAGGGTTGTAGCCTCTCCCCGATGCTATTCAATCTGTATAGTGAGCAAGCAATAAAGGAAACAAAAGAAAAGTTTGGAGTAGGTATTAAAATCCATGGAGAAGAAATAAAAACTTTGAGGTTCGCCGATGACATTGTAATTCTGTCAGAGAGAGCAAAGGACTTGGAAGAGCAGTTGAACGGAATTGACAGTGTCTTGAAAGGGGGGTATAAGATGAACATCAACAAAAGCAAAACGAGGATAATGGAATGTAGCCGAATTAAGTCGGGTGATGATGAAGGAATTATATTAGGAAATGACACACTTAAAATAGTAAAGGAGTTTTGCTATTTGGGGAGCAAAGTAACTGATGATTGTCGAAGTAGAGAGGATATAAAATGTAGACTGGCAATGGCAAGGAAAGCGTTTCTGAAGAAGAGAAATTGGTTAACATAGATTATAGCTTTAAGTGTCAGGAAGTCGTTTCTCAAAGTGTTTGTATGGTGTGTGGCCATGTACGGAAATGAATCGTGGACGATAAATAGCTTAGACAAGAAGAGAATAGAAGCTTTCGAAATGTGGTGCTACAGAAGAATGCTGAAGATTAGATGGGTTTATCACATAACTAATGAGGAGGTATTGAATAGAATTAGGGAGAAGAGGAGCTTGTGGCACAACTTGACTAGAAGAAGGGATCAGTTGGTAAGACATGTTCTGAGACATCGAGGGATCACCAATTTAGTATTGGAGGGCAGCGTGGAGGGTAAAAATCGTAGAGGGAGACCAAGAGAAGAATACACTAAACAGATTCAGGAGGATGTAGGTTGCAGTAGGTACTGGGAGATGAAGAAGCTTGCACAGGATAGAGTAGCATGGAGAGCTGCATCAAACCAGTCTTAGGACTGAAGACCACAACAACAACAGCTATCAGTCACTGCAGGGTGTTTCTGATGTGGGTTTGTGTCGGTTGTGCGACGTGACGCTTGGGTGGAGATGCAACACATTGACGTTTCCACTGAGTCGAAGACACTTAAAGTAGTTTTTTGCTTTCACATTCGTCGGCTTCGCCAACTCCCTGCCAAGCAATCAAATTCTAACGTAATAATGCACCGATAATTCTGTCTGAAAATTAAGAGTTACTTAGGAATAAAGGAGTAGACTGAACGAAAAGCAGAAGGTCAACGTCGTCGATGGGCACAAGAACAAAAGGTACGGAGCTTGCTAGCTTTCGGAATGCACTTTCCTTTTCTTGCTGTAGGCACAAAATCACACACACTCACTCCCACGCACAGCCCTGTCTTCCTACATTGTGCTCAGTTGTCTGCCAACTCTTTTCTGAGCTGAGAGTAAAGAGCTGGCACTCGACTGAGCACAATGTAGATTGTTGGTTGGCTTATTCGGGTGAGGGGACCAAACAGCGAGGTCACCTGTCCGATCGGATTAGGGAAGGATGGGGGAGGAAGTCTACCGTGCTCTTTCAAAGGAACCATCCCGGTTTTTGCCTGAAGCGATTTAAGGAAATCACGAATTTGAACCGTCGTCCTCCCGAATGCCAGTCTAGTGTGCTAACCACTGCGCCAACTCGCTCGGTCACAGTGTAGGAAGACAGGCGTGTGCGTGAGTGAGCGTGTGTGTGTTTGTGTGCATGTCTTTCCGACGGCCAGAAAAAGGAAGTGCGTTCCTAACGCTAGCCAGGCTCCGCACCTTTTTTTTGTGTGCCTATCGACGATGCAGAGCTTCTGCCTTCCGGTGGGCCGTCTCCTTCATTCTTAAATAAATCACATTCTATCGTATCTCTGATATCGTCTGAAGATGGGTAAACCGGTCTGTCACTGGTAAAGGCGAAATAATTATCACAAAAAATTGAATTATCCTAATTTCCTCAATCTTTCAATGTATATTAACAGTAATTTGTAGTAACATCTATCGTAGACTAAAACACGGTTTGCTACACTACTGAACAGGAAACAAGTTCCAAGTATGCCACATGTGAAAAGGCGTTTAGGCCAGCAACAGTCCTCGGACCTGCGGAAGTGCCACACCACACATGTTTCAAACTCTCTGACATACTAAAGCGACAGCTCTTCGCTTTACACCTCACAATTACCCCTCCCTTCGCCTTCTCGCGGTGCCGGCTTCTACATTCCGAGTTCCATCCGCTCCCGAGCGCTCTCCGCCCTCCCGAGGCGTTCTGCAAGCAGTCCGCTGCCGTCGGCGGTCACTGGCGGTCATCTGGTGTGTCAGGGGCCGACCTCCCTGCTGCCCAGATTCAAAGTCGCGGCCCTCTATTACTGATTTTATAGCAGAATCGCATGCCTTGCTCAGGCTACAGCTGACGTCCCTGTTGATAAGATTTGCTTCTGAATGTTAGTCGCCCCTCTAATAACACTGTCTCAGAACTTCGGCGTTTGTACAAGGATTTTTCTTGTGCCGTAACTGGTAGTGTGATTACATTCTACACAGTTTTAGCTAACAGCTGAAATGCTTAGTTGTACGAGTCGAGTGTGGTCTTCATTGTCCCAGCATCGGACCTCCACTGTTCCAGTTGTTTGGCCGATATGCGACATACTGCACTGACACGGAATACTGTAAATTTCTTGCTTGCTTAAGCGTAAATCATCTTTACCGAGTGGGTTGACTGTCCTGTTCAGTGGACGTGCCACACACACCACGTGCCATAAATCTGAAAATTCCTCCTGATTTTTTAAGAGACCACTCACCGACTTTGGCATTTTGTGCTTGTCTTCCCATTCTCTTACGGGTGATTCCACGCTGCAGCGCTCTCTGTCTTACGACTGAAGAACTCATTTATGTGAAGGAACTCTCACAGGTGTTTGAATGTAGAATTAAGCTATCTGCGGCTGATAAGCTGTGTACTCTGTGGATCAAGATCTCCTCAGGGCAGCGTTGTTCTGAGCTGTGTGTTAGCAGCTATTTATTTGATGGTGTAGGTTAGCAATTTTAGGCTTGCTCTTGCCAAGTGAACCGTCTTACCTCTACAAGGACATCTGAGTCAGTGGCACCTACACTGCCTTCTACAGTTCCACCGCAAACTCGATACTGTGATAGATTGAGTTGACGTGTTACAGGAAGCAATTATGCTTCTCCATATCACCTGACCATATGACAGCTGCGTCGACTACATGTCGGAGGAAACAGGTATATTTATTTTTTATGGATGTCCATCTTATTGCAGCCAACGATATGTATGAGAAAAAGTACCACCCACGACTAGTTTCGGCGGCACATTACGGCCATCCTCAAGCCCCACCAATGCGAAAACAGTATTTGATGTCCTTGACACATTTACTGTCAGATCCTTGTTACAAGCCGGTGTCGAGTATAGACTCCTGATGAAAGCTAGCTCACGTCTGCTAGTACCGTGGATCCCACAATAAATGCGACAAGGAAATGAAATACTCTTTTGGCAGTGTTGGGGCCTGAGGTTGGCGGTAATGTGCCGTAGAAACTAGTTGTGGGATAGAATAAAGATATTCACAAGATACAGTTGGTACTTTTTCTCATACAGGTAGATTTATATGTGGATGACAGCAAGGCTGCTTCTTCGAAATGTTCAGTTAACAATTTCGCCGTCCGGAACCGCGCTGCTGCTACGGTCGCAGGTTCGAATCCTGCCTCGGGGAATGGATGTGTGTGATGTCCTTAGGTTAGTTAGGTTTAAGTAGTTCTAAGTCTAGGGGACCGATGACGTCACATGTTAAGTCCCATAGTGCTTAGAGGCATTTGAACCATTTTGAACAAGTTCGCCGCCACCGGAGAAAATGGGCTAACTTTGGAAAAACCGTCACTTTGTTCATAATACTGTCTTATACACAGGAAGCAATCCATCGACAGGCATAAGAATAATTAGAGTCATAGAATGCCTGCCAGAGAGCATTAGTTTTGTTTAGTTGTCGGGCATCGTAGGGTACATAAAAAGCGTGAACAACGTCATATGTTGGGTGATCACCGTCAAGGACACGGAGATACCGTGTACGGGTGCGAGACAGCGTTATCAGTATCTAACAAAGTTTGAGAGGAACGTCATTGTGGGTCCTAATTCGGTCAGCGGGTAGAATCATTCAACATCCGAGATCTGTGGGACCTGACAGTGGCCCAGTTCTGAACTGCATTGGAATGTGAGGACAGGCGCACTGGTCGTCTAGGTTCGGGTCAGTGACGACTGACCACGTCGAAGGAGGATAGCCGTATTGCACACCAAGCTCGTCGTAACCCTTTCCACATGAGCGTCTGTCATGCTAGAACAAGTGATAGATCCCCTGCAAACATCTGTGTCATGCTGCACCCTTGGTCGAAGGCTAGCGGCACCTGGACTGGAAAGGTATCGTCCTACTTGTAGGCTGCCACTAACCCCACAATACCAACAGCAGTGGTTGGATTGGTGCCGTGACCGGGAAGCATAGAATGCTGACGAATGGTGTCGCATTATGTTCGTTGATTAATCGGGATTCTGCACTACCCCAGATAGCTATTATTGGTGAGAATTGTGGCAACCTGCGGACACGTTCCATTCTTCCAATGGCACAGGGATATTACTGCTGGCGTCACGGTGTGGGGAGATGGAGATATCAGGTATGGTTTCAGCTCACTGCTGGTAGTGATTGAGGGACTTCCGACTGCATGGACATCCTGCGTTCTCATGTGTTACCTTTCATGTCACATTTTTCAACAGGACAGTACTCGTCTGTGCATGGCACTACTGTTTAGGAAGAGTCTTCTTGATACTGAGGAACTCCTCTGGCAAGCAAGATCCTCAGATCGTTGTCCGATAGAGAGTGTGTGGGACCAGTTTGGACCTCAACTCCGCCCCAGAGTCAGTGTGCAGGATATCAAGATCAGTTTCAACAGTTGTGGGCCAGAATGTCTCAAGACAGCACGCAACGGATTTAAGACAATGTTTACAATAGATTCGGTGCATGTCCAGACCAGAGTGGGTGCAACGTCTTACTAAAAAGTGGGCTCATACTGTCAAGTTCTTCGTAATTAGACTCGATTTTGTGATCAGTGGAATAGCATCACATACATACCTCTCTTTCATTTTGTTTCCTCTTCCCCTTCTGGGCACTTCACTCTTTTTGTCTGGCAGTGTGTGATCTAGTATGTTTTCGGCAAATTAGAGTTTCGCAAATCAAGCTTCCAGTGTATTTGAAATAGACAGTTCGCGACTGACAGTCGCTGAGCGAGCAATGAAGAGATGCATTTTGGGAATCATTAGGACGGTCTGGTGAAGCAAACAGACGGATAAAAGAAATAGCGGAGTGGAAGCTATAATTACGAAGCAGTTGTCTCTCAATCAGAAAATGTGAGGTAATCCATATGAGTACAAAAACAATGCGAGGTGCTGGGGCTAGCAGTGTATTTAATACTAAATTCTTCTAGAATCTTCATATGAAAATGATGCTCTAAGCCCCCCCTTTTCTAACTCCAACTTTTGCTGTTGCACATGGATTAAGAAGAAACGCGAACTGACTGTAATCGACCCTGCAAGTGGGGTAGAAAAGAGTTTGACACCTGCAATTATTTAATTTGATAGAAATTAATGTGCTAAAGGGAAGTTTCATTAACGTAGTGAGAAATGAAAGGGTTGCTCTACCGATCTACAGAATGAAATTTCTGTCCAAAATAGCAATTTGATTTATTATGACTAAACTCAAAATAATAAATAAAAATCATGAAACATTTACAATACGTCAAACTGGATACTCAAATAAATGCTGTGAAGGTGAAGTTGTCCATAAACTAGTTTGTGACATTTATGACAAAGTGGTATGTGGAGGTAATTCCTTGCAACTCAAATCTTAAGAGAAACGCCTAGCCAATCCAACATTACTTGCTGCTACAGACAATGAACACCCAAGAGAGAACCACTCTAGAAAAGACGGGGGCAGGCGCAGTCTGCTAAGCTCTGATTATCACATAGCAAAATTCCCTAATCTGCCGGTGCTGCGAACGTACATTACCAAGCTGTCTTCTTAACTGCAAGGACACGATCTGGCATACCGGAGGCGATGACTGATTGCTTCGACGTCTCGTCGTGGTGATGATAATGTCGCGAGTATAGCCCGAAACAAATTATCCTGGTCTGGTTGCTCCAGACTAAAGACTTCCTAGCATCACTAATGCGCCTCTGATACAGTCAACTTTATCCAAAACTGCTCAAGACGGACAACAGAGGCGCTTGTACGCAGAACGCTCAATTGCCAACTGTACTCGGAAAGTTATGTTGAAGTCGAAACTTCAGCTACGTCGTCAAACAGTTACAGTTCAGTTACAGTTAAACGGAAGGCAGGCTGTCCAGAGCAGCGAGAGCTCAGTCTTGTAACCTACTCCGACAGAAAGGCGAGAGCCGACTCTATCAAAAGCACCCGTACAAGCCGAACACAGAACATTCCCGCCCCCATGACAGGGGCTGTGGTTAAACGTGGCAATCAGCAACTCGAAAACCGGCGGAAAATTCCACTTGGCGCCAATTTTTGCGCTGATTGTTCTACGTCACGGAGCTATCCCCTGAGCAAGCCAATCACATGATTTTGCAGAAAACGCCGGAATTGCCAAGAATTCCTGGGAACACAAGTCATTCTCACGTCTCACTGGTAGCCCGTCAGAAAGTGTTTTCACTAAGTTTCTGCGAAGTAACGGAATCTCTAACCCCAGCTGCTTCTTCAGGTCCCTGTGGGCGTGTCGCTCCCGCTTTTATGACAATGTCGGCGTCTGGACAGCATCCACTCGACTCCCTCACACCCGTCGACATAACCCTTTCAAGATCAGCAGAACCCGCCTGTCACCGGACCACCCAGGTGACGAGAGACGCTGCGTGGGAAGTCCGCTTGTGAGGGAATAGCAACTCTTCACCGCATGCAATTAGAAAGGAAAATATTCACATCTTCTGTGTTCTCAATACTAGCCTTGTAATGACACTACTCGCCTATACTTCCCCAAATTGAATTACTCAGAGCAAGATATAAATATGAGAGGGAGCAAGTCACTGTGTGCATCGTAAAGGCATGCCAGCTCTCGAGAAGTCTGTTAAATTTCAACTGCACGATAAATCTCACAAATTTAAAGGCTGTCATTCGAATAAATACTTAGGAATTACAACCATGAACAACTTCAGCTGGAACAATCACACAGATAATAGTGTGGGAAGGCAAACTAAAGACTACGCTTTATTGGCAGAACACTTAGAAGATGCAACAGGTCTACTGTAGAGATTGCGTGCAATACGTTTGTTCGTTCTCAACTAGAATATTGCTGTGCTGTATGGGATATTTATCAGATAGGACGGACAAAGGACATCGAAAAATTCAAAGGAGGGCAGCACTTTTCTTATTATTTCGAAATATGGCAGAGATTGGCACGGATATGATAAGAGAGTCGGGATCGCAGTCATTAAAGGCGTTTTTTGCTGCAGCGAGATCTTTTCATGAAGTTTGAATCGCCAACTTTCTCGTCTGAATTTGAAAATATTGTATTGTCGCCGACCCACGTAGGGAGAAACGATCATCATAATAAGAGAAATCAGAGCTCGTACAGAAAGATCGAAGTGTCCACTTTCCCCCACGCGCTGTTAGAGAGTGCAAAAGTAGGAGAAAGAGTCTGGAGATGGTTCCGAGAACCCTCTGCCAGCCACTTAAGTATGAAATGGAATGCATTCATGTAGAGGTAGATGAATGGAAATGAAATGGACATGTAGCCAGGCAAAACGTATGACAAATGGACCAATGAAGTTACTAGCAGGAATTCAAGAGATAAGAAAACAGCAAGATAACGGCGTAATGGAGGCTGAACAGATGGAGCAAGAAAACACGAAACAGCAACTTGTGTGTGCTTAGATGTGATCGGTACCGCATGTAAAACTCAGGAGGGGGCTTCTAGCTAGTTGTGGATGCTGGATTCTTGACGCTGCTGCTCCTGATGATGATGATGGTGATGTCATGAGTTATTTTCGATGAATTTTTAATTTTAATTCGTCAATTATGAAATGGATGTCAACATCATCGATCACGGGTTAGGTCTTAATCTGATCTGCACAACGTAGTCTCGCTGTTCTCGCTTTTTGATTCCCCTGAAGACTGTAATTCAATGGCTGTAACTGTAATCTGTCATGTTTCATTCCTCTGCACCGTTCCAAATGGTTCAAATGGCTCTGAGCACTGCGGGGCTTAACATCTGATGTCATCAGTCCCCTAGAACTTAGAACTACTTAAACCTAACTAACCTAAGGACATCACACACATCCACGCCTGAGGCAGGATTCGAACCTGCGAACGTAGCAGTCGCACGGTTCCGGATTGAAGCGCATAGAACCGCTCGGCCACCGCGGCCGACTGCAACGTTCCAACTCATTTTCTCTCTATTTAGTTATTACATGTTCAGCCACAACGATATGAAGTTGTCTTAGATGTTGCAGTTTCTCTGTCAGTCAGATGTTATTACACCTTTTATTGTGCTAGGTAACTCATTTGAGATTTTTGAATACATTCTCCATATCTCACGTTCATACGGAATTCGTTTTGTATAATTTGAAGATAAGAGATGTGAGAAATCATCCAAGTGTGTAACATTATTTCTTTTTATAAGGTTCAAACTAATGAATTGATCCTGAGACAGCTCGGCATCTGAACAACATTATAAATTCTTGTCGCCCAGAATCAATTTAAACATTTTCGTCACGTTCCCAAAAGGCAAGAGGCAATGGCAAAATCAATCATAGAGGAGAAATTCGACCGCTGAAGACCTAGAGGACCTGCACCATTGTGGTGGACAGACGAGGTCAAGAGCCTGAGGGGCTGGGGTAGCAGTAAGAAGTGACCGTGCCCAAGACACAGTTTCGTGGAGGCAGGTCATCAAGGGGCCCTACCACGTGATGTCACCACATTCTTGCGTATTGTTGGACTAGGGAAAAAGTAAGCATCGGTATTTTGTTGGAATATTTATCACTTGGATTGTAACACTCGCAAACACATCTGTGTCATCTTCAGATAGGAACAAGTTGCAGTCACCGAAATGAAACTAATATTCCGTGAATCACCAGTGCAATAATTATCAAACTTTATGGAGCTGTTTGTCACATAATGGCTCTTAAATGAACAAATTTCCATAGCATTAGGAGCTGATGTCCATGATCAGCATGACTGTAAGTTGTGACCTCCTCGGCCATGAATACATCCATGTATTATGTTGTGTCTAGACAAGACAGCCTAGACACAATGAGAGGAAGCCGAAAGGCACGCGCTTAAACTCACGCAGGCTGGCGTGAGGTCTGAAACAGGATACGTAATGAATGCTATAAAGAAAAGTACGTAGCTTCTGGAATACTTAACTTTAATCCACATTTGTAGAACATCGCTCTTGATGATACATTAATAGAATCTCAATATCAATTGAATACGGCGCCTTACTAGGTCGTAGCAAATGTAGCTGAAGGCTATGCTAACTATCGTCTCGGCAAATGAGAGCGTAGTTGTCAGTGAACCGTTCCTTGCAAAGTCGGCTGTACAACTGGGGCGAGTGCTAGTACGTCTCACTAGACCTGCCATGTGGTGGCGCTCGGTCTGCAATTACTGACAGTGGTGACACGCGGGTCCGTCGTATACTAGCGGACCGCGGCCGATTTAAAAGCTACCACCTAGCAAGTGTGGTGTCTGGCGGTGACACCACATATTATATGTGGTGTGGGAGGTTACAGATGTCATCTTGAGGAATTTCTTTCTTTGTTTGAACGTGTTCTGTGCCAGTTCATGAAGACTGCTGGCTGAACGGTGGTATGAAAGTGTATGTCTTTCGAAAACATGTTCTACCGGTTACAAATCAGAGCACTGGCACACCAAGAACCTGTATATTCCGCAAGGCGTTTGTGAACTGTGGAGGCTGAGTCCACAGCTCCTCATACTACGATTCCAGTTGACTCTGACTCTACATTGCGAAAGTTTCTGTAGTGTTTGGTATGGTGTCAGCAGTAAATAAATAGAGACCTCTACCAACCTTCCAGGAACCTGTCGTCATCAGTCTAATCGTCAGACTCTGTACATGGTAACAGGTAATAATGATAAAAATTTTGCTCTATTCTACTTCTATAATTTTAACTTAGCCTCAGGCAGTGGCGTGAACAGTTACTTAAACCACTGCACAGTACTTGTGGCTGGCTCCCACACTGTTACTCTGAGCTAGGGACGCCACCAGTGTATGCTGAGTGAGAGACGCCAACTTTCTGTCACGAACCCGCAAATGGAAGGCCCGGCTGCCTTCACGTGAGGCACGCAAGAGAGTCGGCGAGGCAGCGGGTCGGTCTCTTGCGTGCCAGCTTCCTTACCCTCTGGGCGTGTCCACCAATCCGTCCCACTGAGAACAAAATGCTCTTTCCGTACCATCTGCGGTTCACTCAGCGGCCGTAGCCAGTTTTCATGAACGGTGCAACCCTTAGAGGTAGTTCTTGGGAATAAAACCCTTTTTTCACCTGAATCCTGGCATTTCTCATTTTACGTGTAGGGGAAACACCCTGGTGCTGATCTGATACCAATCGGAGAAGTAGAAGACATTTTACTATCTTACGAGCTTCTTGTGGAGTACCTGTCCTTACATTTCTGGGAACATTGCTGCTCTTAGTCCATCCCGTCGCAACTTGCACTCCAGCCAGCTGTCTGTGTGACATGTCAGCTTGGAGCTCCTATGTTTCTAGTGACAATCATTAAACCTTTCTCAGAGTCCGAAAGATGATGATAAGCTGCACGTGCTCGTTCTCTGAGCATGCTGTGTTGGATTCCCTACTCGAAAAGCCCCAGTAATGTTCGACACACACATCGTGTCTGACATTAATTTCAGTTTGTTTCGATGGATATTTTTCTAAAGTGAAAATAAGTTCGTGAAGGATGAAATTTTTTTCATCATATCGGAGATGCATGGATATACTGTAGTGACAGTTTGATAGCCGTCGGTCAAGGTGCTGATGACGTAAAGCTTACCATTTTCGTCAGCGTAGAATCGTCTAACGTGTTTGACGTCAGTTCATTGACGTATTACACTCCTGGAAATGGAAAAAAGAACACATTGACACCGGTGTGTCAGACCCACCATACTTGCTCCGGACACTGCGAGAGGGCTATACAAGCAATGATCACACGCACGGCACAGCGGACACACCAGGAACCGCGGTGTTGGCCGTCGAATGGCGCTAGCTGCGCAGCATTTGTGCACCGCCGCCGTCAGTGTCAGCCAGTTTGCCGTGGCATACGGAGCTCCATCGCAGTCTTTAACACTGGTAGCATGCCGCGACAGTGTGGACGTGAACCGTATGTGCAGTTGACGGACTTGGTCGGCGGAAGGTGCACGTGCCCGTCGACCTGGGACCGGACCGCAGCGACGCACGGATGCACGCCAAGACCGTAGGATCCTACGCAGTGCCGTAGGGGACCGCACCGCCACTTCCCAGCAAATTAGGGACACTGTTGCTCCTGGGGTATCGGCGAGGACCATTCGCAACCGTCTCCATGAAGCTGGGCTACGGTCCCGCACACCGTTAGGCCGTCTTCCGCTCAGGCCCCAACATCGTGCAGCCCGCCTCCAGTGGTGTCGCGACAGGCGTGAATGGAGGGACGAATGGAGACGTGTCGTCTTCAGCGATGAGAGTCGCTTCTGCCTTGGTGCCAATGATGGTCGTATGCGTGTTTGGTGCCGTGCAGGTGAGCGCCACAATAAGGACTGCATACGACCGAGGCACACAGGGCCAACACCCGGCATCATGGTGTGGGGAGCGATCTCCTACACTGGCCGTACACCACTGGTGATCGTCGAGGGGACACTGAATAGTGCACGGTACATCCAAACCGTCATCGAACCCATCGTTCTACCATTCCTAGACCGGCAAGGGAACTTGCTGTTCCAACAGGACAATGCACGTCCGCATGCATCCCGTGCCACCCAACGTGCTCTAGAAGGTGTAAGTCAACTACCCTGGCCAGCAAGATCTCCGGATCTGTCCCCCATTGAGCATGTTTGGGACTGGATGAAGCGTCGTCTCACGCGGTCTGCACGTCCAGCACGAACGCTGGTCCAACTGAGGCGCCAGGTGGAAATGGCATGGCAAGCCGTTCCACAGGGCTACATCCAGCATCTCTACGATCGTCTCCATGGGAGAATAGCAGCCTGCATTGCTGCGAAAGGTGGATATACACTGTACTAGTGGCGACATTGTGCATGCTCTGTTGCCTGTGTCTATGTGCCTGTGGTTCTGTCAGTGTGATCATGTGATGTATCTGACCCCAGGAATGTGTCAATAAAGTTTCCCCTTCCTGGGACAATGAATTCACGGTGTTCTTATTTCAATTTCCAGGAGTGTATATCATATACAGAAGTGGTCCAAACACATAACCCTGCGGCACTCCACGCTCTGAAGTGCCCGCATCCAGAAACCAGCTCCGCGCGCGCCGTGTCACACCCGCTAACAACCTCCTGCTAGCAGTAAGCGATCGCGCCTCGACTCCCCGCAGACGGCCGGCGAGACCGCCTCTTCTCCCCCTTCGGATTCTGAGGGCAGTCGCGCCGTCCCCCGCCCGCCAGCCGTAAATCCACGACTGCGGCGCGCGCGGCACCGCCGCGGCGTCTCCTCGGCCGCCTCACCGGGCTCTCGTCGCGCGTCACTGGCGGCCGCGGCTCTGGAACACAGAGAGAGAGCCCAGTGTTCCGTGGGACTGGCCGGCTGGCGCAGATGTCGGTTGCAGATCGCGGCGCAGACCCCCGCGGCGGGCGCCGCCAGTGGCCGCGTTTACATTATTATTTGGCTCTTTTCCCGCGGCGCCGCCCGCTGGCAGCTGTCAACGGCGACGTCACGGCGTGTGGTCCGACTGCACACGCGGCCCGGCCGCGGCCCGCGACGCGTAACGAGGCGTCCCGCGGTCCGGCGCCGCAGCTGGCCGCCAGCGCCGCCTTTCTCTGGACGCCGGAGCGCTCGCGGGCCGCGCAGCGTGGCGTTTGACGGCGATCGCGGGGGGCCGCATTGAGGCGGCGGTGCCCGGCGCCCCCCAGGGCCCGGCTCTCGGTCCTGCGCTAATTGGCCGCGGGCTGCGCCGGGTGGGCCGCGGCGCCCACCGCCGCGCACACTACTTGTCGCGCGATTAGCGCTCCCTGCTCCAGTAGGTGTGGCGCGGCTCTCCAGTGTGCGGTCGAGAGGCGAGGCTGTCGCTCCTGTTTACGCCCGCCTGGATGGTCTTCCCACTTGCAGCTGTCACACATATCGTTTGTCACTGCTACATACAATATTACACTGATCGATTACTGCGTAGTTTGTAGGGGACGAAGGCAGGTCAGTGTTAACACTCTCATTCATTGCAAGATCGCGAGAGATCATTACTTCACATGGAGAAATTTGGTGAAGAAAACCAAACACGGAATTCGTGAAAGCACTGAATGGCTGCTCCATCAAAGGATGTACCGCATGTTTTAACAACTCTACAGCCTTGCACCATTATACACTACTGACCATTAAAATTGCTACACTACGAAGATGGCGTGCTACAGACGCGAAATGTAACCGACAGGAATAAGATGCTGTGAAATGCAAATGATTAGCTTTTCAGAGCATTCACACAAGGTTGGCGTCGGTGGCGACACCTACAACGTGCTGACATGAGGAAAGTTTCCAACCGATATCTCATACACTAACAGCAGCTGACCGGCGTTGACTGGTGAAACATTGTTGTGATGCCTCGTGTAAGGACGAGAAATGCGTACCATCACGTTTCCGATTGCGGTTTATCCTATCGCGACATTGCTGCTCGCGTTGGTCGAGACCCAATGACTGTTAGCCGAATATGGAATCGGTGGGTTCAGGAGGGTAACACGAAACGCCGTTCTGGATCCCAACGGCATCATATCACTAGTAGTCGAGATGACAGGCATCTTATCAGCATGGCTGTAACGGATCGTGCAGCCACGTCTCGATCCCAGAGTCAACAGATGGGGACGTTTGCATGACAACAACCATCTGCACGAACAGTTCGACGACGTTTGCAGCAGGATGGACTATTAGCTCGGAGAACATGGTTGCGGTTACCCTTGACCCTGCATCACAGACAGGAGCGCCTGCGATGGTGTACTCAACGACGAATTTCGGTGCACGAATGCAAAACGTCATTTTTTCGGATGAATCCGGCATAATGATGGTCGCAGCCGTGTTTGGCAGCATCGCGGTGAACGCACACTGGAAGCGTGTATTCGTCATCGCCATACTGGCGTATCAACCAGCGTGATGGTACGGGGTGCCATTGGTTACACGTCTCGATCACCTCTTGTTCGCATTGACGGCACTTTGAACAGTGGACGTTACATTTCAGATGTGTTACGACGCGTGGCTCTACCCTTCATTCGATCCCCGCGAAACCCTATATTTCAGCAGGATAATGCACGACCGCATGTTGCATGTCCTGTACAGGCCTTTCTGGATACAGAAAATGTTCGACTGCTGCCCTGACCAGCACATTCTCCAGATCTCTCACCAATTGAAAACGTCTGGTCAATGGTGGACGAGCAACTGGCTCGTGACAATACGCCAGTCACTACTCTTGATGAACTGTGGTATCGTGTTGAAGATGCATGGGCAGCTGTACCTGTACACGCCATCCAAGCTCTGACTCAATGCCCAGGCGTATCAAGGCCGTTATTACGGCCAGAGGTGGTTGTTCTGGGTACTGATTTCTCAGGATCTATGCACCCAAATTGCGTGAAAATGTAATCGCATGTCAGTTCTAGTATAATGAATTTGTCCAATGAATACCCGTCAATCATCTGCATTTCTTCTTGGTGTAGCAGTTTTAATGGCCAGTAGTGTGTTTACGTCCCATCGACGGTTCCATGGAAGAGACCAGTTTCATTGTCTCATTGTCTCATTGTCTTTGGAGATAGGGGGTTCACCTAGTAGATACGGTTTGCACTATCTCCTTCCAGACTTTCAGTTGTATGTCAAGATATTATCTGTATGACGTGATGTATGTGACGAGACCTGCTGTAATGCCGCATTACACTCATATTTCTTTGAATCATTATGAATAGCAAAGGGAGTGAGCTGTTCACACATAGTACTGACATGTTCACTGCTCCTTTCGAGCAGCACGAAGTGGACTGCAGCGGTCTCAACCAACAGAAACAACACCAATCGCCGCTGGTACACTATCAGCCTATAAATTTCTTTTTTGTGGAGTCCGCCTTGTGCAACACAATATTTTATTTTACCGCCATTTGTAAGAAATGTTTCACATCATCAGTATCATCATTGGCCTTTTGTTTTCTTTCTTGTTATCACATTCTATGATTTTCGTGTGTTTTTATGTTTTTTATTGAACTTGCTCTCTTTCACTGGTTTGCCCAGTATCTTCGCTTTGAGGACCTTCTCTATGTCAATTTCACCGTCACTGTAATCTGTAAACGGTGACAATGACAGTGAAAGGTACAAAGTTATAAGTTAATAAAATGTATGCTTTTGCTGCTGTTAATACTCCTGTTGCCTGTAGTAGTAGTAAGAGGTCCTTGGTAGTGGACACAGTTTCTGTTGTGATTTTTTTCATTTGTGGTACTGTATTGAGTTGGTCTCAATGAGCAGAGAGTATGAACATTAGATTCTGTACTGTACTGTATTGAGTTGGTCACTGTGAGCAGAGAGAATCAAAATTAGATTCTCCATTTTGTTCCTTTTACTGAATCAAACTGAGTTGTATTTATGATATTTCTCAAAGAATTTTCTTTGTTTTTTCTAGTGCTGTTTGATGCGCATTTTAGTTAGTTAGTTAAATGTTCCAAGGATCATTTTACGCGATAGATCGTAATGATGTGGAACGAGTCATTTTACACTCAAATCGCAAATTAATCTATACATTCTGGGTATTTATAAGTATTTTTTTTACAAAAATAAGAAGGATGTGAGTTAGTAATTCCTGTCCATCACTTTTTACACATTGCAGTAATAGAAATTCTTCTGCATAACAGAAGGAGTTGTCAAGGAGAAACTTTCTCAGCTTATTATCAAATTTTACTTTTCTGTCAGTCAGACATTTTATATCATTAAGTAAGTGATAAAAAATTTTGTTGCAGCATTCTGGACCCCTTTCCGTGCTAAAAACAACCTTAATGTGGGGTAATGAATGTCGTTTTTCCTTCTGGTATTGTAATTATGTAGCTCATTGTTCCTTCTGAACAGTAGTGGATTATTTACAGCAAAATTCTTGTGTGAATAAACGTCCTGTAAAGCTTCAGTCGGAATGCCGAATTCGCTAAGTAGATGCCTACAAGATGATCGTGGCTTAGCACCACATTTTATTCTTACAGCACATTTTTGCGCAATGAAGACTTTCTTTCTTAAAGATGAGTTCCCCAGAACATTATTCTATATGATATTATTGAATGAAAATACGCAAAATATGTCAATTTAATGATATGTCTCTCCCCAGTATTTGAAATGATTCTACGTGCAAATGTGGCTAAACTAAGTTGTTGAGAAGTTCCAAAATATTTCTTTTTTTCCAATTTAAATTCTCATCAATGTGGATCCCTAAGAACTCTGAAGTTTCCACCCTACTTATTATTTCCCGACTATGTGTTCCACTTATCACTGGTGTAGTCCTCTGCATGTGCAGCAATGAATACGTTGTGTCTTTTTAAAGCCGAGGGTGAGACCATTCACAGAAAACGAGTCAATGATACTTTTTAAGAACTTTGTTCACCATTTCTTCTGTTTATGTACGTGTGCTTGGATTGATTACAGTACTAGTATCATCTGCAAAAGGAATTAATTCTACTTTTTGTATGCTATACAAGAAGATCATTTACACATATGAGGAACAGAAGTGGACATAAGACTGAAATTACAATGAAATGAACACCCTTAGCTGCTTACAGGCGTTTACATAGGTCAACAGGGACAGATGAAAATCATTTTTTTTTTGGAGGTGGGGGGAGGGCGGGGAAGGCAGAGCGATCAGGGGTCGTAACCCGAGGCCCGGCCACAGTGTCCCCCTCGTCCGCCAAGGAATCAAGGAATCAGGGATGGGAAGGTGAAATCTTTTGTGGGAATTATTATTTATTTATTTATTTTTATTTACTGTTTTTAATACATTCTTAATTTGATTTTACTTTATACCACAACAAAAATAAATGTATCTAGCACCGCATCGTGCTCTGAGTAAAGAAAACAATATCTCGGCACGTTCCTACACCGAGGTAATGTATATGGGGAAAACGAAAAGAAAAAAAGCGCTGCATACATGATGCAGAAGGGTGTGTCGCTACTCTCCTTACGCTTCATCATCCAGGTACGTCATCACGTATGTCGTGTTATTCCACCGAGAATCGAACTTAGTCTTGTCAGCTCACTCAATGGGTGTCTTCTCCTACCTGTTGATGATCCAGCTGCGTGGAGGGTCGCGTAGGGCACTCCCTAAGTAATTAGAAAAACGCTGTCTGTATTTGGGGTTCCGTACGATCTTGCAATGACGTTCTTGTAGGTTGTTCCAAAAGTCGAATACATCTTTAGGTCCCTCGTGAAATAAGTAGTGTATTGCATGCGCACTGATCCACGTGGTAGCGTTGGTCTTGGTGCGCGAGAAATACTGTTGATCCGGAAAAAGTAGAAACCGAGGTGTAATGTGTTCCGGAATCACTCGTAGAAAATACGACAAAATTTGTCGTACCAAGCGCCATACGTCTTCCGCCGCGCCACATGTGAGACGGTGTTCGTCCGTGTCTGGCATCCCACAGTCTACGCAGAGAGGCGATTCCACCATGTTTATCTTGTGGAGCCGTGATCGGCTGATCTGTTTACCATTGACTGTGATGTACCATGTGGATCGGACGGCTGTGTCCAATGTAATCGCGTGAATCGTCTTCCACACCACCTTCCAATTAACCTGAGGGCTTTTGGTCTCCACGATGTTTGGTGGGCATAGCTGTGTTCAATGTAAAAGTTCCCGAAGTAGTAGAAGGGTGGGGGTATGTCTTGCGTCGTCAGTGGGGGCATAAGGGAGAGTGGCGCTAAGGACTCCAACAGCAAACCTGTCAAACTTTCCGGGTGGTGGCGCCACAGCTTTATGTGTGAACTGACATACAGGACGACAGCTCTGTCGTGGACATGGACTAGGCAAAGACCTCCCCTTTCTGGGGGAAGGGTCAGCGGCTCATAGCTGACTTTGAAGAACATGACTGTACTGACGTAGGCTCCGAATGCCGCTAATAGACGTCGAGCCATCGGTAACGGTATTGGAAGAACACGCGTTATGTGTGGAAGGCGCGATGCGAGGTAAACATTGACGAAGTGTGTCCTTTGGAGAATGTCGAGGGTCCGCAGACGAAGGTTGAAGATCTGGACGCGAATTTGTTGTAATAAGCGGCGGTAGTTAAGAGCCGCAGTGCGCCGTATGTCGTCGTGAAACTCTATTCCGAGACATTTGATAGTGCCACGAAGCTATAGGGGTTCGACACACACTGGGGTCAGCCCGTCTCCTATGGCCATGGCGACCGATTTGGCGACGTTGAGAAAGCTGCCGGAAGCCACACCGTACGTGGTAATCAATTCTGGTGCTCTGATGACATCGTCGCGATTGCGGAACACGAGAACCAGGTCGTCAGCATATGCTGTACAGCGAAATGTGACGTCACGTAGGGTAAGACCGGTGAGGCGTTGACGGAGGCCACAGAGGAGCGGTTCCAGTGCCAGAGCATATAGTAACGTCGATAAGGGGCAGCCTTGACGCACGGAGCGGAAAATCAGGAGGGACTGCGAGAGACGCCCGTTAACGAGCACTTTGGAAGTCGCCCCTCGAAGGAGGCGCATCACGACGTCTGTGAATTGCTGTGGGTACTGCATGTGCTGGAGAACGGACGTTAGGTGCGCGTGATCCACTCGATCAAAAGCTTGGCTAAAATCTAGTGATGCCAGCGCTCCCGGGATGGGGCGTGCCCTGGCTAGGGCAATTAAGTCACGGTATCGACGCAGTGCTGTGTGGATGTTGTTGATACCCCCTAGGGAAGTCTGATCTGGTGAGATGACGTAAGGCAGGGTCGGTCGTAGACGGTTTGCTAATAGTCTGGTGAATATCTTCATGTCGCAGTTGACGAGTGTTAGCCGGCGGTAATCTTGTATTCGAGTCCCACCTTTAGGTTTGTGAACCGGTATAATTATTCCTCCTACGAAGGTCGCAGGGAGCGGCACCGCGGGGGACATAAGCTCCCGACAGATGTCTGTTAACTTGGGAGCCAGTAAATACTGGGAAGTTGTATAAAACTCCACAGGGAGCCCGTCGGGGCCAGGAGACTTATTCGTCGCTCCTTTACCGATGACGTCGATAACTCCGTCTTCCGTAATGTCGTTCAGGAATTCAGTTTGTAAATCCTGTGGGAAAGTGCCGTAAACCAGTTGTGAGACTGCTGTCACCGTCGTCGGGTCGGAACATTGAGCAGAATAAAGTCGTGCGTAATGCTCGAAGAAGGCTGCAGCAATATCGCGTTGTGTGGTGTGATGACGGCCGTCCTCAGTGGTGATGGCATGTATCAGCCCCGTCTTCGCAGTATACGTTCTCGGATGACGTGGTACATGGTGGGTCGTTCCGTTGCGAGTCTGTCTTGTGTTCGCGCTCGGACGATCGTCCCTTCGAGGTGACGGTGCATATGGGCTACGATCTGTGCTTTCGCACGCTGAACTGTCAACTGACGTTCCGGTGTGGGTGGCAAGGAGGCGCATTCGCGAAGGACGGTGAAATAAAAATCGAGGGTATGCCGCCTCCAAGCAGCAGTCTCACGACCATACGTAATAAAGGTTCTCCGTAGGGCCGGCTTGGCGCAGGTTAACCACTAACTAATTGACGTAGGATACGTTGGGAGGCGGCGGACGCACAAACTCCACGTGTCTTCGATGGCGCGTCGACAATCCGGAGAAGCAAGATGAGGAAGGTTTAACTTCCAGGGATGTCGGCTGCGCCACACCCGTTGGCGACGAAGGGTGACGGCACATATATAGGCCTCGTGATCAGAAAAGGCTACTGGCCACAACTCCGCGTCACTCACCGTTGCTGCGAGAGAACTGGAGACGTAAATCCTATCGATGCGACTAGACGAGTGACTCGTGAAATGGGTGTATCCCGGTCTATTTCCTCGGACATGTTCCCATGTATCTACCAGCTGGAGATCGCCGATGAGTGTCCCAAGTTCGGGGCACGGTGAATGGCGTGGCAGCTGATCTTTAGGTGCTTGGGTGCAATTGAAATCGCCCCCTAATATCAAGTCATCGTGCCTGCCCTGAAAAAGCGGTGCTATTCCTTCTGCGAAGAACAGCGATCGGTCACGACGGCGATTTGTTCCGGATGGGGCGTACACATTGATAAATCGGACGCCTTGCACCATTACGGCCATTCCCCTAGCGTCGGGGAGATATCGGCCTCGAGGCCTTCTCTGAGGAGAACCGCGACTCCACTATTAGTGGGCGAGGCGTGGGACACATGAGCCGTATACCCATACATACCCGGGAAATCGGCGACGAAGACTTCTTGGAGAAAGACAATGTCAACGTCTGCTGCATTGAGCATGTTTTGGAGCAGCGACAACTTCGTACGTGTCCGAATGGTGTTAATGTTGATGGTCGTTAAGTGATAGGTCTGTAGATCGTCTCCTGCGGTGGGGGCCGCCATCAGTGTCGCCGTAAAAGGTGGGGCCTGTGATCTGCTGGCCGTGTCCGCGCCGTCATCTGTTGCTACTCGGGAGAGGCCGAGGTGTGGGAGGAGAGACCCCTCTCCTCATCCACCATAGCGGCCGTAGAATCGTCTTCAATGTCAACCGCCCAAGGTCCGTACGTTAACGGTGGCTGCGGTAGAACACTTGTGGGCTGAGTGACTAAGGGTGAATCCGTAGTTGTTTCCGGTTGTGTACCAACGGCGGGCGCTGTGCTGGCCATCCGTTTGCCCGAGAGAGCGGAATCGGGTTTGTCAAATTCAGACAAAGTGACAGGTGAGGGCGATCTCGTGCCATCCATTTTCCTCGTCGTTTCGGCAGCCGTCCGGTCGTCAACTGGAGAAGACGTCCGCTGGAGGCAATCGTCTGAGCGTGTGCGACGTCGCTTTTTGTGTTTTCTCGGTGACCTTTGTTTGCGGACGTGGGTTTCTGTGTCCGAAAGAGTTTGTGGTTCCCGTATCGCACCCCCGTCAGGTAGAAAGGCAGAGGTCGGTACAACCCTAGCGTCGAGTTCCATTCTCTCGTCCGAAACTTCATGTGGAGTCGATGGGCGGCGTTCTTCAATCTCTGCGGACACCGTAATGGTGTTGGTCAATCCAGGACTGGCGACAGGTGTGCATTCTAACGCTTCCTGTCGTCCAAGGGGTTTGTCGTCTGTCATGACGGTCGATCGTGTCACCTCTGCGTAATTGAGGGGGAGGGCCGTGAGCGTAGGAGGTGGTGTCGTGTCATGTAATGGAAGCTGTGTAACTCGATGTTGAATACATGCCGAGCGCACATGACCCTCCTGGCCGCAACCAGAGCAAGTACGAGGTTGTCCGTCGTACATTACTATTGCTCGGCAGCCACCTATGACTAAGTAGGATGGCACATGTTTCTTTCATTCAATTTTCACTTGTCGGGCGCCGTTGAGGGCCTGGTAAGTCTCGAAGGTGTTTCATTTTTTGGCCATGTGACTAATTACCGTCCCATAAGGGCGGAAAGCCGAGGTAACGATGTCCGATGGCACTTCGAAAGGGAGTTCGAAGACTCTTAGTGTTCGTAATCCTAGTCCAGCATGGTCAACAGTAACCTCTCCGATGTGACCATCGGAGTGTTTGAACTTGAGAGTGTTTGCGCATCTGTTCACAACTGCGTGACATAACTCGTCATCGACCATCTTGTCGTAAACGACGCTACTTGTGATGGATAGGTGGATACCGATGAGGTGCTGTGTTGGTATTTGAACTTCGTCACGGATGAATCGTTCGACTTCAAAGGCTCGTGGTCGTGCGTATTCGGGCTGGAAGCTGATCTTGATGGTACCTTTTCTGTACGAATGAACCATGGCGACTCAATGTTAACGGACGCGAGTATTAGCTGCGGCGAGGAAGTAAACAAACCACGCGCGCTCTCGACTCTGCGGACGGGACGTAAACAAGACGTCCTCGCCGCTCACCGGCCGAAAGCAGACTGAACATAAGACTGAAATTACAATGAAATGAACACCCTTAGCTGCTTACAAGCGTTGACATACGTCAACGGGGACAGATGAAAATGTGTGCCCCGACCGGGACTTGAATTCGGGATCTCCTGCTTACATGGCAGACGCTCTATCCATCTTTTTTTTTTATAAGAATTTTTTTTTCAAAGAAAACAAAGACTCCAATTATACTGGTTTCTCCTTCCTGTAAACAAAAATGAGTCTCCTTCGTCTTGTTGGCGAAGAAGCAATCTTTTGGAATAAAAAAAGTTTCTCAAAGCCAAAATCAAATTTCTTTTTCCTTTAAGAACAAATTATGAGGAATAAATAAGGAAAAGTTTCTTTTTGCGACTTGTGGTTAAGTCCAGTTCTTACAGGAGCTCCTGAAGTGTATCCGCCTACAGCATGCCAGCTCGTCTCATGGCGTAGGCGTGGGTTCTGGGTAGCAGATCTATTCAGTTCGGTTCGATTTATACAGTTTTCAGCTTCTCAGGGCTTGGACGTTCCAGCTATTAGGTGGGTCATCGAAAGTGCTCCGTAAGAAATTGGAAAAATATTGTTTATAGCGTGGGTTGCGTATCAGGACGCAGTGTCGTTCGTTGAGATAAGTCCAATATCCTAGCGTAGACTTGTCGCCAGAAGTAAAAAGATAGCGGATCGTGTGGCCACAGATCCAATTCACAGAGTGAGTTTTGGCGGAGGGGTAGAAAGTCTTATCGGGGTACAAAAGCATGTGGACGTCGATCTGAGCCGGTGTCTGGCGAGTGAGAAACGCCAAAATTCGCCGCGCAAGTGTCCAGACGTCGAGCGCTGTGCCACCGTGGAACCGGTGGACATCCGTGTCATCCACTCCACAGTGGGTGCAGAGGGATGAAACGGCGAGATGGATGCGGTGCAGACGATCTCGGTTAACTTGTTTTGCCATTCACGGTGATGTACCACGCTGATTGAACGTCTGATTCGAGAAAACGCGCATGGATCGCCTTCCATATGTGTCGCCACACGTACTGTGGATACTTACGTTCGATGGGGTTGGACGGGTGGCACTGTTGTAACAATACGGAGACTGTTTTCGTGAGGTACAAACGTATAAGTGGTAAGGACCGGTAGATATAACTGAAATCCAGGAAAAATCGTTGATGTAATAAAAGGGGGTTGGAATGGTCGATACCAGTACTGGGGCGGACAAGGAGACCGGTGCAAAGTTGTGAAGCAGGAGGCTAGTAAGGCTCTGCGGGCAACGATGCCAAAGTTTTAGTTGGGAGCTGACGTATAGTGCCTTGACACGAGTCGGCACGTGGATGAGTCCCACCCCGCCACGATCTCGTGGCAGTGCAAGGGATTCATACTGCACCTTGAATAACATCCCCGAGCTGACGAAGGAGCCGAAAGCCATCAACATTCGTCGCGCCAGGAGATTTGGGACTGGTAGTACTTGAGCCACGTGTGGTATACGGGAAGCATGATACATGTTCACGTATTGCGCGCGTTGGATAACGTCGAGAGCTCGTAGCCGGTGATCTGCGAGATTTGCTCTGATTGTCTGTAGCAAGCGTCCACCATTGACAGTCGCTGAGTTGCGCAGGGCTGCTGTATATCAAGTCCAAGACACCGTATGGTGGCGGCGACACTAAGGGGGGCAGCGCATCTCTCCGGCAAGCCCTCACCAATGAGCAGGACCTTGGATTTTGACACGTTGAGGCAACTCCCCGACGCTTCGCCGTAAGTCGCCACCCATGTCAGTGCTGCTCGTACTTCATCTTCACTGCGCAGATATAGTACTATGTCGTCTGCGTAGGCTGTACAACAAAAACGGTGGCCTTGCACAGCCATGCCTTCCAAACGTTGTCGCATGCCCTGGAGCAGGGGTTCCAAGGCGAAAGCATACACAATCGTGGAAAGAGGGCATCCTTGTCGTACAGATCGTGCGATGACCAGGGACGGTGTAAGGCGACCATTGTACATGATTTTAGAGGTTGCACTACTCAACAGGCGCATAACCACTGTGACAATACCGCCAGGAAAACCCATATGCTGAAGAACTGTCCGTAGATAGAAGTGGTCAACACGGTCGAAAGCCTGGCTAAAGTCCAGTGAAGCCAAGGCGCCAGGGAGACGCTGATAATGCGCTAACGCTATCATGTCTCTGTAACGGCAAAGGGCCGTACGGATGTTGTTGTCGCCTCCTAGGGAAGTCTGGTCGCAGGCTGTGACGTAACGTGCGACCTTCTTGAGTCGCGATGCCAGTAGCCGTGTGAATATTTTCATGTCGCTGTTGAGCAAAGTAATTGGTCGATAGTCCTGGACCCTCGATAACCCGCGCGGTTTATGTACGGGGATAATAATGCCTTCTAGAAAGGCGCTCAGGACCACTGTCATCGGTGACATCAGCTCTTGTGCGATTTCCGTCCACGTGGAAGCCAACAAATAGTGAAAACTTTTATAAAATTCGATGGGTATACCGTCAGGTCCAGGAGATCTGTTATCGGAACCCGCCTTGATAGCGTCTACCACTTCATCTGTGGTTACGTCGTCGTGGAGGTCATGCACTGCATCCTCCGGAAGAGTGTTCGTAGTAAGCTGAGCGACTTCTGTGATCAGTGCTGCAGAAGGCGGTACAGCTGCGTATAGCCCGGCAAAATGAGCATGGAGAGTACGACCTATGCTTTGTTGGGTGTCGTGCCGGTGCCCTTCCACATCAGTGAGGACTTGGATCAGAGCTCGTCGTCGTCGTTGTCTTTTCTGAAGGAGGTGGTACATCGACGGACGTTCTTGAGGGATTCGATTAGAAGCTCGAGAACGGACTACAGTGCCTTCCAAGTTACGCCGCATGATCAAGGAGATCTGCGCCTTCGTGCGATGGACCATCGACTGCCGGGCTGGCGAGAAAGGCATCGTCGTACAGTCACGTAGAATGGTGTGGTAGAAGTGCAGGGTATTAGTTTGCCACGCCTTTAATTCCTTCCCATAACTCATCAGAGTCTTCCTGAGGGTCGGCTTTGCACAGGAGAGCCACCATGATAAGGTGGAGTCATAGGCTTCTCGACGATGGTGGCAGCATGCCCACGCTTCTTCGACCATACGGCGACAGTCTGAGGAGGTCAGGTGAGCGACATTGAGTTTCCACAGACCACGACTATGCCACACTTGCTGTCGGGCGAGAGTGATGTCACAGAGGTATGCATCATGGTCTGAAAAGGGCAAGGGCCAGACTTCCGCATGACGTGTGCCATCAGCAAGGGAGCGGGTAACGTAGATGCGACTATGCGGCTTGACGAGTGAGAGTTGTAGAATGTATAGCCCGGTTGAATTCCGTGGAGCTTCTTCCATGTGTCAACTTGTCGTAGACGGTCGATGACCACTGAGAGAGATGCACAAGGGGAGTGTCGCGGGAGTTGGTCCGCGGGCTCTTGTGTCGAGTTAAAATCCCCACCGAGTACCAAATCGTCCTGCGGACCGGTGAAGAGGGGTGTGACGCTTTCGGCAAAAAACGTTTGTCGGTCATGACGGCGGCCAGTGCCGGACGGAGTGTAGATATTAATAATACGCACGCCGAACAGTGTGAGGGCCATACCTCGCGCAGTGGGGAGGTAGATGACGTCCTCTGCAGGGAGTCCGTCGCGTAGCAGGATGGCGACGCCGCTACCGGTATCGGATGCGGGGGAAACATGGGCGTTGTATCCGGTGGGAACTAGGAAGTCAGCCACAAACACCTCTTGTAAGAGTGCTATATCCACATCCGCAAAGTAAATAGTGTCTCTGAACATGGCCAGTTTATGGGGGGCACGAATGGTGGCAAGATTCATCGTGGCGATACGATATTGCTGTGTACGGCCATCCTCAGTATTTGCAGAACGTGCGGTAGAAGTAGCCGGCAGGTGGAGACCCGCCGGTGGTCCCGCAGTGGTGATAATTACTGGCGGGGTGCCAGCGCCAGGTCGCCGAGGTGGACTCCTGTGCAGACACGCTGGCAGTCTGTTCCACTTCTTCTTCAACGTCATCGGCCCAGGAAGCTGACGACGTGGACATGTGACGGTCACGTACTTTCGGAACGGGTGTTGTGGATTCCGCAACATGAGTGGCAGGAGGACCGCCGTCATCATTCGTTGACAACGGCGAGGACACGTCCATGGCTGGGAGAATAGGTGTCACATGAGGGGCGCCTGTTGCTGCCACATCGCGTGACTGGACGCAATGTGGGAGATCACCGTCAGACATCAGGTCGTCATCTCGCGGGGCCGTCTGAGAAAGGGCGTCATCGGAAGGCGTTCGTCGTCGTTTCCTGTGTTTGCGAGGCGACCGCTGTTGTCTGAGGTAGCCTTCTGAATCAGAATGTGGTCGCCCGTCGTCTGACGCCGAACCCGTCTGGACAAAGGCAGACGTCGGTAAGACACCGAGGGCGACGTCCACGGTTCCAACAGGAACATCGGTTTCGGTCTGCAACCCGGACGGTCCTGAAGCGAGCACGGGAGGCGACGCCGTGCTTGTGTCGTCGGCGCGTTGTGCTGCGGCGGGTGGCGTTGACGATGCTGCTGGCGCAATCGAGATTGGTACGACGGGGTCCTGTGCAACCTTGGCGTAGGTGATGGGTAAGGACGTGACCGTCGAAGCCTGGGTCTCTTCACGTAACGGCGTCTGTATTAAACGGCGGTGTAAGCATTCGGAACGTACATGTCCCTCCTGGCCACATCCTGCGCACGTTCGTGGCTGTCCATCGTACATGACGATGGCCCTCACACCGCCAATCAGCAGGTACGATGGGACATGTTTCGACAGCTCAATTTTTATTTGCCGGACGCCATTTAATACGGGGTAGGTCGTAAATGTTTGCCACTTCTCCGCGACGTGACCCAAGACGGTGCCATATGGTTGAAAAGCGGCAGTGACCACATCCTGAGGCACCTCGAACGGGAGCTCAAACACCCGCAGTGTCCGGAGACCGAATCCAGCATGGGCGACTGTCACAGCACCCATATGTCCATCAGAGTGTTTAAATTTCAGTCCGGTGGCATGACGGTGAATTATGTCATTGCAAATTTCCTCCGTCGACATCTTGATGTAGACAACACTTCCAGTGATGGAAAAATGTATGCCGATTACGTCCTGGGGGTTCAAACGTAGATCCTCACGTATGAACTGTTCGACTTCGAAAGCTCTGGGTCGTAGATGTTCGGCCTGAAACGTTACTTTGATCGTTGCACGTCGGTACGAGTGCGCCATGGGGTACGTTAGTACTGGACTCGATAGACACAAACACCGCGACGCGGAAGTAAACACCGCCGAGAGCGGAGCGTCGGACGGCGCGCGGAGCAGCTCCGTACGCTAGCACGGCTGAGAGCCGACTGACCCGCCATCTGAGCCACCGAGGACAAAGAGGAAAACGCGACAGCTGGGATGTATCTCTGGCACGCCTCCCGCGAAACCCACATTTTCAACATATTGTCCCACACTACATTCGTAGTGCCCCGTCCATTATACTTATTTCTCGCGGCGCCTTGCCGATTCCAGTAAGAGTTCGGGCACTGTTTGTGCATTCGCACAGAAGAAGAAGATGGTCAGGTGGCGGGTGAGCCTGAACTATATATTTTACTAAGATGGTATCTGTTCTTTCGGACATGTCCGAAAGAACAGATACCATCTTAGTAAAATATGTAGGCCTAAGACTGAATCTTGGGGAATCCCATACGTGATTTCTCCTCAGCCAGAATTATGTCCCTGGTCTATATTGCTTGAATTACTAGGTACAGCTTTCTACATTCTTTTGGTTGGATATAACGTTATATATTGGTTGGCTATGCCATCAAACTTATAACACGTCAATTTATATACGAGAAAACTCTGATTTACATAGTCAAATGCCTTAGAGGAGTCACAGAAAATACCAACCGCCGCTATTTTATTATTTAATGCTTCTAAAATACAGTGAGTGAAAGTGTAAATGTCGTTCTCAATAGAGCAACCCTTCTGAAACCCAATCTGTGGTTTGCTGAGGATACTATTGTTGCTAAGATCAGACACTATTCAAGAATACATAATCTTCTCAAAAATTTTGGAGAATCCTAGCAGCAGTGAAACAGGTCTGTAGTTATTGACATGTGTGTTATGACCTTTCTTAAAGAGGGCTTTAAGAACAGCATATTTCAGACTCTCTGGAAAAATGCCTTGAGTTAGTGACGCATTACGTGTATCAGATAAGACTGGGCTTATTACATGGCAACCAATTTTTAGTACTCTGTTGGAAACACCATCGAAACCAGATATGCTTTTAATTCTGAGAAAATGGAGAATTTTCTTAATTTCAGAAGAAGTAGTTGGTGATGAACTCACTTGACTAAATTTCATAAAAGTTACATTTTCAACATACTGCTGTGATTTTGCTCTTGAACTATTTGTCCCTATGCTTTCTACTATATTTGAGAAATGATTACTAAATGCATTTGCAATCTGTGAGTCATCGGTTATATACTTTCCATTCAGTTCAATCATGATGTTGTCTTGTTTGGTGGTTGGTTGTGTCTCTCATTTCACTACATTCCATATAGCCCTAAGGCTGTAGTTGGAAGTGCTGATTTTTAGTATTATGTGCATATTCCTTGATTTTTAATAACCTTTCTTAGTAATTTTGAGTAGTTTTCGTAGTCTGCAACTACTGCAGGATCTCTACTTGTTCTTTCCAAAAGATACATTTCTCTTTTCCTTTTTCAAGGTACATCCCTCTAGTGATCCATGGTTTTTTACAGGGCTGTTTAGCATCCATTCTGATTAGCTTATACAGAAAGTTATTTTCTAACAATGATATGAATTTATCACAGAATAGATTAAATTTCATGTTAGCATTTGTTCATTATAAATTACATCCCATGTCATCTCCTGTAAACTATTCTTAAAAACATTTGTCTTGGAGTCACTAATTATTCTGATTTCCACTGAGAAGTATCCATACTGTAAGGTGCCTTGTTGTTTATCCTAACTAACTGTGCATAATGATCAGAGAGAGCATTTGTTACTGAGCAATCAGTTATTTTCTTGCTCTGGGGTTCACAAAAGGTAGCATTATCAATTAGGATCCTACTGTCTTTATCCACCCATGATGGGAAGTTAATTATTGAGCTCAAATTTTAGGATTGAAATAAGATTTCCAGATCATTTTTCTCATCAGAATCGTTTATAAAATCTACATTGAAGTTACCACAGACTATTAACTGGTTGTGTTAGCTTGGGGCAATATACCACTAGTTTCTTATTATTACTCAACATTCTTTTCATTTTACTTTGTTTGTGGAGAAGTACATATAACACTAACAAAAGCTTCTCCATAGTAAGCCTACACCTGCATGAAGCCCACTCCAACCCCACTACACCAGAAACCCAGTGTTCTGAATCTTATACCGAACGAGAATAGGATACTACATGTACGTTTTATACCAAATGTGAATTCTGTACTATATGTGCATCTTACATGGAGCATGCATTTTTTTCATTAAGTGTGCTTTTTATACTAAATGTGCATCATATACTACTTGTACATCTTATACTCTATGTGTGTCTTATGTTGCATGTGCATCTTACAATGAAGGTGAAAAATTTACTAAATGTCCATTTTAAAGTTAATGTACATCTCATATTGAATGAGTATTTTACACTAAATATGTATCTTGCATTGACCATGTGTCTTACACTCAGTGTACACATTATATTGAATGTACATCTTAAATGAATATTGATACCTTACTAACTTCTCACATTATGCTGAATATATATTTTATACTGAATGTACAGCTTATACTAAATATGCTAAGAAGCACAATGTATGTCTTATATTTAATGTGGATCCTTTATACACAATGTGCATACTGTACTGAACGCTTATCTTATACTCAACATGTATTTCATACTGAAGGCGCTCCTTACACGTAGTGTAATTCTTATACCAGATAGGCATCTTATGTAGAATGTACATCTTACACTGAAGAATATGTTCCACTGAATGTGTATCTTCTACAAAGTGTTTACACTATCTGGACACCTATTAGTGGACATCAACATGAGTGTTCCTGCACCTTTATGATAGCTTTAATTCTGCTGGGAACACTTTCAATGAGGTGTATTAACGTCTGCAGAGGAATGGCAGCCCACTCTTCCTAAAGAACCGAAACGAGAGAGGGTATTGACCTTAGATATTGGGATGTTGGCCAAAGTCGACATTCTGACTTACCCCGAAGATGTGCCACTGTGTTCAAGTTGGGACTATGGACAGGCCAGCCCATTTCAGCTGTATTATCGTCTACAAACCATAGCTTCACAGATTCTGTTTTCGATAGGGTGCATTGTCATGCTGATACAATCATCGTCTCCAAATTGTTACTCTGTTGTACACAACACACAATTCTGTAAAATGTGTCTGTATCCATAAGCAGTTTTCGTTTTCTTAAATGGAATAGGGGTGTCACAACCTAACCAGGGAAAATAGCCCCATACTGTAACACCAACTTCTCCATACTTCGCTGTTGGCATTACGAATGATGGCAGATAATACTATCCAGACATTTCCCAAACTCAAACCCTTCCATCTGATTGACGTAGAGTATAAGGTGCTTCATCACTACAAAGCGTTTCCAGTCATACTGGTGCTGATCTTTACACCACCTCAGGCATTAATTATAGAAATGTGTGTCTTATGTGGAATTGCTCGACCATTATTTGAAATGTCGCTGATGGGTTTGTTATTCAGGTGACAGCCAATGGCTAGTCCACATTCAAATTCACTGAGCTCTCCTGACCAACACGTTCTGCTTTTACTGCTTCTCTACTGATAACACAATATTCCTCACCTCTCTCAATACTGGAAAGTTCACCTCTTATGACATCAAGTGGTTAGTTCCACATTTCATAGAACTGTCCAGGTAATTTTGATCAAATAGTGTATATTAAGCTCAAGGTGCATCTTATTCTGAATGTACAATGACAGAAAATCTTTCACTCAATGTGCATATTATACCAAGTGTGCATCTACCATTAAATATATATATACTAGATGTACTTCTAATACAGAAAGTGCATGTTATACTGAATGTACATCTACATCTCATACTGAATGTGCATCTGATAGAGAATATGCTTCTTAGACTGGATGTGCATATTAATATAAATGTGGCCTTTTACGAGTATACAGAATGTGCAATATCATTTGTACATCTTGCACTGAATGTGCTTAGGTGGCTCTTATTATTCAAGTTTGATTTTTTTCTTTGCGATTCCCCTATACTGGTTCCATTACACCCAAAAATGAGTTACACATGCACTGGGCTCAATAGGAAAGGTGAACGTAGTGCCCCTGGGCCATCATAGTCGGGAAAAAACGAGAAATCTCTTAAAAATTTCATTTCTGGTATTGTGTTACATACTGCTGTAGAGAAGTAACTGATTAATCAATATTGTGATCACTTTGTAGATATTTTTTGACGTCATGAGGCGTCAGCGAAAGAGGGCACAAGGGCAGATGTGAAAGTTTTCTTAAGATATCGGCGAGGGTAGCTAGCAGACGCTTTGACAGCCACAGATGTGCGTGTTTTCCAGATAGTGCTGTCTTACTTCTGCCTTGGCTAAACCGAAAAGTACTCATGCTGTTTTTAAGTGCGAACATTTTAGATTAGGCTTTACTGTAACTGTTATTGACATCGAATGAAACAACAAGTTTACTGTTACCAGTCACTGTTTATTTATCTCCACAATGCATTTCAAAGGTTTAAACCTACAGCATCAGGTGTGTTTACATTTTTAGTATGACATATGTGTGCGTTGTGTTACGATTTTTGGAGGAACTTGTTGCACTGTTTCCTGTGGACACAGGTTCCATTCTCTGTCGTAACACATCACATGTATACTGCACTTTTTTTAAAAACAAAGATGGCCTCTGAAAACTAATAGATGCTAGGATCATTAATCCTTGCACCTAACACTTTCCTGGCATCATCTTTGTTTACAAAATATAACAGCATACATGTGACGTATTACCACAGTGATTGATCCTTGCACCTAATATTTGTCAGACGCCATATTTGTTTACAAAATATGACAATATAAATGTGATGTGTTACGACAATGAAAAGAACCTGTGATTACTGGCGACAGTGCCACGAGTTCCTCCAAAAATCGTGACACAATACACGCATATGCCATACTAACAAATGTAAATCCACCTGATGTTGGAGGTTTAAACCTTTGAAACGCATCGTGGAGATAAATAAACAGTGACTGATAACAGTAAACCTGTTGTTTCATTCGACTCATGCTGTTGTTTTTGGACGAAACAATAACGGATAAACATTACGTGAAATTTTTGTTTGTTATTTATACAGTTAAGTAGATATCAGATATATTATGGAACCATAGATCTCCAGTCTTGGACAACCATTGAATACAGGAAAGGTATATCCATAGCAGCAGTGGGTTTGTGAATCCGCTAATGGGGGCTGTCTTTTCGTAAAATAAACTAAATACTAAATCATAGGTAGATTTCACTGTCACTTCCCCAACCAATGTGATCTGTCAATTGCCAATGGATTTAGTTAAGGAGACTGAAGTAAATGACCTGCCTATTTTAGGAAATGAATAAACTTACCATGGAGTAATATTTTGCTAAGTCGATGGTTTTCATTTCCTTGATTTTCAGTTTTTGGCATCCTAAGGACATCCTATCCAGTTAACCTACCGAGTCAAAATTTCCCACAGCTTAATTTTGTATGGAATGGAACCAAACTGTTCGGCAGTTGAAGAAAAATTACGAAATATTTAATAAACGTGCCACATAAGAGTCACCCTAAGAGCATCTTATATTAATGTGCATCATCGCTGAATGTCGATCTGTTACAAAATTTACTAGGCTGAATGTGCATCTTATACTGTGTATACATATCCCTTTCTTAATGTAAATCTTATACTGAATGTGGAGCTTTTACTAAACGTACATACTATACTGAATGAACACCTTATAGTGAATGTATATCTTTCATTAAATGTGCATATTATTCTGAAAATGCATTTTACACTGAATAAACATTTTATCCGGAATTCTGATCTTTTACTAAATGTACATGTTATATGAACTGTGCACCTCATACTGAATGTAAATCCTTAATTAATGTGTATCTTTTACCAAACGTTTGTCTCGTGAATATGGACAGCCTGTGGATTTTATACTGAATGTGCAGCTTATACTCAGTGTGCACCTTACTCTTATGGAATTCTTATATTCATTGTTTTGTTTGTTTCTGATCCAGAACGTCACCAAAGAATTTGAGAAATGAACAGAGCAAATGAGACAGTTGGCCTGGAGATTAATGGCAGTGACCCCAAAAAATGTGCCATAAGTGAGCCAATTATAAACTAACACCACTGAAAATAGATGACACTTAAGGAAATTAAAACGAGAGCAAAAATGTCTTGAAGTACTTTTGGAAATCTTAATGTAGTATTCAGAAACAAATTTCCAATGTACCTAAAAGAAATTACTGTAGCCAGTGCATACTATGAGCTTCAACCTCAGCAATTGTGAACAGACGTCAACTGCCAAACATTTCGAAAGTTGAGATGTCTCCAAACACAGTGGGTTCGTATATACTGAGCTTGAGGTCACAGAAAACATGCTAACGAATAAAAGATAGGAGTCGAGGATATGATAATGACTATTATGAAACTGAGATGGATGTGAACTGGACATATAGCAAGACAGTATGATGTGAGGTATACTACATCTAAATTTACATACAGACTCCGCAAGCCACTATACGGAGCGTGATGGAAGGTGCCTTGTACCTCTGATTGTCATTCCCATTCCTATTCCACTCGCAAACGAGGTGAGGGGAGAAAGCTCTCTGTTGTTTCCGTAGAAGCCCTGATTTCTCTAATCTTATTTTCGCAGTCCTTCCGCCAGATCTATGTTGATTGCAGTGGGATCGCTCTGTAGTCTGTTACAAATGCCGAGTCTTTAAATTTTCTAAATGGTATATTGCATAAAGAACTTCTTCTCCCCTTTGTTAGTGGTACCATCCATGAAGGTTACCCAAATGGATTTAGACTTGGTATTGGGGGAGGAGGTTTATCAGACAGACTTGACAGAAGTGTCAAGAGTGAGAGGTAGGATGTGGGAAAAGCGGTTCACCAGACTACCCCGCTGTGGGCGACGGTAAATTTCTAAAATAAAGCTTTACCGTTTATAAGAGCCTGAAAACTACACGCCTGGAAATGGAAAAAAGAACACATTGACACCGGTGTGTCAGACCCACCATACTTGCTCCGGACACTGCGAGAGGGCTGTACAAGCAATGATCACACGCACGGCACAGCGGACACACCAGGAACCGCGGTGTTGGCCGCCGAATGGCGCTAGCTGCGCAGCATTTGTGCACCGCCGCCGTCAGTGTCAGCCAGTTTGCCGTACCATACGGAGCTCCATCGCAGTCTTTAACACTGGTAGCATGCCGCGACAGCGTGGACGTGAACCGTATGTGCAGTTGACGGACTTTGAGCGAGGGCGTATAGTGGGCATGCGGGAGGCCGGGTGGACGTACCGCCGAATTGCTCAACACGTGGAGCGTGAGGTCTCCACAGTACATCGATGTTGTAGCCAGTGGTCGGCGGAAGGTGCACGTGCCCGTCGACCTGGGACCGGACCGCAGCGACGCACGGATGCACGCCAAGACTGTAGGATCCTACGCAGTGCCGTAGGGGACCGCACCGCCACTTCCCAGCAAATTAGGGACACTGTTGCTCCTGGGGTATCGGCGAGGACCATTCGCAACCGTCTCCATGAAGCTGGGCTACGGTCCCGCACACCGTTAGGCCGTCTTCCGCTCACGCCCCAACATCGTGCAGCCCGCCTCCAGTGGTGTCGCGACAGGCGTGAATGGAGGGACGAATGGAGACGTGTCGTCTTCAGCGATGAGAGTCGCTTCTGCCTTGGTGCCAATGATGGTCGTATGCGTGTTTGGCGCCGTGCAGGTGAGCGCTACAATCAGGACTGCATACGACCGAGGCACACAGGGCCAACACCCGGCATCATGTTGTGGGGAGCGATCTCCTACACTGGCCGTACACCACTGGTGATCGTCGAGGGGACACTGAATAGTGCACGGTACATCCAAACCGTCATCGAACCCATCGTTCTACCATTCCTAGACCGGCAAGGGAACTTGTTGTACCAACAGGACAATGCACGTCCGCATGTATCCCGTGCCACCCAACGTGCTCTAGAAGGTGTAAGTCAACTACCCTGGCCAGCAAGATCTCCGGATCTGTCCCCCATTGAGCATGTTTGGGACTGGATGAAGCGTCGTCTCACGCGGTCTGCACGTCCAGCACGAACGCTGGTCCAACTGAGGCGCCAGGTGGAAATGGCATGGCAAGCCGTTCCACAGGACTACATCCAGCATCTCTACGATCGTCTCCATGGGAGAATAGCAGCCTGCATTGCTGCGAAAGGTGGATATACACTGTACTAGTGCCGACATTGTGCATGCTCTGTTGCCTGTGTCTATGTGCCTGTGGTTCTGTCAGTGTGATCATGTGATGTATCTGACCCCAGGAATGTGTCAATAAAGTTTCCCCTTCCTGGGACAATGAATTCACGGTGTTCTTATTTCAATTTCCAGGAGTGTATTTCTGTTGTCAGCCAGAAAGCGATGGAGAACGTATTGACCATAATTTCCAGTCTGCAAATCCACGTTACTCTTCGTACTCACTGAAAGAGAATGTTCCTATTTGATATTTACTCAATGGGATTAGGAACTATGACTATAAATAAAAGTTTTAGTCTGTAACTGATTAACATATTCAGTGAAGACTACCATGCACAAACTTAATAATACTCTCCATAATAATAATAATTTCTTTATCAGAATCAACGCTGTTAGCATTCAGAGCCGACGCAGGGAGTGAATCCGAAACTGGTGGATTTCCCAGGCCCGTTGAAAGGTATTGTCAGGTACCAAGAAGAGGATGAGGCATTAAGGACGATTATACAGAGAACAGAAAGTGGGGAAGTGCTCACACCATATTCTATGAGGATTGGTATACTTTATTGTCATAGAAGGGATAGTAATCGGCCCACAACCATTGTGCCCACGGAATTAATACCTATGTTATTTGCCTGCTATCATAATTTAAACCAATGGGCGGTGGACAGATGGGTGTCTGTAAAACATGTGCCAAAATCGGCGGGGAATTCATACGGAAAGGAATGGACAGAGATGTCAAGGCAATGGTGCAGGCATGTAAAACATGTTCCATTGACAAACTACCTCAGGAACTAAGCAAGCCTGTTGGCCAAGAAGCCCGTAGAAAGACCTCTGGAGAAATTGTATGTCGATTTCGTGGGTCAATTTCACGGATCACGAGCAGGAAATAAAAGCAAACTTGTATACATGGATGCCTTTTCAACGTTATCTGTATTGTTTCCTACTAAAGCGGCAAGCACACAATCTGTGACATACTGCCTGAAGACAGTTTTCGTTATCTTTGATCCTTGTCGAGATTTAGTTACCAATAAGCCATGGCATTTACCTCCAGAGTTTTTAAGGATTTTCTTGTTGGATTAGATATTAGGCATTCAGTTACCACACCATTTTACACGAACCCACAATTTGCCAAAAGAGAGAACCATAATGTGAATGTGGCACTGGATGCACGTCGTTATTCGGATAACACACATTGGCTAGAGACTCCAGAATGATTAATGCGTGTTTTTAACATGGCAAAACACGAGACGAGACAAGAGATACTGGTGTGGATAGTGTTCGTCGTGAGGACTAACTCCACACTGGCTAACTTTTGGCTGACAGAAGAATTATTGTCCAGTAAGGTATGCCTAAAGAAATCAGGGAGAGATGGTGTAGGACCTGGAAAAATATTTTGGTTGCCCATGAGCAAGGTTCCCACAAATACCAGCGGGGTAGATGTCCCATTCCAGTTTGAGTGGGTAGTCGGCTATACATCAGTAATTTCGGTAAGACGAGTGGAGCAGACGTTATGCTATATGAAAGCTGTTGCCTCGCTTTAAGGGCCATCTGAAATTATTCGACATGTGACGCCAGTGACGGTATTGATTACGGATGTTCAAATGGCAGGGGAATGCAGGAATGTATAGCCCATGTCTGTAGCAGACCCATGTCTGTAGTAGACGAGATATTGTTCCACGTTGTTACCAAATATATGTACAGGGTGAAGCGAAATTCACGTACTCGGGCTTGGCAGTGCGACTCCTCACATGCCAGCGATAAAAAAAAAGTCTGTCACAAAATTTCGTCCGGCGAGTACATCCGGCAGGAGAAGGACGTTAAAGAGTGGCAATCTGGCAACACTATAACCACATGTATGGCAACTACCTCTGTCTGCAGTCGTTAGTAATTCTGTACAGTTGGTGCAGTGGATAAAGTTTTGGGTTAGCCTGCAGAAAGTTGATGGTTCGATCCTGGGTTGAGCTACATGTTTTTACTTGGTAAATGTAGTCCAAGTGGCACGGTATCTGGCATCTTAGTCGTCAAAAGCGATTGCAGCACGTCCACTAGAAAATTTTTGCACTTACATACTACAATCGTAGAGCTGGAAGATCGGTCAGCTTTGAAAGAAGCCCTTTCCACGTCGTGGGCGTGAATTTAACCGCACCACTTCATCTAGCAGATGCGAAACGTGTTTTCTTTGTTCCTTCCTCCAATGGTCCCATAGATTAGTTCAAATGGTCCAAATGGCTCTGAGCACTATGCGACTTAACTTCTGAGGTCATCAGTCGCCTAGAACTTAGAACCAATTAAACCTAACTAACCTAAGGACATCACACACATCCATGCCCGAGGCAGGATTCGAACCTGCGGCCGTAGCGGTCACGCGGTTCCAGACTGAAGCGCCTTTGACCACACGGCCACACCGGCCGGCCCCATAGATTAGTGCCAACCATTATTCTTGCCTCTTTCAGCTCCATTAAGTTTCGGTAGGGCCTTACTTTACCAGTAGGACTAGCAACGTGCTTTGCAAATAATGTCCAAACTCGGTTACTATTTGTTTGTGTTCTCACCATGGTTCCACTAATTATGCCTTTCAATATTGAGTCTGGTAACCCCACGCTGTTTAGTACGTATCTAAATGCATTATTATGATTATGATTATCATCATTGTTATTATTCTATCGATGAGATTGTTGGCCGAGTGGTTCTAGGCGCTACAGTCTGGAACTGCGCGACCGCTACGGTCGCAGGTTCGAATCCTGCCTCGGGCATGGATGTGTGTGATGTCCTTAGTTAGGTTTAAGTAGTTATACGTTCTAGGCGACTGATGACCTCAGGAGTTAAGTCCCATAGTGCTCAGAGCCATTTGAACCATTTTTGATGAGGTTGTGGAAACATCACGTCTATTACCGTTAGGCAAACAGTGTAATTCGAAACCGAACATTTTACAGTTAGCGGTGTCAGGATGAATCTTGCAGAACAATATCTGTCAGAGGGGTAATGCACGTTACGTGGAACAGCAGTCAGGACTGACGGTATGTTTATACTGTATGCCCTGTCCACCAGACAGGGACTAGTTGTGAGCGGATTAACACGCCCATCACAGACTCCAATGTACATGTGTTCATTTATCTATTTTTCTCACTGTAAACCTCTAAACCAGTTTGGCAGACGTGTGGCATACACAAATGATGAATATGTGAATAAGCTTCTGGTCCTTGGTGTGTCTGATAACTGGGCTTGTGAAGTTAACTGAAGTTAAAATCTTCTGGGTTATTAGGCCGCGTCATGTTTCTTCTAAAATGATCGACGTTTCGACCCCTCTGCTGGGAAGACCTCAGGATCTTCTAGTGTCCACTACACAGGTATTAAGATGCCACTTGGCACCACCACCTAGCCCAGAAGCAAGCAATACTCAACACTGTCATCACATGCCTTCCGTATCAGTGATGACGAAAACTTGGAATCAGAGTTGTATTTTTTAAGAGGACATTGAAAGCAAATGGGTATGATAGTTATTCAATCGACAGGGCATTTAGGTGGAATATTTATACCGCTAAAAAGTATGACGAGTAACCGCCTTCTCACTCCGTCAGGTTACCGTTCGTTTCTGGGGTCACTGACCGCAGAAGCAGAATCTTAAAGAAAAATGGTATTCAGACATCTTTCTTTAGTCAAAACAAAATAAAAGATTTTTTCCGACGGAAAACGGATGCACCTGATTGCCTCCACGATGCAGGCGTCTATCAAGTGTCATGTGGCTGCGGGAAAGTGTATATAGGCGAAACGGGAAGAACTGTTAAAGAACGCATTAAGGAACACGAACGGCACATGCGTCTGAAACAAAGTTCAAAATCGGCAGTAGTGGAACATCATGAGAACTGTGGCTCTAACATCGATTTTAATAACGTACGTGCACTGGCTAAGGAAACAAACATTTATAGAAGCAAGGTCCGAGAAGCGGTTGAAATTTCTAAGAATGCATCTCATTTCAATAGAGAGGACGGCTATAGGCTTCCGGCATCGTGGCTCCCCGCCATAAAGGAAGTAAATACGCGGCCACGATGTGTGAGTGGAGTAAACAACGCGCTGCACGTCACCTCGGCGGACAATAATATTTTGGGTAAACATTCCCACACTCTTGCTCTGTCCGTTTCGAATCTAGCCAATGATGATGATCAACCAATAGCGGTAGCATGGATTTCAACCATTAACCCTTCTCCAGCGTAAGTGTGGAATAGTGCCTTTCTATCCAATGACGGTGGGCCGCCAATGGTATCCACAGGAGATTAGCTAACAACGCCCCTCCTTCTGCATCAGAGCGGGAATATTAGCCTATGACTGTGACCCACCAATGGTAGCCATATGAATTATAACCAACACTATTACTTCTCCAGCACGAACGCGTGAAAACTCACCCTTTATAAGAGGACGTGACACTCGTCTCTAACATTGTTCTAGCAGTAGTGGACACCAGAAGATCCTGAGGAAGAATCCAGCAGAGGGGTCGAAACGTCGATCATTTTAGAAGAAACATGGCGCGGCCTAAGGACCCGGAAGATTTTAACTTCAGTGACAACGGCCACGAAAGCCTGAAGACTTACATAAGCCTGCAGACTTACAAAACTGGGCTTGTGTTGCCGCTTGTGAATATGCTGCTAAATATCCTCGTCGATGCCACCCAGATAAAAATGTGTTTCGTCGTCTGAAGCAGCGCCTTCAGAAGTCAGGTTCTCTCCTTCCTCCATCGCGTGACAGAGGTTGTCCACGGACTCGCTGTACTCCACCTACTGAGGAAGCTATTCTGGAGGTCGTACACCAAGAACCTCAACGAAGCACACGTAGCATAGCAAGGCAGCTGCGTGTCTCACAATGCACTGTCGTTACATGCTGCACAAGCATGGGCTGCACCCCTATCATTATGCTTTCAAGCAACACCTGCATCCTGCAGATCGCTATCAGTGGACGCAATTCTGCGAATGGTTCCAACAACAACTGGAAGCCAACAATGACTTCGTGAACACCGTAATATGGTCGGATGAAACAGCATTCACTTGTGAGGTTGTCTTCAATGTACACAACGCCTAACATTGGTGTGAGGTTAACCAGCACGTCACCTGCGACCGTGGATATCAAGTTCACTTTTGCCCGGTATATTGGGCGACAGTTGTTTGGGCCCCTACATGTTGTCTGACCGGTTGACTGCTCGAAGGTATCATGCATTCCTCTCAAACTATCTGCTTGACGTGCTGGAAGATGTTCAACTACATGTTCGGCACAGGATATGGTTCCAACATGATGGTGCACCTCCACAATCTGGAATTAATGTGCGACAATATTTGGAGAGAACATTTCCAGGGAAATAGCTCGGACGTGGAGGTCCAGTTGTATGACCACCGCATTGGCTCTGAGCACTATGGGACTCAACTGCTGTGGTCATAAGTCCCCTAGAACTTAGAACTACTTAAACCTAACTAACCTAAGGACATCACACACATCCATGCCCGAGGCAGGATTCGAACCTGCGACCGTAGCGGTCGTGCGGTTCCAGACTGTAGCGCCTTTAACCGCTCGGCCACTTCGGCCGGCACCACCGCATTCACCTGACCTAAATCACCTGGATTTCTTCATGTGGGGACAACTGAAGGAGCGTGTATACTCTACTCCACCCACGAATGTGGAAGAATTGGTCGCGTGTGTTCATGTTGCCCTTGTTACTGTGGACGCAATTTTGCTGCTAAGGGTCCAGAGCTGTATGATCCGGCGGATTGGGCAATGTTTGGACATGCAAGGAGGTTGCTTTGAGCATCTCGTGTTCTGAGGACAACGTATTCTGTTGTGAAGGTCACGCTGTCCTTAGTATGGACATTATTATTGTCACTGGTTGCTAATGTGCGACATCTGAACGCTCATATTACGTGTAGTATAAATGACAAGTAGATGTTGTGTTATTGCGCTGTGCTGTCATCTTTAGCGTCTCGAAATTGATATTGTTTTTGTAGTTATTCTGTCCTATGACAGGTCATTTGTTTCAACTGTCTACTTCTTATTTGTCTAACCACGTATTTGTTATGTTCGTCGCTCGGAGTTGCCGCGCGGTTTAAGGCGCCATGACACAGATTGTGCGGCCCCTTCCATGAGAGGTTCGAGTCCTCCCTTGTTCGTGGGTATGTGTGCTGTTCTTAGCACAAGTTAGTGTAAGTGGTGTGTAAGTCTAGGGACCGATGACCTCGGCAGTTTGGTCCCTTAGGAATTCAGACAGATTTGAACATTTTTTGTTGTATTCAGCGTTACAAAAAGTTGTAAAATTTAGGATACAAGAGACCTAAGAAGCGGTGTATGTTACAGTATGAAATGTCAGAATGAAATTAGCAAATAAACCGAAGATCGAACCATCGACTTCCTGCGTGCTAACCCCAAACTCAATCCACTGCACCAACTGTACAGCACGATTACATCTACATCTACATCTACATACATACTCCGAAATACACCATACGGTGCGTGGCGGAGGGTACCTCGTACCACAACTAGCATCTTCTCTCCCTGTTCCACTCCCAAACAGAACGAGGGAAAAATGACTGCCTATATGCCTCTGTACGAGCCCTAATCTCTCTTATCTTATCTTTGTGGTCTTTCCGCGAAATGTAAGTTGGCGGCAGTAAAATTGTACTGCAGTCAGCCTCAAATGCTGGTTCTCTAAATTTCCTCAGTAGCGATTCACGAAAAGAACGCCTCCTTTCCTCTAGAGACTCCCACCCGAGTTCCTGAAGCATTTCCGTAACACTCGCGTGATGATCAAATCTACCAGTAACAAATCTAGCAGCCCGCCTCTGAATTGCTTGTATGTCCTTCTTCAATCCGACCTGACAGAGATCCCAAACGCTCGAGCAGTACTCAAGAATAGGTCGTATTAGTGTTTGTAAGCGGTCTCCTTTACAGATGAACCACATCTTCCCAAAATTCTACCAATGAACCGAAGACGACTATCCGCCTTCCCCACAACTGCCACTACATGCTTGTCCCACTTCATATCGCTCTGCAATGATACGCCGAAATATTTAATCAACGTGACTGTGTCAAGCGCTACACTACTAATGGAGTATTCAAACATTACAGGATCCTTTTTCCTATTCATCTGCATTAATTTACATTTATCTATATTTAGAGTTAGCTGCCATTCTTTACACCAATCACAAATCCTGCCCAAGTCATCTTGTATCCTCCTACAGTCACTCAACGACGATACCTTCCCGTACACCACAGCATCACGAAACAGCCGCACATTGCTATCCACCCTATCCAAAAGACCATTTATGTAGATAGAAAATAACAGCGGACCTACCACACTTCCCTGGGACACTACAGACGATACCCTCACCTCCGATGAACACTGACCATCGAGGACAACGTACTGGGTTCTATTACTTAAGAAGTCTTCGAGCCACTCACATACTTGGGAACCAATCTCATATGCTCGTACCTTAGTTAGGAGTCTGCAGTGGGGCACTGACTCAAACGCTCTCCGGAAGTCAAGGAATATGGCATCCGTCTGATACCCTTCATCCATGGTTCGCAAGATATCATGTGAAAAAAGGGCGAGTTGCGTTTCGCAGGAGCGATGCTTTCTAAAGCCGTGCTGATGCATGGACAGCAACTTCTCTGTCTCAAGGAAATTCATTGTATTCGAACTGAGAATATGTTCGAGAATCCTGCAACAAACCGATGTTAAGGATATTGGTCTGTAATTTTGAGGATCCGTCCTTTTACCCTTTTTGTATACAGGCATCACCTGCAGTTTTTTACAGTCGCTCGGGACTTTACGTTGGGGAAGAAATTCGCGATAAATGCAAGCTAAGTAAGGAGCCAATGCAGTAGAGTACTCCCTGTAAAACCGAATTGGAATCCCATCAGGACCTGGCGATTTATTTATTTTCAACCCATTCAGCTGCTTCACAAGCCCAGGGATATCGATGTCCTCCATACGGGAATCTGTACGAGACTCAAACGGCGGTATGTTTGTACGATCCTCCTGCGTGAAAGATTTCTCAAATGCTAAATTTAAAATTTCAGCTTTCGTTTTGCTGTCTTCCGTTGTCAGGCCAGACTGATCAGAGAGTGACTGGATGGAAGCCTTCGACCAGCTTACCGATTTTACGTAAGACCAGAATTTCCTTGGGTTTTCGGCAAGATCTTTTGCTAAGGTATGACGGTGGTAGTGGCTGTATGCTTCGCGCATGGCTCTTTTTACAGCAGCACGAATCTCTACTAACTTTTGCCTGTCCTCATTCTCCCGATCTTTCTTGTACTGCGAGTGCAACTGCCTTTGCTTCCTGAGCATTCTCCGAATTGCGCTGTTAAACCACGGTGGGTCTTTTCCGTCCGTAACCCACTTTTTCGGCACATACTTGTCCAATGAGTAATTAACAATGTGTTTAAAATTTACCCATAATTCTTCCACGTCCATCGTACCGGAAGTAAATGAAGTCGATTAATTTACTAAGTGGGATGCTAACAACTGCTTATCTGCTCTTTCTAGTAAGAATACTCTCCTAGCCTTCTTGACCGACTTTTTAACTTTCGTAGCCATAGTCGTAATGACAACATCATGATCACTAATCCCTGTCTCAACACTGACGCCGTCGGTGAGGTCTGGTCTGTTCGTAGCTACCAGATATAAAATATTTCAATTACGCTTTGGCTGTCGATTTAGCTGCTCAAGACAGTTTTCGGATAATGTGTTCAAAAGTAATTCACACGACGGCTTGTCTGAACCACCTGTAATGCATCCATAGACATCCCAGTATATACTAAGTAGGTTGAAGTAGCCTCCGACTAATATAGCATGATCCGGGTACTTCTGTGATACAGATTGTAGACTCCCTTTGAATGATTCTAGAACTGTCACGGTGGAACCTGGTGGCCGGTAATAACACCCCACAATTAACTTTATTTCCGCTAGCCCTGTTAAACGAGTCCAGATAACTTCACAATCACACTCTATTTCGACCTCAATAGACACAATATTTTTGTCAACTGCAATGAAGACACCACCTCCTACGGTGTCTTTCCGATACACGTTCCAACCCTCACTAAATATTTCAGAACTTCCTATCTCAGGGTTCAGGCAGGTCTCAGTTCCGAGAATAATTTGCGCGCCATATGCTTCCTGGAGGGCAGTAAATTCAGGAACTTTACTCCGAACACTCTGAAAATTTACTGATAATATCTTGATAGCTGAAGTGTCTTTACACTGAGCGCATCCTGATTTCCCTGCCTGCACGTCGACTGGTGAGTGTTCATCAGGACACATCGCACTACCGCCTAGCCTAAAAAAAACCCATGTGCACGCCACAAGTACTCTGTTACCCGAGTAGACGCTTCCTTTGTGTAGTGCACCCCTGACCGATCTAAGGGCTTCCTACAACTCCCCACCCAATAGCGCAAATCTAGAAATCTGCAGCCAAGACCGTCACAGAGTCGACGAAGCCTCTGGTTGAGACCCTCCACTCGGCTCCTAACCAAAGGACCCCGATCCACTCTGGGAACGATGCTGCAAATAGAGAGCTCTGCTTGCACCCCACGTGCGAGGCCAGCGGTCTTCACCAAATCCGCCAGCCGCCTGTACGAACTGAGGATCGCCTCAGAACCCAAGCGACAGGCATCATTGGTGCCGACGTGAGCAACTACTTGCAGACGACTGCACCCCGTACCCTCGACAGCCGCAGGCAAGGCCGCTTCCACATCTTGGATGAGCCCCCCCCCGGCAGACAAACCGAGTGCACGTTGGATTTCTTTCCAGCCCTGTACGCTATTTCCCTAAGGGGCTCCATCACCCACCTAACGTTGGAGCTCCAAATAACCAGCAAGCCTTTGCCCCCGTGTGCCTGCTCGGGCCCTGCTGAAGGAGCGGCCACCTGCCCACTGACAGGACGAACGGGCGAGGCCAGCCGGACAGCCTCCACATTTACCCTCAGCCTCGAGCGACGCGAACGCGTTGCAGTCCGCCACGCACCCTGAGGTGAGGGCGGCCCCAACGCGCCGGGTACACTAGAAGGTGCCTCGACGGCTGAGTCAGCGGACGCAGCAAGCGACACCCGGGGTGTCTCAAGCGCAAGACTCAAGTTTCACACGGAATTTGCAGTCTCCCCTCCACAACGGCCACAGGCCGGTCACGTGATTCCACCTCCACACGGACAGGCGGCGGGGCGTGACTGCCAACGCTCCTGGTTTTACTTGAGTGTACTATGTTATTCAAAAGAACAAGTTTCCGAAGCTAATAACACACACATATTTTGGATATGCAATAGATACATAAGGTAATTCATAATAATAACAGAGTTTGTCAGGGCAGCAAATATGTGTGGTTATTGTACAAAGCTTTAAAACCATTCAGCAGTTTGCTGAGGACGACTGTATGGAAAATATTGACAGTTCAATAATTATTGTATCCTATTTGAGCAGCAAATAGACAAAATGTTGGAAACTCATTCTTCAGCCGACTGTAAAACTCTGAAAAGTCATGTCCCATGTATTGCCAAACTATGCATTAATTGTTATATCAGCCTAAGACACGAATATATTATGAACATAATGCTCGAAGAATGCGGAAAAAACTTTAATAAAGAAACGAAACGAACAATGAACTGTTTGCATCTGCTAAATGCTTATGTACAAAGAAACAGCCAACTCGTTAAAGTGGAAATTTCACGAACTTAAGCCTTTTTAATTGCCGTACACGAAATTAAAGCCGACTCCTTCGACAATTTTGTCACAGACATTTTATTTTGAGCAATAAAAACATCACAGTAGAAACTCATGTTCGCTACACACGAAAGTTAATAAGAAAAATATTTATTTTGAGTAACAAAACGGAATAAGAGTGCAAACTTTTGTTAAGTCTCTTAATCTTCTAGGCTCCTTTTGGGCTGTAAATTTTTGAACAACTCGTAGTAAAAACCTGAAAAGAATCTGTGCAATCTGGTTTTAGTGCTCTTTGCTGGTTTTGCTTAAAAACACAAAGCAGGCGCGCCGTCGCTGCACCCCGAGGCAGCAGCCTGAAGGCGGCTGCCGTGGCCAACAGCACACTCAGCTGCTCGCGAACCGCGGCCAGTTCCTCCTGCGCCCGCACACAGCACGCACACACCCTATCCATCCTACTGCTAATATCTAACTACTCCGCGAATTTATACTCTACAGCTATCAATAAGCAATATTACTCCTCTCAAATACGAGAATACGCAAGGATTTTATGTAATTAAACATGCAAGCGCACAAACACACGGAAAGAAATTAAGAATCAAGCTACAAAACAAATATGAAAGCTAAATATGCGACTCGCTACTGCAGTGCTGCTTCACTGATACTTTACCAGCGGTTGCTCAAGGCTCACTCTGTGCTCACTATGTGCTGCCAGAGGTACTTACCATACATGTGGTTACAGTGTTGCCATATTGCCACTCTCTAACGTCCTTTTTCTGCCGGATGTACTCGCCGGACGAAGTTTTGTGAGAGAGACTTTTTTATCGCTGGAATGTGAGGAGCCGCGCTGCGAAGCCCGAGTGCGCGAATTTCGTTTCACCCTGTATAGCCCATATCTGTAGCAACACTTATTAGAATATCTTGTAAAATTTTGGAATAAATTGGTCAACAATTTTCCAAGAATTTTGGTAACAACGTGAAACAACAACTCGTATAGATTACATGTCTTTCCCTATAGTTCACTCCTATTTTCCTCAGAATTTCAGAAATCTTGCATCGTTGTACATCGTCTAAAGGTTTTACTATGTCGAGAAATTGGATGAACATCTTGCTCCCATTAGTACGCATAAAGTCAGGAGTGCCTCTGTGGTACCTTTACCTTTTTAAAAGCCAAATTGAACGTCATATAACAGATCCTCAGTTTTTCTTTCCATCCTTCTGTGTATTATTCTTGTAAATAGCTAGGATTCATGATATATTAAGCTGCTTGTGTCATGGTTCTCATATTTATTGGCTCTTGTTGTCTTCGAAATTGTGTGAATGATATTTTTCCGACATTTTGGTGATATGTCGCCAGGCTCATAGATTCTACATACCGACTTGACTATTCGTTCGATTGCTTTAAGGCAAAAATTTAGAAAAGATCTTGATGGGCTTACTTCATCGTTTTACACGATACTCTAATAAACGTGTCAATGAACATAGGCTACGTAAGTTGTTTATTATATATGGTGCAGAAATATATACATAAAAGAAGACAATCTGCTGATTAATGTTGTCACCAAACACCTCGAAAAGTTCTTGATCGATTTAATTCAATTTTTTAAATGATAATCTAATAAACGTTTGGACGGAATATATATAATTGTTTTTACTAAAAATTTGGAGAAGTTCTAACCGACAGAGGTTAGCACATTGGACTCGCATTTGGGAGGAAGCTGGTTCAAAACCGCGTCCGGCAATCGTGATTTAGGTCGTCGGTGATTTCCCTAAACTGCTTCAGGCAAATGACGGGCTGGTTCCTTTGAAAGGGCACGGCCGATTTCCTACTGCATCCCTTCCTGACCAGAGCTTGTGCTCCATCTCTAATGACCTTGTTGTCGACTGGACATTAAACATTAGCCGTCCTTATGATGTCATTTATTGTGTAA